>NC_052638.1:42274069-43474069 GCF_016161935.1 Mauremys reevesii
TGTCCCTGAGACATCTGACTGTTTTCTTTGAGTCTGCTCTTGAAAATTAATTTATTTTACCTAATTTCCAAAGTGCTGATTTTTAGACTTTCCACTCTCATGAGCACCATTTTTTGTGCCAATTTTTAGATATGCTGTCGAGAGTTGGCATCCATAAATAAATACAGCCAGCTGGAGAACTGGTTAGAAGATAACACATGAAGTCCCTTTCAATTTCCATCCTTCAGAAGAAAAGGCTTTGTCATGGAGAATGAGAGAAACTAACAGTTTGTACCAAGGTTTCCCTACATTTGAGAGCAGGGATTGTTGGAATGGCTGAGAATGACATTATGTCCATGTAACAAGATTTATGGGAAAACCATAAGCTCCATGAAGTGTATGCTATTTGGATCTGATACAAGTCAGCCTTTCCATTACATCTCTATAGCTTTCTGCATATTTGTGATTATCCTCATGAATTATGTAAGCTGTTGCTTTCAAACGAAAGAGACGTTGAGATGGCATTAGAGAACATTATTTGAATGTTTACAGTTAACTCCAGATCTGTGAAGGCTGAATATTTTGTCCACTGGTTGAAGAAATGCAGTCTTGTGTGGAACCAATAAGCTTTCCTCACAAAGGGGCACACAGCTCCCTCTTTCCTGGAAGCTATTGCTACCACCACCACTAGAATCTCTCTGAATATTGAAGGGTAGATGGAGAAGAGACTAGGTTAAATGTTGTTGAGCAGCACTAAAAATAATGGCTCCTTCTCTAAGACCATAAACTGCTTAGTTGTGGATTCCCAATTTACATGTCATGGTAGTGATCCTTGAATTCATTGAAGACTGGTGTGATGGACTCTTACGTACTCTATTGTAAAGTGTATCTGTGTTAGTTTAACAATTTGATTCCCAGAACTAGATGAATCCTTTCTTTCAGGAAAAATGACCTACAGTGCATAGATTACCCCCTTGTAATTTCTCTAAACAGGAAACCTGGCAGGAGGTGAAGATGATGGGAGCCATATAAATGCTTGTAATGAATAAGATGTGTGTCTGTTGCTTGGTGGGCCCGAAGAGGGAGAACCAGTTGTGGAGAAAGCACTCTGACTCAGATGATAAACCTCAGAAAATTTATGCTTAAAACTCATTTGAGAGAGTTTTCTGGGTAGTTTTCTCAGAGGCCAGTCTCTCATGAGAGACTGTGCCTTCAGGATAATTGTTCTTGTGAACTTTGAAGTGAAATGAATTGTTCTAAGAACTAAAATAAAGCGACAGCAGCAGTCAGTTTTTCTTTTGCCCTGTTTAAATATTTTAAAGGGTCTCTAGAGAAAAGGAATCCCAGGACACTGCTGCAATATTGTTAGGCATATATGGGCATGGTTGGTTCTCTTCATTGCATTATCTAAAGCCAACACGATGATGGTTACCTATTTGGAACAGACAAAACCAACCAACACAGGTGCACAAGAAATTGTCTCAGCAGGCTGGTAAAGCACTAAAGACATTATCAATGATTGCTGTAAGTTTGAGCAAAATAATTAGCCATAATGCAAGCCTGTTAGAGTCCCCATCCTGTCAGTTGGTGGGATGTTTGCATCTGATACAATGATTTAAAGAGAGAATGATGGAAAATTTGGTTCAGGGTAAGTTGGGGCTGTCTAGATTTTGCTCATTCAATAACTACCCTGCTGTGAAGTCTAATCTGTGCAAAAGGCTAAATTGCTGCAACCCTCACATTGTGATGAAATTGCAGTCTGCAAGCTCCTGCATGTGATGCAGACTCTTCAGTAGGACCAAGATGAAGCATTGCATGATGAAGCCCATAGTCTCCATGTACCTTATGTCCATGTTAAATATGAGGAAGATTTGAGGGATAGGTACCCTGCCTGGGTTTAAAGCCTCTGTGTGAAAGACTGGTATACCTGTACACATAGCACAGGCATTGTTTATATTCTTGGGTTACCAGATTAACCAATTTCAGTTTCTGTAGCAAGAGGAAGGGAAGGCAAGGGGAAAAGTTAACTTCTAGTTCTGATTCATCAGTTTTATTGAGCTTAAATTCTTTTGTTTTAATGCACACTTGATTGAGCCAGCATTTATTGAAGCAGTTATGGTTTGTAGGAGAAAGAGACAGTTGAAGAAAGAACAAATGAATCTAATGTAAATCAAATACTTAATGCTTTTATAGAAACTACAAAGCCTTAAATGTGTATTCTTAATGGTAATTTTACAAAACTCCACTAGGCAGCTTCAAAAGGAGGTGACAGTGATTGTTTCAGTCTGGAGATGGTTTCCTTTCACATGCTAATCACCTGTTCATGGTGATATTTCTCTCCTTAGTTGCAGTCAGTGAATTGAATAATTTATGGAGTGAATTTTGTTGTAAATTTATTGTGTCACAAGCAGGTTGTAATTTCACTAACAGTACACTTAAGTTATTAAGTTAAAAAATAATGTGGTTGATAGGATAGTGCATTTGGAGGTTTTTTTTCCCAACAAGTTCACATCTTATATATTTTCAAAACAGAGTATTTACCTAATTTTTATTCAGAATCTGATCTGCGAAAAAGGGAGAGGGCATTAACATAAATGGGATTGCATTTGCACACTATTGTTGAATCTGGGAGTCGTAAACAAATTACGGAAGATTTTATATAGATAGAAATAGCATTAAACTGTATAGCTCTGTTGTAGTGCAGCCTTTGTTTCTTATTTGTTTCCGAATAATTGTCCTAAGCTTGCAAATGATGAAATGTTGAAGTTACAGATGGAGGTGATGCTGTGGAGAAAAGCAAATCCTTCTGCTTTTGTCTTGATTTTGGTGCTAAGATAGCGGATAATTGTCACCTAGAAAGTCTCCTGCATCCTGAAGAGCACCAGCAGAAGAGAGTGAAACAAAAAAAATCTAGATTCATGATTCATAACTAGACTCATTATTCATAATTTGGCCTTGAGATGTCAGGTGTACCTCCACCTATATCAAATGTCCTTAAATGGATGCTTATAGTTTCTATTCTATGTGATAAAAGTGAAGGTTTGGCTCAAAGATCACTATCGCAGAAATCTTCTTGGTAGTCCATCGATGATGACAGAAATCTGTGCAGATCATCTATTGCTGGTCTCATGGGGTGCCCTCTGATGACTGTACAAGCCAGTTCTAGAGGAGCACATTTGGCTGCAGATGGTGCATGGGAAGTTCGCAGTCAGTGGGTTGTGCGCTGCTGATGCTCTGTGACGTCGTTCGCGTGCCTTTTGCAGACGCCGGCAGCGGCCTGCCTCAAAGGCGATGCGGGTATTTCTGACTGTTGCACGCCACTGTGTTCTGTCGCTGGCGGCGTCCTCAAGGTCCCTAGGTTTGATACTGCTGTACTGCAGATTGGCTTTGATGGTGTCCTTGTAACATTTCCGCGGACGACCTATATGCCGGATGCCCTGGGAGAGCTCACCATAGAGAAGCTGGCGGGGGATTCTGTCGGCATCCATGTGGCTGACATGACCGGTCCAACATAGCGGTGACTTCATGATCATCATTTCAATGCTAGTCATCTGGGCTCTCTCGAGGACCTCGAGATTGGGCACTTTGTCTTGCCAGCGGATCTTCATGATGTTGCGGAGGCAGCGCATGTGGAATGCTTCAAGCTGCTTGATGTGACGCCTATATAGTGTCCATGTTTCGCACTCGTACAAAAGAGATGAAAGAACAACAGCTCTGTACACACAATTAAGATTTCATGTGGCTTGCAGGGACACTTTTTTCCATTTGCACACGCATAACTGTCACACATGTAACAGTGTCATCAAAGATTTGTGGTAGGGGGTATTTTTATTTCCCCGTGGTCTCCTCTAGTTCCTTGTCTGAACAAATGTCTTATCCTCTCACTTTACACACCTCTCTGTTTGAAGTTGGCCAAGGGCCTGGCTGGCTTTACTTATTCTGGAGGAGATTTCCTTATCAAAGGAACCGTCACTTGAGATGATGCTGCCCAAATACTTGAACTGATCCACATTTTTCAGCTGTGTGCCCTGAATGAAGATGGCTGGCACTGGGGCATTGGAATGAGGTGCTGGTTGGAACAAGACCTCTGTTTTCCCAAGACTGATGGTGAGGCCAAAGAGCTGGGATGCTTCATAAAATATATCAGCGATGACCTGAAGGTCGTCTTGTCTATGAGCCATCAAGGTGCTGTCATCTGCAAAGACTGCTTTGATGAGAAGTCTCTCCAGTGTCTTGGTCTTAGCACTGAGTCTTTGAAGATCAAAAAGGGAGCCATCGAATCAATAGTGGATGTATACCCCCTGATCTGAGTCCCTTGTTGCATGCCTGAGAACACAAGCAAAGAACAAGTTGAACAGCACTGGAGCCAGTACGCAGCCTTGCTTCACTCCATTCGAGACTTCAGATGCATCGAAAAAGTCACCACTGGCGAGTACTTGCTCTGTCATGTGGTCATGGAACAGATGGATGATTGGTATGAACCTTCTTGGGCAGCCTAGTTTATGTAGAATAGCCCAAAAACCCTCCCTGTTGACCGTTATAAAAAGCTTTGGTTAAATCGATGAAATCTGCATACAGGTCCATGTTCTGCTCTAAACATTTTTCCTGGACCTGCTTTTCAACAAAGATTGTGTCCATAGTGCTACAACCTGGTCTTAAACCACACTGCGCTTCTGGCAGATTCTCCTCAGATATGTTTGCAATGAGTCTGTTCAGTAGAATGCGAGCTAGTATTTTGCCTGCAGTACAGAGGAGAGTAATGCTTCTGTAGTTTCCACAGTCAGCTTTGCTGCCTTTGTTTTTTGAACAGTGATACAATAAAAGCATCTTTGAAGTCTTGTGGCATTTCTTCTTCCTCCCAAGTGCTACTCAGGATGTCATGACACACCTCAATAGCCTTTGGGCCTGCTCCTGTATACAGTTCTGCTGGGATACCATCCTTTCCAGATGCTTTGCCAGAGTTCAGTTGTTTGATGGCTTTTATAACTTCCCCAACTGATGGAGGGAGATCGAGATCCTCTTTGATGGGTTTCTCAGGTAAATGCTCAAGGATACACCGATTGACTGTGGATGGTCTATTGATCACTACTGAATGTTCAGCCCATCTCTGTACGATTCCCTCCTTGTCTTTGATGAGGGTTGTGCCATCTGCCGACTTCAAAGGGGTTGTTGCCAGATTTAGATGGTCCATAGACTGCTTTGAGAGAGTCAAAGAACATCTTTGCATTGTTTGTATCTGCATAATGCTGGACTCCTGCAGCTTTCCTCTCCCACCACCCATCCGGCATTCTTCTTAGTTCAGACTGGGGCTTGCTCTGTAGGTTCTTAACCCTATCTTTCTTTGAGATGGAAGTGAGTTCATTCTGCCATTCAACAAATGCTTTCTGCTTGTCATGCCTATCTCTGGAGACCCTGCATTATGGCTGTCATTCTTCTGGCTGACATTTGGACTGGAGTCCTTTTGGAGCTGTTCAGCATGGTTTCTGTGGACTGATTCAAAGTATTTGCTTCCTCAGCAATTATATATGTGCTGCCACACTGCTCCTGGACCAACTGGATGGGGGTTAGCTTAAAAAAGGCATATGAAAGATACAATTTTGGGGGCTATACGCTATCATTTTTCTTAATTATTCCTTTTGCTTGCCTTGTCATACTATCAGTTTCCTCAGAAGAAAGCTATAAACACCAGTTTCACTTAAGAACAGACACTGCATTTGTTGAGCGGAAGATACATGATCCAGGCTCATTTTAACCAAAGAGATTTATTTACAGTATTTTCTCTTCTGTAAGGAAGATTGCAGAATGATTAAATAAAACAATCCATCTCTAGTCTTTGATGCCCAATAATCCCTATTCATCCCCACTGGGTATGTATACTGGGATTTCTGGCTGTATTGTCAGTAGTTTTTCCTCTGTTTTAATAAGCATCTTAATTTCAGAATTAAGTTCTCTGCACGAGTGGCATCAGTGAGGTCTTGGGCTGAGTTAATAAGAAGAATGCAGTTTTCAGTATTAAATTTTATTTCTCTCTGCCAAGTTGTGGTAAGACTCAATTTGGTTGCACAATACCCTATAGCTGAACAAAACTAGCCATATAAGAAAGCTGTCATATCGCTGACTCCACAAGTCCTTTCATGCCTTCACCAGTCTCCATGCTTGTTCACCAGTTGGGTGAGTGATCTGCCCTTCTGCGTTGGACTATGAATGATGGTGTGGAGTTTTTTCAGGCCACTAGGGTCCTAAAGAGTCCTCACTCTATCATATCCTCTTCCGATGAGTGCAAACTCTGTTGCTTTTGCAAGAAAAATGTCTAAGACCTGTTCTAAGATGAGGAGGTTCGTAATTTCCATTACTGATGGGATCTCTGATTTGAGCCAGCAAGTTCTTCTTCTTTCTTCCTCTTCGAAGCCATTGCTTGGGGCTGTACTGTATCAGGAACCTGTTTTTTCTGGGAATTTATGACAGTGGGTCTCCACTGAGATTCAGATTCCAGTGAAGGTCCGACTTTTGTGCCAACTTCTCATCTCCTTCCAGATAAGTGGCCTGAGATTTCTCCCTACAGAAAGGGGCCAGACTGATGGTTTAGGATTCCTGGACTTCCTGTCTGTCATGGCTACTTTCAAAGGAGACGTCATTATTTTTTTTCTAGGGAATTTCTATAGCCTGTTATACAGGAGGTCAGATTAGATGATCACAATGGTCCCTTCTGGCCTTTGAATTTATGAATGAATCTATGAATATAATTCTGGATAATCCTCAGGTCCCCGCATAACCCTGTGTGAGGCTTACTGCTAGGCTGGACGGAGGAACTCTCTCTGAGAGTGAGACTGGCATAATAAGCTAGCGAGGAAACGGTGATGTTTTGGGTAGTCAGCTGGTGTTACCTCCAGAAGATCTCTGACATGTGGAGGTTTCCCAGGGATCTATATAGTCTCCATGATTGGTATTTTTGTCCCCTTGCCTGTGTAAGACCTCTTGGAGAAGTTGTGGGATGCTATGGGTTCCATTGCCAACAATTAATAAACATTCACCTTTTACATCTACTTTTGAACAGTGCTTTAAGAGATGATGCTTAAAACGCTATTGCAGCACATCTGCTGTGCTGCAGCTGTGCCACTGTAGTGCTTCAGTGTAGACACTACCGATGCTGATGGGAGGGTTCTTCCCTCGGCACAGGTAATGCATCTCCCCGATAGGTGGCAGGTAAATCGATGGAATAATTCTTCAGTTGACCTAGCACTGTCTATTCCAGGGATTGTTTGGCATAGCTACATCTCTCAGGTGTGAATTTTTCACACCCCGGGAGACATAGCTCTGCTGATGTAAGTTCCCAGTGTAGACCAGCCCTTAGTGGCAGTGTCCTTGATGAGCTAAACTGTTTGGGGAGTTTTTTTCAGTCAAAGGCCTCTGCTTGCGGAACAACCTGCTGGAGGAGGCAAGAGCTGGGGTTGAGTATGACCATTTTCAAGACATGCCTTTTTCCAAAACCTGCCCGCAATAACCAAACACAACGAATAACACAAAAATCTAAAATCTGCCCATTGTGGACACCAACTCTGTGTGCAAATCCTAATTGCTGCAGGCTTGATTGTACCTTATTCTGAGAGGAGTCTGATTGGAATGAATGGACTAGTGAGAGTAAGGCACTACTCAGCATGAATAAGGATGGTACAGTCTGGCCCTTTTTCTTTTAAGATACTTTTAGTGAGAAAGAAGGTCTCAGAAATACTTTTAGATTGACAGAATATCCTCCTTGGCTTTTATATGGGAAAGAAAAGGTTTTTGCTGAGGGTACATTTAAAACAGCACTGGAGTACACTGAGGGTATGAATATAATTAAAAGTGTCCTGGCACGTACTGACATTTCTGCACTTTCAGAATTAAGTTCTCTGCACGAGTGGCACACATGTCTTGCCTTCCCATAGACAGGATGCAGGAGCCGAGTATTTTGTTTATAAAAGTTTATCCTCTCCTATGCTATAAAACTAACACGGTTGCAGATAGGTGAGGCACTGTGGGGCTCACATGTCAACAGAAACATGTTGTAGGTGTGCAAATGTTGGTAGAAGCATTAATATATTTATTTCTGGACACACCTGTCCAAAGGCCTGTGAATGCTTTTAGACACATTATTAAACAAAATAACAAATAAGACAACACATCCATCTCTGAGTCAAAGCTGCACTTTATTGTAGAAAGAGAGTAAAAAGAGCTCTGGGGCTGGGTTTGTGTTATTAAATACGTTTGTTAAAGGTTTGGAGGTTGATGGTGAGCTGGTGAATTGACCCCCGCTGGACTGATCATTGCCCACCGACCTGGCGGGTAGTGTAGACATACCCTAAAGGTCTAAAGGTCAGCGAGCAGCGATCGATCCAGTGGGGGTCGATTTATTGCGTCTAGTCTAGATGCGATAAATTGACCTCTGAGCGCTCTCCCGTCGACTCCTGTACTCCACCGCTGTGAGAGGCTCAGGTGGAGTCGATGGGGGAGTGGCAGCAGTCGACTCACCGTAGTGAAGACACCCCGGTAAGTCGATCTAAATATGTCGACTTCAGCTACGTTATTCACATAGCTGAAGTTGCATAACTTAGATCGATCTCCACCCCCACCCCCCAGAGTAGACCAGGCCTCATTCTGCTCTTTCAGTCTGTTAGCTGCGTGGGTTGTCATTGCTAATTATTTAAACAGTCAAATAGCATCAAAAGTATATTCTCCTGTGCTAGTCTGTAGCTAGGCCTGAGAAGGGTCGGAGGCCAGAGAGTGTCAAGAGACATTATCTGTCCTCGAACTAGTCCACCTGGACACCTTCCCCTCCATTAATTATTTTTAAATATCTAGAGGACTCATGGCATAATATCTAGGAAAACAGTGTGATACAATTCACTGGTTTAGGAGTGCTCTTTTCTTTTAAAAGTAGAATGCACTGTACAAAGTTTAGGCGTTCTGGGTGAATTGGGTTGAGTGTGTGGTGTAATAATGAGTGAGAGAATACATAGCAGACTAAAAAGAATGATAGGTACAGTAGTCTCTATCCTGGAACTTTTGGATAAATATAGCTTGCTAGTTAAGCATTATGTAGCACTCTATATTCTCAAAGTGCTGTACAAATTAAGTAGTTAATTTTTCATAAGATGCTCATAAGGTAGGTGGATAAACACTATCTCCGTTTTATAGAGGGATACTAAAGAACAGAAGTTTTGACTTGCCCAATGCAACACATCCTTCTGATATCAGACCCTGGGACAGTACTCAGTGTTCCTGGCTCTTAGCCTGGTGCTCTGTGCACTGACTAGACCACACTGTGTCTCAGTATGAATGTGATAGAGCAGAGGACTGTCAGTCATATTGAAGGTAGACTCCAGCTAAAAGCAGTATAGATAAATCTGTTTTCCTTGAGTACTCCTCACACTGCTAAATACTGGTCAAGTAGATTAAATTACAAGGGATTTGTTACTATAATGTTTGCAGAACTATGGATAGAAGGAGGACTTCAAAATAATCAACTCTATGGATCGTTCTAGTTTATATATCTCTAGCTGCTTTTCTCCTGTCACTGTAAATCACAATTAAAAATCGAGAAAGCATTTCCACTTTTCATTTCTCAGATGAAATTCCTGTTAGAAGCCCTGTGTTGTGTGTGTTAAATTTTTAATTTGTTTCATTTGTCTGTTCAACTGATGTAACTGATGTGCATCCTTTCGCCCCAGGATACAGGTTAATAACCTCCTAACCTAAGAATAAAAACATGATAAAAGGAGAACACCCCATGGCTTTGGGGACCATTTATAATATTTTATCTTTTAAAAATCTTTTCCTTTTTTTATCCTTTTTGCCTAAAGCATTTTGCACTTTCAATGGCTTGATGGACATTTAAAAAAATTAATTACTTCAAATTCGGATGGGGAAAAAATAATTCATAGCAAATCTGCAAGAAAGCTAATCACACTTACCTTTGCTGAAAATCCTTGCAAACTGAGGAGGGGAAATATACAGCATCAATAATTTGTGTTCATTGCCTGAAAAATACTTTTTTACCATTTGTTCATAATGCAGGGTGGGAGATGCCAAATGAATAGTGCTCTTGAATCATGATGTATGATCAGCGTGTAACGGAAGTATTCAGCTACTATTCAGTGATCCAAGGTATTCTGGATGGCATGGACGAGGAGAAGAGGAAAGGGACAAAGGTATTTTGCATGGGATGGAGTAGTTTGCAGATAGAATCATGATACTTATTTTTTTTCCTCGAGAAATTTGAATGCTTAGGGTAACTCTCTCCACTTATGCTCTTGAGTCAGATGTCTAACTACTCAGATATGATCTCTGCACTTTAAAAAAGTGGGGAATCAGTGTATTCTGCTGAATAAGGGCTTCCAAAAACAGTAGCCTTCAGAAGGGTCAGGGGGAGAAAGGATCACATGTACCTGCACCAAAGAATCTCTGGGGTCTTGGAGATAACTAGGGAAAAACACCCCTCACCTTGCTCAGAGTAGTTATCAATGGCTCACAATTGTGTTGGAAGGGCATATCGAATGGGGTCCCACAGGGATCTGTCGTGGGTCCAGTTCTGTTCAAAATCTTCATAAACTATTTGGATAATGGCGCAGAGAGTATACTTATAAGGTTTGTGGATTATACCAAGAGAGGAGGGGTGGCAAGCGCTTCGGAGGACAGGATTAAAATTCAAAGTGATCTTGACAAACTGGAGAGAGGGCCTGAATTTAATAGGATACAATTCAGTAAAGACAATTGCAAAGCCCTTCACTTAAGAAGAAATAATCAGTTTCACAAATATCAAATGGGAAATGACTGCTGAAGAAGGAGTACTGCAGAAAAGGAACTGGGGGTTCTAGAGGATCACAAACTAAATATGGGTCAATAATGTACTACTGCTGCAAAAAAACAAACAACCAAAAAACCAAAGTCACGAATATCATTCTGAGAGGTTTTAGCAGGGGTGTTGTAAGCAAGACACAAGAAGTAATTTTTCTGCTATACTCTGTGTTGATAAGGCCTCAACTGGAGTATTGTGTCCAGTTCTGGGTACTATGCTTCAGGAAAGATGTGGACAAATTGGAGAAAGTCCAAAGGAGGGCAGCAAAAATGATTTAAAGGTCTCAAAAACATGACCTCTGAGGAAAGCTTGAAAAAAATGGTTTTGTTTAGTCTGGAGAAGAGAAGACTGAGGGGAGATATAACAGTGTTCAAGGACATAAAAGGTTGTTAGAAGGAGAGGGAGAAGAATTGTTCTACTTAACCTCTGAGGATAGGACAAGAAGCAATGGGCTTAAATTGTAGCAAGGAAGATTTAGGTTAGACATTAGGAAAAGCTTCCTAACGGTCAGGGTGGTTAAGCACTGGAACAAACTACCCAAGGGAAGTTGTGGAATCTCTGTCATTGGAGGTCTGTAAGAACATGTTGGACAAACATCTGTCAGGATGGCCTAGATAGTTCATAGTCCTGCCTCAGTGCAGGGGACTGGACTAGAGGACCTATTGTGGTCTCTTAGTCCTACAGTTCTATGATTAGCATAATTATTCCTCAGCTCACATGACATATATAGGATAGAGCCACTAACCCATCTTACTCCAGACTGATAAGGTGGCTTGAACAGGTGCAGTAAGGAGGTCCCATTGGTGATGCTGGTGTATGTAATTATTCTGATGGGACTGCTGTTGATGCCCTCATTCTTTTCAGTCCCTAACCATTAAGGAGTCTCAGCACTACAGAGAAATGTGATTCCTTTTCTATTACCCTTTCATCCTGGAACACTAGTCCTTTTGCATTTCACATATAAAAAGAAAATACTTGCCTACAGTGAGATCTCCAAAGCAACTGTCTGCAGGTTTATTTTAACTGTTATATTATGGTCCAATTCCTCTTTCTGCATTAGGGAGAACAGACTAGAGTTAAAAAACAAAAACAAAAAAAACCCAACAAATATGTATGCAGAGTAACATCAGCTGGAAGAGACAGACAATAGCTTCAGTTTAATAGGTGGAAACTAAACTTGCACAAAAATATTTTTGAGCATAGGAATAGCAGATGTTGTTAATATTTACTACGGTAGCAATTGCTTTAATATCTAGTTGGTGACATCTTACACTTCCCATCTACTTTTGCTGTCCACACTGGAGGAGAAATCAGTGACATGGGGTATCTTCTTAGTGCAGCTCATTTATTTACGCTATATACATCAGTCCTTGAACAGAGGTGGTCACTGTTGATCCACAGGCACTTCCCTTTCTGAAACTTCAACCAAAAAAACCATGGTCTGTCTCATGGGAAATTGCTTTGCTCCAAAAATTGACTCTAGTTAGATCAAGACAGTCCAGTCTCCCACGCTGTTTGCAACACCTTCACCCAAAGAAATCTGCATCCGAAAAAATAACACTACCCCCGCCCCCGATTGTATACTGCTCTCATGCTAAGAAAAAGAATGTGTAAGACTACGTAACAGTGCCATCTGGTGACTCCCTCCATAACAGTATGTTTGCACAGCATGTGGCATCATTAGGGCCCAACCTGGTTGTGACTACTAGGCACTATCATAATATACGGTATATAATTAATGGGCCTCACAATCAAAAGACAACATGTTTACAATTGATAAAAGGAAACAGATTTGGAAACACAATGCATAATTAACCTTTGGGACTTGGTTCCACAAGGCATTTTTTAGGTCAAGAGCTTAGCAAGATTAAAAAAAAATTAGACAGTTCATATGAATAATTAGAACCTTCCCAGATACATCAAACAGGATAAACTTTATAATGGATATAAACCCTCCTGCTTCAGGGCATAAGTCAAGTACTAAGTGCCTTAAATTGGGCAGAAACTTTCCCTTTAACAAGTTATTGCATAATTGTTCATTACAGGATTTCTTGTGCCTTCCTATGAAGCATCTAGTACCAATGGCATGCTGGTTTAGTTGGCCCATTGGTCTGCTCCAGTATGGCAATTCCTATATTCAGAAGTAACATATGTTTCATGCAGCTAAATGAAAACTTACCTCTTCATTGTGACTCTATACGATCAACAGTTATTAGCCAAGTGAACTCAGCCTGTGTTTTATCACTATGCTATTTCAAAACCCTCCATTTATAGGCCAAGGTTAAGAGGGTCTGGAAAAACAGACATCTGTGTTTGTTATGCAGTAAAGTGTAATGAGCACTGGTGACTCTTTCTTTCTAATACACTTCAGCTGGGCATGGAAATGAAAACGATTAAACTTATAACCCATAACTCTATAGGGAGCTGATTGGTAACGAAATTGAAGAATATTTACCGTAGCTAATAGGAAAGTTGCTAGATTATGAGAATGTGATGTTTTATTTGTAAATCTGATGGAAAGCTAGTTAACAAGTGTAAATGAGCATTTTGTGAATTAGAAATAAACTTCAAATTTATGAATTCCCAATAGTATAATAAAAACAGATAAGAGATTAATTTTACATATTTGAAATATTCTAAATTTAACTTATTTGTGCATCTAATATGTATCTTTTCAGTGCATAGAATGGATGTTCTATAAAGTATAGACTAAATATTAGTTTACTTAGAAACTTACTGGTATGCAGCTTACTGTGTACTAGCTCACTGTAAATTATCATAAGGTTTAAAAAAGCCACTTACCAATACTTCCTAGAATATATGTACATGGCATGATGTCTTTGTCAGCCAATATGCATGTACCTTGGAGGTGTTGAAGCTTATGGCATAGCTGAGTGTGCATCTACAAGCACCTGAATGCACACCCTAAAGTGTTGTTGCACTCCTATAGAATCATAGAAGATTAGGGTTGGAAGAGACCTCAGGAGGTCATCTAGTCCAACCCCCTGCTGAAAGCAGAGCCTAATTCACTCATGGCCTAATTCACTCATGCATTACACCAGTGTAATTCCACTGAAATCTGTGGAGTGTAAAACAGAGCAATGCAGTGGTGAAGTAAGCCATAAAATGGCTTTTACTAATCACTAGACAAATACTGTAGGATGCAATCTTGCATTGGTTGTGGGATATGCTACAATGGACTTATTAGAGGTTTTACAATTGTAAACTCAAGAATATAGTTTTAATTTTTTTAAAATTGAAATGGCCACTTTCTAGAGAGAAGGGGCCAGTTTCTGGCCTCTGCCAAAGTCCCTTTGTGCTGCCCAAGCAGTGCCAAAGGGCCTTAAAGCTGCCCTAAGTGAGCAGCTGAGGATTCCTCTGGGCTGAGAGGGCCATTACAAGCTAATAGAGAAGTGCTGGGGCTGAACTGACTTTTGGCCAGTCTCAGGAAAGGTGGTGTGAAGCCTTTCCTTTGATTTCCACCCCCCACCCACCCCAAAAAAAATCTCCTCTAGGGATAACAAGCATTACTCCAGAATGCTGACTGATGTAGCCCCAGAACTTCTAAAATGTGTCAGTTGACTGTGTGTAACAAGTAGTAATTAGTAAAAGCCTTATCTCTGTTGCAGCAGTCTGCTTTTTTCATAGGTCTGAGTTGCTAGGATGTGGTCACTTAATGAGGTGATGGTGAAGCAAGTCTTTTGGCTTATCCTATTATCTAAATGTCTGAGCTGCTTTCAGTTCTGATGCTTCCCAGTTCATCCCTGAGCACTCAGGCCATGGGCTGTTTTTCCTCCTACTTGTTCTTTCACTAGGAGAATAGGTTCTGTTTTAAAAACTTGTTCTCTAACAGGTTTTAATTAACAATGTTTTTGAATGCTAGTATAGCAAAGTTTAGTGTTTTTACAAATATGTTAGTTGGCCATGGTCAACCCTAGTGGGCAGCAGAATTAAGTTTACTATGGGAACTGTGACTCTGAATGTCTTGATATTTGTGTGTGTACTATCTCAGCCTTAAAGGTCCATGAATGCAGCTATTTTTCCATATAGCTTGTTTAAAAATTAATTTAGTGCATATATATTATGGGCAGAATACATAACAATATAAAATTTACAACACCAGAGGTGGATAGTTCATAATCTAGGGAGACAATCAAGTGTAAACATTATATTATAAGAATCCATTTTTTGAGGAATCCATTCCAGCACAAAACTGAATCAGGGACTCTTGCATCTGAAAGTAATGTGGGTACCTGCTGAGCTAAGGCAGACTCTGCTTTTTTCCCCCTTTCAGTGGTTGTCCAGTTTGAAGCTTGAAGGTTTGGCCAAAGGCATCAAATATATAAAATCATTAAGAGAATCCATTGCTATAACAGGGAAGCAGCAAGCCTAGAGGATTTGGTATTCTCAGTGGCCACATGTCCAAGTGCTAATCAGATCTGCTTCACTTGTGAGCCTCAGTGAGATGAGACAAATTCAGAAAGATAAAGATGTTAATATCTTTTTTTTAAGTATTCAAGCACCACGCCTTACACCAGTGATTTTCAACCTTTATTTATTTGTGGACCCCTCAAATTTTCAAATGGAGGGGCAAACCCCTTTGGAAATCTTAGACTTTGTCTGGGGACCCCAGGTTGAAAACCATTGCCTTAAACTCTATGTTACGGTCACACTTATCATTTATTCATGTCTGGGTGTACCTATAAACCAACAATACACGTGTGTGTGTTATGCTATTAGCTTTAAAACTGTATAAATCTGTGCACAAAGAAGAGGAGGAGGAGAATTGTGGTTATGGAAAATGGGTGCTGCTGGGCCAAGCCAGCAGGGGAAATGGCTCCCTAGATCTGCAACTCTTGCTCAGCCCCACTAAAAATCCTCCACCAGCTGTTATGGTGAGGTGCAGTTTTTGTCTCTGGCTGGTTCATCTTTTCTTTAATATGTGAGTAGCAGATGGATCAGTTTTGATGCCGCCCCACCCCCCTGCACTCCCCACAAATCGCAAAGAAGCAAAGGTCTGACAACCCTGAGCAGGGCAGAATGACACCATTTGCAAGGAGGCCCCAATAGGCCTGGATCAAGTCTATAAAAGCTAAAGCAGATATGTGAAGAGCAGATCCCTGAAATTAAAGCCACAGCTGCAGCACATCACATCAGTTTGCAGGGGCTACTTCTAGGATCAGAGAGTCTCTATTTTAGAAGACAATATTGACTCTGTTAGGACCACTACAGACTAGCAACTAAGTCTGATCCAAAAGCTATAAGATAGATAAGAGATACAAAAAAGACACAAGATCTGGAAGGGCAATCCAGAAGAATACCCTGAGTGTAGTGTCCCCTGAGAAAATAGAAAAGAGCAGGCTAGTAGAATTTTTGTCTAAGACCCTACTTGAAATCCCTTCTGTATACCCTGATGCAGAGTTGGGTATAGATCCCACCTCTCCCTAGTCCCCAAATCCAGGGTGTTTATATTCAGATTCCTAAACTACACTGTGAAAGAATCCATCCTTAAAAGAGCCCAAGGAAAGGAAAGGAAACCTGAGTAGGCATCAAATAATGATTTTTCCTGACCATGGGTGGGATGCAGTTGAAAAAAGAGCCCTGTTCAGTATGGCAAGGAACTGGCCAAAGAGAAAGGACTGACCTATTTTATAGCCTTCCCAGCTTTTTTTAAAATCAAGCAGGAATCATAGAATATCAGGGTTGGAAGGCACCTCAGGAGGTCATCTAGTCCAACCCCCTGCTCAAAGCAGGACCAATTCCCAACTAAATCATCCCAGCCAGGGCTTTGTCAAGCCTGACCTTAAAAACCTCTAAGAAAGGAGATTCCACCACCTCCCTAGGTAACCCATTCCAGTGCTTCACCACCCTCCTAGTGAAAAAGTTTTTCCTAATATCCAACCCTAAACCTCCCCCACTGCAACTTGAGACCATTACTCCTTGTTCTGTCATCAGGTACCACTGAGAACAGTCTATCTCCATTGTCTTTGGAACCCCCTTTCAGGTAGTTGAAAGCAGCTATCAAATCCCCCCTCTTTCTTCTCTTCTGCAGACTAAACACTCCCAGTTCCCTCAGCCTCTCCTCATAAGTCATGTGCTCCAGCCCCCTAATCATTTTTGTTGCCTTCCACTGGACTCTTTCCAATTTTTCCACCCCCATCTCCTTAAGTTCTCCAAGCTGGGAGAAGCAGAAAATGACATTGTCGCCATATAATAAAACAGACAAATTGACATTGCCAGGGGATCTAGCATTGCTATTCAGCAGGTGTGTTGCTGGGTTGTTGTCACCAGAGGAAAGTGATCCAGAGAAGCACCACTTCAGCTCTGCCTCCCCCATGTCTGCCATCTTGCCTGTGTGTAAAGCCATCCAGAACAGTCAGACACTCCTACTCAAATCAGCACACCACCCCAGCCCTCTCAGAGGGACAATGGGAGTGATCGATTTGCCTAACAAACTGGGGTTGGTTAGCTATTGAGCCGGATCTCCTCAATCTATTTCTAATAATTGTTATAGAGTTCTGGTTTATTGGTTTTACAGTTCAGGAGATTAGGGGGGTTTGCTGTCCCGTTACTTGCTAAACATGTTTTTAAGAACAGCATGCCTGTAATGGATTTTAGTTGAAACTGCAGATGGTAATATTGGGTAACATACCAAGAGTTGAGGGCAACATTTCAGTTCTTATGGGTCTTTAAATAGCTGGCCATCAAAGGGCCATACAATAGTATTATGGACCCACGTGTGTCTAGAAGGTGGTGGAGTTGTTTGTTCTTGTTTCCCATCCCTTGTATTTTTCCTCAGCAGATCCCCAAACAGATATCTCTTGTAGCATCCTACCCTTCATTACATACTTATACTGTAGGTGTATCTTAGCTCAGAAACCCTGTTTGAAATGTACTCAGGGATGTTCACCCTCCTTATCCCTGCCTTTTGTAATGTGGGGGGCTGGGAATATTCATTTGTTTTGCCTTTGACTTGGAGCAGAGGGGATGCATTTGTTCGGACTGCCCCTTTTTAACCTCCTGATCTTTGTCCTCCTGCTCTGACTTGTGTGTTGCTCTCCCACACCTTTTGTCTTTTTTTACAGCCCACCTCCTCTCAACTTTCTTAATCACTCAGCACTTAACCTCTTGCTACTCTGTTTTCTCTTCTCTCTCCTCTCCTTATGAATTTCCCTCAATATCCTTCATCCTGGAGTCCTCACCCTACCCGAACTCCTGGGTCTTGGTGGGCTTGGCATAAGATGCATGTTGGGATGCTGCTCCCTGTGAATACCAGTGGCTAACCTACTTACATGTGCTGCTTGGAATATAAAAGGAATTGGTAACCTATATAAAGGAAAAAAATTGTTTCACTTAAAGTTGAATGCTGATATACTATTCCTCCAGGAAACCCACCTTGCTGAGTCTGAGTCTGAAAAGCTTTGAAAAGACTGCGTTGGTGATGGTGTTTTTAAATTACTCTGCCAAGTCGAAGGGGTGTCAATTCTGTTCAGTAAAAAACTGAACACACAAATCCTACTAACTGATAACATTGTTAATGTTAGTCTTTCCGATGTTTTGTACACTCTTACTAACCTCTGTCCCAACAAAGACGATCCCTCCTTTTTCAATCAATTATTTTCTAGATTAATTGACTTCTCCGTAGAAAATTTGATTCTAGAGGTGGACTTCAATGGAGAGTTAGATCTGTTTTTGGACAGATGGAGCAGACCCCAGTGATCCCAGTCCACCGCTAGGCAGAGCATTACTGCCCAGATGGAGGAATTGAGTTTAAAGGACAGGAGGATGCTGCAGCAGCCTAGAGGGAGAAATTACACTTTTTTTCTCACCCATGCATCCCACATATTCATGGATCAGTTATTTTTTTGGTATTAGGTGGTTTAGTGAGCTCTGTTATTAAAAATTAAATAGAAGCGATCATGGTCTCTGGTCACACGCCTGTGGTGTTGCAGCGCTCATCTCCCGAAAAACTAGGGGCAACCAGAAGGTGGAGTTTAAATGCCTCTTTACACAATTAAAAAAGTTTGTGGATGAAAAAATAAAGTTTCTTTGAGACCAGTGACCACCCCTGGATCTCCCGAGAAATCTGATGGGACACTTTCAAGGCATACTTAAGGAGCAGGATAATAAATATCCTATTTTATCCTCGCATAAAAAGGCGGCCAGTCAGGCTGAGCTGGCGAATTTTTAATAGAACAGTTCAAGGAGGCAGACCTCAGCTACTGATTCCTCCTTTGTTGGTCACCTCTTGGAATTTATCCAATCTCAGATATGAAATTAATACATTAGCCTTAGCTCAGGCTGAGTTTGCTTTGTTTAGACTAAATCAGACATCTTCTGAATCCGGGAGCAGAGCTGGGAAACTATCAGTTCATAAACTTGGAGTGAATTTGCTAAAAGCCAAAATCTCCTCTGTTCAGTCTAGTCAAGGCCAGATACTCTCAGATAAAAAATCTACTAATGAACAGTTCTCCAAATTCTACCAATGCTTGTATTTTGAGGAAATCTCCTCCCCCCCAAATGATCAATTATTTGAACAATACACCCAAAATCTGCTTTAGCACATAACATAAGAACAGCCATACTGGGTCAGACCAAAGGTCCATCTAGCTCAGTATCCTGTCTTCTGACAGTGGCCAATGCCAGGTGCTTCAGAAGGAATGAACGGACCAGGTAATCATCAAGTGATCCATCCACTGTCACCCATTCCCAGCTTCTGGCAAACAGAGGCTAGGGACACCATCCCTACCTATCCTGGCAGCCATTGATAGACTTATCTAGTGAACTCTGTGAACTTATCTAGTTCTTTTTTGGGAGTAACAGAACAACTCTGTGAACTTATCTAGTTCTTTTTCAAAATTGGGAGTAACAGAACAACAACAAATTTGCATAGCTCTGAAATTATGGATACCCTAGGCAACGTGAAATTGGAGAAGGCCCTGGAACTAAATGGCTTTCCTGCTAAATTTTATGCCCAATTCAGAGACACCCTGGCTCCAAAATTGGCCAAGTATACACTGAGGCTTTTGGTAGATCACGTTGCCCTCTTCAATGAATGAAGGTCTAATCTTAGCCATGCATAAGTCTGACAAAGATGCCCAAGAGTCTGCTTGCTATTGACCTATATTCTTAATCAACTGGAATATTCAAGTTTTGTTTAAAGTTCTAGCTGGACAATTAGAAAAAAGTAATGAGGAGCATACGACACCTAGACCAGGTGGGTTTTATACAACAGAAACATGAGTTGGGCAACACTCATCAGCTTAGCAATGTGCTGTCCTACTATACAAACCCCTCAAAATCTATTTGGCTATTTGGTCATTGGACATGGAAAAAGCCTTTGACAGAGTTAATTGAACATCTTTGTTCCTCATTCTACAAAAGCTTGAATTTGGTCCCTCTGTTACTTCCAGGATTAGATTGTTGTGCTCCAGTCCTAACTCTTATGTTGTAATCAATTACTTCATCTTCCCTCCTTTCAGTCTTCACTGCGGCCCTAGACAGGGCTGTCCCCCCTACTATTTGGTTTGGCCTTACAGTCTCTGTCACTGCAAAGTAGAGCACACCAGGGGATCCAGGGTATAAAAATAGGGTCCTAAGAGATGAAAATATGCTTACATAATTTTATTTATCCGCAGCCCCCTACAGACCACCCCCAACATATTACAAACTACTGAATTGTTTGGGAAAATCTCAAGAGACAAAATTAAGTGGCACAAGGTAAAGGCTCTCAGTATCTCTTAAGGGGTGCATAGCGTCACCCTTTAAAAATATTTTTCACTGGCAGCAGACTGAAATCAGGTACTTGAGAGTCCTCTTTCTTAGAAGTCTAAAAGAAATAGTCACATTAAGTTCAATCACCTTATCATGCAGTTTGGGATTTACATAGATTTCCCTCTAGCTCTTTGGGGCAGTTAGTATATTAAAGATGAATGGCCTCCCAAGACTTCAATTTTTCCTTAGCTCCGTGCCAGTCTATATTCCCCTTCTGGTTTTTTTTTGGCAGAATTAACATTTTTAAGACCTTCTTGTGGTATTTGGGCAACAAGCCCAGATTATCCTTTGGAAAAAAAATGCAGCTGCCTATCAGATCAGCAGGCTTTGGTCTTCCCGACCTCAGACTTTATGGTGTATCCTCAGTATTGAGCCAAGTGACACAATGGTGGAGCCCCCAACACTCCAGGCTTTCCAGCCTGGCTGTACATGGAGGAAGGAATTGTAGCCCCACTACCGCTAGAATCCATCCTAAACTCACACTTCTACCATTTCCCTAAGGAGACATCTGTCACAATTTTGCTGCTAGGAAAGCCCAGGAACTGGTTGCATCTAAGTTAAGTGCCTCCCTTGTTACATTCAGAGACTTCAATTTGGGGTAATTCTGAAGTTTTAATTGCTCAGAGATCTTTTCTGTGGTCTGACTGGATGAAAAAAGGAGTTTTGAGCATATCCCACATAACTGAAAATGATTTTCATGTCCTTTCCTTGCAAAAAACCTAGAGCCGGCCCTGCTGGGTTCCCCCAGCCGCCAGAGCCCCGGGCCCTTTAATTTGACCCTGAGGGCTCCCAGCCACCTCTTTAGCTGGGAGCCCCTGGTTGATTTAAAATAAAGTATCACCTCCCCACCCCCAACCTTCCTTTTTGGCCCACAGCTGTTTTGGTGGGGCGGCGCTGGGGAAGGAGGGTTCATTTCCGCAGGGCTGTGTGGCTCTGGGGCGGGGTGTTTCCACGGGGCCAGGAGGTTTCGGCCCTCAGCTGTTTTCTTTGGAGGAATGTGGCCCTTGCCACTTTATGAGTTGTGCAGGCCTGGCCTAGGAAATACTGTGGAAATACATTTCAGGAAATATGTGGACAAATTGGAGAAAGTCCAGAGAAAAGCAACAAATCGTGTTCTCGTCCGTCCTCTCTGTTGAAGGAAAAGGCCCATGTAGGGACCATCGAATTGTGGAGGTAAATGCATGGTTATGCAGGTGGTGTCGGTGAGAGAGCTTTGGGTTCTTTGAGCATGGAGTGTTGCTCCAGGAAGATGGATTGCTAGGAAGAGATGGGATCCACCTAATGAAGAGAGGGAAGAGCATCTTTGCAGGCAGGCTTGCTAACCTAGTTAGGAGGGCTTTAAAGTAAGTTCACTGGGGGATGGAGACTGAGGAAAAAGCTGAAGTACTCAGTGCTTTTTTGCCACGGTCTAAACAGACAAGGTTAGCCCCCGGACTGCTGCACTGGGCAGCACAGTATGGGGAGGAAGTGAGCAGCCCTCAGTGGTGAAAGAACAGGTTAAGGACTATTTAGACACCTGGACATGCACAAGTCAATGGGGCCAGATGCAATGCAGCCAAGGGTGCTGAGGGAGTTGGCTGATGTGATTGCAGAGCCATTGGCCATTATCTTTGAAAACTCATGGCAATCGGGGGAGGTCACGGCTGATTGGAAAAAAGCAAATATAGTGCCCATCTTTTTAAAAAAAAAAAAAGGGAAGAAGGAGAATCTGGGGAACTACAGACTGGTCAGCCTCACCTCAGTCCCTGGAAAAATCATGGAGCAGGTCCTCAAGGAATCCATTTTGAAGCACTTAGAGGGAAGGAAGGTGATCAGGAACAGTCAATAGGGATTCTCCAAGGGGAAGTCATTCCTGACCAACCCGATTGCCTTCTATGATGAGATAACTGGCTCTGTGGATATGGGGAAAGCAGTGGACAAGATATACCTTGACTTTAGCAAAGCTTTTGATATGGTCTCCCACAGTATTCTTGTCAGCAAGTTAAAAAAATATGGGTTGGATTAATGGACTATAAGGTGGATAGAAAGCTGGCTAGATTGTTGGGCTCAATGGCTAGTGATCAACGCCTCGGTGTCTAGTTGGCAGCTGGTATCAAGCGGAGTACCCCAGGGATTGGTCCTGGGGTTGGTTTTGTTCAATATCTTCATTAATGATCTGGATGATGGGATGGATTGCACCCTCAGCAAATTCGCAAATGACACTAAGCTGGGAGAAGAGTTAGATACGCTGGAGGGTAGGGATAGGGTTCAAAGTGACCTAGACAAATTGGAGATGGAGCCAAAAGAAATCTGATGAGGTTCAACAAGGACAAGTGCAGAGTCCTGCATTTAGGACGGAAGAATCCCATGCACTGCTACAGGCTGGGGACCGACTGCCAAAGTGGCAGTTCAGCAGGAAAGAACCTGGGGATTACAGTGGATGAGAATCTGGATATGAGTCAACACTGTGCCCTTGTTGCCAAGAAGGCTAACAGCATACTGGGCTGCATTAATAGGAACATTGCCAGTAGATCGAGGGAAGTGATTATTCCCCTCTATTCAGAACTGGTGAGGCCACTTCTGAAGTATTGCATCCAGTTTTGGGCCCCCACTACAGAAAGGATGTGGACAAATTGGAGAGAGTCCAGCGGAGGGCAATGAAAATGATTAGGGGGCTGGAGCACATGACTTATGAGGAGAGGCTGAGAGAACTGGGCTTATTTAGTCTGCTGAAGAGAAGAGTGAGGGGGGATTTGATAGCAGCCTTCGACTGTCTGAAGGAGGATTCCAAAGAGGATGGAGCTCAGCTGTTCTCAGTGGAGGCAGATGGCAGAACAAGGAGCAATGGTCTCAAGTTGCAGTGGGAGAGGTCTAGGTTGGATATTAGGAAAAACTATTTCACTGGATGGTGGTAAAGCACTGGAATGGTTATGTAGGGAGGTGGTAGAATCTCCATCATTAGAGGTTTTTAAGGTCTGGCTTGACAAAGCCCTGGCTGGGATGATTTAGTTGGGGTTAGTCCTGCTTTGAGCAGGGGGTTTGACTAGATGACATCCTGAGGTCTCTTCCAACCCTAATCTTCTATGATTCTGTGATTCTAACAAAAATGATTAAAGAGCTAGAAAACATGATCTATGAGGGAAGATTAAAAAAATTGGAGAAGAGAAGACTGAGGGGAGCCATAATAGTTTTCAAATAAATAAAAGTTTGTTACAAGGAGGAGGGAGAAAAATTGTTCTTTTTAACCTCTGAGGATAGGACAAGAAGCAATGGGCTAAAATTACAGGAAGGGCGATTTAGGTTGGACATTAGGAATAACTTCCTAACTGTCAGGGTGGTTAAACACTGGAATAAATTGCCTAGGGACGTTGTGGAATCTCCAGCATTGGAGGTTTTTAAGAGCAGGTTAGACAAACGCCTGTCAGGGATGATCTAGATAATACTTAGTCCTGCCATGAGTGCAGGGGACTGGAATAAAAGATTTCTCAAGGTCCTTTCCCATCCCAAGATTCTATGTCTTGAAGACGGGACCCCTCCCTTATGCTACCTTTTGTAAAGAGAAGGTGTTTCTTAGGGCTTGTCTACACTACAGGACTATTTCGAATCTACTTAAGTCGAATTTGTGGATTCGACCTTAATAAGTCGAATTTGTGTATCCATACTAAATACACAAATTCGAACTTCTTAGTCCACATTCACAGGGCCAGCTTCGACTTTGGAAGCGGTGCACTGTGGGAACCTATCCCACAGTTCCCGCACTCCCCGCTGCCCATTTGAATTGATTTCAATGCATGCTGGGGAAAATGTGTCGCCATTGAACCGTCAATCCCGCCCTCCCTGTCTTCCTTGAAAGCGCCGGCGGGAAATCTGTTCGCGCCCTTCTCTGGTCGGTTACAGCGTGGACGCCACAGCACTGCGAGCATGGAGCCCGCTGCGATCATCGCTGCACTTATGGCCGTTGTCAACTCCTCGCACATTATCGTCCACCTCTTCCACAGTCAGATGCTGAGAAACCGGGCGAGGAGGCTCCGGCAGCACGGTGAGGAGAGTGGCGCAGACCTCTCACAAAGCAGGGTACGCCGGGCAGTGGAGATCATGGTGGCAATGGGTCAAGTTCATGGTGTGGAACGGCGATTCTGGGCCCGGGAAACAAGCACAGACTGGTGGGACCGCATAGTGCTGCAGGTCTGGGATGACACAGAGTGGCTGCGAAACTTCAGGATGCGTGGCACTTTCCTTGAACTGTGTGACTTGCTGTCCCCTGCCCTGAAGCGCCAGGACACAAGGATGCGAGCAGCCCTGACTGTGCAGAAGCGAGTGGCCATAGCCCTCTGGAAACTTGCCACGCCAGACAGCTACCGGTCAGCGAACCACTTTGGCGTGGGCAAATCTACCGTGGGGATTGCTGTCATTCAAGTAGCCCACGCAATCGTTGAGCAACTGCTCTCAAAGGTAGTGACTGTCGGAAATGTCCAGGCCATCATAGATGGCTTCGCGATGGGATTCCCAAACTGCGGTGGGGCTATAGATGGGACTCACATCCCTATCCTGGCACCAGCCCACCAGGCCAGCGAGTACATTAACCGAAGGGCTACTTTTCAATGGTGCTGCAAGCTTTGGTGGACCATAGGGGACGTTTTACCAACATCAACGTCGGGTGGGCGGGCAAGGTTCATGACGCGTGTGTTCAGGAACTCTGGTCTGTTTAGACGCCTCCAGGCAGGCACTTTCTTCCCGGACCACAAAATAACGGTTGGGGATGTGCAGATGCCTACAGTGATCCTCGGGGACCCGGCCTACCCGCTAATGCCCTGGCTCATGAAGCCCTATACAGGCGCCTTGGACACTGAAAAGGAACTCTTCAACTACCGGCTGAGCAAGTGCAGAATGGTGGTGGAGTGTGCTGAGATGGCGGACCTTACTGACTCGCCGGACATCAGCGAAAAGAATATCCCGTAGTTATTGCTGCTTGCTGTGTGCTCCACAATCTCTGTGAGAGCAAGGCGAGACCTTTGGCCGCTTGGGAGGTTGAGGCAAATCGCCTGGCTGCTGTTTACGATCAGCCAGACACCCGTGCTGAGAGAATATCCCAGCGGAAGCGATATGCATCAGGGAGGCTTTGAAAGCGAGTTTCCGCAGAGCAGGGTAACCTGTGACTGTCCACTTGATTTTAAGAGAGCCTGATCATAAACCAAGTTTTCCCCACTTCCCAAGGACGTTTTAAAACTAAGGACATGTTTTAGTAATTAATAATAAATCTTTCGTTGACTTTGCATTTCTGTTTATTCGTTGAAACATGGAAGCATTCTGTGCTGGTTAAGGTGTGCACTGATGGGTGGGTTTGCAGGAAGGGTGCCGTCCTTGGATAGGGGTTACCATGACGGCTGTGGGTTTGGGCGTTGGAAGGGGTGAGGTGTGGGGAAGGGTGAGTATCTGCCCCTGGATGAGGTCTATTTTTGGGGCTCGGGGCACCGGGAGGATCGTGACTACGGTCCAAATGCATGTGAAGGGAAGCCTGCCTTTACATTCGGGATGTCAGGCACCAGGACCCTGCACAAGCATACACCTCAAGGAAAGACCCGGGCAGCATACACCACACAGACTGTCCCTGGTGCCTAGTGACTGCAGTCTGTGTGTGCCCTGCAGTTGACCCTGCAGCCAAGTCTGTAGCATGGCACTGTGGGCTATGCAGTGACATTACAATTCCCCACAGAACAACAGAAAGTCTTCTGACACCAGAAACGTGACGGAAACAGTCAGTAACACCAAACCGCTTTAATAATGTAATACACAGTGGGGTTTGAACTTGGAGTTGGGACTGGTTGATGCTGTAAAGAAAGAGCTTGTACAAATTTACAGCGCGACAGTTGTCTCTAACATTATCGGTGTGCTGCGGTGCAGGGACAGTTCTCACGGCCCCTACCGCCTCCGTCTTGTCACTTTGGGTGAGGGGACAGGACTTCTTGGCGTTGGAGGGCGGTTGCAGATGCACTGCAGGGGCTCTCTCCTCCTGACTGCGGTCTTGAAGAACATCTACAAGGCGTGCTCCTCATTAGACCAAGCAGCGTTTGAGTCGCCTGCTGGTCTTCCTGCCGCCACCTATCCTCCCGTTCCAGGTGTGTGCGATGCTGCTGACACAGGCTCTCCTCGACTGTCTCTGCTCTGCCTCCGCTCTGGAGCTGGCCATCAGTTCCTGGAACATGTCGTCCCTTGTCTTTTCTTTCGGCGTCTAATCCGAGCCAGCCTCTGCGGATGGCGGCAGTCCGGGAAGGAGCCAAGCTGTGTGATGTGAAAAGTAGGTGATTTCCTTGAACACATACATGTTTGCCAACAGTAAACACAGTCTAGTCAGTTTCAGTGAACAAGACCAAAGAGGGAACCAAGTCTCAGGAGATCTCAGAACTAGTCCGAGATTTCGGAATACGCTCTCATTGGCGGCGCCATTGCACTGGAGCGGAAAGATAGCTGCATCCCTCTTGCACAAAGTCCTGGTAAGCCTTACAGTACATACTGCTTATCAGTTACTGGTTAGCTGTGCTCTCCTGCTAAAGGCAATGTGCAAAGCAGAAAGGATAATCCTTTTGCAGCCCCTCCCGCCAGCGCACGGGAACGATCAATGCATGCTTGTTCTCTGTGGCCTCTCGCACGTGGCTGTTAGGCGAGGGTCATTGTTATGCAACCTAATTGTAAACCATTAACAATAGTAACACTACACTAATTGCCCTACTTAGATGCAGTATTTGCAGACCGAGATCACCCTGAGGCGGTCACTCGTGCCCAGAAAGACCGCATGTTACGGGACGCACTGCACAGACCAGGACCATATGCAGCAATGCTAGTAGAGGCGATGGTTCCACTCTATATTCGGATGTCCTGGCGTGGAAGAGTCTGCTTCCACGGAGCGCCCAACAAGCGACCTCTTCCGACGAACCTCATGCGGAGGCTTTGCGAGGAACTGAATGACACCTTCGTAGAAATGTCGCTAGAGGACTATTTTTCTATCCCCATTTGTGTGGACCTTCTCTTTATATAGTTTAATATATATTATAGTTTAATATTTAGAATGTTTTAAATTGTAAATATTTAGAATTTTTTAAAGTCCATTTGTGTGGACCTTCTCTTCATATAATTTAATATATATTATAGTTTAATATTTAGAATTTTGTAAATACTGTTTCTATTTTTCTATAACAATGTTATAAAAATAAATGTTTATACGTGTGTTGCACTTACCGCCTGATCCTTCCCTGATTCCGAGTCCTGGTTAACGGGCAGGGACGGTTGGTAGGGGATCTCTGTGAGGGTGATGAAGAGATCCTGGCTGTCAGGGAAAGCGGGAGTGGGTTCGATGTCGCCTCGCCGTCCTCTAAAGACCCTTCCTCATCTTCCCCATCGGCGAACAGGAGGGGGAACTGTCCCGTACACTATTCCGTCCTCGGAGTCCACCGTCACTGGTGGGGCACTGGTGGCAGAGCCACCTAGAATGGCATGCAGTGCCTCGTAGAAGCGGCATGTCTGGGGCTCTGACTTTTTGATACCCTTGTCTTAGGTCCTTCACTTTCACGCGGCACTGTATCGCATCCCGGCTGTATCCTTTGTCTTTCATGGCTTTAGAAACCTTCTCGAACGTCTTCGCCCGCTTGTTGGAGCGCAGCTCCGAGAGCACAGACTCTCGCCCCACACAGCGATCAGATCCTGGACTTCCCGGTCACTCCATGCTGGGGACCTCTTTCTATTCTGGGATTGCCCGGACTCCTCTGCTGGAGAGCTCTGCATCGTTGCAGGTGCTGCGGAGCTCGCCCCGATGTGCAACCAGAACGTCAGATTCAAACCGCCCAGACAGGAAAATGAATTCAAATTTTCGCGGGTCATTTCCTGTGTGGCTGGCCAGAGAATCCAAGCTCGGACTGCTGTCCAGAGCGTCAACAGAGTGGTGCACTGTGGGATAGCTCCCGGAGCTGCTAAGTTCGATTAGCATCCACACCAAGCCTAATTCGAGCTAGCAAGTGCGAATTTAGCGTTACTCCACCTGCCGGGGTGGAGTACCAAATTCGAACTAAAGAGCCCTCTAGTTCGAATTAAATGGCTTCCTGGTGTGGACGGTTGAGCGGTTAGTTCGAATTAACGCTGATAAATTCGAATTAAAGTCCTAGTGTAGACCAGGCCTTAGACTACATTCTAAATTCCTTCCTTAAGTGATTTTGGAGCATAATTTAAATAAATCAAAGTATTAATTTATTACTATTCTTTCCAAAACCTCATTCATGTAAAGGAGAATCTAGGTTACATTGCTTAGATGCAAATAGAGTAGTCTTGTATTACTGGGACAGAACAAAAAACTTCAGGTCTTCTGCTAAGTTCTTGATTGCATATATGGGTAACTGTGAAGGTCAGGCCATTCGAGCACAGGCCCTGTGCTTTATATTGTGTACTGAAGAGTGTTTATAGAACTACTTCACACTCTCCTGTTTCTCTTTAATGCCCATTCTGCTAGCGTGATTGCTGCATGTGTAGCGTTCACTAGACATATTCTGCATATTGAAATATGCAAAGCTGCTACATGGAATTCCATCAACACTTTCATGAAACATTATTCATTGGATCTGGCAACCAGTTTGGCAGAGCGGTGCTCCAGTCATGTAATTAGGATTCTACCTCTCTCCATCCATTTTACTGTACTGCTTGCCAAACTATCGCAAGAGTGGCACTATGCAGTGGACACTTGAAGAAGAAATGAAGATTACTTACTTACTTGTAACCTGTTTTTCTTTGAGATGGACTCTGCATAGTCACACTCCCCACGCACCTTCCATGCTCCTGCAGAGTCTTAATTCTGGTATCACTTGGTATTCTGCTTTAGCAGTGGAAGGATCTGAGGCAGCAACAGAGGCCACACACTCCGGAAAGTTCTACCTTCCCAGCTGCACTGGTTGGCACATCTCCGAGAGTGTGAATACACAGAGTCCATCTCGAAAACTCCAGTTGCAAGTAAGTAACCTTCATTTCCCCCATCTAACTGGGCCTGTGCTGGAAAGACTGGAAACTGGAAGACTTTCAGAATGCTGTGACTGAAACCCCAGACCTCAGCCTCTTACATAGCACTCTACGTTTAGCTTCCAGGACCTCTACTCTATATTTCCCTATATCACTGGTACCAACATGTACCATGACCAGACGCTCCTGCCCAGCACTCACCAGAAGTTCATGTAGGTATCCATTTGTACTCACCCTAAGCAATAGTATCATATTGTTTAGACTGTGTATAGCCATATTACATAAGAGACAAATGATTCTACTACTTGTATAGAGTTATAAAAATTACATATAGAAAGAAAGCTGTTAGATCAGCTAATTGATCCTCCTGCTAGTCCTTAGTGAAGGGACTTCCAGCCATTCTTTTAGGAGAGTTGACAGCCTTATACGTATCATTATCAGCAAGTTTTCCCTGATATTCAGCCCTAATTTTTCATGTGTTTTAATTCCATCAGTCATAGGTAGATCTTTGTGTGCCACTATAGACAACTCTTCTCTCAACTCTATTTGTATACCCTTCAAGTATTTATAGACTGTTATGTATGTCTCCTCTTCTCCATTGTTCTCATTTAGTCACAGTAGTGCTATTAATCTTTCCTTATAAATCAATCCTTCCAGCTCCCTGATCATCCTGAGGACTCTTCTCCAAACTTTTCAAGATGGTTGATACCTTTCTGGTAGTGTTGTTCCTAGAACCCAATGTGATATTCGAAGGTACTGTTGCACCAGAACTGTATAGAGAAGGAACAATCATGTCTCTCCTCTGTGGTGCAACTCCTTTGTCTATTTGGCATAAAATTTCATGGCCTTTTTTGTAGCTCTGTTGTTTGCAAACTCCTGTCTAGTTGACTGTCCATTTCCATTCCTCGGACTCTTTCAACCATTACTGCTTTTCTGTTTCGCCCTCTAATTTGCTATGTCTAAACATAGTTTTAATGTTGATTTCTGTGTTTTAGATGTTGTTCCAAGAGATGTGGCCTAATTGGGTCAAAGCTTTCTCTAACACTAGAAAATTTTCATTTTTGTGGTATTCTTAAATTTTGGCCTGTGGCTTGTGGATTTCTGTTGAATTTAGTGCTGTGCATACAGTACGTAAGGGTATGTCTACACTAGACACTCTAGAGCAGCAAAGCCCCAGAAGGGGTTTTTTCATCACTGTAGTAAATCCTTCTCTCTGAGAGGTGGTATCGAATTTGATGGAACTGTCTACGCTGGGGCTTAGGTTGGTTTAACTTCATCTCTCAGTGGTATTAATTTTTCACACCCCTGAGCAACATCACTAGTCAACCTAAGTTTTAGGTGTAGACCAGCCCTCAAATGCTCTGTGTGCAGACTGTTGATTTCTCAATCTCTTTGGAAAACAGTTTTTTAAAAATCGGTTATACAATCAAGGGTTTCACATAATGGAAATCAGTGAATCACAAAATAAATATATAAATTAGAGTGTACGCTCTGTCTATATTTTTATTTCTCATTTATTTGTGATTCCAGTATGTGAAACCCTTGATGGTGTAACTGATTTTTAAAATATTTTTAGACTTTTGCCTCCTTGCTGCTGCTGTTTATTTTCCAGGAGAGCCTGGAGGCCACAGTCATGATCAGGGTACCTTGTGCTGAGCACTGCGCATGCACACACGCACACACGCGCACACACACACACACACACAGTGAGAAACCATCTGTGATCTAAACACTTTACAATCTAAATAGACAGGACAGACAAAGGGTGGGAGAAAGGAAGTATTGTCCTCATTTTACTGTTCAGAAATTGAGGGGGGGGAAAGATTAAGTGACTTGGACAGGTCACTTAAGAAGCCTATGATAGGTCCAGTTCAGTACCTAACCCACAGGACAATTCCTCCTCTATTTTTAGTCCTATATCACTAACACGTTTTTTTTTTTGGTAATTGATTGATTTTAGATGGTGTAACAGGAAATTCAAGTCAAGGGGCTTAACTGGATATGTATTGAATTAATAGTGCTCTGCCCAATCAACAGCTGTATTCAATTATTATCTTCTGATCATTTTTGTTTTTGCTAATTGTGAATTGAAGATCTCAGCTACGCATCTGGGAAATATCAGTTTCCTTATCCAACCGTTAACTCATTCTATGCTCATTGACTGACTGATCTATAGTAATTCAGGCTCTCTTCATCCCATAAAGTTGAAGAAAATTGCTGATTTGTGGTGGTTAGCTCTGCCACCTACATATTCCAAGAAATAGCCAGCACTCATCCACTTCAGTTAGTGCAGACAGACAAACCTTAATTGGCTGGATGTTTGTGCATTGCACATTTTGAAAACCCAAGCTGGCATCAGAGTAACTGAGAAATAGGAGGAGAAACACCGCAGAACCGGTGGGAAAACAGTGTTTGAAAGGTTAGTCCAACCAGCCTTTGTCCCTTGTGGGACAGACATTTCCTAAATAAACCCCACATCACCTCAATGGGTTGACAGCATTAAGAAAATGTATAGCTGTGCCCAGTGATAGAAAATCATTGCATGTGATGAGAAATTTCCCCTGTGAATCGCAGTAAAGGATAGTTGCACTCACTCTTTGAGACATACAGTGAGTATTGAGTATTAATATTATGAAATTTGTTCTGACATATAGACATTTGTGAAGTTCCTTGATTGATTCTTATCCAGGTGGTCTTACTGAAAATTAGATTTATACTCTGAAAAAGGAAGAAGTGAGGGGGGATACAGCCATGCCCCTCTGCAGGAGTATTGTACTCTTCTACTTTTGAACATTATACCTTCATGGGTATGTCAAATGTGCTTGCAAATGCAGACAGTGATTTCCTTTTGGGGAACTTTTTTGGGAGTGGAAGGTGGGACAGCTGAATAGTGAGAGGAGGAAAGAGGTAGGGGAGGAGCGTGACCGAAGTGCATTCCTCTTCAGTTGATTAAGGTCAGTCTGGTGACTGACTGAATTAAGTAGCTGAACTGTGGTACAATGAATTGATGAGAATTTTGCCTGTGTTGGCATTGCAAAATTTAGGCTTCTTGTAGCCATGTGACCACCAGGGTGTATATCACATCTTGTGTACCTCATAATAGTGCCTATAATGTCAATGCTAATGTTCACATAACACAACTCTTAGTTTATTTACTTATCTGTTTATTTTATTTATGGTCAGTCCATAAAAATAGGAATCCGTATGAAATGTTGGTGGTGGCCTAAGAATAATTAAATACATAATATCGCAACATGTGAAATTAAAGAATCAAGTAAACTAACCCACACTACCACTGTTTTTATTGCCTTCAGCATATTTCCCATCTCAACATAAAGTCTTTCGTTTAAGCCCAGAAATATCCTCTGGAGACCACCACAACCCCCCTCCCCTGCCCCTTCCATTTGTTTGTGAAAACAGATAGGCTTTGCATCATGTTCTGAAGGATAACTAATCTGGACTCTAGCTAACCCAGCAGAGGGGTGAGTCCTTATGGCTAGAGGCCTGCTTGGACCACCCTTTGTTTTATATTGAAGGGCCCCCTGTTCTAGTGCTTCTGCTGATTGCAGCTGTGGCAATGTGGCATGGGGAGGAAGCATCTCTCAGGGAGCGAGTTCCCAATTTGGGATTTTATAGATTAAATCTAATACTTTGAACCACACCTTTAAAGAGGCACCAGTGGTTTATAATAATCTTTTACTGTCCTGCCTACTCCTTGGGCATTTTTCTTCAATATTATTCAGAATCTGGGCACCTTTCATATTAATTAAATGGTAACTTTCTATATTCAGTGATCAAACTATCTAATAATATCTGCTTTAGAGCGATCGGGGTGACAAAAATAAAATATGAATGCTATTTTTAATACTAATGATTTGATCCCTGAGGTTTCTATCAAATTAAATAAAGAATCAAATTAACCAGCTAGTGAATTAAGTGGAAGAGCCAGGAGAAGCAGTAGCCACTCCATAGTTAAAATGGAAGCTAACATCTTGCTATAAATCTGATTTTCAGTTTCCCCCTCAATTTAAAAAAAAATCCTGGTGAAATGGCACCCCACCTGATGGTATAATTTTTCTGTGAAGTTTAGAAAAACATCAGAAAAGGAATTTTAAAATCCTGGGACTGTATCGCCTAGTGCATCAGAGTAGTGCTCAGTGAATATGGGGAGCATAGGTGGGGTTGCACATTCTTTCTGCTCCCTTGATCCTGCAGGCTCTTGGTGCCTAAATTGTCCCTGGCAGAAATTGGAGCAGCCCCAAAGCTGCCCTGACATGTCAGCAGATACCTTTCTCCAAGGGGCTGCTATACTGACTCTGCCCTTACATTCCCTTCCTTACTCCCTCTTCCCCGTTCTGGGCCTGGCATCGGGCTAGGAGAATCCTTAAGGCAGCTGTAAGTCCCCTTTGTGCCATTATACTAGTGCAAAAGTATAATGCCGGTGGTGAATCTAGCCATGGTGTTTGAAATGTCCCAGTCTCTTGAAGGAATCCTGCGTATGTATTACCTCCTCCCTGTTACATAAACCTGTGCTCGCCAGAGGAGAGACAGGGCACTCAAAGCAGCTGACAGTCAAATGTCTCCAGTGGGTGGGTCCCCAAAAGACTTTACTATTATACGTATATTTCTTGTTAAGTTTCTTAGTCATCTTTGGGGAAAGAACACTAACAGGCATCTACACAAATATGACAAATGTTTTTGAAAAATAGGTCTTGATTTCAGACAGAGTAGTGGTTGCACCAGTGCCAACTATGAAGGTAATATAATTTCCCTACTCCTGCTCAATATTCCTCTGTTTATACATCCAAAGATTGCATTATCCTTTTTGGCCACATCGTCGTACTGGGAACTCATGTTCATGTGAGCCCAAAGTCTTTCTGAGAGTCACTCCTTCCCAGGAGGGAGTCCCCCATCCTGTAAGTATGGTCTTTGTTCCTAGATGTATAATTTTACATTAAACAATATTAAAATACATATTGTTTCTTGCACCCAGCTTATCAAGCAATCTAGTTCACTTTTATAAGTGACCTGTCCACCTCGTTATTTAACATTATCCATATTTGTGTCCTCTGCAAACTTGATAGCGGTGATTTTGTTTTCATCTAGATTGTTGATAAGAATATTAAATAGCGTAGGGCCAAGAACCAATCCCAGCAAGACTTCACCAGAAACACATCTGCTGAACGATGATCCTACATTTACATTTTGAGAACTGTCAGCAAATGTTTAATCAATTTAATGTGCCATGTTAGCTATGTACTGTTCTAGTTTTTTAATCAAAATGTCATGCTAGTACCAAGTCAAACGCCTTACTGAAGTCTAAGTATAACACTATTACCTTTATCAACCAAACTTGTAACTTCCATAAAAAATGTTATCAGGTTAGTTTGACATGATCTATTTTCCACAAAACCAAGTTGATTGCTCTGAACTATTCTGCTCTCCTATTATTCTTTATTAATCAAATCCTATATCAACCATTCCATTATTTTGCTTGCGATTGATATCAGGTTGACAAAAGCCTATAATTACCTGGGTCATCCTGTTGACCCTTTTTAAATATCGGCGCAACATTAGCTTTCTCCAGTCTTTTGGAAATTGCTCCATGTTCTAAGACTTATTGAAAATAGACATCAACGGTCCAGAGGGCTGCTCAGTCAGCTCTTTTAGGACTCTTGGATTAAAGTTATCTGGACCTGCTGATTTAAAAATATTTGAATTTAGTAGCTGCTATTAAACATTCTCCTGAGTTACTATTGGAATGGAAAGAGCTTCATCATCATCATCATCATCATCATCATATGATATGACTACATCTGTTTTTTCCTCAGATATAGAACAGAAATATTTACTGAGTACTTCTGCATTATTACTGACAATTCTGCCATTTCCACCTACTAATGGACCAGTGGCATTGTTAGGATTTCTTTTGTTCCTAATACACTTTTTTATTTTCCTTAACTCTGCAGGCTATATATTTCTCCTTGTGTCTTTTTGGGTCCCTTATTAATTTTCTAGCTTCTGATTAATATTAATTAGCATCAACTTGCACTTGCTTTTGTTATATATGGGTTTTGAAATTTTTTTTAAAGCTGCCTTCATTTCACCTCAAGCAGGAATGAAGCAACGAAAGGTAGACAGAGGCTCAGATGATATGTTCCACTGTTGCTGGCTGTGTCCTTCAGGGGAGATGAAGGAGTAGTGGCTGGTCATCTGCCTGGACTCAGTGTCCCTAATCAAATATCTTTTGGTGGGGGGAGGGGAAAGTAGGCCGTCCTCGCCAGGGAATGGGATGCAACAAATAGCACAGTTAGTGAGTGCTGATGGTTAGTGCAAATCATGTTGGAGTCACCATTTTTGTTTGTTTTTAATATTTATATTATTGTCTTTTATTAAGACTGCTTTGGGTAATATTTCAGGCATCTCAGTAACTCTGAGAGATAGTTTAAGATGCCAACTTAGTAACATTCTTAAATTCATGCTTTACTTTAAGCATATGAGGGGTCCCATTGAAGTCAATTAGATGAGTCCTCTTGTATGTTTGCTGGAAACAGTTAGTTTGTGGTCAGTTCAGGGTCAGCATAGAACACAAGAGCCAAATCCGTCAGCTGTGGCCAGGGGCGAAGCTATGGTCAGGACCCAGGGCCGGGATCCGAGGACCCATCCTGGTGCTGGAGCGGATCTGGGGACAGAGTGGGGCCTGGTGCCACTCCATCCCCAAGAGGGCTGGCCTGGGCCCCACTCCCCTTAATGTTCCTCCGTGTCCCCCTAGGGGTGTGTGCCCCACATTTTGGGGACCTCTTTCCCAATCTAATGTTTCAGTTGAGTTTTGGTTTTATATATGTTTCTAGGAGGTACCATTATAGCCAGGCCCTCTCAGAGGTCCAGAGAGGCCTGGGCCACTTCCAGCTTTTGAGGTCCCAGCTATAATAAAAATAAAAAATGATGACACATGGTATAATCTTGTGCCATCCGAACCGATATATTTTGAATAATATTTATGAAGATTCTTAATTCTTTAATATGATGATTTTTTGTTAACTCATATAGATTTTATGTCTTTTACCAAATCACATCTCTTATTTGCTTAAATTTGCAGCTCTAAGCTGAGAGAGTGGGTCACATTTTGGTTTGATAGGGATGTGCATAAAAACAAGTTGTGAAACTTATCAAATGCCAAAAAATTAACAAGTGTCTACATTCAAAGTCCCCTTTGAGCTTGAGGCCCAGGCTAAATGGCGCTCCTGCCCCCCCTCCCCCCCGATTGGCCCCGATTATAGCAGAAGAATTGTACAGATTATCCAAAATTTGGGATGAGGTGCAGATGGTCCATGGTTTCTGGAGTTCTAGCAGTATGACTAATCTCCTGCCCCTTGGTGTAAAGAGCTGGGTAAGGACACTGAAGTAAGGAAATACTGTCCCTGAAAAACGACCCTGAGTAAAAGCTCTACTTTCATCCCTCTGATACTGTTTTAGCAGAATGCTCACATTGTCTCAGTGTTAACATCCTTTAACTGCTCCCCAAATTACTAATGCTTCACATTGCTTAATCCATTCTGCTGTAATAGCTTTATTAGATTAAACTCCCCATAGAGCAGGTGAGGAGCAGTGGGATTCTCACGCTGCCTTTTGAACAGCCAGTAAAGACACAATAAATGGTTAACAAACTAGAACAAATTCAGTTTTTAGGTGATCCACTGTTCTTAGCTGTCCTAGATGATGTAACTGCAGATTGAATGCAAGTGTCCCTATTATTCCTTGGTTAAAAAATGCCTTTTAAGCAGCCTGAAGAAATTTCTGAGGCAAAAAGAAGTCGTAACAGTAAAAAGTTCTCCCCCTCTCCCTTGTTATGTGTTTCTAATTGCATCATGCTGACTGCAGGGACAGTGTGATGAAAACCTGAAAACTTTATTTTCTTTTTTGCTTTATTTTTGACTAAGCCATAGGTGAGCCAGTAACACAGCCCTTTATGAAGTATCTCCCAGAGCGTTGATCCTTAATGGCTGATTTTTTATTTTTTTTTTAGTAAATCTAATTAACTATTTGAAGTATTTCGTCAAGAGGCTCCCGATTACTACACTCACGCAGTGGGTGGCTCTTTTAGATTCTCTTAAAAACTCAGTTACTTCACAGCATTCTTAAAATCCTAGTCTGCTGGAACAATTTGAATTTTGTTATTAGAGACTGCTGGAAATCATAATTCAATAAAGACCAACTCATTTAAAAATGCTTCACGCTGAGCATGCATTAGGTAACTTAGGAGACACAGAAAAACATATACTAATATTCAGGTCTACACAGGAAATTGGAATGGCACTGAGCAGTTGGAAGAAGGCTTTCTGTTTTGTTTTGTTTTTTAAAGAAGCTGCAGCAAGATTGGAAGGAATGTATTTTTTGTAAGCAAATTTATTCCTTCCCCCTTCCCCCCCCCTTTGGTTGAAGCATTGGCTTTTGTCCAAGAAGAATAGAAAAACATACCTGGGGAGAGTGAAAATATTTTTGATCAACATTTCTATAATAATTTTACAGATAAATAAGGACACTGACATGTTCCTTTTCTTAAATTCCTTTGCATGTCTCCTGTTACTTGTGTTGAATGAGCTTGGGAGTTTTAAATATCTCTAATGCCCCTTCTCTCATTCTGTCTCTCCTGCTCCCTTTATGGCAATGGCATTATGGCCATAGAATATATAGTCTTGCCATAGGGGAATGTGTTTCCTGCTTGGGTTTTTTAACTACATCTGCAGACTGCAGCTGCAGCAGTCTTTGAAAAATACCAGCCTTAAGAAAGATTGCCATTTTCTAACAATGAATTCTTCTTCACAGGACACTGTACTATTTCATTCCTGCCTCATACTGTCCAGCATCAGTCTCCTGCATTTCATTTGTAGCTCAAATTTACCATATGATATATGCAGGAGTATTTTTTTCCCAAACACTTTTTTTTTTTGGAGTTTGTTGTTAGAATCACATTTCCTGACAACATCACAGGTTTCCATCCTTGTCTCCATGCTCCTGTGTTCTCCTCTATTCTCAAACTTGCATATCCCTTCTGTTTGTCTTTTTCATCTCCTGATTCCAGGTCTGTGCCTAACTCATTTCAATTCTCTGCATAACTTGGGTTCAGAAAAGAATGGTTTGTTTTCTGTATCCTTTTGCAGCCTTCTGCTCCCACTTTCTCTCTCTCTCCTCCCCACTTTTACAAAAAAAGTTATTCCTCACCAACTTTTTAAATTATACAAAATTACCTATATTAACTCTTCCTCTCTGTTTTGGGAAGAGCTGAAAATAAGAACTAGATTCCCTTCTTTCTTCCTCTCTTTTCTGGCTAATGTTGGATCAGTGGGGCTGCATTGTCTCTGAAGGTGATGACCAGATGGGGAAAGGAGCTAAAGGAAAAAACTAGTTCTGTGTGTTAGCAGTCCTCTGTATACAGTCGTTTTTGGAATAGAATTGGCCTGGTTTGAATACTTTCATAAAATTAAGCTGACTTCTACCAGCTAGGGCAGAATACAGAGTTCCTTTACTAGGGAAAATGCCCATTGAAGTAAGTGGTATAGTGCCAGGGTTGGGCTGTTAGCTAAAACCCAGTTTAGAATGCTTCATGCACAGGAGTACACTTCCACTGAGCTTTACACCATTACACAGGACATTGTTCCAGACATATTTTGTACTTGTAACCCATGGAGGGCTGGGGGGGGGGATTTGATTATTGCATTGTTCTCTCTGAGGCAAAATAGTTTTTCTTTCCTCCCCTAGGTTAAGATACTGGGAGTGAACCATAAAGGGTTAACTACATTATGTTTTAATTCACTGCTATTTCTAATATTTCCATTAAATGAAAGCAGAAGGGAACCTGAGTCTGTTACCTTCTGATTCATGTGTGTGTCTCTGCTGACAATCAATGTCATTTTTAGATTTTTAGCGTCTTTTTCAGCATTTCTTTCTGTTTCCTTTATATTGATGATCTCAGGAAAGCAGGTCAAATATATTGGGGGAGAGCATTGAAAACTTTCCCTACTTTGCCCATCCGTTCAGTGTTTCTGTTCCTGTTCATTTTCTAAAGTGTTACATGTGGAATACATGTGTCTTTCTGCTGCAGTACCATGGCAGAAAAAAAAACACAGAAGGAAATCAATAAACACCTGTTATTCCCAGATCTACAGTTATTTGGGCTCAAAAGTGCCTGCAGGCAAAGTTAAAACAAAAATCCCAGTAAGTCTATATGCCTTCACAGATTTTTTTTTTGCCTGCATGAGTTTTTTTTTAATATATTTATTTTATTTTGTTTCATCTTATTTTATCCCAGAGTGGACCCTTCACTTCTGTTGTTTTACTGCCCCGGATTGTTCTCTCCCATGTATAGTTCCCCTCCCCCACTTCCCTCCTGCACCATATTTTGTATCCAGTAGAGTGGAGATTTTTCAAATGGCTGAAGAATTCAACCTTGCTTTAGGAGCCCTTACTTCTTTCTCAGCAGGTTTCCTAAGTTAGGTTGCCCCCTGCTGCTTTAGTTCCATTAAAATAAAGCTGGATATAAAATATGTTTTGGGACCTGCCATTAGAAAAGTATATACTCAGTGTAATCTACTGGAACAAAATTACTTGAAAGCAGGTTTGAATATAGAAATAAATAGTAATATAGTAGCAGATAAATAAATAGTTGGTGTGATATGTTATTTTTAAAGTAATGAACATATTAATTAAGAATCCTTTTTTCCCCAGAAAGAAAATGTTTTGGAAAAAGTCTTTTGAGCAATTTATAGATTGACTGACTAAAAATGAGTGTGACTCATACGTACAATATAATCCTGTTGAACAGACACTTGTGTTTTACCAAAGTGACATATTATTAACTAGACGGGCGAGGTAATATCTTTTTTGGACCAACTTCTTTTGGTGAAAGAGACGAGCTTTTGAGCTATCTGAACAAGAGCTCTGTAGCTCAAAAGCTTGTCTCTTTCAACAACAGAAGTTGGTCCAATACAAGATATTACCTCACCCACATTTTCTCTTTAATATCCTGGAACCAACATGGCTACAACACTGCAAACATATTCTTAACTAGTCCCTTTCTTTTCCAAGGTTTGAGGCCCTTGAAATTTTATGAAATATATGTTTATTTTCTACACGGTTCTATTATTGTGAGATCAGAGTCAGACTGCATTTTATCATTGGAGAACTAAGAGTTTAATGAATTTATTTGTTTATCTATGACATCACTACAGTGAAGGCTCACCATTTGTTCCTGTTACAGATTCTTAGGCCCCAGTCCTGCAAGATTTATGCACTTTGAATAGTCCTATTGAAATCAGTGGGATTGCTCACTGCGTGAAGTTAAACATGGAAATTTTATAGGATCATGGCCTTGTTTTGGGGCTGGGATTAGAGTATTATTGTAATTCAGGCCATGCCTACACTACAGAGTTAAGTTGACTTAAGTTACCTTGATGATCATAAACTGTTGTAATGACATTGGTTGTGCATGTCCACACAACGCTCCTTGTGTTGGCGGAGCGTGTCCATAGTTGGTGCTCTAACATTGACAGAGAGAGTAGCGCACCATGAGTAGCTATCTTACTGTGCAAATCGCCAACTTCTCCCACTAGGAGTTATGGGAATTGATCACAGTGTTTCACGGGGGCAGGATCATCGTCCCATGATGCAGTTTTTTCCGTCCCATAATTCCAAGAGCTTCTGATTGTGTTTTGTGCTGCTTTTCAACTACCCTGTAAACTTTGCACCCACCATGTCTGCCTGAAAACATGGATCCTGCACTGCTCTGCAGTCTTGTGATAAGCATTATGAACACAACACGGCTGGTCCGGTAGTATTTCATGAGCTGTGACTCTGAACAGGAATCTGTGTTGCCTGCCCTGCAGTGTGCCATGGAAGGAAACAATTCAAGATTGATGTTTGCATTCAAGAGGCAGCTAGACATAGTCAACAGTTACTATTGGGCTCAGGAAACAAGCACCAAGTGGTGGGATTGAATTATGATTCAGGTATGGGATGATGAGTAGTGGCTGCAGAGCTTTCATATGCACAAAGTCACCTTCCTTGAACTCTGTGTCGAGCTCGCCCCCGCCCTACGGCACAACGACACCAAAATGAGCGGTGCCCTAACGGTGGAAAAGCGAGTGGCAATCGCTGGGTAGAAGCTGGCAACTCCAGACTGCTACTGGTCAGTTGCTGAATCAGTTTGAAGGTGTGAAGTCCATTGTGGGGGTTGCAGTCAGGCAAGTGTGCAGAGCTATTATTCGCCTTCTGCTATGAAGGACTGTGCCTCTGGGCAATGTGTGGGAAATAGTGGATGGCTTTGGGGCAATGGGATTCTCTAACTGTGGTGGGGTGATAGATGGCACGTGTATCCCAATTTTGGCCCCAGACCATCTTGTGACAGAGTACACCAACAAAAAGGGCTACTTCTCTATGGTATTGCAAGGCGCTGGTGGATCACCAGGGTTGTCTCACTGACTTCAGCGCGGGGTTGTCAGGGAAGGTGCATGACACAAGATTCCAATAGGGGATGTGGAAATGCCTGTAGTGATCCTGGGAGACCCAGCCTATCCCTTGTTCCTGTGGCTCATGAAGCCTTACACTGGAAACCTTGACAGTAGCAAGGAGCACTTCCACAACAGGCTCAGCAGGTGCAGAATGGGGGTAGAATGTGCATTTGGCAGTTAAAGGGTTGTTGGCACTGCCTTTTTGGCAGGTTAGATCTCAGTGAGGAAAATATTCCCATGGTCATAAGAGCCTGCTGTGCTCTGCATAACATTTTTGAAGCCAAGGGGGAAAAATTTCCCCAAGGGTGGACTGTTGAGGTGTATCACCTGGTGGCTGATTTTGAGCAGCCAGACACCAGGGCTGTTAGAGGGACTCAGTGGGGTGGGGGGCTATTCGAATCAGGTAGGCTTTGAAGCAGCATTTTGACAATGAGCCCCAGTAATGTGTCTTTCTTGCAATTAATTAAATAATGCCTGGCTCACTTGCCACACTGAATGACCCATATAATGATTCCTGCCTGAGCATTAATTATAGTCTGCAAATGTGCTGATTGCCCCTGTGTATGAATTTCGGTTGCAACAACCCTGTCTAGGTCACAAATAAAGAATCACTGTCTTTGTAAGCCTGAATTTTTATTAAACAGCAATATGCAAATTAACATTTCTTACAAGGGACATGACAGTGAGCAGCATTCTCTGAAGTGAGGATCTCACAGCTGTGTGTAACTCCAGCTATCATGGAAAATGTCCCTGGGGCAGAGTGCAAGGGATACTGCAATGGCTCAGGAACATGAGGAATGTGTGTGGGGAATTTGGGGAGGGCAAGGAAGGCAGTGCGATATGGGCTGCAGGGGGACTGGAGCACAAGTGTTCTGCCTGCAGCGCAATCAGGGACCTTGGGATCTCTGTTTGGTCCTCCATGAACTTTATTATCTGCTCCTGGCCTGTCTCTTCTGCTGGCTACCCACTTCTAGTTTCTCATTTATTGTCTCTCTCCATGCTCTGTGCTCACTATCGGCCTGATCTGACTATTGCAGCATTTCGTGAAACATATCCTCCTTACTCCTTGTTCACCTTCTTATCTGATGGAGGCGCTGCGCTGGTGTATAGGAGCTGGCCCTCAAGGGCACATCTGCAAAAGCAGAAGAAACAATACACAGAATCAGTATTATGTGCACTCTCAGTCTTGAATCATAAAAGTTACATACACCTCTTTCTTACTTTCCTTTGGCAAGCATGCAGTACGGCTAGAGCACTAAGAAACATAAGAACTAAGAAACCCCCAAAACACCACGCAAACAGCTGCCTTAGAAAATGCCTCACTAATAAATTAACTGTGGAGTGCTTCTGAAAGTAAATAAGCTGTGTCTTAGTCAGGCCAATGCAGGGTACATAGCAGCATTCTAAATTCCTCTTGAAAATTTGTTAGGTCAAGCACAAAATCTTCTGTGACCTAAACCTTGATGATGAATAAACTGATATTTACTTGCTTATTTTTAAGAATATTAATCTGCCCCAGACAGACAGGCCATGGCTGCTGGCTAAGTCAGTATCTCATTCTGTCTAGTGTGTAGCATGTTTTCTAGGCAATACAATGGTCACCATTTAAAAAAAAAAGTCAGAGTTTTTCAACAGTTACCATACTGTTGTATCAGAGATCCATTTTCCCTGTTGTCTTTTAGTTTCATTTTGTTTCATTTTGGTTTCAGTATTTTTTAACATTTAAAAAATAAATTTGAATATTTTTTAACAAAAGTGGTTTTTAACCACAAATAGAAATATTTCATTGAAAAATGTTGAAACAAAACATTTTGACTTTTGCTGATATATTTTTTTTGACACAAACAATTTAAGTGAAACTGACTCATTTGCTACCCATTTTGATATAATCAAATCTGCATTTTTGGCCAGTTCTTCTTGTAGTAGCTGTGGGTGAAACAACCTACTGTGCTTTGTGAACTGTATTTTATACCAGGCCTTTGAATCTTGAAAGCTGTCAGTTGTCTGGTAAGATAGACATTGTTCCCACTACATAGAATAGGCTACTTACTCACTCTTGCCATTCTATAATGTGTTATTGCAGTATTAATTCAGAGGGTATGTTATGTGCAGAATTTATAACTCATAGAATTTTTGCATACTGTATTCTTTACCATTACTGTCTATATGGGTGGCCTCTGGCTCCATGATCCTATACCCTGTAGGAGCCAGCGATTAAACACACCACCATCTTCCGTGTGACAGACTCATAACCACACCTTCCTGGTGTGGGAAAGAGAGCCACAAACAACTGGTGCCCGTCCTGACTGAAATAGCTAATGCTTCATTCAAAGAAGAAATCTTCCCATACTCTTTCAAACATGCAGTAGTCCGAACAGCACTGAAGAAAGCAATCCTGGATGCTTCAGTCCAAACCAACCCCTGTCCAGTGTCAAATCTCCCCTTCCTGAGCAAACATATATAACTTGTAGTTGGCCTTCTGCTAGCTTAATCTAACTGAACCTAACACTGTAGATCTGGCATGATTTGGATTTAGGCCAGGACGTGGAATTGAAACTGCTTTACTGGCGCACGATGGATGATCTTCTTGTGTCAATAGACAGAGATCAGACATCCATTCTCATCCTCCTGGCCTCTCTGCAGCTTTTGACACGGATTATGTGGTACTGCTGCATTGCCTGAGAGGTGACAGGGACTCAGCATGGTGCATTAAAATGGTTGAGTCCTCCTTGGAGGGATGCATCCCATGAGCTGTGATAGGAAACTACCTCTCCCACAAGGCCCCTCACTTGTGGAGTTCCATTTGATCAGTTCTCTGTGGTAGATGTTGAAAAGGACTAGTAGTCATGGACTCAAATGCCAGCAATATGCAGATTATACACCGTTCTTCCTGTCCTTCGCCACATGCAGCCACACTACTACTGCTAAGATGTCCCAGTGCTTGGATGAGATCATCTCATTGATGAACAGTTGACGCTGAAGAAAATATTTTGAAGAGTTTGCAGACATGGCACAGTCTCCTTTGGTTGAATGTTCACATCCACATTTGGTTAATTCAGTCCTGAGTCTAGGAGTACTCTTGGATTCCTTGCTGATGCTGAGGTCTCACATAGCAGCATCTGTGAACAATGCTTACTGCCATTTCCAGTTGGCTAGGAGACTCTGTTCCCTCCTGGTAGATGAAGAACCACGCCTCAGTTATTCATGCTTTCATCACCTTTGGGCTGGTCTACATCAGTGCAATATACTTGGGCATGAAACCTTCAGCACTTGGGAAATTCCAATTAATACAAACCAGTGCAGTGCCTCTCCTCAACAACACAGGCTACCACAAGCACATCATACCTGTCCTCTGCTCTCCACACTGTCTTCCCATAGAATTTTGAATCAGGTTCAAGGTCATAATCCTTATCTTCATTCAACGTGGTCCGTGGGCTGTGCCTGAGTTACCTAAAAGACCATCTAAAGCTCTAGGACAAAGACGGTTGTTGATAACTCTCTGCTCCTGTGGCACAATGGAACTGTGATAGTGTGTTCACCCCACACCAGCCCTGAAGGGGTTATGATGGCTCAGAAGGGGCCAATTAACCTTCTAGGCCACACCAGGGGGAGAGTTAGGCTTCATTGATAAGGCTAATTGATGATGAAGCCCAGCTGCACAGGGGCAGGCTGAGCTTGTATAAAGCAAGGAAGTTGTGAGCAGCAGGGGAGTTGCAGGAAGAGATTCTGCAGTTGCTCTCTGGGCACAGAGAGGCAGGTAGGAGGAAACCCGGGGATGAGCAAAAGCCCTGGATCCTGTCCCTGATGGAAGGGGTATCCCTAGAGGTGTTGCCTGGGAAAGGCAGAGTAGGAAGATGCCCAGGGAAAGAGCAGCAAGGGTTGAATCATGGAATCTCAGGGTTGGAAGGGACCGCAGGAGGTCAGCTAGTCCAACCCCCTGCTCAAAGCAGGACCAATCCCCAACTAAATCATCCCAGCCAGGGCTTTGTCAAGCCTGACCTTAAAAACCTCTAATGAAGGAGATTCTACCACCTCCCTAGGGAACCCATTCCAGTGCTTCACCACCCTCCTAGTGAAAAAGTTTTTCCTAATATCCAACCTAAACCTCCCCCACTGCAACTTGAGACCATTACTCCTTGTTCTGTCATCTTGTATCACTGAGAACAGTCTAGATCCATCCTCTTTGGAACCCTCTTTCAGGTAGTTGAAAGCATCTATCAAATCCCCCCTCATTCTTCTCTTCTGCAAACTAAATAATCCTAGTTCCCTCAGCCTGTCCTCATAAGTCATGTGCTCCAGCCCCCTAATAATTCCTGTTGCCCTCCGCTGGACTCTTTCTTATTTTTCCACATCCTTTTTATAGTGTGAGGCCCAAAACTGGACATAGTACTCCAGATCAGCCCTCACCAATGTTGAAGAGAGGGGAACGATCACGTCCCTCGATCTGCTGGCAATGCTCCTACTTATACAGCCCAAAATGCTGTTAGCCTTCTTGGCAACAAGGGCACACTGAGACTGTGTAGACCTTGGCTGCTGCTGATAGGCTACCTGGGCTGGAACCTGGCATAGTGGGTTGCCCCAGGTTCCCCTACCAGCCACTGGAGAAGTGGCTGAGACTGGGAATTACAGAAGATTGCCTGAGATGGCACATGGGCATATTGTCTGGTGGGACTTGGATACCCTAGAAGCGGACACCTATAGTGATCTGTCATGAAGGGACAACACCCTAAGTCCTGGAGAGTGGGAAGGCCTGGTGATGAGCAAATGACAGAGGGGGATGTTACACCAGACCCAGCGGTGAGTGAACCATGTTACAGGAATGCTCAAGAATAAAAGTAAAGCTTGTCTGTGAGGGAGTCAGAAGTTTCTCTGGGGCAGTCCAAGATGGTGGAATGAACTCCCCCAAGAACTAAAGACCTTCACAAACTTCACCACTTTCTGCTCCAAGTGTAAGTTACATTTCTTTGTCCTTGCCTCCACTAATGTAAACATGTAACTACATGGGTGTGTGTGTAAGTTTTTTTAAATTATACTTATATATCTATATCTATATCTATATCTATATAAAGACTATAATTTTAAAAAAACCTCATCAAAAGAAGACACTCCACTGCCTCATTTCTCTCTGTGGGGAGAGGAAGAGACAACAAACAACATGTGCAGTTGTGTTGCTTAATGCACTATAGGAAGGTGCTCAAATACTACGGTGATAACCATGGCATAGAACAGAATAGAACCTAGGGGTCATTGTGGATTCTTCTCCTCACACTTCTCACATATAAGCTATGTCCAAGTCCTGCCACTATTGCTTCACAACATTGCTAAGATATGAGCTCGCTCTTCTTTCTATCCAAAAGCTCTCATCTTCTGTTACTGAAAGCTCCTCTTCACCAGCCTCTCTTGCACCCACAACTCCTTCCATTAGTCACAAAATGTATTGCTCAGATAATCTTCCTTGCCTGTTGAGCTGGGCACATTACTCACTTCTCTGAGTCCCTTCATGGGCTCCTCCTTCCCCACCATATCAGTTTCCAAGGCCTTCACAACTCTGCCCTTTCCTGGTCATTCACCCTCATCTCTTATCTCCCTCACATCATCTTGATCATCAGTGATGCCATGCCTGTATTAACAATGCCTTTGTTTGCCTTTTTCACAATTGTATTCATGCTTTCTTCCATGCTACTTCTGCACATGCCCTTCCTGAGCTAACGCAAACTACCACTACTTTCAAATGCAACTCACTCCTTAAAATCCACTTTTGCCAATGATGTCTACAAGAAACCAGTCAATTAAAATATGAATTTCTTCCCCCTCTCTAGTCGCTAGACCTCTTTTTGCATCATGTTTGAAATTAGTTTGTAAGCTCTCTTGAGCAAAGACTATGAGGTGCCTAGCACTGTCTTCAGCACTGAATAATAAAAACAATAATTAATAAATTAATAGGGACCCTGGGATTTTGGCCACAGCCTTTCTGCAATGTGCTATTTTAGAAAAATAGTCCTTTTTGCTCAGCAGAAAAGATGTTATTGTCCCGGTTCTATTATTGCATCAAAATACTTTGCTGAAGTGTCTCTCTCTAATTGTTCTTTGGAAGAGCCTCCTCATCCTCCCTTCAACTTCTGTGGGGAGTTCCTGGGGGCTGTGTCCTTGGTCCCTTCTTTTCTCCCTCTACGCTTTTATCTATCGGTAATCTCATCTACAAAAACAAATGCAACCACCATCTCTGGGTTGACCACTGACAGATCTACCTCTCGACTCCATACTGCCTCCCTCTGTCCAAACATAAATCTCACCCTGTTTGGTGACGTCTACTCATGGATATGTACCCAACACCTAAAACCCAGCATGGCTATAAGATGACTCTTCATCTATGCCTAAGTTCTCCCCACTACTTCCTCTTTCAGTCTCTGTGGACACCACCACCATTAAGCCCATCACTCCGGCCCGTAACCTGGGTGTCATCTTCAACTCAGATCTCTCTCTACAGCTCTCATCCAGGCTATGTCTAAGTCTTGCAAATTTATTCTAAATAACATATCTCTAAGGTACAGCCTTTCCTACGCACTCACAGAGCTAAACTCTTGTTCAGGCTTTCATCATCTCGCTTCTTGATTACAGCAACATCTTTGTCTCTGGCCTTGACAAATGCAGTCTTTCCCTGCTCATATTCATTCAGAATGCAGCTGCAAAGATAATTTTCCTAGCCTGTTGCTTTATCCATGTCACCTGTCTCTTTGCATCCTTCCACAGGCTCCCCCTTCTCTCACATCATACACGAGCTACTTATGTTCACTTTCAAGGCCATTCTCAGCCTGTCCTCACCCTACCTCTGACTTCTTGTTCACTACAGAGATGTTCTTGTTTCTATACTTTCTATAATTTCACTCTTGTAATTACATTTTTAAAATGTCCTGTTGCACCAGGTCATGTGAGAAAGAATAGTCTGAGATACTTTGAGTGCAGGGGAAGACTCCTGGCTAGGTTGTTGATGCCATGTGTTTAGTTTTCCATAGCCAATGTATTTTCTTCCCTGTTGTGTCAGGTGGGTTTTTTTATTTTATCTTATTTTATCCTGTAAAATACTGGTGCAGTATGAGCACTGAGTTCGCCCTTAAATCATTCATTTAGTTTGCATATACACTCTACATCTTCCAAGCCCAAGAATGACTAGGGCTCATTTCAGCCAGTGCATGAGACCACTTGTTTTAAAATACTGTCTTGTTTTAAAATACTATCTGCTAAATGTTTTGAAGACTGCTTCTAGACCTTGGGAGGAGTAAAACAATTGTATCTGTCATTTTAACACAAGTATGCTATCTGAGGGGGGAAAAAGAGCTGGTCTGGTCTGTACACATTTCAATTTTATATCAATAAGGACTAAACTGACTCGTGAGAGCTGTTTAGTCTGATATGGTGCATCTATTGTGCACATAAAGTAATAGTCATATAATTTTAATATGCTAAATTACTGAATGTGTTATAGTAACACGACTGAAATGTTTCTGAGCAGCACCAGAAGAGAGAGGCATTTAATTTTCTGACTTCCTACTGAATGAAGAATGGAAAATGTGTTGTTTTAACTCTAGAAAAATGCACAATAGATGGGAGAGGTGGAGGAAGCCCCTGTACCATATGTAATTTCATTAGGAAATTGTAAAACGGCAAAATGATGAAGAGGTAACATTTCAAAGGGCTGGTAACACACACATTTTGTGTAACATTAATCACATGCTTTTAATTTTTCTACAGCATTGCTCTATAGTGTTGTATTCCTGTTTTATGATTCTTGGAGAGCTGGGTTACAGTATTAAGACATATGTGTTTTGCTTGCCCTGGTGGGAAGATAGACATTTCTGAAGTACAGCTGGAATTTCAGAAAATGTACTTTCAGGAATGTTGTGATGTCATTCTGTAGTGGCAAAGTGGGATCCTAAACTGCCACTGCTATCCTAGCTGAAACTCAAGAGCCTGACTCAAAGGCTCCCACCCAAAAGAATGAAATTTATGGCCATGTGTCTGAGATTTTGTTACTTTCTGCTAAACACTTCCCCTCCCCCCCGGCCAGCTCTCATTTTCTGCTTCATCCTTTCATAGGCTGTTTCTGTTCCATGCTCTAAAGAGGGTAAGAGTTGTCTGTACTATGGTAATTAAGCTCCCAGGAAACAGCCTCATTAGATTAATAAAGAGTAAATAAAGCAGACAAGGATGCACTTTTCTTTCCAATAGCTCAAGGCAGTTGAGCAATGAAGTTAACATCCCACCCACTTGCCCACCCACCTACTTATACATAGTTTACAATATACCTACACAAGCACAGTATGAAATAACGATAGTTTGTTGTAAAAACTGGAGTTCTATTTTAATCTTTTCTTTCCACTCACTCGTAGCTTTCAGAGGACTTTTTGTTATGGGGCTGAAACTTTCCAGTCTTGGTCTCCGTTCACAGATGAAGACTTTTTTTAATGTTTGAAGGAATTACTTCAGTTATTTTTAAGTTATAGAACAGTTAAATCTTAATTTTTGAAAATGTAGTGACTTGCTTTTGCTCACCAGTATCAGAAACAACTGAATCAATAAAAGCTCCTCCAAACTTGGGCCCTGATAGTGCCATCGGATCCACATGGGCAGACTCTGTGTGCATGTGGCACCTCATTGACTTTCGTGGGGTTCTTCACAGGTGAGTTTTCAGACTGGGGATTTAGCATATGCATATACTTTATGAGAAATAGTTTCCTGGCTGTGTTTGAAGAGAGAAACTTAAATTGAAAACTTGTATAAATTAGTGAAAAATCACTTTTGAGCTGGCGCAGTGGGCATCTCCTAGAATTATCAGCATAACAGAGCACCACCTTCTTTGTGACATCTGCCATTCCGCTGGAAGCATTGTATGTTCTTCCTGGCTGGGACAGGCTGAGACTTCTGTTGCAGATGACAATTTACATGAGAGAGATTATAAATATTTTATTAAAACACACCCAGCAAAATCCATCAAAAACCAAAATGGCACTTACAATATATTCCAGTATGAAGTTGTTCTATTAACCCAGCCTTGCTGAAAACAGTCTCTAATCAACAGTAATAGAAGCAGCAGCAGCAGTGGAGTGAACTCATCCCTACCCAACCCCTGCAAAATGTGACCTGTATTCTCAAGAGCCCTTTCATCTCAGTGAGGTGTGACAGAACACAGTTGGCACCATTTTAAAAGCTAAAATTCATGGTCAGTTTCTTGTTTCTTTTCCTGCTTTAATTCTTCATAAAAATTAAGAAAAACAATACATGAAAAACAGTTAGTCCAAAGTTACAATGTAAACATATCACAACACACCACAAAATGCAAAAGTTAGGACTGTTAGTAACATGTAGCCCATGTTGCATGTAGATGTTCTCATAGTTTCTAGTTTGGCAAGTCAAGTGGTGACTCTACTCTGTATGTTAAATAAACGACAGTAAAGGTGGGGGTGAGTAGCCTTCTCACTTGACCCCAACTGCTCTATGTGTATATTCAGGCAGCTCATCTTACTTTAGTCATTAAAGTTCCTATTTTCTGGGTTTTTTTTACTCCTGATAGCCTTGCAGAAAAAATGCAGGTGAGAGGGATTCTATTCTTTCTTGTGCATTTCTAATAGAATCACTTACTACGTTCCTCCTAGCCACAATCAGTTGAAGGAAATGAGACCTGTGCATGTGTCACTTAGGACTGGTGAATATAGCAACCTCTCTGAACTTCGGTGCATCTTGACTTGAACGTAGTACAGTAATGCAGATGCGATTTTGAATTGTTGGCTATTCTTTTAAACAGTTAGTGTAAAAATGGATTATAATCATATGTCTATCTCCTGAAATTAAAATCTCCTTTTTATTTAAACTATTGCAGCCAGCAGGAAGAAATTTGTGACCAAAATATATGTTTGAATTAAATGTGCCTGACAGCTTTGAGTGAAAGGAAAAAATTAATGTCCACTGGAATCTGGCAGTACATTGACTTCTGTGCTTCAGCTAGTAGTAGCAGATTGATTCGAGTCAGTCAAGTCATGGTTTGGAATAAACGTAGTAGAGTTTTCCATGTGTTCATTATTTCAATGTATTAAAAAGGAATTAAAACAACCAATACTGCTCACCCCTTTTAAACCATTATAGTAAAAACACACTTTTGAACAGCATTCCTTGTTACACAATGGCCACAGCTGAGGCAGGATAGCTCATTGAAAGTGCATGCATAGATCTCCTTAGCTTTTCAGCAGACAGACTGTGATGGGAGAATGAAATTAGCAGTAAAAGTATTAAAATATTGATAGCAATCATTCCATGTCCAGGCTTTGCCAATTAATTATTAATTTTACCTTGAAGGTTAGTGTTAGAGTCAGACTTTGCTTTATCATGCCTTCACTTGGCAAGATGTTTGCCTTTGTTTTTTAAACATTATCAGGTCTCCAGCAAATAACTCTCATTTTATGTGGTTAGCTGTTGGAATTTACTTTGTATGGCTTCATAAAATGAGAGAAAATATTGTGTTCTGAAGGCTTCAGAGAAGAGGTATATTAGCATTGCCTCTGTCATGTATCTGTAGTTCCTATGGATCTGTTTATCCTATTCTACTTCCCTTAAAATAACTGTTGCTTTTTATATATTAGGGAGAAACTTCCTAAAATATACACAGTAGGTAAATATTTGTATATCGTGTGCACAGAATAACCAGGAAGGGTACAATGTGAAACTTTTTTTGCTGTAAAACAGAAGAGCCCTGTAGTTTTAAGGAGGGATAGAATGCCTCATTTGAGCAGGACTAACTTTTGAACCTATCCCAAAACGTCTCTATTTCTGCTATGCAGTGAACAGAGTGTGTGACACTTTCATTTTGTTTGGTGGGATTTGGAGGTTAGAGTAGAAAGTGTTATCCAGTCATATAAAATACCATTGAACAGTTTGTTAAGATGGTGCATCACAACATTTTCTTTTAAATAAATGTTGTGTGTATTGAGCTATTGCCTGTTTTATCCTTCTTCTTAAATACACGTACTTGGGGGAAATCTTATTTAAATGAATCTACAACTACAAAAAGAATAAATACTTTAACAAAAAAAGTATTAATATGAACACAATTCATATGACATTGTATTTGTAAGTTTCTTAAACAAGGAAGCTTCTTAATGCTGCCTTTAATTTTATAGTGAAATATGTTTATTTCTTGAATATAAGTCTAGGTATTCCTTTGGGCTCCAAATGTAGAAGCACTTATGCATGTGTGTAACTTCACCCTTGAGAAGTCCCACTAGCTTTAGTGGGGGACTATGCATCCTTTGTAAATTTTAGAAATTTTTTTTAGAGAGTCTGATTCCAAAATGAACCAATGTAAGAGGTCATCTCACAAGACCTAATAGAACCCAGTGGTTCTGAAAAGCTGAAGCTCCAAAAAGGATTTTTTTTTAAATTGTTTTGGACATTTTAAAATAAGGTGAGGATGTTGACAAATTATCAGTGTTGTGTGCATCGGAATTCAATCTCTTTAGGACCTTTTAAGAAAAATGTAAGAAAATTAGCTTTCTTTCGCAAGTCACATCTTGCTTATGAATTCTGATTGCCCCAAGGCCCTGATAGGACTACTGGTGTGCTTAAAGTTAAGCGCATGCTTAAATGCTTTTCAGGATAGGGTCCTAATTCTATCTCTCTGACCCTGCAGACTGTTATGCATGTGCTTAGCTATAAGCACATGAGTAGTTTCAGTTATGTTCATGGGACTGTGCACATCAGTAAAGGATATGCATAATTGTTTGGAGGCTTGGGGTTTATCTTTTGCTTATTTCTCATATTAGTTGACATAATTCTCCACATTTTTATTTCTGTGGAGTTGGTTAACAATTGTGTGTGTTTATTGTGTGGAAAGCAGGGGGGCTTTAGGTGAAAATGTTAATTTTTCAAAAATAAAAAAATTTCAGCTGGGACAAACTGTGGGAAAGACTAGGATTGGTTCTGGCGCTGTTGGATTTTTGATATTCTTCCTTGAGAAAACCTGTGATTTATCCAAAACTTTGGATAACACCAGGCCTGCACAGTCTCATGAAAAACGTATGAAAATGTTTTCCCAGGCACATAATAATAAACAGTGTGTCAATTCCTCTTTGAAGTTGTAACTAACTTATTATTAATTTAAAAAAAGATTCTCAGGGTCAGATTCTGATCTCAGTTGCACAGGTGTAAATCTAGAGTGATTCAATTAGTGAATTTACTTTGGATTACAGTGGTATAAATCCAATTGGGATTGAAGAAATCTGCAGGAGAACAGTGCCTTGTAGAATCTGCCTTTTTCCATGTATGTACAGTATACAACTCAACACTTTCTGATGGTATGTACATATATGAAATAAAGAGCAATATCTTCATAGGAGATCAAATGAGGTTTTTGTAAAAAGAGCAGTCTGCCATGACAACAAAAAGTATTTGGTAAAATCAATTATAGGAATAAATGTAAGTATGATTTGAAAAAAAAGTAGTGTGATTGATACAGAGCAGAATACATAATTGGTAGGAATACTGGGAAGAATCTTTAGAAAAAATACAACATTGTTTTGCCTTTTCCACTTTCATATTCGCTAACTAACAGTAAATTTTGTCAAGATAATGTTTCCAAACTAAATTGTAAACTCTGATACTCAATATATACAGTGGAGAGTTGATCTTGAAATCCTCTGATTACATGTCTGACTTTTCGTATCTGACATCAGTTCTTCTCTGGTAGTTATGGATTTGTGCACTGAACAATGCTGAGGTAAAGCCGTGGGTGAGAGGATAGTTACAGTGTGTTTTCTTACCTGAAGTTAACTACATCTCTTGGGGATAACACAGACTAAATAACAGATGTAGACAACCAAAACAACAACAACAACAAAAGGGAAGGTAGGTCTGCTTGAGCAAGTTAATGAAACCTTCTGAGCTTTTAAATTGTAAGGATTTTTTAAAAAAATATTCACTAAATACAAAATATATTAAATTAGGCCTTGTCTGTCTTAAAGTTGCAAAGCTTTCTTCCGCTTTGAAGGGAGAATCTATTCACTTTCTTAGAGTGTTCTGTTTCTTCACTCTCCATTGTTTCTCTTGGAAGCTCAAGGCTTTATGTCCAAGGTGTGAGATTTAGGGATTTCAGTCAATGCTATGTATTCTGAAGCCTCGGTGACAGGAATGTCCTAAGACAAATGGTACTAGTGGAGCCCAGCAAAAGGAACCTTTCTAACAACATAACAGGGATGAGGGCTTATTGCTAGAAACCTTTAACTTTAGACAGTCATGGTCAGTATGGGACTGGATGGAGGTGTGATAAAAATTGTTAATGAAGCCTGAAATTAAAAGTTTTGTATTTTATTTCTTGTTTGTGCCCCAGCTTCAATGGTATTAGCATAGGTCTAGTACTGCAAGTTTGTTAGGTAGCTTGTGTTTCCTCTGCGGCTTTACAGTATTACATTTTCCTTTTGTTGTAGTGGATTATGAAATCAGATTGCCATTCCTCTTGCTTACCAAACAAGGACATGAAACGGCTTCACCTCTTTCAGTGAGTTCACTATTTCCATTAGCTCCTGTGGATTGCTTTGCATGGCGTGTATTTTATAGTCCAGCTCTTCTCTGTGAATGTGGTACTCATTAAACATTATCCTGTCACCGTGCGGGGAGCACATCCAACTTGTAGTCACAAGTATTTTAATCACATGGCCATGGAGTCTGAACTTGATTGCAGGTTAATTTGGAATAAATAAATTATCAAATCCCACAGTTGGGAGAATATAGTTTACTATTGAGCAGTAGTGGGCAGAGCAACTAAATGCTAACTCGAGAGGAGTTAGCTTGAGTTATGTACACTCAGATTAACACTGCAGTGAAAACAAGCCTTGAGAAATCTAAGAAACTGGTGTAAATGGAAAATATACAAACAAAATTGGGAGATGGCACAGACTGATTCAAACTCAAATCCTTTTTTGAAAAAATTCTTTCCACAGTAGCAGACTTGCAGCTGTTAACTAATCCCATAACAAGTGGCATTTAGCCACACATTTTCCAAATTAAATATGCTTGCATGTTGGACTAGCTTAGTTCCCTGTAGTACAAACACTTTCCCTGCTAGGAAAAGAGAATTAAACCAAAAACTGCCCCAAGCAGTGTGAAAAGCAGAGGAAAGGAATGGTGTATGTGTGCACCTACACGTAGATATCGGTGCCAGGAGAGTGCACGGGGGTTTTGCAAGTAGCACAGTATTTGTTGGAAGATCTGAGGGGTGATCAAGGACTACTCATGCTTAAATTATTAGTTAAGGCTGTGGCATTAAAGAATTGTTATTCAGTCATGGTCTCATGACTGTTTTGCTAGGAGGTGTTTGGAAATTCTTGCCTGTGCTGTCATAGAATCTATACTTGCCCTTTCTTTAATTTTTTTCTGGTCATTTGAATAATGTTTTCAGATCTTCTGTTTAATATGGATTCAGTTCAACAGTGTTTGGAAAACAAGCAATTAATTGTGCCTTGTGTTAGATCCTTTTTAAAGAGGCTTGAGTGCACAACCCCTCTTCTGCACATTTTTAAGAATCCCATTAAAAAAAAATTCAGGAGCCCCATACAAGTCAAATGTGTTGTTTCCATGGAAACAATTAATGGGGAGAGCAATTTATAACTGATGTAAAAAAATGAGCACTTCCTCAGACCCCCTGCTGTTCTGATATAGAGTCTCAAGGAAAAAAATCTGTTGTGAGGTTAGCAGAAGCTCTGTGCTTAGGGAAAAAACAATGAGAGCAAAAGTACTGTCCTTTCCTAGTATAATAACCGCAGTTACTTTGCTATGCAGACATTATTAGGTCTTGGAAAAGGCTAGTAAATTCTCATTTCATGACATCTTTTCAAATGCTTTTCCTTTAGAGAACCTTTCTCCCTGCAATCCTCCCCTCCCCAATCCCAGCCTCTTCCTCAGTATACACATGCCTGCACTGGGGGGCTGGAATCATATCTTATGATATACTAGGCAGCTGGACCCAGCACTGAACCAGGGCCTTGATGAAATTCATCTAGGATGCATTATACAGCACCAGCACTTCTGTACTTAAGGTCTGTCAGCCTAGCCGTTAGAAACCTTGCATATAAGTGGTTTTTATCTGCCATTATAGCTCTCTCCTGGCTGATGCTTGACATTGATTTTTATCAAATATAAAAAATGAATGCTAAATTAGAAGAATTAAAACCAGTCTCTTGATTTTAGCTCTTTAAAATAGAAAGTGAACATTAAAAAGCTGTGCAGTTTAGCAACCACAATGTAAAACTTCTGTTTTACATTCAAGTTTCTGGACAAGTGTCTCAGTAGGAATTGTGTATTTTGAAAAGTAGCTCAGGTGTGTGAAAGGCTGCTGAATATTAGCAGGGATCTTGACTTCTTGCTGACTAAATGCAAGGCAGAAATTCAGGAGCCTGTGATAAAATGTTTCTGAGATGAAAATAAACTGATCATGTATATTGTACTGCAGTTAATTTCACTGAATGAGTAGTTACAGAAACCTACCTACAGTACTGTAGCTAGTGACTGATGCAGGTGTAGAAGTTATAAGGAAATTGCAATACAGAACTTTACCAGTCCTCTCACTGTGAGTTGTATATATTAGTATTGATACATTCTGTGTAATAGTGCATGAATGCAAAACCACTGAGGGGATATTATGCTTTTATTTTTTAAGATATTTTGTGGGTACTTATCATGCACAAGGGTGAGGCTGGTGAGGAGAGACTCTTAGAAGATATTTTCACCTGCGGAGGGCAGTCTTTATCCACAAAATACTTACAGTAGCATGGTGGGTCCTCATGAATCCAGAGCAGCATTTGAGCTAACAAAACATGTATATGTGTGTATAAAAATCTTTAAATTATGAAAGCAAATCATTCTCCTGTAGAGTATAAGGCTATCTGAAAGAGCAGCTGATATTAAAAAAAAGAAAAGAAAAGAAAAGGCGGGGTGGTTAGAGGCAGGCCTTACCTCTCCTATGCAGTTTCTTCTTTAACCGGGCAGTTTTAGAGACTGAAAGTGTTAGTGAATAAGCACAGAGTCAGAGCGATTAGAAACAAGGTCCCAAATGGTGGGGGCAAATTATAATCCAAAGAATAGGTGAAAGACACGGCTTAACATTAGGCATAACATTTAAGGTTGAGAATGATAAAGGCAAACACCTTAATTAAACCATTCAACAAAGAGAGGGAAGTCTACAATAGGATGGTTTAAAAATACAGAAATTAGTGTTGGTGTTTTTTTCCTATCTACCTGAAGGTATTCACTGTTAAAAGTATTAGAAAACAGGTATTTCTTTCAATAATATTTCTTTTATAGTTGATGTATAAGAAAGGAATGGTTTAAAAAGATAATCAGTCCAAAGGATACCTCAGGGAGAAGCTCTAAAATACGTGTATGAGATGCAGATAAATACTCTACAAAAGCCGAAAACAGTTTAGATGCTGGTGTTCTGGGTTCTTTGAAAAAGATCCTATTTATTTCTGACAGTGCCCATGGAAAATATCCTGCACAGGTTGTTTGTTTATTTAGCCTTAAGAGGTTATGAAAAATGATCAAGTTCATTATCATTTGTATAACTCATCAATAGGGGAACCCCCCAACATTTTTATTATAGGTTTTTTATATGACTGTCACTTAAACAAAGAAAAACTGCAAAGAGCATTTTTACAAAAATACACAAAAAAGAACCCCCCCAAATATATGTATGAATATTACAGAGATTTTCAGTCAGAACTCATTTACACATTGCTAATGAGTTGTAAAATACCTTTGAGGATTTCTTTTGCTACCTGTTGTCTTTTTTTATTTGGGAACATTTTCTAGCTCTTTTTCTAGATCTGTATATTTGAAAATGTGAATTGGAGACTCATTGATTTTACAAAATATAGTTTATATTTATTCTTTGTATCTTAATGTAAAATATTATTTATTTGAAACAAAAACCACAGCATCCATATAAAGGTGCATTCTCTTCATTATGGGGGAACCTGATGTGAATTTTGTTTTTCATACATTTTGATTTGGAGGAATCATTAAAATCTGTTTTTGTAGTGCAATTTGTGTTCACTGTGCAATGGAGTCAGGTGAAATAGGAACAACAAAATGGCAGAACAATTACTTGAAGAGAAGATCATGGAGGATTGTTGTCAGTTTTCAGTATGAAGTTCAGTCAGATTGTAAAGGGATATGATTTTTCTTATTACAGTAATCCAATTTATTTTGCAAATATAAATGATGAACACTTCAAAATCTATAACATTCATAAATTTTCAAAATTGTACCAATTATATTCCAGGAGCTGGTGTGTTAAAATGCTGCTATGATTTTATTTTAGCAGGTTTTGAGCTCTGGATTTTAGAAGATAGAAGTGTGTTTTGAGTTAAAGTGGCATTATTTGACTATTGTATTTAAATTAACCTAACTATTTTGTTATTAACCCCCTACTTTTAGCTTTATAGCTCAACCTTAAAAATCTGAGTCAAGTTAAAACTAGATTAATAAAACTTCAACCTGGTTGTGAGTAATTTTGTTAATGATTGTGAATGGTTTTAATCAATTTGTAGTAACAACGTTTTAAATAAAGTCAAAGTTCACTGATTTAGATTTTTTTGTACTTACATAATTTAAAATTGACTTTGAATTAAAAATGAAAATTGGCAAGGTATTGTAATTTCGTGTCATTTCATCACTCAGCAGGGGAAAAAACATGGTGAGCCAGGCTTTAAAATGGGCTACTCCTTAGTGTATCAAGTTTATAAAACAATCTTCTGATGGAAAAAATATAATGTGGACTTTTATCATGTTTGTGAAAGTGTAAGGCAAGCAGGGTGACATGACAAGCAATAATACGTCCCTTTTGATCTATCTAATAAAAAATCTATTCTTTAAAAAAGTGCTTCAACTGAATCTCTGGTATACTCTGTAGCTTGTCACATTTTTAAAAACTATAATTTTTATTCAAAAATACATCTTTTCCTTTATGGTCTGCAAGGTGAATAAGTATATCATAAGGCTTATTTAACTGTGACAGTAATATTGATTTTTCATTATGGAATGTTTTAAAATGATTGACTAAGAAAATTAACTTTAAAAACAAAGCATTAACATTTTTAAATAAAAAACAAAACAAGTGCCCTCCCCTCCCCACCCCACTCCAATCCCCCCAAACAAACCAGAAAACACCCCCAGAACTTCAAAGCTCTGCTTCAAACTGACAAAAGAAGGAAATTCTAAGTTCAGGTTGACAGTATGTCTTTAACTTTCATCCTTTTTCCTCCCTTACTCCAACAATGAGAGTGAAGGATAGTGTCAGCCGTCTGAATTTCCTGGCATACTGCATCTTGGCTTTTGCTAGATCCTGAATACTATTTCACTGCCATTTTGCATTCACTCTTATTATACAGAGAGATTTCCAACTTTTAGCCTCCCCTCCTCCTTTCTTTCACAGATTTAAAGGCAAATGCCAAAATGTATATTAAAAAAAAAATTCAGTAAAGCCCATTCATCACACACCCTTGTTTGCTGGTGCTTTGTTTCTGTTCCATGCTGCGTGCATTTCATTACATTTCAGAACCTCTATTTATATTTTTCTTTTTTAGTTTATTAAAATCAGAATATTTTCATTGTGCTGAATTCCCCTTTGTTCAGGAAATCTTGCCCTGCAGGGCTTCAAAGGACACAAACAGATTGTTCTGGGCCTAATCTTTAGTATTGTTTTTATGATGAAATCAAAAATATAATTGTTAAAACCCGATGTGTGTCTTTACATCTGAGACCGAGACTTAGACTAGCTTGTGGCAAAGCAGAGGCTATGGAGAGCCAATGCTATACATGTCAACTGCGGTAGGACTTCTGAAAAGCAAAAAGTACAGCACCCTGAGTGCTTTACATTGTCTGTGTACACTTGGCGGCGAGTCTATGCAGTAAAATGGCTTCTTTGGTGACGTGGTTTGCCAGCATATAATACATTTTTTTTCCTCTGCATTGTGTCTGATTTGCAAGTGGTGAAGAAAAATACTTTGACTAAATTAAAGTGGTAGAATACAATCATTTCCTCCACTTCAGCAGGTCTGGAATAATTTTCCTAAAAAAAGCCTTTCTGCAATTAATTTTTATTTTTACTATTTTTTATTCTAAGAATTCCCCCCCCCCTTTCTCTCCCACTTCTTGTTTTTTTTTAATCTCCCTATTTAATTCTTTCAGTTTTACCCCATTCATTTCATAGGTTGCAGTTTTCCTAGAACCTAGAACAACAGGATTATATGCTCTTCCTTGGGACCTGAGGCATTACTGTTTCCTTACCTTAATAGCATCCAGTTGTCTGGATCTGTCTGGGTCCTAAATCCATCCTGAATTGGTTTCCTAGCTGGCAGATTTGTGTGCTCCATGTTGTTTTTGGTCTGGACTTTCATATGAATATCGCAAATAATTTTATATTTTGCCAAATGGAATTTTTATCACATGCAGCCAATGTGTATTACAGACTGAAATGAGAAGATAAAAGATTGATTGAAAACATGTCAAATTCCAGTTTGCGCCAGGATGTAACAAAAAAGATTTTTGCTGTGAAAAGAACACTGACAAAACCCTCCGTTTAAATGAATGGTCTTATGTTGCCCTGTGGTAGAGAAATGGTTAAATTATGCACTCATTGGAGTATGAAGGCAGTTCTTCTTTGCTGACAGATAGTTTGACCAGTGTCAGGTTATCCTGATGTGTTCAGCATACCTTCATTGCATCATAAATAAAATAGACAAATTACTTTTTTTCCTAGGGTGGAATAAGCACCAGGAGGGGGAGAGATGGGAACAGGGGGTGTGTGATGATTGGAGGGGGGAGTGAAGAATTAGAGGAAAAGAAAAGAGAGATCTTTGCAGCCACTCTATGAATCTCTGCATGGCAGCTGAGAACAATGTGAAAAGCAAGCAATTACCCTGAATACCTCTCCCTTATCCAGACATCGGAAATATATTCCTGCCTGAGCTTGCTTGCTTTTTGTTTTTATCCAATGGCCATTTACTAATGGTTTTTGTATCCTTCTGGAATTTTTGTTAGGAATTAGATTGTTGTTGTTTGTTTCTTTCGTCTTTTCCTGACCCAGTCTTTCTCTTATTGTCACAAAAGTCAATGAAAAAGGACAAATCTATCATGTTCCCAACTGATTCTTGATCATCCTTGGTTCACTGACTGGAGAACTTAACCCACAAGCTAGAATAGGGTATCAAACTCATTTTGCTGCAGTGGATTGAATTGCATTTTGAATGAAGGCCCATGGACTGGAGCGACAAATTCAGGGCCTTGCATTTTCTTCAGTACTCTATGGGTGTCCCACAAATGAGAATGGAAAGTTTGCACAAAGACTGTGGGTAGACTATGAACCCTCATGTGGAACTAAGCTTTTAGCTCATACATTTGCCTTTTTCTTTCAGTGGAAAAAAATATATGCAGGCACATTTAGCACCATTGCTGTTAATGCCCTCTTTGTTTGATAATTTGCCCATGGAGCTCCCTGATTTTGTGCATGTAATATATATAAATTATATGAAAATAAACCCTTAAGCGTCATCTCTAGCCTCCATATTTAATACTTGATTGAAATCTCTGGGCAAAGTTCGTCTCCAAGATTTTAAAAAGTGACTAGTGATTTTTGGGTGCCCTCTCTGAGACACCTTAAAGGGCACGATTTTCAGAAAGTGAAGAGCACCCACCCTTTGAAAAGCAGGACATTTAAAGGTGTCTGAAGTTGAGTATTCAAAAATGGAGTCATCCAAAAGCATTAGTCACATCTAAAAATGTAAGCCAGTTGTTAAGATATAGATATTCAGGCCTGTTTGCAAAGGCCTATACTTTAAGAATTTAGGTGTATTCTTATCACTTACCTAGTTATAGAGGTATCAAAGAAAGAATCAGAACCCTGTCGAAGGAAGAGAGGCAGTGTTTTGGACCATACTGCAGTGGTCAGGAGTCTTGATGTTGCTGTGGATTACCATAGCAGCTGGTGTATTGTTAACTGTATTTGTGTTATGTTGCATATAAAAAACGATCAAGGGGGCCACAACCCCCTAAAGAACAGCCACAAATTATAACTATAAGTAATATAGTAAGCCCTCCCCACCCCCTAGTGTGCTGGACAACCTGGATCCAACTTTCTCGGGCCCACTATAATGAGAAGTCGGGAACGCTAATTGGAATAGGTGTGGCACGCCCGTACGAGAGAAGGTGCAGGGCACTGTACTGCACAAGGGGCAGTGGGACAAATGGAATATCGACACCTTCCACCTTGATGCCTGGCCCTATCGGGAAATGTGTCGCCATATGTCCTGTGCTTTTCCAGGGATACCTGGGCAGGAGGAGGATCCCAAAAGAAAAAGAAAGAAAAAGGGGTGGAGTGTTAGGATATAGATATTCAGGCCTGTCTGCAAAGGCCTGTATTTTAAGAATTTAGGTGTATTCTTATCACTTAACTAGTTATAGAGGTATAAAAGAAAGAATCAAAATCACTGTCTTCCTGTGTAAGGACCTTCTCTTACTGTGGCAGTCTGAGGCCCTGTTCTTTGGCTAAGCAGCAGAGGCAGCCATAAGCTGGGAAGCGAATGGTCACATCCTCACATTTCAAACTAGTCACATTGAAATAAGGTGCTATTGGGTTGTTAGGAATACAATCCTGTCCTGATAATGCCCATCACCACCAGATAAAGATGGTTAAAGAAAACTTAGTTTGACAGTATCCTGTCTGGCAAGAAATCACTTCTCAATAGTTGTGGTTGTGAAACCCTCATTTCTGTATGTTTTATCTCTCTGGCCCCCACTTTGATATTGTTTATTTGCATGGTCTCTGTCTGGTTCTGTGATTGTTTCTGTTTGCTGTATAATTAATTTTGTTGGGAGTAAACCAGTTAAGGTGGTGGGATATAATTGGTTAGATAATCATGTTACAATATGTTAGGATTGGTTAGTTAAATTTTCAGTAAAATAATTGGTTAAGGTATAGCTAAGCAGAACTCAAGTTTTACTCTATAGTCTGCAGTCAATCAGGCAGTGTGTGGGGGGAATTGGAATCATGTTTTGCTAAGGGGGGAATGGGAACAGGGAAATGGGACACAGGCAAGGCTCTGTGGCATCAGAGCTGGGAAGGGGGACACCGAGGAAGGAAATTGGAATCATGCTTGCTGGAAGTTCACCCCAATAAACATTGAATTGTTTGCACCTTTGGACTTCGGGTGGTGTTGCTCTCTGTTCATGCGAGAAGGACCAGGGAAGTAAGTGGGTGAAGGAATAAGCCCTCTAACACCAGTGATCCTGCATCTGGAGGTAGTGATTATTGAATGAGTGGAACTTTGCAGGATTGTGTCTGACTTGTTGAAGCAGGTTATTTCCTCTAAACCAGTATGGTCCAAGAGATCTCCCCTCTTCCAAAGTAGTTCTTTCAATCCTGCTGCGTAGTTGCACCAGGTGATTACAGTTAGATCTATATTAGGATTCCATTTCACAAACTGGGTATGCCTCTGTGGTAGCTGAAGTATAAGAATCTAAACAGAATAGAATTTACTATCCTGATAGCCGTTCTGATGTTACCATAGTGGGTTGGACCAGCCATCTAACTGGGACTCTCTCTTTAAATAGCTTTTAGTTATTAATGCTCTGGGACCATCAATAATTCTATCACTCACTCACCCTGTTGCAGACTCCCTGTTTTCACAAGACTCATGTTTGTAATAAGCTAAAATGCTTAAAATGTGATTTAAAAAATTGACATTGCCTCTACTTGGAAGGGTTTTATTTGTTTTTCGATGAAAACTGCAAACAAACATACAATTTAAATAGTTAGGATCAAATATTGTTTGTCGCCTTTGACTATTTTTGAAGTAGGAGCATGGAGAACAGTATCATAGGAATTTAAAGGAGGCATTTAGTATTAAATCTTCACTTCTTCCACAAGATAACACTGTTCTGTAAATCTGTGCAAGGCCTTTAACCCCTCCCCCTCAAAAAACCAAAAACCCACGTGCACACACGATTTTATAGGAGCCTGTTGCCTTGATATTGGTTGGCTGTGTTTTACATAATACCCTTCAGCATCATTGATATTAACCTTGATGACATTATAATTGCTGTTTACAGTCACGTGTTGGTTAGGGTAAGCCTGAATGGGATTAATAAAATAAATCGAGAGAGGTATTAGTGCCATTAACAATACTTGACAACGCGAGAGAAAAATAGCCCGCCTTTCACCAAGCTGGCAAGAGTCCGTCAGGCTTATGCGTAGATTTCTGACACTTCATTTTGATAACTCTGAAATTATTTTTCTTTCCAGCAGTGATTTGCTCTACACGCCCAGTCTCTGCATCTTTTCCTTTTTTTAAAAAGACTTAACTCTGCATTTCTTTCATCTTCCCCTTCTAATATCTGTGAGCGCTGTTTGCCGCTGAAACAGCTTCACAGGTGGTTGTGCTGTAGCAAGGCTTGTACTTTATGGGCTTGAATGCACACCAGGAGTTTTGCCATTGACGCCAATAGGAGCAGGAGCAGCCCCGATGTCACTCAGCAGCACCATCTTCTGATGCGCCCTTTTATTCTTCAGGCCATTTATGGCAGCTCTCTCCTTGCTATAGTCAGTTCCAACCTTGGTGATCTTCCCCCTGATTCTCAAAGTCCCTGTGGGCTTCCTGACCTTCGGCTCACCTTTGTCCTATTCCCACTGCAATCCTGCTGACAGTCAACTAGCCTTCCTCCATAGTGCAGTCTGACTGTATGATGGATGTTGGCATGGCTCCCTTTCATGTTGAGCCTCTATCTTGGGATCGTGGTACAATAAAAATGGACATAGACTTTTGAAAGGATTGGTCCCATGAGAATATTTTGAAAATATGATGTTCTTGTGGATTATAAAGTTATTTGAACACATTCATGCTTCTCTGGTTGTAGTCTTCATTTCAGATTAAAATTTGCCTCTGTAGTACAGACTGTCATGCAATTATTTCTTCTTGTAAACCTCTGCGTTTAATCAGAACTTCTGATGCAGCAAAGTAAGGTTTTTGATAAACTTAATTTCTGTTTATAAACAATCATCCAATGTCATTTCAAGCTTCATGTGACACTCACTTTGGACTTTTGTCCTCTTACAGCATGGCTCATATTTGGACATTGTTGGGTTGAGGACTTTGCCGTAGAGGACTGTAATCGATCCCCCTTCTGCTCTAGTGCTAGAGTATGCTGTTTTAATTTGCAGAGGAATACTGATGAGCAGCTGTACAAGCTGAGATGACACTTGATTTTGAGTTAAAGTGTATTATAGTGGCGTGGCAGCACCCCTATAGGTAAGGTTGTGTCATGACATCTGTTTAAAGGTGGACCTTTCCAAGTCCTCTAAAATTGCCATGCTTAGTTGGAATTGGTTCCTCGGGAGGATGCAGGGTATAGATAGTGACCCCAGTCTGGAGTCTTTTGAGTCAGGGATTCCAGAGATATTAGCCCTGAAAAAATAATCCATTTTTTAAAGTTTCTAGGGGGGCTGTTTTGGGTGTGTTTATTTGCACAGTGCTAGAGATCAACCTATGAATGTGTGATGTAGGTCAGAATGGTCTGTCTGAGTTTTAGCCATGGCACTCTACGAATCTTTGGGATACCCAAATTCAGAATAGTATGTAAGGAAATGGACATTTTTACACTGTGCATGCAGCAATACAGAAAAACTACTAGTGGGTTTCCATTCCCGCCATTCGATAGGCTTTAAATGCGACTCCTGTAAGTGCTCTGAACTCAAAGAATTACCCAGATTGCTTTGAAATTTGATGTCTCTCATGAGGGTGCAGAGGAGTGTTAGTGATCCAAATTTGGGGTCATTTCAATGAGGAATTCCCAAATTACAGGCCCTTCCCCAAAACAGTTGCCTTTTGCTGTCTTGTACAGTTAGTGAGAAGTACTAATGACTGGATGAATTGCAGACCTTCCTTACTGTCAGGCATGTGGGTGCAAAATCTAGATGTCCTCATATTATGATCACAGCTCTGTCATCCACCTCAAAGTGATCCACACGAGGCTTAATACTGCAAACACAGCTTTCCCCAACAGTTCCCACTCCTGCTGCCACCATTAATGTGACTGCCCCTGGAGAGTATGCAAATAATTCCCCCTGGCTATTGCCAGCTCCAGGGCAACATAGGGAAGTTGGTGTGGGCAACCTTTTTGAAAATCCTTTTAGAACTGTAATAGTGTTACATGGAATCCTGTTGGTGAGAGTGAATGGAGTGTAAAAGGAGATGAAGTGTCAGGCACTGCCTCCAATAATCATGCCAAGTGGTTGGAGCATAGTTCACAGTTAGGTATAGGTTGGGCCTGGGCCAAGGATGGGGGCAGGCTGGGGTCGAAACTGAGATCAGAGTCCGTAGACAAGCCAGGATCAGAACCATAGCCAGAGACTAGGATGCAGGCCAGAGGTGGAAGCCAAGTGGTCAGAGTCCAAAGACAAGCCAAGTTGATACCAGAGTCGGAGTCCAGATATGTGCATGGGCAACCTTGATTCTGCATTTCCTGGTTTTCAGAAGTTTTGAGTTTTGCTCAGTTCAATGTTGTGCAAGGAGCGGTCATACCACCAAACAACCTCAACTCTGTGTTAATATAGTTTTTTGCCCTTGAATTTTCATAAGGTTTCTCATATAGTGGTCATGTGTTTCTGGTTGAGTACAGAAATAGAAAAGCTTTTTCCTTTTCTTTCACTTCATATTTCTCCTCAGAAAGGCTAAAACAAGACCCCTAGTTTCCCATTTGTGACCGTTTCAGATATTCTTTCTAATAATTTAATGAAGGCTGTAGTGTTGCTCTGGGGTCTGTAAATGCTCTAAAAGACTTGGTTAGATAAATTGAAAAATTCTCAGAATAATAAGGTGGGCAAAGTGTGGCAGGAAAAAGTGTTTCTAATTTCCCCCTCTTTACAAATGCTTCGTAGCAATCCTTAACAGCTGGCTAAGAGCTAGGGTTTCTCGCACTGAGAAAGTGAGACTGTAAATAAACCAATGCAGCACACCTGGAAAGAATAAAGTGCCTTGCTAGACTTTGCAGTGGACTTAGAATCAATGCGTATCTGGTTGGTGTGGGACAATGAGCCTATGCTGCATGAGTAGAATGGCAGAGGGATGCTCTTTTAATTCTTAATCTTCTGTAACAATTTATTTCAAAAATATTTTTAAAGTATTTGTTAGTATCTCACTGCCATGGTGGAGTAGAAAGGTTCCCCTTTCTTATTATTATGGTGCAGCAATCGTCAAAGACAGTTAAAGGTGTAAATATCTCATTATAAGCCCAAATTTCAACCCCTCAACTGTTTCTGCAAAAAGAAACGGATCTTCCTGAGATGCTGCATCTCATCCCAGGGCAGAGATTTTCTGGGAAGTTTGGAAAAAAATTAAACAGCTTTTAAATTATTGTATTTTGACAATCTAGCTATACTTTTCTTTTAGAAAGCTAATTTCCTGCATTTTTTTAATTTTTGGCTGCTCATTATTGCTTAGTTACAAATTCCAAATATGGTTTATATAGCAGAAGCAAAGAAGGACCTTTTAGCATTTTGTTTCTTTGTTTTTGGGGTAGGGAATGAAGGGTTGAGGAAAAAAAAGTTGTTGAAATGTCTAAAGAAGAACTTACAAAACATATGTAAATATAAACTGGCCTCCTTCTGACTCCTGATACCAGGTTGAGGCTGAGCCAGAGTTGGAAGGAGTAACAGACCATGAGAGGTGGCATTTTTCTTTTAGATTTACTATTTGTAATTCAATTAATTCTACATGTAAAGAAAACATAAAAGTGGTCTCTAAAGGTTTAAAGTAGCAGATGCTTTTTCCTCCACCCTTTTAGAAAATATTGTCACATTTCAAAATTAGATGCATTGTTCAAATGTTACAAGATTACTTCGCAATGCTAGGACCAGAAGCGCTTAAACAATACCAATAACCAGTACCACTTCAGGAGTAAGCTGATATCAAAGCATACCAATTAACACACAGGCACAGAAGACCAGGATTCTATCCCTTGTTCTGCCACTTGCCTGCTGAGGACCTTGGGCAAATCTCTTCACCTCAACTTACTCCAGCTGTAAAATGGGGATAATGATACTGCCTTCCCTTTGTAAAGTACATCAAGATTTACTCCAATGAAAAGCACTATATACAAGCTAAGTATTGTTACTACTTTAAAAATACTATAATTTATAAAATTTCCGTTTAATCTGCTATATATATTTGCTGTTTTTCCTTTCCTGTCTATTACAGCTTCATAGACGTGCATGAACATGAAAGCTCCTATTTTCATCAGCAAGTTACAGCCAAATTATTTGAGGAATGCCACAGTCTAGTGTCTTGCAACACTGCAATCACATCAGGCAAGCAAATAACAATGTCAAACACTGGACAGTGAGAAAGGGCTCATTAAAGAGAGGGAAACATACATTTACATTCCAAACTATCTTGATAATCATTAGTGGGGAAGAGATTCTGGTAATTATATGTTTCATAAAGTATGTATCAAGGTGTCCCTCTTTCACACTGACTATACCAGAGCAGAACTAATTTTACATGGAGGAAAAACGTACAGAAACACTATGCTGTAAAGCTCCAACTCAGCAAAGCACTTAAGCATGTAACTTTGATACTTGGAAAGATACTGGAACAAATTATTAGACAATCAATATGTAAGCACCTAGAGGATAAGAGGGTTATAAGAAATAGCCAGCATGGATTTGTCAAGAACAAATCATGCCAAACCAACCTCATTTCCTTCTTTATCAGACTTACTAGCCTAGTGGAAAGGGGTGAAGCAGCAGGCATGATATATCTTGATTTTAGTGCAGTTTTTGACACAGTCCCATGTGACATTCTCATAAGCAAACTGGGGAAATGTGGTCTAGACAAAATTGCTAAAGATGGGGGCAAAACTGTTTGCAAGACTGAGAGAGAGGTTATCAAGGTAAGAATTGGGACAAGTATTTAGAGGCCTCTCTCTCGGTCTGTCCTGTGTCCAGTACTATTCAGTATTTTAACTAATGATGTGGACAACGGAGTGTAGAGTAAGCTAATTAAACTTGGGAATGACACCAAGCTGGGCGGGGTTGCAAGCACTTGGGAGGACAGAATTAGAATTCAAAATGACCTCGACAAATTGGAGAATTGATCTGAAATCAACATAATGAAATTCAATAAAGACAACTGTACTTCTCTTAGGAAGGAAAAACCAAACGTGCAACTACAAATAGGGAATAACTGGCTAGGTGATAGTACTGCTGAAAAGGATTTGGAGGTTATAGTGCATCACAAACTGAATATGAGTCAACAATGTCATACATTTGCTAACCAGGCTAATGTCATTCTGGGATGTATTAAAAGGAGTGTTTAATTGTCCCACTCTACTCAACACTGAGTGAGGCCTCAGTCGAAGTACACCGCTGCCTCGATATAATGCCACCTGATATAACACAAATTTGGATATAATGTGGTAAAGCAGTGCTCCGGGGGGCGGGGCTGTGCACTCTGATGGATCAAAGCAAGTTCAATGTAACACGGTTTCACCTATAACGTGGTAAGATTTTTTGGCTCCCAAGGACAGTGTTATATCAAGGTAGAGTTGTACTGTGTCCAATTCTGGGTGCTACATTTTGGAAAAGATGTGGACAAACTGGAGAGAGTCCAGGGGAGAGCAACAAAAATGATAAAAGGTTTAGAAAACCTGACCTATGAGGAAAGGTTAAAAAAAAACCCTGTGCATGTTACTCTCGAGAAAAGAAGAGGGGGGAGTAGGAGGGACCTGATAACAGTATTCAGATAAGTTAAGGGCTGTCACAAAGAGGACTGTGATCAATTATTCTGAGTCCACAGAAGGTAAGACAAAAAATAAGGGGCCTAATATGCAGCAAGGGAGATTGAGGATAGATATTGGAAAAAGTTTTCTAACTATAAAGGTAGTTAAGCTCTGGAACAGACTTCCAAGGGAGGTAGTGGAATCACCATCATGTAAGATTTTTAAGAGCAGGTTGGACAGACATCTGTCAGGGATGGTCTAGGTTTACTTGGTCCTGCCTCAGCACAGGGGCATGGACTAGTTGACCTCTCAACAGGGGCGGCTCTAGGAATTTTGCTGCCCCAAGCATGGCAGGCAGGCTGCCTTCCACGGCTTGCCTGCGGACGGTCCGCTGGTCCCGCGGCTTCGGCGGACCTCCCACAGGTGTGCCTGCGGGAGGTCCGCCAAAGCCGCGGGACCAGCGGACCCTCCACAGGCACGCCTGCGGGAGGTCCTCCGAAGCCGCGGGACCAGCGGACCCTCCACAGGCAAACCGCGGAGGCAGCCTGCCTGCCGCCTGAGCGGCGCCGCCCAAGTGCCCCCCGCGGCTTGCCGCCCTAAGCACGCGCTTGGTGTGCTGGGGCCTGGAGCCGCCCCTGCCTCTCAAGGTCCCTGCCAGCCCTATATTTCTATTATTCTATGTGCTTAAATACTTTGCTGATTCTGGTGTACATGGGCTCTGAAAAACCCTTCCTCTCAGTGATTGCACTTGAGTTTTTTAGCACTTAAGGAAGAGAGCATGTGTGTATACTCATGTATGTATTTTCCCTGTAAAATGTTACAGATATCCACTCAGCCTTTGGAAGGAAGTACTTGTTTTAACAGTGACACCACCAGATGATTAATGAACTACACTGACCAACCTTGAGAGGTTTGGGGGGAGAAAGAGAGATGTATGAAAGTGAATGAAGTTCTGGGGTGCTGATACTTTGCATTCATGACCCAGACTCCACTGTTCCTCTTAATCCTTTTCAAAATGAAGCCCTGATGAAAGGCACAGACAGCACACACATGAAAAACCTAATGCCACAGCGTCTCTAGTGCAATAAATGGAGAAGGAGAAACGTGCTCCCTGCATCTTATCAATGTGTTTCCCAGGCTATGGCCCTCTTGGCAGGGGCGGCTCTATGTTTGTTGCCACCCCAAGCACGGCAGTCAGACAGCCTTTGGATAAAAGACATGAATTGGAGCATATAGTGAACTTGAAGCTTAAAGATCCAGTCTAGTCAAAGTTTATTAATGTACAGTAGCAAGATCAATGAGAAAATGTCTTTTGTAAAAGATGGAAATCACGTAACTAACATTATTTCAAGAAGGAAACAGGAAATATTTCAAGAGCTTTGTGCTGCAGATGCTTATAGTGTTGCTTTCTGATAATATTGCTTAAATTTCCAGTGGGGTAAATTGGACCTTCTAATCCTCATTTCTGCAGTGAACAATAATTGAGGATGTCTGATGGTTTTTACCCACATGGGAGAATAAGCCGCATAATTTAAGAGCAGCAAAGCTGCGTATCCTATTTATTCCTGGTGCTTTTTTTTAAGTCTCAAACTTTTTTTGTTGGAAAGATTAAATACGTGTAATTTTTAAGGGATAGGCGAAGGGAAGTGCCTTGAGTACAAAGAGCATGAGTGCATAAATTGCATTTACCACATATAGATTTCCTGCAGAATAAATGATACTTTTATTTTTTCAATCAAACAGACATTTTGCCAGTTTTTTTTCCCACAGGAACATATTGTGAGAAAACATATATAAATGAAAGAACCCCCTTTAAAATCTACATTTTTCCATATCTCCTGAAATACTTGAAGGCAGCTCCTCCTAGTATTTGTCCCTTTATTAGTTAATATTTAGTACATTTTCCTGTAGGTCCCTAATTCTTAGAGAACTTAAAATGGTTTTAGGGCTCAGGAAGGAGATTTTGGAAAATGGAGCCTCCATTCTATTTACTGAACAATGAGATTAATTTTAAATAAATGAGATAACAAAACCGCAAATGTGTTCAGAATAATTCATTTTGTACATCATTGTACTTTTATTTTCTTGATGCCCACCATTTCTCATCAATTCTCATCTTGTCCTCAGCAAGCCCCTGTAAATAGTATAACAAACAATCAGTATATTGGGGATTTGTTTATGTTGGTTTAAAGTGCATATTTCTGTTTCTATTGCTATAGTGTTACGGTGAGACTGCTACCTGTTAAAGGTACAGTATGCTATTGTTTCTGCTGTGCACCTCTATACTGAGGACTTATCAATTGTCTATCAGTGCTAAAATACTTTGGTACAAAACATTGGTTTCAAAGTTTCATTAAGCTTTTTATGACTTCAATACATATTGTAGTTACATTTCTAACAAGTAATTGTACATGCTGCTTATGTTATGTAATAAGCTGTAATTACACTAGCCAGACAAAAAATAACTGGTTAGGAAATATAAAACAAGAACACGTACACAACAAAATATTAATTAAAAAATGTGAATGTCATAAATTGAAGCAATCCCAGAACTGTTAGCAATTATCTCTGAGGGCTCCTGGAGGCCACATGAGGTCTCAGAGGACTGGAGAAGGACAAATGTAGTACCTAGCTTTAAAAAGGGGAACAAAGAGGACCAGTCAGCCTAACTTTGATCCCTGGAAAGATACTGGAACAAATTATTAAATAATCATTTTGCAAGCATCTAGAGGACAATAGGGTTATAAAGAGTAGCCAGTGTGGCTTTGTCAAGAACAAATCATGCCAAACCAACCCCTTTTTTCCCCTTAGGGTTACTGACCTATTGGATGTCGGGGTGTGGGGGTGGGTGGGAAGCAATAGGTTTGATGTATCTTAATGTTTAGTAAGGCTTTTGACACAGTCCCATGACATTCTCATGAGCAAACTAGGGGAATGTGGTCTAGACAAAGTTATTATAAGGTGCATGCACAACTGGTTGAAAGACCATACTCAAAGAGAACTTATCAATGGCTTGCTGTCAGATGGGAGGGTATGTATAGTGGAAGTCCAAAGGGGTCAATTCTAGATCCCGGACCAATCAGTATTTTCATTAATGACATGGATAATAGAGTGGAGGGAGTGTGTTTATCACATTTGTGAATGACACCAAGCTGGAAGTGGTTGCAAGTACTTGGGAGGACAGGATTAGAATTCAAAACAATCTTGACAAATTGGAGAATTGATCTGAAATGAACAAGATGAAATTCAACAAAGGCAAGTGAAAAGTACTTCACTTAGGGTGGAAAAATAAAATATGCAACTACAAAATGGGGAATAAGTGGCTAGGCGGTAGTACTGCTGAAAGGGATCTGAGTATTATCGTGGATCACAAATTGAATATGAGTTAACAATGTGATGCAGTTGTGAAAAAAGCTAGTATCATTCTGGGGTGTATTAACAGGAGTGTTGTATGTAAGAATGGGAGGGAATTGGCCCACTCTGCTCAGGATTAGGGAGGCCTCAGCTGGAGTATTGTGTCCAATTCTGGGTGCCACATTTTGGGAAAGATATGGACATATTGGAGAGAGTCCAGAGGAGAGCAACAAAAATGATAAAAGGTTTAGACAGCCTGACCTATGAGGAAAGGCTAAAAAACCTGGGATTGATTAGCCTTGAATAAAGAGGACAGTGGGGCAGGGGAGTCTTCAAATATGCTAAGGGGTATTATAAAGAGGACAGTGATCAATTGTTCTTCATGTCCACAGAAGGTAGGACAAGAAGTAATGGGCTTAATCTGCAGCAAGGGAGATTGAGTTAGATATTAGGAAAAACTTTCTAACACTAAGGGTAGTTAAACTCTGGGATAGGCATCTAAGGGAGGCTGTGGAATCCCCATCACTGGAGGTTTTTAAGAACAGGTTGGACAAACACCTGTCAGGAATGGCTAGGTTTACTTGGTCGTGCCTCAGTGCAGAGGGCTGAATTTGATAACCTCTTGGGGTCCCTTCCAGCCCTACATTTTTATTTTTCTATGATAAGAGCCAGAGAAAGCTACAAATGCCAGGACATTCATAGTTAAGATTAAACTTTTCTGTACCTTATGTCTAATGGAGCACCATTTTAGTATTACATATTCTATGTCGATATAGTGTATTTAAATCCTGAACTGTGGATTTCCATGTTTTGTGACTGACTCACAATTTTAACGTTCATATAATGTACTTTTTGTTGTGTAAATCTATATAAGTGCCATCAGCCATCAAACCTGACATCTGATGGCATGATGTAGACCTAGGCTGCATGTATTAGGGCTCTTTGTGTTCGTGCCGTGGAACCTACTTAAACAAATTCCATTTGAAGAAATAAACACTGAAACAATAGACCTCTGTTGAATGAACACCACTGAAAAGAATAAATCATTTCAAAGGATAACGTTCCTTTCCACCAAAAGGCAAATGGTAGTAATGATTTTGACCCACTGAAGAAATTAATCTGTTGATGTATCAATAGTGTGTACAAACCAACTAGGAACGAAAGAAATCATGAAAAAAAAAACTAATTTAAAATACTTCTAAGGTTTGACATGTATTCAAAAATCTGAGATAAAGGTGGATGAGAGAATTTCTGACACCTTTAATGCAACTCCTTTGTTCCCAATCCCACAGTCAAATGTATGGCTAAAGCATAACCAGAAAATATATTAAATTTATAACTAAAACATTGGCTTCACCAAATTACAGTTTTTAAAAGGCATGAAAGCTGATAATTTATTGCATATGGCCAGCAATCTAAAGATAATGGAATGGCAGTGGATAGGGAATTTGAAGAACAATGGGCCCAATGCAGCCAGTTATGTCCAGACTTCTTGAGCCCCACTGGCCCTGGAAGTTCATAGAAGTTGTTTTTATGATGGGCTGACTTACGAGAGGAGCAGAACCCACAGATTGTTTGTTTCTCTCAAGAAAGCCTGAGCATAGGTCTCAGGTCTCCAATCCATCTTCCCATTTAGATAGTAAGTCCTGTGCCATCAGCAAGGCCAAATCCTGCTGAGCTCAGTGGCCAGGAATTGCATGGCTGCTTTCCAGCATCCATTATGCATAAGCAACAGTCAGTGCAACTCTAACTCTTCCACTAGCAGGAGAAGGCAGGAGTGGAGCAGATGGGCTCAGCAGCTGGATTTTCTCTGATGTTCCAAGATGGTAGTTTGTGGTTTTCAGGGGCGTATTTTAGATGTAAAAGCAGCAAAGAATCCTGTGGCACCTTATAGATTAACAGATGTTTTGCAGCATGAGCTTTCGTGGGTGAATACCCACTTCTTTGGATGCAAGCAGTGGAAATTTCCAGGGGCAGGTGTGTGTGTATATATATATATATATATATATATATATATATATATATATATATATATATATAAGCAAGCAAGAAGCAAGCTAGAGATAACGAGGTTAGATCAATCAGGGAGGATGGGGCCCTGTTCCAGCAGCTGAGGTGTGAAAACCAAGGGAGGAGAAACTGGTTCTGTAATTGGCAAGCCATTCACAGTCTTTGTTTAGTCCTAAGCTGATGGTGTTAAATTTGCAGATGAACTGGAGCTCAGCAGTTTCTCTTTGGAGTCTGGTCCTAAAGTTTTTTTGCTGTAGGATGGCCACCTTAAAATCTGCTATTGTGTGGCCAGGGAGGTTGAAGTGTTCTCCTACAGGTTTTTGTATATTGCCATTCCTAATGTCTGATTTGTGTCCATTTATCCTTTACAACAGTACAAGGAAACCTCAACATGGAGGGGGATCTGCAGGAAGTTAATATAGTTCTTCTTCGAGTGCTTGTTCATGTCAATTCCAATGCGTGCACAGTAACCGGATGATTTTTCCCCTAGCAGCAACCATAGGGTCAGCCTGGGCGCCCCCTGGAGTTGCAACCTTCATGGCGTCCAATATAGAGCCCTGCCGACCCTGCACCCCCTCAGTCACTTCTTACCGCCAGTGACAGGAGCTGGAACTTCCCCTGGCTCTTCTCCTGCTCGGGCCAGTGGATTAGCAGTACTCTATATGCTGTGCATAATTAGTTTCCAAGTTAGTATAGTTAGTTCAGTAGTTTTCCTTATAAGTTTTAGTTATGGGGGGTTCCTCCCTCCCTGTTTCCTTCCCCATTGGTTACCAGGGAATGCCATGATCCCCGGGCTTTAAAACTTGCCAAATCTGTGCTAAGTGCATGCAGAAAAGTGACCCCCACACCTCCTGCTTAAGGCATCTTGGTGAGGGTCACCAGAAAGACTGCTGCAAGATCTGTCAGGCGTTTCGACCAAGAGCCATCAAGGAGAGGGAGCAGTGTCTCAAAATCCTCCTTATGGAGGCAGCTGTCCAACTCAGTCAGACCTAGGCACCATGGATCCTGCTCCCAGCACGTCATCTTCGGTGCAGAGCACTCCGGCGCCATCTTCAAAGGACCCAGCACCAAAGAAAGATGCCGTCAGGGAAGCTAGGCATCGTCGTGGAGCTCTTGGGGTCTTTTGAGTCTTCATCACAAGTCCCAATCGCCAGCGCATAAGAAAGAGGTCAGAGAGAGGTCCCTTGGCAAAACCCAGGGTCTAGCTACCAGTGGCACCTCAGTTGGACCACGGCTCGGGAACTCAGAGTGGGGCCACGTTTACTCCCGCCCGAGCGAGACAGTCAAGTCTGGACCTGTCTTGCTCACCGCACCCATCCAAGCATCCACCGCTTCCATCCACCCCAGAGGCTTTCGAGGTGGCTCAGGACCTATTGAGGCTCATGGCGCCGTTCTCGCCACCAAGACAGGAGAGCGTCCCGGCACCGCAGGACCAATCTCGACCTCCCGTGATCTCTAAGGGAAAACCAGCAATGATGGGACGCTTACCCTAGTTACCTCAGCCAGCTCTGCCATCCAGAGAGTATAGTTGGTCCCCTGCTTCTCAACGGTCTACCTCGAGAGGAGCAGTGCCATCCTCGTCCTCCTACTTGGACTTGGAGTTGGACTCGTGTCGCTCTGACTATATCAGGAGCAGAAGATCCTCCTCACGGCACCACAGGTGGTCCCCTCAATGGCAAAATCCACAGCAGTGGACTCCGTGGGCCTTCCATCAAGCCCAAGGTCAGAGCCAGGGATCCTGCTTGGGTGCAGCGTCAGTGGCCTCCATGATGTTTGTTCTGCCACAGTTGGCACCGGAGTCAGAACCCTGGCGCTTGTGCTGCACCAGATGCCGGCACCAGCACGGGGCCCAACGCTGGCACTGACACCCGTGCCTTTTGCACCTATGGGACCAGGCCAGCCTTCCATTTTTCTCACTGGGCCGAGAGATCCCTCGGGTGGGGACAGTAGAGAGCAACCACCTACCCTGATAGTCTCCTCCTCCTCCTCAGCAGATGAGGCCCTAGCGGGCACATTAGTAGCCCCTGCTCTGGAAGACTGCAGAGTGTTGCAGCAGCTGCTGCGCCAGGTCGTCCAGGGTCTGGGCATTAAGGCAGAGGAAGTTGTGGATGATGCGGACCCTATGGTGGGCATCCTGGCTCCCTCCAGCCCTGCCCGTATTGCCTTACCACTAATAAAAACAATAATGGACATCACCAAGACCCTTTGGCAGACCCTGGCTTCACTGCCACCTATGGCCAAGCACAATGAGCGCCGGTACTTTGTGCCCTCTAAAGGCTAAGAGCATCTATATTCCCACCCCCAGCCTGATTCCCTGGTAGTGGATGCCACTAACCAGTGGGAGAGACAAGGATTTCAAGGCCCTTCACCCAAAAATAGGGACACCAAAAATTTTTGGGTGAAAGGTTTACTCCACAGAGGGACTGCAACTTTGTGTATCCAACCAACAGGCCATCGTCAGCAGATACTCCTATAATGCCTGCTCGGCGATGGCTAAATTTATGGAGTTGCTCCCCTTGGAATCCTGCGCCAAATTTTCGGCTTTGGTTGAGGAAGGGAGACTGATCTCCAGAGCCTCCATTCAGGTGGCACTGGATGGGGCAGATGTGGCAACCAGGGTCCTGGCTACCCATGGGACTAGATGTTTGCAGGGTGTTAGCTTTCTACATGGAAAGAATAAAGCCATTGAGAAAATCGGTCCAGCTGTTTGTGGCAGTGGCAGACAGAATGAAGGGCCTACCTGTGTCCTCACAACGCATCTCATTATGGATCACGTCCTGCATACGCAAGTGCTACAACCTGGCAGGGGTTCCCGCACCCCCAATCACTGCGCACTCCACCAGGGTGCAAGCCTTGTCAACAGCGTTCCTGGATCAGATCCCTACTCAGGAAATCTGCAGGGTGGCGACGTTGTCCTCCATCCACGCTTTATGTGATTACACTACAGGCCAGAGATGACGCAGCCTTTGGATGAGCCATGCTCCAATCAGTGGACAACACCGACCCCGCCTCCTGAACTTGGGCTTGTGAGTCATCTGAATGGAATTGACATGAACAAACACTCGAAGAAGAAAAAATGGTTACTCACCTTCTCGTAACTGTTGTTCTCCGAGATGTGTTGTTCATGTCCATTCCAATACTCACCCTCCTACCCCTCTGTGGGAGCAGCTGGCAAGAAGGAACTGAGGGGATGGCAAGTCGGCAGGGCTCTATATTGGGCACCATGAAGGTGCGACTCCAGGGGGAGCCCAGGCCGACCCTACAGTTGCTGCTAGGGGAAGAATCTTCTGGTTACTGTGCACGTGCGTGCGCACACACCTGATTGGAATGGACATGAACAACACATCTTGAAGAATAACAATTATGAGAAGGTAAGTAACTGTTTTCCCCAGGTTGTGGTTGTGAAGGTTAATATGTATGTACTCCCATTCCAGGCTCTCTCCTTTCTCACAGATGCATCATGGGCTCTGTGTGATTACAAGGAAATGGTGTCACTGGAGTTAAGAGCACTCAGCCAGCTTTATGGGCACATCCAAGAGAGACGACACAGGCCAGTGGACTTCAGTTGCTAGGAAAAGGAGCATTGTGCTCTTTGATCAGCTAGATGAAAGAATTCCACTCTGAATGGAGCCCAGAGCCCTGAGTCCTGGGCAATGCATGGCCTCTTTAGATTTTTCTCTGGCTAACTGATGTCTAGACAGCTGGGGTTTACCTGAGCACTCTGCTGAAGGCACAGCCAAGTGCCTCGTTGGCAAATGTGGCATTTTAGGGTTGGTTAGGAAGTCTCTTCAGAAAGGGGTGGGGCATGATGTCTAGTGAGATCATTTTCAGTTGACGGAAAGGGGATTTATCATCAGAATCATGATTTTCTCACCAGTTGTAGATTCCGTAAGGGATACCGACGCTGATTTCAGCAAGATCAGGCCCAGGCCTGGGTATTTTTAAAAATCAAGAGGCAACATTAAGTGGCAACTGTACAACAAGCTAGTAAGGCCTAAAAGGAGTTACTGGGATATGTGTCTTGTTGTGGACAGGAATATGGTGGCAACATCACAGACATCAGCTTCTGCACTGTTCTGTCATTTCGTAGTGGTCTTATTGGGCCAGTCACTGGTCATGCTAGCACTCAGAGCCAATGAACAGTCAATGAAAGCGCTTCTATTCTGTCGGGTGTCACTGGAGAAAGCCAACTAATTGTTTTTAATAATAATAACAGCACCCATAGTTCTTAGCTTTTTTCACCAAGAGCTCTCTAAATATTGCACAAAGACAATGATTCCCATTTTATAGACAGGGAAATTGATACACAAAGTGGTGACAGAGTGAGTCAGCAGCAGTGACAGGACTAGAACCCCAGTGCCCTGATACCTAGTCCAATGCCCTGTATAGCTGCTTGCCACAATTAGAGGCATGTATTCTTATATGAACTGAAGGTATTTGATATATACCCACCCATTTGATGTATACGTCAGAGTTTTATTTATATATATATATATATATATATATATATATATATATATATATATATATATATAGGTATCTCCTTTGTTGTTGACTTTTTTATTTTAGATTTTTGGCCAAATTCTGCCCTCTCATATAGATTCACTAAAGTCATTTGGAACTGTAGAGGGAGAATTTGTCCATTGCTGTGTTATTTTCATTCCATCAAGAATCTAATGAAAATTAAATGGAAAAAATAAGACTTGCTGTATTTTATTTTCAGAATGATGGATTGATAGATGGACAAGAGTCTTTCTTGCAGAATGAGGATTTCATGCATATAGACGTAAAGGATATGGAGAGAGAATTTTTCCCTTATGCCATTGGCATGGTTTTGATAGTTGTCATTAAAATAGATCTGAAAATACCATTTGCTTTATATTTAAAACTTAAGTTTTTCAATGATAAAATGTGCTTATTATAACCCAATTCTATCAATCACTGACATGAACAGTACATTGGTGGGTTTAAGCAAGTAAATAAATGTCACTTTATGTCAGGAAGGTTTATTGGGTAGAACTCTTCCTTCTGAACTAGGTTATGGGTTTAGGCATCGCACCAAGGACCTGGGCTTGTATGGAATGTTGATTCTGCAGCTCAGCCCTGCATAGAAAATAGTGCAGCTGCTGCAGCATCCTTTGGATGGGCTGTGAAATCAGGGTTCCTTCTGTCCAAGGAGAAGTTAAAGATCCCATATTAGCATTCTTCTGTATTGTTTAAGGCTGTTTTTAAAACTGTTTCTGAGAGCCTTCTGGCTGCAGCATTTGTCTAGAGTCATTGTAATATTAAACTGATTACTTTATTATGTGCTTTGAGGGCTTTCTTCTTCATCCACTGAAATATAGCCACCTTTGGGGTGGAAATGCAGCAGTCACTTTTTGTATCTGTAACTCTCTCCAGCTAGCTTTGGGGAGCAGGAAGTGAAGAACTCTCCTAGATTCCCACTTACAGTTGACTGCGACCAGCTAACACATGTTAAACATGGGTTGCCCTGGCTACACTAAGTGCAAAGTCCTGGTCAGCCTTCATCTATCTCACAAACTAAACCAGACAAAGGTCTGGGAAAGTTTAATTAAGGTTCCTCACATTCCTCCATCCTGTATGGTTCCTCTGCTCTCCCAATCTTCTCTTCTCCCTCCTCTTCTTGCTTCTGCTGGCAAGTCTGCTGCAAATGCAGAAAGGAGGCCCAACTGTCTGCTCCCTCTCTGCAGTAATAGGGGATATAAGTTGGCCTGTTCTTCTCCCCAGGGTCTAGGGTATTCAGAAGGCCAGAAAGGTGGGCTGTTAGTGGGGAAAGATTTGCTGTCTTTCACCCCAGTTCCAGCCCTCCTGATCACACTTGCTGCATTGAGACAGATGGTCCTTTAATTAGAATGGTTCCATATTACTTGAGATCTTAAATTATAGTCACTGGATAATAGACAAAGTGCAGGTCACGGAGCATGGTCCTCATTAACACACAGGTGAAAGCTTGTGCTCTTGCATCCTGTATTACTGTGGCCTATGAGTTCTATTTAAAAGTTGCCCCAAATAAATCATGTTACAGTAGCCCAGACTAGAGGTCACAAATCTTTTTGAAGAAGAAAAAAGCCACACCTGACCATTGCTGAAACATGAGGTTCCATGTGCATCCTGTTATAAAAAAATGAATTCCATGCTGAAAAACTTATCGAGATGTTTGGGCTTACCTCTTAGACACACAGGGCTACTACTGCACAGATGACACCTTCCAGATGTTCTTCTCTCCTCAGCAATCGATCAGTTTTATCTAGTCTGTGTGTCAGCTTGCTGTCCCACATCCACGCTACAATTCTTTGTTCCCGGATATACATGTTTACATTTAGACACATTAAAATGCATATTGTTTTCTTGTGCCCAGTTTACCAAGCAATCCAGATCGCTCTGTATCAGTGATCTGCCCTCCTCATTATTTACCACTCCTCCAGCTTTTGCGTCATCTGCAAACTTTATCAGTGATGATTTTATGTTTTCTTCCAGGTCACCAATAAAAATGTTAAATAGTGTAGGGCCAAGAACCGATTCCTGCTGGATCCCACTGAAACGTACCCATTCAATGACTAGTTCCCGGTTATGGTTACGTTTTGAGACCTGTCTGTTAGCCAGCTTTTAATCCGTTTATTGTGTGCCAGGTTAGTTTTATATTGTTCTAGTTTTAAAATCAAAATGTCAAGTGGTACCAAGTAAAACGCCTTACAGAAGTCTAAGTAAATTACATCAACACTACTACCATTATCAAACAAACCTGTAATCTTATAAAAAAAAAGATATTAAGTTAGTTTGACAGGATCTATTTTCCATAAAGCCATGTTGATTACCATTAATTATATTACCATCCTTTAATTCTTTCTTCCAGTCTTCTGAAACTTCCCTGGTGCTCCAAGAGTTATTGAAAATCAACGTTAATGGTCCATTGAGCTCATCAGTCAGCTCATTTAAAATTCTTGGATGCAAGTTATCCAGACCTGCTGATTGAAAAATACCTATCTTTAGTAGCTGCTGTTTTACATCCTCCTGAGATACTGGTGGAATGGAAATAGTGTCATCATATGATGTGACTATTTTATCTGTTTTTTTCCCAAATACAGAACAGAAATATTTATTGAACACTTCTTCCTTTTCTGCATTATTATAATATTTATTGGAAACCAATCACTGTGGTGTCTCGGTGCAAGTGAAAAGCTAAATAAATATTTTCCCTTGAAAGACTGAAAGGAAGAAAAATGTGTATTATCAAACTACAGATATATCTCTTTGTGAAAGATGATTTGGTTCTTGGAGATGGAATACATACAGCACAACTGAAATGGATGCTTGATTTAGTAGAGTATATGAAAGGCCAGTGAAAATCATAGAAAACCCCACAGAAGGGATAATCCTTACCTTTGTGAATCCAGGTTGGGAGGAGGATTGTTAATTTAAAAAAAAATGAAATATACGATCTTAGTATCCCAGGTGGCAGTGGGTTTTTTTGTCTGTCAGTGCACAGTAAGAATAAGGTGATCAGTTTAGATCAGGAAGGGAGTTGAGGAGCTACAAAACTTATCAGAAATGAAACAACAAAAGTTAGATTGACTTAAAGCCTTCAGCATGCGTGTAAAGCCGGTGTTTCTCAGACATGAAGCTGTTGCATTGCTAAAGTGTCACTGTTTGTACTTGTGTTAATTGTGTTCTATTGTTTGTGACATGATGCTTGTGATGTCACCTAGTGTTTGTCTATGAAGTGAACCTAAGCATAATACAATGTTAACATGACAAAGTGTGATGGAATGCCAACAGCTAAAGAGAAACATATGATTGCTGGATCAAATACCTGCTCTGCCCCAGTATCTAATTGGAGAGAAGCTGGGATGTGGAGACAGGGTGAACAGTAAGAAGAGGGAAAAAAATTGGCACGTCCTTTGTTGTAATTTAATCCTCCCCCTCCTTACTATGCCCAGAAACCATCTGCAAACTTTTCAATCAGTGTTTAGGATACAGTGAATTTTATCATAATTTTGTCAACCAAAACCATATGTGCTCTCTCTATTGAAGACATGGAATAACAAAATTGTATTTGTTCAGACCACAAGGCAGGTAATAAATAACTGGATGCAATGCTGCAACTTAAGGTTCTTCAAAAGAAGTACTAAATATTACCAAAAATTTTAATTTGAGAGGCAGAAGTAAACTTCTGAAGAGAAAACCATCTGAGAGAGACCTTGTGGCTCAATAACTTTTCCTTTCCTGTTTAGACCATTTCTAATTCAGTGTCCTGAGGCCATAGTAAAACGGGATCCTCTACCAACGGCCCTCATACTCATGTGGTAGAGGATGCATACACAAACTGCAGGTTATAGTTATGGCTGTACTCTTGATGAACAAGAATTTTCAGACATTATTGCACTTAGCCATGTTAATTCAGTGCTGGACACCACTTTGGGAAGATTTGAATCCCTGGGGTGAAAAGATTAAATGGAGATTATAGTAATTTAGGACACATTTCCTCCTAATTCTCCAGCCATGAAATAACTTTCCTCACTGGTACTAGACAGGCTAATCTCTTCGACGTGACAAAGTACTGCCGGAGCCATGCAAAGATCTTCACTCTAGATCACTGAAAGAGGACTGGGTTTTGATAGGCTTTGGCAACAGGCCAATTTCTACTTGTCCTTTTGGTTCTAAAAATGCCCAGCCAAAGCCTGAGCATGCAGTAGTTGAACAAAGGGTCTTAGAGATTTGGATTCTTTTATTGAGTAGTTTACATCACCTTTGTGGAATGGTGTATACTACATTCAAGTCTCTCTGCTTTAAGAGCTTGCTACCTTGTCCTGTAGAAATGATGAATGGTAGAAATTCATTTTGTGATTTTACATTTTTTATATATATTTATTTATTGGCAGTTAGGTGTTTTGTTTTTTAAAGTTTATTAATATTGTGATATTAACATCAGAACCAAAGAGAGAGAAAATCTTACTTTAATTAAATCTTTGATCACTGAATTGATCACATAAATGTTCTCAGATGTGCTGCACCAGGAAAAGTGCTTCAAATGTTACCAGCAGTTTTAAATCTATTTTGTTGTTGCTTCCTCATTTCTAGTTGTGCTGCAAAATATATATTGACATGTGTATCACGATAGCCTGCCCCTCTTCTCCATCTACTGTGGAACTCCGGGAAATCCTGTTAATAAGGAAACAAAGTCATAGAGGATCAATTCATCTCAGAAGAGATGGGTTACAGGTGTTGGCCCAGATATAGGTTAAAAGAAACAACAGGAAACAGGCAAAAAGGGAAGGAAGAAAATCAGACGGGAGGGAAGAGAGTGTCGTGGAAAAAACCACCCACGAAAGCTCATGCTCCAATACGTCTGTTAGTCCATAAGGTGCCACAGGACTCTTTGCTGCTTTTACAGATCCGGACTAACACCGCTCCCCTCTGATACTAGTAGTATTTATGTTATTTTATTCCTGTTCTGTTTTTACCTTAGTAAGATATATCTTCATTAGAAGAAAATATGGCCAGTACTGTTGTGCTCAGCTGTTGGTTAGTATTCTCCTGTATCGGGTTCAGTGTTGTCCCCACCAATAAGAAATCACAGTCCTTGGCATGAAGAGTTTATTATATAAAATAAGATCTGAGATTATAAATGTGTATAACTTATAAACATGTATAACCTGAAATAACATCAAACTTGACAAAGAAAACAAAGCCTCAAAGGTGCCTTAGTGAACCTCCTCAATGTAGTGTAACTGTATGTTAAATAGAAAAGAAAAAAGACGTCCTGTGGGGTAGCTCCAGCTTGATAGGTCACATGTGAGGATTTCACATAAAGCCAGCCTGTCTGGGGAAAGATTGACTCTGTAGGGAGGGGAGGGACAAGGTTTTCAGGCAGGGAGTAAGGTAACTGCTCAGCTGGAGGAGGGTGTTCACAATCCCATTGGGCAGTCTCTGCTGGGACTAGAGTGAAGGGTGACATCATGCACGTTCCATTACTAGATAAAACTTCCTTTTATTTCAGACAGATTTCTCATGGTGGTTGGTGTAAATCCCAATTTAAAATGGAGTCACATAAGTTAACTCTCTGTTAGTAAGCCACTGAAAAAGGGAAATATTTTCAGTTGAGCGAGGCTCTGAGCCCCATGAGTGTGAGTCAGTTGAGGCAGGCTGAGACTCGGTGCCATGGGTCTTTTGTTGCAGTATAGACATACCCTGGGTGTCTCTCTACCTGTTTTTGGTTCTCTTGCTCTCACTGTGCCCTTTGATGGTCCTGCTGATTGTACTATTTTTCAGTATTATGGCTTATTCCCCATAGTGTAACATACACTCCTTAAATTGCAGAGGATAAAGTATCCCTCACTCCATTTTGCTAAGATTAGTTATTCTTGTGGGAATGAAGGGAGGGAAATCTTGTTTACCGAGATTCACAGATTTTAAGGCCACAAGGGGCCATTATGATCACCTGGTTTGACCTGCTGTGTAATATGCCTAGTAATTCTTGTATCTCACCCAATAACTTTGGGGTGAGCTATAGCAAATATTTCAGAAAGACATCTATCCAATCTTGATGCAAAGACTTTAGCTGATGGAGAATCCACCATATTGCTTGGTAAATTGTTCCTTGCTGTTAAAAAAAAATTGTTCCTTATTTCCAGTTTGAATTTGTGTAGCTCAACTTCTGGCCGTTGGTTATTGTTATGCCACTCTCACTACACTGAAGAGTCTTCCCCTATCAAATGTCTGTTCCCCTTGTAGACTATCTTATAGTTTACATAGACTGTTTATTATTTGTATTATTGAAGCTTGTAGGAGCCCCAGGCATGGACCAGAACCTCATTGTGCTAGGCACTGTACAAACACAGAACAAAAAGACACTCCCTGCCTGAAAGAGCTTGTTATCCAAGTATAAGATAAGAGATGACAGATGGATACAGACTGGTGGGAGAGTACAAGCCAGCCATGAGGCAGTATTGGTCATCACGATAGGCTGTGGTCTCATCATCTCAGTAGCCAACCACGGGGAGAATGGTGGGCAGTGGAGGCTGGCATCATGGGCCAGTTGGAGGCAGGCATCGACCTTTTGATACTGAATGTGAGATGATAGGAAGATTGGGATGGGCTGTGAAGGGTCTGAAAGGTGAAGACAAGAAGCTTATGTTTGAGGTGATAGAGAAGAGGGAGCAAGTGGAGGGATGCAAAGAGAGGGGTGACATGGTCAAAGGGATGGGCTAGTAAAATTATCTTTGCGGCATCCTGAATGGACATAGTCGGGGAAAGCCTGCATTTGTCAAGGCTAGAGAAAAAGATGTTGCAGAAACTCAGACATGAGATAATAAGAGCTAGGACAAGAGTTTTAGTTCTGTGGATGGACAGGAAAGGCTATATCTTAGAGATGTTATGCAGGAAAAACCTGTAAGACTTAGACATAGTCTGGATGCAAGGACCTAGAGAGAAGTCTGAGTTGAAGAAGACAACCCGGTTATGAGCCTGAGTGACAGGCACAATGATGGTGTTGTCTGTGGTGACCGAGAAAGGAGGTAGCAAGAAGTGATGTTTGTGAGGAAGATTGAGATCCATTTTAGCTTTGCTGGGCTCCAGCTGATGGCTAGCTTTCCACAAGGGGTTGTCAAAGAGACAGGCTGAGATTTTAGTTTGGACAGAAGGAGACAGGTCTGCAGTACAGAGGTAGATCGCTGAGTTGTCTTCATAGAGATGGTGGTGACAAGGTGTACCTCAGACAATCCCCTTAGATTTTTCAGTCAATAGGATTTTTATGGTTCCCTCCACAACTAAATTCATAGATTTTTAAGGCCAGAAGGGACAACTGTGTTTGTCTGACCTCCTGCATATCACAGGCCATACAATTTCCCTGTATTAATTCCTGCTTCATGTCTAGTAGCTATATTTGAACTACAGTATATCTTTTAGAAAAACATCCAATCTAGATTTAAAAAATTTGGTAAGTTCCAATGGTTAAGTTGTCTCAGGTATTGGTTCTTGTTATACATTTGTCTGCTAGATGGAAGAGCTGCCTTTTATCAAATTTCCATTTCCCCATCTAGATACTTATATCCTTTGATCAAGTCACCCCTTAAGCTTCTCTTTGACTAGCTAACTAGATTGAGCTCCTTGAGCCTTTCACAGTAGGCATGTTATCAAACCTTTTAATCATTCCTGTAGCTCTTCTCTGATCCCATCAAAAAAGATAATCAAGTTAGTTTGACTAGCTCTGTTTTCCACAAAGCCATGTCGATTGGCATTAATTATAATAATCTCCTTTAATTCTTTATCCCATGTCAACCCTTCCATTATTTTGCCCAGGACTGATGTCCAGCTGACATGCCCATAGTTACCCAGGTTATCCCATTTAACCTTTTAAAATATTGGCACAATATTCGCTTTCTTCTAGACCTCTGGAACTTCACCAGTGTTATTGAAAAGCAACATTAACAGTCCTGAGAGCTCTTTGGCCAGCTCTTTAAAAACTCTTGAATGCAAGTTATCTGGACTTGTTGATTTAAAATATCTAACTTTAGTAGCTGCTTTTTAACATCCTCTTTTACCATTATCATATAATATGAATATATCATCTGCCTTTGTCCTTCTCCTCCTGCTTTAAAACCTTGTGGAGATGAACATGCTGTATTGAGGTGTGTGGATCCTGTTAGGATTTCTTTTTCAGCTTACTGAGCAGAGTAAAACTACCCTCGAATCCTGCACCTGACTTCCGATATGGTTGCTATACTGAAAAAAACCCTTTCTAGTTGCACTCACTGTATGAGTTTGTTGATGTGATTTACATGGAAAACAAGTGGGTCCAGGTGATTTTTGGGAAATAGCAAGTATCTGATCTAGGCATTTGTAAGGCACCTTTCACTCTAGTACCTAGCACCAAACACCAATGGAAGAAATCCATTCTTTTTGTCCACAAAAGACTTTGTTCTCCAGCCATTCTTTGATTCATCTGAATGTTATCTAAAAGGACATTTTTTGTGCCTCTTTCTCCATGAGAAAATGAAAGATGATGCTAGGTCTCTTGATTTTACAATATATAATCTGAGAAATGCTAGATGTTCTAGTCTAGGAGCAGAGCCTAAAATCACATCAGCATTTGAGCCCTGAATGTTTTTGGTGGATTGAAAGTGGAAGATACAGGTTTTCTGCCTTGCATGAAAATTACACATTTGTATCTCTGCAGACAGTATAATTAACCATTAATGTTCAGGTAAAGGGTGCCCGTGCTCCTTCCTTCCTTTTGAATATAGAATGAGAGATTCTCGGGTAACTACATTTTTTGTAAATATTTGAACTTGCAGAGTCCATAACTTATTTTTTCTAACTCATCCTTTTCTCATTCTCTTGGTCTAATCTATAGATTCAAGCAGTGGCTCTTTTTAAAATAAATTTTAGTTTTTCATCTGATCATTCAGAAGTTCAGAAACGATGAAAATGCCACCAAATGTGAGACACCGAACTGTGAGCTGAATGGAAACTGCCAAGAAGCCTGCTTTTAACAGAGATTACTGTGTTCTAGCGAACAGAAACCACTGCTAAAGTACTGAAATAATTTCAAGAGGCTGTAGCTACTTCTCAGGTGTAGGTGCCAATAAATACAAGGGCCCTATTCTCAACATGTTTTTAAGGAAAAAATGTGATTACAGCTGCCTCAATTTGGAAGCTAGAATTTTTAAAAAGCACCTTCTAGATTCAAGCAGTGGAGTGAAATTCCATCAGGAAAGTTCCTCTGTGCAAAAATTGGGAGTGGTGCTAATGGGGTAAGGGCTGGGAGGGGAGGCTTAGTTGAAGAAAGTGCTACTTAAAGTAAATGCTAATGATTTAAAATGTTATTCCTTCTGTGCTTTTAGGGAAAAAATAAACTTAAAGTAATAAAGGTTTCCAGCCTGTACCTCGTCTCCAGTCACTCCAGTGAAATCCCCAAGAGTGCATCCAGGCTCTCTTCTCCCCTCTTTAAAAATGGTGGACCTGGAACCACTTACAAGAGAGGTTTAATAAGAGGGAAATGTGTTTTATATTTTGTATCTTGTTAAGTGAAAAAAGATGGATTCTCACAAGTAGTCTCCTGGTGCAGATTTGAGTGGTCTGTGCATGCAAATGTTGTGATGCTTCGTCTGTTAGCATCCCCATTCTGGTCCCCCTTGGCCACTTAAAATACCACCCCTCCTAGAGTCAGCAGAGATGAAATTACTTCATTTGTAGAATGGATCTGCAGCTCTAAGAAACTTGTTTCTATCTGATTTGCTAATAATTCACTCCTCATTTGATTAAAAAAAAAAAGTCTTAGTGCACATCTCATCTTTCCCATGGAAGCAGGGGTTGTTTCACAGGAAAGGAAAGGAAAAAAATTAATAAAGATCTACACACAAATTTGCACAGGTATTAAAAGACAAGAAAATACTTTGCATCTGCAAAGCAGTAGTAACATTTTAATTTAAATTCCTGCCTGCTGGTAAATCTGCTAGAAAAATGTAACTTTAAAAATATACAGTATGTTATATGAGTGTGAATCTTGCACAGCAACACACATTCCCTTTCTGATAATCTTTTTTATGACCTTTTGGTGCAAGATAGTGCCATGCTTACTGTCTGCTTTTGCTATTCAGTGTTGAGGAAACACATTATATCTGTCTTTGATCCAGAGATCTGGATTGCTAAAACTGATGGCCACAATTAAAGACAGTCCTGTTGAAAACCTGACCTCTGTCTGCTCTCAACTTCATGTAAACTTTTCAATATGGATGTAATTTGGTATTAAATTACCCATGCTTTATTGCTTTTTAGCACAGCGCTGTCCTGTTGCCTTTTAAAGATGTAAAGGCTAACATAAAAGAAAAATTGCAGTGTATCTGCTTAATTATGTAATTATATACTTGTTTTCCTACATTTAGAAACCTTTTTGTGTACTTTATGCATCTATAGAAAAGCCAGTAATACTTGAAAAGAAGAATTTTCCAGTATTCTCAGAGCATGTTCAGCACAAAATGTGTTACTCTGGTTAACTGTTGTGATACTGGCCTGAAGAGCTTATGCTGGATTCATTCTTGTGGCAAGGTTATTTAATGTGTTTTTTCGGTTATTTTCCAGACTTTAAAGATACCATCACCACTTGATTTTTTTCTGTTAGGTCTTGTGCTCCCAGTGTGAATCAGGACAGAAATCTGCTAGCTTTAAGATATTTCATTTCTCTGAGGTTGAAGTACTTATTGGCCAATGTCTGAGAACGCCCCCCCAAACACCCATTATCCTCTGCCAACTGTTTGTGCCTCTGCCCACATCTTCCCAGTCTGTTCTTCAGCCTGGTCAGTGAAGGATCTACCTGCAGGAGAAACATCTGGACCTGCAATGTCCTCTATTTTGGCTCATTCAATCCACAGCCTAATTCTTTGGGTTTCCTTCACCGTAGACCTCCTTTTCAGTCATCTCTGTAATAAACATAGTTAATATTTGATCTGTGATGCCTTTTTCAATGCTATGGATTACTTGATCCTGAAACACTAAATTTTCTTGTCTCTGTGCCCATTATGTATGGAGTGGCACATTTAATAGAGGAAAAAAATTACATTTGAAAAACAGTGGTAAAATGTCTCGCATCCACTCATTGGGTCAGGGTCTCTTCAGTCTTTTTCAGGGACTCTGAATGTTCTTGGGTCCTTTTTCCACTTTGATGCTCTAGCACAGTTTGTTCGTTGCTTTGCAGGCTCTTCAGCATTGGCTTAGGCTATTTCACTGACTTCCTTCCTTCTCCACAAGCTTGACGAAAAATATAGGCCTTTGAAAGTTTGCCAAACATTTTGGGTCCTTGTACACCAGTACCTTGGCAAATGCTGTCACAAAGAGGGTTGTGTCTAAATGGCTGCATGTTTGCACCTCTTATTATTATGAGGTGATTGGCTTCCAATCAAAGACTTATGTTGCTGTTTGCTTTATATGGGGCGAAGCAGCTTCCACTGCAAAGCTCTAGGATTTTAAATTTTGGAGGTAGGTAAAATACTTCTCCATGTGTGTAAAAAGCACTGGTGCTAGGTGTGACAAATAGGGTATGTCTGCACGCAGTTGTGAACTCCATTTTGTACTGGTAGCTCCAATGTGCTGAACATGTCCAATCCTGCCTAAAGCAAGTCTATTACGATGATGCATCTCAGACAGTTACCTTGCCCATGAAGATCACTGAGAAGCCATTACAGAGCAATCTAGGACCTTTGGCTTTGCTTGTCTCTCAACTCCTGGTCCAACCTCACGGAGCAATGGATATTCTACATAGTGGCACCAGCATGGCTGGTAGATCTGTTCTTTCTCAGCCGGATCGCATGGCAAAAGGGGAGAGAGATTGTATTTAAGGGGGGGTTGCTACTCTGAGTAGGAGGTAGACCATCTTCACATGCAAGCAGGACTGGCTGGAAAGAGTCCCTCTTGCCTTCTCTCTATGTCCAACCTGAAATGCTGAGAAACCTCAGAGTCACAGAAGGGTAAGATCAGAAAGGAGGAGGATGCATATCATGACTTTTGTTATTTTGCAAAGATCTGTAATGATCTAGTGCGTGTTAAGAGTAAAGTGACTGTGGGGGTGGGATTGAGAGATGAGAGGCACTGTTTTCAGAGGTCTGGGGTGGCTGGACTGCATAGTCCCATGTCCCAAGAAAGGGCTTAGACTAGTGGTCTAAGCCTGGGAGGGTGCCTTACTTATGTATGAATGGCTTTACTGGGTCACACCAATGGCCTATCCAGCCCATTATCCTGTCTTCTAACATGGCCAATGTTAGATCCTTCAGAGGGAATGAACAGAACAGAGCAATTATCATGTGAGCCATCCCCTGTCAATCAGTCGCAGCATCTGGCAGTGAGAGGTTTAGGGACACTCAGAGCATGGGGTTGCATCCCTGACCATTTTGGCTAATAGCCATTGATGGAGCTATCCTGCAGGAACTTATCTAATCCTTTTTGAACACCGTTATAGTTTTGGCCTTCATCCCCTGCTAATGAGTTCCACAGATTAACTGTGCATTGTCTGAAGAAGTACTTTCTTATCTTTGTTTTAAACCTGCTGCCTATTAATTTCAGTGGGTCACTCCTGGTTCTTGTGTTATATGAAGGGGTAAATAACACTTCCCTATTCACCCCTCTATCATATCACCCCTCAATCATCTCTTTTCCAGGCGGAACAGTCCCAGTCTTTTTAATCTCTACTGACATGGAAGCTGTTCCAAACTCTTAATAATTTTTGTTGTCCTTCTTTTTACCTTTTCCATTTTTAATGTATCTTTTTTGAGACAGGACAACCAGAACTGTATGCAGTACTCAAGTGTGGACGTTCATGGATTTATGTAATGGCATTATGATATTTTCTGTTTTATAATCTATCCCATTCCTAATACTTCCTAACATTCTGTTCGTTTTTTTGACTGATGCTGCACATTGAGCGGATGTGTTCAGAGAACTATCCACAATGATTCCAACAGCTAATTTAGACCCCATCATTGTATATGTATAGTTGGGATTATGTTTTCCAATGTGCATTACTTTGCATTTATCAACACTGAATTACATCTGCCATTTTGTTGCCCAGTCACCAAGTTCTATGAGATCTCTTTGTAACTCAGCAGGGAGAAAGCCCTGGGACCATAGACGTTTTGTTCCATGAAATTCTGTTCAGGTTGGACTAAGATATAAACCTGAAAATTATATTTTCTCTTCTGTCATTCATGTTGTCAGTCCTGTGCACTGACTGAAGCAGGAGTCCTGTGGGAAGAAATAGGAGATGATCATGAAATTGAAGATTGTATCATCATGCATACTCACAGGTAGGCAGAAGTAAAGGTGCACAGGCAGCCTAAATTGTGGCATTTTCTAACTTTTACATGAAACTTACAGACCCAGAGCTAGACTCAACCCAGGCTCAGTCGGTTTAGAAGCACATTGCACCCAGCATTTGAGTCCACTCACAACAGACTGGTTACTATCCACAGGAGCACTGGGTCAGCTTGTGACTCTTGGATTCATCATCAAGGGAAGAATGTCAGTTCAGACTCTGCCTTGCAGAGTCATTTCTGAAGTAGGGTGCCTGCACTCTCTGGACCCTATAGAGTTTTGTGGTTTATTTAAGCTGGCCACTTAAACTTTTTGCTGTTAGGTGGGAACATAGGGTTAGAAGGGACCACAGAGGTCATCTAGTCTAAACCCCTGCCAAGATGCAGGATTTGTTTCATCTAAACCATCCAAGACAGATCTCCTTTTGAAAACCTCCAGTGAAGAAGCTTCCCAACCTCCCCAGGCCTCTGTTCCATTGTCCTCCTGTTCTTACAGTTATGAGTTGTTTCCTGAGATTTAATTTAAATCTGCTCTGCATCCTTTAGGCTTTGTTGGTTTATACTTAATGTGCTTAAGTTTAGGTTGCAAAATCAAGCACTCAAAATTTAGGAAATGCCACAATTTAGGTTGCCTGTGCACCTTTACTTGTGCCTATCTGTGAGTCTGCATTATGATACAATCTTCAGTTTCATGATCATCTCCTATTTTATTCACAGGACCCCTGCTTCATTCAATGCAGAGGACTGATAACATGAATGACAGAAGGGAAATTATAATTTTCAAGTTTGTCTTAGTAAAACCTGAACAGAATTTCATGGACTTCTCCCTGCTGAATTTCAAAAGTCTGGTACAACTAATGCAAGTGTTAGAGCTTCTCAAAAGAAGATTGCAGGATTCTTATTTAAATTATTATTAATAATAGTAATCCTACAACATTATAATGTCATTATAAATTAATGGTACATCCTATATTCTGTTTGTCACCCCATCTCAAAAAGGATATAGCAAAAATGGAAGTGGTTTATAAACAAGTGACAAAAATGATTAGCAACCTAGAAAGCCTTCTATATGAAGAAAGACAGGAAAGAGTGGAGCTGTAAATTTAAAAGGTATTACAAGGTAAACAAAATAGTGAATGGGAAAGAGAAGGTAAATTGGTAGTTTCCATTTACCTTTTCTCATGCTACTAGAACAAGGGAATATTCAATGAAAATGGAAGACTGAAAATTTAAAACTTGGTAATGGGAAATATTTGTTGTGTAATTAAATTGTGGAACTCATTGCCCCAAGATATTATTGAGGCCAACAGCTTACTGAAATGAAAGGATTAGGTACATATAGAGAAAATGAAAACATTCACAGTTGTTTTACATTAGGATAGTATTTTTTAGAAGGAATATAAAGCCTCATTCTTCAAGGCATGAGACAAAGCTTCCTAGTAGAGCAGGTTATCCCATAATTGTCCTCTAAGAGGTTTCTTGTGTCTTCTTCTAGTACTTTCCACAGTTGGAGATAGACACTAGATGGACCACTAATCTGATCCAGAGATGCAATTCCTAAGATACTCTGTTATAGTGTTTTTTCTTCTCATTATTTTTGGGGCATTTTGATGCACTGTTACTGTTGTAATGATCTAAGAGGCTGGATAAAATAGAAGCAAATTTTATTCTAGAAACATGTGATGAGATAACTGGGTATGAATTGTAGTTTTCTGTGCATTTTCTCTTGTTAAATATACTATGGAAAGATTTTCTAGCAGAACTATTCAGGCACCCCGGTGGATGAATCGACTGATACAAAAACAGTCAAGAGAAGTAAAATGTGATTCACTAGCAGGCCTAAAATATAAAATAAGGTAAAAATGTAATTTAAAAATGTATCCATAAGATGTAGCAATAAGAGAACAGTTCCAAGTGCTCACAACCCAACCTTTCTGTACCTACTGCCTTTCCTGGTTCAGACTTGTGTTATTTTCATCCTCTGTTCCTTACAAAACAAATGCAGCTTTACCCAATTAATTATTTATCTACAGCTATTCTGTAAAAATTGCAACCACCAGAAAACACATGCTGCATGGGATTTTATTGACTTCCATGCAAATATATAATTCTAGACTATCAAGAAAATGATGGAAATAGGTGTTATACCATGTCTAGTTTTATTTATATATTTATTTTTGTAGAAGTTCATTTTGTGGACTGCGAATACTTTACAATAAAAGCAAAAACAAACAAATCAAAATCTAGCTACAGGTGTAGTATTTTTTCCCCATAGCTGATGTTTGAATAAAGGTTCATCTTTTTTTTTTGTTCAGCCATGCATCATCCTACTCCCTGCTGTTGCATATATTTATTACTAGTACTTTATCTTTACAGATGTATTGCAGGCATACAGGAACATATAAAATGTATGGACAGGTATCAAGAAGCAATATGCAACTGTGACAAGTTGAATAATACATTTATCTCCCTTATTGAGACCCAGGCAAGTTATATATCTCCCAGGAGAGTGAAATCATCAATGAGTTAGTGTAGTAGGAAGGTACTTCTTAATATTTCACACGTTATCATCAATGTTTTTATTTTGTTTGCTAAAATTAAAGGTCCAGTGTCATCTAAGTAATTTGGAAGCTGAAATTTCCAGTATGCTAGATAAGAGGAGGTTTTTATTGAGCTTTTGGAATGGAGTGGGGTGTGGAGGTATTACTTTAACACCAGTGAGTTTCTGTTTGCTATTTTGATTAACATCAAAATCTAGAAGTAATTCTCCTGTAGGATAGGGCTCCTTGTATCGTAAAATACCGGTGTCCAGTGAAACTTGTAAAGTACCATTATCCACATTTTACACATGGGGAACTGTGGCATAGAGCTTGAGTGATCTGCTGCACATCTCTTTGAGTGACCAATTCAATTAGGGTGTCCTATCAAATGAGGAAGAGAAAGATCCTAACATAGTTGTTATAATTTTGGCTATTGAATTTAAATTTGGGAGACTGGATTCCCATTGAAAAGGCTTTGGAATCTCATGTGTTTTCTGGCATGCAGTGACCTTAGCAAAGCTATTTGAAACTTTGGTGCAGTCATTCTGAGTCAGTGGAATTTTGACTGTAGGGTCATTTTAAAACAGGCTGGTCTTTTTTTTTTCTTTTCTTTTTTTTTCTTTTTTTTTACAATGTACAATGGCAGTCAATAAAACACACTCTTAATTAGGCTAAGAAATAGCTTTAGGCTTGACAAAATTATTAAAACTGTTTTTTAACAAAAATGGCTTTATCACAAAATGGATTTACCAAAAATTCTGTTTTTTGTTGAAAATGGATGAGCTTTTTTTTTTTTTAAAAAAAAAAATTCAGATGCTGGAAACAGAAAAAACAGTCCTTTGCTTTTTTGGTGAAAACCTGAAAAATGTTGAAAATGGAAATTTTTCATTTTCATTGAAATTTTTCACAAAAAAATCAAAACAAAACATTTTCTGATCAGCTCTATGAAGAAGGCAATGTTTACTCAGGTGAATTCTCTCTCTTGGGGTTTTGATTCCATTGCTACATGACAGATTCAGTGTACAGGCTTGATCTCCAGATAAATCTGCCTCTGTAGATTTGTAGCCAAGAGTTAATCATATAGGTGTATTAGGGAGTAAAAAGCACACCACAGCGGGTCTAATTGTAAAGGTAGATCTAAGTGTGAAGCTCAATGGGGTGTTAATTGGGCACTGGGGAAAAATCCAATACATATATAACACAAGAGGGTGTTTGGGAGTTTTGAGGATGAGGGAAATGTGCAAATACTGAACTGTGTAATCCTGAAAAGACAAGTGATTGAAATCTCTGTTACCATGATGTAGCAGCAAGAGGCATTCATTCTATACTCTCTTACCAATGTCCAGAGTCTTAAAAGCCCTGATATACAGGGGCGGCTCCAGGCCCCAGCACGCCATGGGGGGCGCTCTGCCGGCACCGCAAGGGCGGCAGGCAGGCTGCCCTCGGCGGCTTGCCTGCGGAGGGTCCACTGGTCCCGCTGCTTTGGTCCCGCTGGTCGCGCGGCCCCTGCCTGCCGTGCTCGGGGCAGCAAAATTCCTAGAGCCGCCCCTGCTAATATAACCTCATTCTTTAGTCCTTAGAATACTGTACAGTTCCAAGCAGAAGACACCAGGAAACTGGATATTAAGGATGGCAGGGGTGAGGCTATATAAGGGAGGGCCTGGCAACTGGGAGCTTGGTCTTGTGTGGTGTCTAATATGGCAGCTGGCAGAATAGACAAGGTAATTTGCTGCTGGGAAGGAGTTTGGCCTGAAGCCATGTGGTACCAGCTGAAGCTGTGGTCCTTCCCTACAAGCTAATTTTCATGAAGCTGGGTCAGTATACGTCCAGCGGGAGCCTGGAGGCTGAAGGAAATGAGTTTGGAGATTCAGTAAGTGGTGCTGTTTCCGCAGTCCTGATTCCAGTGCCCTCTATAGTGGCAGGGAGCTCTGTGTGGATGAAGATGTTGTTCTTCCACTGAGATGTAAAACTAAGCCCATACCACTTCTTGTCAAGAAGGGTCCCGTGGTCCTGTTAACAATAATGTCTAACTTTCTTGTGAGGACCTTAAAGCGCTTCACAGACATTCATTCACTCAACATGCTGTGAGGAGGTAAGTGTTATTGGGGGCAGTGAGAGGCAAAAGGAAGAGTGGAGCACAGGGCTATCTAAGGAAGGCATGTAGAGAGAGCCGCTGAGTCTCAATGCCTGGTGAGCAACTGAGGTCAACCTTCCCACAAGAGGGGTAGAGACAGGAATATTGATACTTGTTATGCCTGTCCACTGGCAGCATCCCCACTACCACTGGATGTGCTTTGTTGACTTTTTCAGCTAGTTATTTTTTGCTTTTGTTTGGGGGACTTGAAGCTTTACAATCTACCCCTCAGTGGGGCTTGGCCTTGGGTGTGATTATAGGAAGGGAAGATGGCTTCAGCCTGTGCGGGTAAGAGTGATCGCCTGCCCCCCCCTACTTTCAGCTGACTGTGAATGGGCCAGAGAGAACAGCACAGCAGCAGTACTCAGCTGGGGTCCCCTCCTCTCCTTGCTCAAGGATCTCTGCCAAAAGGCAGGTGTGATGATGCTTCCAGCCACTGGGGGCTGCTCGGCAGGTGTGGGCCTTGAGCTTATTTTGGAGATTCTTCATAGCTCTGGAGAACCCCTGATGATCTTTCACTGCCATGGAGAATGGGTCAGGCTAGACAAACCAGATTCAGTGCTGAGTATTTGTTTAGCTGGTTTGGCACTGTTCCCTGAGCTGGAGGAGTCTTGCAGGTCAGGTACAGAAATGGGGACAAGCAACTTGACTTGCTTTAAAAGGGAGGGGAAAAGGGTGGGTAGAGGGAGCAGAGGCGGGAAGGAGGGCTGGCAACTTCAAGGGAGAGAGAGGAACATGGGTAGGAAGTGGGGAATTGGGGCCAGGGGCTGAAAAGGTATAAGGAATGCAGGGCGGGTTAGAGGCCCAGAAAAGGCCTCTCTGCCTTGTTTCTTTTGGAGTGGGATAAGGGTGAGAGAGAAGGGAAAACAGGGGAATAAAGCAGGGCCGCCCAGAGGGGGGGGGCAAGAGGGGCAATTTGCCCCAGGCCCCGAGCCCCACAAGGGCCCCCACGAGAGTTTTTTGGGGCCCCTGGAGCGGGGTCTCTCAGTCGCTCCGGGGGCCCCGGAAAACTCTTGCGGGGCCGGGCGCAGGAGCTTCTTCGCTCCTGGTCCTCGCCGGCGGGGGGTCCTTCCCCCCCAGAGCGGAAGGACCCCCCGCTGGCGAATTACCGCCGAAGACCGGCTGCGCCCCGGCGGTTCGGCTCGGCTTTGGCGGTAATTCGGCGGCGGGGGGTCCCCGCCGCGGGTCTTCGGGGCACTTCGGCAGTGGGTCCCGGAACGGAAGGGCCCCCACGCTGCCAAAGACCCCGGGCCCCCGGAATCCTCTGGGCGGCCCTGGAATAACGGTAAGTTTAGAGACAAATATAAATGTAGGCTCTAGACCTGCAGGCTGTTCCTCATATGCACCCCTGGCACCTGTACATTTCTATTTCAGTGTGTTTTTACTTCAGCATTCAGTCTCAAATCGTTAAAGAAAAAACACTGACATGAACAGATGGGGAGGAAAAGATACAAAAGGAAACCAAAGAGATTCACAGGTGAAAATATAACAGAAAAGAGTTGAGCTGGATGAGAACAGGGAAATAGAAAGTGAACAATATTGTGGTGGCTACATTCTATAGAGGGAAACAAAGGAGAAAAACAGCAAACGTGGTAATTCTGTGTTTTGGTTAATTGAAGGCAATTGCATCATTTTCTATATAGTTGGTGAAACAAGGGCCACTTTATGCACATTGAAAGAAGTGGTGCAGGCCATGAGTCAAAGCTTTCATGTTGAAAACAAAACTGCGTCAGGTGTATGATAATGCCTTTGGGTTTAAAATAAGAAAAGATAAAAAGGTTTTTACATAAGAAACCTCTTCATAGATGTGTGCTGAACAAATACATATTTGGGGCTTGAATTTCAAATAGGCCCTTCCTATTAGTAGGTGCAGCCTTTTGCTTTTAGTTAACTGCGTGGCCACTGCATAGGATTGTGCGCACAAATGCTAGCATATAACTACCTGTCTGTTTGACAGTGTGGGGCCATCCAGTAGGCAGACATTTAAATGCAACCATTTCTGCTGTCAATCAGTTGTGACACAATTAATTAAGGGCAGATCTAAGTGTAAGTCCAAAAGTGAAGGAGTGGTATGAAAATTAGGCCCATTGTATATGCAGCCCTCTTGTGATCATTTTCAGTAGTGTGCTAATTTAACCAATACTTTTAGAGTAGTTTTAGCACATTTTTGCTTTTCAAATTAGACATTCATTCAAAATGCCTTTTCTACACAAGTTGACTGAAAGATCAATGTGGCTAAATGAGGAATTAAAATCCTTTTTGTTTTATGAAACTTTTTATAACATGGTAACTTTCCTGGCTGTTTTGTTGCAAATTAAAGGTTAAATCTCTGATTTTTTGATGAGACCTGTGAGAGTTGCTAGCTGTCTGTCCATTTTTCAGATGCGGTTGTGCTATTTTCCTAGCCTTGATTGATCAACATACCTGTGCTTGTCCCTACAGCTGATGTGACACCTTTATCAGATGCTGGGAAGGGACTGGGCATGGGAGAGCAGAGTTATTTCTCATCCTTGTCTGTGAGTATGAGCTATGGTGGTGAGAAATATTACGTAGGCATTTCTTAATGAATCAGATCCCTGGTCCATGTAGTCCAGTATCCGATCTCTGATGGTGACTGGAATCAATGCTTCAGAGGAAGGTGCAAAGAACTTTATATTAGGCAGCTGTGGGATAATTTGCCCCCACATATGATCTCCTAATTTCTTATAGTTAGTTTGGTTTAAACCCTGAAGTTTAAGTTTAGTGTCTCTTCAGAAATTGTTAACATTGTTATCCATATAAATGTCCAGTCCCTTTTTTAATTTTCCTAAATTCTTGGCCTCAGCAACATCCTGTGGCAATGAGTTCCACGGTCTAATTACATATTATATGAAAAAAGGATTTCCTTTGATTTGATTTGAATGTGTCACCTTTTAATTTCATGGGCAGAGAGACCAGAAACCCCCAATCTACCTTCTGTAGACCATTCATTATTTTATATATTTTTATCATGTCCCTTCTTATTCATCTCCTTTCTAAATTAAACAATCCCAGTCTTTTCAATCTTTCTTCATATGAGAGATTTTCCATATCCCTAATCATTCTTGATGCTCTGTTTTGAACCCACTCTAATTCTGCAATATCCTTTTTGAGGTGGGTGACCAGTACTGCACATAGCATTAGATGGGGCTGTATCATTGATTTATATAAAACACACTGCAATATTTTCCATATTGTTCTGCACCCTTTTCTTTATGCATCCTAACATCTTGTTTGCTTTTTTTTAATACTGCTGACCATTGAACCAAGGTCCACAGTGATGCCCAGGTTCTTTCCTGAGTTAAGACAGTTAATTTAAAACTTTGTAAGATATGTGAGTAATTTAAATTTTCCCTTCCAATATGCACTACTTTGTATTTACTGATATTCATCTTTGTTTTCCATTTCCCTAGCTTGGCCAGATCCCTCCAAAGCTCCTCACAGACCCCTCTGGTCTTGACAAACCTAAGTAACTTTGTGTCACTTTCAGATTTTGCTATCTCATTACTCACTCTGTTTTCCAGATCACTAATAAATATAATCTATTGAACAACACAGAATGGAAATGGTACAGCACCTTGAGACATCCTGCTGTTAACCTTTTGCTGTGATGAAAATTGGCCATTTAATTCTGCCCTTTGTTCTTGTTTTTTAGCCAATTTTTCATGCAGGACAATAGTTTGCCTCTCACCATATGACTGCTTAGCTTCTTTACTAGCCTCATGTGAGAAACCTTATCAAAGGCCCTTTGAAAAATCTAAATAAATTATGTCCGCTGATTCTTCTTTATCCACAACTTTATTGACATGTTCAAAGAACTTTAATAGATTAGAGAAACTGTACTGATTGGACTCTGTCATATGATCTTTCAGTCTATTATAAGTCTATTTTTAATGATAGTTTCAATCAATTTACAATGTACAGATGCAATGGTTACTGGTCGATAATTCCCAGGATCATTCCTAGAGCATTTTTAAAATATAGATACAACTTTTGCTACCCTTCATCCCTCTGGTATAGTATCTGCTTTTAATGTGATGAAGAACGTTGACTAGAATTTTCTCCTCTATATTCAAAAGTATTTCTTCCAGGAAGTGCTAACGTCCAATGGAATGGTACTACCTTTGGATATGTCAGTTCTGATCACCTTAATTAAATGCTTACATGGTACCTGCAGCCTCTTCATCTCTAGCTGCTTCACTTCTCAACTTGTTCCCTTCAAGTCTATTCAAAATGCAGTAGCTATAGTCCTCTTCCTTGGCTGTTGCTCATGGCTCTCCTGTCTTTGAAAACTCCACTGGTTTCCTCTTGCCTTCTGTTATGAAGTTCAGGTTTCTTATTCTGCTCCCCACATTACCAGCCCCATTGCATCTCCGCTGTCATTGGCTCTGCCAATGAACCCCAGTTCTGCTCTTCCTTCATCTTCTCCAGCTGCTGCCCTCTTTGTGTCTTCTTTCATGTTGTTACCTAGGCCTGCACCTCCCTCCCCACTCCAGTGCTCCAGGAAGCTAATCTTTCTTCATTCAATCCCCTTTTTAAAACCCACTTCTCCCACAAGGCCCACAAATACTATTTCATGCCATTAAAATGCTGTCAGCAAGCCTTTAATGATAAAAAGCATTTTACTCACATGAGTAACATTTTGTGAGAGTTTTCAGGAATGGGGCTTTAGAGTGAAAACTCCTCAGGGCAGGTTGTGAGTCTTTGCTTTTTCTCTTCTCCAGCACTGAGTGCCATTTTGAATCTTGAAAAATAATTAGGCATTAGTAACTGGTATTAGTGGGATTGCTCAGGTACTTAAAATGAGGCATGAGCTAAAGTATCATGTTGACCTGGAGCCTACATGATAAATACCGGTACTACTTTTACCAATGGCAACTGCATGAAGGTGGTAAAATCCCTGATCAGCAATGCAGACCTATAATGTGGTGCATAAAGATGAGGATGCAGAAGAATTATATTACTTGCTATGCTCTTTCATTTAAAATGAACCATCGCTGATTTTGGATATGATAGGAAATGAATATTTGCTTTTAGGAAGGGAAATGGTTAAAATGTAATGTTCTTTTTCTATCTAAAGGGCCATGTTTAGCATTGACTGTACAGAAAATCTGGTCAAAAATCCCAGATTAATTGGCTAGGTAAAACTATTGGGCACTTTACAAATGAGATTTAAACTGAAGGAAAGTTTTAAAAAAAGCAGCAAAATATTTTAGCAAATAAATCTTTTCGATTTGAATCACTTTAAACTAAAAAATGGATGTATTTTTTTTATGCCTCTCAACTGTGATTTTTCCCTCTTCTTGTCTGTCAGCCTGGCCTTCTCATTATTCTTATTTTTTGCATGTTTTACTTTGGAACATCCAGTTTAATTTTTCACACCTCATTCACTATGGCTAGTATGCACCTAATCTTTTCTGTTTCAACTCTCCCACTTTTCTAATGCTTTATAATATTATCTGACACTTGCACCACAACGCCTTGCACTTACTGTTTGGCATTATGTCTCAAAAGATATTACTAATGAGAAATTAAAAAACAACCTTTGAAAAAAATGCACATTGGTCTATTGTTAGTATGCTTAATAATTGTGACTCCTTTATTGAGCCCTTTGTAGCATTCTTATTTTTTTCCTTTGTACAGCCCAGAAATGCTTTTCAAGAGGGTATACTTTTAGTGGGGTTTTTTTGTTTTTTGTTTTTAAATGGGGGCGGGAGAGAGAGAGAAATAGATTCCTATGAGAGTGTGGTAGGACACATTCTTCCCTATATGCTGTTAACAGCATTAGTACTGTGGTTTATAGGAAGCTATATGCAGGAGAAAAGTAAAAAGGATAGAAAAAATACACTTTTGCTTTTCCAGATAAGTAACATAGCGTCTTATTTCCATGTTGTTTTCCTTTGGTTTCTGTGCTCTCATCCACAGCTGCATTGTTTCCCATTTCGAAGAATAATGTTTTGGTTCTTGCATGAGGCTGGAAAGCCAGTGTATCAATCACAGTTTGTGGTGTTAGTAGTGTCCCATTCTCAGTGGAACTTAAAACACAATTGGAAATGGCATTTTCTGAATCCAGGGAATGCTGCCGAGGCTGCCTTGCCTTTTGCCCCTGCCCCTGTCTTCCCATTCTTGTTCCCCAGTCAAGTGATTCAACAAGTTACAACCAATAACATGATTTAAAAAAAATCAGAATACTGTACAGTCAGCGACAAGCTATAAAGGGAGACAGAAAAGGAGATGCCAAGCTGCTTTCCTTACCTGCTGTCAGATTTGTCCACCAAAGACAGAACATAGTCATAGCATTAATGGTCTTTACTGGGGAAGTCAGTTGTTTTCTATGTTTCCTTAAAATCTGCACAGATCTCTCTGGAGAGCTTTCTAGACCCCCTGTCTGGATTGTTCTTTGTTTGCTTGACTTTATTTGGTTGTTTTCACTGAGGTAGGAACATATTCAACTTGTCTTGGTGATTCACGTTTGCAGTTTGAAAGGGAAGGGGGTAGGCATTTATGGATAGCTTTCTTTTCTGCCTTTGAGAATAACAGGTATATACTTCAGGTTTGATCAAATGAGTAGCTGGGGTGGGGCAGGGACCTAAGTAGTACCTCTTTGAGAATCTAGATCCACCCTATTCCCTGGATGTGTTAATTTCAAAATAGACAATATCTTGCAATCCAGAATGTGCGTTTTAAAATTTAGAAACCTTCCTAATTCTCTCTGTACTGTAAATCTTTGAGGTGTCTGGTGCAAGCTCTGAGTCCCAATATCTGATTCTTTAAATTAGCTTCTTTTGTCAGGTTGTTCTGCGGTGCTATATTGCCTTGCTCTGATTTGTTTGAAACAGTAGAATGGTGTAAAAGGGTTTGTAATATAAAGGAAAATGTGATTTGTAATCATGGAAAATATGTATATATTCATATTTTCCAAAACAACACAATTTGAAACTAAAATAATTCATCTGCAGAATTGTAGCTGAGCAGCAAAATCTTTCTATAAATACACTATTTTTCACTGTTTTTTTGCAAATAAAATCTCTGCCGCTAATGTTTTCCATCATAAAAAGCAAACAGCAAGTTTTAGCACAACCCTGTTTAACACACTTTTAAATTGGACCTTCCTCTTGTCCTTGTTTTCTACTTCTGCATTTTAGAAATTGAAATTTTTTTGGTGTCTTAGTTTTATTTTTGCACATTCAGTTCTTTCTGCACAATAAACTAGTCAAAAGATCTCTGCTCTCAATTTATTTTGGATTAGAAATATCTGGCAGATTTTTAAATCGACTGAGCTTCATTAGTATCTTTGTCCCTGTGTGTATTTATTTTATTGTAAATCACCTTGTTTCCCGAGAGGTGCACCAGATCAAGATACACAGTTAAGGGATTATAAATTTGGATTTATGTAAAATATTAGGCCCCCTATCCAGAAAGAGACACTTTACAATGCTAAATTATAAAAATAGATTCTTATAGAATAATATCTAAGATTACATCAGTGATCCAGGAATGTATTGCAGAGGGTCAAATCCTGGACCTAGCACACATCTCCAGGCAAATGATTTGAAAACTGAAGAAGGGGATCATGGTGGGGATGAAATCCTGCCTATCAGCCTCGGGATTATAGTAGCCACTGTGTCATTTTGCTAAACTCTTCCCCTTCCATGGAGGGGGTTTGGCTGCTAATTTAGTTGGGGTTGGTTCTGTGTTGAGCAGTGGGTAGGACTAGATACCTCCTGAGGTCTCTTCCAACTCTAATCTTCTATGATTCATATAGTCTTAGACCTTAGTCTACCTGTGCACTACCCAAAACCTCTCCAGAGGAAGCCTCCATAGAGCTGTGCTCTGTAGTGGGCAGACTTCCTAGTTAGCTTCCAGCTTCCTGTCACCCCTTAGACCAGTGTTTCTCAAACTTTTGTACTGGTGACCTCTTTCACACAGTGAACCTATGAGTGCAATGCCCCTTATAAATTAAAAACACTTTTTTTTGTATTTAACACTCTTATAAATGCTGGAGGCAAAGCCGGGTTTGAGGGTGGAGGCTGACAGCTCACGACCCCCCATGTAATAACCTTGTGACCCCCTGAGGGGTCACGACCCCCAGTTTGAGAACCCCTGCCTTAGACAGACTGACACTGAGCAGAGCCCCACAGGAAATACTCCAAAGGCACTGGTACCAGGTATTGTCCTAATGGCTGCTAAATGGAGATAGATGGGGCTTAGGGTTTTTTGTTCCCTAATTTCATCTTCATCTAGGCATCATAAAGGGAACATCATTACTGAAGGATACTTGCAACAGTATTAGACTTTGCATGTCAATCCATTCACATTTTACTTTTTTCATACTCTTGTTCTGTTATCTGGTTATTTCTGGCTGCTTTAATGAGGCTGGATCCCTCTTAGCCACCTTTTGTTCCTCACTTCAACCTGCAGTGGAGTCGTAAGCCTAAATGTTGACATTACATTCGTTTTCATATTAGCAGACTGTTCTGAGTCTATTGCAGGATCAAGTGAAAGGAGAACAGGAGCTTTGAGAGAGAAAAGCACAAACATTTGAGCTCCTACCAAAGGCAATACAAAAAATGACTATCCAAGTAAAATTATCTCAGGAAGAAATGGTTTTTTCCAACATTTGCTCCAGTGTGAAAGTCTTTAAGGCTGGCATACCTAATACTATAGCCAGAAGACTTGTGGTTATACTGATAAATCCACTAGTGGGGGCTGTAGTGCTTTCAACACTATTGGGTATGGATATTTTGATCAGAAGCATCGTATAATATACAATATAGAGAACAGTGAATTTTCCTTTATAGCTATAGTTCTGACTAGAGACACTGAGAAAACATGCTGTGGAGTGCAACATTTGGAATTATTTCATAAGATTTTCAAAGAGATCAATTTTGTAATTATAGCTATTATCTAATATGTAGTGAAATTCATTTGTGTGCGTATTTGTATTGTCATATTTGTCTTTGTTTTACAAATAGATATTTCAAATAGATAATCACAAAATGAAAGGTGCTCAGCTACAGCCCAAATTAACAATATTTATTGGGAGAAAAACCTGCCTTTTTTTTCTATTAAGGAGCAATGTGAAATGTGCTTGGTTTGTGTAATTTTGAGTCTGAGGTAGAGCTGCCGAGGATAAAATGTCTATTTGATATTTAGGGAAGGATTTGATGTTTTAATAAGGGAATCCTCTGTGTCTCTCATCCATCATTCGTCAGCCTCATCCATCCAAACACCACTGTAAATTTGTCAGAGCCTTTTCCATATTCAGTACGTGTATAAATAATGGCCATTGTGACTTGAGAAAAGGAAATGTGCATTTTCTACTTCTGTCCTATCTCCAGTCACAGGCTTGGCAATGTTTAGCAGTTTTTGTTTTCAGCTGCTCACACTTGGAGCCATATAATATAACTGCCAGGGCAAAAGTACATTCCAGCGCTGCCCTTTATTGTAGTTACCAGTTACCAGAATGACGTTAGTTTGGGGGCTTTTCGATAATAGATGAAACAGTCTCTGCTCCATTAATATGTGCTTTTATCATAGCTCATCATTTCTTCCTTCTTCTCTGTGCTATCTTAGGGATTATGCAGCTTCTCTGCAATATTCTGAAATTAATCAAAGCAAGCAAAACCTCATGCCATATTATCCATCACTGGAGGAGAATGATTTCTGCAGCCCAGACAGCTTTGTGCTGCTGTTGTGTTCACTGGCTGCACTAGAATTTTATTAACTAGAAATTTGATTTTTCTCAAAATTCACAATTTCCTGTTAAATATTCACAAACAGTGAATTTTTAGCTGTGATACATAATCTAGCTCTACTAAGAATGCTGTTTCTCCAGTTTAAATACGGAACTGAGTAAGCCATAATGTCTGCTTTTTTTCTTCAAATTTTCGCTCAGCTGAACAGCTGCCTGGTGCTAATGCAGTTGGGTTGAAGAAGCTTTTTATGCACTGAGATATGTAAAAACTTAAAGGATGCTTATCCATACTGTTTTATATTTAATCTATTATATAATCAAGCTCTACAAATAATTTCTTTCAATAAATTAGTAACCATAGTACAGATTGCAGACACTTAGTTTGATTGAAAGTAATAAAGGGAGATTATCCATAGAGTTGGTTGAGTGACGGTTCTGACTTGACCCACTGCCCAGTGAGATAAGAATTAATCTTATAAACCTCTCCACACTTCCACCCTCTCTGATCCTCTGAACAACATTGCAGGGTTGCATTAGCTCCCCTTTGTTCTAAGTGCAGTTACAGCTAAAGACTGGTACTGTAGGTATTAAAATGTCCAACCCATCTGGTACATGTGAATACTACAAAATACCCCTGAGTAACTTAGCATTTCAGTCCCCCTGGTACCTAAAACGTGTGGCAGACATTTGGTCCCAAAACAGAAATACTCCAAAATAAGTGCTTGGCCTTGTGGCACCCAGTTTTTCTTACCAGCCTTAACAGCAACACCATAGTGTCTAGTAAACACCTCATAAGCACAAGAAAAAGGAGAATGAACAGGAGAAAAAAGAGAGCAATTACTTGTGCGGTGGACTTTTTCCCTGTTTCTTTAAGGGATCTTACTTTTTCATCCCCATAACTGGCTCTAAATCCATGATGTGTTACTTATTTTGGATTAGCAGCACCTGATTTACAGATGGGCATATTTAACCACAGCTGTTTTAGTTTGTATTTGACAGTTTTTCAGCAGGGAGATTTTCCCGTGAAGGATATTGCTAAAAGAAAAAAAATGTAGGGTGTGTGAAGGTGGCCACTTATCTTGCAGAAATTGAATGGAAACTATAGATAGCTCTGATCTGAAGGTACAAGTTACAACAACTTCCTTGCTGTCTAAGCACAGTGTGTGGAAGTAAGGAATAGATTGGGGAGGAGGTAGATGACTCAAGGACTCCAAACTGATTTCCTTCTCACTCCTAGTCTCATCTTCTTGAGCTTTGGCTTCATTTTACAACCTTGCCTGACCATGCTCTTTGTTCTCGTATATTTTACTAGAGGGAGAAGGTGTTTCTTCTGTAAATGGCATTTTAACACTTATGTCCACAATTATTTATGATCCTGCCATTAACTCACACTATGCAGCATTTGGTGACAACACTCACCACTCTGTAATGATATTGAACTTAGTTGCCACACTCATAGCATCTTTGGTGTTGAGCCTCCTGAACCTCTGTCTGTTTGGATGGATAGACAGTGCCTGAAAATAAGTGAAACTGAACTTTTCTGGGCTTTTGGGGAGGGATTATACTCACAACGAAATGGTTTGTAATATGACCAATGGGAATTTTTAACAAACACTGAAAGATTACTGGATGTAATATGGAGTTGGCTACTACACGGGTCAGCACTGCAGGTTAAATTACAGCACTACTAAGAGAGTGAGAGGTGAGCGGTGGGTCCAGGGAAAAGCCATGTGAAGTCAGGAGAGCCACAAGATGAACAGAGGGAAGCCTATGGAGGCTCAAGGCAGTACTGATGGCCACAGAAGCCATGGGCCAGTAGCTGACTCAAGGAGCAAGGGAGCTATATGGGTATGAAGTAGAATAGAAGAGGCAGAACAAAAGCACTCAGGTTGTGTCTTACAGAGGCTCAGGGGTGTCCAAAAGAGAGAGACATGCACAAAGGTAGGAGTTCTCTGTACACTATCATTGTCAGGATCATTCTTCTGGCAGCTTCCCCATCATCACTGTGGCCAGCTCAGGTGAGAAGCACACTAGGTGTGGGGTTTTTTAATGAGGGAGGGAAGTTTGTACATAAGCCACTGAAATTATGGTGTCGGCTTTCCTGTGGCTTGGTATATCTGAGAGTATACTTGTATGTGACACTTCTGTTTTGTACTAAGATGGCATAGTATGTGACTCTTGTTCTCAGGACAGCCTGTAATATTACAGTGAAATAAAAATTAAACAGCACTTTGAATATGCAAGATAAATTTCAACCAGCAAAGTAAATTACTCTTTCCTAAAAAGTAGGAAGACATTTTATTTCTTTGCTGTTTTGTGCAATTTGTGATTCTACTGTGAAATTAAATCCCAATGTTTTCAGAATGTGTATAAATTGTCGCATTGTTGCAGTAATCTTCTGCTTCTTTTTAAAAAACTTTTTCAGAATTTCTGACTTCTGTTAAAATTTAGGAGAAGATTGGGATAACAAAATATGTGTATTTAAATATCACAACCCTCAAAAACCAGCATGTCTTTACCTTTTTTCATACTTTCCATTAAGGATGTGTGCTGACATTGTGGAATCACTCCAGTAACTGGTAAATGATGATGTATGAAATAAAAGAAAAAATCCACCCATTGTTAAGAGAAGATACGCTAATGCTGTGCAATTTCATTGTGTTTCAGCTGAAATGCAGCCAGAACAACTCACCATACCAAAAAGTCTCGGGGGAAAAAAAAGCAAACAAACACAGCCACTAAGCTAGTTTTTAAAATTAAAAAATAAAACGTACTTTTTCTTTTTGTACCAGTAGCTACTAGCTAGCAGAAGGTTTTGTGACATTATCCTTTCTTACATACAAACTGATCTCTCTGATTCCAAAAGCCATTCATTATATGTTCTAATAGTGATAATACCACTGGGTTAATGCACTAGCTTTCACATCTGCAGGCTTCAGTTCAAAACCTGATATGCTTACAAGTGAAATGAGTGTAATGGTGATCTCAACCTAATCCGTGATGGATAGTGGTCCATACCACTGAATAATCACATGATTTCACACAATAGGTACTCTGCTCAGAGGTCCAGGACTGGGGACCCAATCCTGTGAGGTACTGAGTACTCTCAATTCTCATTCAAGTCAGTCTGGGTACTCGGCACTTCAGAGGATCAGGCCTTGAAATAGCAGGTGTTTGCTGCCTGTTGGAGTTTAGGTCTCAAACAATCTATGGGGAACCTCTATGGAACAATTAACAATGTCTGGGAGTAGTCAGTGCCCTCAGTTCTTTGCTTTCATGAATGCAGGTGCACATACATGGACAAAGTATAAGTTAATACAGATGATATACAGTGCTGAAAAGGAGAATCATCCTATCTTTATGAATTTGGAATGACAATGACAAAGTGAATTGGAACCAGGGAGTGAATTATAGACAAACACACTGCCTAACGCTCTTAATCATTGTGTATATACACTTATACCATAGCTGAGGGGTTTTTTTATCTTTGCTCTCTTAAAAAAGGGGAAAATGTTCTTCATCGACAAGCCAAACCGAATATCAGTCCATCAGAGAACCAAGTTTGTGACTTCACAAGTGTTGAAGATAATGTGCTATTCAAATGTTATGAGGCAAATGGTAGGCTTGAGCTTGAGGTCTGGATTGCGTGAGTGTGATTTTTTTTTTGAGTTAAGACCCTATGGGGTGCACTGCTTTGGGTTAAAGAAAAATAAAAAGGTCAGGCACTATGGAGCTGACCTTAAAGAGTCAACAATTATTTTAAACGCCACAGTGTACTCACTTTCAATAAGATAGCTTTTGGTTGCAAGCAATACCCAGGCAGGCAAGTATTTAGGTCTCCTGAAAACTGTTTCTTTCCCCCACTTGTGTTAATACAGATATTAAGTTTAATAGTATCTACTTAGCATAAACAAGAAGATAAAAATGATTTCTGTGATTGAAATGTTTGTTATTTAGCATTAAGCATCTTCATACTCTCATGCATTTTGCATTTTAATCCACTCTGTGCTTGGTTTTGGGATTGATAGATTAGTTTTAATCCCCTGTCTAATAGTGGAGTACTGGTGAGATTTATTAAACAGGCAGGGTTTGGTACTTGGATTTAAGAGGACTCACGTGCACTGTTCATGCATATTAAAATTGGGAAATCACTGGTTCAGTTTGTAAAGGGCTGCTAGACTTCCTTTGTCACTGAATGTTTCTGTTGTGCCTTAAAAAGTTCAGTAAGCATTTATTTTATAAATGAAAGATTCCTGATGGTCAGACTTTTTATGTAAATCTAAGGTTCCAAGGACAGGTCTCTTCTAATTTTGTTAATGTTCACATTAACTGTCTCTTAAAACTATTAATGAATTTTTGCACATTTTTACTGTGAGCTTTTTAAAATGTGCAAGTTAGCATGATTTATAATGGCATGTAACAAAAAAATAGAGGGGACTTTTTTTTTTTTTAAATAACACTAACTAGAAACTATCTATAAACCAGGGGTTTTCTATAGCAGGCTACATGCTTCAGTGAGTGTGATAACTGGTTATCTTCTGGCCTGTCACCGCCTTTCCCAGAAGCATAAGCTGACCATTCTTGTGTTCAAAGCTGAATATTTTTGCTGCAAATATCCCCCTATTTTCTGGTTAGCTTTGTTTTGCAATATGTCGTGATGGCTTCCAGCTTTAGGTATATCCTACAAAACAAACAATAAAAAAAAGCACTATCTGGTGATTAGCATGTTAAAATGCATCTGGAATGAGCCATACTAATTGACTGGAAAAATGGAAGTTTGACAATACAGGGTATGAATTTATAACTCAGGTGGTTTTGTAGTCTCAAGGGAAGAAAGGCTTCCTTAGTTTACAGTTGAATTGGTCAATATTCCTGTTGATATACTGAAAATTAGGGATAATTAACTTGTTTGTTAATTTAATTGTAACAATGATTACTTAATCAAAACTTGCAGCCAGCAGAAGTTAAAAGTGGGGGAGGATGAGCTGAATTCAGTTATAAGAAAAAAAGAAACAACAAAAATATCTTTATAAAGGATGTTTCATTGCAGAATTTTTTTTTCTTCCAGGATCTCCTTAGTTTTTGCAACTTTCATTCATTAAGAATTTAATTTATTTATACTTTTGAGGCTCCAAGATAAATGCTCACAGCAGATATTGAAAAATTAAGTAACCACAGGTCAGAATAACTGGTTTATGAGCCACAGTATTCTAACTGGAATATAGATGATTAAGCAGTCTACTGCAGAATTTTATTTGGTTACAGACAACTTATGAGTTAAGTTAATTAAGAGACTGAAAAAAGAGAAAATCAACACTTGGCTATAAGACTGGGTAAGAGTAGATATGGATATTTTTATACTTTCATATGAATTGAAAAAAGTACTATATTGTAGATAATTAATAATTCAGTGCCAACTAATTTAGACAAAATGTCTAAACAAAGTAATAGATGAGCTATGAAAGGTAAATTGGTGATTATTTACTTTTTACTTATAATACAAGAATATGTGGACAGTCAATGACATTGAAAGATAATATATTTAAAGCTGATTAAAGATTCTCCCCTCCCCACAATATGCAATTAGCCCGTGGAATTCTCTGCCACAAGATATAGAGGGAAAGAGATGACAAGGATTAGCCATTTATGTGGATAATGTGAATATCCACAGTTGTGTGTGTATAATATAAATTTAACTAAAGGATCTAAATACTCCTGCCTCAGGACATAAGCCAAGCACTAACTGATGGGAGTTAGTTGACCCCCTATGGTCAAGTTATTCCATCATTGCCTACTGTGGGGTTTCTTGCACTGTCTTCTGCTGATACTGGCCATTGTCAGAGAGAGAATACTGAACTTGGAGAACCACTGGCCTCATTTGGTTTGTCAGTTTGTATGTCCCTAAGAAGAATGATGTTCGACTGCTTACTGAGTGTTGCAGTGTGGGAGTGTCTTCGCAAAATGAAAAGTGTTTTAGGGGAAATTCCAGAAAACCTTTGCAGTAAGTGACTTTGTCCAAAGTGTTGAAAACTGCTTACAACTCTGATAGCTCTGGATAGAAGTTTAGAAGCCTAGACACATTAATAAAAAGAAAAAAAATGTATCGAGTGAGGAGGCCTCATCTCTTTTTCAAAACTGTGGCTGAAATGGAGCAGCCCCATGCTTGCCTAGAAACAAGAACCATCATGCTCACTGGCCTGGTGGTGCAGAGAAGAGAGGCTTGCTGTGGCCATACTAGCTCTTTAGAACACTGCAGTGCTTTGGTGGAGAAGGGTTGAGAGGCTCTCTTCAATTAACACTTTATCTTCAACTAATGCTTTGGGGTGTGAAAGAAATGGGCAAAACACAAAATATACTTCCATCCTCCTTTTTTGTGTGTGCTTCCCCTGAAGTGGTAACATTTATAAGACCAAAGTCTGCTCAGAGTAGTGGTTAATGCAAGGTAGATGGTAAATTATAATTCATGAAAGAAACTACTCAGTCCCTTTTTCAAGAAAGAAACAAAGTGACCTTATAAAAGCTACACACCCACTTCCTTCCTTCCAGCATGACTGCCCTGCCTCGCAAAATATTGTTCAAAAACTGGAATTACCTTCCAAAAGGCTGGCTTGTTTATATGAGTGGATGAGTGTTTCATCTGTTTTCCTTTCACACCTCTTTCAGATTCCAGCAGTGTAGTTTGCATTATAGGTAATGTGGTGGAAGCACTTTCTCAGAGGCTCACTTAAAATCTGCCCTAGCCTGAATGTTGTCAGGACTAAAGTTTCCATCTCGCAAACAAACACACAATTAAAACACATTTTGTTCACCCTTCCATAAGCTATCTGAGGATGAGAAACTTCACTCCTTGAAGATGAATTCATGTGTAATGTGGGTACATCATTTGGGGAATAGGTGTTTGTGGATGAGATTACCCAGAGATAAGGCAGAGAGGGAGAAGAGAAGACGACCACGGGCAGAACCCTGTGGCAGACCTTATGGCATAAGGAAACTTAGGACAGATCCTGAGAAGTTCAGGTTAATGTAGGCATGGCCCTTAGCCCTACATTTGTCAGCCTTCTTGGGTTGTCAGAAGCAAGGTGTTATACAAATATAGGCGGTTGTTTTTTTCCACTGAATTTACATTAAAAGCGCTGAAGCCTAGTGGTGAAAACAGCACTGCTCAGCATGAGCTACTCTGTCTCTGAACTCAGCTATAAAAAGGGTTCTAGCTAACACTGCTGCTGTTTTTACGCATGTCACTCATGACTATAGCATAGTTGAAATCCAAGTGTTTTTGCTTAACACCAAAATCTAGCTGCTTTCTTCTCCCCTCTCCCTACAGACATTAGTTTTTCTCCTTTGATTATTTACAGAAGCCTCTGTCATGTCAGACATCTTCTCTATTTTGTTAATGTAATTCTGGGATGATATCCCACTCCCATGTGACTCTTTCCTCTGCTCATAAATTGGGATTAGGTTTTATTTCAGCATACGGTGCAGGGTTGATAATATACTTGACTCCAAGTAGCAGATTTGTTGTTTCCCACTTTTTTACAGTGCAAAAGTCATAAACCATCACTGAGACCTGATTTAAAGTTATAATATCAAGTGGATATTGTATACATTTCAATTAACCTATGAACTTAAGTAGCTATTGTAAAGCCTCCAGGATCTTTAAGTGTTGTAATTAATTCACTATAACTAACGTGAAGAAATCATAAATGATATTATATAGGTATAAATAAGGTAATAGCTTTTACAATAATCTGGAGGTTACACGTATTGAAGAAGAATACTCATGTTATCTGATGAAAAATTCTTTGTATCTTTTTATCTAAACACATAATGCTAAAAAAAGGCAAACTATAAAATGTTAAAAACCCTGTAGGGTATTAAAAATACCAGTCTCAACGCATGTGTTCATTTCTTTCACTTTCTTTTTAGATCACCAATGTTGGTACAAAATGAGCTGGGAGAGGGAGAGAATTCTAATTAGGTTTAAAAAGAAAAATATGGCAGTTTATTTTGAGTGCATGTATGGTTTGCAAAGGCACATCCCCATTTCAGATGCAGGCACAATGAATCATTATTACACATTTATCATCATAAAAATGCTTATTTGGACTTTTTTAAAAAAAGAAAAGGAAAAATTATAAAAAGGGCAAAGCAGAGAGCTGTCTCTGAAGGGCAGTTATTGCTTGCCCTTGCTTGGAGAAAAAGGCTTTCTCAATGGGATTACGTCCCCTCTCATAACCTATCAGTCGTCTGATCAGAAATTCATAATGCAGGCCATCTATTTCTCAGCTCTGCGAGGACTGCATGATTGAATTTAAATAGGCAAATGCCAGACTTGAGCTTTGACATTCTCACTGTCTCTCTCAATCTTTCTCCTGCCCTCCCAGTCATAATGTCTTTTTTTCCTTTTTTTTTTTTACTCCTCCACGCACCACCATTTTATATTAGACATGAACTAACATGATGAAAAGTTATCAGGAAATGGAGGATGGATGTGGAAAGAGACACACAGAAAGGGAGGGAAGGAGGAAGCTTAAGAGAACTGGAGGGCAGAAAATTGTGTTGCTGTCATGCTTTCACTGGGACAGTCAAATCTGGTTTTAAGGGCCCCCTCCACACACCCTGTTTTCATTTAAAAAGAGCTATTTCAGGATAAATTACTTAGGCTGTATGCTTACCCAATCCATAAGATGTCTGTGAGCATTAAAGCTCCCATCCCATGTTCTTTCCCCTACTTTTTACATAGCTGATAAGGAAGAAAAGAAATTCACAGCTGTATGTTTTCAGTCATGGCTTTTTTGGTACCATGTATAGAAAGTATGTATTGCAACAAGAATGATATTTACACTTGTGTCTTGTAAAGCATCTCATTCCTCACCCCAAAAACTATGCACAGAGGATGAGATTTTCAGCACTGCAAACCTAAGCAAAAGTGAGAAGGCTTTTCTGTTGGGTGTACTGTTAAATTTTTGCTAGAGAGTAAAAACAGTGAAAGTTGTGTTTGGAAGGATTTGGAGAGAGCTAATCAAGCTGTTTGGATTTTGCAGATAAGATAATTAGAATGTTTGTAGAATCCTTTAAAGATGAAAAGTGCTAAATATGTGCCAAGTGTTGTATTTATTAACGAAAGCAAAAGTTGCCGGAAAGTGACTTGGCTTCTTTTGTTGTCTTATTTTTCTACCTCGGTATTCATGTTAGGCCTGCTTGATTGTCTTTCCCACCACCTTTCCTCCCATTCATGGGATAAGAAAGTGATTCTCGAAATAGGGATATTCTGATATTTGTATTGCTTCCCTCCTACCCCCGTTCTATCATCCCCGGTGCCGTGCTGAAGGTGTTTTCAGTATCAACTGTGCCTTGCCACTAAGGTTTTCTTTAAAATACACAAGTAAAAGGTTTTAATTTAAAAAAAAAAATGTAAACACCTCAAAACCAAGATTTTTACACCTCTCCATAGTGTTAGAAAGTGAAGGGAGGCTACTGGTGGTAATAGAGGCAGTACATTATATTTTAACTGTAAACTTTGTTCTTCGAGGAGTCTGGTGCCATCGGACTCCTCATTGTTTTTGTGGATACAGACTAACATGGCTACCCCTCTGATACTTTGTTCTTTGAGTGGATGCAGCCATGTATTCCACTGAGGTGTGTGCACGCCCAGTACGCTGGGGATGAAGAATTTTACCTATAGGAAGGCAGCACTTGCACCTTGTGGCCACAGCTCTTTCCCTGGCTATATTAGGCGGTGCCACCCTGACCCTCTCAGTTCTTTCTCACCTTCCATGACTGGAGTTGGAGCTCTGTGGTTTTTGCCTCACAATCTCGTCTCAGTGTCTGAGTTTTCCTGTATATAGTTGTATTGTTAGTTAGTAAGGCAGTAAAGTTAAAAGTGTGAGGCCCTCACCAGGGTTCAAACAGTGCCCATCATGTGAGGGGGCAGTGGCTCCATGAGGCCTCTTTCAGCACTGAGGCCACATCGGATCAGCAGTCACCCTCAAGTTTGGTGAGTGACTGATACCGCTCCATGTTCTGGGTCTGGCGCCTCTCCCAAGAGATGGAGAAGCTGTTAACTCTCCTGGAGTGTGCTGAGGAAAAAGTCTCATAAGGCCGCTCCAAGTATCATGGAGACTCTTCATCTTTGTCTAAGAACAGGATGGACTGGCACTGTGCTATAGCGAGCACACAGGATGGAGCAGGTCCTTACAACCGCTCCCTGGTACCCTGTAGAGACATGCAGCAGTCCATAGTCTTTGATTCCGGATCAAGCCCTGGGACATCCATTGAGTCTGGTACCAATGACATTGATGCCAGTACTGGCTGCTTCCATGCTGGCAGCACACCAGGCAGCAGGAGATCTACTCTCCCAATCAGTTTTGGACTCCCACTCATCTAGGACTTTGCTGGGGTTATGATAGCCTTGACCTCATTGGCACCGTCTGGGAATGTCACAGAACCTGGCGTCATCCTCCCATTCTCCATTGCCCTATGGGTGCTGAGGATGGTTCTCAGAGCAGGATCAGTACTGAGACAGGTCCTTGGCTTGGAGCCTACTGGCCACTAATGCCCTTCCCATATCCCTAGTGGCTTCCCTGAAATCTGTGGGGCACTCCTGGGTCTCGGAGGTCACACTCCTCCTGTTCTAGAGCGAGATCACTGGGCACGTCGGTGGCTGTAGTGGGTGTTCCGCTGCATGTTTACTGTTGGTTGAGCTTCCCCTTTTGAGGCCTCTGGAGTTGTCCCGTCCAGGTCGGACAGTTCAGGGGCAGGACCCATCCCTAGTCCAGTTGACTGCTTCATCGTTGTCCCCTGACAGTTCAATGATATCAGACTCCTTATCTCCCTGAGTGCATGAGGACTTCAAGATCTACCAGGACCTTTTGCAGCATGTGGTGGCTACTTTGGGCAGAGTTCCTGCAAGAGAATACTCTCAAACTACGGGATAGTCTCCAGCCATCTGCTCCAGGGAGGGTAGCCCTCCCTATTAATGATGCGCTTGTTGAGCCTGCCAAGATTCTTTCGAGTACTTTGGCTTTGGTGCCATCTGCAGTGAAGCAGCCAGAGAAATGCTGTTTCATACTGATGCAGGGTTTTGAGCCTTCTATTCCCACCCAATCCCTGATTTCCACATTGTGACCGTAGTAAATGAGAGGACACAGCAGAGCAGGTATAAACCTATGTCCAAGAAGGAGTCCAAGAGGATGGACTTAACTGTAGAAAAATCTATACCTCCTCTTCCCTGCAAATGCATAATGTGAACCAGCAGACATTGCTGTCCAAGTATGATTTGATTAATTAGATAGTTGTCTAAATTTGTAGACCAGTTACCTGAAGCCCCCAGGGAGGAATTTCAAGTATTGGTAGCAGGCAGCTGCTTGGTGGCCAAGACATCCTTGCAATTGGTGTTGGACATGGCAGATACATGGGCCATGGTAATTGTCTCCGTGGTAACCATGAGAAGGGGGCATCTTGGCTGAAAAATTCTGGCACCACTCCTCATGTGCAGCACACTACTGAGGACCTGCCCTTTGGTGGTTGAGTCTTTTTGGATAAGACTGATGAAACCTTCCTTCATTTAAACACTCAGGGGCTACTATCCTACGTGCTCTGGGCATGTGTACTCTGGCAATGCAGAGACACCGTTTACCAGGCAGCAGCAGCAGCAGCAGCAGCACAGCTGGCAGTGCTCCTTTGGGCAGTCCTTCCCTTCCCTGAGGCAGTGAAACTACCCCTGAAGAAAATTGCTAATGGTTCCAAGAGTGCTTAGGGTGAACTTCATCAGGCCCACACTGATCATCCATTGAATACGTCTAACTTATTTCAAATCTCTTTAACATGTTCCAGCCGAACTCTGGTTTGTGTTCCTCCCTCCTTGCTGTTAATATTAGTTGTGTTAAGCATTTGGCCACAATTAACCTTTGTAGTGAAGACAAGCTAAATGGGCATTAAACACCTTGGCCTTCCTGGTATCATCTGTTGTTAACTCTCCTGTCCCAATTCCAGTTTCTAATTGGAATTTGTTTGGGTTTTACCTTCCAGCCATTGGTTCTTGTTATGCCTTTCTCCTCTAGATTAAAGAGCTCTTCAGTACCTGGTATTGTCTCCCTGTGAAGGTATTTATATACTGTAATCAAGTTAACTCGCAATCCTCTTTTGATAAAATAAACAGACGAGTTCTTTAAGGTCATATCTACACTACAGGTATTACCGTGGCACAGCTGTGGTGCCTTTCTATGCTGCAGCAGTGTCAGTGCTTCCTACAGTGACAGGCTGGTTCTCGACCTCCTGTAGAGATGGTAGCTAGGTCAGTGGAAGCATTCTGCCCCCCAGCTAGCTGTGTCTACACTGGGGATTAGGTCGGCATAGCTGTGGTGCTCAGGGGTGTGAATTGTTCACATCCCTTAGTTCCGTGCCTATGTCAACCTAACTTTTAAGTCTAGACCAGTCCTAAATCTCTCACCATAGGGCATTTTCACCAACCAAAGTAATTTTTGTGGCTCTTTTCTACACCTTCTCCAATTTTTCAGTATCCTTTTAAAAATCTGGACACCAGAATTATACACAGTATTCCATTATCAGTCTCACCAATGCTATATACAGAGATAAAAAATCCTCACTATTTCTACTCACTACTCCCCTGTTTACACATCCAGAGGTTGCATAAGCCCTTTTTATCACAGGATCGCACAGGAAACATGTTCAGTTGCTTGTCCACAGTAGGCCCACTGTCCTTTTCTGTCACTGCTTTCCAAGAGACAGCTCCCCTCCCCCCCATTCTATAGGTGTGGCCTGTATTTCTTGTTCTTAGATATAGAACTTTGCATTTGGCTGAATTTTGTTTTAATGCTCCCAAGTTTGTTTGACAAGACTTTTCACAAAACCATGTCGACTGGCATTAATTATATTCCTGTCCTTCAGTTCTTTATCAGTCAAATCCCATATCAGTTTTTCCATTATTTTACCTGGGATTATGTTGGGTTTACCATTTTAGAGTTATCTGGGTTATCCTGCTTGCCCTTTTTGAATATTGGCAAAACATTAGCACTCTTCCAGTCTTCTGAAATTTCCCCAGTATGCCAAGATTTATTAAAAATTAACATCAGCAGGCCAGAGATCTTCTCAGCCAACTCTTTTAGGATCTGGAGTGCAAGTTATATGGGTTTGCAGATTTAAAAATGTTTAGCTCTAGTATATATTATTTAACATCCTCCTTAGTTACTGATCTACTAGAAAGTACTTCCTCATCCTCAAGTGATACAAATATATCATCCTGCTTCTTTCCAAACACAGAACAGAAATATTATTTAACACTTCTACATTTTCTGTATCATTATTAATCATTTTCCATCTAGCAATGGGTCTATATAATTGCTAGGATTTCTTTTGTTCCTAATTCAATTTAAAAACTCCTTTTTATTGTCCTTAGCCCTGCCAGCCATGGATATTTCCCTCATGTGTTTAGTTTCCCTTATGAATGTTCTATAATTCATAACTTTTAATTTATATCGATTGCTATTTCTTTTTTTCTTTTATAATGTTTTTTATTTCAAATTGCTGCCTTCACTTCACCACTGAGCCAAATGAGCTTCTAGCCAATGTTGTCCTCTTTCTGGATTGTGGAACCATGGCTTTTTGGCCAACTAGTAAATTCTTCTTAAAATTTTCATTCATATTTTTCTGTCTCATTTTTTTCTCCCTATCAATTTCACTCCTAATTTTCCTCATCTTTGGGAAATTAGCCTTCTTGAAGCAACAAGTATAAATCCTACTGCTTGGGATTGTTCTCTTCTTGCCCATAATGAATGTAAGATAAAGGTACTCTGATAAAAATAGTTTTTGGAGCTCTGGGCTCTGATCTACAGATACCAGTGGGTCAGTGCTAAAATCAGATACTGCTCCCTTCATTGCCTTGACATGCCTCTATATTCAGTGAGTTTAAAGACATTTATTCTCATTTCATAGATGAGTAGCCTCTTTCAAGATTAGAATTCAGGTGGGCAGGCAACATAGTGTGAATACCCAAGCAAGCTAAATATAAAAAGTTAAATTTTTGGTTGATGGGAATAGCCTTCTACTGCAAACAGTCACCACAGGCTTTGTTTAGTGGAATCAAAGAAACAGAGAAGGTAACTACTGTTTCTCAGCATGAAATAACTCTGACAGAGTATGTTATTACAATTGGCAAAGGGAATATAACCAAGAATTTTTCCCCTTTACCACAGATTGTCAAAAGAGAGAAATAAATACTCACGAAAAACATAAGTGAATTTTGATGATTGGCATGGCAAGCCCTCCTTCAACATGGAGGGCATCTTTGCCTCTTGATAATCTTTTATTTATGCTTTCCAAGACAAATACATTAATTGGGTTTTCCTGCATTAATAAAGAGGTTGTCTGTCAGAGATACTAAAGCTTGTATGAAATTTGGTGTAACACACTAGTTTATATATACAGTACTAATAATCTAACTATAACACAGGAGAAAAAGATGAGTTTTGTTTTTGATTACTTTCACAGTAATAGCTTTGCTTGCTAGTTACATGTTTGCTAAACTTGTTCATGACCTGAGATGTCATATATGTGGTTCCTCGTTTTGATATTGTAACAATGAATTGATTTATAGTCTCTCAAAGGTTTCAGTTTTGAGTCAAAGAAGTAGAAATGTAATGTTCTTATTCCCTGGGCCTTTCAAACAGTTGAATAAAAACTGTCTTGTTTAAAAAAAGGATTTGGAGTATTGACTAATTGGTCACATAAATAAATCATAGAATCATAGGACTGGAAGGGACCTCAAGAGGTCATCTAGTCCAGTCCCCTGCACTCATGGCAGGACTAAGTATTATCTAGACCGTTCCTGACAGGTGTTTGTCTAACCAGCTCTTAAAAATCTCCAATGATGGAGATTCCACATCCTCCCTTGGAAATTTATCCTGACAGTTAGGAAGTTTTTCCTAATGTCCAACCTAAACCTCCCTTGCTGCAATTTATGCCCATTGCTTCTTGTCCTGTCCTCAGAGGTTAAGTAGAACAATTCTTCTCCCTCCTCCTTATAACAACCTTTTATGTACTTGAAAACTGTTACCATGTCCTCTCTGTCTTCTCTTCTCCAGACTAAACAAACCCATTTTTTTTCAATCTTCCCTCATAGATCATGTTTTCTAGCCCTTTAATCATTTTTGTGGGGGGACAGGAGGGAGAGGGGAATTCTGCATACTGTCAACATGTAAGCACAGTAACAAAACAAATGTAATTTATTTCTCCAGAGCAGTATATAAAACCAGAGCTGTGTATGTGTGTGTGTGTGTGTGTGTGTGTGTGTGTGTGTGTGTATATATATATATATATATGTATACACCTCTACCTCGATATAACGCTGTCCTTGGGAGCCAAAAAAATCTTACCTCTTACTGTGTTATAGGTGAAACCGCATTATATCAAACTTGCTTTGATCCACCAGAGTGCGCAGCCCCGCCCCCCCGGAGCACTGCTTTACCGCGTTATATCCGAATTCGTGTTATATAGGGTCGCATTATATCGAGGTAGAGGTGTGTATGTATATATATACACCTCTACCTCGATATAATGCGTATGTATAAAAATCTCTCCAGAGCTGTATATAAGACACCAATGAAACAATGAAGTGCACAAGTAGGAAACATGGAAAAAATGTTAAAAGTATAATTCCAAAACCAAATTCCCTGAAGATCTGACATACAAAGGTCTAAGAGATGGCTGGAATCTGACTGGTATTGTAGATGACTATGTAAAATGGAAAAATGAGCAGTGTTCGAGGAATTTGCTAGTCCTTTCTCAAAGACACTGCTAAGAACTCCCAAGAAAGTGATACCATCAGAATCAGAAATGTAAGTTTAGATCCTATCAGAATTAAGTGAAAGATCAGTTCATGTGCCAGAATTTGTCTTGAATGAAAATTGACTGGTAGATTGAATGCTCCTGAAAGAAAATTGCTTTTTTTATGTTTCTAATTAACCTGAATCCAAAATTTACTTAGGGTTTATTTCTTTTGAAGAAATCACCACATTAGCAGTATATCAAAATTAACTGTCTTTGTTGAATATGATTGTTTAAATGTGGCAATCAGGTTGAATTCATTTGTGAGGAGCTTGCAATACGGTCCAGGTATTATTTTGGGCTATTTGTGTCTCTTAGGTGAACTTCTGTTTGAGTTAGACTACAAATGCTGCTGAGTTGTTGTGTTGCATTCACTTTGATTTTCTCAATATAATTTTTTTTGCCAGTGATGTACAGCATGTTCTTCATCTGCACATGCATTTCAAAAAATTTGGAAATACGAAAAACAAGCATAATCTCATTGAATTTAATGTTTAAAGATCTACCAAAGATGTATTTAAGGGTGATTTATTGATAATGAAAACCGTTTGGTACACAATTTATCCATTTGATGAACCTGTTCTTTTACTATTTTTTATTGTTAGTCGAGTGCATTCAATAGGTATATGATTTCAACAGGACTCTCTGAGGTTGAGCGCTGAGGGAATTGTGTATTATTAACAGGAGAGATTACAAAAAATATTGCCCTACAACTTTATAAGAATGGCCCAGTGTTGACTGGGCTTCAAGTTTCTTAATAAATTGAATTGCACAATATAATTTGCCTGATATCTGGGTTTTCATAGCTTTGCATTATTTTTCGAGACTATTTTTGCTTGCTAGAAGCATGCTTTGAATGAAAACAAATCTCATTTCATTTTACATAACACAAGTTTTTTTTTTACTTAAATGTCCTATTTAGCACTCTGAATGTGCAGTAGTGTATTATATATGGTTTATCTTTAAAACCAGTATGCCAAGGTCCTTCTGTATTTACAGCTTCCTGAACAATTACCTAATTTGCAAATAATATGTAATTACTGTATAGTTCACTTATATTTACCAAGTAGAACCTATGCACACTAGTTGCTGTTTTAAGGAAAGAAGCCAGGGAATAATTTTAGTGCTCTGCATTGTAAAGTTTTAAGTACATGAATTACTTTCTTTTCCCTTTTCTTAAATGCCCTTCTTATTCACCTCTCTGAGACTTTGTACATTTTCTACCCTGCATAGTTTAGGCCCAGATTTTTAGCGGTATTAAGGCTAACTGGTTTACGAGCCTACATCTCATTTTCAAAACAGTTTTAGACTGTTGATGGGATTTACAATCCTAAATGCCTAAATCCCTTTTGGAAATGAGAATTAGGGCTTGTCTTTGCTACTGGGGAGATTGACGCTGCTGCAAATTGATGCAGTGGATGTTGATTTAGCGGGTCTAGTGAAGACCCGCTAAATCAACAGCAGAGCACTCTCCAGTCCACCCTGGTACTCCAGCTCTCTGAGAAGAGTAAGGGAAGTCGACTGGAGAGTGTCTCCCGTCAATGCAACACAGTGAAGACACTGTGGTTAGTCGACTTAAGCTATGTCGACTCCAGCTACGTTATTCATGTAGCGGGAGTAGTGTAACTTAGGTCGATTTACCCCTGTAGTGAAGTCAAGCCCTTAGACTCCTAAATTAGTTAGGCATTGCAACACTGAGAAGAGCAATGACTAAATACTTTAAAAATCTGGGCCTATCTTACTAGAGTCCTCAGTTAAAAATAAGATGATTACACTAAATTGGTTGTCCTCACATTCAAAACATGAAACAGCACAATTTCTTATCTGCTCATTGACTGGTATTGAAACTAGATGGTTTATGATCTCTGACTTAGTGCCCCAAACTGCTGTTTAAGCTGGAAATACCATTTTTGGTTGTCTTTCATTTTGAGTGTGTTTGTTTTGATGGCATTGTGCCAAGATAGGCTCTCAGGGTCAGAGGCTGTCTCTTGCTATGTGTTTGTAAAACATCCAGTGTAGCAGAATGGGGCCCTGATTTGACTAGAGCCTCTGGGCACTACTGCAGTACAAATAATAAGTACTGGTAATCATCCTAAGAAGGTGTTGCAACTAGCAGTGAGGACAGAGAAGTAATGGAAGGATACCTTCAGTAGAGTGGTTTGAAACATAGGAAGTGAAAATAGATTCACTCTAGAGAAAATGGATCCATAAGAACTGACTTACTGGGTCAGACTATGGTCCATCTTGCCCAGTTAACTTCTCTGACAACTGCTCAGACCAGAGTTTCAGGGGGAGTGTACAGAACAGGACAGTTACAGAGTGATACACCCTGTTTTCCCCTCCTGGCTTCTGGTTGTCAGAGGTTTAGGGTCACCCCAAGCATGGGATTGCATCCCTGACAATGCCGGCTTATCGTCATTGAAGGACATATCCTCTATTAACTTATCCAGTTCTTTTTTGAACCCAGTTATACTTTTGGCCTTCACAACATCCCATGGCAATCAGTTCCACAGGTTAGTTGTGCATTGTGTGAAAAAGTATTTCTTTTTTATATTGAACATGCTGCCTATTTATTTCATTGGGTGACCCTTAGTTTTTGTATTGTGTGAAAGAGTAAATAACATTTCTCTATTCACTTTCTCCACACGATTTATGATTTTACAGACCTCTATCATATCCGCCCCGCGCCCCCTTTTAGTAGTCTCTTTTCTAAGATGAACGGCTAATTTTTTCCTTGTGTATGGAAGCTGTTCCATACTTTTGAGTATCTTTGTTGCCCTTCATTGAACCTTTTTCAGTCTCACTATCTTTTTTGAGACGGAGCACCCAGAACTGGACACAGTATTTACTGTGTGAGTGCACCATGATTTATACAGTGGCACTATAATACTTTGTCTTCTTTTCTATCCCTTTCGTAATAGTTCCTAACATACTGTGAGCTTTGTTTGATCACTGCTGCTAACTGAGCAGAAACTTTCAGAGAACTATCCATGGTGACTCTAAAATCTCTCTCTTAGGTGGCAATAGCTATTTTACACCCCATCGTTTTGTATGTATAGTTGGGAATATTTTTTCCAGTGTGCATACTTTCCACTTATTAATGTTGAATTTCATTTTGTTGCCTAGTCGCTCAGTTTTGTCAGATCCTTCTGTAACTGCTTGCACTCTGCATTGGACTTAAGCATCTTGAATAATTTTGTATTGTCTCCAAACTGTGACGCTTCACTATTCACACCCTTTACATTTTCATTAAAGAATATCTTGAATACATTGAATGGGAGACGTTACCTGTCTGGACATTTGTTGGAAAAGTAATATGGCAAAAAGCAAAATTTCCAGTACGTTCTTGAAATGTATTGGAGACAAGTTTTTGTTTAGAAAGTGAGGAAGTAACTAGGAGGTAAGCCATTTTAGACTGATTTTGACCAACAGGGAGGAATTGGTAGCGAATCTGAAGGTGGAAGGCAATTTGGGTGAAAGTGATAATAAAATGGCAGATTTCATGATCCTGAGGATAGGAAGGAGTGAGAGCAGCAGAATAAGGACAGTGGACTTCAAAAAAAGCACACTTTAACAATCTGAGAACTTGTACATAAGGTCCCATGAGAAGAAAATCTAAGGGAAAAAGGGAGTTCAGGAGAGTGGGCAGTTTCTCAAGACAAGTATATCAAAGACACAACTGCAAACAATGCGAAGGAAAGATAAAGAGGATAGTAAGAGGCCAATATGGCTCTATCAGGATCTGAAAATCAAAAAAGAATCTACAAAAAATGGAAACATTGACAAATTGCTAAGGAGGAGTACAAAAGAATAGCACAAGCATGTAGGTTCAACATCAGAAAGGTTAAGGCACAGAATGAGTTACACCTAGAAAGGGTCATAAAAAGGCAATAAAAAAAGATTCCTTATAAACATAAGGAGCAAGAGAAAGACAAAGGAAAGTGGAGGTCCTCTACATCTTGGGAAAGGAGAGTCAATAACTGATGACATCAAGAAAGCTGAGGTGTTTAATGCCTATTTTGCGTCAGTCTTCACTAAAAAGATTAATGGTGACGAGATACTCAGCACAATTAATATTAACAACAAAGGAAAAGGTGTGCAAGCCAATATAGGGAAAGAACATGTTAAAGAGTATTTAGATAAGATTAATGTTTTCAAGTTGTCAGGGCCTGATGAAATTCATCCTAGGGTACTTAGGGTACTAGCTGAAGCAATCTTGGAACCATTGGTAATTATCTTTGAGAACTGGAGGGTGGGTGAGTTTGCAGAGGACTGGAGAAGGGCAAACATAGTACCTGTCATTAAAAGTGGGGAATAAAGAGGACTCAGGGAATTATAGACCAGCCAGCCTAACTTCAATTCCAGGAAAAGATCCTGGAACGAATTATTAAACGATCAGTTTGTAAGCACCTGGAGGATAATAGGGTTATAAGGAATAACCAGCATGGATTTGTCAAGAAGAAATCATGACAAACCAACTTCATTTCCTGGTCTGACAAGATTCCTGGAACAGTGTATGGGGGGAAGAAGTAGACATAATATATTGTAGTAAGGCTTTTGACACAGTTCCACCTGACATTCTCATAAGCAAACTCAGGAAATGTGGTCTAGATGGAATTACTATGAGGGGTGCACAGCTGGTTGAAAGACCATAGAGGACTTATCAATGGTTCGCTGTCAAACTGGGAGGGTGTATCTAGTGGGTTCCTGCAGGGGTCTGTCCTGGGTCCGGTACTATTCAATCTTTGTATTAATAACTCGGATAATGGAGTGGAGAGTATACTTACCAAATTTGAAGAATACACCAAGCCTGCAGGGGTTGCAAGCACTTGGAAGGACAGGATTGGAATTCAAAATACCTTGACAAATTGGAGAGTTGGTCTGAATTTGACAAGATGAAATTTAATAAAGACAAGTGAAAAATACTTCACTTAGGAAGGAAAAATCAAATGTGGCTAGGCGGTAGTAATACTGCTAAAAAGGATCTAAGGGAGCTGGTAGATCACACATTGCCTGTGAGTCAATAATGTGGTGCAGTTGTGAAAAATGCTAATATTATTCTGGAGTGTATTAAGAGAAGTGTTGTATATAAGACGTGGGAGGTAATTGTCCCACGCTACTTGGCACTGGTGAGGCCTCAGCTGGAGTACTGGTTATAATTTTCGGCACCACACTTTAGGAAGATGTGGACAAATTGGAGAGAATCCAGAGGAGAGCAACAAAAATGATACAAGGCTTAGAAAACCTATGAGGAAAGGTTAAAAAACTGGCCATGTTTAATCTTGAGAAAAGAAGGCTGAGGGAGGACCTTATAAGTCTTCAAATATAGTAAGTGCTGTTATAAAGAGGGCAGTGATTAATTGATCTCTGTGTCCACTGAAGGTAGCACAAGAAGTAATGAGCTTAATCTGCAGCAAGGGAGATTTAGGTTGCATATTAGGAAAAAAATTCTAACTATAAGAGTAGTTAAGCTCTGGAATAGGCTTGCAAGGGAGGTTTTTGAATCCCCATCATTGGAGGGTTTGAAGAACAGGTTGAACAAACACAGGTGGCTGGACTTGATGACTTCGCGAGGTCCCTTTCAGCCCTACATTTTTATGATTTTGTGAACAGCACATGTCCCAGTACAGATCCAAACTCAACAACTATCAATACTACTTTTTACTTCTCTAGGGTCTTTCAGGCAAGAATCTCAAAGCATTGAAAGAACAAAGAAAGGGAAGGGGGGATTTTAAAAGCATCTAAATTACTTAGAACACAAGTGCCACTGCGCACAGGAAAATTATACTTGTATACCAATTAACTATTCTGTTGTAACTGGTAAAACTCCCTGCGTGGACACTTCCTCCGGAACAAGAGTGGCTTTTTCTTGGTTTAGCTTAAGCCCCTTCCAAAGAGACACAAGTCTGGAATGAGAGTGACTTTCAGTCACTAAATATTTGGGGCAGATTTTGAATGAGCACCCTGGAAACCAGTGGGCTAATTCACTGGCCTGTGCACCAAAGAACACTTTCCAGCCACAGGATTCCAGTGCTTTTTCTTCAGAGCTTCAGTTTTATGTTGAACTTCTGGTGCTCTTGAAAAATATCACTCAGGTCCCTTTCCCCTGACTTACTTCCTACAGGATTACACTCCAAAGGCTGTCTGTTTGGAAGTCAAGGCAAACCTCTCTGCTTTCTTCTCCTTCATAACCTGCTCTCTGCAGGATTACGCTCTCCAGGCCATCTGCCTAAGAGTCATATGCAAACTGTTTTTCCCCCTGACCCAGAGATTTCTATAGGAGACTACATGTTCTCTGCAGCTCTTCAACCTGCTCCTTGCGGGATTACACTCCACAGTTCTTCTACCTGGGAGCTGCACATGAGCTGGGATCTTTCCCTCGATCCAGGTATTGCTGCAAGAACCTTTTTACTCCTGGCAATACTCACTAGCAACTAAGCTTACTTGCTGTCTCTTAGGAAGATCAGGTGATTGTCTAGCTATCCTCTGAACTCTAGCTTCACATCATCAGCTGGGAGGCAGCCAATTAGCTACAGGTGGAGGCTAAGCCAACTCCGTTAAAGGGCCATCCCACCCTGTGACACAGCCCTTTGACAATTGTCTGAGACATCCATTGCCCTAGAAATGCCAGTGTTAATTAACATATCATTTATACCATAAATAAATAAATACAGTAAGATGGGGGTAGGCACCAAATCCTGGTGAAATTTGAAGGGATTTGAGAGTCTGACTTTCTTAGGCTGTGAAAATCCCAGCTGTTATTTTCATTCTACTTCTTCCAGATCGCCACAAAATTGTGCGCACGCATGTGCACACACTTATCTTTGTAGGAAGTGCTAGTATCCCAGGGTTGCTATACTTGGGACATGGGGTAGCAGCTGATGGTACAGTTACTTTCATGTTAGCCTGAAATTTATTTATTTATTTGTGTAACAGCAGTGTCTGGAGAACTTAACCAAGAGCAATGTCTCATTGTGCTAGGCACTGTACAAACTCACAGTAAGAGAGAATCCCTGGGTTAAACCTGGCCCTCGGTGTCAGTGTGAAAACTCCCATTGGCTTCAATGGAAGTAGAATGTCACTCACTGTCTTGAAGATGTTACAATCTAAACAGACGAGAGGCCAAGAGTAGGAGAAAGGGAATATATTTGTTGTTATTAACCCCATTTGGCAGCTGGGGAACTGAGATACAGAAAAAGTAAATAACTTGCCAAGAGGACACAACTATGGCAGGGCTGGTGTTGAGTAGAGATCTCCTGAGTCCCAGCAGAGACCATCCTTCTTAAACATCTCCATGTTTCCCAAAAATCAGCTTCATAGCAAATTTCCTAAGATAAACACTTAAATTAAAACATGTATCTGGGAATTAAAATGTGGATATTTTTTACACTCTTAAAATTACATTTGTGAGCTGCTTCAATAATTGAAAATGTTGTTTGGAAATCAAACAGAAAAGCTTTCAATTAGTTTGAAACATGGTAATGTAATGGAAAAATGTCCATAGATCCATAAAGAATACATACGTGCACCATATACGGCAAGATGAGACTTAAAAGCTTAATTTTCTTGGCAGTCCTCAGTAAATTTGGTGGATAGCTCCTGTTTATACTAATGAAATTTATACTTCTAATTTCCAGACTGTTCTGAAAATGTATCTGCATTAAAAAAAAATCACTCTGGCAAGAGTTTTTTGGGGAGGAAGGAAAGCAGCCTCATCACAGGGACAGAAGAGTTTAAAGAATGCTTTGTAAAGGAATGTGTTCAAACTGTAATTTGGAGTCTGTTTCCACAACTCAGCAGTCACATGAAGCACTTCTAAACAATTGGCTGTATCCAGGGCCGGTGCAAGGATGTTTTGCGCCCTAGGCGAAACTTCCACCTTGCGTCCCCGCCCCACGCACCTGCCCTGAGGCACCCCCCCCGTGGCAGCTCCTCCCCTCCGCCCTGAGGCGCCCCCCCTGCGGCAGCTCCCCACCCTCTGCCCTGAGGCACCCCCCAGGGCCAGTGCAACCATTTAGGCAACCTAGGCAGTCGCCTAGGGCGCTGGGATTTGGGGGGGCACCATTTTCTTCGGCAGCGACCGCGGCGGCGGCCGGATCTTCAGCTGCCCCGGTTGCCGCCGGCATTTAGGCGGAGGGAGCTGGGGCAGGGGAGAGTGGGGAGGGCCGCCTGCAGCAAGTAAGGGTTGGGGGGGGCGGCACGGCACGCAGGGGAACTCCCCGCCCCAGCTCACTCCTGCTCCTCCTCCTCCCCGAGCACGCCGTGGCTGCTTCATTTCTCCCGCCTCCCAGGCTTGCGGCGCCTAAGCTGATTGGCGCCGCAAGCCTGGGAGGCGGGAGAAGTGAAGCAGCGACAGCATGCTCGGGGTGCTTGTGCGCGGAGCAGGGGTGAGCTGGGGTGGGGGGGGCTCAGGGCAGAGGATGGGGGGTGGGGAGCTGCCGTGGGGGGCCCCCTCAGGGCAGAGGGGGGAGCTGCCATGGGGGGGGCGCCTCAGTGCGGGGACGTGGGGTGGGGGACTCAAGGTGGAAGTTTCGTCTAGGGTGCGAAACATCCTTGCCCCAGCCCCAGCTCCAGCTCCAGCTCCAGCCCCAGCTCCAGCTCCAGCTCCAGCTCCAGCTCCAGCTCACCCCTGCTCCAGCCCCAGCTCACCCCTGCTCTGCGCACAAGCCCCCCGAGCATGCGATCGCTGCTTCACTTCTCCCGCCTCCCAGGCTTGCGGCACCTAAGAGCCTGGGAGGCAGAAGAAGTGAAGCCGCTACGGCGTGCTGTGGGAGGAGGGGGAGCAGGAGTGAGCTGGGGCGGGGAGTTCCCCTGCGCGCTGTACCGCCCCCCCCTTACTTGCTGCAGGCGGCCCTCCCCGCGCTGCCCTGCCCCAGCTCTCTCCACCTAAATGCTGGTGGCGACCGGGGCAGCTAAAGAGCCGGCTGCCGTGGTCGCTGCCGAAGAAAATGGCTCCACCTCAAATTCCAGCGCCCTAGGCGACTGCCTAGGTCGCCTAAATGGTTGCACCGGCCCTGGCTGTATCCAATCACTCCTTCAGAAGTGGGACTTTACCTGTCTCCTCACCAGTCTCTCTCTCCCCCCTTGTTTGGCCTCGAATGATGGATTCTTGCATAAATGATCGTTACAGCACATATTCTGTTCAAATTTTGATTGCTATGGTTTTGCATCCCAAAACACATTGTGGCTTTGAGAGCACACAAGAAAGCACTGGCCAGGGGGGCACAGTGTGGAGACTAGCAGATCCAGTCTGAATCCTTCTTGAACCCTTTCAGACCTTTTCTACCCCTGCCCAGGTCATCTGAAATGTACCAGCGAAGGATGGTCTGACCTTTAGTCTCTGGCCTTTCAGGTGGCATGAAAAGAAAAGAGGCTCAGCAAGTCTCTCAGGTGACTCAAGTATTCATTTCCAATCATGCCTCAGTCCCAGAATGCATGGAATGGCTTTGGGACGCCATTTTAAGAGATATGGTATGTGCATTTATTCCGTCACATGATTGTGCAGACTCTTCCCCCTTCCTGGCCTTCACAGCTGCTAACTGCACAAAAGGGACAGTGCTTTTTCTACCCCTGCCTAGCAGGAGACACCCTGGGGAGGACAACGAAAACTTTGCTGTGGTTTTGACATTGCTCTCGTCTGAATCTCTCTGATAATAAATACGATAGAATCATAGCTGACAAAAGACTTCCTGTTTCACCCAGCCCCATCTGAGTGCTAGATTTCCCCCTGTAATACTCTGAGGGTTTTATTGTTGAACACTTTAGCTGTGGTGGTTCTGTAGGATAGGGAAGGCTGTACATTGTTGAATGTATGGTCAACTGATTGGCTGCTGAATACTACAACTCTCTCTCTTTTGGGGAAGAAGGGAGCTAGAAACTCAGTAAGCTCTCCACTAGGAATACAACTAAATAGTCATATATATTTCTAATGGCTGTAATGCTCCTTACTGCTTTGCCACACGTCTTTCACTCGGAGACTTTAATGTTGGACCTGATTGTGTAATGTCTTTTCACATGAAAAGCCTTATGTACAGGGGGAGAATCATTTTACACGTAATCACTTCTAGAACTCTAGCTTAATGTCTGGTATAAAGATAATAAAGGAACAGAGGTTTGGTCTGGTGGCAGTGGTGGATCAGAAATCTTCTCCTTTTCATTCCTGCACTGTCAGTTTACCTTACATTGTCAGGACACATGTTCCATTTACTTCTCAGAAGTATTTTACTAGTACTCTTTTGACTTTGTGTAGGTCAGGAAAGGCATCCGTTAAAAAGAACTGTGATGCATTTACCAGCCCAAGCAAATTAAGGGTATTTCACCTGTGCCATGGGTCAGTTGGGCTGACTTGTAGCAGCCTAGTGAATGGTTTTTTGTTTTGTTTTTTGGGGTGGCTGTCATAGCACTGAACAGACTCAGGAGACATGGGTTCTAGTCTCAGCTACACCTTGGGCAAATCACTTCACCTCACTGTGCCTCAGGTTTCCCATCTGTAAAGCAGGGATAATGAGCTGCTTTGTAAGTCTTCTGATGAAAAGGGCTATAGAAATGCTAGATATTAATTATTTTTTAAAAAAATCTCTAGCCCTTATGGTTGCAGAGATTCCATTAGGTGGACGCTTTAAAGGTGAGGCAGTGATAGCTACACATACCCTGAAACGATAGCTGTGAGAGGAGTGAATGATTCTTTTGTCTTCATTGAGGGTTGACTTTGATCTCCATTGTCAACTATTTTGCTGCTGATTGAAGCCCACAATTAAAAGGAGGGATGATCATATTATGAACATTTGCACAATCTGGTGTATCATATAGGGGGAACTCAGTTTCTTGGATGAGAGGAAGAGTTTGGTTTATGGGCAGACCTCTGCCATATGCCCACAGCTATTGAGAATCAAATTAGGACCAAAGGAATGCAGCAGATGTCCAATGCTTTGACACCCTGAATACATGATTCTCCTAGGAATGGATGTAATTTGCAGTAGATTATCTCTTCTCCTCAGACACCCTGATCTAAGATGCTTGTTGTGGGGGCTGAACAAGCCAACCAGGATCCACCTGTGAGTAGTTAATTACCTGGAGGGGTGGCAGTTAATTAGCTTCATGGACACCTGGACCTTATAAGAGACCTGGCAAAGATTAGCCTGGCAATTAGAAACCCAGCTAGTGAAATGGCTCCTGTGGAAGGCCCTGAGCCAGGGTCTGCTGAGGAAAGAGCACCCCAGGGCAACCAGTGCTCTATACCAAAAGAGAGTTGTAACCACAGGGAGCAGGTAGGCTCTGGGCCAGGGTCTGCAGGGGAAAGGGAATTCCCAGGGAGCTGTGAGACTCTCCAAGTAGCCCAGAAAGGGGCTAGAATCAGAGGGCAGGCTGAAGAGAAGCCCCAAAGGGCAGAAGAACTTTTTGTTTTGTTGGGATTTTTAGTTTGGATTTTTGCCACCCCAGAAGGGGTTAAGTTTAGTTTGTGAGTTGGCTGGAAGGCTTAGCCACATCTCTGGCACAAGGCAGTGTCTGGAGAGCTGAGGACAGTCACCTTGAGGTGGGAAACTGAGTCAGGGAGTGCCTGCCTGCCATGCCAGGCTCAGCCAGCAGGGGATGATACAGGGTGGCAGTGCCCCATGGCAGCTCTCTTATGTAAATGATAAACAATGCTACTGAGTAAATGGTTTGAAAACACATCTTTGGTTCCAAAAGACCTGCTATTGGATCCCTTATAACCCCTTTTTACAACCTTCCTAATATCTCCTATTTTCTTACCATTTTCTGTATATTAAGAAAAATCTTTTTTTCTAAACTCAATCTTATTTTTGAAAACAGCTCAAATAATAAATAACTTATTAACCCAGCATGCGTTAATGCTCAGAATCTTAATATAAAGACTACGGTGAGTAGAAACATAACATTTAAAAAAATCATGCACAGTTATTTATCCTCGCCAAATCTTCTCTCCCCGAGTGAATGCAAGCTGTCTCTTTAATAATGCAAAGGAGTAGTAAATTTCAAGCTGAGGATGGGCAATAACAAGGAGAGTTATTTCCACAATGCCCTAATGTCAGTTGAGTGGCTTAGAACTAATAAGGTGTGCTCCTAACAGGCTGGTTAGCATTGGGTCACCTCTGTGGCTCCATCTCCCCTCAGCAGGGTCACTCATCTCCAGGCTATATTTGGGGAGGAGGGGGAAGGGAGGTGGTAACACATTTAGAGCTTCTCTCATCTCACAAACATTTTTGAGCTGTTTATTTTTATTTGCTACCCATTCCCTCTTTTTTTATTCTCTCTCTCTCTCACCCTCTCTCCTATCCAGTACATCTTTGCAGCCTGCATAAATTCTGTGCATTGAGTAAAACCCTCCCACATGAGAGCAAATTAAAGCAGAAACCATGTCATTGGGGCTTTTCATCAGTATTTCTTTTCAGAAGAGAAATCATTCAAATTAATTTTGGTTGTGCCTGTGTGTGGACAAATAACCTAATACAAGAAAAATGTTTAATGCAAGAAAACCCAACATGGTTGCACATTCAATTAAGCATGACTGTCCTGAATGAATGCATGAAAATATATATGTATACATAGGTAAACACAGCAAATACTATTCCAGTGTTGAGAGATGATAGAACACACTTGTTTTTTTACATAAGCAAGTTGAAGACTCTTGTTTAATGAATGACAATCTTTTTCCCAGCAAGAAGAAATATGCTAAAAGCTCTGCGTTATGGAAATTTGCATGTAGGTTTCTTTTTTGTGTGTGCCTACCACCATCAATCCTCTTTCCTTCCCCCTCTTCTGTCCGCCAGTTCCCATCCAAAAATGAATGCAAAGAAATACTATTAGGCTGTCTGGTTATGTATTTTTTATGAGGCCATACAAGACACTGCCTGACCCTGTACAGCTCATGTTATAACCACATTGAAGATGCTTTTCATTTGGGTTCTGCTTTTCAGCCTGGATGACCTCTATTAAATAAGAAAGAAAGAAAGGAAAAAATGGCCTAATATGTGACCCCCGGGACTAGTCGCTTCAAGGATTACATTTAATTCATATGATAATATTGAAATATAATGCTTCATGTCTAATGTTTTAGATATTTTTCTTTTTTCTCTTTATTTCAGGGATTCGGTCTTATCATAGATATTTTTCATCAGTTTTGGGTGGAGGACAGTAACTCAGGCTCTGGTCAGATTCTTAAAATTACCTTTTTTCCTTAGGAGACTGGATGTGAATACAAAACACTGCTTTTCCTGCTCTCTCTGAATGAAGAGAAGAGACACATAGGCAGAGAAATTAATTTTTCTAGGAATATGTGTCTGCCAAGAGCTCTCTTTCAAATAAAGCAAATGCCAAAATAAAGCTTGTTTCTTAACCCATTGTTAACAACTGACCCCCCCACAACTTCTCCATCAGTGTGGCTGCCTTCCTGCTTCTATTGTTTGTATTCCCACCATTGCATTCAGTTGTCAATGTGCATGTATTTATTGTACATACACACACACACACACAGTATGTCTGTCCTTGCTTACACACACTTATTATTAAAACTGCACTGTTCATAGCCCTAGACTACGTGTATTTAATGTTCCATCGTTTCTGATGAAAGCACATATCTTGGGGGTTTATAACTTGGTTATAAAAATGCACTCTGGGATGAAACACGATGTACAGTATTTCACTTTAGGAGCATATTTTCAAAAATAAATTTGGACATTTCTAATTACTTGGTGTGAGAATATTTAATAAGTTTGTTTTTTGTGTATTTTGGAATTTCGCAGTCAATCCATAATCTAATCTAATAATTTGTATTCTGAAGCAATGCAACTCTCAAAGCATTCATGCTAATGATAATTCTTGAACTACTACTACACATATACATGAGATATTTTCCAACAAACATTTAATTTAGGGTTCTTCGAAGATGGATTTAATCTACAGCCATGGCAGTAGATTTGATGCAATGGATGGTATCACTTCTGAGGAGCCATTACAGTCTATTGATAAATAATGTGTGTATCAAACTGGATAACAAAAGCTGTCTCTTTTAAAACAATAGGCCTGCACATATATTTATTCAGTCCCATAAACACAGAGCTGTTGTTGTGATAAGTTTGCAGGTTAGATGTGTTTTTCTGTTTATTATTGTCATTAGAAAAATTTAATAAAAAAAATCACTGGCACAAAAATACAGTTTAAATAACACTGAGGTTTTAGTGGCAACAGCCCAGAGCCAGAAATTCATAGTTAAGGCTGAACCTACATCCTTAACCGTTATACACAAATGCTGCAAATAGTATATGGTATGTAAAATCCATCACTCTTTGGATACCCATGCACTGAAACAACAGGGTAGGTTAAGAACAGAGTTTCCGTATTAACTCTGAATGTCACTGCATTTGTTTGCATCGTAGGCTGAACATTATTCACATTTTTTTGGTGAAAATGTAATGCTCTGTAATATATACACGTGGGCTATATAGACACACACGTGCAGCTCAGTATTTTGTGTGTGATATTTTAAAAAATATATACCGGCTTTGGGTTCCCTTTTGTAAAGCATTAAGCTGTGACCCTCCCCTCCTCTTTTCCCTCCCCCTGCAGCCCTAGACTTCATGATGCCTTGACTGCTAGCTTAACATGGAGTTGTCTTTTTTATTTTTTTTTATAAACCCAGTCACAACACAGAAAGAGGAGGAGGAGGAAGAGAGAGAAAGAGAAAACTAAAAACCCTGAAGGATGGTTCTCAAAAATTCGAAAGGAACCACAGGGAATTCCTTTTAAGAGCAACAGAAAGCGAGCCAGCTGAGGTAAGGCAGTTTGAGCTTACCCTTTCTCCCCCCACCCCCTTTTTGGTTATAAATTGCTGCTGCTTTATGGAGTGAGGAGGGGAGGTGGGTGGGGAAGACACCTAACTTCTTTACTGCTTAAGCAATCTGAGCCTAGAACTCATGTGAATATGCAAATAGGGCTGGCTGGGCTGCGTTGCTGACACGTGTATGTGTTGTATCCTTCTCCCCACCTCCCTGTCTTAGCGTCTGATCTTCAACAGATTGCTGTTGTTTCTTGTGATCACCAGCCCTGCGTGCTGGAGAGAGAGATGGGGCGGGGGCATGGGGAGTGTTGCGGGGCTGGAAGGCATGGAATCATGACATGATTGCTGTGACTTTTTTATATTAATGTGTGCCTTTTTTCTAGCTCATTTGCATGTCAAAGTGGTGGAGGTGTGAGGGCCGAGATTAGTATGGAGATGACATAATAATGCAATGAATTAAATGTGATCACTTCTGTGAGCAACCGGGGGGGAGGAAGGGGGAGGGGGTGTGTGTGTGGGGAGAGCGAGCGGGGGAGAGCGAGAAAGGCTTCTGATTTTTCACCACACGTTGATTGATGTCAGGGGCTAACAGGATGCATCTTTTTATTGTTATGATGATGATGATTGCAATGATTATACTGATCATTAGTGTGAAATTTAAATTTTAAAATGGTCAGTGCTGGATATTTGGTGTGCATGCATGTTTCGAGCATCAGGGTAAATCCCCTTACTACAAGAATTTAACTTTCTCATGTTCAGAAAGACAGCATGCAGGATTCAAAAGATTATTAATTTATGAAATATAGTGGGTTGAATTACATAGATTCCTAATGCAGTTCTGTTTTTTTTTTGAAAATATACAAAAAGATCAAAGACATTTTTGTTATTAAAAGAAAATCTTTCATTGGAGAAATGGTTTAGCTATTTACAGTCAATGAAATTTGATTTTTATCTTTTGTTTTGCTTTATCCACGTTTTAATAAAACAGCTATAAAGCATAACCCTACCACAGTGATTGCTGAACAAAGCAGATTTTCAGGCAGTTAGTTTTGGGTCTGAGTGTGATTTAAAAATTGTGAATATTTTCTCTAAGTCTTATTGCTGTTTTGGACATAACCCCTGAAAAGTGTAAAGGCAGTTAGAGGGCTGAGAGTATTTCAGTGTAACCAAAATAAAAATGTAACTAAAAGAGATTAAAATATTCAGTATACTTGAACTATTCTAATAGAATTCAAATTAATTTTTGTCTGCAGATATGCTCGTTTTTCTGATAATCAGTATATACCTGTCTGTTCAAAATAAATGTGTGTATATGGAGGGGGTGGGGGAGGGTGTGTGTGTGTGGCATACAAAAGTTTTGTACTGATTGTGATGCCTGCCAATAACCTTGATGCTATAAATGACCACTTACAAGTCAACAGACTATCACTAAAGTTAATTCATTGAAAAAGAAAATCCAAGGCCACTCCATTTGTTTTTCTGAGTTATTACTGGAGACTTTAAAGGGATATACTAATTGGACAGTTGTATTCACCAGAATACTAAATAAACAGAAAAGAAGATCTAACTCTTGGGTGGGGGGAGTTGAATAAAAATCCTGCATAGAAATTATCAGATTGATCATAACGTCGTAGGCTAAGAGACAACGAGACAACAGAAAGTAGAGAAGCAAAAAGGCAAGTGCAGTAAGACTGGTGTATACCCCTGTTATAACCGTGCACAGGAGAAACCCACCTGTCCAAATTCTCTATTGCTAGAACAGTGGCTGTCATCACTACCTTCTTGAGCTCGGCAATACTTACATTCCTGCACCTTCTTTGAGTTCTCACAGAAGTCAATGACTTTCTTATGCAGTTCTGATAAATGTTAGTTTTTGTTCTGCTAATCTCATTATTCATGAATTCTGCATTGTCCGCAAACTAATGCAGAACCTTAGGCCAGTTGTATAAAGTCACTGTTAATCCCGTATCTCACAAACAAAGGTGTCAATAGAAAGCTGTTTCAGCATGAGCTCATTTCACCTACATTGTGTGCTGAGGTCCCCCAAATTCAGCAGCTACTGTTAATATCATGTAAAAGGACAGATTTACCAACACTGTTTATACCTCTTATGACAAATAAAATTGCATGACTGCCTTGTCTTTTTGGCCACCCTTTCAGGGGACGTTTTAATCAGATTTTACAGCTTTACATCATATATGAACACCTGTATTCTTGTTCTCTCTGTCTCTCTCTCTGTGCACCTGAAGTGCTATGCATGTATGTGTACTGCTTTCTCTTCGCCTCAGTCTTCTGTGCCAATAAAGAAGAAAGGCAGGGATGAGGATTGTTGCTATTGATCTGCCCAAGGGGATCATTAGGCATCAGTATCAATCTACAAATCAGTGGGCCTGTGTTACTTGCTTGGGCAGTCATTGCCAATTTGTTCCTATTAGATGGCCGAGCCCGGAGGTGTTTGATGAGCAGATTGGGTCTTTATCTCAGCACTGGAGAGCTTGCAGACTTGCAGAGAGACAGCAGAGGGTTAGGGGATTTTTGTTGTTTGTTTAGCTTTTTTTACGAAAATCTGGTTGCATTTTACTGTACTGTAGAGAGAGGTTCTATGGGCAGAATGTGTTTCTAGTTAAATTTAGTTTTCCAGATCATATTAAAAGTATTGGGAATTAAGGAGAAACCATTTTTTAAAATAATCTACTGCACTTTATTTGGTATGTTTACCAGTAGTGCACTATATAAACATATATATTCATGCCAGGTTCTTTTGTTATCCGTTTCAGGTTACACATCGGAATAATTGAAACACAATTTTTTTTCTTTCGTTCTCCCTGTGCCCATTCCTAGAAGTTCATGTAGTTGCTGTGGGTGAGGTGACCATAATTGCTATATCTTTGTGGTTTAATTAGATAAAGTGAAAGTAAAACATTTAGATAATTTTATATTGGAAAATATTATTTCCATTTTGCCCATGAAAACTAAATAAAAAAGTAAACTAGATACTGTAGTTGGAACTACATAATTTTTAAAAAATTCTTGTTTTTAAAGCAGTGACTGTAGGCTGTTAATACAGATGGTATTAGAACAGTCTCTCCCCTAATCTGCATATTGTTTTTATTTTGTAATTTTTCAAATATATGTATAGAAATGTGAAACAGGTAAACAAAAATTTGATATTCTGGGGGAATATAAAACAGGAGGAAAGAACGAGCAGTTCTAACAAGTGTTATGATGCAACATTAACTCTTCATTATTTCGTGAAAACCTCAGTTTCCACCTATGTTTCATTCACTCATGACATAAGCATCATGCACAGTTTAAATCTCTGTCCAGCTCATTTATAGCCCCTGTTGGTGCTCACTGATTGGATTTCTAATTTCCAGATTTTCTCAGGGGGTTTAACAGACTTGTATGGGTGCTGGTATTTTCCAATGAGTTTATAATCTGTAGTTTGTGCCTATTACCTGTGACAATCAAATCATTTCCCAATATTTGTCAAGTAAAAAATTCTAAACAAAGCACTGTGGACTTTATTTGTCATGCTATTTATATACAAATACGTGCAATAAGTAAAACCAATGTAATCCTACATTTACACAGCAATCACAGCATCTGCTGTATAAAACCAAGTTCCTTTGAGTACTTTTTGGTTATATGTCATATTTCAAGTAACATAAAATAATGAATGTTTTTCGAAATTAGAAGTATTTTGAATTCTGATTATTAATATTTTCTTTTAACCTTTTTCGTCCCCCCGCTTTGGGGACAGTTCAGTTCCTCCACCTTTAGAAAAGAATTCACCTCATTCTGGTCTGACAAAAAATTTTGTTGTTGAGCTTCTATCATATCTGTGTAGAAATACATCTGTGTGAGACTTTTGGAAGCCAGACAGTGTTAATTTATCATAATCTACATACAACCAGCTAGCTTTAATCTCTGTGTGGCGTGTATAGAAATCAATTTGGAGTGTACTCAGAGGGATTTTTTTTTCAGAAGGAGTTTGTTGTACAAATATTTATGGACCTTTTCCTTTGTAGTAGAGATTTCAGTTGAAATGACCATCATGCCATTAACGGCAGATTTCATCTTAAGGAAAATGTTGCCAAAAGATATTTGTTTTAATCGCATGGGGTTTCAAATTGAAATTTGCTTTGCTACTATGGATAAAAATGCATGATCTTTGAGAAGAAATTCCAGATCTTTTTGATACTGAAATAAAAGCAGGAGGGGACACCCTCACCAAATTAAATGTAAGAATGTCTCTGTATGGGAACTTAAACAACTTTTAAAATGCATGCACATTCTGGCTATCTCCAGTTCAGGACATTTGTAGTTGTGCATGCAGAAATGTTATGTTTTTGTTTTTAATCACAAATCTTTCTTTTTCTTTTTCTTTATTGCTGTAGCTATATATTGGATCTTTTCCCTGTTTTGTTTAGTATGGTTTCCTATGTGAAATTTCTCCATGAAACAATTGATACATTCTCCGCACGCTGTGGCGAGTGGGAAAAAAAAGCCCTTAGATTAATGGTCAGTGTCTCATACACACAAATTTGTGTTACGATACTACAGAGAAGCTGCGAATTACTGACAAGATCTAGAATAATTCCTAATGCTGTCGAAGGCTTCATTCTCTCCCCCACATGATGGATGAGGCATAAGAAGTGCTTTCTGAGATCATTAATGTGCATCATTCTGTTAAGTGTTATTAAAGTCCGTCTGTCTTAGGCAGCAGAAACTATATCTTATCCCTTATATTGCTTCTGTTTTGTAAAATTATAACTGCAGATCCTGTCTCTTCCTAATGTGGTCTTTTTGGTACTCTTTTCCAAATGGTGGGTTTATGCCATAACATTTAATACATTTTTAGGGTTGTATATTTTCTTCTATTCAAAATATTTGATTGCTACATGTGAGACTACATGTAGTTTCAGGATTACATTATTTATAACCTTTAAAATACGATAAAGCTGGAAAGCATCCTTACTAAAATAATTATTTAAGGGGTGAGCTTAGAACTGAATATTTATTCTGAATTTGTGCCTGTGTTAAACCTGTGTGAAGCTAGTTGGCAATTCAGTCCTATATGATTCAGTTTGAATTAAGCAGACTGCCTTGTAACCTTAAGAAGAAGAAAAGGCTTTCCATTTCTGTTCTAAGTACACAATGCATAAGATGACATTCAGTTACATACACTTCCATATGCAGACCATTGGATTAATTGTTTAAAAAACACTGACACTGTTTTTTGAACATATAGTAATCAAGATTCCTTGTTTGAGAAGTAAACACATGCAGAGCTAAAAATGGAGATACAGTATTATATACAGGAGGCAAAAACTTTTGCAGTTTTGTTCCATTTAGACAGAAAACTATCCTGTATATTGCTGCTTCTTGTACTCTTCCCCTCCTCCCCAATCTGTTGTCTGTAGCACTTGACTTTTTTGGGGGAGGGGGACGGAAGGGGGAAAGGGTGGGAGGTAGGCCAGGTAGAGATTACAGATGGATCATATTAAATCAAAAGTAATTTTAACCAAACAGGAGAATTCACTTTAAAGGTTTTTAACCTTTCTTAAGAGCCAATTTTTCCCTAAGCCCTGTGATAATAAAATACAATATAATTTATAGAGCGCTTTCCATGGATACACATTCCTAACTTTTTTTTTTTTTTTTTTTTACAGTCAGATAAAATGTTATCCAACCACTGGGATGATAATCAAGGGAAAACGAAAAGCAAGTGATCATAAAGCCATTTAGAAATGTAACATTCCTTTTTAAAGAGATTCAGACATACTTGGAAAGGCTCACTTATGTACTTTTAATAGAATTATAGAAGTTTGAGGCACAGCTGGTAAAAGCTCAGTCATCCACAACACAGCTAGTTTTTGAGCATTTAATTTTATATTTGAATAATTCTCCAGATCAAGCTATAATCATGAATGTCATATAAAAAGATTTTTTTCATAAATTACATTATTTCACAGATGTGCAAATATTTCTGAGAAAAAAATTACATTGATCAGTTTTTAATACCCCCCTGTCTCACCCTTCAGTCAAAGGAAAAAATAGCTTTTTTCCCATCTTTGTCTTCAGAAAGGTGCTAGATTGTAAACATCTGAAGGAAATGAAAGGGTTGGCCAGTCCACCCCAAATTCTTTCCAGATTTTCATTCCTTTCACCAGCAGCCTTCTGTTCTTAGAAGAGAGGGAGGGACAGAGAAAGAGAGAGAGAAGATATCTCTGTTTCTTATTAAAATTTAAAGTGAAAAGCACTGATATAATTTATTAATTTTGAATCTGCTAATTTAGAGGGGGGCTTGAACACCACGAGGCACAGTTTAGGGAATGTGTATGCTGGCAATTTGGCAAGGTAAAGCATGTGAAGCCAATTAAGATCTAATTCTGTAGGGAAGACAATGGACAAGAGACAATATAGTTTTGTTCTGATTTGTAGTTTTCAAAACAAGTGTTTGGAGTTGATTTTTTTTTCTGATAAGCTATAGCGCAACTCATGCTTGTATGAAGACGTAATTATCATACTATGAACACTTTTGATATATAGTATGTTCTCTTCAAGCTTAATCAACATTATTTCCTTTCTGTTGCAAAATGTTTAGATATTTCTGGGAAGAAATGTTCCAATTTAATGCCATAGTAGTTTTTGCAAATGTTCACCTCTGTTCCTGAAATGTCATTAGTCTTTAGTGAAAGAAACAGGTGCTTTTTGCATCAGAAGTGCACAATTGAATTAAAACTTCTGAACACATTTTTCTACATAATTCTTTATCTGACACGAACATTTAATTGAGCAATAGTTCATAATACATATATTGTTATTGCCTGATATATATTTGAATATATTGTGTATTGTTCTGAGTGGAAAATATTGTCTTTATGTTTCATTCATGGATGACAGTCTGGATAAAATGTATATTTCAAGGCTTCCTCAACTAATATATGATTCAGTCACTCTTTTAGCAGAAAAAAGTTAAAAATAACTTTATAAAAATAAAACAAGGTGTTATACTGTGACTGTTTGGTCTTAAATTGTAGTTGCCTGTTTGTCTTTCAGGACATTTAAGTGCCAGATGCACTGGGAGAAAGCAATCTAAACATCAGAGTTTATTTTCAATATGCAAGTGGTATAAAAATATGCAAACCCTGATCACAGTGCTATGGAAACTACTCCACAAAAATGTGGAACGAAAGCTGTTACTGTAAGTGTGGTTCATGTATTGTAACAGCTGTGACAGCCTGATACAGTTTAACACTTGTTCAATTATAAGGAAAATATTCAAAAGCAAAAATGTGATGTATATGATGTATATGAGGTTTGTAATAATCTTTCAAATTTACAAAAGAAACCAAAAACAACCTCCATCCCCTACAATGTTTTCCCTCAAAATTAATGTTTCAGTTGAGTCTCTGAGATTTTGGAAATGTTCCTGTCCCCTTCCCTCCAACCTAAAAAGTATTTTTCAGGACTTGTGTTACAGCTATTTGCAAGTTATTTTAGGCCTCTGTTCTTTTATATCCACTTAATAACTTCAGAAGACGATTTCAGGTACAGACCACACTTTGTGTTTTTAGGAGGTGGGGAATGTGTTAAAAGTGAACATACATTTATGACACATGAATTTCAATTTACTCAAGAAAGCCTGAACTGACTCTAGCACGAGCCTTCTGTTCTGGGAATGTGGACATCTACCCCTGTGCTTTCTGTTAACCAAATGCTTAAATTAAATGCGGCAAACATACAATAAACATATATTAATACTTAGCTGTGGTAAAATGTGGTTAATATATAGTACGTACAACAGATCTTTAAATGGACAACTGGTTTTATTTTTGGTGGATTACATTAACCTTTATTTGTTTTAAGTAGTGTTGAAAAGGAGGTTGTTAAAAACGTTTAGCTTTTTAGATCATTAATATATTGCAATGAAGATTCTGTTTATTTTTTATCCTTACCAAAATTAATATAGACTTTTTCATAACATCCCAGACTTTCTGACTACAGGGCATGACTGACATTGATGGAGGTGTCATGCGTGGAGAGTGGACAATAGATCCCCTTCATTTTCAGAGTTGTGCTGGGTATAACCAAACAACTCATACTGAAGTAATAGAAGTTTTGTGGCTAAATCTCATGCAACATATTTACAAATGAAATTTAAATATTAAAACTTTTCTGTGGCTTCAAGGAAAGTTGTTATGAAATGTCTGACAAATGTTTATGTACATCTAATTGGAGGTGAAGGTGGCGAGAGTAGAAAGAATTCAGAATAACTTTTTTTTCACTTTGCTTTGCTTGGTGTGGGCAATTCAAAATAGGATCCTAGTATTTCCAGACCCAAACTCTCATTTTTTAAGTAATTGCTGTTATCTGGAATAAAATGTTGCCTTAGAAATTACTGACATAACAGTCCCCATGGGAACTCCATAGCAGTCAAAGTGAAATCCAACAATAAATCCGGGGGCCACCTGGCTAACTATCATTAAACAGCTTTGCCAGTGGAAAAACTCTTTCAAAGCTTAATTCTTCCTAAATGTAAAGTTCAGTGATTATGTTTGTGTTTAACTTTAATAGAATTTGGTCTTTTACTTTTAGCTTTGTTTAAATAATCCTTCAAAGCATCTTCAACAGCAAAAATGCTGTGTTTCGCACTGATGACATAATTCACTAACCTCCAGCTTAGTTGAAAGCGAAGAGGTTACAAAGCATTAAAATTAAAAGGTCTTCTTGTGTCACTAGGCCAGTGGTGCCCAAACTGGGGTTCGCAAAATGTTGCAGGGGGTTCTCAGGAAAAAATTCCCTAATGGCAGACAGAGCTGTCCCTAGGGACCGTGGGCAGCACGAGGCCAGCAGCCCAGAGCCCCTGGACTTCCAAGAGCTAAGCAGATCAAAGCAAGCATATTTATTACACTGAGGAGATATAAACTTCAAGACTCCTTATAAGAAATGGAAAGGGAGGTGGATATTTTTTGCTGTTTTTAAAATTAAACAGGCACCTAGTATAGTTTTTAAAATTATTATGAAGAACAAGTTGAAGCTTTGTTGTAACGTGCATTGTTTGCCTGGACTGCTCAAGACCTGAATGCTTGTGTAAGAGAAACTCTTTGAGTTGGCTTCTTAAATACCTTCCTGCTGTTTCACATCTGATACTCCTTGATGAAACATAGGAGCCTTGTCTTATAACAGGCTTGTTCAAAGTGATGCAAGCTACAAAAGTCAGATATTGGAAGAGTGTTGCCATTTTCATAATGTAATAAAAATACTGTATTGCTAAATAATAATAAATAATAGTGTGTAATAAGCATGTCAAAAACAAATTTTATATTTCCAAGATCACTGCTTTGATAATTTATACTCAGGTAAAGGAGAAAATCCCTGGAAATATTCATTTTTAGGAGCAGGTTCGCAAGACTTGACATTTTAGTGAAAGGGGTTCACAGATTGTTAAAGCTTGGGAACCACTGCACTAGGCCTAAAAGTCTTAGTATGTAAAATGGTTTTCAATAAATGTTGAGAACAAAAAATGCAACTGTTTGTAGTTTTCAATATTTTTAAAATTAATGAATCCTTGCCATTGAATCCTATTTTCAGCAACTGATAAAAGCTAAGGTCCAAATTTGGTAGTTCCTGTTTGTGCCCTGACCCTGCAAAGAAAACTTGCATGAAAAGACTTGCCTGTGCAGTCTGCTTTTAGTCTATTGACTATTATTGAAATCAATGGCAGTGCTGTCTGAGGTAGCACTACAGAACTTGACCCACTTGATTCCATTCTAGCCTTATTCTAGACATGGAAATCCCATTGAAGTCAATTTGAATTTTGAGCAAAAATTGAGGGTAGAATATACTTTAAACAATGGGGGAAATGGTAGATTTAACTGCTGATACTTTGGCAACCGAAATAAAGATAAAAAGTTATCACTTAAGAGCATTATTCTGATCTCAAAGTAATGTAAATGAGGAGGGATTTCACTGAAATCAGTTGACTTAAAATAAAAGTGAGATCAATTTGGACCTCAAACTGTTTTAAGAGACGCTCTTCAGATAATACTCATAGATAACTGAAAGAAAACCACACAATCTTATTAAACAAACCAACCAACCCCTTGTTGTCAGATACTTGACAGCTTTTTTTATTGGATATAAATAGGCAAAGTGTGACATGTTCAGTGTAACTTTTGAATTTGCCTTTCTAAAATGATAAGTGCTTTATTAGGTAAAAGAGGTGTCAAATACCTCAGTGAGTCAAACCCTACTTTAGACCCAAGGCTTTGTCAACTTGATCAGTGGGGTTATTTACATACATTTCTTTCTTTTTTTAAAAAAAAATAATAAATACAAAAAACCACCTGTGACCAATGTGGTCTAATGTACAAAAGTGTCCTGGCAAAAGAGCTCAGCTTTTGAAAGTCAACATAGAAGTATCAAAGCATCTTCATGTATATTGTGACAAACTGAACAGTTTTCAGAATCCTTGTCTGCTCTGCAGCTCATCCATTATGTGAATGACATGTGAAAATAGTTGTTTCTCTGAGATATCAGCAGGCTACACAAACTCAGTTACTTTAAAAATACTGGAGGCTAGCTCATCTATAGACTTCTTCTGAATGAATGAGTATGTGTGGTCTAGCTCATTGAAAGAAAGTAAGTCTCTACAAAAGGCACTGGAATTACATACCGTAACATGGTACCACTGGCTATATATTGAAAACACAATGGCTAAGTTGAGACATTTGGGGTTGCTCACTTCATGTATTCATTTTTAAAGTGTACTTTCAGATGATTGGGAACCATTAAGTTGCATACCCAGGTTTGTGTGGCCACGTGTTCTTAAACTGTTCTTCTTCTTCCCCTTCTCCTGCCTTTTGTTTACTATCTTTTTGGTTCATCTTGTCTTTAGTTTGTTTGTAAGGTCGCTGGGGCAGGGAATGTCTCATCCTAAGTGCTTGAGCAGCACATAGTACAATGAGGTCGCCATCATATTTGTGTGTTAATGAAGTATAAATAATATGTGAACAATCATCTTCTAAATCCTAGGTTTTCAAGTGAATACTAATGTCTTGAAATTAAAAATATTAGACAACAAACAGCAGTTTGTTCCAGGCCAAATGCTATAGTACAGTAACTTATTGTCAAAAACATCCTGGAAATTAAGGGGGCAGAAGAAAGATGCACTAATCACCTCAGTTTTTCATTATAATTATCTGTTAATTTCAGCAAGTATATTTCTATGTTCAATAAGAACTGTCCAGACAATTGTGCTTTGATATTTTAAAAACTGAACATTATTGCAAAAGACAGTTTAAGCTGATTTCAGAAATACAGATTTATATTTAAAGTTGCTGGAAAAATAGGCTATGTTTTTCTATGGGTATTTAAACATATCCATTTTACAAATCTCCCGGTTTGATACTTGAAAGACAGAGCTACTGGTAGGTAATCAAAGCTAAAATAAATTTATATTATTCTAAGTTAAAGAGATTTGTGTAGGTATTTAACGGTGAGTTTATAGCTGGTATTTATAATACATAGTGTAGGCTTTATTTTTTTCCGTTGGTCATCTCCAGATTTCTAATACCTTAAACATATCTACTTTTCTTATACTGTGACTTTTTTTTATAAACATAACAAAATAATTTCTGTAAATGTTTTAAATTTGGAAAAGTAGATTTATGATTTCCTCTTCCTTTGCTTGTGTCAATATAATGATATCCTTATCACCTTTATCTTTTTTCTAGTGCATTTTGTTTTGTGTCAACTTTTTAATTTCAACTTTTTTACTTTTAAGAGAATTCTATTGTTTCAGGGCAGGTCTACCCACCCCACCCTTGCATAAGTGTATAAAGTACTGTTTTTATGTTCTTTCAAAATGAGTGGTATACAGTAATACATTAATTCAGGAGTAGAAATTGTGATTGACCTTAGCGGTGAAATCCTAGCTCCATTGAAGTCAGTGGCAAAACTCCCACTGAGTTCAGTAGAGGCAGGATTTTACTTTGAGGGTAGGCCCTTTATTGACTAGCCTTAATATAATTGAATTCTGGGATATTGTTTACCCTTTGGCCGTAGAATGGTCACTCTCCCTAAATACATTCAGGGTTCTTGTTTCTTCACAAATGTTTACTGTATGGTAAGAAAACATGCAAATACTAATTTAAACTTTTTCTTTATAATTTGGATAAAAACATCTACATTTTGGTAAGATACCAAAACTATTTCAGGAAAATTTTCTCTGTATGGGGTGCTGATTTGCTGTAAAATATATTCCAGGAGAAGCCAGATTTCCTTTGCAAAATAAGAAACCCAGTAGTTGTATGTGGGCCCTTATACATATTCTATCTTTGTGCAGAGATTGATGGTAGACTATGGCCCATTCGTTTGTACAATAGCAAGATGTGTTAACCCCTAAAACAATGAAGATGAATAAACTTGTTTCTGCTCCTTCTCTAACTTGGTGTCCTCGCTTCCTTTCTGTTATTGCTACTTCCATTTTCCTCTGCCTACCAAAACAGGGTCTTCCCACCTCCCTTTTGACCTCTTCTACCTGCCTCTCCCTGCCAATAAACAACACTTGCTGCCTCTTACCTGGCCATCCCGCCTCCTCATCCTTCAAAGGTGCTGGGTCCATATTGATTCTTCCCTGGCCTGAGTGCCTGATGTTGACCCACTTCCCCTCCGCTGATTCCTAGTCGGAGGGAATGACAGCGAATCAGCCTGGGGAAAGGGGGTCGTACCGGAAAAGCAGGAAGAGAAGTGAGGTGGGTTTTGCTCTTTCATCATGTTTATTGATCAGCTGCTCTTCAGAATCACCAGAAATCCTGCCGGCCAGGCAAAGTGAAAGACAGGGGTGGCTTTCTGGTTAAGTTACTGGACTGAGAATTGGGAGACTTAGATTCGGTTCCTGGCTCTCCCACAGATTACCTGTGTGTTCATGAACAAATCACTTAATCTGTCTGTGCTTCAGTTCCCCATCTGTAAAAAGGTGACATTCTTTTCTTTCTCCCATCTTTTGTTTTGTTTTGTTAGTTGGATGCTCTTCAGGACAGGGTCTGCCTCTTATGATGCACGTGCACATTGGTCATGGCCTCTAGGTGCAACTTGAGTACAAATAATAATGGGTGAAATATATAAAAGCACTTGCGTGATTTAGGAGCACAAGGCCCATTGAGTTGGGCCTTGTGCTTTTAACTCACTCAGTTGCTATTGAAAATTCCACTTTATAATAATAGTTAATAGTGCCTCAGAATGGGCACAGAAAATCCTTGGAAATCAATCTGGATCTAGGTGAAAGGCATCTGGGAGTTATCTAGTTTCCAGAGGGGTTAGTCTATGCAGTGAGGGATCTGAGCAAAGACTGTATGGTCATCTAGTGCAAAACTTTTGATATACACTAAAAATGTCAGAGATTTTTATTACATCACATACGTTGCACAAAGCATCACAAACGGTGCCGTGATGTCAAGGAGCAAGCCCTGAAATATGAGCGCAACATACGTCTTACTATTTTTGTCCTTTCCACTAGAGATTCTGACATACACGACTTATAAAAATCACAGGCTGGAGATTGCAGAGGGGGACACCAAGGTCGTTTGCTGCTAGTGATTATTTTTCTGGGTGGTGTTAACTTGTTACTCAGCAGTAGTTGGAGGGAGTTGAAAAGAGGCTTTAGCTGGAAAGTAAGAAGGAAAATGCTGGGAGGAGATTTCAGAAACAGAACATAATGAACTATAAAAGGACCTGATGTTTCAGTGACAATTTTTTTTTCTTTTTCTTCAGTGCACAATGTTGGATTGAGCATTTTTCCAGTTAATTCTCCAGCCTTTTGAAACATGAGCTTTTAGCTAGCGTTTAACTTTCCTTTCCCAGTAGATGGCATTGTAGTCTGTCCAGTAGATGGTAAGAAGCTTTTCTAACCTGTAGGACATACTGATTCATTTTTGTTCTGAGCTTCCTCCTCCTCCTCCTCCTCCTTTCCCCATTAAATACCATCTGTGTGGTCATAAAGAAGAATCTTGCTTTTTGTGGTTACCTGTAATTCTGAAAAGAGTTGATTTCTTTTAAATATTGTTCACTAACTAATCTAAAGTCGGTGTTCCAAACAGGAAAAATATAGAAATAGTAATGACATGCAGCTTAAATAAATGTATGGAAATTTTAAAAATATAAAATTCCATAAAATATAATCTACCTCTACCTTTAGTACCTTACTAAATACACTTTGGGCCATTAATACCAATACCTGTGGTATTTCTCTGTGTCTCTGTGCAGAGCTTTTCTTTTTTTATTTCAGGGGTTTTGCTCACAAAATATGTGGTCCATGACAGTAACCCTTAAAGCTTCTAATTAATTTGTGTTTACTAATCATCCTGAAGGAAAATATACACTAAATTTAAACCAAAGGGAAAAAGAGTATGTTCGAAATTTGTAATATGCCTGTGTGTGTGTGTATAAGAATTTTAATTTGTTAAGGAATGGGAGAACCCCTGCGAAACCTTTCACCCCACCCCAGATTTTGTGTTTATTTGGAAGATGCATAAAACATTCAGTGGATTTCTGATGGGGGTATATGTTTTCAGGTTTGTATTTCTGCTTCTTATATTTGTGTGTGATTTTCATGGACTTTTTTTAATACCTAAGAGAGCCATTAATGCAGCCTTAATAACAAGAGATCTGATGGTCTCATGGTATTTCAGTTTCTGGTTGCTGGAAATATCCTGAGAACACCAGATCTCACGTTATTTTGGCCCCATAAGTAATTCTCTCAGGAATAAAAAAAATCCTTATGAAATATATACACAAATACTGAGATATTTGAGTTCCTATGGAACTCAGGTGCATAGCCCTGTTTTCTATCAGAGATATCAGTTAGCACCTTTTCTTACCTTCAAGCTTATACATCCCCATCATTCAATGAAATTACTATTGCTCTTTCCCCAAAACTGTTGTTAGAATATTGGGCTACTAGGAAACTTTTGTGAAGCAGAAGAAAATTTTAGTTTCCTCTATATCTATATATATGTAAAAGTTTATCCTGATAACAATTTTATTTCTAAATAACAGGTTATATAAAAACTAAAAAAAAAATCAAAGCTGGTTTTATTTTGTGGTTGTCTTCACTATAACCATCAATTTTATAGTTAGTTATTATTTATTAATCGAGTAAATGGTTTCTTTAGCTCTTAAATAGAACAAGATAACCTCCCAGTATCTGGATTAAGTTTTCCTCGGTATCAACTGGCTTAAAAATACCAAACTTGATTCCTTTTGAATTAACTGAGCCTTATTTTATTTTTTTCAATATCACATATCACCATAGTAACCACTAGCTGTCAGTTCAGTTTCTGACATTTTTCTCATTTGGTAAGATTTCAGAATTGCCATCCTCCCTGCCAACATGTCATGAACAAGAAAAAAAAATTGCATGAAAAATCTAATGGGTGTCTGGTCTGATTGTCCTCACTCGTGGCAGGAAAGACAAAAACTGATGAATTGTGAAATGTATTCAGAGGGATTCAAGAAAAGCAAGTGTCTAGGACCCCCCTCCTCACCAACACCTCCTCGTTTTCATCTTGTTATGCTTGATGCGCCATACATGCTTGCCCTGACACTTGGGTTTGTAGAAATTTAAGATTAACAGTTTTTACATTCACCCTGCTGATTTCCCCCCCCCTTTTAAAGTGATCATTAAAAATAAAGTTAGCAGGGCTTATATTTAGCACTGTTTCCCACTCAGATTGCTGACATTTCAGCACCTTCAAATTGGTTTCAAACATTTAAAATGTTTCGATTGCAAACAGACAATTCTGTTTGTTTCTATATTTCTTTGTCCAGCTGTGGATTTTTTGCCTATTAGAGAGAAATCATTAAGCAGGCCTCATATGTAATAAAGAAAAAAACGAATACTGGGTAACTTATCAGGGGATTGTATTAGTAATGAGTAAAAGTACAGTAAATAGCAATACTGACATTCTCTTTTCCTTAATCAGGCAGTTTATCGATTGACTTACTAAAAATTATATGAACTATTTTAAAACAAAAATATCTGATTGTTTTCAGTTTTGAAAATATTTGCTTCCTGAAATAAACAGGTAGAAATGTGATTATTAGTATAACAGAGAGGACAAAGTAACAGTCTGCTTTGGCAAAACAAATATTAAACTAAATATTTCTGGGTGTGTAATATATATGTTTATATGTGTACATTATATAGGTACACAAATGCACACTGCATATGTGTGTCATGTTTGTGTATGTATATATAATTTGTGTGTATACAAATATAAAGAGTGTTGAGAGATAAAGTGTAACTTAGATGTGTTTCCAGAGGTTTTGTTTTGGGCTAGATCAATCTTAGCATGGTATATTTTTTCCTGACTGCCTACAAATTCAGGCTCAGCAGCAGGAACTCATTTCAGAAACATAAAACTGATTTGATAAGCAGCTGCAGTATTCAGTTCCTTTTTACTAACGGGTGGACAACCCAGGATTTTGAGTGCACAGCTCAGTACTGTTTCTGTTTCAAATTTCAGATGTTGTTGCTCAGCCTTTTATGAAACATGCAAAAAATAAATGAAAATAACTGAAACAACACTAGAACATTATAAACATTTGGGAACATTTTTTAGGAATTTATACCTGTAAGTATGTTTGCACACTATGCATACATGTATGTGTATCTGGAACAGAAATCTCTGAAGATATATTTCTGTAAAATAAAAATATATATCTATATTCAAAATTAAACCCAAACTATACTGTGGCATAATTTTCTCTAAATATTGGATTTTATACTGCTCAATTCACGTTTTGAATTTTTATTACATGATTAAGAAATGTTGTTCAAAATAGTGTGTTGTGTGTTTGCATACACCCCACGTGCTTCTGTATGTTATTTTATATAAACACGTACGTGTATGTGGTGTGTGAGAAATGTATTAGAAAATTAGGTAGGTTTCTTAATAATTTAACTTAAAAAAAGTAAAATTAAAAATAGTTGAGGAACCGGTAATACGCTTTCCTAATTTTATTATGAGCAGATATAATCTTGGAGAAATATTTTCAAAATGATTACTGAATTTCATTGCATGTTTCAGACCTGTATTTGGTAAAATATAAAATGTTTTAAAAAACTTGTGCATAATTTTAGTTCACAAAGCTAATAAACTGGAAAGGTGCAGTTCTTTTTAATTAAAAAAAATTGTATGCTGTGTTTGAAAAGAAATGGTGTAAACAGGATGAACTGTAATTTCTTCACGGTTTATAAGATTTATAACAATAATCAGCAAAACGTCGTAACATTGTTTGCACCTTGTGTGCCCTTAAGCCATTGGATCATTCAGTTAATTGTATAAATTCCATATATTATGGGAAATCATGATGTATCGTTTATATTCAGCTTGTCAGGTGTATAAATATTAAAATATATTAGCAAAAAATGGCTGATTATCCCTCAAACATTTTGTGATAAATCTTATCTTTTTATGGTTTTGGTGGGAGGGGGCACCAGACTAAATATTTTATGTTATTTGAAAATACTCTTTGAACAACCTAGATTTATTATTAACATTTTAAACATTTATAACTGCCTTAAAAATTCTGAAGCTTGGTCCACTTTACAGTCCTGTACGAAGGTAAAGTTATTTTTGTATGCAAAATACACAGTTGATAGAGATTATACCATTTATCCAGCATAGTATGTACAATTTATACATATTTCATCTTTATTTCTATTTATAAAATATAGGCGATGTGCACAAACGTAATCATAGGCATACAAGACCTTGATGCAATAATATTGAATGTTAATTTATGTGTAAGCATGCTTTATATTAGTCACGTATACACTTTGGTTTAGTTAGTTATGTACACAGACATACAGTGTATATGTATTTGCATATATCTGTACACACTGTAATTCTACTGAAAATGTATTTTTAGTTTTATATGTGCATGTCTCTTTCTCTGTGTAAATATATTTCACATAGCATACTGCACACTATCCTATATAGCATGAATGTAAAGTCTGTACAAGGGAATGTGAAGAGAACACAGTGATACACATTTGTTGATACAAATATATCTGTTTAATGAATAAATAAATATAGCGTTGGACTGTGTCGCAAATGTACTTGGCAACTAGCCGTATCCAGTGAGTGTGCACAGTACGTTTAGAAGGGAGAGGAAATGTCAGAACAGGGTCTTGTAAATACATGCGGCTGGAAAGAATAAAATAAAAAATGATGACTAGCACTGACAGGCAGACTTGGGGTGTATGATATACTTTGTTCATTTGATTCTTAGAACTCAGTCGGGGGTTAAATTGGAATCCAGACATCAAAGAATTCTTCCACCAGACCCAAATTTTGTCCATATAATTTTTTCTTACAGTTGTCATAATTTTAGCTAATTTCACAGTGCAATAAATTTTTGCTGTTTGAAGTATTTTTCTAAATGTACATATAATATATGGATGGAATATCTTCTCCTATATAATATGCAAACAATCTCTCACATGTATATACATACAGAACACTATATATAGGCATGTGAAACCTCTATATTTGTGCATGTGTATGTGTGTATGCACACACACGTATACAGTACACAAACATGAGTCTAATTCAGAGAGTCTAAGGGAGGAAAAGGCTAACTAGTTTAAATAGCAACACCTTTGTTTCTTTTTTGCCCCTGACTGTTGTCTGAAAACGCTTGAAGCATGTGGTGCTGCATATTTCGTGGGTTTGCAGATTTCTGTACGATTTTTATCTGAAGGTCAGGGCTGTGGAAATACATCAGGTTGCGATTTGGGATGTTTGCCATTCGCCATTTAGCCTCACTCCTCCTTATCAGATTGCTTTGTAACATGGGCCTAATAAAACAGGGAACTGTTAGATGGAGAAGAAATAAATATTGTTCTATTTTTATGCAATTTCTTTAGCTTTACAGTGCATACAGTTTTAATGCATTTGTTTAACTTTATCCATTTGTTATAGATTTGTTGGCCTCTGGCATTATGTTTAATGGTGGTTATTTATAATTTCATTGGAAATTTGCATATATGCAATAAAAAATTGAAAAAAGTCTTTACATTTCTTACAGATTTTTAGAAAAGGTTTGCAGATAGGAAGGCAATGTTAGAAAGAAAGCCACTGTGAATCACTTCCGCATGTACACTCTCTCTCAGTTTAGAAACACAAATCTCTTTTTATGATAGTTTTCTTCTACATAGATTTTACGTGAAAATTTAAAAGCTTGCTCATAGTTGTCCATTGGCCCTATTTTCCCTCTTTACCCATGTGTAAGGTTGGTTTAATTTGTCTGCAACACCCTGTACTAAACAATACAATTAAACAAGATGTGGCTAACATATCACTGCATTAGTATTGTTTATGGAAGCCCCAGATGGTGAGAGAGGGCTTTTTTTTTTATATTGTGAATGGCAGAGATTAAAGTCATTAAAGCTAACTGTCCAATTTCCATCACTTTATCATCCAGTATTCAGTCTGTATGTATGTAAGAGAAAAGGGTAATTTTCTGTCCATGAGAACTGGGGAAAGAGCTTCACTTTCTGCTTATACCTTGAAGGGTTGGAAGAAAGGAGTTCACTGGTAAATGAATAGCTTTAGGGCTGTACAGTTTGTCACGTTGATCATGGCTATTCAGAGAGGGGTGCCCAGCACACATAACCTACATCTCTTTTTGCCTGTTGACTTATTTGTAAATGATGGTTTTAATATTAAAACATTCAAAATATCATCAATCTACAATTAAAAATTAAGGGAGTGAGTGAGTTTGTCAGCCAGCTAAAGACAAGTGCAGTTCAGCATCTTTGTTTAGACAGTTGGTACCTATGGAACAGTTTAAGGAGACACAATGGTTTTGCAGGAATTCCAGTGCACATGGTATGTCTCGTCAATGTGGATGCTGGCAGAATGGCTCAGACCAGGATTCTTTGAGGAAACCAAGTCTTAACACTGTTCTGAGTGTACATACACAGATAGTTCAGGTAGTTTTGAAATTGTTTGTTGCTTCCAGGCAGTTATTAACAGTTCCATTTGCACAAAGCCGTCCCAGCTGTGGTCTCAGCACAAAATGCTTTGCTTATTACTGCCTCATGGCAAAAGCCTGTCCAACACAAGGAGTTTATTTTTTCCTTGAATTGGGGAAGAGGGGAAGAAAGCTCACCACAATCTTTACGAAAACAAGCTTTTGTTGTTTTAATCTTTGTTAAAGATAAACATTTGCTTTCCATGTTGATATTTTTGTATTTTATTATTTTGTTACTAATTTATCTAACCGTTAGCAAATTAAGGTAGATTACTGCTTGGATGCATTAAAAGCAGCACCAAGGAGTTGCGGTCCTTGTGGCTATTTCGGGCAATGTCATAAGCGTACTCTTTTTTTTTTTTTATTGTCCTCCCAGGGAGCAGAATTTGAACTTAATATTCCATGAAATAAGCCATTGTAATCACGTTGGGTTAATAGAAGAAGTAAAATTGCCTCTCCTCTCACAAGACATTAGAGCAAGGCTGCATTATTAAAGTTTTCTTGCGGACAGGCGGTTTAAAATATATCCTCAGTGGCTGACGCAAGTCTTTTCAGTGAGGTTGACAGCTTTTCAGATCTTAATAGGCTGTTCATTTCTGGCCTACGAGTTTTCAGCATTTCTTCTTTTCAAGCCAGGCTGTGACATGATGACTAAAAACTGACATAAAGAAGTGCCATGTACTGTGAAAACCTTTATTCACTAAGTGGCTCCGTGTAAATTGGTGTCAATAAGCAAACAATTAGAACTTTAAAATTGTTGGTTTAAAACCCCTTTTCTTTTAATCATTTGACCTAAATTTCTTTTTACTACTTTGGATCTGCAATCCACTGGGGAATATAAACACAGACAGAGTGTTTAGCAAGTTAGAGTAGATCAGATCTTTATTATAAATGGGTGGAAGAATGATTTAGTCAAGGAGAGTTTGTTGTTAGAAGCTTGGTTTTCTTTTCTCAAACTGAATTTTACACTAAGCTAAACTCTGGTGAAAGGAGAAGGAAGATGCTGTTTTTTTGCTTGCTCTCTTTTCTTCCCCAAATAGCACTGTCCAGGGTTTCAGAAACATACAGTGTAAGTAGCAATAATAGCTCACTGATCCTGTACGTGTCGCTAATTTTGAGAGGTGTGGTATTGTTGTCCACTAGGAGCCATAAGAAGCCCAGGAAACTCCTCTGGCGTTCAACCCTTTTCTCTCCAGCTTTGTGTGCTGTAGTGTCTTGCAATATGCTGCCTGAAGATTGTTTTGCTGGAATTATTTGCACAAAATAGACTTTTTCTGTCATTAGTAGTTAAGAAATATATGAATATCTAATGCTTTGCCTGTTCCTCGGCTGCATGGAAGAACTCGCAGAAGAGCTTTTTGTGCCTTTGTTTTAATTTATTATTTCTCCTTTTCTTTTCATAACTTCCCTCCTTTTTCTCTTTCGTTCCTCTTTATGCCTCTTGCCTTTATCTGAACAAGAAAATGAACAGCCTGCTCTGGTGGCTCCAAGGGGCGGCTGCAGGCAGTGCTTTCTAAGGGGTGTAGCTCTTAGTCTCCTTGAGACCAAATGTGTCACTTTCACAACTTGCTCAGTGCCCGCTGGTCTAGAGGGAAGATACTTTGGAGTCTCCTGCATTAAGAAGTTAATCCTGCACTTGGTCTTAGTGGGCTGTCAGGGGGGAGGGAGAGGTGTAACACACTGCAGCCTTTCACACCAGGTGCGGTTTGTGTCTCAAGTATAGTAGTGAGGCTTTAAAAACTTGCCAGTTGCTTAAGCTAATTAAATGATGTTACCTTAGTATTTCCAGTATTCTAAGCATTCTCTCTATTATCACAATATGAAGGAGAGTATTGGCAAGACTGCAGAAATGGAGGATACCATATCTGTTTCTCTAAGGCAGAATAGGGGAGTGTTTAAGGGAGGCCACTCTTGTCCTATGCACAAAAGCCAGCCTGCACTCAGTGGAGATGTGTACAGAGTGCATTTCTCCCCCTCATGTGCAGGGATAAGTGAAAGCACAGAAGCACCATAGGTCCGTGCCTAAGGCCCCTGCTCCAGGAATCATGTGATTACATCAGAATCTTAGCTTTTATTTAAAAATAAAGTTTCTAGCTCTCAGAAGTTGAAAAAAAGCTTGACAATATGACCCATGTAACTGATGTAGGGATATCTGCCTGAGACAGTAGCTGTCAACATGTGTGAACTTCCCCATATCAATGGGGCGTTAGCTCCATGATCCATTCCTCTTGGTGCTCCCACCAACACCTAGCAGAGGACTCTCTGTGACAGAAGGAGAAGAGTGCAGCAGGCCTGAACCATCCATCCTAGCTTCCCTGATGCTGCCCCTTTACCTCTGGGAGGGAGGCTTCCCTGCCATTCCAAATGGGGTGATGGGGATACCAGTGTGGAGTCCCGGGACCCCGGGTCATGGGATGCCTAGGGCCTTGGAGTGTTTTAATCCATCCCTGTCAAACTCCAAATTTCACCATGGCAAAAAGGAATGAAAAGGGCATGGTGTGGGAGGAGAGTAGGTGTAAATGTGACTGTGTGTGCATCTCCTTATTCCTGGTCTCACAGCCAAAACTCTGTTGTGTTGAAGCCAGGGCATTATGTGTGGTTTTTTTTGAACCTGCACAGGAGGAACTGTAAATATACAGCTTAGAGAAGAGGTGGGTGAGATGGAAGAAGAGCTGTCACTTACTTAAGTTAACTAAATGCACCACATGCCAGTGGAGGGTAGATGTAGTGGAGCTCTGCTCCTCCATGCCTCATCCCCACCTCCAACATGTTTCTCCTGTCCCTGACATAATCTATGAGATAGGTATATCTCCATATAACTGGAAGGGGCCCTGAAAGGTCATTGAGTCCAGCCCCCTGCCTTCACTCGCAGGACCAAGTACTGATTTTTTTGCCCCAGATCCCGAAGTGGCCCCCTCAAGGATTGAATTCACGATGCTGGGTTTAGCAGGCCAATGCTCAAACCACTGAGCTATTCGTCCCCCTATGCTCCTGGGCAGCTGTCTCCGGATCTGGCCCTATCAGCTTTACCCCAGCAGGGAGTATCCCTGCACCCTATGGATTCCCTGCTGGCCATTTATGGCCAAATTCTGGCCAATGTGCAAGAGGCGGCATCTCATTGGAGAATTTGATCCACAGTCCGTGCCGCAAAGGCTTTACAACTGTGGTTCACCACCAGGGGTACATGTTTCCCTGGGAGTACACAGATCTCTTCCAGTGGGTACATCAGCTCATCTGGATATTTGCCTAGTTTTACAGCAGGCGACATAAAAAGCACTAGCAAAGTCAGTACAAACTAAAATTTCATACAGACAATGGCTTTTTTATACTGCTCTGTATGCTATACACTGAAATGTAAGTGTAATATTTATATTCCAATCGAATTATTTTGTAATTATATGGTAAAAATGAGAAAGTCAGCAAATTTTCAGTACTAGTGTGCTGTGACACTTTTGTATTTCTACGTCTGATTTTGTAAGCAAGTAGTTTTTAAGTGAGGTGAAACTTGGGGGTACGCAAGACAAATCAGACTCCTGAAAGGGGTACAGTAGTGTGGAAAGGTTGAGAGCTACTGCTTTATAGCATACGTAATAAAAATCCTTTGTTCCCACTGTCCTGAAAATCAGAGCTCTCCTTTCTAAGGCTAGCTTTTTTATTAGGATACCAATAGCTCTTGCAGCGTCGTAGTACGTATATAGTTCTTGGAGTTGGAATATCTTTGGCACAGGTGAATCCTGCAAATGGAACTTTTTGTTTCTGGACACAAATATTTTGATATTTTAAAAAGACAATACTTTAATGGTGGCTGATGTAAAAACAAAGATAAAAGGACATGACATGCTAAACTCAGTGGTGGGGACTGGACTGTACATTTATTTTTAGATGAAACAAAAATTGTATCAGCTCAGCATTAATTTTTGTACCTGAGTATGAAAAACAACTAATTGCAGCAAAAGTTCTCAAGCAAAAGCTGTTGCATGAAAAGTAAGGTCAGTTAGTTATGTGTATACCATAAAATACGTTCTTCTACTCAAGTGCACTTACAAAGGCTGTACAATGTTCCTGCCCCCAAGTAATCGTACTGAAAGGTGATGTAATATTAATAACCAGAGAGAGGCTACAAGATAGATTATTGAGCGGCATCTACTGTATATGGTCATCTCCGGTATATGGTCAAACATAGTAAGACAGTGCTTATTTATGAAAGGTAAACTTTTATGCCAAGGATATTGTATGAAGAGGATTGTAAAAATGAGAGTAACGCATATATTCTAAAGGTAAAACTAAGAGTGGATATCAATCATATTGATGCTTATGATGACAGTAGTACTTCACGTGTACCTAGCATCTGTAGATCCACGTGTCACTGGAGGATTTCATAGTACTTTACAAACATTAATTAATCCTCATAACATCTTTATATTTCAGTTTATTATTCCCATTTTGCAAATGGGAAAACAGAGGCATAGAGCTGCAATGATTTGCCCGGGTCCCAGAGGAAGTCCATGCCAGCAGATCGAGGGACATGATCATTCCCCTCCATTCGGCATTGGTGAGGCCTCATCTGGAGTACTGTGTCCAGTTTTGGGCCCCACACTACAAGTAGGATGTGGTAAAATTGGAAAGAGTCCAGCGGAGGGCAACAAAAATGATTAGGGGGCTGGAGCACATGATTTATGAGGAGAGGTTGAGGGAACTGGGATTGTTCAGTCTGCAGAAGAGAAGAATGAGGAGGGATTTGATAGCTGCTTTCAACTACCTTTCAACTTGAAAGGGAGTTCCAAATAGGATGGATCTAGACTGTTCTCAGTGGTACCAGATGATAAAACAAGGAGTAATGGTCTCAAGTTACAGTGGGAGAGGTCTAGGTTGGATATTAGGAAACACTACTTCACTAGGAGGGTGGTGAATCACTGGAATGGGTTACGTAGGGAGGTGGTGGAATCTCCTTCCTTAGAGGTTTTTAAGGCCCGGCTTGACAAAGCCCTGGCTGGGATAATTTAGTTAGGGATTGGTCCTGCTTTGAGCAGGGGCTTGGACTAGATGACCTCCTGAGGTCCCTTCCAACCCTGATATTCCATCATTCTATGCAAGAGTCAGGAATAGAACTCAGAATTAATCTAATGATAATTTTGAGGATTTAGGGCTCAACCCACAGATTTTGCTGATGGAGGGTCCTGTGGTTAAGGGACTAGCCTGCAGTCAGATGAACTGGGTCACAGACTTCCTGCATGTCCTTGAGCAAGTTTTTACATCTCTCTCTGCCTTGGCTCCTTCTACGTACCATGGGGGTAATAGAACTTCCCTTCTCCAACCCTTTGTCTGTCTTGCTATTTAGATTGTGAACACTGAGGCAGGGACTAAGAGCTCTCTCTTACTATGTGCATGCACAGTGTGTAGCACAAAGGGGCCCTGATCTTGGTTAGGAGCCTCTGGGAGCTTCTCTAATATAAATAATAAATTCTATTAGTAACAATAAGTGCTGAAGCCCAAGCAGTGAAAGATCAGTAAATAACTTGGAGTATGGTTAAAACCCATTTGCTCTGTAAATAAAAATGTAGTTACTTAAAAGACTCTAAACCAGGTAGATGCAGTAGATACATCCACAGAGCTCCCGTTGAGTTACCTGACAGTTTTGGGTACAAATACAAGATATTGTGCTGTATGGACCACAGAATGTATCTAATCTAAAATCCCAATAAACCCCGTGTATTGCAGACACGTTGGGTGAAACCTTGACCCCACTGATGTCAGTGACAAAACTGTTGACTTCATTGGGGCCTAGGATTAAAAGTATTAGTTGCATGATATTAGCAGTTTAAGCTTAGCAAGTCATTATGTACGTTAGAAATAATATGATAAATATGAATATTTGAGCCTGCTTGAGTATTGCAGTAAAGGAACATGATAGGAAATAGGCAGCTTCTGAAAGGAGGTTTAAAAAAAAAAAAAGGAAAAGGCTGAGTTTGATTGTCAGTTTAGAGAATGTACGTGACAAATGGTATCCAGCAATTGCACCAAGTTAGAGAGTATGAATAAGAAGAAAGATGGTAAATATTGACGACAGAAGTTGGCAGCTGAACCTGATATTCAGGAGCAGAGATCAGGGTAGTTTGTTGATACTCACTTCCAGGGAAAATCGTGAAATAATTCTGTTCAAGAACTACCCAATTCAAAGTTTTCAGTTACTGCTGTTGCTGAGATGATATGGAAGGTACATAAAACAGACCCACGATCTGTTCAGGATCTACATTTTTTTCCCCTTTCCCTTTTTTTTTACAAAGATATTAGTGAGATTCCCCTATAAAGACCATAATGGATCCATGTGAATTGTACTATTAGACAAGAGGTCTTTTACTCTTCATACGATACATTAGTATTAAGAAACACATGTTGCAAGCCAAGATAATTTTCTTTACAGGCAATGAAGTGTATGACTAGTTTTAACAAATTTTCTGTTCTTAAATAGTTTACCACTCTCCACAAATGCATGGACTAGAAACAGCATAACAAATTTTAAAATAAAGCACAAACTTCATGAAAGGTTTTGAAAGTTTGTGGAAATAAAGCAGCAAGAGGCTCCTTAAAAATGCCCAGGGAGCATTTTATTTTATTCAGAAATGATTATGCTTCTGGGGAAGTTTTTGGTTATAGTCCAATCATAATTTGAAAAAATATCTATCATTTGTGACAATTTTCAGTAATTTGATAATTTCTCAAGATTTGGTAATTTAAAAAAAAGATTGTTGTTATTTTCACTTTTCCACTTGAAGTGGTGGACAGTCAGGCATCAATATCGTTTTCAAGGATTGGCTACCCTGACCCTAAATGTGTGTGTGTGTTGCAATATTTAGCAATGATCAAGGCAGTGTCTTTAAATAAAAGTGAAAAGTTATGTGACCTTCACTGTCAGACTAAATTTAGACCATGCCGCAAACAACACTTTGCTTCTTCTTTTAAATTATCTGTTACCATCTTTTGCAATTTGTCTATAGGATGGGGGAAGCATGAAAGACATAAATATAATGGGATGTTTTTATTTTAGAGAGAGATTTCTCCAGGCTAACAAATAGATATGAGCAATTTTAGGTGCCTTAAATTGTTGCAAGGCAGTTGACCCTTTTTTGTTTTGTTTGTTTGGTTGCTGTTCTTATGTAAAACTTTGGTTAGTTCCTTAATTTCTCCTTTTTAAAAGATTCATTTTCCATTTTTAAATCTTTGGGTTCTGTTTACTGCCATTTTTATGTGTCTTTTCTCATTCCTTATTATCTTGGTTTCAGATATTTACAGTACACTGGCTAGTTGCACAGTAAAAGCACTGGCTCCCCAACCCTTCGGTGGTCAGGACAAAGATTGTCAGACTGCAGAAATTCTTTCTTGTTCTACTGGAAATCTCCCTGACTCCTCCCAGCCAGGAATATATTATTGCAGTGGGACCCAGACTTTTGATTGAAGTGATCATCACATTCACTTCCCTGTTGTTTGCACCTGCATCACATTCTTGTGGCAATATTGACTGACAATCACCTCTTGCTCGAAACTAGTTGTCAAAGGATGCATCAGTGCAATCTTTCCCCTCTTGGTGGCTGAAAGAAACACATCTGTATTTCCAGAGCCCCTCCAGTGTTTGTTTCTCTTTGGAAACACTTCTGAAAGTAGAGCTGTACAAGTGCTCCCAATTCCAGTAGCCCTGTAGCATTGTAAGTACTGTTGTGCTCGGCTTCATTATTTTTTAACAGATAAACTGGTTGAGTTCAATGAAACAAAGTGCAAGCAAACAAGAGCTAGAAGCAAATGCAACCTAGGAATTAATGCTGCATCCAGCTACCGAGCTTTGGAAGGGGACATGGCCAGAATACAGTGTTGTTCTTTATCCCTCCTTCCCCCACCCTCTCAGATTTTATATGCATTTTTAAAAGCCCCTGAGCATATTGCATTGCATTTAGAAGTTTGTGTTGTGGCATATTACATTACTCTTGTGTATCCTAAAATTACTTTAAAATTATTTTGTGTTTGTTGTTTTGTATATTACAAAGTACAAAATTCTTGTATTTCACGGGTCAAATATCAGATTAGTCCTTTTATAATATACCTTCAAAAAGCAGTAATCCAGCCATTCGGTGTGAGAGACAATGTACCACAAAGTATTTTATGATGGTATAACACCACCATGCAGGTTGCTAAATTGCAGTACAATACAATTTACGGAGCATAATTATTTCTTTTTATAACAGCAATGTTGTTTTTAATGCAAAAGAACATGGCCAGGGCTGTTTCTGTGCATAGAATCCACCTGTTTTGATCAGGCCATCTAAAATACCAAATCAAGAACAACAGACTGATGAGAAACGTATCACCAGAATGGCTTGTGCTTGTATAGCTTGTTAAAAGTTTCTAGGTGCCTTTGGTGTGGCATTAGCCTCTCTTTTTTTTTTTTCTAATTTTCAACTGTGTTATCTTAGTACTAGAGGTACGCACTGGCCTTGTATCTGTTTTGCCAGTAGAGTATGAAAGCATACACAGCAGTATATAATGCAAGGGGACAGACATTGTTGGGCTACCTACTCCTCTTCTGAACATTTTATTCCTGTATTATTGTATCAAAAATGAGTTTTAATACAATACCACAGGAAACTAAGGGCCCTATTCAGAGATTACTTGCACCCCATGGAAGGGTGCTTTTCATGTACTGGAAGTCTGATTGAAAAAACCAGCCCTACATGACTCTCCTGTATACTGTAACTTACACAAAAATGGGTAGTTCTTGAGGTTTCCTGTATTAGTATCTGCTCCTTTGACATGCCTGGCACAAGCCCAACAGGATCTCATTGTGGCATTTTTATTAAGAAAAGGGACTTGGATTCTTTTTTCTCCGTGAGCTGCTGAAATAGGAAGGTTTTAAGAACAAAGGGAAAACTTGTGCCAAGGAGAGAGACAAGAGGATTATCGCTTCCTAAAGAAGGGGGATGTCCCACACACCAAACGATTTACCATCCTAATGAGCAGACAGTTTTTCAGAGGCTGGTAAATATATTTAGAGAGAAGTACATTTGGGTGCCATCTTTACTCATTTATTCTTCAAATTGTAATGCTGCACATTTTGGGTTTCAGTATATTGCATTTTAAAACTAATGATGCATTCATTCTCAGAGCAAATCTTATTTCTAAACCCTAATTTAATAGAATTAAACTCTAAGCTGAATTGGTTTTATGAGATAAAACTCTGAAGTTGATAACTGCATTTAGGAATAGTTCAGGTATTGAGTTTCTAATTTGCTTCCTGAGCATGGAAATCCCTCAGATAGTCAATATTGACGACCTTTAATTGGTAGGAGAGGCTCTTGCTGAGTTTTCTCTCTTCTGCTGAAGGGGTAGGTGCTATACAAAAGACAGTGTTTCTATAGCTGCAAAGGGTCATGCTCTTCCTGGATGGTCACAGTTTTACAGGCTTGAGTTTTTGAAACATTTTAAGCTTGGCACCAGTTTCCAACCTGTTCACCATAGTAATATTCTGTGTCAGTAATAACTTTTTCCATCTGCAGCGAGACATAGTCATCTCCTTTCCTTGAAATCCATCTGTGATGCAGAACCTGTGTTTAGTTCTACTTATTCTATGTTTGATCTTTGAGTAAGTACACTTAGTGAGCCCATCACACCACATGCTTTGGTAGAGAAAGATGAATTCTTAAAAATGAGTAGGAACTGCCTGACAGAGCTGAGATTATAGGAGTTACAAAGGGATCTCACAAAACTGGGTGACAGGGCAAGAAAATGGCAGATGAAATTCAATGTTGATAAGTGCAAAGTAATGCACATTGGAAAACATAATCCCAACTATAGCTCCAGGATGAAGGGATCTAAATTAGCTGTTACCACTCAAGAAAGAGATCTTGGAGTCATGGATAGTTCTCTGAAAATGTCTGCTCAATATACAGTGGTAGTCAAAAAAGTTAACAGACTGTTAGGAACCATTAAGAAAAGGATAAATAATAAAATTGTAAATATCATAATGACACTATATAAATCCATGGAACACCTGCACCTTGAATACTGCATGGAGTTCTGGTTGGCCTATCTCTGAAAAGATATATTACAGAAAGGGGCAACAAAAATGATTAGGGGTAAGGAGCAGCTTACATACAATGGGAGATTAATGGAGGGAGGGATAGCTCAGTGGTTTGAGCATTGGCCTGTTAAACCCAGGGTTGTGAGTTCAATCCTTGAGGGGGCCACTTAGGGATCTGGGGCAAAAATTGGTCCTGCTAGCGAAGGCAGGGGGCTGGACTCAATGACCTTTCAAGGTCCCTTCCAGTTCTAGGAGATTGGTATATCTCCAATTATTACCTTTTTATTACCTAGATTAAAAAGACTGGGGCTGTTCAGCTTAGAGAGGAGATGACTAAGGAGGGGATATGGGGAGGTCTATAGAATCATGTGGAGAAAGTGAATAAGGAAGTGTTATTTACCCCTTCACATAACACAAGAACCAGAGGTCACCCAATGAAATTAATAGGCAGCAGGTTTAATACAAACAAAAGTAAGTACTTCTTCACACAACACACAGTCAACCTGCGGAACTCATTGCCAGGGGATATTGTGATGGCCAAAAGTATAACTGGGTTCAAAAAAGAATTGGGCTATGGCTCCACTACAGAGCTTACAGCAGTGCAGCTGTGCCGATGTTGCGCTGATGGGACAGAGGTCTCCTGTCGACTTAGCTACCATCGCTCGGGCGGGGGTGAAGTAATTATGTCATTGGAATAAACTCTCCCGCTGACATAGTGCTGTCCACATGGGCACTTAGGTCGTTGTAACTTAAGTCACTCAGGGGGATGTCTTATTCACACCCCTGAGTGATGTAAGTTGTACCTCAGTAAGTGGTAGTGTGTATGTAGCCTTGGATAAGTTCCTGGAGGACAGGTCCATCAGTGGCTATTAGCCAAGATGGCCAGGGATGCAACCCACGTTCTGGATGTCCTTAAGCTTCTGACTGCTGGGAGTGGATGACGAGATGGATCACCTGATAATTGGCCTGTTCTGTTCATTCCCTCTGAAGGGTCTTGCACTGGCTGCTGTCAGAGACATGATCTTGGGCTAGATGGACTATTGGTCTGACCCAGCATGGCCATTCATATGTTCTAATACTGATCATTAATTTAAACAGAGGTATTTGAACAGAGGAACAGCTTTTCAGGGTATGTACAAATCAGGTGATGTGGTGGTGATTCTAGGACATTAAATTTTTTTTAGCTTTATAACTTTTTAGAACAGAAGCCATGTAATTTTAAATGGTGAAAGTACTACCTGCAAATCATTTTGTGCAAATCCTGAGAGAACAAATGAACGTTGTCTTGAAGTTCAGCAAAATTTCTTAAATTTGGGATGTGTTACTCGTTAAAAATGTTTTTCTTCTCTTTATGCTTACACCGCCATTTCCCCCAAGTGGAATGAGGCTTTTTCATAAGCAGCTGGTGCATTATTTAATAGATGTGGAATTTTACCAGTACCTGAGTACAATTTGATTTAACTTTGATATTCAGATGTAAACCAGGTTTTAATTCTGTTCTTTTGAAGTATATGGAAAATACAACCAGGAATGCCAGCTGCATGGGAAGCTTTTACTGTTAATATTTCAGGCCACTTTTTGTTTGTTTGTTTTCTGTTCCAAAATTCTTGATCGCACAGATGAAATTTTCAGTCCATTTTTATTATTTAATAACTCTACTTTAGGATGGCTGAGCTTGTACAGGCTCTGTTTAACTAAACAATCTTTCTGTGCCTTTTTTCCCCTACAGAAGACTAGATTTTCAAAAGTACTTGGAGTAAATAAACGCAGGCAAATTAATCTGTGAATGTGCCAATATTCACATGTGCCTCTGCGAGCACAGGGGATAGTTGTGCATGTTGCTTGAAGCCATTGGTGGTTTTGTTATGTGAAAATGTGCATGCGAAATGTGCTCTGTGAGATGCTGTATACAAGTGTGTTCATTTGAAATGGCGGTGCCTGTTCATTCAGACACTTCTGTTGGAGACCTGTTTAGACAGGCCACTCCATGGTATCTCAGCTAAACAGAAAAATCCATTATCAAAGCTGGGGGAATAAATTTGGTTCAGGTACCTCCAACCTTAAGTATTTCCATTCCAGGTCCCAGCACTTGGTCTGTCCGTGCATCCAAGTGATAGGGACCCACCAGCTGGATTCAGCTCCAGAATGTCCTCCTCCCAGCACATGATGATCAGAGAACCCTTATATTTTTGGCAACAGAATACTTGGTCCCTTCCATGAGATTTTCTGTTTTATTTTCCATTATTCACTTTTTTCTTTACTTAGTTGCCTTCAACTTGTTTACCTGCCACGTCCACAGGTTTGGCCAATTGCGGCTCCCACTGGCTGCGGTTCGCCGTCCCAGGCCAATGGGGGCGGCGGGAAGCGGTGCGGGCCGAGGGATGTGCTGGCTGTGGCTTCCTGCCACCCCATTGGCCTGGGACGGTGAACCGCAGCCAGTGGGAGCCGCGGTCGGCTGAACCTGCTGGCACGGCAGGTAAACAAAATGGCCTGGCCCGCCAGGGTGCTTACCCTGGCTAGCCGCATGCCAGAGGTTGCTGACCCCTGGTATATACTCCTCTGATGGGAATGTGGACATAAGAACATAAGAGAGGCCGTACCGGGTCAGACCAAAGGTCCATCTAGCCCGGTATCTGTCTACCGACAGTGGCCAATGCCAGGTGCCCCAGAGGGAGTGAATCTAACAGGCAATGATCAAGTGATCTCTCTCCTGCCATCCATCTCCATCCTCTGACGAACAGAGGCTAAGGACACCATTCTTACCCATCCTGGCTAATAGCCATTTATGGACTCAGCCACCATGAATTTATCCAGTCCCCTTTTAAACATTGTTATAGTCCTAGCCTTCACAACCTCCTCAGGTAAGGAGTTCCACAAGTTGACTGTGCGCTGCGTGAAGAAGAACTTCCTTTTATTTGTTTTAAACCTGCTGCCTATTAATTTCATTTGGTGACCCCTAGTTCTTGTATTATGGGAATAAGTAAATAACTTTTCCTTATCCACTTTCTCAACATCACTCATGATTTTATATACCTCTATCATGTCCCCCCTTAGTCTTCTCTTTTCCAAGCTGAAGAGTCCTAGCCTCTTTAATCTTTCCTCGTATGGGACCCTCTCTAAACCCCTAATCATTTTAGTTGCCCTTTTCTGAACCTTTTCTAGTGCTAGAATAGGCATGACAGGCAGCAAAAAGCTAGCATGGACTTTAGCAGCCTTTGTCTCTTAAGCCACACACTTTCTTGGCAGAGCAAAACCAGCAAGGAAAATCTACCCTTTTCCCCTTATTTAACAAAAACAACAAAAAAGCCAACCTGTGAGTCAATAGAGAGCCCGCTCAGGTGCACTCAGTCCAGTATATTTGATCCTCAGCCAAATAGGGTCTTTTCTCCATAGAAACCCTTTGCTTGCTTGTATGTGCCATTAGTATTTTGCACAGCTCTGAAATTCATTCTGAAATGCAGAAAAGAGTTCTATAGGTCACAAAGGGGGTCAACCAGAGGGGTTATCTAACATCCATAGGAAAAACTGTAGCACACCTTAAAAATGAGGGAGACACCAAAAAAATCTCTTTCCAGGGCCATCCACACCCCCAAATACAGTACATTATTCATGGCATATTGAATCTGGAATTGCATCAATGAGGATTACAAAGCAAAAGTCCTGTGTTCATTCTCTAGTGTCATGGCATAGCAGCCCCGTTCTGCATCTCTCTGTTCTGTGCTGAAAAGGTGCCGTTGGGAACATAATGCACGTTTTTACAAAGTTCTATAAAATGGACACGGTCCTCTGCAGATGCAGTTTTTGAGTGTGTTGGCCCACAAGTGCTTGACTATCCTTAAACTCATTCTTTCACCTCCTATGTTTCTTACACTCTGCTTCCTTTCTTCCACTTTATTCTCCAGCTTTTTGGAGATCTCACTTGCAGTCATGTCCCAGCTGTACTGGACCAGAGAACATGTATTTGAAGGAGAAAAGAAAATGTCCTTGCCTGTTCATTTAATTTCTCTCAAACAGCTTGTCCTCTGATCCAGGCCCACCTTCATCTTGTTAGGAGTGGTATCTTTTCTTCCTTTCTCTCAACATTCATCAGTCTTCAGTTGTTTTGTACATAGTTGTTGCAGTGTGGCTACCGTTTGATATTTTATGCCCTTCATGTTGGTATTAACTGTGTGCTCAATTACAGTTCCTGGCACAAAAGGGCCTGAATTGGATCAGGGCCTCGGAGTGCTACTGTAATATAAATATTTATAAGAACAGTCCTGGAACTCAACTCAGGGGGTAGCAAAGAATCCTGTGGCACCTTATAGACTAACAGACATACTGGAGCATGAGCTTTTGTGGGTGAATACCCATTTGTCGGATGTATTCACCCACGAAAGCTCATGCTCCAATACGTCTGTTAGTCTATAAGGTGCCACAGGACTCTTTGCTGCTTTTACAGATCCAGACTAACACGGCTCCCCCTCTGATACTTAACTCAAGGGGTGGGTTCCTTTCATGGCTGCCTCCAAGCTCCTGGAAGGGGACACAAGCAACTGTAGTGTATCACGACATGCTGTTTCTAAGAAACATTTTCCTTTCTCTCTGCTAAATTTCCTCATAGTTTTCCCATGGAAGAGTGTTCTTCCCTTCCCAAAACTCTGCTTTGCCTCATTGTTGCTCTTCCGTTTAGAGAGGTAGCTGCATGTTAATGGTGGGTGAACCATTTACTGTTCTTACTGTCTGAGAAGCACCTGAGGAACTTTCAAGGTGAAAGGTGCTACGTTCATGTAACATGCTTATGTTAATTTGTTTAATATATGCTTTTGTTATTAAATGGGTGGTCATAAGAAAGGGCACCAAATTTGGGATTAATTTGGAGTCATGTTTGACATGCATTTCTGCATGTGCCTTTAATTATCTATTCCTTTACTAGACTGCATTCTTCAGAGGCCGCTTGCAAAAGCCTCCCACCTGCGCTCATGAGAAGAGAGGTGAACAAAGGCAGGAAAAAAAAGAAAACAGATTGGAAAAAAGCGAGCCATGTTTTGTTACAGCGAGACGGATATTAGCTCTGCCATGTACTTTGGTACAGTGCAGCTTAAACTGGGCTTCTTACTTCTGTTCACACTTTGTTTTTGCTAGGGACTGAATGCTTTTTTTCTTAGTGGCAGCTCCTCATACAAAGGGGTGAAATGGGAAGAACTGAGCGACGTGATGTGGTATATATTCTGTAAGAGGAATGGTCCTCTTTTGCAGATACCGGGTTTTGTTATTACGGGTTAGTGTTATTTGACTTTGGGTTTCATTTTTCACATACAGCTTTATTTTCACACTGGAAGAACTCAGTTCGTTTTCTCATGACAGGTCTATGTATAGTTACATTCAAATCTTGGGGCAGAACCTTATGGTGACAATTCCCTAATTCCTAACCTCTAAAGATTTAAGACACCAGGCAGAGATGCTCACAGGAAAACTTGGCTTCCTCATTATGTTAATGAGATTTATTGTAATTCTCCACTCATTGCTCTGGGTGCTTTTACTAATTTTAAAACACACCCTAAATATTGCACTAAATTAAATAATCAAAATACGGCTACCTCCACCACAATCATACCTGCACCTCTGCTGACCATCACATCCCCCGTTCTTTCTCCAGACCTTTCAGTCTGCCCCCTCCTCAGATACTAGGCCTGCAGACCAAGAGTGGAAACAGGTTCCAAAGAGGAAGACCATTCACAAGACCATGCCCTGCTGCCGGCCCTCTTGCTTACCTTGGTTATAATGTTTAAGCTGATTGGAACTGTGGGCCAGGGTAACTGTTGCAAGATCTGCAGCTGAAAGAAAAGGCCCCACACGTCATCTTAGGTGCAGGTGGAAGAAATTTGCTTTTGGTCACTGCTGCTCCTGGACCAAGTCTGGGAGCCTACAAGATTTTCGTTTATGCTCCTGTGTTGCAGAAGGCAGGCCCACTCCCTTAATCAGAGGTTACAATCCTCAGCAGTTCTTCCAGTTGTTTCCCTAAATCATCCAAAATTACCTCCCTCTTATCTGGACTGAGCTTCCGCCAGCTACACTCCCGTAAGCCCCAGGCTCATTCAGATCCACTGTTTTGTTCTACTTTGTCTATAGGATCCGAAGTGACAGAGACATAGTTTGGTGGTGATAGCAGACTAGACATTGCAAACCATGTATCCTAACTAATTCTCCCAGTGGCTTCATATGCACATTGAACAGGCACTGACTGGGGTTATGGACTAGGACCAGTTGCTGTTTCCTGCTGTAATAGGGAGTTCCCAGTCTGCATTTTTCCAAATTAAAGTTTCTTTTCTGCTTAAATATTATCATGTCTTCTGTTTAGCTATAAACAGTTGCAAATGATAAATAAATCAATATTTGTTAATGTTATGATGCACTAGCATCTATCAGATACGCATGGGATGATTTATAGAGTACAGCATTTCAAGCCTGACCCTAGCAGGTCTCAGAAAGCACTTAAAAAATAAATTTACCCTGGCCTCTCTCACCCCATTTCAAAAAGGGTGACAAAGATGAAGTAATTTATAAGTCACACTTTTATTAATGCTTTTAACTTTCATATACTTGGCTTTGTTGCCCTCCGAGCAGCATAAGTGCAGCTCCTGGTTGTATGGTAACCTTCAGTGCTTTGAGGGGGTTTTGTACAAATGATCAACTCATAAATAGGTGCTGCGCTCCACATTATCCTGCCATAAATTCACAGGCCCGTTCAAGTACATCAAGAAAGAGCAACTTGAACTAGGCGTTTTGCTCTGAGTTTACAGACTAATGCAGTGCTAATGAGCAGCTGGGCAAAGGGTTTCCAGAAGCATGTCTAATGCTTTACATTGTGATACCATGCTTATTGCCTGGCTGGAGTAGACGTATATAAAGCAGGAGTGAAGTGGACAATACAGTTCCATTTTAGTGACTTCAGAACTGCAACCCAAGGAAGGCTCTTTGAGTGGAAATACATGGTCTGTCTTGCCTGTGATGTTAGACATCATTAGGATATTTGATGTAAAAGAAAACCAAGAAAAGCTTCAAGAGATTGTAACAGATAGTTATTTGCTCGAAGGCCCTGTTGTTGAGACTTTCAGGGTTAGCAGCATTGGTCTGACTGCCCACCAGCTTTTCAAGAATCTCTTGTGTATAATAACGATGTGAAAAAATCTGGGGTCAAATTCTGCCCTTCACCCCAAAGTTTGGGTTCTTGATCTCTGCACAGAGAATTGCATTGGAGTTGTATGGGAATGTTGATTTGAATAAAATGATCAACATCCCTAGTATATTAAGATGTTATAGAAATTGGATGAGAATGGCAAAATGCACATGGGTAGCAGAATCAAAAAGAGAGACAGACAACTTCTTCCAAGCAGTGAAGGGAAAAGGCGATAGTGCGTACATGGTGTCAAACTTGATTTATAAATTATATACTTTTAAATGAGAAACAAACTAAAAATTAGAATATATGTGCTCTAATTTGGAGCTTTAACCCCACCCCCCAATTGATTGGAGGAAATAACTGAGACAGTGTACACATTATATCTACATCTGTATCAATTATAGCTACAGCAAAATGACATCAATTATGAAAAGTGTTCAGTGTTGGCCTAACTCTGCTCTGATTTAAATCAATGGTAAAGCTCCTTATAAAGTTGTGGCTACATTGTCAAGTTAGACAGGGTTCAGACAAATAAAGTATTTCTTTGGTTTAAATTACATGCGTACAGCTAATACTAGATTTTAACAAACATTAAAACAACACCCCAAACAAAGGACCAAATCTGGCCTCAAGGCAGAACACACCCACAGGAGAGAAATAAGAGCTGCTTAAGCACGTGCCTTCTGTCTTTCTAGTGGCCCCTTGAACGTCAAATAATGTATTGTCTCTGAGCTGTTCTAATGACCGTTGGCGCTATGAGCAAAGAAAAGGTGCAATTCACTGGAAGAAACTTGCATATCTAAATAGCTTTCCAGCTAGCAGGGTAGAGTTGTGAGGTAAAAATACTTAAGGTGCATGTAAAGCTTTTGGTAAAAATACTCAAATTAGTTAAGGAAATCTTTATGCTACCAAGATGTGCACAAGATATAGTTCATCTGGATATTTTTTAGAGTCATGGTAATGTCAAGAGTTTGCAATACAGTTAGATATTTAAATTAGCTCAGAGTTATACCTGGTATGAAAACAAATAATTTTTGTTCATGGATTGACAAAGAAGTCAGTCACAATATTGCCAGGGACTTCATGGAGTCAGGATTTCACCCATTAAATTGATCCTTTCCCGATAATTGATCCTTTCCAGCAGGGTTATATTATTGTCAGGGGACGTTCTAGCATTCCCAGGTTGGGAGCATCAAGAGAAAGTGTATGCACTTGAGGAAAAAAAATAGTTCACAAAGCTCAGGCTACTGGTGCTTTAAGCAATCCACTCTTCTAGCATAAAGTAAATAAAGACTAGAGCAAGCACTCCTGGTCAGTCTGATTTATCTGCTGCTGATTTAGAACGCCAATACAGCTTGAGTTTCCTGGCTGTGCAGGATGGAAGGCACCACCGAAAGGCTCGGGTTTGACTAATGCTGGAACTGGTGGATTTAGGAAAGGGAAGAAGGAAAAAAATCACGCTTGAAGTGTTCGTGAGAATTCTCCAGAAAGGAAGGGAGAATAATGCTTTTCGTCTCTGTGGTGTGTTTCTGGAAGAACTGGCGGATTAATAGAAGGTCCTTGAAGTCATAGGATACCATTGATCTCTATGCCTGGAGGCAGACTCTTAATTTTGGATCAAGGAGCTGTGAAATCCAGGGATCCTTCTGGTCTTGAGAGCTGTGTTTTATATGGACTTCTTCCAGGGGCCTCGTTCAGTCTGGAACCTGCTCATTCATATGAGGGCTTTCTGCATGTTTTCCAACAAAAGGAACTGGCACTCAGCACAGCTCCATGATGGTACTGGAATTGCTGCCAGACCCTCTGCCTCTCCAGACTAGGTAGGAATAGAGCCTCAGGTGGCATATCAGACACCCCGTTGGAGCAGGGCGGTGAAAATCTGATATGCTGGATTTAAGGAGCCTTGCTGGTGTGACACCACATCTTGTACATAAAGTTAGTTTTATCTGTTGGAAACAAGGTAAGTTTGGCTTTTCCATTAATGTTTCCTGTTTAAAATTAGAAAAAGCCCCATCCAGAGTTAAAGTGAAAAGCTGTTTTAATTTTAAAAGGTTTAGAAGAAGTGACTGCGTGTGGTCCAAGTGATCCATGTCTAGGTTTTGAAAGTTTTGGTTGTGGTTTCCTATTCTCAGCCAGACCATCATTTGCTGACATCCCTGGAATCTCATTTACAACCCTTGACAGAGCAGTAGAAAGTGTTTTTGCAGACAGTCAAGATATTTAGGAAGGTCCTTTACTGGACTTGCCTTTACTGGATTTGTGTGCTGGGCTTATATTAGAGCTGTAATAGTAAGTTTGATTTGAAAGTTTTCAAGCAATCCTGAACCCTCACATCAGTAGGAGACACCTCAATACTTACCAGTTACCAAGGCGTCTTTGTGCTTATCATGGTTAGTGAATAACGGTGCCAGGAAGTTTCTCAAACTTTTATTTTTTCTTCCCTCCTCCATTCAAGTGGAAAGTTTTGTTTTTTAAGACATTCATTTTAGTGTTGTATTTGGAAATGTTGGCATCTGTTAACCTTGAACACCTGTCTCTTCAGTGGCTGGTAACTGACTCTATGTGCCTGATTTTAACCTGGGTCTGTTGGCTGTGTGGTTAGTTTAATATAATGTTTCAGGACACCTGATGTAATTGAAAGATGTTGTATTTTTGCATGACAGTAATTTCCCTTTGCAAGGGTGACTTGTACCATTAGTATAGTGAAACCTACATTGGACCCCTGTCCAGGGATCCAACAAAAATGGTCACTTGAGGGGTTAGGTCTTTAATAAGATTTTACATGAATAGCTGCATGAAGCCCATAAAATATTAAAGTGTACTGATTTGAATAGAATGTTCTTTATAAAACACAACGCAAACTTGGAAGTGCAATATGAATAAAAACTGGTTTGAATGTAAAGGTCGTTTTTCTCTGAAACATATGTCTTCCAGTTACTCTAAACAAAGGCGAGATACTGAAGCCAGAAGACAGCAGTTTTTATGAGTACTTAAAACCGAACACAGAAGTATGCAAAGTGCAGAATCTCCTATGTACAAACTCTGGGTGTACTCTGAGCATTGAATTCTAATTGAGTTTGTCCACTCCCTTAGGGGAGAGTATTGTTATATCTGGCATCAGTTCTAGGTTGCCTTTGATGATATTAGTTAAATGGTCACTTAGTACTGGTAATATATCATTGTACACTGCTTGGAGATACCTTGTGGTTGTCTCACAGGGCAGGAGAAGGGTTAACATAGGTTTAATTATAATTGTTTCCCACATACTGTACTTACCTCAACCAAGGAAGTCAAGCAAAAGTAGAGAGGAATGCTGTTTGGAAGATTATGATTGCCAGTGGCTTCTGGGAATTAGAACATATTTTCTTTTCTTTCTGAATTGTTGACTGTGGCAATGCGGATGTTCCCCACTGAAGGGAAATGAGTTTGTTTTCTGATGAGGAGAAACCAGAAAGTCAATGTGACTTGTGCATCTAAGTCACCCACTTTTGGGAATACCACCCATGACCATTGTAAGACTTCGCCTAGTTAGGACTCTCATGTCCTGTAGTACATAATTTCACTACTAACATTATTGTGCTATTATGCAGTACAAGGTCGGATCTTTTGTCTCCATGGAAGCTGTTATGCCATATTGCATAGCTGTACATCACCATGTTCCAGTGCTCCATAAATGCTTTCCAGTACCACCATTTCAAACATGCAGCAGAGCTCTGAGATTGCAGTGAGGTCGTCCAAGAAGTGTCAGTGTTTAGTGCACTTTGATGCACCTTCAGGCAGCCAAGGAAGACCAGGTTACTGAGTTAAATGAAGGCTCCTGAATTCATGCCAGGACATTTGGGGATGATTAAAAGGTTTTCTAGCCTTTTTCTCTTTTGTGCTAACATAAAAGAAAGAAAATTAAATAAAAAAACCTGTCAGCATTGAACAAAAGCAAAGGCTCTGAAGGAAACTGACGTTACTTCTGAATTTCTCTGTTTCTCTGGTCAAGTCAACATATGTCGAAACGTGGTTTTGTATTTTAAAGCCTCCTGTTGCAGAGGCTTCTCAGTCAATGTAATTCCACTGTTGATAATTTAAATGATGAAGTGGACTCAGTGAGGACAATAGCCATGAAACAGATAGAACTGTGTTCAGTGCAGGACATAAATCCGTGAAAACTCAAGGCTCTGCTGTTGAGCACCTGAGTGGATTGCCAGCTGCACAAGGAAGCTCTGCTGCAGGTGGAGACATTTACGTCTAGCAGCAAAGCAGGAGCATTTTACTGATATCACTTCAGTTTGATCCTCCAGGTCTGTCTCAAAAAGAAAATAGCCTAAGGAATGCAGTTCTGCCCTTTTCAACTGTGCATTGCACCTCAAGCTCTGTCTGTCACATCCTTACAGAAGGATTGGGTGCTTCCAAGGAAAACTCACCCACTGTAGCTAGACTCAGGTCCCTCTTTATTTATTTTCTGTTAGCCATATCGTTAGAGACCGGGGGCAGATCCTCAGCTGGCATGAATTGACACCGCTCCATTGACTTCAGATTGGGGCACTTTCAAGGTATGTCTGTACTAGAACTGGAAGGTATAAATCCCAGCTTGAGGACACATAGCCGCACTAGCTCTGTAGAAGTGTAGCTGTGGCTGCAGGTGGGGCTAGCTGCCCCAAGTACCTGCCTATGGTCTTGGATGGTATCAAGCTTGGAACTGCTGGCCCCTAAATGCTGCCGCAGCTACACTCTGTTGTTAGCGTACTAGCGTGATCAGAACTAGCGTGGGTGTATCTCCTCCAGCTGACGTGTGCCTTCCAGAGTTAGTGTCGACGTTACCAAATTTAGGGTATCACTGGTGGAAGATTTGACTATGTTCCTGGCCAAAGCCAGGAACGTCTAAACTTTAATCTCACCCTGATGTACGCTTCCCTTTGTAGTCTTGGAAAACTTACTTAACCTCTCTCTCTGCCTCAGCTTCTTGAGCTGTAAGATGGGCCTAATCCTACTGACGTGTTATGTGAATGCTGGGTGAAGAGTGGAACAAATGAGCCCTCATTTAGTACAAAATCAAGATGTTGAGAACAAAATTAATCAAGGGACCAAGGGATGCGAAGAGAAGAAATTCTTTAATTGCCTATGCACCAGTGTGAGGAGCCTGAGTAAATAAACAAGAGGAATTGAATTGCTCATTTATGAGCATAAAGTTGCCGTAGTTGGTATTATTGAAACCTGGTGGGAATTGTTGCATGAGTGGAATGTTAAAAACAAAGTTTACTTTATCTGTTGTTGAGTCACTGACAACTCGGAAGTGAATGCTTATGAATCAGTGTTCCAACAGATAAAGCACAAGATGGGGTATTAGTAAGTGACCACCAAACACCACCAGGAAAAAGGATGACCTGCTCCTTAAGCACCTACCTGTAATGTATATATGTATAGAAAAAAAGCGCATGATCATGGGGAACTTCAATCTGTATAGGCTGCCAGTACTAGAACATCCTTGGAATTTCTAAAAATTATAGATGACACTTTCCTAACTGAAAAAATGTTGCATTCAGCACAGAGTAGTTCTACATTAGACCTTATCCTGACAGATAAAGAGGAATTGATCACAGAACTAAAAAAGGGTGGTTGCACAGGTGCAAGTGATCATGACTTGATTACATTTGTTACATGCAAAAAGAATAAAGTCCAAACCAGTAATGTTTGTACTTGGTGCTTTAAAAGGGCTAATTTCACAAAGCTGAAAACAATTATGAGACAAATCAGCTGGGAGAAAGCATTTAAACAGAAAAATATGAATGGTAATTGGGAACTGTTTAAGAGCATTTTATTTAATGCCCCCAAAGCCACAACTGAGAAAGAAGGCTACACTGGGTAAAAAACCAATCTGGCTCAAGTGGGAAGTGAAATCAGCTATACAAAATAAATAAACAAATATATATAAACAAATGGAAAAAAGTGGAAGTTGGTAGCAATGAATATAAATTAGAAGCTAGGAATTGTAGAAAATTGATAAGGAAAGCAAAAGGACAATAAGTGAACTGTCTGGCAGCAGAGTTAAGAACAATATGAAGGAGTTTTAAGTACATTAAGAAAAAAAGAATCTTAACAATGGCATTGGTCCATTAGTAGAAAACTGTCAATTATAATGTAAAAAATGCAGGGTGTTCAATAAATACTTATGTTCTATATATGGGAGAAAGCCAGACAATGTATTGGTATCATATGATGATGATGAAAAAATACTTTCCATTCCAGTAGTAACTAAGGAAAATGTTACACAGCAGCTACTGAAGTTTGACATTTTTCAGCAAGTTTGGATAACTTGCATGCAAGAGTTTAAAAAGAGCTAGCTAAGGAGCTCTCTGGACCATTACTATTGATTTTCAATAAGCTTTGGAGCACTGAGGAAGTTCCAGAGGATTGGAAGAAAGCTAATGTGTCAATATTTAAAAAGGGTAAATCAGAAGACCTGGGTAGTTATAAGCCTGTCAGCCAGGCATCAGTCCCAGGCAAAATAATGCAATGATTGATAACAGGACTTGATTAATAAATCATTAAAGGAGTGTAGTATAATTAATGCCAAACAACATGGAAAATAGATCTTGTCAAAACTAACTGTATTTTGATGAGATTATAAGTTTGGTTAATAAAGGTAATAGTGTTGATGTAATATACCTAGGCCTTGGCTACACTGGAGAGTCGCAGCGCTGGTGGTGGCTTTACAGTGCTGCAACTCACTCACCGTCCACACTTGCAAGGCACATACAGCGCTGTATGTCCCTGGCTACAGCGCTGGCTGTACTCCACCTCGGCCTGGGGAATAACGACTGCAGCGCTGGTGATGCAGCGCTGCTCCGCCAGTGTGGCCACCAAAAGCGCTCTTATTGGCCTCCAGAGGTATTCAGAGGTATCCCAGAATGCTTGTTCAGCCACTCTGCTCATCAGTTTGAACTCTACTGCCCTGGCCTCAGGTGACGCGCCCTTTAAATGCCCTGGGAATTTTAAAAATCCCCTTCCTGTTTGCTCAGCCAGGTGTGGAGTGCAATCAGTGAATCTTTCCAGGTGACCATGCCTCCACACGCCAAACGAGCCCTAGCATGGAGCAATGGCAAGTTGCTGGACCTCATCAGTGTTTGGAGGGAGGAAGCTGTGCAGTCCCAGCTGCGCTCCAGCCGTAGGAATTACGATACCTTTGGGCAGGTATCAAAGGCCATGCTGGAAAGGGGCCATGACTGGGACGTGCTGCAGTGCAGGGTTAAAGTGAAGGAGCTGTGGAGTGCCTATTGCAAAGCCCGCCGCTCCGGCACTGCCCCCACGACCTGCCATGGAGTCCCTGGAGGCATGCAACCAGGAGCTCTTCTCAAGCCAGGAGGAAGGTAGCCAGTCGCAGCAGCCGGTACTTGGTGGAGGACAAACAGAGGAGCGGGTTCCTGGTAAGCGGCGTTTATTTTCAGGATGGAAATTTTTCAGGAGAGGAGGGAGGGTTTGGGCTGCATGCATGCATGCCTAGATGTGATAGACCACATCAATGCACTATTCCACATCACGGTAATTGGCCTCGGTAATCTCTTCAAAAGTTTCAGCCAGAGCGTGGGCAATGCGCTTGCGCAAGTTTATTGGGAGAGCCACTGTGGTCCTTGTCCCAGTCAGGCTAACGCATCCGCGCCACTGTGCCGCGAGGGGTGGGGGGACCATTGCAAGACACAGGCAAGCTGCATAGGGGCCAGCGTGGAATCCGCATTGCTGTAGAAGACCCTCCCGCTCTTCCCAGGTGACCCGCAGCAGCGAGAGATCTTCCAGGGTCAACTCCTGTGGAAAATGTTGGGAGAGTGTTCAGTGTAGGTGCCCCCTGCAGCTGTTTGCTTTCCCCAACGCACAGAAACCCCAGTACAGCCCTGAAGCAATCAGTCCCCCTTACTCACCATTTCGGGGCTCCTGTGGGTTATGTGCGCTCTCTTTGGTATGGGAAAATTTTGCTATTGTGAAGACTGTAAACTCCTTCACTGTGTGGGAATAACTGTCTGATATAAACAGTGCTGCCTCTGTTAAGTGTTGCCTTTTTTGCCTTTCCACAAGCAACCTTGAGATCTCGGCTGCCCGTGTTATCAACAGCTCAAAGACTCCAAAACCTCCAGAAGAAGCCGCGAAAAAGCAAAGAAGACATGCTGCAAGCAGTTATGGATCACTCTGCCACAGAGAATCAAAAAGTGCAGGACTGGAGAGAAAGGGAAAGCAGGATCTGCCAGAAAAACGCAGCGGCCAGGAAGAAAAGCACAAAGCAGCTGATAAGCATCCTGGTGCACCAAGCAGACTCTATCCAGGCGCTCGTAGCCATGCAGGCAGAGCACTACCACACCGCCCCCCCCATCCCAAAACTCTTTCCCTTGTGACCCAATGTCAGGTCAAAACCCCCTTCCCCAGCATCCAGGTTCTTACCACCACCAGCTGCCTCCAACACCTGTACGTTCACCAACCAGCCCTGAGAACTACGACCCTTACCCTCTGCACTCAACCCCCATCACCATGCAGTATAGCCATCCTGAAGTGCAGCAGTCATTGCACAGCACTCCAGACAGGACATATTCAAACCTGTGACTGTACAGTTCACCACTTCACCCCCCTGCCCTTTTAGGTTCCCAAAATGTTGTGTGTCTGTCAATAACAGGGCTGGCTCCAGACCCCAGCGCGCCAAGCAGGTGCGTGGGGCGGCATTGTCCTGCCAGGGTGGCATTTGGCTCCGGCGGACCTTCCGCAGTCATGCCTGCGGAAGGTCCACCGGAGCCCCGGGACGAGCAGGCATGACTGCGGAGGGTCCCCTCTTCCCGCGGCTCCGCTTGAGCTCCTGCAGGCATGACTGTGGCGGGTGCGCTGGTCCCGCGGCTCGGACGGAGCTCCCACAGGCATGCCTGCGGATGCTCCACCGGAGCCACGGGACCATCCGCAGACACTTCTGCCCCGGCCGCGGGACCGGGGAAGGGCGGCGCGAGCGGCACGGCGCGCCGCCCTGCTTGGGGCGGCGGAATTTCTAGAACCGCCCCTGGTCAATAAAGTTATTTTCTTTTCAATAAATGAATGATTGGCTTTGAAAACAGTCTTTATTATTGCAGAAAGTCAAAGATACCTTAGCCCAGGAAAGAAACAGGCACTGCAAATTAGCTTAGGAAACACAGATTCCTACTAACATTGTAACCACTGCACTTCACTCCCGTGCAAGGCAGCAAACATTACTGTTGGTTTTCAGCCTCAAATTCCTCCCTCAAGGCATCCCTAATCCTTGCAGCCCTGTGCTGGGCCTCTCTAGTAGCCCTGCTCTCTGGCTGTGCAAATTCAGCCTCCAGGCGTTGAACTCAGATGTCCATGCCTGACTGAATCTTTCACCCTTCCCTTCACACATATTATGGAGGGTGCAGCACACGGATATAACCGCGGGGATGCTGCTTTCCCCCAAGTCTAGCTTCCCATACAGAGATCGCCAGCACCCCTTTAAATGGCCAAAAGCACACTCCACAGTGATTTGGCACCGGCTCAGCCTGTAGTTGAACCGGTCCTTGCTCCTGTCAAGCTTCCCTGTATACGGTTTCATGAGCCAAGGCATTAACGGGTAAGCAGGGTCTCCAAGGATCACAATAGGCATTTCGACATCCCCTACTGTGATCTTCCGGTCTGGGAAAAAAGTCCCTGCCTGCATCTTCCTGAACAGGCCAGTGTTCCGAAAGATGCGTGCATCATGCACCTTTCCAGGCCAGCCTGTGTTAATGTCAATGAAACGCCCACGGTGATCCACAAGTGCCTGGAGAACCATAGAGAAATACCCCTTCCAATTAACATACTCGGATGCTAGGTGGGGTGGTGCCAGAATAGGAATATGCGTCCCATCTATCGCCCCTCCACAGTTAGGAAAACCCATCTGTGCAAAGCCATCCGCAATGTCCTGCACGTTCCCCAGAGTCACGGTTCTTCTTAGCAGGATGCGATTAATGGCCCTGCAAACTTGCATCAACACGATTCCAACGGTCGACTTTCCCACTCCAAACTGGTTCCCGAACGATCGGTAGCTGTCTGGAGTTGCCAGCTTCCAGATTGCAATAGCCACCCGCTTCTCCACCGGCAGGGCAGCTCTCAATCTCGTGTCTTTGCACCGCAGGGTGAGGGCGAGCTCCTCACACAGTCCCATGAAAGTGGCTTTTCTCATCCGAAAGTTCTGCAGCCACTGCTCGTCATCCATCCGTGGAACGCCGCTGAGCATTTCCGTGAATACCAGAAGCAATTTAGTGTCATACGCGTCAGGCGACTCGCTATCATCGTCGGACTCCTCATCACTTTGTATCTTAAGGAATAGCTCAACTGCCAAATGTGATGTGCTGGCGAGACTCGTCAGCATAGTCCTCAGCAGTTTGGGCTCCATTTCCCACAGAAATCGCGCTGCACAGAAACCGTTGAGAGAGTCAAGATGGCGCCAAATGTGGACGGAAAAACAGGGATTGCTGGGAGGTGAAGCGATGCATCACGGGGCGTTGGGACAGGAAGCAGAATGACCTGCACCCTCCGCCCCCTTCCCACAACCCACGGCGCCAAAATGGGACGAGGTGCTCTGTGGGATAGCTGCCTATAATGCACCATTCCCAACACCGCTGCAAATGCTGCAAATGTGGCCACACTGCAGTGCTGGTAGTTGTCAGTGTTGCCACACTGCAGCGCTTTCCCTACACAGCTGTACGAAGACAGCTTTAACTCCCAGCGCTGCACACCTGCAAGTGTAGCCAAACCCCTAGACTTCTGTAATTGTATGCAGTGTTGTAGCTGTGTCGGTCCAGGATATTTGAGCTTACACAGAGCTCTTCTTCGGGTCAGAGTACTTTTCACCGACCTGAAGAAGAGCTCTGTGTAAGCTCAAAGCATGTCTCTCTCACCAACACAAGTTGGTCCAATAGAAGATATTACCTCCCCCACCTTGTCTCTCTAGACTTCTGTAAGGCATTTGATTTGGTGTACCACACAATATTTTGATAAAGAAACTAGGATGTGTGATGGAGCAAGGCCGGATGGCTACAGGAAAGTACTGAGGAACAGGTATGTTAGCTCCAGGCTAAGCAAATCCCTAGTACCATGGGAACCAAAATGGCAGTTGCTCCAGGCTAATCAAGGCACCTGGGGCCAATTAAGAACTTTCTAGAAGGCAGGCCAATTAAGAACTTTCTAGAAGGTACCGGAGAGAGCTACATTGATTGGAGCACCTGCAGCCAATCAGGACAGGCTAATCAAGGCACCTGGTATAAAAAGGGGAGCTCACTCCAGTCTAGGGAGGAGGAGCCAGAGGAAAGAAGTGCGCATGAGGAGCTGGGAGCAAGAGACACAAGGAACTAAGAACTGAGAGGGGGTACTACTGGAGGATTGAGGAAAACACCATACAATCAAGCAGCATCAGACACCAGGCGGATCCGGTGGTGAGGATAAAGAAGGTGTTTGAAGGAGGCTATGGGGAAGTAGCCCAGGGAGCTGTAGCGGTCAAGCAGCGGTTACATGTAGCACTATAGAGACTGCTGCAATTCACAGGGCCGTGGGCTGGAACCTGGAGTAGAGGGCGGGGCCGGGTTCCCCCCTAGCCCCGCTACTCCTAATCAGATATAGGAGTAGTTGATCCAGACTATGGGTTTCATCCAAGGGGAAAACCACTGAGGGGAAGAAATCCGCCAATAAGCGCAGGACCTACTAGAGGAGAGGAGGAACTTTGCCACAGATTATACAACAAAATCAACATGGTACATAATAAATGGATTAAAAACTGTCTGGTCTCAAAACGTAATTGTAAATCATTGAGCAGGGGTATTTCTAGAAGGATCCCACAGGGATCGGTTCTTGACCTGAAAGAAAATATAAATTAATTTCTGATAAAATTTGCAGATGACACAAAATTGGTGGAGTTCTCTATTCTGGTCTGTCAGCTGAGCCAAGGACAATCTGCTTCATTGTTGCTCTATGGTTAGGAGCTCAGTTCAGTAGGTGCAGGATATTTGCAGTATGGTGTACACTGTGATAGTTTTCACTGTTTGGTCAGTATAAAGGATAGATCTCATAGCCAGGGGCGGCTCTAGACATTTCGCCGCCCCAAGCATGGCGTCATGCTGCGGGGGGCGCTCTGCCGGAGGCAGCCTGCCTTCCGCCCTCTTGGCAACCGGCATAGCGCCCCCCGTGGCATGCCGCCCCAAGCACGCGCTTGGTGTGCTGGGGCCTGGAGCCGCCCCTACTCATAGCGCAAATAGAATTGCCATAACAGATCAGATCAGTGGTCCTTGTAGCTCAGTATCCTGTCTCTTGATAGTGGCCAGTACCGATGCAAGAAATTCTATAATGGATAGTTATGGAATAACCTGCCCTTAGAGAAAATATCTTCCTTACCCTAGGTAGTTAGTAGTTTGCTTATGCCCTGAAGCATGAAGGTTTATATCCCATATAAATTTTTTATTTTATCTAATCTAGCTGTGGATGTTTTTATTAATAATAAAAGCATCTTCTTTCAATCTTGCTGAGCTCTTGGCTTCAGTGATATCTTGTGACAATTGAGTTCCAAAAGTTATTTTTATACACAATGAAGAATTGCCTCCCTTTATCAGCTTTAAATTTGCTGCATTTTAATTTCATTAGGTGTTCTCTATTTCTAGTGTTATGTGATGGTAAATGGGAGTTCCTGATTTGATGTCTAGGTCTCTTTCCTGAGCAGTTATATTTAATTTAGATCTTTCCAATATGTGGAAGAAATAATTTGTGTTATTTCTAATATACATCCCATTTTACTAATCTGCATTAAATTTCTCTGACATTGTGCTGCCTAATCTTCTAGTTTAGTTAGGTTCTTCTGCCTTTCTTCGCAATTTTCCCCACTTTTGATTGTCCTAGATAATTTTGTGTCATTCACAAATTTTGCCACTTAGCTATTCATCCCTTTTCTAGATAATTGTAGGTGGAGCTGGTAGCCCCGCCATAGTTAAGGTTGCATGACACTTTGCATTATAAGGCCCTGTTTTCAGTTGCGTATACCTTTGCCAAACTTTATTTGGTTTGAAATTTCCCATGCCAGGTGTCTGCCTCAGATTATTTGTTTGAAGTATCAGCTAAAATGGTTCAGCTGTTTCAGAGAATGTATTTAATGAAAAACACATTGTTTTGCCCATGTTAAAAAATCCGTACACCTGTTTAACTGAGAAGCTCTAACACCACTGGGCTTAGGAGCCAGGACTTGAAAGTAAGTGTGTGTGTGATTGTGATATCCTGGTGCCAGGATGTGCCTTTTGCTATCCCCATGAAAATTTACCCAAATTTGTCCATGTTATAAACCTCAGAAAAATCTCAGTTTGCACATACTCAGTAAACACTTCTTAAAGTTTGGCAGATAACGTCTCCAAAGATTTCACCTGCACTGGGCATGCTTCAGCCCAGGGTCATGTTGCAGCAGCTGAGTCCGGCTTTCCCTGTAATTGCGTCTCCTGACAGCTGGGAATGCTGAGGTTCCAGGCCCTGGAACTGAGAGCAGGAGTCTGCCTGTCCTGTGTTCTCAGGGTTCCCCCTAGTGATGCCCAGGCAGCATGGAAGAGAGGAAGAAGGAGCCCCATTGGAACACAAAGGGGAGAGATATTGGGGGAGAATGGAGAGGGGAAAAGAGGTTGGAGGAGCCAGAGGGTGGAGAGGACCAGAGAGGGCAAGAGCAGGAATTAGGGGGTGCAGGGTTTGGATAACAACCTTAATTCTGACATTTCCTCACCTTTGGGTGCCTGACTTTGCAACTGTAATGTCTTAATGTAGTTTTTGGATGTAATGAATAAAAATTTTAAGCACTGATCTTGGTATAGATACTGGAAGCACCTTATTGTTAATGTTTTGTCTTGTTGTGAATTGGCTCTTGGTTTCTACCCATTCTAGAACTTTATTTGATTTTTGGTACCACCCAGAATGCGGTAGGCATGTTCCAAGCCCAGAAGAAGACACAGTCCCTGTCTTAAGAGTGAACTGCTGAAAAAGGCAAAGCAGAGGAGGAGGAACAGTCTATAAGTAAAAAGGGATCAGGGTGATGACAGCTCACTTCCTATCCCTTTCCTCCACATAAATGAGTAGAGAGGAGAAATAAATGGTTTCTTGAGGCGTCATTGAAGAAGTGGATCTTGAGGAGAGATTAAAATGAGGAGAGGAGTGTTACTTTGTAGACTAGTTCAGGAAGGAATTTCCAGTCATTGGGAGGGGGTGATTTGGAACTTTGTCTTTCCTCTTGCCTACATACGTTTGGGGTTTGTAGCACCAATAAACAGTATCAAACCCTTCTGGAGTACCCAGGACACACAGGCATTGCACTACCCCTTTAAAGAGGGCAGAGTATTCTTTGTGTGGCCAGTGCACTCTGTCAGCTGGTTTGGAAGGGGGTTGCAGAGTGACCATGACCTCACCTTACTCCTATTCCTCTCTCCCCTTTGGGCTGGCTTGTGGTGCTAACTAGGAGCAGCATTAATGCTCAGCAGGGTTCCAGGACTGAAATGAGCACCAGCCTATTTGCAAGGAGTGTTAGAGGGGGGAAAACTCTTTGGATACTTCCCATTTCCACTTTTGCACCTGTGCAGTGGCTGGGCACAATTTGGCCTGCAATGTTTATCTGAGATTGCGCCTGAGAACAATAATATTGAGTCAGATATTTCTATTTGTGAAGCCCCATCTACTCTTTTATGCTGTGACCAACCCAGCGGAGTCAGAGCACTTGGTTTAAAACCAATCCAGGCTAATATGATCCAATAATAATAATAATGAGCAAAGCAGTGCTTAGTAGTTATAGTACTTAACATTTATTAATCCTTGCAAATCCATTTGAAGTAATCAATGTAAATGTTATCATAGTTGATGTGCTTGTAAAGCTCCATGATCATATTATCTAGCACCTCAGAAACAGGCATGGAATTATCTTTCCAACATGAATGTGAGATGTGAGTTAGGAAAGTGTTCTTGGGCCTCAGGTCCCCATTTTACAGATGGCTCAAGATAATGCAGGCAGGCTGTGGCCAAGCCTCAAGCTGAATCTGGGTTTTCTGAATCCTAGTCCAGTCCCTTCCACACAAGACACTCTTCGGTTTCCATGTAACAGGAGAAGCTCTGCGAGGGTAAATGACTTTCTGAAGGCTGAACAGCAAATCAGTAATTGAACTGGGATTTCCAAAGGGAATCAGGATCAGGATCAGTTTACTACTGCCTCTTCTTTGGTCCCTGCCACCTGTCGATTGGAATGTAATTTGTTAATGCAATTTCACAATATTTATTCTCGGTTAAATTATAGCAACCTGAACCAGTTTCAAACCATATTTAAAGCTATTTCTACTAATATGGGTGTAAATGAGGCCTTTCACGACACAGTATTTTTCTAGATCTTTTTAGAATGATAAGCGCTCACTCATGCGAGATGGAGAAAGGCCACAGTGCTAGTTAGTTTTGATGATATGATTCCATTGTATTTGTGTCAGAAGAGATGTCTAAACTGTCGCAGGGAACCGAGGGCCTTGGTCGTAGTGCATGTTTGATGGGACTCCCTGTCGAGACCTCTGGAAGCTCCAGGCAACGTGAGATGCATCTAGCTCTTGTCACGTGCACGAATGGAAACCTTCACATTCCCACAGTTCTTTTCTACTTGCCCTGACTTCTTGTCAGGGAAACGAGGGAGGACAACATTTGGTAATGACATGCAGAGAATAGCATGAGGACTTTTCATATGGCACAGGTTTGCATGCCTCTCTCTGGTCTGTGTCCCATCATCAGCGACCTTGGAGCTAGACCAGCTTTGCAGGGAGGAACTATTAGAAATTGCTACACAAGGGTGCAGGTCCTCAGAAAGGTTCTGCTCATTAAAAAGCGAGTTAGTACTTCCTGAAAGCAACGGTGATTTTCCCCACACAGGGAACTACAGCATAGCCACAATGTGCAAAGAAATGAGAGGCAGGCATCAGCTGGGCATGTCCTGCTCCCTTCCCTTTGGAATTGGAGCAGAATGTGTTTGCTTGCTTTCTTTTTAAACACCTTTTCTTAAATGTGCAACTGAAAAATGTTCTTCATGTTCCATGCTGCAGCAGTGGCTGCTGCTGCCACTACAGGAACATAATTGCTCACTCATTATTTAAAACAAAAACAAACAAACAACCCCCCCCCAACCAGTGTTAACTAAAAATATACTGAATGTTTTCCAGTGTCAATTCATTACCGTTCTATTCTCCTGCTACTACCATAGACTATGAATCATTGAAATGGGTCTGGAGATGTGGTAGAGGTTCTTTGTCATCCTAGAAGTAGTTGCTTTAGAATTTTTTAATCTAACCTGCTCTCATGTATATTCTGGAAGCAGGCAGAGGGCACTGAACAGTAACATTCTCATGGCCAAATCTTTCCTTCAGTTGGAAGCAAAACCAAACCCACAATTGTATAGTAGAGATAACTGACTGCCATCTGAATCCATGAGCATCTGTGGCAGTGGTTTAGCTTCTGAGCTTCCAGACTCTGGCAAAAGACAGCTATTTTCACAATGTTTCCAGGGAGCGCCACTTAATTTGAATTTTGCCCAGATTTCTGTGTGCATCATCATTTTAACTAGGGTGTACCACTGGTTATAAGATTGTATCTGGCAAATTTATCCATGTTTTCTATGCCACTGTGATGCTTTGCATACCTCCTGGCCCAACACTCCCCCCCCCCCCCGCTCACACACACACGCCCCTAAGAATGCCTATGTTGGAAATATTATCGGAGAGAAGCAGACCCTGATGTCTGGAATCAACAAGTGAAAACTTAGGTACTTTGATCATATCAGGCAGAGAGATAGAAATAACCTTAAGAAAGTTATCCTGGGAGGAATGGTGGCGTGTCTTTGTACTGGGGAAGACCAGTGAAGAGATGGATACGTGGTATATAGGAGATCAATGGGAGGTCAGCTGCTGAGAGCTCAAAACTAGCAATGGATCAAGAAGGTTTCCAAAAATTCTTCTATGATGTTACTAATATTCAGATATGAATAAATGGATATCCATTTACTTATTTCCATCATATGGGAATCATTCACCCAGTGTGTTTTATTGGATATTGCATTTACTACAATTTATTATTCTTGTGTGTATATATAGAGTCTGTGAAGATTCATTGAAGATTTCTGTATAACTGGTAGAAAGTGCTGATAAAAATAGTGTAGGGCTTTCATAAAGGACCTCAGACAGGGATTTCATTTTCTGTCTGTTGTGTTTTATGTGCAAGAATTCAAACAGACATGAGCAACCTGCAAAATATTCAGTGTGTTAGTGTGGATGCTTATCTAAACCTCCTTGACCCTATAATTGGGCTGGAAATCTTTTGAGATCTAACTGTTTTGTAAAATTTCAAGTAGTTTTTGGTTTTGGCCAGAAATATCGCATCATCAGCATTTCTCAAAGAATTTCAGTACAGTTGCCTAATCTAGGCTAAATAGTGGGTGAAAGAGATTTAGCTAAATATTTAAAAGCAAAATTAAACAATCACCCCAAAACCTATAACATTTATTTCTAACCTAAAATGAGCATACACTCTATCCATGCACACGTTAATTCTTCACATGCAGAATAGGCACCTTTCCCCTCTAAGTATCGTACCCTGAAAAGAATTCCTCTGATAGGAAATGGACAAGAAAATGAGGGAGGCCAATGCTCTTGCCCTCTTTTGCCTTCCTTTAGATTGAGATTTGCCAACACCAACCCCTTCCTTTCTTAAACACACAGTTTGTCCTCAGCTGACTGGCTCTTCAGAGCTCCTGCTATTTTTTAGGGTGGATCTGCATTCGCAGGTGACACATCCCACCTTAAGCCTAGCTCATGTTTAGCTCTAGTGATATTAATAATGCAGAGTCAATAGCAGCTGCTATTTTAATTCTCTCATAGGTTCACACTAGGGTGACCAGACATTCCGATATTTAACTCTTTCTCCCACGTCCCGACCGATGTATGACAGGGATGTCATTTGCCCCGATATTGTAGGGTTGCTTGCCAGGCGTCTGGTTGGTGCAGGGCTGGCAGGCTCTCTACCCGGCTCTGTGCAGCTCCCTGGAAGTGGCAACATCTCCCTCTGGGCCCTAGGCACAGGGATGCCCAGGGGGGTTCTGCATGCTGCCCCTGCCATGAGCGCCTGCTCCACAGCTCCCATTGGCCAGGAACCGCGGCCACTTCCGGGCCACTTCCAGGGATCCACTTCTGGGGAGCTGCCTGAGGTAAGCCCCGCCCACATCCCACACCCCCTCCCGCACCGCACAGCCGCTTGGCTGCACCTCCGCCTAGCACCCAGAGGGAGATGTTGCCACTTTTGGGGAGCCACCTGAGGTAAACCCTGCCTGGAGCCTGCACCCCAACCCCCAGCCCTGAGCCTCCCTCCTGCACCCAAACTCCCTCCTGGAGTCAGCACCCCAAACCCCCTTCCGTGCCCCAATCCCCTGCCCCAGTCTGGAGACCCCCCTGTGGCGGAAGCCGGGGCCATGCGCCCCTGACCCCTGGCTTCCTAGGACTGTGCGCCCCTCCCCCTATGGGGGCTCTGAGCCTGTGGCTGCCCCCACCCATGTGTCCTGATATTTTATTCTTGCGATCTGGTCACCCTAGTTCACACTTCCTAAGAAGAACAGTGAAGAGAAGCATAATTATCCCCACAGTTTGCTTGGTTCTTATCTAATTAGATAAATAAATTACATATTTAGGTGAATGGGATTTTTGTTAGCACTGGCCAAACAATTGATTTTGGTTTCCTGACTGTTTCAAAACATTAAAAAAAAAATTCATTAAAGGTCAAACCGAAAACAAAACTTGTAGACATTTTTGGTGAATCTAAAAGTAAAAAAAAAAAATCGTTTGGGTGGAACAAAACAAAACCTTTGTTCCACCCAAACTAAATGTTTCATTTCTATTTTGAACATTCGTTAATATTTTTGATTTAAAAATTCCTTTGTTATTTTTATGAAAAGTAATTTTGCTCTGAAAAATTTAAAATATTTAATTTTAAAGATGTCAGAAGAAAGCATTTTAGATATTTTTGATTTTTTTTTTAAACAAAAATAATTTGGAAAAATTGATATACAGTTGGGAAATGTTTTGATGTCATTGAATCTGTATTGTTCACTGCAAAAAAGTTTCAGCCAAAAATTTTTGCCCGACTTTTGCAATAGTATTAAAGCAATAACTAAATAAAAAAATAATCCAGTCAGAATTACTAAGTAGCCCACTCACACCATCCTTGTGCCTACCCTCTGGAAAGGCTAGTAAACCAGTCCTGCGCTAGTCGTGAAGAGGCTTTGTTGGATCAAAAGAAGAAGTGAGTTTGAGTCACTGAGCCCTCCTCTGTAAATCAATGGGTTTGCTAGCTCAAGTATCTCAACTGATGCCAACTATCCCAGTAGTAAATGAGGAGAGAGATGTGGTTTTTCATTTAACCAAAACCCAAACCACTTTAGGTTTTATTGATTAAAACCAACACCTTGAATTGTTTGAGGAAATTCATTGCAGTCACTGCAGATCAAAAGGTGCTCTCAAGAAAGCAGACTGCAACATCTTGCATGGGATAATGTACCTGATGGAGCTCAAGTGTAGACTCCTGTAGAGCACATTGCAGTGAGCCAGTTTTGTGATGATACCTGCAAGATTGAATAAAGTGAGGTCGTGCATTTGAAAGAACCTGCCCCTTAGCCAGGGGCGGCTCCAGGCCCCAGCACGCCAAGCGCGTGCTTGGGGTGGCATGCCGCGGGGGGCGCTATGCCGGTTGCCAGGAGGGCGGAAGGCAGGCTGCCTTCAGCGGCATGCCTGTGGAGGGTCCGCTGGTCCCGCGGCTGGAGGTCCACCGGAGCCGTGGGACCAGCGGACCCTCTGCAGGCACGCCTGTGGGAGGTCCACCAGAGCCGTGGGACCGGCGACCGGCAGAGCGCCTCCCGCTGCATGCCGCCGTGCTTGGGGCGGCGAAATGTCTAGAGCCGCCCCTGCCCTTAGCTGTTAAGATGCATGTAAATTTAGACTATAAGAAAAATATACTGACTAGTAAGTAACAGTGAAGAAAGAAGCAAGTAACATAGATAATGATTTTAAAGGCCAAACTAAACCAGGTCTTCCAGAGGTTTACACAAACTGACGTACATTCTTCAGGTACTATGAAAAAAGCATAAATTATCACAGACTGTCACCGCTAGCCAGCCTTTGTCACGTAAGCTACACTGTTTATTTTTAACACAAGCACTTTCTGTCTTATACACAGTGTGTTTCTTTTCATAATATGAATGGTGGCGAGTTGGCTATCGGAGATATTATCTAGATCCTTGTTTATCCTGTGAATTATTCTCAATCCTGTGGTTTAGAATACAGCTAAATTTCTTAAATGTAAATAAATGTTAGATGTTTTCATATTTAGATTTACTGCAATGCACCACATAGCTGGATTAACATAAATATAAAAACAATGTTGCAGACTTGACCACTATATTTGTACATTTCTTGATATCAACTAAATCTAATGGGACAGATTCTCTCTTGTAATCCTGCCCCTGCTCCCACTAGCTGGAAGCTGGCTGAACCTCCAGCACTACTAGTTCTCATGATTTGATCAGGTGTCTTTCAGTATTTGGTGTGTTTCTTAAAGTCCAGCTCCTGGAGTTCAGGGATTATGTGAGAATCTTAGCTTTCATTTTAAAAAAAAAGTTTCTAACCCTCATGGCTGTGAAGAAAAGGTTGAAAATGTGATCTGCAGATAAATCTCATGAATTTTAGGAAAATGTTTGATTTCTTGGGACCCAATTTATAAATGGGATGCCTAGAATTGACAATATTGACTCTTGTTATCTGAGAATTCCCTCAGCATGGTGCTGTTATTAGTCTAATACAAGTCAGGACAGCCTGAGACTGCTCTAAATTAGGCAGAGGTGGATGTAGATCTGAAAACTAGCGAGCTGGCTCCTTTGTAAACTCCCTTCCCTACTCCTCCTGCTCCACACAATAGTGACTGAGCATGCACTGACTCAGGCTAAATAGGTTTTTGCTAATTTAATAAGTATTTGAATATGATTAAAACAAGCTGATGAGTGTGAGATCAACAGTGGCTGATAAATTGTGTAAAAATTGAGGCAAGGAATTATTCTCTCTTAATTACAGTTCAGGTTCTTCAAAACAGAAAAAATATCCTCTCTTCCCCCTTCCTCTGGATAGTTAGTTTCACTAGCCAGCTTCACCAGGATGCTCTATCGTTGCCCCCACCTCTCCATTGATAGCCCTGCCTCCTGTTTCCCCCACCTAAAAGGAGCTGGAGGTGCAGGGCTGCCCATCAGAATAAGGGGCATCACGTTCTGTACAGAGCTAGCTGCAGACAGCACGGCTGAGACAGCACTGTGGCTCGACGTCCTTGTGGAGCTATTGAAACTGGCCATGACATTTCATTATGTTGATTTTAACTGGCGTGAGTAAAACTTGTGGACAGGCTCCAATAAGAAAAGAAAAAAAAAGGGGAGGGGGGTTGCAGCAAACCATAAATTAAAATAATAACTGTATGGGCCAACAAACAGCGCACACATGTACAACAAACAAAGTCACCCTAATAAATACATTCCCTTTGATTTATGTTGCTGTGATAATCCTTACAGTCATCCTTTCAGTAGTTGGGTTTTGTTGTGTGCTGATGAAGGACAAAATCAATGTTGGGTCTTTTCATTCTTTTAATAAGGAGAATATAATTCCCCCTCTGTGCTCTGCCAGTCTTGGGAACTCCACTTCAAAACCCATATAAATCTGTAAAAATACAATGTTGGCTTTGGATTTTCTCCCTCCTTTTTCTGGAGAAGGGTTTTCATAGAGATGTTTGTCTTGAAACTTTATCTCATAAACAAAATGTTCTAATATGATCTTCCAGTGCCCTTCACATTCCTGTAAATAGACTCGATGATGACACGTCTTTCTTTTGTGATCTAATGCTGGGAGTACTGACGGGGGGCAAGGGAGGTGTTTGTGTGTGTGAATGGTGGGGAGGGGGCCTTGATGGAGAAGGCAAGGTAAAATAACCAATGCTGCTTGAAAAGTGCAAATATTTGCTAACCACAATTTCATTAAATAAAGATAATATTGAAATATAAATAATATTTATAGAGTGTCTGTCATTCATCAGGAAGGATCAAATTGCATCACAAATGATAAACCTAGCCTGACTGAAATGCAGCCACCTTTGGGATGGAGGATGGTAGCCAGCCCAGAGTACACCGCAAAATAATGGGGGGGGGGGGGAAATTTGGCCAGACCCATGAGGGTAAACGTCTTTGTTTATGAAAAGTACCCCAAGTCTGGTACATTAAGGATCCTTAATGGCTGGAGAGGTGACAGAGCCTTGGGGCTCATGATCTCGCCTGAAAGACCTAAATGACTAACTGCGTGATACTTGGTTCAAATTAGATGGATGAAAGGCTGTTCATACAGGGGCATTGGTGAGCACTGGCTGGCTGAAGCTCAATCCAGATAAAATGGGAAGCAGCTGGAAGATATGGCAAGGATCATATCAGCCCTGTTACTTGAGTTTGTAATCTGGGGCAGAGTTGAATCTTCAGGTGTTGTTAAATTATTTTATAGCAGCAGTGCCAAGGGTGACTCTTCTCACTTATGCACGGACATTTGCAACCATTTATTTTGGATTCAGATGTTACTACTGTAGTCTAGTCCTTTCTAACATACTGAAATGTGCTCTCCGTGGGGCCACACTTTAAATCTACTTGGAAACTAAAACAGGTGCAAAGTTCAGTGGCTTGCTTAAGTGACATATTTTTATGGGAGCGTATGACACCGGGGCTGTTGGTTTCCCAGTGGAGTGTAAGGTGTTGGTTTCAACCTATAAGACACTAAATGGCCTGGACCTACCTACTTGAGAGATTACTACTTTCCCCATGTCACACTGCTGCAGTATCAATCTTGTTTCCCTTTGGTTAGGAAAGGGAGCTGCAGGCAGACATGAAGGGATGTCTAGTTTGGGAGTTCACTCCCCCAGTCCAAAATAGTCAAGCTGTTGACTTTGATCTGCTGTGAAGTCCATCTCTTTCCGGAGCCTTTGGGGAAATGAGGGATATACTGAGGCCTGGGATTTGTGGGTCTAATGGTCTTTTGTTCGCTGTTTCCTTCCTAGTTTTTGGGAGGCTGCTGAGTTTAATTTTGTTTGTACTAGAACAATATATTTTGAATATCTAGGTGATGTGCTTAGAGAACCGGACATGAACACATTTCAGCAGTGCTCGGCATGCTGCACGGGCCTCCCATTTGATTCTGAATCCAATTCAAAGTTAGGACCCTTGTTTTTAAAACTGTTAAGAGGCTTAGACCTAACTTTCGTAGAGACCACTCCACTCTCTGTGATCTAGTGAGACATCTTTGCCACACAGAGACAGTGTAGATGACAGAGCCCATGGGGTGGAGGCTGGGCATTCCTGGTGAAGGTTCACCTGTTGTGGAACTCCTTTATTACCCTGTGTCTGGCTGAGCTGAGCTTGAGTACGCTGCAAGAACCATCAACTTGCACAAGTGTTTCTCCAAACATGGCAGAAACATGGCCTGGCAACATTTCTTATGTTATGGTGAAAGTTTTAAAATTACAATATTGTTTTCTACAATAGCAGCTGAAACCTACTTAATCCAATTCTTAAAGGTGTTCAGATACTGTGGTGAATAAGGTGGTAGAAGACCCTGAACTGATAAGAAAAGAAACACCAGGAGGGATCACAGGTGGTCTTTGTGGTCAAGCGATGATGTTATTTCATCTTGTTCATGGCACCTGGATTCTATGGTAATGGAAACATTTGAAGTACATAGTGGGGTAGGTTCGTCTGGTTTTGTTCCGTTGCATTAAGGAAAAAACAGCACATGTGCAATTTTGTCATTAAAAAATGGAATAAATTCCTGATGACCTGAAAGGGAAAAACAATCTTCATTTCCATTATACTGTGTTTTGGTTAGGTTTGCTTCCATGTATTCTAGGTACTTGATATAGAAATTACTAGTATTTAAAACTACAAAATAGGCCTTTTAAAATTATATTTAGAATTTATTTAAATTATATTTTGGGTATCAAGCTGGTTTTCATAGTCATATATTAATTCAAAGGTCATTCTGTAGCAATCCTGGCTGTGCACTTTCAAGGACAACTCAAGAGTCCAACCTTCCACCTTTTCCAACTCTCACCCAAAGTCATCTTGTAAATTTTAAGCATATAATCGATTCGCTCTCTCCCTGTGCAGCTAATTTTCAAGATATTTAACATACGTATTTTGTGACATCCTATTTTAAGATATATTTTGTCTTCTAAATGTGTAATCTGATGGTTTAAATGCCATGAAAACTGGATAGTTTGGTTCTATATGGCCAGATTTTCACATACATCAATCACACAATTTTGAGCTAATTTGCACATGCAGTTATACATGCAAATTATGACAGGGAGGTGGTTATTTTTATAAATATAAATAATGGGCTGTAGTCTCTTGATGTTTAGCCAAGAGGCTCATGGGTGTCTTCTATTAATGGTAACAGGAATTCTGGACATTAAACTTGCATCTATCAAGCAGAGAATATTGTATTGCCCAAATTTTAGAAAGCAAAACTCTGATTAAAGGATCAGATGGATTTACAGGAGAAGCGTTGTGTGATGAGGGAGTGTGAGAATTCAGTGATGCAGACAGGCAGGCATTCAAAGGTTTTCCCACAGTGTAGTGCAGAGAAGGCTGTCAGACATACCATGTCTCTGCAGCAACTACTACCACTTTGCATATGAGATATTAGAGAATCTCCTGGTTGAAAGTACAACTGTTGCAGTGCTCTGGAGATGACTGCAGTCCAGATCCAAACTTCCCTGCTCTCGTAGTTATTGAAAACAAGTTTTTGGTTCAGAATCAGTTTTTCATTGTTTGGTGAAAGCTGTCGGCTGTTTAAATCACTTTCCTTTGGACTTTTACCTGAAAAGAGTCCCTTTTTGAAACTGCAGAGGACAAGCCTGCTGTCAGAGCAGGAAACCAATTTTTTTTCATGTGATGTTGCTGCATTAAAAGGGCCAATCTTGTGTCTTGTAACATGTGAATAATGAGGCTAGCATGTGATGTCAAAAATTTCCAACCACCTCATAAATAAGCCAGTCACGCCCTTCCCCCACAACTGCCACCAAAAGGTCATCCAGTTTTGAACCTCAGCTTGCATCCCAAATTAAGAATGTGTTCAGAGTCAAGGTTAAAGGTACAGTATCCCCTTTCAAAAGACGCATGTCAGTGTCTCTGCTGAGAATGATAAATAACATTTGAAACAGGCTATCAATTTTCAAGGACCCTTCCCACTCCCCCCACTTTTTGTTGAACCAAACTTTACTGAAGGTCTGATCCTGACAAAGTGAATGGATATCACTTAGCAATAAGCTAAGACATGATGCAATTTCTTTAGCACAGTCTGCTTGAACTAGTTGCTTGCAAAAAAGGAAAAAAACTCAGCTTCAAACAGACTGATATTATTGTGATATCAATTCTGTTAACAAGTTCTATATTAATACAAAAATAATTACCCTTAATAATAAAACATATCAAACATTCTAACTATTTAACTTCACTTATTTAATTCTATACAAAAGTATATTTACATTGCAGCCCCCAAACTATTGTTAAAGGATATTAAGATTGCAAAGTCAAGAACACAAAAGTTAGGAAATGCCAAAATTAAGGTTGCCCGTACAACCTTAATATGGCCTCCATATGCATATGCATTATGATACAGTCTTTAATTACATGATCACATGCTATTTTTTCTACAGGTCCCCTGCCTCATTCAGTGCACAGGATGGACAATGTTCACTGAATGGCTAGTTTATTCAATATTTCTTTTCATCCTCATTATTCAGTCCTAATCAATAATTCCTGCATACCATGCAAACTCTGCACAGACTGCAGAATTCTTCATGGGCTTTTCTAAGGTGCTGTCCATACTGTATCTTAGTGCTTTGTGAACACTAAGGAGTGTATCTTCACAGTACCACTGAGAAGTGAGCTGATACCAGACATTTTAAGACCACCAGGGATCATTAGGATCATCATTATCCCTGCTTTACACACTGGGAACTGAGGCACAGAGATTAAAATCAAAATTGTCAGAAGTGTCCACTAACATTGGGTGCCTGACTTCTGCAGAAAACGAGGCAGGAGTCCTACAGACAACAGGCTCTGATTCATTCCATAGTCCTGATTCATTCTCAGAGCACAGTCGATCCAGTGCACTCAGAGAGACAGAGGTTCTGTGGGAAAAATAGTATGTGATCATTTATTCAAAGACTTTATTCTAATGCATATTCACAAGGGGGCCAAGTTAAGGTTGCACAGGCAACCTTAACTGGCATTTCCTAACTGTTGAGTGATTGACTTTACAACCTTAGCAGTCTTTTAACATAGTTTTTAATGTAATTTCATATTTTTAATAAATAAACTGAAAAAACAGATATTATGTGAGGTGGAGCCATACTGAATGCCCATATGGGTCATCGGCAGGATTAGACACTTTAGAACCACAGCACAAGCATCAAGCATTTGAGCTAATGGAGTAACCTGTAGCAGTATAAGGTTTTAATCTTCTATGTGGACCTGCTACTAGAAGGGGAAGAGAGACACATTTTGCCAATGGATTTCATAGCTGTTTGCTAGACAACAAGGGAACACTGAGACTCAGAAATCCTGGGTTCATTTCTAGGCTCCCAAGGGCGTGCTCTCTAGTGGTTATAAACATCCTGTCCCATCTTCCCCTCCCCAGTCCATGTGTACCCCCACTCCGTTGCTACCCCCCAGCTCATATTTTCATGCACTTCCATTCCCCTTTTATCTTCACATCCTGCTCTTGTTTCCCTTCCTTGCTCGTATCCTCCACCCCTCCACAGCTCCTGCCTTTAATCCCTTTCTACTCATGCCTCTCTTCCCCACTCCTCCTGCATCTGCTCCTCATGCTCTGCCCTCTGTTCCCACTCCTACCCCAGGCTTCTACTGTGCTATTCCCCCTTTTCCTTAAGCCTCCACCCCATCTCTGTACCCTACATCTGCCCTGTCCAACTTCTAACCCCTGCATTCTAGTCAGCCTGCTTCTTCCTTCCCTGTGCTGGCAAGAGGGAGCACTGAGAGAATAGGAAAGCGTCTGCTACGTCAATAACGTAAGATACTGGGGAGGAGCAATTGCAGGGAAATTCATGCTGAGCCCCTGGAGCATGCTCAGTTGTTCTGTGGAATGGCACATGTGCAGTCTAATTGACACATAGGTGTGCCAGGGGATGGGACATGCCCAGGGCGCATGGACTCTTCAGAGAATTTAGATGCCAAACTCTAGCCTCTACTGTGTGTATGCAAACTTGAGATCTTTCAGAGGAAACTTGGCCAAATTTGGGTGATGAGTTCCAGAGGAATTTGTTCTCTGCTGAGACCACCTTACTGCCAGCTGTGGAAAGTTTAACATCAGGAACTGACAATGATCCAGCAAATTGTAAGTCCTGAAGTGGGACATGGACAGTGGAAACGTGTCAAAAGTGCATGCTTCAGTAAACAGCTCCAAGGCTGGCAAATTTTGTTTCAGGCTGGGCAACATTATGGCAATGCTGGAATACATTTCTCACATACTTTTTTTTGCCAATTGTTTTTCATGCTTTTCATTACTTGAAAATTTAGTTGTTAAGAATTTTTGAGGCCTCAAATTATGTTGTAACTTAATCTCAGAAATTCATATCTAGCTCCAAATGTCATGATTGCACAGTTTCACATGCTGGCATCTTTGGCCCATGGGCAGAAGACAGCGCTATAGAGCATCATATGGACATGCTCATTTATAGATTGCATACACAGAAAACATGCACATCAGGTTAGCTGAGGATGGAAGAGACCAGAGAAACATGTACTTCAGTTCTGTCTCCAGAAATAGTACAAAGTCTTGACTGAGTTCACTGCCCAGGGTTCAGCCAGGACAGAGGGCCAAGCAGTGATGCTGGGTAACAATTTCAAAAGCAGTTGAGTCACTTAGGTGCTTTTGAAAATTTTACCTGCTAATGATAAGGAGACGGCTCGATTTATTTATTATAACCTTGCAATAGCCTAAATGAGAGCAGCTGCTGTCACTCAGCCCGGCTGGGTACCAGGGTCCTGGGTGTGCGCTCTGACCAAACAGGATCTCTGGTTGCTCAGCAGGAACTGTTGGGAATTCTGTTGTTAAGCAGGCTGATCCCCTGCAGCTTGTCATAGGTGGCAGGATTCTTTCTCTGCTGCATGCCTAGTCCCCAAAAGGAATGTGACATTAAACCTCCATTGATTTCAGGAAGGTGCCAGGCAGGACCACTGTCCCCCCCAAATCTTTACTGGACCTTCAAGGTTGGGGGACAATAAGTGACCTTCGCTGACTTTAATAAATGAGTCAAAATGATGTCCGCCCAGCGTGGAGTAGACTTGGCCAGTGTGGGAACTGGAACCAATGACACTGTTAGACAGCCTGTCATTAACCAACAGCTACAGTGATTTTGCTTCTGCTTAGAATAGGAAACAGCTGTGGTAACTGTGGTATCTCTAAGCACATGGTGACCATTCTAAAACAGTCATTCCAGCTCTGAATTCAATCAAGTAACATAATGTTTATCACAATATTTTCAGTTATCCTAATAGCAAAGAAATGCATGTAGAAACTTGGAGGGAACAACGCACTTTCATAAAATTACCTAGTGTTTTCTGAACTTGAAAACAAATGTACTTGGGTAAAAGAGCTCTCTTTTCCCAACTCCAATTTCACTAATGAAATTCTGCCTATTCCATATCCGCTTTCGTCTGCCATATTTACAGAAGGTCCCTTTCAAAAGTAATGGACACATTGATGGATTTAAAATATCCTCCAACAATAGTCTCCCATTTGTTTTTTGTCAGTGCTGCCTTCATTAAATTTTGGCTAGTGGCAGCAAAACCATCTGGCACAGCAACGTCTCTGTATGTGTATGCCTGTTTAAATGGAAGGGATATATATTTATTGAACTGGAGCAGGAAAAGGCACTGGAAATCAATGGGATGCTCAATAGGAAGAAGTGGAGGGTACATGTGACTCAATTTACATATTAGCTTGCTTTCTGTGCCCACTCTTCTTTCTCCTCCAAACCAAAGGCAGACTCGACTCAGATAATGCCATGTGTGTCAGAAGCTAACATTCTGGGAATGAGCATGGTGACCTGCTCTGTGTAACAGACGTCAACCTCAAACTATACAGAAGTAGCTACATCTGTTTTGGCTTTGTTCGCAAGGCAAAGGGGAGGGGGGTGCACTCTGTGGTCAAGGGCCAAACTACATGTCATATTTCATTACCTTCATTAGCTGCTACAGAAGGCTGCATTAAAAAGAAAAAGGTTGTAGTTAACTCTTCAGTGGCCAGCTTTTTAAAAATTCATTTTAAATTTCACTTCCTGTTCTTCTTGATTTGTCTCTGCCTTTGGTTTTAGCTTATCAAAACTATAAATCAACCTTTATGCCCAAGATTTTGCCCTCTTAATGTAAAAGAGGCAGCAGGCTACTGTTTCATTCTTAGGTAGCTATTCAGATGATGGCTGAAACATCTGGGAACTGTTAGGAGAGCTGTAGTGTAAACCCAAAAGGGAAAGTGTATTTAGCATTAATAAAACTTTCCTTTTTTAGTTTGTCCACAGTTGTCTTTTCCTTTTTTCACCTCACATTATTTGTGTGATTTAATGTTATTGGGGGTGTGGGTAGGAGGCAGTTTTGCTTTATGCTAAGGTAGGGGCATATGGGAACGCTGGGTAAATATTCTTTTTAAATTTTTTTTACATGAACAAGAATCATCTTATTTTTTCTATGAGGCATTTCCCATGATTTGAATAAAATATACTGTACAGGTGTTTAAAACTTAATGGAGAATGTATCAAATGCATTTATTATAGTTAGTTACGACAATATTTAAAATAGATGTCATCAAGTCTGCCCAATAATAAATATACCTTAATACATCGTATCAAACCATACTGTACATTTTGGCTAACTAGGAACACCAGCTAAGTTGATGATATATAACTGCAAATGAAGAATTAGGTTGAATCACAAAAAGAAACAAAATGTCTCATTGAGCCAACCTTCTGAAGAACCTCACCCCAACACCACTCAGGACTAGAACTTTGATTCTGCAAGCACTTGTGCACATGGTTAACTTAAAGGTGCATAAACTTGTCTGTCATTTCTCCTCTGGATGAGGTATAAGTATGCTTCTTGTAACCCCTTGCATGCTGGGATCTAAGGAGGATCCAGATTCATGCAGCACACCTAGCTGATGTAGGCAGAAGGGTGCCTCCTCTTGCTTCTCATGTTGTTGGAAGGTGGAAGGCTGTGGGCTGTAAGCAAGTGTTCTGTTACTTTGTGCGACAGGGTGGGTTGGCCCTTGGGCTGGAGAGCTGAGGCTAAGCCAGCCCTGATTCCAGGCTGATATGCCTCTGAGAGCAATCCAGGATAAAAGTTGAAGTGAAGGGGGGAAGGCTCGGAAAGCTGTGGCAGGGAGTGAAAAAAACCCTCTCAGCAGAAAGGTCTGGGGGAGACTGACCCAGCAGGAGAGGGACTGCAGAGGGGTATGACTAAACAGCCCATGGGAATGAGCCTCTAGCCTGGGCTAGTGGGGCTAGCACTTGCCAAAGAACTGTGTAGACAACATGGTGAAGTTGTGGCTTGACTGGTGCTTGTGTTCTGACACTTAGGGAGGGCGGTGGGCTTCAGAGCCCGAGCTCCAGTCCAAGCTGCAACTTCAAGGTGCTGTCCACACAGCTCTTTTTAGAGGTCTAGCAGGAGATCCACTAACTCAAGTCTGACTCTGGCTGGTGGGGCTTGGTTCTGGGGGCTATGTAGACATACCCTGAGAGAGACTGACCAAACGGGAAGACTGCAGGGTTCTCCAGGCAGGAAGGCCTTGGAGGAGGAAGAGAAACCTGGGGTTGCCGGGACTTATGACTGGACTTTGTTTTGGGGGCATTGAGCTTTATTGGCAGCTTATTTTATATTAATAAATCCAGTCCCCATTATGGGGTGTGTGTGTAGAGAAGTTTATTTGAACAGGCCAAGAAGGGAAGCTGAGGCAAGCTGCCTTTAGCATGATGCTCGACCACAAGGGGGTGCACGCAAGATAGTGGGCCCAGTTACATTTTACTGAAATTTGGGGATCTTTGTTACGTTAATAAAGCTGTGCCTGAGGGAAAGGGACTTGAACTGAAGTAGAGTCTGGGCTTTATATTAATTCCTCTGTTGGTGTATACGCCCATCAGCTTATACTTTATTTTCCTTTTTGGGGGTAGGGAAAAAGGAATGTTTTAAGAAGTGTTTTCTCTAATACAGCTAACATAAACTGAAGTCACATTGGAAGCAGGGCAGTTGTTCACAGCATGGCTAACTTGGTGTATTCGACTTATCTTACCCCCACCACATTTTAAAAATAAGTTCAGGGAACAAACTGACAAAAAACAGAAAATTCAAAGTATATCTGCATGTTCTGATCTTAAATCACACAGTGACAGGGAAAAAAGACATACAGATGGATAGCAACCATAAATGTGAATTCTTTGCCAGGTCAGTTAGTGTTGTGACCATACAAGTGAAATTTTAATTCCTCGGTAATTAAAAAGAAAAACCTTTCAGGGGTGGCTATAAAACTGCTGTCACTTGCCTGCATATTCTTTAAATCCACTTCTCTCTGTCAGGAAAGTACCTCTTCGTAATTTGTTCTAAAATGCATATGTAAATATGTTGACTTAATCTGCACAGAAGCAGGACAGCACTGCAGGATCAAGGCCTACATCTTTATTTGATATCGTGATATTAGTAGATCTGGGGCTTACGCTATTATTTTTAAAAGTGTCAAAAGACTTTCTGCCCACGGTCTGAAATTATTGAAACATATGCAGAGAGCAAGAATGAGGGGCACCTTCCTTTTTTCACACATTTGTAACTTCCAAACAAGTAGTGTTACATTTTGAGAGGGGAAAAAAACAAAAATTTGATTCCGGGATCAGACCTTGCATGCCAAGTTTCAGCCTGGAGCGAACTTTTACAGCTGAATTATAAACTCTTAAAAATAGGGGTTTATAATGGAAACGCTGACACAACCTTAACTATAGCGGTGTGAGTGCAATGTGATAATAAATGAGGCAGAACAGCAAAGTGCCGCTTTTAATTTATCATTTAGCAGTAGAAAACGGCTTGTTTACTTCTTCTTTTTCATCTTCCTCTCTGGTCCTGAGACTTTCAGCCATTATTTTGAAATGTATTTTATAATAAAACTTTAGCGCTTATGTTGCCTAGGGCCTTAGTGTCCATTTTTGAGAGAGAGAGAGTATTTTTAAGCTTTAAAAAAAAGCATATTCTGTTGACTGATTACATTTCAGCATTTTAGTTGGATGCTTTGCAATATATTTGTTATAACAAAGATTAAAAATAATTCTGAGAGACCCTCTGACTTGAAGAGGTACCGAAACTCTGAAAGGCTATTCCAACTGTTGACTTGCGTACAGGATAATTTTACATTTTAAACAGGCAGGACAGACAAAGTTGGAGGGGAAACAGGAGTGGAAAAGCCAAGTGACAATAGGTCAGTGGCTGAGCTGAGAATTACATCCTGGTTTCTTGAAGATCAGTTCAGTGCCCAAACCACTAGACCACACTACCTCATCTTTATCAAGGTGAAACTACTTACAATGTGTTCCTCTTACTGGCCAGAGGAAAACAAGTGCAGCCTGAATGCTGAATGAGCTCTGTTACAAACTCAGAAACACTAAAGATGGAAAAACTAGCGAATGCAGAATGGGTGGCTTTGTGTAACATCATAAACAATATAGAAGGAGAACATCTATGAGAACTTTTTTAGTGCTTCCAAGAGTAAGCATGTGATGACTCTCTGAAGATCAGCAATTGCCATATGTTGTGGATAGTTAAAGACTGGGATTTCCCAAACTGATTCCGAAGTGCTTCTGATCTCTTTGGGACCTCTGCCTTTAGGTTGGATTAACACAACTGGGTTTCATTTTTCTTATTGTACCTTTCTGTGTTTAAATTAGGGGATGTGTTAGTCTTGAAAGTCAAAGAGGAAACGTGAAAAAGCGGTAGAGTGTTGCTCACCTATCAAACAGGGTGCTAGGAGTCGCAACTCCCCATTCTACTTGTGGTTTTGATTCTTGCTGAGGGCAAATCATGTAGGCCAACATTTTCAGCAGTGGTCTCACCTTTTGGGCCTTAACTTGAAACATAAAGGACTTTATTTTCAGAACTGCTGAGAACCCAAATCTCCAGCTGAATTGAATGGGAGTTGTGGGAATTCAATAAGTGCTCACCACTTCTGAAAATCAGGGCCAAGATGTCGCAAATTGAGCACCTCAGGATTGGGCCTCCTAAAACCAATGGCCACTTCTGAATGTTGGTTTAATGTTTCTCTCTGTCGAACAATAGTTCGAATACATAGTGGAAGAATACAATTTTCAGATTTGTAAAATGCCTTGCAATTCTTGATAAAGGCCCCTATGTGCATATAAAGTATTACTGTTGCTGATAGCAGTAATGCAGGTATAATACTCAAAAGTGGTGATATTTGGTTTCTAGATTCTGGTCTTGGGTCCTGGACCCTAAATATCTCACAGAGATGAGCTGTGTCAAGCATCCATCTAGGACTTGCAGTTTACTGCTCTTGAGGACTATATGTGCCTTGCTACTATCCTGAAGCCTCACAGGAGAGATAGATTCCTACTTGCTTTTCTCTTGGGTATTTTCCAGTTTTTAGCAGTATTATTTTTAAACATTCCCATACACCAGTGCCTGATGTGCCTTTCACTGGTGGTAGCTGCTGCATTATCCCAGTTTGCAGGCACTGGTGTCAGCTGTTATGCTAGCTTTAGAGCAAATGCATATTCACAGCATCTATCCCTGTTTCCTGCTCATAGCAGAAAAGAAATTGTCTTGCCTGAGAATCACCCACAGCAGCAGTGAGTGAGACCTGAATGTACTGATTTGCCAAATATTGCTGTGAGAAAGGAGAGCTTGGCCACTTAGCTATCTATGTAGAGTTACTGTGATTTTTATGCGCTCTTATACTAGGCACACAAAAATCTTTGCATTAAAAATGAGCTAAAGGAAAATTGAAGCGACCGATCCACGCAGTTATATATAAATATTCCAGAGGTGGAGGGGAGTGGAGGAAAGAGAGGGACTTTGCATTAACAGGAGAAGATGAAGATTAATCCTGCTAGCTGGGATTCTGTCTTCTTGTCTGAAGTTGAGAATTGGACTGTTTCTAATGAGCACAGGGCAGGGATGTAAATCTGATAGTATTGTGTCTTTAAAATAAAATAAAATAAAATAAAGCCTTACTGATTGCTTATATGGACAGCTGGCACACCTTAAGAAGTAAGAAAGATTCAGACAGGAATATAATAAGGCCTAGGAAAGTGGCAGCATGAAAGGGATGACCTTTATTTGCAATCATAGCTGAGATTTACAGTTTATTACTGATAGCTTTTATAAAGAGCCATTCAGTTCAGAGGTGAGAGGTTTGTCATCTGGAAATGCAATTAACTTTAGCCTTATCCCAATCCCCCTGGTCTTAGTGTGAGAGCAGCACTTCAGCAATATTATGCTTTTCCCTCTAATTTTTTTTTTTTGGTCTCTTGCATCCCTTGTTCCCTGGCATTAACACAGTTGCATATTTTTGCTGCTATTCTGTTTTTTTTATTATTGCTATTCTAGGTCATCAGTAGCTAAAAGGCATTGTGATTTTTTATTAGATCTAACTTATTTGATTTGTGAATGAGGAGATCTCAAGAAAGAGAGACATTCAAATTGAAGAAGAATTAGGGGACCACATGGAATGAAGTTCTGTCGTGATAGGTGTGAAAAATTAATTACAGTAATGGAGAGTCTAAAACAAAGAAGCAGTTGGTTTTTAAGTAAAAGATGACCTCTGGCCCCCCTACTTAAATGCACACACAACACTCTCCCAGTATGCTGACACACCCACATATGCTTTAACAAATATAAACTCAAATATACAATCCCCCTCCCCCCGCGTTTATACTATACATGCACACACACATGCACACCAAAGAAGCACAACGTGATTTGAAACATGAACAAATGAAAGGAGTTTTGGCATCCCTGCTGTGTGTGTATGTGAAATCCCTAAAGGTCTATTTTTGTTTCACAGATTCAGTTTTATGACCCTCTCTTGTCTGTTAAGTCAGGTCTGTAGGAATTTAAGAGCCAGACACAAAAGCAAGAATTTAGTACATTTGGCCAGTTGGTTTAGGGTATTTGAAATATAGCCGAGTATATTTTCCACAGTAGGCTTCTGCCAAATAGATCAGAGACAGAGAGGGGAGAGAGCCAGAGCCCATGTCAACAAATTTTAACCTCTGCAACATTGAGGGAGAGAGGATGGGCTCTGTTTAGAATCCTGTCAATTATTCATATACTGTCCATGGCTATAACAACTTATCTCTGTAGTGTGCTGCACACCCTGGACACCTGTGTTATACAACACTGAACTGGAGGGACTTCTAACATTCCGACAGGCTCCATTTGAAAACTATTTACTCTGGGGTAAACGAGAACAGAATAATTACTAACAATGTGTTTTCCATCTCTGTTTTATTGTGGCTATTATTTTCATCAGAGTTAGAGGTTAATATCCCTATTTTTCTCCTCCACTGCCTGAATACAATAGGAACTCAGCACACAGTCAAACCAGGTAGAAGAGGAAATAACAAACTCCACAATGAGTTCAGATTAACCCATATCTAATGAGGGTGTTTGGCCCTGGGGTAGGAATCACTCTGCTGAAGTTTGTCCTGTTATGAGTATTTCTTTTCTTGCTTTAGAGAAGAAGACAAAAATTAAATATAGTGTGAAACAATCTAGTTGTAGAATAGTGTAGACAATATAGCAGTGGCAGAGTATTGCATTAAAATATACTTCTATGCTGTATCTAATCTCATCTATCTAGGACATTTGTGAGGCATCTATATCCATGGTATATGTGTCTGTAATAGACAGGAGAAAAAGGAAGCCCAGTTTGTGTCCTTAAAAACACCTTTTTGTGGTGCAAACAAGTGTTAATGTGAAAGGGGAGATTGCCTCAAGCAACATGCTACTAAACTGGAAAAGTAAATAATGCCCTTTCCTGCAGAAAGATTTTGTTCTAAGATGCTCTTTATCTTGATAATATTCCAGTCCAAAAACCCTCTGCCCTGGCTCTTGACAGAAATACAAAGCCTAGATTTGGGTTTTTTTAAGGGTTAAATGGGGGTATCCTTGATGGGTTGTTTTTTTAACAAGGGTAATTTCATCCTTAAAGATTTTGGTTGCACGGGAACATCAGTGCCACTTGGGAGCACAAGGACTAGTTTTCCTCAGTCAAGGAATGGGACCAAATTCTGAGGTAGAAAGCACTCTCTCAAGAAGAAAAAGGGAAGAGAAATTCAAACACTATATAATGGGGGTGGAACAACGGATATTGTTTTTAAATTATTGTTTTTACAGTGATTGCCTTGAAGTGTCACCAGTTCTTTAAGTTAATATAAATCTGGTAAACATAAATTGTAAAGGCATTATACACTTCCATTACCTTTTCTGAATGACACAGACAAACTGATCAGACTTACCTTTCATTTGTTTTCCTGTTGTGACTATCTGGATGAAGAGAAGTGGGTCCACAACTCGACAAGCGACTAGTTCAGTGTTTGACCTTTAAGATGAAAAACAGTTTCTCTAGGACCTTTTACAATGGCAGTTGGTGCTTTTCGAAAAACTCTACAGGAACAAAACAAAACAAAACAAAAAAAATGCAGCAAATGTTAAAATAAATATATCTTGTACTATGCTTTCCAGATCACTAGATTGGGGCTCTGAAAGGATGGCAAGATGAGTTAATTCTGAAGATGGAGAATCCAGGCATTGAACATAACTTCAGCAAGAGCTGCTGGGTGCTTAGCACTTTTGAAAAACAGGCCACACATTTGGATGAATATGTATGGCCTTATTAGGCACCCATTTCTCATATCTTGGTCAGGGTATTGAAACTTTAGATTCTGATAGTAATTAGTGTCCATGGTTTACAGGGGGAAAGATGTTTTACATGATACGGTGCCACAGTGCCTAGGACTTTAAATGTTATCACCAATACCTTGAATTACACACAGAAGCATTCATGTTTAACAAGCTGTTTACTTTTAATATTATAATTTAGTAGCACGTTTCTTGGGGTAATCTCTTCCTCTTACTAACATTTGTGCGCACCACAGAAAGATGCATTTAAATGGTCCAACTGCATTTTTTTATCAATCCACAGACATTTGATATATACAAATGTACCCGTACATATAACATATGTAAATAAAATTAAAGTGATAAATGTGTTTTATAAATATATATTTTATAAATTGGTAAATATACCACAATGATAGACACTATATCAGTGCTGATAACCAATAGAAGATGATAAAAAAAACTTTAAAATGGATTAGATGTTAGTTGACAGAGAGGGAACAGAGTAATTATCAGTAAGACTGCCAAGTGGGGAACAGTATTAAGTGGTGTTCTACAGTGACGACTATTGGGACCTACAGCTTATTATTTAACATTTGCATTAAAGATCTAAAAAAGGTCCAAATTCAAACATGATTAATTTTATTGATGACATCAAGATTAGAGAGACAGCAGACATCCTGGAGTGCAAAAACAAACTGCAGTGACCTGGAGAAATTAGAATAAAGGACTGCAGGCAACAAGATGAAATTCGGTAGAAATAAATTTAACCTATTACACCAAGGCAGAGGGAAAAAGCAGCACAGACAGACCCCAATTAAAGGCTCGCTGCCCAGAAAGGAATGAGTCAGAGAAAGACCTAGAGTAGGTAGCAAACAAAACATGAGATTTCAGTTAGGTGACAGTGTTGTTTTTCACATGTGACTATAGAGGGGGATCATATGTAAAACCAAGGGTTTGATTGCATGTTCTGTTTAGCTGGTGTAGCTGTATCTGGAATCCTGTGCGCACTTCTGGTTCCTGCATTTTAAAAGGATACAGAAAAACCTGAGAAAGTCAAAAGTACAAAGACAACCCGAGTGTGAAAAGGCAATGCTTGGAGAGTTCCTCTCTGCACAGTAGCTCTGAAAAGATTTGAGTGCCTTGATAACTGCTTTGAGCAGGGAGAGAAAGAGGAGTTTTGTTAACTAATTAGAAGAGGAGCAACTTTGGTTTGATTTGTTAAAATGTATTTTATAAAGCTGGTACATTTTCTGATCCAACAATAAAAGGACAAAACAACTATTAAAAACTGACTCTTCCATACAACTGATTCTCTGTCAGCTGATGTGGAGCAAGTTAATCTGCGACTGTGTGTACGTCTGCATATAGACATATGCATGTCTGGGGGGGTCTCTGAGCATCTTTTGTGGGTGAAAAGCAGACGGGACATTTGCTTAAATAAGCAATGACAGCTGGAAAGAAGATGGGTGAGGTAATATCTTTTATTGGACCAACTTCTATTGGTGAGAGAGACACGCTTTCGAGCTTACACAGAGCTCTTCTTCAGCTTTGTGTAAGCTCGAAAGCTTGTCTCACTCACCAACAGAAGTTGGTCCAATAAAAGGTATTACTTTACCCAACTTATCTTTCTAATCTCATGGAACCAACACAGCTACAATAACACTGCATACAGCTGTGAAGAAAACAGTTTAAAAATCCTAAATTTTAGGAATGCTATTGATTTCTTTTTAATGCTCTTTCAGTGAAATGCAGTTTGATGTCTTTAAAGAACACAGCTGGAAATGGTGCCACACCTGGAGACCTCTGTGATTCTGTTTCTTATCTTGCATCCTTTCTATAGTAGATTGAGTGAGGGAGAGAGAGCCAGGAAAGAGTTAGGATAGTGGTTCTCCACCAGGGGTATGCGTACCGCTGGGGGTGCACAGAGGTCTTCTGGGGTGTACATCAACTCATCTAGATATTTGCCTAATATTACAAAGGCTACATAAAAAGCACTAATGAAGTCAGTACAAACTAAAATTTGATATAGGCAAGACTTTTTTATATTGCTCTAAATATTGTATCAGTGTTCCTCAACCTGGGGTTGTGATTTATTTTATAATTATATATATATAAATGAGAAAGTCAGCAATTTTTCAGTAGTAGTGTGTTGTGACATTTGTATTTCTATGTCTGATTTTGTAAGCAAGTAGTTTTTAAGTGAGGTGAAACTTGGGGGTACGCAAGACAAATCAGACTCCTGGAAGGGGTACAGCAGTCTGGAGAGGTTGAGAGCTACTGGTTTAGGGAGTGGGGTTGGGTGATGCTCTCTTCCCCACTGTAGAGTTTATGCTTTAAGGGAAACTACTGAGCTAAAATCACAGTGCCAAACAGAGAACACTAGAAATGTAGAACCCTTAACCCTTTTGCCTACTGCATTCTGCTACAGCTGTTCCCCCTCCCATTGCTGCCGACAGGGGTGGCTCCAGGCCCCAGCATGCCAAGCGCATGCTTGGGGCGGCATGCCACAGGGGGCACTCTGCCGGTCGCCGGGAGGGCGGCAGGCAGGCAGCCTTCCGCGGCTTGCCTGCGGAGGGTCCGCTGGTCCCGCGGCTCCGATGGACCTCCCGCAGGCGTGCCTGCGGAGGGTCTGCTGGTCCCGTGGCTTCGGTGGAGCCGCGGGACCAGCGGACCCTCCACAGGCACGCCTGTGGGAAGTCCACCGGAGCCGCGGGATCGGCGACCAGCAAAGCACCCCCCGCGGCATGCCGCTGTGCTTGGGGCAGCGAAATGTCTAGAGCCGCCCTTGGCTGACGAATGCTCTGGCATTCTTTGGAAGTGCTGACAAAACTGACTGTACCTGGCACTGCACCTGGGATGAATTTTGTCCCTCCTGTCAGGTGTATGTGGCAGCCAATGAATGGTTAATGTTTCTTATTCTTTCTTGTGGATTTATTTAACCAATGAGAGAGGATTGTCACAACATCTGCACCACAAGGGGGGTTAATAATGTTTATTACTCTTTGAAGAACAACAACAAAAAATCCTTATGAATACAAAACTGTTAAACTCATCTTCAGAGACTTTCACCACCCATGCTTTCAATGTAATAAACAATGAGAAAGGAAATCCTAAAGTTAGAAGAGGCCAAAAGGTCTGTCAAACTGTTCCTGCTCCTCTTTTCTTCACTTTCATCCTTGTTCTCTCAGTACTTCTGCAACCTCCTTTTGTCCTTTTTTGATGAGTGGACCTTGTAAAAGGAGCAGGCAGAGGAGCTGATATGCTGTTTGCAGATCTCCTGTGTATATTTGAGCTCAGAATCATGCCAACGCCTGTCAAACTCTCCTGACTGTTCCTTGAGGTCACTGGTGTTTGGTTATTCATGGTCATTTATTGGCAGTATATTGGCTTCTGTGATAAATTTTTGTAATTCTGTTTCCAATTTTTTACGTGTAGATCGTGAAACATGATTTTTGTGTTTGTATTTTTCTTGGAAGTGTAAAACATTAATCAATTTCTTTGGTACCGTACCTAATTTCACATCGGCAATAAATTCACTGCACATTTTTCCCTTTTCCATGGAGAATGGACTCAGCTTCCCCACTTTTCCATGCAATTATGTCTGCGGCTCTGGCATAGTTTTATTTGCTGCGTCTCTTTGAGGGCTAATTTATTTATATAGCTAAATTGCTTAAAAACATTCCCTTGCAAAGGAGATTCCCTGAATCTCAAATGGAAGTATGATCTGAGGTTTCAGGTGGTAACAGTTTAAGATCAGAAAGCACTAGGTTGTAGCTGAATTTTGTTTATTAGTATATTTTGGCAGAGCGGATGAATTCTTATGCCAAACACGGCCACCTCTGCTCCATCATCACAACTCTGTGACAGATGTCACGGTGAAAATAGTAGCCTCTCATTGCACAAGGTATTGAACTCACAGGGTGGCTGGAATCCCACCTGAAAGAAGAAAGTTATCTTTTTTTTTTTAGCAGAAAGGGGAGTAAAAGGTGCAGTAAAACAAATATGTTTTGTACAGGATAATCTACTGTACATTACCTATTTGCAAAGGAACATAAATGGACTTGTGTGAGATGTGGATAATAACCAAGAAGTGGTAGAGAATTAATTAGAATTTATTTATAATTAGACACCTAACTCAAGCCTATTAGTGATGCTATCTGTTTTTAATTGCTTTGATTTTGTGATCCTCAGACTTTAAGTATGTGATAACATTTGATTTAAACATTTTGTGAAACATGCTAAATCTATTTCCAAAGGGGGTAATTTTTTTGTAACTGGGAAATTATATTTTAAAACATGAAGTGCTGTGTGCAATAAATACTTAACATTTGTTTGGTCATGTTCCAAAGGGTTTAATCTGTGAAAGTGTAAAATCCATCAGAAAAGTAAGTAAACTCTGGGAGTTTATTTTCAGTCTGCCATCTCTCTTCTCATCCATGTACAAATAGTCAAGCTTTTTGGAGGATGGACATTTTATTTTGCAAGGGTTTCAAGATTTAAAAGTTTGTCTTCATTCTGAATCATGACAAACCCCCCAAACAGGCTTGGCACTACTGAGGAGGTAAATGGGACATTTAATCCCCACTCCCTCCAAAAATAATGGAGGCCAGGATCTGAACAAAGTTATCCAATGTGAAGTAGTGGACCAGCAGCAGATTGGAGAATTTTCATCCTTTATATAAAAGTATAAATCACAACAAAATACTGACAGAGTGGCTAAATATTACCCTGTTTTGAAGAGTTTAAAAAAGTAACTGATAGGTCTCAAAATGTAATTGTAAACATGGAATCCTCATCAAGTTTCTGTGTTTCTAGTGTGGCTGCACAGGGTTCTTGGCCCTACGCTATTTAACTTTTTGAGCTATGATTTGGAAGAAAACATAAAATCATCGGTGTTAAAGGTTGCAGATGACACAAAAATTGAGGCAGCGATAAATAATGAAGAGCACAGGTCACTAAACACAGAATAATCTGGATTGCTTGGTAAGGTTTGTGCAAGTAAACAATATGTGTGTAGCAGGGTGGTCACCCCATTCCTGTCTGGAAGGGTTTGAAATCAGCCCTGGTTAGGGTGACCAGATGTCCCAATTTTATAGGGACAGTCCCGATTTTTGAGTCTTTTTCTTTTATAGGCTCCTATTACCCCCCACCTCCGTCCCGATTTTTCACTTGCTGTCGGGTCACCCTAGCCCTGGTAGAGGGCTGCTACTAGGAAAGCAGCAAGCCTTGGCTGATTGGGGAAACAGCCACAGCTGCAGCCACGCCCCAGTTGGGCCACAGCTGGCCCTATAAAAGGCCAGTGAGCCAGGAGCTGGCAGAGTCTCTCTCTCTCTCTAGCTGTAGAGGGAGATGGACCTGGCTGCAGGGAGCTAGAGACAGGGTACCTGAGTGGCACAGGGCTGGGGAAAGGCAAAGGAGGCTCCAGCCTGGAAAGCCCCAGGCTGCGGCCTAGCATTGAGCCAACAGGTACTAGGGGTTGCAGAGGGCAGCCCAGGGGTAGGCCAAGGCAGCAGGTCCAAACCCAACCTTGCCAGTGATGAGTAGGCTGATATTGCAGCTTGCCCCAGGGCGTGGGGCTAGACAATGACTGGCAGTAGCTGTATACTGAGGCAAGGTGGGGATAGTGGGTGGGGGCTCCCTGGGCAGGGGACACCCTGAGAGAAAGGGGTTACTGCCAAGGGGCAGCACCCCAGATAACGGGGCATGGGGTCTGGGCGGGACACCGGCCTGCAGAGGGCACTCTGCACTGGAAAGAGCTAATTTCCCGAGATGACGAGCAGGAGGCGCTGCAGGGGTGAGTCCCGCACGCCTACAATGCATTTGAATAAGGCTAAATGTAAATGTATACATTTAGGAACAAAGAGTGCAGGCCATACTTACAGGATGGCGGATTCTGTGCTGTGAAGCAGAGACTCTGAAAGATTCAGAGGTGGTGGTGGACAATCAGCTGAACATGAGCTCCCAGTGTAACACTGTGGCCAAAAGGGCTAATGTGATCCTTGGATGCATAAACAGGGGAATTTCAAGTAGGAGTAAAGAGGTTATATTAGTGCTGTATTTGGCCCTGGGTGCGACTGCTGCTGGGATACTGCATCCATTTCTGGTGTTCACAATTCAAGAAGAATGTTTGTAAACTGGAGAAGGTTCAGGGAAGAGCCATGAGGAAGATTAAAGGGTTAGAAAGCATGCCTTATAGTGAGAGTTTTAAGGAGTTCAATCTAAAAGGTGCAGTAAAACAAATATGTTTTGTACAGGATAATCTACTGTACATTACCTATTTGCAAATGAACATAAATGGACTTGTGTGAGATGTGGATAATAACCAAGAAGTGATAGAGAATTAATTAGAATTTATTTATAATTACACACCTAACTCAAGCCTATTTATCTTAACAAAAAGAAGGCTAAAGGGTGACTTTATTACAATCTGTAAGTACCTACATGGGGAATAAGTGTTTGATAATGGGCTCTTCAGTCTAGAAGTCAAAAGTATAACGTGATCCAATGGCTGGAAGTTGAAACTAGACAAATTCAGATGGGAAATAAAGTGTAAGTTTTTATAAGTGAGGGTAATTAACCATTTGAACAATTTACCAAGGGCCGTGGTGGATTCTCTCTCACTGGCAATTGTTAAATCAAGATTGGATATTTTTCTGAAAGATGTACTCTAGGCAGGGGCGGCTCTACCTTTTTGGCCGCCCCAAGCAGTCATGCGCGGGAGGCGCCCCGGAGCCGCGGGAGCAGCGGACCTCCCGCGGGCATGACTGCAGAGGGACCGCTGGTCCCGCGTGGCTCGGCTGGACCCCCGCGGCTGCGGACGGTTCGCGGGTCCGGCGGCTCCGCTTGAGCTGCCGCAGTCATGCCTGCGGGAGGTCCAGCCGAGCCGCGGGACGAGTGCCCCCTCCGCAGTCATGCCTGCGGCAAGTCCAGTCGTCCCGGGGCTCCGGTGGACCTCCCGCAGGCATGACTGCGGCAGGTCCCCTGGCCCAGCCTGCCGCCCCCCGGCCACCAAAATACCCACTCCCCCCAATAATGGGACTCTAGAACCTGCCTTACCCCAAAATTTCAAAAATTTCCATGAAAGAAAATTCCAGAAAAAAATAATTTGGGATTGATCAAAACATTTTGTTTAAATTTTGACCTTTTATTTTATGTAATACAAAATAAAACTGAATTTGAAATGAAAAGTTGTTTCAAAATGAAAACATTTTGTTCCAGAAATTTCAAAATGGGAACTTTTTGTCCTGGTTTTTCTCCTAAACAAAATTTGTTGAAACTGACATATTTTCACGAAGCACTTAGATTTTGACAAAAGTGCATTCTCTTAAGGAAAATGGCTTTAAGAAAGATTTTTCAGCCAGCTCCAGCAAATAGCTAATTCCCTATTATACTAAGAGAGCCTGGCACCTCCATACCATTGGGTAGTGTTTTTAAAATTTGGGCAAGCAACAAACGGTATAATTTCCATCTGGGTCATTCCAAGTGAAAGAATTTAACTCAAAACTCTATTTGTTAAAAGTTTGCACACACATACTAAGAAATTCAGTGTATTTTTAAAAATAGTTGCTGTCATTTTAAGACTGTCAATGAGAAACAATTTCATGATCTGAGGCAGTATTGAGTGACTTTGAGTAAATATTTTCATTTTAAGATTGATCTAGTGTTAAAGTCCCTCTTTAAAACTTCCACTGGAAGAAGTAAGCTATTTCTGTAACCAAGAGCCCTATGTATAGATTATTCTCACTCACTCTACACTTCTGTATAAAATTAAAAGGTGAGACTGAGTTATCATACAGGAACTTTAAAGAGGTGTCAGATGGCAACCCCAGGTGTAAAATTAGGCGAGTAACATAGCAGCGTATTAGGCTGAGGGACAAAACAGCAGTTGGAATTAAAGAGAGTTTCAATAAAGTGTCAAATATTTTATATTATTGTGCCTAAATGGGAGCTCTGTTCTCCCTGTCTCATAACATAAGACAAAGGGGTTCTGCAACGAAACTGAAAGACACCAAATACAAAACTGATAAAAGTAAATATTTTGTCAGACAGTGCATGGTTAGTCAGTGGAACTCATTGCCACATGAAGCCCAAGAATTTATCAAGACTAAAGGAAGAATTGGGCATATAAATGTAAAATGAGTACAGTAGTAGTTCATGCTAAGAAAAAAGAGTTTTGGAAGGGAAAGAAGGCATCGGGGTTTAAGCCAATTTCTGAAGATTAGGATGAGACCTTGATAAGGGACATATTATCCCATAGTTGCCAACTGAGGAGTTTTGAGCACTTTCCATTGAGGTATTATGTGCTCACCATGGTTGGAGACAAGATACTGGACTAGATGGACCACAGGTCTGATCCAGCATGGCTATTTCTGTGTCCTTATTAAGGACGTTTAAAAGGTAAATTACTATTCGCTATAAACTGGTCATCTCTAAGCATAGTTTTAGAGAACTGATGTGATTGCTTTCTGTATACTTTTCTGAACCTTTCTGTTCTGGGGAAGTGGGACACAATTAAAAATTATACAGCTATAAATTCCGTTCTTCTGATAGCATATGAAAAACAATTATTTCACCAGCTTCCATATAGAATTTTAAGATTGTCACTAGGATGCTTTTTGTTGGGTGAGAACGGGAGAAGTAATAAGGCTAACTGACTACTTATTTGATACCTCCCAACAGGGCTAGGTACTCCACTTATTCAACTCACCTGGAATTGGATGGGGCCATTCATTTGAGATACAATTATTATCAGAGTCATTATTTTATAGCACCCATCAATGTACTAAGTGCATCTCAGAAGACATAAAAAGATGCAGCACCTGTCCAAGAGAGCTTACAGTCTAAAGCCACAACTCCTCATTGGGTTCCACTAGCACAGGTCCTATGCAGAGGCCTATGGCAATTAGTGGGACTTGGTATGACCACAGGGGTCAGCATTAGTGGATCTTGGTGCAGAATCCAGGCCTAAATGATAGATTTACAGGCAACTAAAGGGAAAAAAAACACACCAGGAAGTGGAGGGTTGATAGAAACCGTATCTTAGTTCACATTTTTGAAAGTGGAATCAGAGTCTTTGGGTGCAGGCAGTTTTGCAGAAATGTTTTTGGAGTGACTCAGATTAGGTGAGGATCGAAGCTTGACAAATACATTTTGGAAGGGAGTTTTGAGCATAAGGAACAGCATGTAAAATGATGCGGAGACCTTTTATGAGTAGAGGTGAAAGGGGTGTTGGATCTGGAATAATTGGTAGTAAAATAAAGTAACTTGTAGTGTCTGACAAGAGTCCCTCTCGGTGACATGCCATACCTCCTACGAGCATGTTCCTAACCTGGACCTGTGACCGATGTGACTCATATTCTTGTTCATATCGACTCAAAACCCATTGTTCATTTACATTTTTCTATGGCATTTTGTGAGGAAATATACAATTGCTTGCTTTGATCTTTGTATATGTAACATCATCACGATAGGACCCTAATTATAACACAAATATATATTATGTTTGTGCCAAGAACCAAAAAGATTAAGAAATTTCCAAGCCAATGTCCCTTTACCTTTAATTCATTTCTTTGTGCCCAGGTATTGTGGCACCTCTGGTCAGCTAAAATCTCCTTCTGTGTAGAACCCCTAAGGTGAAATAGTGAACATTTCATTACTGACTAGTCTCTTGTTAGATCTCTGTGGAAAATACATTCACGCTTAGTAACTACAGTTGGTAGTAATGTGGTGTTTCTGTATAAATGTACAATTTTTACAGGAGAAAAAGGAAAATAGATTTTGAACCTGGCTGGGATGTGAAAGTGCATTTTTGTTTGTAAAGAAAGGCCAGAGGAACATTCACAGGTGTGAAGTAGGAAGCCGGTAACATGGAAAAGAACTTTTATGATGGGGGGGGGGCGTGCGAAGGGGAGTATGTTTTATTTTTTCCATAGTGTCTAGACGCACTGCTGACCACTACAGAGCCTGGAAAGATGGTACAGTAGTTAGGGTGCTAGCCTGGGACTTGAGAGAGCTGGGTTCAGTTCCCTGCCTTGCCCCAGACTTCCTATCTGATCGTGGGAAGGTCAGTCTATGCCTGTTCCCATCTGTAAAATGGGGCAATAGTACTTCCCTACCTTACAGGAGTGTCCTGTGGATAAGTATGTTAAAGGTTGTGGATGCACTCACACGATGGCAATTGGGGCTGTGTAAGTATCTACAGTAGCTAGAACCTCTGGTTAATCGAAGTCAGGTGGACTAATCCCCACTCACTTACAGTACTGGCCTGTGCCATTGCCAGTGTTCCCACTGTCTTTCTCAAAGTGGAAACAGAAACCACTGTACAAGGGAGATTGGGCCCCGTTTTCCTCACAGTGAAAAGCAGTAGCCTTGGGACTCCCCCAGTTGGATTTATAACTGACCTAATCAGGATTAGAAAAGCAGTGTCACTAAAGAAATGCATGTTTCTAACATGATTGAACTCTGTCTTCATTTCTAAATAAAATGCCACTCAGATAATTCTTAAAATCAGGAGCACTCTTGAAGCAGACTCCTGGAAGGGCTGTGCTGGAAAGAAGTTCCATAGAGTAGGGAAAGGAAACGGGTTCCAGAGAGCTGGAGCAGTTGCTAATGTGCTAAATGGGATATGCTGTAGGGCAGAATCTGGGTGTCAGCACTTGTGACTTTCCTATGAAACCCTTTGGAGTGAAGCTGATATAATTGTGAATGGACTCAGCCTCTGAGGTCTTCAAGTATGGATGGAGCTTGAGCATCATTTTGGGAGGATAGAGCAGTGATAGGGTCGCCAACTTTCTAATTGCACAAAACTGAACATCCTTGCCCTGTCCCTTCCCTGAGGCCCTGCCCCCAGTCGCTCCATCCCCCCTCCCTCCGTCACTCGCTCTCCCCCACCCTTACTCACTTTTACTGACTGGGGCAGGGGGTTGGTGTGCAGGGGATGGGGGTGGGCTTTGGCTGGGGGTGCAGGCTCTGGGGTGGGGCCAGGGATGAGGGGTTCAGGGTGCAGGAGAGGGCTCTGGGGTGGGGCAGGGGATTGGGGTGTGGAGGGAGGTGAGGGCTCCGGCTGGGGTGTGGGTTCTGGGGTGGAGCCAGGGATGAGGGGTTTGGAATGCAGAAGGGGGCTGGGGCAGGTGGTTGGGCTGTTAGCAGGGTATGGGCTCCAGGAGGGAGTTTGGGTGCAGGGGGAGACTCCAGGCTGGGGCAGGGGATTGGGGTGCGGGACGGGTTGAGGGATCCCAGCAGCGCTTACCATGGCTTCCAGGACGTGGCCACCAGGTCCCTGAGGCCCTAGATGCGTGGGCGGCCAGGGAGGCCAATGGGAGCTGTGGGGGCAGTGCACAGAGCCTCCCTGGCTGCCCATGAGTCATGGGGCTGCTGGCTGCAGGGACCTGGCGGTTGCTTCCGGGAACAGCATGGAGCTAGGGCAGGCAGGGAGCCACCTGCTGCACCACTAACCGGACTTTTAATAGCCTGGTCGGCACTGCAACTGGAACTGCCAGGGTCTCTTTTCAACCGGGCATTCTGGTAGAAAAATGGATGCCTGGCAACCCTAGGCAACGAAGAGGACAGCCCTGTTAGCCACTATTGTGAGATTGTGAGGGTTTTTCTATTGCAGCCACCCTCATTTGTGTTGAATCCCCAGAAGATAGAAGGGAAAAGAAGTCACACTGGGTTGTCACAGTGCAATGACTGCCACGAGCTGCACGGCTAAAGGCTCATATGAGCGTGTGAAAATGATCTGAAACTAGCCACATCAGTGCAGCTACTGTGCTGGGTTACACTTACATTACAGTCCTTGAAGTAGAAGATGTGTAACTACGGCTTAATCTCCTTATGGGTGTATAATTCAGATTTTGAAAGAAGGTCCTTCACTGCACATATTTAGAGAAAGAGCTCTGAATCAGGGCTTACTTTAAATTGGTTAATGATACCATCTGAACTGCAGAGCAGAGTTGTTTTCTTTTCCTGTTTTTCTTTGTTAGAAGCCAATATGCAAAAATTCCTGATTTTTTGGGGGGGAGATTTAGAGGTGAATGATCTGGGTTTCCGAGCAGCGCGTGGAACACAATGATCCCATGGGCTGAAGATCACTGTATACTGAAAGTAACTTATAGTGTATAAATTAGAAGCAGCAAAGAATCCTGTGGCACCTTATAGACTAACAGACGTTTTGCAGCATGAGCTTTCGTGGGTGGATACCCACTTCTTCGGATGCAAGCAGTGGGCTGAGTCCCCTCCCGCACCCCAAACCCCTCAGCTCCACCCCAGAGCCCGCACCCCCCTCCAACACTCCAACCCCCTGCCCCAGCCCGGTGAAGGTGAGTGAGGGTGGGGAAGAGTGAGCGATGGAGGGAGGAGGGATAGAGCAAGCTGAGGGTGGGGCCTCAGCGAAGGGGCGGGGCACTGCTTGCATCCGAAGAAGTGGGTATTCAGCCACGAAAGCTCATGCTGCAAAACATCTGTTAGTCTATAAGGTGCCACAGGATTCTTTGCTGCTTCTACAGAACCAGACTAACACGGCTCCCCCTCTGATACTAGTGTATAAATTGGAAATTTTATATCTACCACCACCTCAGACACTATTTGTCTTAATTTCTTCTCTCTATATGTTGGTGCATTTTTATGTTGGTCACATAATTATTATATTTATTAATAAAAGTGTACTAGGTACCAGTTTGAAGGCCATTTCCCTGTGCTACACCCTAAATATATAGTGTAGACGTGATGAATTGGGGAGGAGGAGGATAGTGTGCAACAAGAAGTGAAGTGAGTGGTAAAGTTAGTAAAGATGTCTTGTTGATGTCACATCTTTTGTTTTGGTTCCCTCCCTCTCATCTATTCTGTTAATCATTCGGTGAGGGGAAAATTAGGGTTTATAGACATCTTGGAAGAAATGTGTCTATTAGTGTCTTGAATTTTTTCTTTTTGCTAATATAAATCTCTTGATGTTTATTAATTCACTCAAAGCACAGTCACAAACCTACACAATATCCCCACCATCTGGGCCAAGAACAGTTTGAATGTGATGGCTCTCTCCCGAGTTCCACAGCATAGTCGCTGCTCTCTCCTTTGTTGATTAGCTGATCCTTTTTCACATTTTGACTGTGCCCATTTTTCTGAGTATCACTTTTGCTTCATTAATTCTTTCTTTGTTCCTTTATCATCTGAATTCCCTCGAGCATTTCCACTTTTTAGCAGGCAACTAGGGACAAAGATCCTTTAGTTTCTACTGGGTTGAGTGATTTATTGCTGGTGGATAGAACAACCTGCAACATTTAACCAACATTCTTTGTACTTGAGGGACCAGAACTTTAAATCTTATTATATAATGATGCTACATTATTAAAAAAGTTGGCCTGGTAGATTTGTTCACGCTGATAACTTCCAGAAGTTCTTTTTAAAGCAGAATAGAAATAGCATGAAGAATTATTCATACATTATGTTCTATCCTGAAAAATAGTCTGGTACCCTATCTACTTATTGATATAATTAAAACTGGATTAGTGGGATGGATTATAGAGTTTTCTAAAGTCATTAGGGAGTTTTCTGTCTCTCTTTCCATCCCACCCCCATTTAACTATATTATTAACTGCACTGTGCCGATGACGTCTGGTTATACGCTGTCCGTAACCCTTTTTCTAGTTCCTGGCTTACAGAACAACAGTCTGAACACCGTTTTACTGGAGCTGGGCCTGGAAAGAAAACCTTATTTTACACTCAAGTTTCTGATTTAAATCTTAAATCCCTTATAGGTTGCAAGTTGGAGACTGAAATAGAAAACAATCTAGTTTTGTGGAAATATAGAAATAAATAGTAAAATGTTATCATATAATTTCAGGCTTTGTTTAGATTTCCAGGCAGATAGAAGCAAAGGGGTTTTTTTTTAATGGGGGAGGGATAGCTCAGTGGTTTGAGCATTGGCCTGCTAAACCCAGGGTTGTGAGTTCAATCCTTGAGGGGGCCATTTAGGGACCTGGGGTAAAAATCTGTCAGGATTGGTCCTGCTTTGAGCAGGGGGTTGGACTAGATACCTTCTCAGGTCCCTTCTAACCCTGATATTCTATGATTCCCTTGTAGGGAACTGTGTCATGGCAGAAGTTGTGAGTATTGGGGGCATGTAACAGGGGTACACTGGGAAGGTACATGGATGTAATTTGTGTCCTTGGAGAACAGTGAGTGTGTGTGTCCAGTGCCAAATTTAGGCCACAAGAACTTAAGGACAGACATGTCTTCTTTCTATTCTCTAAAGCACTAAATGAATTGATAACACTATATAAAATGCTGTAATAGTACGTTATATCAGTAGTGCAGGGATTTTGTTTCTCTGTGTAGTGTACTTTCCATTTCTCTCTAACCCCTCCATTGTTGTGGTGGAAAGAAACAATTAAGTAATAAGGCTGCATGAAATGCTGAGAGAGACAAATGGTGGTTCTTGTAGAATCACTAAAATAAAGATGGAAAAGGCCAACAAGAGCAGCTACTCTTTCCCTCAGTGCAATGCAGGTTTATTTTGTCCTGTCTTTAAATGACCCAAGGGCTTTCACCGCTTCCCGTAAGACTAATAGATCTTACCTGTATTATGTTTTTTAAATCATTCCACATAAACCAGTTCATCATGTGGCATAACATTTTTTCTGGTTCTTTTCTGAATTCCCTGTGGTTTCCCAAGTACTAAGGTGCCCAGAACTGAATGTGGTAAGTGCAGCTCGCCCATGCTGAATCTACTCTAGGGAGGCTCTCAGAACTTGATTCAGTGAGGTCCCTGAGCACACCTCTAACTCTGAGCATTAATGGTATGTAACAGGGTGCTGGTCCTGAGACTCACAGAATCATAGAAATGTTGGACTGGAAGGGACCTCAGTAGGTGTTTGCCTACTGACAAGGGTTTGCCTAACCTGCTCTTAAAAACCTTCAGTGATGGAAATTCCACAACCTCCCTTGGGAGTACATGGCTTCTCCTCCTCCACTGTGGGGGAATGTAATGGGGTCGGCACCTGGCTCTCATAAGTGCCCCCGCTGGTTGGGTATGTCCGCGGTCTTTCAACCAGTCCAGCCCTGGTATGGGGCTGTATCCCCAGGGTTTCCTCCCTGGAGACACTATCTTCCTGGAGCTCTCCCCAGGCTCAGTCCCCACTCAGTGTCCGCAGCCAGCCAGGAACTCCTTCCTTGCTCCTCCAGTTCCTGCTAGCAAAGTGTCTTTGGCTTAGTCCTAGCAGCCAGCCAGGAGCCTCTTGGTCCCCCAGTCCCTGCCCACACTGAGCTGTCTGTGGCCTACTGCTCTTCCAGGCAGCCAGGCCTGCAGACCTTTCTCCAGCTCAAAGCAGCAACTAACTGCTCTGTTCTGCAACTCCTTTTATATGGCCCTCTTGGCCTGATTGGCCATTTCAGCAGCCCCCTTTGATTGGTTGCTTCCTCACAACCACTCTGGGCTGCTTGGAGGACCTCTCCACTGCTCCTTTCCTGGGATGGGTGTGGCAGAACCCTGAGCCTGTCAGGAGGGGGTCTTTGAGCCTAGTCTACCCCATCACAGGGAGATTGCTCATCCCTTGTTGCTAGGGCAGCCATACTGTTTTTGTACTTCTGTGGATGGTGGGTTGGGAGCAGCAGTGGAGTGCAGCCAAAAGTAACCAACAGCCAAGTTCCTCCCTTGGAAGGAGCTGTTTCCTCCTGCCCGGGTGGTGCTAATGTTGCTTTCTCAACCTTGGAGGTCTTTATATGCATGTTTTCAATGAATTCCTCATGTGCACAGAGGCTCCTCAGCTTAGCCACCTGTTTCCTGAGAGATTCTACCAGTAGACACCTCTCACACAGGATGGTCTCCCTAGGGTGACCAGACAGCAAATGTGAAAAATCGGGACAGGGGGTGGGGGGTGGTAATAGGAGCCTATATAAGAAAAAGACCCAAAAATCGGGACTGTCCCTATAAAATTGGGACATCTGGTCACCCTAGGTCTCCCCAGCCTGGCTTTCTGTGATGTGGAAGTGCAGGCCACAGTCTTGGGAAATCCACACCAGTACCAGGGTAGAGGCATCCACGGTCAGGTTCTCTGTCTGGACGCAGGAGCAGGAGCTGAGAGCAGTGTTGGCATGAATGCGTCTCTAACAAGGCTTGACTCTTTCAGGCTAAGGGAACTGTGTTTAGGGAGCACATGAGCAAAGTGCAGGTGATTGCAGGTTGCAAGTGATATCCTGCATTAAACAGAGGCAGACTATTCTTAATGTAAGGAGTCCATGGGTCAGGGAGGGATCTTGGAGGGGATATCCATAGCAGCAATGATGGGGAAGGGGAAAGATGTGGGCTCTTCACTCCCGGCTGGTGGACAGCAGGAAAGTATTTCTTAATAAGCATGTTGTATCTTCCATTCTTTAATAAAACCTGGCCTGAGGAAAGAGAGCCGAAACCTGACCCAAGCGTTTGAATGTTGCCTGGGGTGCTCCAGGTGATGAACTGCTCGCAGGCCTGCACGGGACGACTCACACGCCTGCACTTATGCCAGTGCTGAAGTTCACTGCTGAATTGGGGCTTTATGCTCTATCACTCCCCTGGTGTATAAAATATTTCTGCATATACAGCTTGGAATTGAATTGGCTTCCTTTTGGGGGGTGTTTTATGTTGAAAGTTCATTGCACATCCAACTTCTTGGTCTCTTTTGGCATTACTGCTTTCCATTTAATTCCTTCCCACTGACTGTCTGTTTCTTACTGTTTTCCTGAGATATATTAGCTTGCATTTATCCTGGCTGTAGCTTACCTTATTATCTACCAGTATTTCTACATCTCTGTATTATTTCTTTCTCACTGGTATTTCCAATATTTCTCAATTCAGGATCTTCTATGAATTTCATAAACATGTTTTGTACCCTCTCATCCAGAACATTAAAGATATTAAATGAAACTGGTTTGCCCTACTATTCATGTCCCCACAATTCTATACATTGCCACTTATTGTTAGCCTTTCATTACTGCCTTTCAGCCATTTTTCAATCAATTTGAGAGTGCTCCTAAAACCCAACCACAGAATCTGATCTGTAAGTATATTCTGAACATCACTATTATGTGGAGCTAAGGAAATACCATCAAAAAGTGTTAATTGCTCCTTCGCATAACAGAAGAACCAGGGATCACCCAATTAAGTTAATAGTCAGCAGGTTCAAAACCAACAGAAGGAAGTACTTCTTCACCCAGTGCACAGTCAACCTGTGGAACTCCATGCCAGGAGATGTTGTGAAGGCCAAAACTATAACTGGATTAAAAAAAGAATTAGATAAATTAATGGAGGATAGGTCCATCAGTAGCTATTAGCCAGGATGGGCAGGGATGCAAGACCATGCTCTGGGTGCCCCTAAACCTCTGATTCCCAGAAGCTGTGACTGGACGACAGGATGAATCACTCAAAATTGCCCTGTTCTGTTCATTCCCTCTGAAGCACCTGGCACCAGCCACTGTCAGAAGACAGGACACTGAGTGAGATAGACCATTGGTCTGACCCAGTATGGCCATTCTTATCATTCTCATGGCTCTTTTCTGAGCCCCTGCAGTTTTCAATAGGACGTGTAGCTGTTGTGGCCTAATGAAAGCACTGTACCTTTGAGTGTCCCTCTCTCAGAAGAGTTATTCATACTGCCTCTGCTAAGGCACTTCTGTCTTAATGTTGATTTTTTTTTAAATTGCTGCTCTCCTTTTAATTTATTATTTATCTGTATGTTTTTCATAAAAAGTACATATAGGCAAGGGCTACTCGTGCCTGGGATTTGGCTACACTGCTTCTAAATTCTTGGTGTGATCTGCCTTGCCAATAGCATAGCAGCACGCAATAATACACTGGTACAGAGTGCAGTGCAAAGGATGTTCCATATGGCATGGCTGGTTTCTCTTCTCTGTTATCTTTTAACTCCTCTTCATTATTTGCCATTTTAGGCACAATTAATTACTTTTCTTTGAAGGACCCAGAGACCACAAAGGTTCTGAGATGACCCTAGGAGATTCAGGTATCTCCAAACATAGGAATACTCAGTTCCTTGCTTAAAAATAAAAGTTAATGAATATTTTCTTTTGTTATTACATCGTGTTGTTGGGTTTTAAAAAAAATACAAGGTAAAATCTTGTGCCTGAAGATTTATTGAGCTGTGGTTTGGCCATGAGTAAGGGGTGTGCGCTTTTTTATAGCTATTCTACTAACGCTAGTGGTTGTCCTCACATTGCCTAATTTTAAGGTAGCTACATCTTTACAACGTACTGGGCAGAGAGAACCAAAGCTTAAAGCATTTTAGGCAGTATCTTTCTCAACATGTAGAAGCTGAAATACTTACCGCGCGGGTCAACTCGGTGAGTTCGACTTCTCGGAGTTTGAACTATCGCGTCTAATCAAGACGCGATAGTTCGAACGCCCCATGTGCTCCGGTCGACTCCAGAACACCACCACCGTGAACGGCGGTGGCGGAGTCGACCTTGGAGTCGCGGAGTTCGACCCCGCCGCGTCTGGACGGGTAAGTCAGTCGAACTAAGGTAGTTCGACTTCAGCTACACTATTCGCGTAGCTGAAGTCGCGTACCTTAGTTCGACCCCCCCCCCAGTAGTGTAGACCAGGCCTGAGTGTCTTCTTTTCTCCCACTGAGCAGGCAAAAACTGGTCTGAAGCCCAGAGTTCTGTTCACAGTTCCATAGGAGTGCCCTGTCTACGGCGAGTGACATATATCAAGAGGAATAAATTTGCACCTTTCTGTGAAATGCATAGCATGGGTGGGGTTATGAGGAACTGTTGTTTAATATTAGTGGAACAATAGCTGGATGTCTCTATTAAAGTCTTGTACTCACAAATATTACCCACACACTCGAGGGCACCCACCTTTACCCTTCCGTGGGCTCAAGGTGTAACCTGGTTAATTTAGGTATCCCCACATTTTCCCAAATCCTAGGGCTCTGGGTGAAAGGTACCTACCCATACCCCATTCCTAGGGCTCGGGGTGTAACCTTCTATGGGGTCTTTTCGCAGTGAAAGAGCCTTACACGGTAATATCCTTAACCTCTATTTATTAACAATCACCAAAACAGAATGCACACGCTACACATACAATGCTCAGCACTCCCAATAAGGCAGATGAACTTTTCCTGATGGTCAGTCGGGATCAGGTCGTCCAGGGATTCCAGCTTCTGCATTGTATAATTGGCAGGTGTTGAGGTCTGGCAGCTCTGATCTTGGGCTGTGTCCTGAAGCTGGTTCCAAAGAACTTCCTTTTGGACCCCAGTTTATAAAGTGAAACTTGAGTCCTGCTTAGCTGCACCTTAGCCAGCCATTTTACCAAGTATTACAAAATAGTTTTTTGACTAATCTTAACATATTGCAAAACAATTCTTTACCCAATCACACCCCACCGCCTTAGTTGATTTAAACCTTGCAAAAGGTTGTACAGCAGACAGAAACAATTAAAGAACCAGACAGAAACTATTTAGATAAACCATAGAGAAGTAGGGACCGTTAAGGCAGAACAATAAAGTATAGATTTCACAATCACAACTGGTGAGAAGTGATTCCTTCCCAGACAGATGCTGTCAAACAAAGTTTTCTTTACACATCTTAAGATGTGTGTCTTTATCTGGTGATGGTGGGTACTCTTAGGACAGGAGCGCCTTCTTAACAGCCTGATTGTATGTTCTTTTGATATAATTTAGAGCAGGGGTCTCAAACACGTTATTTCCTGGGCCCCGCCAAGCTCCCCGTGCCCCCCCAACACCCCGGAGTTATTTCCTGTGGCTGCCAAGCTCCCCTCACCCGCCACCACCCCCTTCTCCCCAGCGTGCCGCATCCCCACTCCTCTGCCTGGCGGCGGGAAGTGCCTAGAGGTGAACAGCTGTTTGGCTGTGCTTCGTGCTTTCCAGGAGTTAGGGGGGAGGAGGAGCAGGGAGCCGTGCACTGAGGGGAGGAGGTGGAGAAAAGGTGGGGATTTGGGGATGGGGTTGGAATAGGGGCAGGGAGGGGGTGGAGTTGGAGTGGGGACTTGGGGGAAGGGGTGTGAATGTGGGCCGGGGCAGCGAGGTGGGGGGGCGGCTTCTGTGCCTTTATCTGAAAAGGTGTCAGTGATGTGGCCCTCGGGCCAATGTACTAGTCCTCACGTGGCCGTCGTGGTGATTTGAGTTTGAGACCCCTGGTCAAGAGGGAATGTGAGGATGTGACTTTCTGTTTCTTGGCTTCTGGCCACCGCTGCCCTAGTGTAGCTGCAGAAAAAGGTCTCAGACCTTACACAAAGACTGCAATTTCATTTTAGAAGAAAATAATTCTTAAGTAGAAATACTTTAAAATTTCAGGGCCAGATGATAATAGGATTAGTCTTTACTTACATGGTAACTATACCAAGCATACTCAGTAATTACAGGTTTTGCTAGATTAGTTAGTAGATCCAAAATTAATTATGTCATTTAAACTGACCAAAAAAAGTCACATTTGTTTTCACTAATCGTCAGGTATCCATTTTGTGATGTCTTTTGCAAAACTTCATGGTTTACCTACACCTTTTTGGTTGCATGTCATTATTTTTAGCTCTAGTTTTTTTATTTAAAAAAAGTGTTGCAGTAATCAGGGCAATACACACACCTTTTGACCTACATGAGTTTGTAAAGACTGTCAGTAAACAGCAAACAGGGAATTTTTAAAGGATAACCTGAAATAGTTCAATTTTACTAATTAATCATTAAATCTATACTTAAAAGTGATCTTTATCGTTGTTTTTAGACATGTCAGAAAGGTGTGTCTTTGGGAAACAGGGAATCTTAGGGTAGAAGTTTAGGACAGTTCACAACAACCATTTCTGGTTTTGAAAGAGCACAAACAATGAGTCTGAAGGTACGTGTGCACTGCAATAAAAACCTGCGGCTCCAAGTCACAGGGCCTGAGCCTATTGACTCGGGCTCATGGAGCTTGGGCTGCAGAACTAAAAGTAGCAGTATCCATGTTTGGGATCAGGCTGGAGCCTGTACATCTACATTGTCATTTTTAGCCCTGCAGCTGGAGTCAGCTGACCTGAGACAGGCACAGCCATGTCCCCGGTCTCTTAGTGCAGTGTAGCTGTACCCTGAATGGCAGATGGTGGGGTTCGCCTGACCTGTCTGTTACTAACACGTGGAGATCAACATCACATTATCCAGGTAATCTCCCCTCAAGGAGTCCGTCGCCAGACAGAATGGTGTAAAGAAATTCCTGAAATGGAGTGAATGTTTTCTAAATCTGTAAAACTAATTAAATATTCAGGTCATCAATAAGACATCACATTCTGTGTGTGACACAAAACCCAACCGAATAGAAAGGTGCTATTGCTTCTACTAGATGGACTGTCTGACACTTCCAGCTCTGCTAGATGACTACATTTAGCATGCTTTTAAAAAAAAAGCAACGGTGAGTACTTCCTGGGAGCAGTTTAAAACTGAATTCTATTGAACCTGCATCTCCTCCACATGCAAGGAAAAGATTTATAACAAAATTATAACTAGGAGGGTGCCCCCATCTTTCATTGTTCAGTGATAGACCATCTTAGGAATCTGACAGTCCTTCTCCCAGATAATGTTCAGACTAAGATAATGTTCAGCAGACTAACTCTACACTATTGAAGTTATTACACTATGTAACAACAGCAGCAGATTTGATATAATAATCACATAAGATACATGATCCATTTGGAGAGATTATTTCTCTTCTAGCTGATTAATAATGAGACATGAACATGAGGAATTTTTGGTGTGGATGGATCACCTGGTGTCCACTGCTAACACTAAAGCAGAATGCACTAGTGTGTATGTGGAAAAACTCCTGTTTCTGAACAAAAGGGTTAAAATGACAAATGTGAGCAGAGTAGATACCAGCAGGAAAAATGTAAGTCACAACAACTGCCTGTTCTCTGAATGTTAAAAGAAATCGAGCATCCCAATTGTCCTCCTGGCTTGAGAACACCGTGGATCTGATTCTCCATACTGGCCATACTCAACTTGGTGCAAGGAACAGGAATGTGTGTGAGGGTAGAAGAAGGTAGTTTCATGCCCCCTGGATGCATCCTCTCCTCTGCAGCTGGCTGGAGGTTGCTTCAAATCACAGATTAGAGACACTTCAGATCTTCTCCTGATTGTCAAGAGGCTGTTATGGCAACCAGCAATATTAGTATGGCTCAGGCCATGCCCCTTCGTGGAGGTGGAAAGGGGGGTGGGGAACAGTGGTGGGAGAAGGTGGTACTACAGCACCTTGGGACTCAAGGCTGGGGGATGATTGTGCTGTTTTACATCCCTTTTTGGTTGGTGGAGTGGCACAAAGAGGCTGCCGCAGAAGGAAGATTCATGCCCTGTGTTTTCCTGGGAGATGAGAGGCGTGCTTTGGGAAGTGACCAGAGGGCAGTGTTCTTCAAGCTGACAGAACTTTAGGTGTCATGGAGGGTCTTAGGCTTCAGATAGTGTGAACTGCTCTACACATCAAAGTCGCCTCTTGTTCCAGCCATGTGGCATTAATTGGGGGGGGGTCTGGAAGAGTGTCTGCCCTTCTCCCTACTGAGGGGAGGCAACTCAGGGTGGGCTGCATGGAGATGGACTAGAGCTGTGGCCACTACACAGTGATGGTGGGAGGGCACATAAAGGATTCTACCTAGACCAGCTGTCAATTCATGGTTAAAAAATGTGACACACATCTGTTCAACTGTCTGAGGATCCAGGGGCGGCTCCAGGCATCAGCACAGCAAGCACATGCCTGGGGCAGCAAGCCATGGGGGGTGGCCTGACAGTTGTCATGAAGGCAGCAGTCAGGCAGCTTTCGGCGGCATGCCTGCGGGAGGTCCGCCGGTCCCGTGGTTTCGGTGGCAATTCGGTGGCAGGTACGCCGAAGGTGCGGGACCGGCACACCTCCACAGGCATACCGCTGAATCTGCGTTACCAGTGGACCTCCCGCAGGCATGCCACCGAAAACCGCCTGACTGCCGTGCTTGGGGCAGCAAAATACATAGAGCCGCCCCGTGAGGATCCCAGCCTCAAGAAAAGAAAGGGATAAAAGGATGTACAAAAAAACCCTGCCCAGGTTGAGAGATAAATGTCCTTAAGTGCTAATGAGCTAGAAAGAGAAGTGATATGCCTACTGCTGAGGAGAGACTGGAGAGTTACACATTCCCAGGGAGACCCTCTAGAATGAGACTGAGCCCGAGAGGCTGCAGTTTGTTCAGGATAGTGAAAGAAAAGGTCTTTCAAATATCAAGAAACATATTTTATAACCAGAAAAGTCCATGATGAATGGGGTAATAATATTCCACCCTGCCTATAAAGATAAGTGGTATGGACATTATTGCTTATTTGGACACTGGAGCAACTGTATCACTCATTTCTGAGAGGTTGTCAAAAAAAATTGAAGGGTTTAAATATATGACCTTTTACAGGAATTACTTCAACAATAGCTTATTCTACTGAGTCAACTACAGTTGGTGTTATAACAATGAATTTCACTTTGAGAAATGCAAATTGAGTTCCTAATTGTGAGATTTAATCCACTGTGTGCTGGGAAATAATCTCCTAAAAGTTTGGTGCTTGCTAAAAAATTGTGGGTTCCTGCTAAAACCAAACACACGGTTCCAAAATTTAAAATATCAGGAGGGGAAAAAAGAGAAATAAAATAGAGGGGGAAAATAGAGATTAAATGGTCTTTTTTAATGCAGATGCTGCTGGTAATGAAAGAAAAGGCTTTGCACTTTGCAGGCATCAGACAGTGAAATCTTTTAGATCTATTGGGTCCAGATTTTCAGTGAGCTTTCATTAATGTGCCTAGAAACATTATGGGAGTACTCATTTGCATGCACAAAATTAAACATCTGTGGATACAAATTGAGTAATTGCTTATCCAAATACCATTGTTTGTGAGTACAGTTATACAGTGTGTTCACACAAACAGGTGCCTGCAAATAGGCATTTTAACTGAGGCCCAGGGAACCTGTAGCCTATACTCTGCCATCTTCCAGCTAAAGACTGAAAAGGAAAGACTCTTACAGAGAAAGGATAATATAGAAGCCAGCAAGTTCTACGTATTTATCCAGATATGTATGAGACACACACAAAACCCTATACTGTACAAGGTAAGGGTGCTTTTTTCTTTTGATGATACACTGTGAAAGAAGCAGGGAAATATCTCTGGTGGGTGATGATTGCCTCGTGTACCTTCAGCTACTGAAGGAGACGTTTCAGAAGATTTGCTGAACAAATTGTTTATTAAAACAAGTTGTTCGGTCCCTCATTTGTTGTCTGTGGGCTTTGCCGGCTGTATAATAATATCTAAATCCTTGGGTAAATGCCAGCTCTAGATGAACTGGTAGAATTAAATGATGTCACCTGAAAAGATTGGTCCTCATTGACAGCCCCTTGGATTTTCTCTGTCCAAGTAGGTATGGGAGGGCCTCAATCCTACCCAAAGGCTACTGGCAAATGCATTTAGATAATGAGTGCAAATTAGTAACTACTTTTGTACGTCAGAAGGGATCATAGAATCTTGGTGGCATGCCCTTTGGGGTAACACATGTGACTGGAGTTTTTTATAGATTAATGAATACTGTCTTACAAGGATTAATTTAGAAAAATTTCTGTTGTCTGTTTACATGATATCAAACTAATATTGCCTCATTATTAAAAGTATTTGTAATGCTACTTTTAAAAGAATCCTAAAAGCCAGTGCAGCTTGTATATAAAGTAAGCGAATTGCCAATGAAAATTAATTTCCTTGAACATCAAGCCATAATTTCAGAAATGACAGGATATCTGACAGGAGGTGAAAGCAGAGGATATCTGACATTTCGATTAAAAACCAGAAAGATACAAAATTAACATGGCACACGTGAAAATGATTAAAAGCTGGCTAACTGATAAGTCTCACAATGTAATTGTAAATGGAGAATCCTCATCAAATGGGTGTTCAGGTAGCGGGGTCCTGCAAGGATCTGTTCTCGGCCTTATGATATTTATCGTTTTTATTAATGACCTGGAAGAAGACACAAAATCATCACTGATAAAGTTTGCAGATGACGCACAAATTGGGGGAGTGGTAAATAACGAAGAGGACAGATCACTGATTCAGAGCAATCTGGATTGCTTGGTAAACTGGATATAAGCAAACAATATTTGTTTTAATCTGGCTAAATGTAAATGTATACATCTGGGAATAAAAAATGTAGGCTATATTACAGGATGGAAAACTCCTGGGAAGCAGTGACTCTGAAAAAAAAAAAGGGGGAGTTATGGTGGAAAATCAGCTGAACATAAGCTCCGAGTGTGATGCTCTGGTAGGAGCAGAGAGGTTATTTTACCTCTGGATCTGGCACTGGTGTGACTGCTGCTGGAATAATGCATCCAGTTCTGGTGTTCACACATCAAGAAGGATGCTGATAAATTGGAGAGGGTTCAGAGAGGAGCCATGAAAATGATTAAAGGATTAGAAAACCTGCCTGAGGGTGATACACTCAAGGAACTCAATCTGTTTATTTTAACCAAGAGAAGGTTAAGGAGTGGCTTGAGTACAATCTGTATGTAACTATGGGGGGAACAAATATTGAATAATGGGCTCTTCAGTCTAGCAGAGAAAGGTCTAACATGATCCAATGACTGGAAGTTGCAGCTAGATAAATTCATATTGGAAATAAGGTGTACTTTTTAACAGTGAGAGTGATGAACCATTGGAATAACTTACCAAGAGTTGTGATGGATTCTCCATCACTGGCAATTTTTTAAAATCGAGGTGGGATGTTTGTCTAAAGGACAGGCTGTAGGAATTATTTTGGGAAAGCTCTGTGGCCTGTTTTATATAGATCAGTCTAGATTATCACAATGGTCCTTTTCAGCCTTTGAATCTATTAATCTGTTGAATTGTGAGAGATCCTCCATTGTTAAAAGAAATTAGATTATTTCTAGGAGGGGTTTGATCATTTACATTTGCACAGAACCTGCTCTTTTTATGTAAACTCCACAGCTGAAATAATCTCTTATTATTTTGGGAAAGGATTGATACTGGGGAGTGAGTAAAACACCTGTTAGAAAATATCCAACATTGAATCTCTGCAATTGTTTCTGGGTGCTTGAGGCTGAGGCCTAGGGCTTCTATGGATGGAGTCTGCAGTTGAAGAGTTTATAGTAGTGGAAATCTCACCGCAGCAAAAAGAAGCTATCAAGTATCAGAGGGGGAGCCGTGTTAGTCTGGATCTGTAAAAGCAGCAAAGAATCCTGTGGCACCTTATAGACTAACAGACATTTTGGAGCATCCGACGAAGTGGGTCTTCACCCACAAAAGCTCATGCTCCAAAATGTCTGTTAGTCTATAAGGTGCCACAGGATTCTTTGCTGCTTTTAAAAAGAAGCTATGGCATCAGAGAGTACTGAAGCCCCTGCTACAAGCCACTTGGATATTTCTGTTTCCTTGTAATATGTGTAACCACAGTTCTTTGCAGCCACTGATCTTCCAGACTGGCCTAAATAGTTCATGAAATCATTGGAATTTGATTTTCAAATAAGTTATCATCGAGGAGTGCTAGACAGAGAACTAGAACTTTGTCTTGTACTGCAAGACAGCCAAGAACTGTCCAGTATCTAGCGTTATCTATCTGGGCATTATCAGTGTATTTTCGGAGCACTAAGCCATAAGAACCTACACGGAATAGAATAGAACACTAAATAGAATAGAATAATTTAAAAAATGGAACAGAATGGAACACAGCCTAGTTCTTTCAGAGACATTCCTCTTCTCCCTCTTCCAAAGGAAAACATGTGAATGTCCCTAGGGACTGAGGCAGGTTAGGTTTCATCACACAGCTGAGTAAGTCTATTGTGAAACTGGGTCCCCCCCCAGAAATGGAAGGCTGAGGAAATTCAAAAGTATTACCAATGGGGAGAGAAATGACATGCTGGGATGTGCTATAGTTATCCCAAGACCTGTGAGATCTCCCCAGGTGAATCTAAGTTATCTGCTACACCATTTAAAGTGTTGATAGAGAGGATATATTAAATAATGTTACTGCTGGAAGGTGTTAATGGAGCCCATCAGTCACAGATCTACGTAAATTGATAGTCATACCCTTCATTCAGGCTAAATGAGGGAGCAATTACATGTCCCTTTGTTTAGTGATAGCTGAAACAATAGAGGCCACTGCCTAAGGCATGCCTAATGGCCAGCATGGCAAGCAAAAGGGCTTTCTTGGGGACTGATTGCAAATGCAGGGACTGGAGCATTAACTAGTTGAAGCTGTGTATAAAATCATGACTGGTGTAGAGAAAGTAGATAAGGAAGTCAAGTATCAGAGGGGTAGCCGTGTTAGGCTATGGCTACACTTGCACTTCAAAGCGCTGCTGCAGCAGCACTTTGAAGCGCTAAGTGTAGTCAAAGCGCCAGCGCTGGGAGAGAGCTCTCCCAGCGCTGTCCGTACTCCACCTCCCTGTGGGGAATAACGTACAGCGCTGGGAGCCGCACTCCCAGCGCTGGGGCTTTGACCACACTGGCGCTTTGCAGCGTCGCAATTTGGAGCGCTGGAGAGGGTGTGTTTTCACACCCTGCTGCAGCGCTGCAAATGTGCAAGTGTAGCCATGGCCTTAGTCTGGATCTGTAAAAGCAGCAAAGAATCCTGTGGCACCTTATAGACTAATAGACGTTTTGGAGCATGAGCTTTCGTGGGTGAATACCCAGTTCGTCAGATGCAAGTAGTGGAAATTTCCAGGGGCAGGTATATATAAGCAAGCAAGAAGCAAGCTAGAGATAACGAGGTTAGTTCAATCAGGAAGGATGAGGCCCTGTTCTAGCAGTTGAGGTGTGAAAACCAAGGGTGGAGAAACTGGTTTTGTAGTTGGCAAGCCATTCACAGTCTTTGTTTAATCCTGAGCTAATGGTGTCAAATTTGCAGATGAACTGAAGCTCAGCAGTTTCTCTCTGAAGTCTGGTCCTGAAGTTTTTTTGCTGCAGGATGGCCTCCTTAAGATCTGCTATTGTGTGGCCAGGGAAGTTGAAGTGTTCTCCTACAGGTTTTTGTATATTGCCATTCCTAATATCTGATTTGTGTCCATTTATCCTTTTCCTTAGAGACTGTCCAGTTTGGCCGATGTACATAGCAGAGGAGCATTGCTGGCATATGATGGCGTATATTACATTGGTGGACGTGCAGGTGAATGAGCCGGTGATGGTGTGGCTGATCTGGTTAGGTCCTGTGATGGTGTCGCTGGTGTAGATATGTGGGCAGAGTTGGTATCGAGGTTTGTTGCATGGATTGGTTCCTGAGCTAGAGTTACGATGGTGCGGTGTGCAGTTACTGGTGAGAATATGCTTCAGGTTGGCAGGTTGTCTGTGGGCGAGGACTGGCCTGCCATCCAAGATCTGTGAAAGTGTGGGATCATTGTCCAGGATGGGTTGTAGATCCCTGATGATGCGTTGGAGGGGTTTTAGCTGGGGACTGTATGTGATGGCCAATGGAGTCCTGTTCGTTTCTTTCTTGGGTTTGTCTTGCAGTAGGAGGCTTCTGGGTACACGTCTGGCTCTGTTGATCTGTTTCCTTATTTCTTCGTGCGGGTACTGTAGTTTTGAGAATGCTTGGTGGAGATTTTGTAGGTGTTGGTCTCTGTCTGAGGGGTTAGAGCAGATGCGGTTGTACCTCAGTGCTTGGCTGTAGACAATGGATCATGTGGTGTGCCCGGGATGGAAGCTGGAGGCATGAAGGTAGGCATAGCGGTCGGTAGGTTTTCGGTATAGGGTAGTGGTAATGTGACCATCACTTATTTGCACCGTGGCGTCTAGGAAGTGGACCTCCCGTGTAGATTGGTCCTGGCTGAGGTTGATGGTGGGGTGGAAGCTGTTGAAATCGTGGTGGAATTTTTCCAGAGTCTCCTTCCCATGGGTCCAGATGATGAAGATGTCATCAATGTAGCATAGGTAGAGAAGGGGCGTGAATGGACGAGAGCTGAGGAAGCGTTGTTCCAGGTCGGCCATAAAAATACTGGCATATTGTGGGGCCATGCGGGTGCCCATAGCGGTGCCACTGATCTGGAGATATATATTGTCATCAAATTTGAAATAGTTGTGTGTGAGGATAAAGGCACAGAGCTCAGCAACCAGTTGTGCAGTGGCATCATCAGGGATACTGTTCTTGACAGCTTGTATTCTATCTCTGTGTGGGATGTTTGTGTAGAGAGCCTCTACATCCATGGTGGCTAGGATGGTGTTTTCTGGAAGGTCACCAATGCATTGTAGTTTCCTCAGGAAATCAGTGGTGTCACGGAGATAGCTAGGAGTGCTGGGGGCATAGGGTCTGAGTAGAGAGTCCTTCAGTGAGAGTGCCAATGCCCGAGATGATGGGGCGTCCAGGATTTCCGGGTTTGTGGATCTTGGGTAGTAGATAGAATAACCCTGGTTGGGGCTCTAAGGGTATGTTGATTTGTTCCGGTGTTAGTGTAGGGAGTGTCCTGAGTAGCCATCAGCTCAGGATTAAACAAAGACTGTGAATGGCTTGCCAACTACAAAACCAGTTTCTCCTCCCTTGGTTTTCACACCTCAACTGCTAGAACAGAGCCTCATCCTCCCTGATTGAACTAACCTCGTTATCTCTAGCTTGCTTCTTGCTTGCATATATATACCTGCCCCTGGAAATTTCCACTACTTGCATCTGATGAAGTGGGTATTCACCCACGAAAGCTCATGCTCCAAAACGTCTGTTAGTCTATAAGGTGCCACAGGATTCTTTGCTGCTTTTATAGATAAGGAAGTGTTGTTTATTACTTCTCATAACACAAGAACTAGGGGTCACCAAATGAAATGAATAGGCAGGAGGTTTAAAACAAATAAAAGAAAGTATTTCTTCACACAACGCACAGTCAACCTGTGGAATTCCTTGCCAGAGGATGTTGTGAAGGCTAAGACCATAACAGGGTTCAAAAAATAACTAGATAAATTCATGGAGGATAGGTCCATCAATGCTATTAGCCGGGATCGGCAGGAATGGTGTCCCTAGCCCCTGTTTGCCAGAAGCTGGGAATGAGCGACGGGATGGATCACTTGATGATTCCCTGTTCTGTTCATTCCCTCTGGGACACCTGGCATTGGCCACTGTTGGAAGACAGGATACTGGGCAAGATGGATCTTTGGTCTGACCCAGTAGGGCCGTTCTTATGTGTGCCTGAATGTGGGTGAAAGGACCCAAAAAGCCAGGAGAGAAAGCCAGCAGGTAGCAGAAAAAGTAGGGGTGCATGGACTTGGGAGGAATCCAAGAGACAGAGCTTCTTTTGGGCAGAGTACTTGCTGAAAAGGCAAACCTGGATTTCTGAACAAGGAAACTGCCTCCTGTTGTAAGTTTCTACTCACCTTCTGGGAAACAGGTTTTTGTGCACATGCCTTGTAAACAGGATTTAACCAAAGTAGTACCTGACTCTATTATCACTCTCTTCTCTTAATGAAAACAACCTGGCAAGGCCCTGAATGTTGTGGGCAACTGAATCATACAGACATGAAACAAAGAAATGTAAGATAATAACAAAAATCACTTTGTGAATTCCAAAGCCAAATAATTCAAGCTGAATCTTTCTTTTTCAAAGCAGAGACAGTAGCCCTTGAAACTACACAGTGCAGTTGCAAGCAATCATTGTTTACCAGAGAGAGATGAGAGCTTTCTGTCTTTTATATTCCTTCTGTAGATTTAACACTAAGAAGGAAGCCTTTATTTAAAAATGTGAAGCTGTACAGGAAACCTAAGCCTTCTAAATTTCTCTCACCCACTGTAGCAGCCAAAGCATGTGAATTATAGGCACATCCATCCAGATGTCTGTTTGAATGCTGGGGATGATGTTCAAAATCCTAGGACAGACTACCAAAGAAATGTATAGGAGACATTTCTTGCACTCCAGCCCCAGTACAGAAAGCAGCAAATCTCTCCCCGGGATTTCCTCACTGGGCCTGTTGACTAGTACGCATTTAAATGTAAGTTGACATTGCAACAACAAAAATCTTAATATGAAATCCAGTTTAATTGACATAGCAGGGAAGAATTAATTAACAAGCTATTTGAGATGGAAGGAAGCTTTCCTGAGCCTTATCTAGCTCATGCCAAAGCACTGATTGATTTCATTCTCCTCACACCATATTCATTGATAGGTATCCAGTTTAGCGCATTAGGAAACCCTGAAATCTACAATTTCTAGGTGTGTTTTGGTAATTCCTTCCATAGTACCTCCCATTTTCCTGACAAATACACATTTTTATGGCAGAGGCAGAATGAAAGAAGTTTGCCATAGTAATGCCTTCCTGGATATACATTTTGTACTCACAAAACATTTTAAAAATAAACATGTACTGTTCCAACAAAGGAATAAAGAACTTACTATTTCAAGACAAAGCTACCTCCTCTTTGGAATTTTTTTTACCTATTCTGTGTGTCAAACTGAAAAAAAGAAGAAATAATTTAAATTTGCACTCTAATAAAAGTACTGCTTTTGAAAATTAGATGCTTTGGGTATCTGTTGATTTGTAATTAACTTTTGTTTTAATTATGTACCACTTGAAGCTAACAGATATTTTTTCGTACAGAGGATTACAGCTAGTTGCAATGCCACTGTCTTTAAAATCAGAGACTGTTGGACAACTCTAAAAATCATTTTCTTGTGAAAACAATTCTATTGTGAAGTAATCTGGTAGAGCTTCTTCATTGATGATCTTTATAAACGATATTGATTTTGCCATTTCTGCTTTTGTACTTAGGATCCTGGTATTGAATGAGTTTAGTGAGGTTTCTGCTTTCTTTGGAGAAGTTCAGAGGGCTGTAGTTAGCTGGAATTGCTGCCTCTTCCTAATAAAGTACCTGCTTATTGTTATGTATTTAAATAAGCTGTTTCCTTTCTCAATTATCAGTTATCCCAGAAGTCTGTAACAGCTCCATTTTACTCCTCCATATTTTGATTTTAGACAGCTGCCAGAATTAGTATTTTGTAGAGCTCTGAGCTCATGGAGTGCAATGCAATGCCGAACAATTGTTCCTCTATTTTTGAAATTGTGTAGGGATGGAGTTTGATACCAACTGAAAGGAAGAGTCTTTGTACCGGGTGCCAGCCTTATTAGCCAGCTGGATATCCTAAAAAGGTTTCTATTGGCAGACAGCCTGCGTGAAGGCAAGTCAGAGGGGAACGCGCTGCTGATTGAATTTGTAAATAACTAAGCAGCTCGCCAAGGAAGCCTCCCATGAATAGGATGGAAAAGCCATCCTGACAGTGTTTCTCCCTAGTCCTGCCAGCCCCACATGCCTATGCAGGGGAGACAGAGTGGTGTGGTTCTCTGCTTTTCCTCTTCTCTCTCTTGGCTTTACACCCTATAGGATTCAGTTTCATGAATAAGCCATTTCATTAAAATTAGACTGTCCATGAAATGAAATGTTAACATCTGGCAGATGGCTCATAAAACAAAATCTAGGGAGCCACCTGGATTTTAAGGATTTGAGTTACCTGAACTGAAAGGAAACTTTACTAGTCTTGCTGATCTTATGTGAGACTTGCTTTGGAAACTTGAAGTGAAACCCGTTTTATGGCTGTTAGGCTTTCTGTAAAATAGAGCATGTTCTCTAAATGCAGGGGAATGGCATCACCATTTAGTGATGGCCTTGGGAAAGAGAAGGTTGATGTAGCTTATCAAAGTATGAGACACACAAAGATAATCAGAATGGCTGTTCCTTTTGGGATGACCTGGATAACTGAATCCTTGTGACCTTAGATATGAAATAGATCTCCAGAGGGGCCATTTGCAAGTAGGGTCTACTGTCCCTTTCTCCCCCCAACATGAGAATGATACTGTGCTTGCAAGGAAGACTGATATAGTTGAATCATGAATCACCCTGTGCGTTTCCCTGGGAAAACTCAATTCCCATTTTGATTCCATTCCTATCAAGTTGTGAAACGGTGCGTTCATGAGATACTGCATTTACTATTGTAAATTTTACTAAGCAAATATAATAGATAAAGGATGAAATAATTTTGAATAACGTCAGCATGTACTTAGAGAAAGTTTTAAATTGGTGTTTTCTCCTCAAAAACACAATCCAGTGGGGCAATCTAAATTTTTAAAATAATGAAATTTGCAGTAAACTAGGACCTTTCAAGTTCTATAAGAACTATGCCCTTGCTATGTCCTTTGAGAGATGAGTCTTGTACCTCACCTCTTCTTCCATAATTAGTGCTGTTTAACCAACTCACAATCAGAGAAAGTGTCATTGATGGATTTGTGTTTGCTGGCTGAGAGCTACAGGATTGTAGGAAAGATTAAACATACTGATAAATCTAGCTAGCTTTCCTAGGTTTTTCTGGGTTGTCCATTTGTAGTATAATAACTCTGAGATAAAATTCTTGGTTTTGTTTTATTTTGGTGATTGTTTTTTCCAGACAAATTCCTGTTTCGCTTGTAGCTTGTCATTTGTTATTTCAAAAACTTTACTTCAGGAGTTTGGAGTGTCTTGTTATACTTTGTACATGAGTTTATGTGTATGAGCTGTAGTAAAGTGCAGTGATTGCTTAAAAACACTGTAGTTACTTAAAAGAGATGACTTTGATTGTGTGTTTTTTGTTCCCATCACAATAACACTTTGCAGGTGATTATTAAATTAGAGATTTTCTTTGTTTTTCTTAAAAAAAAAAAAAGAAACCTTTTCATGTCAGCACCAATTATGAGTGGTAATTTTTCACATTTTACAAAAGAATTTTCTGTCCTATCTCCACGCCCCCACTAAGTAAAGAAGGGCTTTGACACTCTATGACAAGGAAGATGGTTTTTTTTTTTTTTTGCATACACAGTGCTTTTGACTTTTCTTTAAAAAAATCTGTTGACTCTATTGAAATGTGACAGGGCAATATTTAACCTGAATAGAGTCATGTTGACTCCTCTTATTAAAACTGACAGTTAAGGACATTTCTCTCTTTATTCCTTCTGATACATGCAGACAAGTCTTCACTGCTAACTAATATACAAAATCAAAAACAAAAAAATACAGAACGAGGAGATGAGTACCTTATAAACAATATATGAATGACAATTGCAAGTTTAATCTAGCAAAGAAACCTTTTTTTATCCTTTAAGAAAATTAAAGCCCTTTCAAATTAGCTTGATATATGAAGACAGGCTGACATCATTAATTTTCAAGTATTCATTCTTTCTCTATCCTCAATTCCACTCACAGATACATATTGTTGCATTATGTTCTGGATAGGTCCACAGTGACACCTATAGCTAAACATGGAGTTTACTTTGGCTAGTATGGGAGGAGCTAAAACCCTAAGTCTCAGATCTGTTCTTCCTCTTCCCTAGCTGCTTTGTTTCTTGTTTTCCCCAATTCTCTCTCTGTCTGAAACAGCCAATGCTACTGATAGGAGGCTGGTTCTCCTTTTATTATGGAACTGTTGCTTTGTTCTTTGAGTGAGGATGTAATGTAAACTTGCACCCTTGATTTTCTGGTGCCCTCATCTGCAGGAAGGAGCTCCTTAGCGAGATGTGCATGTTGTTCTTCTGAATCCGGCATACTGAAGTCTCCAAAAGCTGAAAAGGGCTAATTAATTGTTTACAGTGCTTTACCTTCACAGGCAAAGAGGTACCAAAAACTTGGCAACAATGTAGGCCTCTGCAAAGTTGAGGTACTTTTGCCTACCTATCTTCATATACTCTACTGCTATACAGCTTGGAAATTCTGTAGTAACCACTCTTCCCATTCATGTCAGCTTTGTCATAAAGCTGTACACATTTTTACTGTTTCCTCCCTGTCATCTAAATTTCTATATTGCAGAGCTCTTCTGTTCATTTAGCATTATAGAAAGATCAGCTGAATACCTTCATCAAATTGTCTAAATACTTGTGAAGAGTTCTGCAGCACCAAACTGAAAGCTAACTACAACTGCAGTGCAAAATGTTAGTCTTTTGTCCATAGACATTAAAGCTACATCTACTTTCACTAATAAATTACTCAAGGGGAGGAAAATACTTCCATTGTTCAACTTCTGCTTAGACCTGAAGACTGCAGACCAGACTTTGGAATTAACTAAGTTTCCTTTGGCTAAAAGGCACACACATCCACCATAATGCATCACTGTGAACTTCCTGACAACCCATTTGGCTAAAGGTGTGTACAGTTTGAAAGGTTAATTTTAGCCTTTGTTAAACGGGGCCTCCTAGCTTGAGAGAGAGAAGTATAGGGGGAGCAGAGAAGGTTCAACTGGAACACTTCTATGCCCCTTCTCTAATTCATGGCAGCTCTCCTTACACAGGCCTAGAAACTATTTGTTATCTCTGGAAGGTAATCTACTTCAAAGTAGGATTAGGTCAGAGTGTGTGGTCTGAAACTCCAGGTGTGTGAGCACTAGGTACTCATACAATAGAAAATTCCATTCATAACCTTATCAGAGTCATTTGGGATAAAGCTTTGAAGGAGATGGAGCAGCATTATAATAGGTCAGGCCCACTCTCTGAAACCTTTTTCCTCCCATCATTCAGTAAATTTAAGAGAGGGAAAAGTCAGGTGAATATTTTGTGCTAGTCCCAGATGAGTTTGGAAGAATTCAGACAATTCAGACATCTACGAGAAATAGTCTACTGCACCACATGCCAAACTAGCCCCACATCTGAATTGGGTCTATATGGATACATTCTCATGGAGGTCAGAGGAGGATGATCAGATCATCAGCAGTATATTCGAGGAAATCCTGGCAAGGCAAGATAAACCATAACACTCACGGACATCAATGGAGAAGACTGAAAGAAGAAACACAAGACTGAATACAATGGATTATAGAATTAATGGTGTTGAACGACCTGCAAATCAAACTGAATTTAAGGTACAAAACTTAACCTCTTTCCTAGTGGGAGTTAGATTGCAGAAGAAAGCTGTGATTAAAAGGAATGTTTTGCTGGACAATGTGTGTGTTAGGCATCTACGCTGGGAAGAAGCGCCAGAGCTTGTTGCATATGGAAATGTGTGGCCACTATTGACTTGTTTAAATGTAAAAGATAGTATAGTAAGTATGTTTCTGTGTGGGTATGCATACTTACACCACTCCTGTACAGAAATAAGATGGACACAACATGGGTGGAAGAATTATTGTGTCTTTTACAGACACGGGTGAATGAAACCAAATCCTCAGAGCAGTGAAAGACGAAGAGGGGAAACAACATGTTCTTGATAGAGCAGAGCCAAAGATTTTACTCCAACCCAAGGTCTGTGCAATATTGTTCTTATTTTTCTTATTTATATTCCTGTAGCACCCACAGGTCCCACTTGTGATCAGGGCTCCACTGTCTTAGCATTGTATAAACATTTAAATCACCATTCCTGTCCCAAAGAGCTTACTATTGAATTGAAGACACAAGAAGTGAATGTAATAAAGAACCAGAGGGTGGATGAGAGGATGAATGTAACCATGATAAGATTACTGTACTGTTAAACAACAAAAATAAACAGTCCTTTGGGGGTCCCAAGTTACTGGAAAGCACCTGAGTGGAACTCTCACAATACAATGTAGGATATGTTTTGTTGGATGTTAAACCAAGTTGTTTTAAAAATTATGATTGTGATGTACTTTCCTTAAAAGATCCTGGAGGAATATTGTAAAATATGTGGCTCCCATTCCCACTGGAGTTCACTACATGTAAAGAGTTTTCTATGCATGGAAAATGCAAACTACAATTTATTCATAACCCAAGTGGGTGACTTATCTGCAAACATGGCTTTGACTATTGTTTTTATGCTAATAATTTACCAATCTGTCTTTCTATGCTGGACCCATCTTCCTCATCCAAAATAAAATCTTGTCCTGACTTTCTGGTATCTCCTTGTAAAGCTCCAGGCCCCAGCTGCAACTTAACTTGGCCAAATGCAAGCGCCTAATCTTTCCCTCCAGCCTGCCCCTCAACTTCTTGGTTTTCTCCTGGTGAACAACCCCACAATTCTCCTATTGACTATATCATTTGCCATGTCTCTCTCCTTTGACACTCATCCGAGCTACATCTAAATCTTGCCACTTCTTCCTGCACAGCATCTCCAAGATCTGGGAAAACTCAACTCAGCCCTGACCACCTATCTCTTTGACTACTATAATCCCCTCTCCTCTGGCCTCTTTGCCTGCAGCCTCACTCCCCTCATTTCCATTCAAAATATGGTTGCCAAGATCATCATCTTGACTCATTGATCTATGTTATACCTTTCTTTAAGGCCCTCCATTCACTCATCATCTTCCATGGCATCAAACAAAAATGTGGTGTTCTTCTTTCCAAAGCCCTTTATCAGGGTGGGTTAATTTAAATCAAAATGATTTAAACCACCGCTTTTAATCATGATTTTAATCAGCAAGCAGAAAACCTCGATTTAAACAATTGATTTTAATTGTTTTGTCTGTGCACTTTTTAGTTATTTTCCTAAAGAAAGATTGATTATCATTGGTTGGTAACCATTAAAAATACTGATTTTGCACTAAATTTAAGTGCTTTTTTTGGCTAACCAGGATACACTGTATCGGTACACATTTATTTAAACAATTTCTTATATTTTAAATTTTGTATTACATTGGAAAACAGTGAATGATGCATTTCTCTTTTGATGATTAATTTTGTGCTTGTGATTTGTATCAAGCTCTGTTTGGATAGAAATTCAATTTAAAAAGCAGAAAAATATCAATTTAATTTTGTATTAAATAAAACTACTTTATGTGCTGATACATAAGAGAAAAAGTTTATCATAATATATTTAGTATTTAAAACTGATTTATTAAACAAAGGAAGTATGATCTGCAGTTAAATTAAACTGACTGTTTCTGGCCACCATGTCCTTCAAAATTGTAAAACGTTTTATCATTTAATTTAAATAATTTTAATAGATTATAAGAAATTTAGGTCTTAACAGAAGATGTCAATTTCAAATAGGTTTATTTTTTAAACTAAACCTGTATTTAAATTAAATCAAATACATTCTTATTTAAATTAAAAAATCTGTGTTTTTAAGTTAACCCTCCACCTATAGACTTGTATCCACTCCATCCTCCTCTCTATAACTGAGCCCTGCCTCAGCTTTCTGCACTGTTATCTTCTTGCCAATTTGTCTCCCCTTCATTCCACCAAAGCTGCTAGCCTTGATTACCAGCTTCTTCACCAAACACTTTTGCGCTTTCTCCCATGCTACCACGTAAGAGTGGGAAAGGCTCCCAGTCAAAGTCTCCACCTTATCTTTAACGTGTCTTCTCCACCTCTGCCATAATGCATACAAAAGACTGCAGTCAGATAATAGCTAGGCAGTGGCAAGTTTTGATCAGTGCTACTGAGTGGTTAGGAATTGTGCACATCCTATTATATTTGTTACCCTGTTTCCTATGCCACCCATCCGGCCTGCTTGTTTGTTTGATCGATCTGTTACATATTGTCATTTAGATTTAAGCTCTTTTACACTGGGGCAGTGACTGTCCTTTTTTATGTTTATTCAGTGATTAGCATAATTGGGCCCAATTTGGCTATGGCTGTCAGATGCCATCACAATATAAAATATGAAATAATAATTAGAAGAAACAGATAACATTAAACATGATAAACGTGGCTGGTATGTCAGGTGGAAAATAAAAAAAATTCACTCTTTACTTTGGTTCTCAAAGGAGACATTGAAATTCTATGGTTGCCCTCCTTTCCCCTGCCAACAGAGGCCAGTAGCCAGTATTGTACTGGATTTCTGCCGTCTTTTCTGTTAAATTCATTATATATTTAGTCCAGGGTTCTTTTCATCCCAAGGGAAAGAGGCAGGAGATATATTTGGTTACATATAATTATTTATAAATATTGCAAAATACCCTTTTTTTAAAAAAAATAGGATGGAGCAGTGGCTCCCATGGGAGCCCAAGTAGCGGAACCTGTAGAATCAGTCAGCTAATTACCTTGGACTGCCTTCTTTCGAAGAAGGAATCCCCACTGCAGCTGTGTTCAAAGAAGCTTTTTAAATAAAACAAAAAAAGCTTTTAAAAACACCATAAATAACTGCAAGAACATGTGGCTCAGAAGGAGAAAATCAAAGATGGCAGCTAGGATTTTTTATTTGCTTCAGAAATCTGCAGACTATTGGGTGGATTCTGCAGTGAAGCAACATTTGTATAAGGGTTAATGTCTCTGTTACCTATACCTCCATCTATCTGTTAGAGTGAGTCAGACTCTTGTCCAGGGATATAGTTGTAAAGTGATATTGGCTTTCAATTGTCTTGTCTTTTTTGTGGAAAATACTTCTTTACCATCATTGGTAGCATCACATAGAATCATAGAAGAGTAGGGATGGAAGAGACCTCCTGAGGTCATCTAGTCTAGTGGTCCCCAACCTTTTCTGAGTGGTGGGCGCCAGACCATGAGCCACCAAGGACCGTGGCCGGCGGACAAGCATCCGCTGAAATGCCGCCTAGAAGTGGCAATGTCAAGAGGCGTCGCCACTGAAAATCAGCAGCATTTCGGCGGCAACGCCTCTTGGTGACACCACTTTTCGGTGGCATTTCAGCGGCGATGCCTCTTGATGATGCCAGTTTTCGGCGGCATTTCGGCAGGTGCTTGTCCGCTGGCCAGTACACAGGCACACATAGATGCGTTGGGTACCATGATCTAGTCCAACCCCTCGCTCAAAGCAAGACCAACCCCAACTAAATCATCCCAGCCATCAAGTTTTAAGCTGGGACTTAAAAACCTCTAAGGATGGAGATTCCACCACCTTCCCTAGGGAACCCATTCCAGTGCTTCACCAATCTCCTAGTGAAATAGTGTTTCTTAATATCCAACCTAGCCCTCCCCCACTGCAACTTGAGACCATTGCTCCTTGTTCTGTCATCTGAGAACAGCCTAGCTCCATCCTCTTTGGAACCCCCTTCAGGTAGTTGAAGGCTGCTATCAAATCCTCCCCGCCACTCTTTTCTGCAGACTAAATAACCCCAGTTCCCTCAGCCTCTCCTATAAGTCATGTTATCATTTTCGTTGCCCTCTGCTGGACTCTTTCCCATTTGTCCACATCCTTTCTGTACTGGGGTGCCCAAAACTGGATGCAGTACTCCAGATGTGACCTCATATAGAATAGAGGGGAATAATCACTTCCCTCGATCTGCTGGCAATGATCCTATTAATGCAGCCCAATATGCCATTAGCCTTCTTGGCAACAAGAGCACACCGTTGACTCATATCCAGCTTCTCATCCACTGTAATCCCCAGGTCTTTTTCTGCAGAACTGTAGCTTACCCAGTCGGTCTCCAGCCTGTAGCAGTACCTGTGATTCTTCCATCTGAAGTGCAGAACTCTGCACTTGTCCTTGTTGAACCTCATTAGATTTCTTTTGGCCCTGTCCTCCAATCTGTCTAGGTCACTCAACCCTATCCCTTCCCTCCAGCATATCTACCTCTTCCCCCAGCTTAGCGTTGTCTGTGAACTTGCTGAGGGTGCAATCCATCCCATCATCCAGATCATTAATGAAGATGTTGAACAAAACCGGCCAGAGGACTGACCCTTGGGGCACTCTGCTTGATACCAGCTGCCAACTAGACATTGAGCCGTTGATCACTACCTGTTGAGCCCAACAATCTAGCCAGCTTTCTATCCACCTTATAGTCCATTCATCCAATCCATACTTCTTTAACTTGCTGGTAAGAATAGTGTGGGAGACTTTAGCAAAAGCTTTGCCAAAGTCAAGGTATATCATGTCCACTGCTTTCCCCATATCCACGGAAACAGTTATCTCATCATAGAAGGCAATCAGATTGTCCAGGCATGATTTGCTTTTGGTGAATCCATGTTGACTGTTCCCAATCACCTTCCTTCCTGCCAAGTGCTTCAAAATGGATTCCTTGAGGACCTGCTCCATGATTTTTCCAGGGACAGGGGTGAGGCCGACTGGTCTGTAGTTCCCTAGATTCTCCTCTTCCCTTTTTTAAAGATGGGCACTATATATTTGCCTTTTTCCAATGGCCTGGGACCTCCCCCAATTGCCACAAGTTTTCAGAGATAATGGCCAATGGCTCTGCAATCACATTAGCCAACTCCCTCAGCACCCTTGGATGCATTAGATCTGGACCCATGGATTTGTGCATGCCCAGCTTTTCTAAGTAGTCCTTACCCTGTTCTTTCACCACTCAGGGTTGCTCACCTCCTCCCCATACTGTGCTGCTCAGTGCATCAGTCTGGGAGCTGACCTTGTCTGTGAAGACCAAGGCAAAAAAGCATTGAGTACTTCAGCATTTGCCACATCATCTGTCACTAGGTTGCCTCCCCCAATCAGTAAGGGGCCCACACTTTCCCTGACCACCTTCTTGTTGCTAACATACCTGTAGAAACCCTTCTTGTTACCCTTCATATCCCTTGCTTTCACATGCTTTCTTATTATTGATCTCAGCTTATTTTTAAAAGTTTCCAATAAAATATGTATAAACAGTGGAAAAAAGAAGATATGGAGTTGAATAGAAATTCTGTCATTAGGAAAGGTTTCTGCTGCAAGTCCCTGAGAAAGCCATGAGGATGAGTTAAGTTGTCAAATTTTACATAACAGAATACATTAACCACAGGACACTCCATTTGAAGGCAAGACCATGGCAGACAATGGCACCAGGAAGGACACAGATGGACCACAAATGAATGCATCCATCTGAAATGAAGAAACAAATTTATGTCTGACTCTAAGAAGAGTTGGCAGCCAAGGGTATAACTTTTGATTGGTCAGCAACAAGATGTGCACTGCCTTTTCATGTTGGACCACAGAAACAAACTGTTTAAACGTGATAGAAATGCAGAGGAAAACACAGAAAATCTTGTAAGAGAGCTCCCTCTTATTTACAGAACCACTGTATTGTAGAGCCAGGGTATGAACGTGGTTCAATATTATTAGGTTTATCTACCTGGAGAATCATGAGAGAAGAGATCTGCTCTCGCTAGTAAATTGGTACTAGGAGGCTCCTGTGCCATATCTGGTACAGGCACTCAGGAAGCATATTTTTAAGATGATAGTGCCCACCAGCAGAAGTAAATCCGGCAGTTGAAATACTTGTTCTGTGCAGAGGTAGAGATGTTCACTGTATTTGGAAATATCCACCAGTTGAAAAATTGCATTTGTATCATTTTTAGGGGTCATGTATTTTGACTTTTTCATAGACAGTCAGAGGATCCTTCTAATGACTGTTTGTGGTGGATAGCCGGGTACTGTGTAAAAGCAAGGAACTGGAATTTCATCTGTTGCATGTCATTAGTCAGCAGTGCATTTGAAGTAAGGCTTGGTTTAGAACTGTGGCCATCATTTTAATTTTTTTTATATAAAACTTTTAAAAATATACCTTTAAATTTATTCTTCAAAAAGAAATAAACTTTTATTCCACTCTTTCTATTGCTGTCAATTTGATTGGCCAGATGTTTGTCAGGTTTAATACAGGTTTACAAAAGTCGTTTTTTAGATTTTGACTGAGGGCATTTCTGGAGAATGAACAACTTTTACAGGAAAAAAAACTAATTTTTTTACACCTTAAAGATGCTGTAATTCCTTTAGAAATGTATGGCATCTGAACTTTGCAGTATTCCTTTGCTTTGCTTTTGTGAAATCAAAATTTCTGAGAAAAGGAAAACTGCAGCTTGGAGGTATGTAAATGAGGGATGCAAGAAGAAATGATGAGGTGCAAGGACCTGGATATACAGACATTTATTTTGAAAATTAATTGAGTACCCCTAGGTCAGAGGAAAGTCATCCTCTAAGGTTATCAAGCAATGGGGAATAAAGACATACACTGTATGTCTCACTAAGATAGTGGTTACTAGTGTATACTACACACACAAACCCTTTCTGACCATTTTTTCCTTGCGTTTCTGTTCCCTTCCAGAATTTGTCAGTGGCACTTCACCACACCCTTTATGGAAGCCCCTAAACTACAATATTAGTTTTTACTCTTTTTAGTGTGGGATCATTTTGATTTTGTTGTGAATATGTGTAGGAAAATAAAGAAATAAGGAGTCATTTATCTATAGCGATACTTTCCCTTCTCTGTCTGAGCCACAGAGTTGCATGTTGTTGATGAAGTGAGGTCTAAAGTAATGAGGCTGGAGAAGGGCCCAAGTGGTGCTGTTCACATCTGGATTTGGATCCCAGACTGAATTTCCCCAAAGATTATCAGAGTATTGAGATCTGTTGTTCTAGGTCAGCCCTTTATAGAGATGGGCCCAAGACACATTAGGAAGGTCTCAGTTCTGGTGTCCTTGTTCCAGCTCATCCCTACTTCCTGTCTTCTGGTTGTGCTCTGTACCTAGCTATGGGGCCACAGTGAGAACTGGAAATCGACATTCTAGGCACAGAAATTTAAGGGCAGAAAATTTGTGTGTGATCAACAGTATAAAGTAGTAATTATAATCATAATCTTGATTGGAAAATGAATGAGAAACCCACAGATAACTAAGTGTAGCATACAATCAAAGACATTTTGGCAGTTACTCCTGTATCCAAGTAAAAGTCCGGCACTGAAATTTAGTAAATATCTATCTTAAACCATCACCTGTGTGTCCCTTATGGGGGGAGGGATAGCTCAGTGGTTTGAGTATTGGCCTGCTAAACCCAGGGTTGTGAGTTCAATCCTTGAGGAGGCCACTTAGGGATCTGGGGCAAAAATTGGTCCTGCTAGTGAAGGCAGCAGGCTGGATTCAATGACCTTTCAAGGTCCCTTCCAGTTCTAGGAGATTGGTATATCTCCTATTATTACCTTCTTTCTTGCTCTGAGCCCCCACATCATTTCCTTTCTTTAAATCTCACTTCAAAAACCTTCCTTCTGTCTTGAGTTTGAGTGACTTTCTTCGGAAATACGTTTTGGTATCTTATGCTAGGGGTGCAACGGAGAAAGACAATGTACTGACTCTAAGGAAAGAACATGCACTTGACACTTATACTAGTCAGGCATTTGAACTCAGCAATTATATTCATGTGTTATTAAAGTGCAGCCTGTAAAATTTATCAGACTGGAGCTTGATTTTAGCAACTTCGATCAATTTCAGCCCTATTTGGTTCTCAAAATCATATTTGATTGTAGTAGTTACAAAAAATAAATTGTTGAACTGTAAGTTGTTCAACATTCTGAACTGAAGCCCACCTTAGAAAGCGCTAGCAGAGTTTCTTTCTAAGGTGTTTTAATAGGCAGCAGGTTTAAAACAAATAAAAGGAAGTTCTTCTTCACGCAGCGCACAGTCAACTTGTGGAACTCCTTACCTGAGGAGGTTGTGAAGGCTGGACTATAACAATGTTTAAAAGGGGACTGGATAAATTCATGGTGGCTAAGTCCATAAATGGCTATTAGCCAGGATGGGTAAGAATGGTGTCCCTAGCCTCTGTTCGTCAGAGGATGGAGATGGATGGCAGGAGAGAGATCACTTGATCATTGCCTGTTAGGTTCACTCCCTCAGGGGCACCTGGCATTGGCCACTGTCGGTAGACAGATACTGGGCTAGATGGACCTTTGGTCTGACCCGGTACGGCCTTTCTTATGTTCTTATGTTCTTAGTGTCCGTATACTGTTTTGTGATTAGGACTCTTGAGAGATGATGACTGTAGAAAATGCATAAAAATTATGGTTTGTAAATATAAAAAATAATCTTGGTTGGATAACTACTGCTATGTGACTATCTCATATCTCTGTTTTACTTGACTAAGCAGCAGTAAAACATTCTCCATCTCCCCCCTCCCCCCCATTACAATATTGTTATACACATTCCAGTGTGAGACATCTATAAAGGAATTAACTTCAGTAACACTACATTATTCCAAATAGGTATGTTAGCCTGTCACTTGCTGGGGTCCTCAGGTCACCCTCTTTAATTAAGTCTTGTAATGTTGAGTGTAAAGTCAATACCCACCCTGCCTTGTCAGAGCTAACACTCTTTCTTGGGCTGCTTTTATCAGCATGCCCAATTTCCCACCTGGAATTTGTTTTAAAGAAGCCCAAACCCTATTTTATGAAACACTGAAGGCTGTATGGAATATTCTGCCTCTTGGTCTGTTATCAATGCTCTGAAACTCAGAACAAGCAAGCTGTACACAGCATTTTGATTTCAGGTTCAGCTATTATGCTACAAATTGTGTTTAATATATCTTTAAATACTTTCTTTAATATTTTATAGGGTTTTTTCCCCATTGAATTAGCAGTAAAACAGCAGTGTTTCATATTTCAGATCCTTTCCCACCTTTCAGAGGCCTGTGTTTCACATAATCTGGTTACCAGCTGGACAGCCAGGGGCCAAACACAAGGAAAGGAACTGCATACTTCGATTCTATCCTGGTATTCAAACTGAGTGTGTGCTTCTAAACGTTATACTCCTTATCCAAATAATCTGCTTTCTTATATTTCACTTTTTCATTCTTAACGCCACAGAAATGTAAGTCAGAGGCCTCTTCATTGATCCGTCCATCTTTTGCAGGGTTAGAAACAAAGTAATCCAGTCTCTATATATGTATTACGGTGAGGTACGCAGCCCATCACTGATGTCACCTGCACATTTAAACATCCCTTTACATTTGCACACTCAAGTCTGTTTACCTCTTCCAAGGAGAGCAATCTTCTTCTTCATCCTTCTACTCTGCCTCTTCTTCTTCATTTTCATTATTATTATTATTTATTTGTTTGTATAGTGCCTACAAAGGACCTAAAATATGGGTTAAAAGCTGCCACACAGCTGTCAGGAATGAAAATCTTAACGTATATGAAAATGAACAGAGCTGCTGAAACATATGGTTAACCCACAATAGACGTTACATATTTCACCAATAAAGGAGAATTAGACAAAGAGCCCACAGAGAACTGGAGATGTAAAGGAGATTGAAGGAGAATAAATGTGGTACCTGTTTTCAAAATGGAAATAAGAGTGATCCCTGCAATTATTTTCCAGTTAAGTGTAACTTTGTCGCCTAGAAAAGTAAGGTACAAATGCTAAGAGTATGAAATCACTAGAGGCTTAAACACAACCCTCTGTTGAGGAGCTGCCATGCACCAGGAGGCATTCTGCAGACCACCTGGAACTCCCTGGTGCACAGTGGATGCATGCAGCACTGCTGCACCTCTTTAAGGAATGACACATGCCGTTCCTGGGTCGGGGGGTGTGTGTGAAGTCATGGTTTCTCCACTCTTTGCACCTTTTTGCACCTCTCTACTCCTTTTTGGGAGTCATGTACCCCCAGAGAAATAATTAGAGAGCAGTCCCTGAGCTAATTGGATCACAGATATTTGCAGTTCTGCCTGCCTATAGAAGTTGGAGGCTCCTCTCTCCCTCGCCAGGTACCACATGTTGAGTATCGAAAGGTTAACAGAATCAGGAATAATAATCAACGCAAATTTATAAAGAAAAAAATCCTTCCTTTTTCTGACAGAATTACAAAATTAATGGACACAGGGAATGCAGTGGATTAGATTCTGTGTGAGAGTACTGGATTGACAGGTGACAGATTCACAGGTCAGAGAATGGATTATAAATTAAATCTTATTGAAGAATTTTAAAAGTGCATTTACCGTGAAAAGTGCCTTTGTGCAAGCCAGGGTGGGGTTCCACAGTTGTTCTGTCAGAATTATTTCCAGGTCAGAGGGGCTCCATTTAAAAGTAAAAAGAGGTTTCCTCTGTTAGCTCTGCAAAGTCAGTCTGGGCTTGGATGACTTGTCTGTAGTAGAAAACTTGCACAAACGTAGCTAAAATCAGCATGGTTAAATTAGTGCAAACCCCTAATAAAGATGCACTTAATCCAATTTAACTTACTGAAATAAGCAAAATTGGTTTGGGTGATTTAAACCAGTCCCAGTGTTCATATAGGGGTCTTCACTAAGGGGGTGTAACTAGATCGATTTGAGTTACATTGATGGAAGTTTTCTAATATAATCAAGGCCTTAGAATCAAGCTGGGTTTTTTAAAATAACATTTCCTTTGTCATTACTATCATTACGGTTAATTAGGCCCTTATTGACTCATTTACAGCCCCTGTTGTCTTCAGGAGATTTGCACTGGTGTAACATCACTAAATAACCATTTTTGTCACTAATGTCAGCAAATCTGACCCTGAATATACACAGGGAGCAGACATGTTGAGTGAGAAAATACCATTTTTACATAATCATTTTTCAGAGTAAGGCCACATGCCATAAAATAATCATTTTCCAAACTGGTGAGGGAGAATGAGGGATGGGACGCACATTCTATATCAGATGAGCTACAAATTGTTTCCCAAAACTAATATGAGAACTTCAAATACTTGAACTGTTCTGGTTGCAGCATGTGTTTCTCTTGTGACCTTAGTGAACTTGAGACTGGTTAAAACAAAAAATTAAAATAAAAATGATTTATCTGCAGGCTGGTTTTTCCAAACTCTTTGAGCTGATGTTTTTACTGTACTTGTTATATTTAAACAACAGCAACGTATGTGTCTATGTGCTTTTGTGTATGCATCTGTTTATTGGCGTGTGTGCATGTGTATGAACATATGTATAAATTAAGTGGAGTGAAATATTGGCTAAATGAAGGAGACATAAGGTAGCCACCTGTTCTGACATAATGTTGGATGCATATGCACCAAAGAGAACTAGATGAATAAAACAACTATCTGGAATATATATGTTGGAGCAAAAGAACAAACTAAACTAATTTTTCCCTTAGGATGCTGATTAATTGACAGAATTTTCCCACTATTGAAATTTGGGCTTGCTGCTTAGACAGCAGACTGCATTGGATGATAACAATACTAGCCACTTTTGTACGTATGATAAATTAGCTGAAATCCCTTGGCCTGCCACATCTGTACTATAAAGCTCATTTTAGCTTTCTAGTGAAAAATGAGGGACACCTTTATTTCTCTATAGATTCTTCAAACGAACAGGAAGCTCACGTGCTGTCTAAAGTATCCTCCATGGAGGTCAGTAGCATGACCTATAAGGAACCATGGAGGATTAGAAAGACAAACTATACAATAACTTGGTTTCCCTGATAACACCTGCTGTTACCTATTTATCCTGTTCCAGAATTTTAGTCACTTGTCTTTGAAAATGTTCCTTTGGAAACACTGCAGTCTGTTTACTGTTGGGTGCTTCTGTTCTGTTTGTACTTGGTGTGAAAGCTTTTCCAGTACTAGAAGAGTCCATATACTACTGTACCACAATTCTATAAGAGGAAGGCTCACATTTTCCCAATATTGTATAATAGTCTAGCTACGGACAATAAAAAAATTAATTTGTTGTTCTGTTTAAAATGCAGATCCTTTACTGGAGCATTAAGTAAGCAGATCAGAGAATGTGTAGGAACCAGTATTTTGACATAATATGAATCTCTTTAATTTCCTCCCCAAACCATCTGATTCTTGGACACAACAATCTTGTGTGCATGTATGTTCCCCTGACCCCATAACCCCTGCCTTCCTAATAACAAAAGTATAATGGATCTTAACTGGGGTAAAATGCCATCTATACAGTAATTTATAAACATTTTCTTTATGGGCTACACAAATTGAAAATGTATAACCCCTTTCCCATATAGAGACCCACTCATCCAGATCAATTTTTTGTTCAAATTCCTCTCCCATCTTTTCATCTGGGTTGTTTTTTTGCCAACTTTTTCAACTAAAATTGTATATATCTTGGAAATTAAGCCTTTTGTTCCAGTTTGCTCCTGCATGTAGATAGAACTGCCTGATATCCATATTTCACAATGAAACAGTTGACTTGTAAATATTGAAAATACAGGATCTGTATATTATTTACATTAATACATATCTCTTGGTAGGATTCAAATCAGGGCCCTGGAACAGCTATCCGAATTGAGTAATTTCAGCTCTTACCCACAAATACCAGATAGTGGTATTTCTTAGGGATATTTATTCCTGAATATTAATTAAAATAACTAAGGAAGAGGGCCCAAGTGACAGGCATTTAGAAAATTTCTCCCAAGTTGCTAATGTGGTCTGGATGAATGGGTAACTTTATTTTTGGTGACCTAAATTTATTTTTAACCAATTACTATGAAGAGCGGGTGCCAGTCTTGTTTGCGTTTTACCCATTGTTGGATGGTCTACTGTTAACCCATCTGATCACATCTTTTAAGTGTGATGCATAATAATAATCATAAGCCAAACTAGGGAAAGCTAGCCCACCCCACTTGGTAGGCTTATGCAGAATTTTAGAACCTATCCTTTGTCTTTTATGTTTTCATATGAATGTTTTTAATGTCATGTCAGGGATGCACTGAAACAAAAAACCACAATTTTTGGAGGACCTTCTTCTTTAGATGGGTTACCCTACGTAGCCAAGGAATTTCATATTTATTCCATTTCTCCAAGTCTTTTATTATTTTATTGAACATCATAGACAGGTTATTTGCCTTGAAAAGATTTTTATGCTTCTCCATAATATCTATTCCTAACTACCGGTACTTTAAAGATTCCTTTACTCATTTAAATTGCATGGAACTGGCAACAATTTGTTTGACCCTTTGGTTAATGTTAATGCCTAACATTTCAGATTTATTGTCATTTATTTTGAAGGCTGATCCTGCCCAAATTCCAAAAGTCAATTGTTTTTTATTTTTTAGCAACGCTTCTGACTCCTGCAAATATAACAAAACATCGTCAGCATACCAAACTATTGTGTGTTACAATCCGGAAGGTGTTTTGATGCCAAGGAGGAAACAATGTCTATTTTTAATATATAGGTTTTACATACATACTACTGATAAGGAACAGGTAAGAGAAAACTGAACATAAAAATCAACAAGTCAAATGACTGTGGATCTTAAGGTGAGAGGAGAATTAGAAAAGGAACTGACCGTACTGAACCACCAACAATGATCCTATTGGTTGTGCCTGACAAACAGCAATGATTTCCAAAGAGTAAGACTTGCTGCAGTACATAGGCATGATACAGTGAGTTAAGGAACACAGTCAGGCGTGGGCTAAGGCAGGATTCAGGGATCCTGTCCTGAGTTTGGAGGGAGCCCATTTCCCCCAAAAGTATGGATTAAAAAATCCATGGTGAGAGGAAGGGACACGGCCATAGCTTGCTGGGGATCAACATGTGGAATAGTATCAGAGGGGGAGCCATGTTAGTCTGGATCTGTAAAAGCAGCAGAGAGTCCTGTGGCACCTTATAGACTAACAGACATATTGGAGCAGGCAGGGCCACCCGGGGGGGGCAAGGGGGACAATTTGCCCCGGCGGGGCCCCCACGAGAGTTTTTCGGGGCCCCTGGAGTGGGGTCCTTCACTCGCTCTGGGGGCCCCGGAGCCTCTTCCGCTCCGAGTCGTCGTCGGCAATTCAGTGGTGGGGGGTCCTTCTGCTCTGGGACCCACTGCCGAAGCACCCCGAAGACTCACGGCAGGTCCTTCTGCCTCAGGACCTGCTGCCGAACAGCTGGGTCTTTGGCAGTAATTCGGCGGTGGGGGCACCCCGCCACGGGTCTTCAGGGCACTTCGGTGGCGGGTCCCAGAGCGGAAGGACCCTCCGCCGCCGAATTACTGCCGAAGCGGGGGCCCCCCACCACCGAGGACCCCAGACCCCCATAATCCTCGGGGTGGCCCTGGGAGCATGACCTTTTGTGGGTGAATGCCCGTGTGGAATAGGGAACAGAAGATAGTCTTGAGAGGGCAGCGAGGCAGGTGTACCACAAGCATTTTCATTTTGTGTCTGGTGGTTTAGGGAGGCTCATGATTTGTTGAAGGCACTTTGGAGCTGGATCCAATCTAGCCAGTTAGTCTTAATCAAGCATTTAGTAGAGTGTCCATTTTACCGCTGAAATTACTGGATTTTGCTGGCCTATATAGAGTCTTAATATTATTAGAATGTGGTACTGGGTTTTTTGTGTGTATGTGGCTTCAATACATACTAACCAAAAGCAGTCCACTGTCGTGGACAGGGATGTAGGCAGTGAGGCCTAGGGGTGAGAACAGGAGACAGCACCAGAGTTAGGAACCAAGCCAAGTGTCAGGGCCAGAGTCAGTAGCCAGTGGTGGGGTGTAGAAGCAGGGATCTGGAACAAGACAAGAGCCAGTCAAGGTCCAATATTCCAGCCAGCCAGGGGTTCACCTAGTTCCTCAGATAGCTTCTTGTGACTCCTTCTGCCTTACATGGCAAGTCTGAGCCAATCAGAGAGGCTGGATGCATCCTCCAGCCAGGAGCTTTGTAGGTGGTGTCTCTGCTGAGCTAGGGTCTGCTAGCCCACACTCCCCGCTGGCACCAGTGAGCTGCTGTGGTTTGAGGACTGTCTGGGACCCACAGAGTCAGTTTGAGACGCACCCTCCCTGCTGGCTTTTTGTTCTCACAATTTGCCTAATGAAATAGGCACATACAGCTAGTTTCAATAGTAACACCCAGGTCCACAGATTTCAGCTGAGCTGGAACATCCCCTTAAAGCATTACGAGAGCAGACAGATGAGCTTTGAATGCTGCATGTTTCCAGATGCTTATTCCCGAGGGAGAAGAAATGATTTGTGTGTCTTTAAGTGCCAGCACTCCTAAAGGAGGGGATAGGCTGGGTTGAATTTTGTCCTAACAAGTGTCCTCACCAAAAGCACCATTTGGAAAGCAAATTTCACAGATTCATCACTCTGTACTGAGTGCAAACTTGCTGCTTTTCATGAGACAGTTTGGTTGCTATTGAGCTGCTTGTGTCAGTGCCAAAGGCAGCCTGGGCTTTCTGCAAAGTGCTGTGTAATTGTGCAGTTTCTGCGGTCCGCCTTTGGAATGATGTCTCATAAAAATCTTAAGCAGCTATCACTTTTCATGGCTAATGAACTGAGGATCTGAGAATTCGATCCCGAGCCAATGCTTGGATTAAACCTTCTGAGCCCAAAGCAAGGCTGTCTTCAGAAATGAAAAAAGAGCCCAGGGCCCTTGGAATAGGGTACTACAGACTCTGACCTTCAAGATGTGAGATAAGTGACCAACATGAAGGGTACAGCAAAGACTAATCAAGGAGGAGGCATGAATACCAAAAGCCTCGTTTGAGAGTCAATAATGCAATTTGAGGGTTTTTGTTTGTTTTTAGATGTGATTTCTAAAAGGCTTTTTATTTTCAGAAATATTTGAAGTAAGGATCCCTCAACATTCACATGCTGATCAGGGACAGAATGGGGTTAGTGGCCTCAGCCTGCCCCTGGTGAGCAGCGAATGGAGAAACCACACAAAACCATTCTGCGCACAAAAGAGTGGAGTTCAGCTGGTAATCTCTGCAGAGGCTGGGTGGTCTGTATTCAGAAGAGGTTTAAAGGCAGATTTAATTCCACAGACCAGTGATACTCAATAACTGTGCCACACAACCCCTTATACTCCCTGCAATCTCCTCTCCATCCCAAAAGCCAGAGAATATGCCTGCGTCTACTGCAGACTTCAGGCGACTGTTGGACAATCTGAAAATACCTGCATTAGAAGGAGAACTCTGGAATGTGTTCCAAGTAAATTAGCTCCTCTCCCCCCGCCCCTGGGTAGAGGTTTTGAATTTCCCTTCCTCTCTCATAGCTGTCAGCATTTGCACTAATTTCCAATAGGGAACGTGACTCATTTTTTTCTATGGCAAGGTGAAAATAATTTTATTTTCATCAACTCCCTGCCGCCCCACCCCCATTCCTGTGATGGATTTACTTGGGGAAAAAAATAATGACGGGCTTCACAAACCGGCCTGACAGTTGTGATGCAGAGAGCGAGCTGGGTGAGCAGGGACAGTGAGGCATCTCTGTACCTATTATGGCAAAAATCGATAATGCTTTCTGTAAATTGCTCCTCCCAAAGGAGCTGAACAAATGCAAGAGACAAGGGAAGCCATCATTCTATGTGAAAGCCCCTGCACATTTGGATCAGTGCAATTATCAGCGGGATTTGTTTTTTGTTTGGTTTGGTTTTTCCTTCTCCCTTTTTGGGGAGGGGTAGGGGTACGGAGGCAGGGAAAGAAAGAAAGAGTCTTACTTCTCAGACACATTTTAATGGAGGGCTCATTCTGTGAATTATCCAAAACATGTCCGTCTTTGGGGGCAGGAGAGAAATGAACACAAGATTCTGCTGTATTACACTGCTGGAAAGAGCTGATTGAACTGATCATACATTCAGACTTTTCTGGTTAATTGTTTTTAACAAGTGACAGTTCTCTCCGTTAAGGACTTAGGACCACGTGGTTCCTGTTATCTTCACACATGCTGTAGTTCCATGAGGGGGAATTCCACTGCATATCGAGGGCAGATGTCACATTTTTTATATCGTGGGATTCATGAAAATTAGACCCGGGATGGGAGGAAACCTGAAGGTAGGGTACTGGGTCCGAGGGACATGCACACAGTGTAATTTCACATGCTTCCCTTCACCTTGCCCATGGTGCCCTTCACTAGAGCGTGGAGTGACGTATGTAAAGGAAACCTTTTTTTCATTAATTGAGAAAAAAACGGAGTGGCACGAGTCTCATGCAGGGGCAGAGGTGCTGAGCGACGGGAATCTCCTCGCAGGAAGCGGGCAGCTGAAAAAATTGGTGTTTCCCTGTGTGATGTTTGCAGTTCCTCTAAAATGTGTAAGGCAAGAGCTGGTCGGCCATGCAGTCCATTTCTCTGGCAGTGAAAGATTGTTCCCTTGCTGACTGTCTCTTTTTGCTGGACTGGCCCACAGGCTGGTGGCTAGAGCACAGGACTGGGAGTTGGGATGCCTGGATGTTAGTTATAAGCCTCTCACTGGCTTGCGTGTGACCTTGGGTGAGTCCCTTCACCCCTGGGTCTCAGCTTCCCCATCACAAAATGGAAATAATAATAAGGGTTACTCGTCTTTGTGGAAAGTGCTGCGGAATAGCAAAGCACTGGTTTTGTTAGTGTTAGTTCTGCATGAAACAAATTCTTTAAAACTTTCAGAAGATTGGTCCAGATCCTCAGTGCTGTGGTGGTGGCCCGAAGAAGACTCAAACCCAGATTAATGTGCCATTTGAGGGTTCCTTATTAGTAGGGGAGTCTTGGGGAGCAGCAACTCCTGTGCCAACCCTGCTCCGCAAGAGGCCAAGTGAAAGAGAGCAATAGCCCTGGTGATTCATGGCTGATGGTGGGGAACTGGGATCATGGGTAGCCAGTGCAGTGAGGAAAAGCTCTTTATTTCACCTTTCCACACACCCCCTTTGAGCTGTTTCAAGCTCACAGAAGCTAGATCTGGAGATCTGGCCTATTAAATACAAGGTTTAATCTGGAGAACTGTGCATGAAAGGCAGGACTTGAATTTGGATTGTTCCACTTGTTTCTGTTCCCTGCACACTATTCAGGACCATAAGAACGGCCATACTGGGTCAGCCCAAAGGTCCATCCAGCCCAGTATCCTGTCTTCCGACAGCGGCCAGTGCCAGGTGCCCCAGAGGGAATGAACAGAACAGGGAATCATCAAGTGATGCATCCCCTGTCGCCCATTCCCAGCTTCTGGCAAACAGAGGCTAGGGACCCCATCCCTGCACCATGGATTTGTGCTTCCTTTTTCCAGCAGATGAAGACAAGAAAATTTGTTTTGTAATCTCACTTCCTGTCTGGGAGCTAGTGGAGAGCGATTTCCTGGTATCATGAAGACAAAATCTGATAGAACAATGCCTATGAATTAGGACATTCTATCTAATCTAATCTAATCTAATCTAATCTCTCTCTCTCTCTGTCTCTCTGCCTGGCTTTTCCTATGCATCCAAGCCAGTAGGATTTAGATGCCAGTTGCTGTAATCAGACATATCTGGATGCTCTCTTAGAGAGAAGATCTGAATTAGTGTAGAAGAGGGAGAGGCATATGAGAGCTATTGTTACTTACTGTAGTCATAAAAAGGTGAGAAAAATCACCAGACAGATATTGTCAGACAGCTTCTCACATCTGTAAGAGTCCGAGGATGGAAAAGTGAGTGAAGTGGAGGTAGTTAAAGTAGTTCAGCATCTATCAGCTTGAATCATACTGTGCACCAAGAAAGAAAGTAGGGGAGCTGGAGAAAGAGAATGTCATCTCTTCTTCTTTAAACTGTGCCTCAATGCTCCTGTCCCGGGGGTCATAGTTAAATGCCTTGAGAGTGCAGCGTGCCAGATTTAGAGACATCACTTATAGGCAAGATTTTGGTATAAATTAGGAAAGAGCCAGTCGTATTGGTTTTGCTAGAACCAATGGCATATTGTAGGGAGAACTAAACGGTATTTCTTAGAGTACAGATGTAAGGATGTAATGAATGAAGGATAACTGAGAGCTTTTCTCTGAAATTATCACTCCAGGCTGAGCAGCAGTGAAGGGAAATTTCAACATGGAAGCAGGAACTGGGAGTTACTTAGTGGAAAGGAGTAAATGGATGCAACAGGTTTGTGGACAATGCATAGGAGAATGCTTCTTACCCTCTACAAAGGAGAGGGGACTAGAAAGGGAGTGTGGGTGTGAGTGGCACTGGGGATGTGCCTAGAGGTGGGAGCTTGAGGATAAAAGCCATAATACAGATAGATTTATAATTAGTCCCTAAAGCGGGGGAAAGAGCAGAGTGGAGACAGTTATAAAAAAATTCACAAAGTATCACATGATCTCAAATCTGGAGAAGTAATGGAGGGGAAGGACACAGAGGGGAAATAATGGATCTCTGCAATACTTTCTATTTGTTTGGTTAGTCACACAGATTTTCTAATCTTTGTTTTCCATAGCTGTAATTCTTGTCTCTTGGATACCATCAGTTTCTTTGATCAATATTTTACCCATGTTATTACATTTGACTTTAAAGCTACAATAATTATTTCCAAGTTTGAGGAAAATGTGTGATTGAAGGTATGCATTGTCATTTCAGTAATCATTCTGTGCAATGCAATTTTATGATAACATTCAAAACGATCTTTTAAATTTTTCTTGTGCAGTGTGCACCACCCAGATACATTTTTGTGATAAATGTCTTTTTCTACCCATTCAAATAAAGAGTTTTCAAATGTCTTTAATTTGAAAGCATGAGAAGAAATTTACCTGAGATTTCACTTTGAATTTTAAAGGCATAACTTTGTTATTTCATGGATAAGGATACAAGTGTCCAATTAGAGTGTTCCTCTGCCGTAGAAGCCATAAGTAAAACTCTGTGATCCGAAGTGCAGGCCATTACTTGTGAAGTGACATCTTTCACTGCACCCAACTGCTGCTGGAAAGTTCAAGCAACTGAGAAGGAGCAGGGAGTGAGGACACCTCTATTTGGAAACAATGTTCTGTCCCCCACTTCTGGAAGAAAGCAGTATAGCCTGGCCATTTAGACTAGAATAAGAATGAAGCAGACAAAATGATTTGTTAAAATCAGTACTTTTCAGGTTGCCTTAATGTATTCTCATTGCCTCTAACAATCATTTAATTTTTTTAAAGCTACTGATATGGATCAGATATACTGCAAGTTTTAAATAATAAATACAAAAAATCCTGCTAAACAATAGAGATGGGTAATTGTAGCCGGTAAGTAGAATTCTGGCAACCCAGCATACTACAGGTCAGAAAAGGGCAGCTAGGAAGGTAACATCCATCAAGCCTATGCCAGCGGCTGGGTATTGGTGATCTGCTTCCGCTAGCAGTAGTTATTCTTCTGAAGGGAAAGCCTTCTAAACAAGGCTGTGAATTGGTTTTCATGCTCGCATTGACAGATTGGGAAAGCAGTTTGTTCTACCAAATTTAACAATGATATATCATTATCACAACTTTGGGGGAAATCTATAAAATCAATAAGTTTGTAGCCTGAACAGGATTTGTATCGCTCGCTTGCTGTGCTGGTGTCAAAGCGTGAGCATATGGATTGAGTCACAGCCTGAGATCAATGGAATTTGTGGACAGTAAGCTCAATAACAAGCCCTTCTGAAAAGAAATAGATGTAAAAAGCAAATTTACTAGAGTATAAAAAAAAAAAAGCTAATATCTTTTCCGCGCCTGGCTGTAAAGTGCTGTTTGGCTGCCGTTGGATGCCGGCACTTTGAAAGCTGTCTAGGGTATGTGCTCGCAATGCTGAGTGCTGCTGCTCTAGTTCCATGCATTGCATGTACAGTTGGGTGCTTCTGTTGCAGGGCTTGTATTAGGAAACTAGCCAAGAATAGGAGGGGGGGGGGGAAATAGCCCTTTATATTGTAAACTGAATAAAGAATAAAAACAGTCAGTGTGTCTGCTGGGGAAAGACCATAGTGGCTTTATTTACTTTGTGCTGGCAGGGCTTGCTAATGGAGAAAAATAAAAAGGCATAATTAAATAGTTTAATGAATTCGCAGCTCTTTTGTTTGAGTGGGGCTGGGAATGCGTGTTCCAGAGGGCCTCACAAAGAGCTCGGCTGGTAGTGAGTTAAAAGTAGGAAATCAGTCCTTTGAAGGCATTTTTATACTTCATTATCCCAGCATGTAAAATGACTTGTACTAAACGATTGAGGAGTCTTTTTTCACTCTCTCTCTTTCTCTCTTCTTTTTCTAAACAAAGGAGAGCATCAGGGCGGCTGGAGCATAATTCCCCTCAGTGTCCTAGAGCCAATAGATCAGCTTGTCAGCAAGCTGGTGGGCCTGGCCTTGTGCTTGGGAAAAGTCTAAGGCTCCAGGAAATGATAGTGAGCAGCTAAGCCAGCAGCCAGCCCCCCCCCCCCCCCAAGCACCTCATACGGGAGCCGGGAGGAACAGGGCTGATCACACCCCTTCCGGATTGCTAAAAGTTTCTCCTCAGTAGTGTAAGCAGAGATTCAGTGTTGTGGGTTTTCATGCCTTCAAACAACACATTTCAATTTTTTCTTTTTAATTCTTCACACCCCAGTTTTTCAGTTCTTAATTGTGAAGTCTGGGCTGGTGGGACTGGGTCAGCTAAGGTGCATTTCCTTCCCCAGTATGTCAAGTGATGGCATGTGAGATTTTAACGGAAGAGCGTTTTATTGTTGTTCTTCAGTGAATTTAGCACGTTTTAGTGCTCACGACTCTTAAGGACCGTTACCACTGCCAAGAACCAGTAATCTGTAGGGCAGGTGATGTGCAACGCACAGTCTTGACCTCAGCATCCCTTGCTGTTCTAATCTTGGATCTCCACCCAGCTCTGACGATACATCAATCTCGAGCTGCAGCATTTCTGATGTTCAAATCCTTAGCCCCACATAGTTCTGTGAATCCACCTCGGTCTTTACTTGCAGCATGCCCTTGTTATTCCAACCTTGACTCCCTTATGGCAAATCTTCTGTCCCATCCAGCTCTGCCAATGCAGCTCTGTGCTGACCTGCAACCCTCTACTTTTGTACTGGTGTTCCTCTCCTGAACAGTCATCTTGTTTTGTCATTAATGGTTTGGTGGCATTGTATTGTGTAGAAGCAACTGAATCTCTGAACTCTCCTGCAGCTCCAGCTAATGAATCAATTTCAGAAGAGGAGGAGGATGGATTTCAGGGCTGAATATGAATACAATTATTTCCTATTAAACAGTTTGAAACCAAGTCCTGAATCTCAACTCCTCTGAACCCTTGAAAAGTTCAGATTTGGATCCAAACACTGTGGCTTGGGCTAATTTGCATCACATTTGCTCCTAGTTGGTAATAGACTTGTGTGTAGAATTTGTGGTTATTATTAACTAGGACTTTATGAGGATAGTCAGTGCTTATAATGGAAGGCAAGACCTATGCTAAAAGACAGCTTTACCGCACAAGTGACTATGTCTCCCACCACTATGCCCTGCCTGAAAACCCAGGGTGTAAGGCAACTTGATCGAGATTCTGCGTGTGTGTAAGAGCCAGCTGCCAACAGAAGGGAGTTTCCTTGCAGGACCTAGTCTGGCCCACAGACTGACATTTACAAAGCAGTCCCTATTTTTTTACAGCTTGCATTTGCTTATAAACTCACTCGCTGTTTGTTTTGTGTTAAAATTTACCTCATAAACAAATTTTACTGTGTGAGTTCAAGCCAATAATTGTTTAATCCTGACTTTCTCATACCTATAATATACTGGCTATAAACCTGAGGTTTACACTTTATGGGATTTTTCTGTTGCTCCCTTCAGTGAGAGAGATGCAGTATCTATTGGCAAGCAGGGATGTTTGCCAAAGCAAGGGTACAGAGGCAGAGGTAAGTCAGGCTGGGGATGAGGCAAGTGCAGTTATCAAATAGGGCATGAGACTGACTGCAGTTCTTTGCTTTCCCTGGAAAGAATTAAAATAGAAAACACCTCATAAGCAATTAAAAACCAACTTATTTTGGAATGTTCACCTGTTTTGTGATGTGACATTTAAGTTACATGGTAATTTACAGTCAACGGCAGCCTGTATCGTCCTCCTTGCTGAGTAGCAAGGAAATACCGTGGAAGTGACTGCTTCTATTGATTAGTGAGGCTAGAGAGAGTTAGAGACCTTCAGCACTGCCACTTAAAGTGGGCAGGAAACCCAAATTGACCAGTAATAAAGTGTTTGAGGTTGTACAAGGTGGCTCCTGGGGCAAGTGCCTTCTTTGAGTAGGGATGCTGGGGAAGGGAAGCTGTCAATTACCCTGGTTTGATGCACACTGACTAAACATGCAGTTAAAGAGGCCTGTGAACCTATTGGAGTGCGAGGAGAAATGGGCTGGGGTTGGGTTCCCTGTGCAAACCTCCTACTGCAAAGCACCTGGCTACAGACTGCCCACATCCAGCAAGTAGTTAGGGGTTTTGTGATTTGGTTCACAAAACAAACATAACCTCCTTCCTCTTTTCTGCCAGTCTTTTTATTTACAGACAGAGGAGAGAAGTAGAAAAAACATTATTAGTGCCAAGTGTCTTGGTATTCTAGGAAAATGGACACTTGTGCATGTGCTTTTAACAGCTGTTGGGGAAGGAAATATAGAGAAAATATATAACTAACCTGGATAAAATAGGTGAGGGGTTGCTGACTCCTGGGTGAAGTGTGTAATTAAAGCTAAAAATAATTAATCAACAACATATATGCCACCTCAGTCAAATGTGATCAATATAATAAGTAGCATATTGGTTATTCCAGTTAATAGCTTTTACACTAGTTCTAGTGATTCTGTGTCAAATACAAACTGTTACTTGTATGAAATCCCCAACAGACCACTTTGAATTGTATTTTAAAAAGTGATGCCTTCAATATCTCAGCTGCTTTCTCAAGTAAGTTTTCAGTTTCCCTTCTTGGAGAGAACCTCACAACTCTCCTCTCAGCGGGCCCGGTACATGCTGGTTGTGAGATGTAAGGGGTTGATCTGGATGCAGTAACATGTGGTGAACCAGAAAGGAAGACAAAATTCAGTTAAAAAATTCAAGCACTTACCCTCAAATCATAAATGGAAAGATGAACTGATGTTGGGGCTGGAAGCCTGCACCTAGGGAAAGTTTGTGACTTGCATAATGGGCTGATCCTTAGCGCTGACTTGGATGGACTGTACCTCACTTTGGCTTCAAACTTTAAATCATTTTTCTGCTTTGAAAAGTGATATTGGTTTTGTGTGGGGAAAGCTTAAATCAAAGAATAAGATGGAATTGGTGAAAGTCACAGCTGCAGAAAGTGTAGGTGAGAACATTCAGGTAATGACAAAACAGTTCATCTTCTAAGTAACGTATGGCAGGATTTCTCCAGGCACTTTACATAAGATGTAAAATGATTTAGTAATGCTGTCTTCATGTTGCATAGACTAGCTGACAAATTAACGCAAAGGGAAAACAAGAGTCTCATTGCTGATTTAAGCAGTGAATGACTGGCAGTGCTCTCTTCTGGACATCACACGTGGGATACATGCAAATAGTTGGAACCTGTAGACTGGCTGGACTGTATTAAATCTGTTCTGCTCTGCGGAAATGTTAAACAGAAAACTTCAGTCAGAAACCATGTCTCTTTGGGTTTTTATTGATTTCAGTAGCTCCTTGAAAATAGGATTTCTAGATTGTGCACCCAGATGTACATATAAATCTAGTCGTTCACTTTTTATTCTTTTTCAGGCCAGTCAGAGTTTTGGATGAATAAGGACTTTGGGATTGCCCAGTAACGAGGACTCTCATCAGTTTTCTAGGGTTATTTTGTGTCCATCAACATTAGTTTGGGCCCAGTTGTTGTGTCCGTCTGCACTGGATACTGAAGTCTGCTGTGAATACTGTGAATACAGGGTCTCAGGGGCACTTCTGCATGAGTAATAATGACAATTAACACTTCCCATGGTCATGCCTCCTGCCCGAGGGATTGGAAAAGGGGTTCTCCTCGATACTGTGCTGTCTCTGCACCACCTAGGGATCCCCATTTAAACGTGCTTATGGGTGCTTTGTGTCCCTGGAACAGCACAAAGCAGTCTTCGTAGAATACAAGAATATAACCCAGTATTTTTAATTGCAACTATATTGCAAAAAGATTGAGTTTCAGGTTTTGATAGCTGAGCCTCTGTCCATTGTATATCTTAGGGACAAAGTCATCCTGTATAATTTTCCAAGAAGTCTGAGTTTCATCTGGATCAGTTTCACCATTAATTTTTCAGTTTTATTTCCAAAACTTCATTCTCATCAGAGGGCAACTGAGCTCTATACCGTAAATGTAAAAAGGGGTTTGTGTTCTTATGCTGATTTGACTTGGGCATTTAGAAAGTCACCTAATCTTTTTGTAGCCTTTGGGAATCAGTGTAGGGCAGCAATGCTCCTTCCTCACTGAGTAATCAAAATGGATTAGATTATGCAATGAGCCATGTTATACTTTAACTTGGTGCCAGAGTCTGAGGGTCTTAGGTCTCACTCTATCTGGACTGGACAGCACGAATGGCCTACTCTTGTCATGTTTACTGCATAGAGATCTTCATGGCTGTTATCTGGAGTTCTGAACATACATGTACATGCCATTAATCTCTGGATTTGGGATATAGATCTGGCATTCACTAGTTTAATCAGAACTTCTTGCCCTCCTTTCCGGGAGGAGGGAGTTGTGCTGCTATACTAGATTGCGACAAATGGAAATACGAAGAGCCCGCTTTGAAGAAAAAAGCAGTGTTACTTACCATGCTCTCTCTGGTTCTTCAAGTGTTGTCTCAGCATATTCACAATACCTGCTCTCTCCCTCGAGTTCTATTTTCTTAGGGACTCTGATGTCAAGAAGAAGCAACTGTGGCAGCTGAGGGCCGCATAGTCTTAACTCTGAACATTTGTTGCTGTAAGAGGGCACAATGTGTTCCCAACAGGCACTGCTTTCTAGGGGGTTTCTGAGGCTGAATTGCATCAGGTGAAGGAATGTGAATCCCACAGATATTCATATGCTGCAGGTACACTCTTAAAGGTATTAAGGAAGTGTTATGCCTTCCTCTAAAGTATCTAGCACTGGCCACTGCTGGAGACAGTATACCAGCCTAGATGGCGGCAGCAGCAGCAGCAGATTCACATGGTGATGATGTTGCTGTGGCAACATATAGCATAAACAATCTTCTTCCTTTGGCAAGAGTCAGTATAGGAGGGCATAGATATCTTAAATCCCTCCAAGTTGCAGCTTCCAACCTCATTTGTGGACGGCTTTGTGCTCTGTTTCCTTTGACCATAGGTTTATAAACCTTCTCCACATTGGATGTGACCCCGCCATTGCAGTCATCTTGTTCCGAATTGGGTGCAAGACTGCAATTTGCCAGGATTGTGTAAGTATCTTCTCATTCATGACAAAATCAAACCAATGTACATTAAGAATACACCGTAAATTTTGAAAGTGAGAACTCAGTATCCTCTCCTCAGCTGTTTAATGGCCAAGTTTCTGCTCCATATAACAGAGTTGTCACCACTACCACATTGACACCTGTATCTTAGTTGTAACACAGGCATCCCATCTCCCAAACAGAGGCCTTTGAAGATGCTGAAATGCCATTGACGCAAGACTGATCCGACGTGTGACTTCGCTAGATATAGAACTTCCTGCTGTCAACCAAATACTCACATAGATAAAACTATTCACCCATTTAATTTTATTCCCTTCTACATGCAGCATTGGCAGGTAATTTATTTCCATTTTATAAGAAGGCATGAATAGCTTTGGCTTTATCACCATTGATCTTAAGTCCCATAGATTCTGCTTTTTTCACTGCTTTTCCAGCATTAGCTGTCGTTGGTCAGCTGTAATTGTGGCATATCCTCCACAAGATCCTCTAAAGATGAATCTTTAAATTTCACACCTCCTACTTTGGCCTCAATCAACTTTGTCATCAGTTAGTCTATTGGAACATGTAGGTGAGGGAACATATCCTGGTATACTCTGGATTCTACTGAAAACAAGTCTGTAATGTAACTGAACCTCACACAGCTATATATACTAAGATACAGTTCTTCCACTGACTAGGCACACTAAGTCCTCAGGCACCTCATACTGGTGGAGCAGAATCCACAATGCTGATCGATACACTGAGTCAGAAGTGGCTGCAAAGTCTATAAATACGACGTTAGCTTCCTTTTGTTGATCTAGTCATTTTTCATTAACATTTCAAAGAGCACACATGGCGTGGATTGTAGATTTACCTGAATGGAAACCACCCTGGTTGTCTTTCATTTTTGGGTTGAGATAGTATTTCAGTCAGTTCAGTAGTATGGTTATAAACACCTTCCCTGGGACTGACAGCAGCATTATTCCCCTGTAATTTGAGCAAGCTAATCACTCTCCTTTGAAAGCAGGCACGATGCAATACTCTACCAATCTTCTGGAATGTGACCTGTTTCCCAAACTTTTTAGACAACTCTGTGAAGCTAGCGAATTAAATCCAGGCCTCCACTTGTTAGCAGTCCTGATGAAATCTTGTCAAGACCAGGTGCTTTTTCATTGACTGCAATCATTATTTCCTCTAATGTCACCAGTCCATTTTCTGCTGGGTTCATTTTTGAATTAAGTTGTATTTTATCTTTTGGTGGGGATCTGTTCATTAATTCACAAAAATGCACGTGCTTAAATTGGGCATTAATATCCTGGCAAAAGTCTCCATTTTTGTCCATTCTCATGGCATAGAATCATAGAATATCAGGGTTGGAAGGGACCTCTAGTCCCCTTGATCAAAGCAGGACCAATTCCCAACTAAATCATCCCAGCCACGGCTTTTTCAAGCCTGACTTTAAAAACCTCTAAGGAAGGAGATTCCACCACCTCCCTAGGTAACCCATTCCAGTGATTCACTGCCCTCCTAGTGAATTTTTTTTCCCTAATATCCAACCTAAACCTCCCCCACTGCAACTTGAGACCATTACTCCTTGTTCTGTCATCAGGTACCACGGAGAACAGTCTAGATCCATCCTCTTTGGAACCCCCTTTCAGGTAGTTGAAAGTAGCTATCAAATTCCCCCTTATTCTTCTCTTCTGTAGACTAAACAATCCCAGGTCCCTCAGCCTCTCCTCATAAATCATGTGCTCCATTCCCCTAATCATTTTTGTTGCCCTCCCCTGGACTCTTTCCAATTTTTCCACATCCTTCTTGTAGTGTTGGGCCCAAAACTGGACACAGTACTCCAGATGAGCCCTCACCAATGTCGAATAGAGGGGAATGATCTCGTCCCTCGATCTGCTGGCAATGCCCCTACTTATACAGCCCAAAATGCCGTTAGCCTTCTTGGCAACAAGGGCACACTGTTGACTCATATCCAGCTTCTTGTCCACTGTAACCCCTAGGTCCTTTTCTGCAGAACTGCTGCCTAGCCATTCAGTCCCTAGTCTGGAGCAGTGCATGGGATTCTTCCGTCCTAAGTGCAGGACTCTGCACTTGTCCTTGTTGAACCTCATCAGGTTTCTTTTGGCCCAATCCTCTAATTTGTCTAGGTAGAAGCTGTAAGAGTGGACATCCCATTAGGATCTTCAAAGACTCAAATACACATTTCTGGTCATGTTTTCAGAGGCTTCCTCAGTGCACTACCTCATATTATTCCACCATTGATTATGATCATTCTCATAGGCCCTCTTGACTGCTCCTTCAAGACATTTCTTTACCTTCATTGCCCATTTCTTCCTTTCATCGTTGACTCTACTTTGACATACAGATGCATCCATTCTGCACCGTGCCTCTTTTTTCTCTCCCATAATTTGATGGTATCACCTGTAATCCAACACTGCTTTTCTATTTTCCTTAGTGCCAGTTATTCTGCACCTATCTCTGTGATAGAATCGCAAAATAAAGTCCATTCTGCCTCTGCAATAGACATCTGGTTATCCAGTATTTGTTGGAAATAGCTACCATGTAGTTATTAGCGATCACTTCATCATGAAGCTTATCAACATTGAAGCATTTGGATGCAATAGATACCCGGCACTGGAACTTCATTAACTAGAACGTGATTGTTGCTATTAAGCATTGATTATCAGATTCCAGAGCAAGCATTCCTAAATACATGTACATCCCAGATGAGTTTAGTCAAGGGTTTCTGAACTAGAAAGTGAGCCAGTGTTGCATTGTCGCCTGATGGATATTGAAATGTATATTTATGGTAATTCTTATACTGAAAACAGGTAGCCATTAAAAATAGTCCATATATGGAAGCAAATTCTAATAGATGAACTCTCTTCTGGTAGGCTGTGTAAACCCAGTACCAATTAGAATCCAGTTCTATCATGGCCAGTTCTCACATTCATATCTTCTAAGATGACGATAAGAAGTTGGGTGATGTACTAAATTCAGTGTAATCTAACATGGCATAAAAAGCATCAGGCCTTGCATCATGTGGAACATGTGTATTAATAACTACCACACATCCGATCTTAAACTGAAAATGGCACCAGTCAGGCCTGGAGAATAAGCCTGCCAATTCAGTCATGCAGATTGTGTCATTGGGGACAAAACCAGACCAATGCCAGTGTACCCATCAGATGTCTCACAGGCATGTGACAATTGAAAGATTTGACCACTATGAGGCAAAGCTGTGCTCTCAGTGTTCAAATTCCATCATATCTCCTGCATCTATCAACATTCAGCCTTTCCAATTCTCCAGCCAGGAGGTTTGTTGTTCCAACGTCTCTTAATTAGAGAACATTCCACAATCTTATCCTCAAATATTGACATTGCTGCAGAAGTGGACATACCATCATTATATCAGGCATTTCTCTCCATCTCTGGTTTATGGAAGAACCATAATCAGATGGTCCGACTCCTCTGCATGTCATAGAAGATTTAAATGAATCCCAAAGCTTGGTTATCTTGTGACTACCAGATGAAACAGCAAAAGCAAATGAAGCAGATGAAACTGCCGAAGTTTTATGCCCTTTTCTTCTGCATGTCAAAACTGGAGTTGTTTTACAGAGTTGGTGTAACTGACACACCTTCTGGGTGTAGTGTTTTGTCCCATCTAGGCATTAAGACCACTTAAAGAGAGAGAGATAAAATGAGTCTTCTCTACAGCCTTAGCTAACAGGCAGTTGGCTTTTAGCTCATGTGGTAGAGGCTCATGCATTAAACTCCAGAGGTCCCCGTTTTGATCCTGCCTGCCGATGACCGGGGTCTGTCGGCATTACATTGGCTTGCCAGGCCATCGCCCAACCCGCCTCCCTCCCCCCACCACACTTTTTCCCAGGCTTTGGGCTGGCAGTAGGAGGCAGGTTCCTAGTGGTATGGTTCCAGCCTCTATGGACCAACATTCTTTTCTGATATGATTTAAAATGATACAGTTTCATTGTGATATAGATAGATCGTTTTCTCCAATGCATATGCTTCTCAAATGTTCATTCTGAATAGTGAGCATCTCCAGAGGAATTTAGCATCTCAGTTAGCAGTCCTCTTCTTTTTTGACTAAGCTCTAAAGGGGTGAACTTTAGATTCTGTGTATGAACCTGGGAGTACTTCTTCACTAATGTGATAGAGAAACCTCTGTGGGAAATGTAAACATGAAAGTCCCTTTTGCATTGTTCCACCCTTGCCTCTTTGGCACTGTATAATTCCCCTCTACAGTGATCCATTCTGATTTGATAGTAATAGAAACCCTTGAAAATTCTCCAGGCTGTGCAAAGGTTTTACTATGTCCTAAACTTAGAAAAGTGCATTCAGGCAATCTTTATCAGTCTACCTGTGTCCATCTAATGTGGTTTTGTTTGTTTATTTGAAAGTATACTCTGGTCTCCACCAGGAACCCCCTGGGAACCCTAAATCTTTCTAATTCGTGAAGTGATTCAGGTAGGCACAGTGCTCCAATGTCCATTCTGCTCTTTATTACTAGTCTGTTATGGGCAAAATTTCATGTCACTTTCTCTTTCTCTCCCTTAATTGTGTTTCTGAAAATTATGGACTTTCTCCCTTTTTGCCTGTCCTGCACCCCAGAATCTCACTTTGACAATACAAAGCATACCATGTTTCTAATATTATTAAATGATATTCCTTATTAGAAGGAGAACAGCTCCTTTTAATGAGTGCCTTAATGCTGTAGTTCATGTCACCATCTGGGGAGCCCCTTTCCTTTTGTTGATAATGAGGAACACCTCATTTGCACTGTTCCTAGATTTATGGAAGGACAGAAAAAAACCTCCAATTTATTACATCTTAAATGAACTGCTCCCAAAGCAAAAACAAAAAGAGCAGTAAACCCGTGTGCAATATAGTTTGATTTTTATTGAGCTGTATAGTGGTGTTCTGAGTAGGCTAAGAATGGCAAGCATGGACTATAATTACTTGTTGTGAACCCCACTTCCTGATAACCCCACTAGCCCCTACCTCTTCGGTCTATTGAACCTGTCAGTTCGGATGTTTTATTTCACTTACACTGATGCTTTCCTATGGGGCCAGGAGAGAAGCAGCACCTTTTAGTTTGATATATGGTTTATTTGTAGAAATGGGGAGTGCTCCCTGAATTTGTAACTGTGAAAATATTTCAGTCATGTTTTTAATGTCACCTTCTAATGAGCTTTTGTAATTGCTTTTGGAAATCTCTATCCTGCCTCCTCCATTAATTCCTTTTTTCATCATGTTTTATTTTCTGTCTGTGTTCAGCTGCACCTCTTCTACCAGTTCCCTAATGGGATCCTTAGCCCTGAGGTGAGCAGTCACCCTCCTGTGCCATAAGAGTTGATTAAAGAGAAAACAGGTTTTCATTGACAAAAGCCCAGTTTTCGAAAAGAGTTCTAAGCCCAAAGTCTGTCTCTGAAAAGTGAAAAAATAGTGGCTAGCTATATTGTTCTTAGTCTGAGATTAAATCCAGATCTTCTTGTGCAAGATTATTTATGACAAAAGAGTGCAATTCTTTGCTTCTGAATTACCTGAACATTGAATGTTAGGAAAAATAAACAAACCCATTCATTATCTACAGCTTTTAAAATAATTGAATAGTTTGGTCCTAGGAATATTTTGGTCAAACGTATCAGAAAATTTCTCTGCTGCAACTAATTTAAAAACAAATTTGGGTAAGGGGAGTAGACCTCTTCCTAGAATGGTAACCTAGGATGTAGTCCCCCATGTTCACAAATCTGAAACCACCTTAAACATATTTTTCAAACAGATATTAACAATGCAAACTTTGTGGTATGTCTAACCTCCTGCTGTGAGACACTAGCTGAGCTCAGAAGGGGAGGCTTAATAGTAAACTGTGTCTGGTGCTTTTCTGGCTCTTCTGTATGTTTTACCTGTGGTTCAAAGGTTATGTAAAATATTTCAGACAAATTCCAGTTACAAATAATGCTTCTCTTCTAATAGTTTTCATAAAACTTTAAAAACCTTTTTATTTATTTCCATTTTTTATACTTACAAGATAAGGAGCCTCCACATACCAAGTCTTTTTTTAAGACCTAAATGTCAGAATATTTTCAATATCTGCAACATTATCTTTTGAATAATAATTACCTCTTATATTAAATTATAAGACAGTAGGATTCAGGATTAGATCTCTCCATATTATTCTAGTGAAGGAAATTATGACAGGGGTCATTTTTTAGAATTATGTAGGAGGGTAAGAGGTCCCAGGCAGCATTAGAAGGGAAGGCGTTTATAATTAAATTGTAATTTAGGCCTATGATTTATAGTTTTCTCAATGAAAAATTTGGTGCTGAAGAGAGATCCTAGGAGGAACTTTAGTGAGATACAACTTAATGAAATAATAAAAAGAAAAATTATTCTGGAATAGACTGTATTATAGTGGCACCCGATAGCACAACTACAGTATAGCCAATGTTCTGTCAGTACAGTATTTCCATTATCAACCCCATTTTTCAGGGGGTTATATCTAGGCAATACATTTTTTGTTCCAGGCAGAAACTTACCATACCATGTCTCAGGCCAGGAGCAATTTTTAAAAGACAGGATTTTTTAAAATGACTTAGCTCGTTAGAATGTATGGAAGAATTTTGACGCATACATGTTTATGAGTTTAAGACAAACATTGCTGCTGCTGTTGGTATTAATGACTTACTGATGCATTCTGGAAATCTTTGGGCCAAATTCTTCTTTCCAGCCCATGAAATCTTTAGGGTAGAAGCCAGCACAGAATTAGGACCTTCCTATTTAGAATCCATTGTTTGTCTCTCTTGTATAGGTTGTTTCTGTATTTCTCTGCCTTGTTCTTTATTACAGAGGGACTTTAGAATGAAAACCCAGATCTTTTTTATGGTTATTTCAGGGGGGGAGGGATAGCTCAGTGGTTTGAGCATTAGCCTACTATACCCAGGGTTGTGAGTTCAATCCTTGAGGGGGCCATTTAGGGATCTGGGGCAAAAATCAGTACTTGGTCCTGCTGGTGAAGGCAGGGGGCTGGACTCAATGACCTTTCAAGGTCCATTCTAGGAGACTGGTATATCTCCAATTATAAAAAATATTTTTGTTAAGTAATCAGGCCAATTCCTGCCCCCCACAGAAGTATTATTATTCACGCTTTGCTGACAGGAGAACATTGATGCTGATAGGTTAAATGATTTGGCCAAGGCCTCTCGGTGAGGTAATGGCTGAACTAGCAACAGTAGCCAGGTTCTATAATCAGATGTACTCTGCTAATAAAACCATGATAATGGATTAGTTTACAAACATGGATAACAATAGTTCTTGCTAGATTGTTTAAACATAGGTTCATGGTTACTGAGTATCAGACATAGTGGGCTTAAAATGGTTATATAGATCTGTACTGGCCTTGTGTTTAAATAGTATTGGCAGAAACTGGTTCTAAACATGGGTTAAAATTAAATTGTTTTATAGAATCATAGAATCTCAGGGTTGGAAGGGACCTCAGGAGGTCATCTAGTCCAACCCCCTGCTCAAAGCAGGACCAAACCCAACTAAATCATCCCAGCCAGATTACATTTACAAGGTCAGAGATCCTGGGAACTTCACAGCCACCGACTGGCTGCATGGTCTTGGGCAAGTCATTTAGGAGCTGGTTTTCAAAATGTGCACGTGTAACTGCACAGGGAAAAGGTGTGCAACACTGTCCTGCTAATTCATGTATGTAGTTTCAGTGGTTGTGCATACGGGTGGAATGTTCGTAGGTGGTAAATGGGCAACTAAATCTATAAATGGCCATTTTTGATGCAGTTACTGGATTTGTATGTGAAATCACAGCAATTGCATTCATTTATGTGCGTTTTTGAAGACCAGTCCCTTGATCTTATTGTACCTCAGTTTGAGATTGAATCGGTGTCCCCATTTTGAAATGGCAATAGTACCTGTCCCAGCGCTGAGTCTAGAGTAAGACCATGATTGAGTAAAGCATTTAAGCACCTTCAGCCATAAGGAAGTGTTTAAGCGTTTTAGGAATTGGGACCTAAATGCCTAGTGACACCTTTGTACTTCACAGGTAGATTTGGAGGATTAAATAACATAAAATAAATTTTGATTTTGTTCAAATATCCCTGTATATGAAAGAATAAAAAAAAAAAGTAGAAGAAATCCCTGTGTATGAGAAAGCAGCAGAGTTATTTGTGAATAAGAAAGGACAAATCCTACATTTCCTTCCATCCTGTGCTAATTTGCTGAAATCAAACATATTTAAAATGGTTCAACTAACGTGTTTTTATCCTCACAATTGATGGAGCCTCATGGGTTCCTGCTCTTTGTTCCCAAACTGAAATTATAAATCTTAAATCTCTCTTTCTGATGCCGCCAATGACTTCCGAAGAAATGTGATGTCATAAAGAGAGTGGTCTGTCTTAAGGTCGAGAAAAAGGGGCACACCAGTATCTAAAATATAATAATGTTGTAATGCAGCTATCCACTTATGATTAGAAACAAGGGAAAAGAAGCAGAAAATAAATTAGCAGAATGATTTCTAAATGGGCTTTGTTTTAACACTGTCAGTGAGGAGCCGGAAGATTTTTTAATCCGTTTTGTCAGATTAGACTATGCAAAGATGAAGTCTCTTTTGTTATTTTGGGGCGGAGACGCGTTAAAATTGCTGATGGGTTTAATTCTGAGCAATGTGTGCTGCAGATCGGAAGTAACCATTTTTCATAAGGATTTTTTACTATGAATATTTTAAATGCTCATTTAAAAATATCTAAATATCTATTTATCCACTAAGATGCAATAGCGCCTTCCCATAACACCTAATTTTTTGACTAAATATTTGTTTTTAAAACATTGTCTTTTACTTAATGAGCCCTTAGGTGTGTTAAGCATATAACATATAACAAACTCTTTAAATATCTTTACTCAATGGCAAAATAATTTACCATATATCGTTATCAAGTAAATAATGTACACTTTAGAAATTGTCTAAATACATAGCTGCATGATAGGTTATAACACCTCCAAAGAAGCCATTAAAGTTTATCATGTCAATCTTACACACTTCCAGAAGAGATTTGATTTTTTATTTTTTCCTTTATTAAGCTAACATAAAAAAGAAAGTAAAAGACTAATATTAAAAGGGAATCTTTCACCCTGACACAAACCTGGAAACAGGATATTTATAGAAAATGGACTTTGCCAGTCACTTTCTGTATAAGCCTTGCAATACTTGCTAATTTTGAAAATATTTCTTTGAAATCCAATCTTTCCTCATTGTAACCAGGTTGTTTCTTCTCCTTGATCCTGCAGTGAAATCCCAAATCTCTGTGTGTGACTCATTCCATTGTTCTGGAGAAGACTGTGATCATGTTGCTAATTCAGTATTCTGACACCACTCCTGGATGAGGGAGAAGAAACCTTTGTTTAGAAAGCAGGTCTCTTTGATAATTAAAATTAGTGATAAAAGTATGAAACTTCCGAGAACATATGTTTCAAAGTAGGGATGCATGTTGTATTGTGTTAGGCTGGCATTTGCCTCATTTGAAAGTCCTAGGAACCACCATACCAGATCTTACCAGTGCTCCATCCCAGAGGTAGGTTGTGGCACACCTTGCAGTAGGCTATTATGGAATAACTGGCCCATAGGAAAATTTTCTTACCAATCCCCATCTGTTAGAGGTTGTCTTATGCCTTGTGGCATGAGAGTTTATATCTCTTTCGTACCTTTTATTTTAAATTTAAACCCATGCATGTCAGAAATTTGGTGTAGAGATTGTTCTCACCCACTGCCTTATGTAGGTAGGGATGATGCAGGTCAAAACACTTCCTTTTCACAGAAGCTTGAAATACCTATGCACATTGGAGGAAGGGTAAAGGATAGAATTTTAACTCAGAATTTTGTAGTTAGGATCAGCTTAAGCCATTGATGTTTTGTGGGGTTAATTAACTTTGTACCGTTTGATCTCAAAACAGGGTAATAGACTTGCTCTGAAATTAACCTAGTTAATCTTTATTATTTATGATTACGACCACTACTTCAGAATTTTCAAATATAACCCTAGGCGTCCATCTGGTACTTTGGGCACCTATCCCATAAATTAAAATCACAATATAAACAAAGGAATTCTCACAAATATATTTACCTTGACTCACACCATCTTGAGAGCTTTAACAAAGAGAGAACGCATGGCTAGAAAGTTAACAAATGTGGGTGGACCAATAGGGAGAGCAACTTTAAAAATTAAGGACCCCTCACAGCAGCTCCCCATCACACTGAGAGCTGCCTGAAAGCTCATGGCAAGATGTTCTGTTAATATGAAGGAGTTTGTTACATTTTCAGTAGTGTTTGTGCAACACTCAGATGCTGTAGAAATGAACACCATAGAAAAGCCCAGGAGAAAATTAAAAATTCTTCATCCAGAGCAGGGTTTTTAATAGTGTGCAATAAATAAGGGAAGGGGTCTCACAATGAGGATATGTGCAATAAATAAGGGAAGGGGTCTCACAATGAGGATATGTGCACTAAATGAGGCAGGGGTGTGAAGGTATAAGGGATACCATTCCTCTGGGGTCAGAGGCCTGCAGCTGGCTGGCTGGCTAATTAGCCCCACCCATTGCACCTGGGTAAAGACTGGCATCATAATTGGCTGATCCTTCTAAAAAGAGGCACAGGAACTAGAAGGGGGGTGGCAATACCTGTCAGAGGCTGGAGCAGCTGCTGGGAGGAGCAGGTCCAAGAACAGATGGACAGAAGGGAGACTGGGGAAAGTACTTCTATCACAAAGGCTCTGAGGTGAGAACCAGGAATTTGGGGGTTGTTGAACTTGTGGGGTGAGGGACAGACTTGGGGAAAGGGACTTAACCTGGATAGACTTTGAGGGGAGAGGCTGTGAAATGTTGTTAAGAAGGCTTGAAATAAAATGTGTAGCAGTTAATTTGGCTGGACACTCCCTTTCCTGGATTCTGTGAGCGAGCTCCAGGCAAAATTTCCCCAGGGAAGACGCTAGCTCAGCAAATCCAATGCTGGGTCCAGCTGGAAGAGGGTGCTATAAGATAGGCCCCAATCCTTTACTGGGGTCCTGTGGAGAACAATAATTTGTGATCATGTAATTAAAACTGTGTCAGAAGGCATGTGCGGGGGGAGGAGGAGCACATTAAAGTTGTATGGATAACCTTAATTCTGGTATTTCTAAACTTCTGTGTGCCTGGTTCTGCAACCTTTAATCTTAGTCTGTTGGGTGTAATTAAAGCAACGTGTGCAAAAAAGCCAATGATCTGTAGGAATGTATAAACATATGTCCTTGTTTTTATTGGGTCATTCTTTTGGCATAGCTAGACCACCAGGAGGGGCTTTTCTCTCTTAACTTTTTTGTTCAAATCCTGTTCATCTGATCTATCTACCAGGACCTAATCTGTTATCATTCTAAGGTGCCTAGCATCATGACAGTGGCAGGCTTTCTTGTGTCTTGATCCTGCCAGTAAAATTGCATGGGCAAACCTTTGTAGCTGCACACACTGTAACTGGCAAAACTGGGGGCTAAAAATCTAGGAATAATGAACAAACAAATCCCAAATTGGCTCTTAATATCCCGCTGAGGAAGCTCCATTTTTTTTCCAGAAAAAAAAGTGGCTTTATGGGTGAAAGCTTCATGTAACTATGATGTTCTGCCTTGAAACCAAGATAGGGAAATCAAAAGGTCTTTTCAGATTATGGGGGTGACATTTCTAGAGATGTCTCCATTGCAATGTCCATATACTGTATACAAGGGCTACAGTCTGCTGTAGTATTAGAAGTCCTCCTACCCTATCTTTTATTCTCTTTCCATTTAAATGAAGGAACATAACAATATGAAAACTTAAACATGAGAAACAAACAAATGTATATAGTCAAATTTAGAACTCTGTTCTGTATTCTTGTCACTTTTACTCATTTGAAGTTATCTGAGGGTTTTTTTAAAAAGAATTCATGAAACAATCAGTGTCTCTGAAGAAACTAGTTGTAGTTTAGCTCATAATTTAGGGAAAAAATTCTTTAAAAATGAAAAGTTGTCAGTTTTCTTCACCCCTTTTTAAATTCTGGTTTTGTAAGTAGGATTCTTATAAATCAGGGGAACTCATTGTTTGAATGCACTTGCTTTAGTTCCACATCCTAGACAACTCTAGGAACTTGAACTTGTCATTATGAGACAGAAGGTCAATGCATTAGCCATTGTACCAGCTCATTCATGTGGCCTTTCTGAAGACGAGGAAAAAATAGCTTTAATCTTTCCCTTTATAGAACACTGTGTGTACTGGGATACAGCCTAACTTGTCATTTTCTTGTCGGTTTTGTACTGGGGGCTGTCTGGAGGCACTTTATGATGCCACACGAACACACACTTCTGCAGAAGGCCTAATCTGAAGTGAATCTTCTATAAATAATAAACAACAAATAGGTTCCATTTAGTTATATTAACCCCCAAATAGGTCAGGTACATTGTTTTAAATGCAAACATAACAATAAAATGAATTCCCCAGGCACAGAGTTTGATGCGTATGTGCAGATTTTTTTTGGACATGGTACTAACACACAAAAAAAGCCAACACCTATATTTTACCACTTTAAATATTTATATATTGTCTTTTAAAGTGCTATTTTGGAAATGTTTATTATAAACCAGTTGTGCTCATGAGTTCTTAGACACAGTATAAACACCTCTAGTTTTTCTTAACATAGTTGCAAGGTAGTTTTCACTAACTTTCACATTTAGAGACTTGGAGACTTGCATTATCTTCAAAAGTTGTTGCCTTTGCCACGCATTTGTTATATATTGCTGATTAACTTGGAAACCTTCAAAATGTTGATTTTCAGTGTTGTGCTGATTTCAGGTGTTGTTCTTTACCACTCAAAAGAAGGTGACACAAACTAAATTTCTTTCTGATTCACAGGTCACGTACAGTAGAACCTTAGAGCTACGAATAGCTCGGGAATGGAGGTTGTTCGCAACTCTGAACAAAATGTTCTGATTGCTCTTTTAGAAGTTTTACAACTGAACATTGAATTAACACAGCTTTGAAACTTAACTAAGCAGAAGAAAAATGCTGTTTTCCCTTTCTTTTTTTAGTAGTTTATGTTTAACACAGCACTGTACTGTATTAGCTGTTTTTTTATTTTTTGGTCTCTGCTGCTGCTTGATTCTGTTCTTCCTGTTCTAACTGAGGTCTGTGTTGACTGGTCAATTCATAACTCTGGTGTTTGTAATGCTGAGGTTTTACTGTATACCATATGTTAGACAAATTATACACTGAAACTACAAAAAAAATAAGATATTTTCTCAGGAAAAGCACACAAAGATATACCATACTTTAACTAATCTCGCTTTTAAAATACTGATACGCAAAAATATTACAAACGTACAGTGTACGGATAGTATATATTTGGCTTCTGGCCCCTGTTTTTTAGTAAAGCTTTTAGTGCTTTTGGGGGGCATAAGCATTTGCCTGCATGTTCCTTCAATACTGCATAAGCCCCCTTTTCCCTTCTGGTCCATTTCTGAGTGCTGTACATGCAGGGACACTGCTCCTGTGGATAGTCCTACGTCCTTTAAGGTCAGTGCATGTTGGGACCTGTCTGTAACTGCCAAAGGCATCAGCTCACTCACTCTAAAGGGCCAAGGAAGGCAATAATGAATGTCTCCATAAATAAAATGGCCTCCTTCCCAAAGTGCACACCCGTGGTATAGCCTTTAATAACCTGTACGGGTTTCTACTGTTAAGAGTAAGCTGTCGTTTCTCTGGCGCCCACCCCTCCTTGACCATCCCTCTAAGTGCCCTTCTTCTAAGATCCCGCGCACCCCAGTGATAACTGTCATAATGATATTTGTGACAAAGTTGCAGTGTTAAGTGCCCTGCCCTTGTTCACTCACATGGGCTTGTGTGCATGTGTGCCTGCTCTCAGATCCTCCAGGAACACTAATTTTTGCAAGGGGGGAGGGCTGTTCTAGGAGATGAATTCCTGAAAGTACAAGGCACACATGCGAGGAAATGTGTACAATATTGAGATTGGGTTGACTATTGCTTTTTGTGATACAGCTGTTTTGTGCAGTAAGCTTAGTGGTTGATTGTAGTCAGTGTAATTTGTGTTCTGATATAGTCAAATGAAATATGTGCAATATACCTTTGTATACCTGTAAAAGAGAGAATAATCTTTCTTCTTTATCTAGCACTAAGAATTTGAGACTTCTGTCACTTGTGCTGCTGGCAGTCTGGTTGGGCAATAAAATTTTGGCCTAAAGCATCTGAATTTTGCAACAAATAATATAGAAGGTGTCTCTCTTCTTTGTAGTAATGGTATAGACTGATTTTGTGGAATCACTGCAGCAAGTTGTAAATGATGTATGAAATGAAAAATTCCTGTCCAGTGCACAGAGCGAATACAGCCAGCGCCATCTTTGTAATCACTGCGGTGCAGGGCTATTTGTTTTAATAATATTTCCGACATATAGCACCTTTTAATTTTTTAACTCATGTGCTTCCTATATGCTGCTGTAGCTATTGAGAGAGGGACTCCTGCCCACCAGAAACACAAATCCTTTAAAAAACATCAATCCTCGTACAGTACTCTAACGATGAACATCTTGACATTTTCCCGTAGTTTTTTATTTTTTTCATTTGATGCCAAAGAGCATAATGTCTCAATATAACATAGACATGAAATTATAACCACAACGCATTGCCCTTCTCCAGCACCTTCCATCGGTTGAGCGCTTTATAAACATGAGTGAATTGAGACTCGAGTCAGGGGAGAGACTTAGGCTGGATGAGGAGCTAAGCTGGGGAGACTTGGATGAGGAGTCTGGTGAGGGGAGACTGGGCCTGGACCTGAGATGGGGAAGAGGCTGGGATTGAATGAGAAGCCTGGTGAGGAAGAGATTAGGAGTGGCTGGACAAAGCGACTCGGTTGAAGAGCCTAGAGAGGGGGACTGGGAGGATGTGGAGGGCTGAGATGGGATGAGGAACCAAGACGGGGAGGTTGGGAATGCCTGGGGAAGGACACTGGATCTGGGATGAGGAGCTTGGGAAGGTGGAGACTATAACTGGCTAAGCAAGGAGCCTAGAACTGAGATGAGGAGCTGGGGGAGAGGAAGACAGCACTGGAGAAAAGACAGGATGGAGGGTATTGGGGCAAAAAAGTCAGATTTGGAGGACACAGGCAGAAGGGTCTGTGCCCACTAGAATACATTCCTCTCCAGAAACAGGTCTGGAATCCAAGATTCTTGAGTCTCACTATTTCTCTGCTATCCGCAAATGGCTGTAAAAATTACCGACTAAGTGTGTGCCTCCTCCCCCTCTGGGGGTTGGTCCACGTACTGAGTGACCACCCTTCAGCTACACCATTATTCAAGTGGCAGAGGTCTGTGCTTTGGATCGCATGGTTCTAACCCTGCTGATGACCCATGTGCGTGTCAATATGATTCCACATGATGGAACTGTGTGTTTTAAAATACAAGCTTTTCAATTTGCTTTTTTAGAAAAACCTCTGATTACATGCAAAAAGCTATGTTAAACTATGGTTGCAAAGTCAAGGACTCGAGTTAGGAAATGCCAGAATTAAAGTTGCCTGTGCAGGAAGATGGTTAAAAATGACCATTAATTTTGGGTTCCCAATTTCAGATGCCTAGGACCTGATTTTTCAGAGTGCTTACTATTATGTAGCATTTTTTATGTTCAAAGCACAGCTCCTATTGATTTCAGTTGCAGCTGTGAATGCTTATTGCTTCTGCAAATTAGACCCAGGTATCAAAGTTGGGCACCCAGAAAAGGAGGAACACACCATTACTGGTCATGTGTGAAATGTGTGGTTAAGTGACTTGCCCACATCCCACAGGAGGAATTCTGCCAGAGGCAGAGAGAGAATCCATTTCCCCCGAGTGGCATCACATATTTTTAACCATTAGGCCAGTGGTTTTCAACCTGTGGGGGGTCCACAGACTGTGTCTAAGATTTCCAAAGGGGTCTGCACCTTCATGTGAAAATTTATAAGAGTTTGCAAATGAAAAAAGGCTGAAAAGCACTGCATTAGACCATCCTTTCTGTTCTGACAGCCTTGCCTCCTTCACTCCACACCTTACAACTTATGTAACCAGCGAGGCGGGGTCTGACAGGCAACAGCTTCCTTTACTACTCAATCCTGATTCATTCACTCGAGTAGCATCCGTCCTGTGCACTGAATGACGTGGGGTCCTATGACAAAAATAGTGTGTGATCATGTAATTAAAGACTGTATTGTAAATTCACCTCCTTGTCCATATGCATTGAGTTTTCACAGGCAGTCTTAATACTGGCATTTTGTCACTTTTGAATGGTTGACGTTATAGTCTGAGTGTTCTTATAACATAGGGGTTTTTTGTGTATAATATAAAAGAGAGCATCTATAATTACATATATATATAAAGTATGTGTTACATCGTGTGTGTGTGTGTGTGTACAACACCTCCGCCAATGGGGCCTTGATGAGGGCCTTTGATGCTACTGATGAAAATAAATAATAGCAATACTATTCTGTTAAAAGAGAGATGAGAAAAGTAGAAATTTGGAACCTGTTAACTTAAACTTTAAAAAGTTCTCCTGTGACATCTGAATGTGTTTAGTGTTTCTTGGGCTTTCTCATTAAATATTGACTGTTCCTTTTCTTGAATAAATACTAGTACCACCTCTCATATTTACAGAGCATTATATTTACATTTCATTACAGGCTTCTGGCCAGGTTAGAAAACAATTTGTTAATATCAGTCTTTCCTCTGAGCTAGGGTGACCAGATGTTCCTATTTTATAGGGACAGTCCCAATATATGAGGCTTTTTCTTATATAGGCACTTATTCTCCCCCCCTCCCCCATCCTGATTTTCCACATTACTCTGAGCAGAGAAAATATTCATTAAAGTGGATCAGTCTTATTAAAATCCACAGGAGCATTTGTTCATTGACTTAGTCAAAGGGCCACCCATCAGTCACTTCTATAAATCTGTTCTACACAAGTGCATCCTCCTGGAATTTTCAGCTGTTTGTGAAATAATCCCTTGGTAGAAAGCAACTAATTATGCCACTGAAATACCGGGATTATTGGTAACTGGAGAAGATTTTGTATATTAGTTTTATAAAGTTACATAGATAAATAATTCCTCAGTAAAAGGAAACAAGTCATCCCTCTTTCTGTGCTGAGTGTTTTCTTGGGAATGATTCTCTTCCCCTGGACACATAATTTTGGTGCATTTATAAATTGATTTTTTTACTATTAATATTGAAATCAATCAAGATTGGAAGGAAAATCATTTGTAAATTGTGTTTAGTCTTAGAGAGGAGAAACTATAGTTTTGTTTTTAAAGAAGTGAGAAGCACTTTTCATTGTTAGTGCTTTACCACTTCTTCTAAATTTCATTGCACTTTCCCCCTGCTTTCCACCCTCTCCAATCAAAATATATCCCTCCCACAGCCCTATTCTTCAGCTACACTTGTGCTGGGGCCCATTGAAGATTTAGAAAGACAGAAAGTTGGTAGGTAGAAGGGAGAGGTGTGCTGATTGCCTCTGAGTGCAACATCCATCTCAGTTGTTTCCCATTTTTGAAAGTCAGTTTTGCCATTTTCCCAGTTTCTTTATACAGAGACTCTTGTTCCCTGCATTCAGTACTGGAACATGGGAATTTCCTGACTAGAATAGACTTATGATCCATCTAGTTCAATTTCCTGTCTTAAATATTCCTTAATAGTCCTTAATACTTTAGAAGAAATTCCCTCCATCTTCAAGAAACTACCCAAATCCTGCCTGTCCCAGGAAGCGTTCAAGCTCCAACATATGTGCTCCAACTTCCAGTCTGTGTTTTGTTCTGTTTGCCTTTGCCTGTGCCTTTTACTGCAAGAGCTCTGGGACAAGGAGTTCTGTTTGATGCAGACTTTGCACCATGCAATATTATGTACATCTACAGGACTATATAAATAAATTAAGAATGCGAGGGGGTGTGTGTACAGTATATGTCTGTCTAATAATGTTCAAAGGCTTTTGCTGTAACTAGTATTTATTTTAAGGGAAAGGTCACCATATGCCAAGTGAACAAACATTATATGGTGTCGTGCAATCTCTGAATTGGTTCAAATCCTCATTATGGTTACTAGCTCTTCGTTGAAGAGGGGAAGAAGGGCTTAGAATCTGGCACTGAGATGAGAACTATAAGTTTCCTGTTCCCTTAGAAAAGCTGGACGATGAGCTGCATCTTTTTGGTACAGGTGAATAGCATTGGGGGAGTCTGGAATGATGCTCTTAAGCTGTGGGAAGGGCAAATCGTTTCCATATTCATTTGCAATCTTAGCCAAAGGTCATTCCATCCTTTTTGTATGTCAATAAATATCTATTGAAGTATTTAAAGCAACAACTGCGAACTACTTATGGAGGCAAAATGTACAAATAGAAAACTGGGAGGTCAGGAGCACTTAAGGCCAGGTCAGGCAGAGAGAGTATTCAGCTGTAACCAGGACTTGGAGCTGCAGCACTTTAGCTCTCGGATAAGGATGGACGAACTTTTCAGGTATGGTAGCTCATCTCCCTTAGTGAGCTGCCTTGTAACATGCAAATGCCCAGGAATTCACAGGAGGAGGAGAAATCTCGAGAGGAGTGGAATCTCGTGTTTCTCAGCTGATGGGTGTTGAGGTTAGTTTGAGTCAGGCAGCGGGTGTAAAAAGGAAATGGTTCTCAAGCTCTTGTTTCTACTGAGATGCTAATTGGAATAGCTTTTTTCTTTTTAGGGAGTGGTATGGGGAGGGTATTCCTGCTGACTTTTGGAGTCTGTCTAAAGCAGCTTTTAGCAAACCCTAGTCCCAGCAATAGATTTAGCTTTGAGGGATTTTTTCCCCCAAATCTGCATTCAAATCTTCCAAAAAGAAAAAAAGGCCCATCTTGGTTGGACTCTGCCTCCTTGCCTCCCCACTTTCTTTTTCAGCAATTAATGATTAGGAGGTTGAGTGTCTATGCCAATGTGGTAAAATGTTCCTGCAAAATTGCCTTTGTATTTTCGCCTTGAATTGCAGGTGAAATGAAATTGTTCACTTTCAGTGCTGCTTTGTTTTTGACCCCTTTTTGTGAATTCTCAGAGGAAAGAAACATATTCCCATCTTTTATAGTAATCAAATTTATCTGGCATCTCTCAGCCTCTTGAATTACTTATGCTACAGTTGGCCAGCCTCGGGAAGGCTTTAGCTGGTTTATTTATTTATTGTTCTAAAGTGAGGGGTTTTGACATGAGGTCCCCACATCATCCTAGGGGAGTTTAGGAGAAAAATGGAAAGTGCTTTCTGCCATCGTTCTTAGAGAGAGAGAGCGTGTGTGTGTGTGAATGTAAAAAACATTCCACTGTTGAGAGAAAAAATACTTCCTAATCTTATCTTCCTGGTATTTATTTTAATGTTTCAGCGTCATCTTGAGAGAGGTCATTGAAAGTGATGTCACTGCAGTTTAACGTTAAATGGCACCGCATTTCATAATTGCACATAAGTGCTAATGAAAATTCTTAAACAGGCTTAGCTTTTAATGTCTGTTTTTTACCAAATTGTACTAAATATATGCAGGTAGGAATCATGACCCGGAAGTAATAGCAATGTCGGTCGTGCTGCTGAGAGGCAGTGAGCACCTCCCTTCCAGCAGAAGTTAGTGGGTTTGGTCTGTTGCAGCAGCACAGAGTCAGAGTGTTTGGAAAGCACGTGTACTGGGCCTCGGCTGCTAGCACAGCATTTGAAAAGGAGCAATTGTACGTGCACGGCATGCAGATAAAAGCGGAGTATAAACAAACTGGCTCTCTACCTTTTATTGGGTGCCAGCCACAGATCTACCAATAAATGACAAATACATTTTCCCGTAAACAACCCCTCCCATCAAATTAGACTCTGCTCTTGCCATCCTAAAACTAATTACTTGCAAAATAAGATTACTTTTAAACATGGAAGTGTCATACAAACACAAAAGCATAGAAAACTGGGGTTCTAAAAAGAACTAGATAAATTCATGGAGGACAGGTCCATCAATGGCTAATAGCCAGGATGGGCAGGGATGGTGTCCCTAGCCTCTGTTTGCCCAAAACTGGGGATGGGCGGCAGGGGGTGGATCACTTGATTCCCTGTTCTGTTCATTCCCTCTGGGGCACCTGGCACTGGCCACTGTCACAAGCAGGGCCGGCTCCAGGCACCAGCATTCCAAGCTGGTGCTTGGGGCAGCATTCTTCAAGGGGCGGCAGTCCCCCTTGTTTTGCTCCCAAGCAGTACACCGAATTGTCGCCGCGGGCGGGGGGGATGACAGTCCGTGTGCCCTTAGGGCGGCAGGCACGTTTCCATGGCGGCGGCAATTTGGTGGCAGCTTCTTTGTTTAGCTGTCCGGGGCGGCTTCAGCTAAACATAGAAGCTGCCGCCAAATTGCTGCCGCCGCGGAAACGTGCCTGCCGCCCTAAGGGCACACAGACTGCGCCCCCTTCCCCTCCCCCCCCCGCCCAGGGCGGCAATTCGGCGCGCTGCTTGGGGCAGCGAAAACTGTAGAGCCGGCCCTGGTCACAAGACAGGATACTGGGCTAGATGGACCTTTGGTCTAACCCAGTCTGGCTGTTCTTATGTTCTTAAACTGTCTAACATTTATTTGGTAATGCTTGGTTAAATATAAAAAAGGAGCAATATGTTTTGCTTTTTAATTTCTTTACCAAAAAAAATTCCAAGATGATTTTCCCCCCAAAGTGAATTTGTAAGTTTGAAACCTCAGGAGTTAAATGTGTAAGGCTGAAATAGCAGTAGGAAGCGATACTGAGGCACACAGCAGAGATTAAGTGAAATCAAAGCACTGATATCAAGACGAGTAGATTTAGTTTAAAGGTAAAACAATTATTTTTGCAGCAGTGCACCTGCAGCTTGGGTTCTGCTGAAAACAACCAGTGGAGAAGGCAGCAGAAAGGAACTGAGAGTGTTACAGCAGGAAAGAACTGTGTATTACCATAAAAACTGAGTTTTATTGGCTGTTACAACAGAGAATGTGCCTGCATTTGTGCTTTCTCAGAAGGTTTGAGATATACAACAATTAAATAATTTTATTAACTAAAACTTAGACTTGAGAAATACAGAGTATGTAATGACTTGACATTATTAGTATTATTTACATAACTCCATGTATGTGAGTGGCATTTAAAATTCAGGGTCCCTTCTCCAAGGAGCTCACGGCCTAAAGGGCAGATCCTGTAGGATTCGAAGTGCTTTGTGCAAGGTGCTGACCACCTTCAATTATCACATCTTTGGAGTTGTTCTGGTTTGTAACAGATTTAGAAACATGCACCTTTATAAAAAGTCTCAGATATATAGATAGATAGATAGGTCCATGTTTACAAAGCTCCTAAAGATGATTTTATCCAATACATTGTAATGTTTCCAAAGGCACAGTAACCCAGAGGGTTGACATTCTAACAATGTGGAGGGGTGGGGAAATGTGAACTACCTGTATTATAAAATAAAATGGTCACTCAGAAGAAGGGTTAGAGTAACATTAGGCTGAAATCGAAATGTTCGAAAGCGAGAAAATTCACAGTGAAGACAGACTGTCCATCTGCAAGCTGTCATGAAGATTACAGAATTGTCAGGGATCTGAGGTCAATGGGCTACATCAACTCTTGTGTGTACTCCTATGCCTAGGCATGACACAGCATCACATTTAATTTTCCCTTGTGCGTGTGATTATATTGACTAGAGTGTTCTTTAAATTAGGGTTAGAGAACCATAAACTATCAAGAAGAAAGGGAAAAATGTAGATTCTGCATATGGAATGATGTTTTTCCAGAATATATTTAGTTTCTTATACTTGAACTGAAAACTTATTTCTTTCCTCATAAAGCCAAAATCTAACCACTAATTTTGATGTAGCTCTTTAATTTCTTTCTTTCTGCTGTTGTCTACTCATCAATTTTTATAAAAGTTTTTATATTTAAATAATGAAATGCCAATTATGAAAGGAGACAGAGCCTTACTAGGGATTTTATCAACTATTTCACTTTCAAAGAACATGTATTTGAGAAAGATCTTTAAAAACTTTAACTTATTTTTTTTATACCCATGAGATCCACTAAGGGTTGACCTGTCCGTACTGCTCATTTTCTGCTTTTAGTGCCAACTTGGCCTCAGTCTAGCAAGACCTTTCTCTAACTCTGTGATTATATGAAATTCTGCCTCAAGAGGATAAACAGCAACAATAGGGGAATGTACACTTTGCCTTTCTAGATGTATATGTCAGTGCAAAGGAATTTTATTACTAGGAAAGAAATCAAATCACTGTCACCTAAAGTACTAATTATGTTTGATTAAATGTATGGTATGCATTTAAGGCAAAGAGAATTTGGGAAATGATACACCTTTTATAATTACAATGACCAAGGCATTTCCATCAATCTATTTCCCCCCCCTGATTTTAGGTTCATTTGCATTGCTTTATTTTGATTAAATGAGCTTTCAGTTGTTTCAATAGACACACTCACTGTTAAGAAGAATCAGATACTGAGAAATTTTTCAAACGGCACAAATCCAATATGCATATCACATGGATCATGCATGGCCTCTCTACAGACATACAAAAACACACTCCTTCACAACAGATAGGCACATATACAAGTATGGGCACCTCACACAGATAAATGTAGCAAGCTGAAAAAATATATGCCAGTATAAAGTAAAAATACGTAACATTCTAGTTTTCAATGGTTGTCTGGAAAACTGATGTACATGCACACAAAGTAAAATGTAACAGTTTTGTATTGTAGTCCTCATTAGAAACTACTCAAGCACAGTGATCTGATGCAGCAGAAAGGCCTCTGAAGCCTCCTTTATCAGGAGGTGGGTGAAGTTTTGTAGGCACCACACCCTGAGAAGACCCATTGATCATGATGATGATGATAAACATTTAAAAATGCTCGTCCCAGGGTGGCAGTATGTGCTTGTTCAGCATACCAGTGCCCACAAAAGAGCAATCAAATGAACAAAATCAATGTTCCAAACAGTTTTTTTAATTAAAAGGGGTCTACCATTCTGCCTCTGTGCTCAAGTGCACTTAACACTAGTGGGAGTTACGCCTGTCCTGCCAGAGATTGTAGCCCCACTCTACAGAGCATGTGGGGTGGGGTGACCGGGGAGTTACATGCATACAGATTTTGACCGTTTCTGTATCAGAGAAGCAATGTAAACTTTTTGCTTGTTTTTGCCCATTAGCATAATACAAGCATTTTCATGCAAGCTTACACGGTATGTTACCTTTCTTCATTTTTCCTTTTAGTTTGCTTTTTTGATACAAAACTGCCAGTGCAGAGCCAACACAAGATATGTATATTAGTATCTTGAAAGTCAGTATACCTGTTTCAAAATAACATCTTTTCTTTCTCTTTCTATATTTTTATATCTCTGTAAGTTTTCTGTTCTTTACATCTTCCAACTCTCTTGGTGCTGTCTCTGTGTTTTGCCCTAATGCACGGCTGTTGATCTGGTTCTGGTATCTAATGGAAAACTTCCACACCTTTTTTTCTTTTACAAATTTCAGCTTTTTATAACAAATATTGTTTAAAAATGAATGTTTGCAGTGACAATAACATTGTTTCATTGTATCTGTTGTTGTAATTATTTTTCCTAATTAATTATAATATAGATTAAACTTTATAGTTTATGTGCAGTGTTTTATTTAATCATATTCTTATACTTTGAAGCTTTAATTCTTCCTTAACTACTTCTAAACAATTTATATTTCAATTTGTTTTTTTTTAAACTGATTTATTCTTAAAAATAGAAGAGTGCTAGTACACAAATAATTTAAAGGGTGATCATTAAAATAATTCAAATAATAAAGGTAAGTATTTCCAGCTGTGAATCCTTCCTTATAGCAAACAGAATTGTGCTCAAATCAAATACATGTTATGTGTGAATATAACTTGTGACACACAAGATGGCCTCAGCTTTTTCATATATCCCTTGCAGGGTCTTTCTGTGAATGGAGGCTCTTTGCAGATAGTACCATTCCACACAGTTTACATTTCTGTGCACTTGTTTTCAGTTCGAATGTGATATAAATAGCTGATAATTGCTATGCTAATTATCGACAAAGAGTCCTGTGGCACCTTATAGACAATACAAAACAGACGTATTGGAGCATGAGCTTTCGTGGGTGAATACCCACTTCGTCAGATGTGTCTGATGAAGTGGGTATTCACCCACGAAAGCTCATGCTCCAATACGTCTGTTAGTCTATAAGGTGCCACAGGACTCTTTGCTGCTGCTTACAGATCCAGACTAACACAGCTCCCCCTCTGATACTATGCTAATTATATGATGAAAGAGGGTAGCTGCTACTAATAAACAAAATGACTGCCTGTATTTTGGAGAGCCCTGGCTGAGTGGTACATTTAAATCAGACTTAGTCTCCAATAGGACGAGAGCTAGTTGGGAATTTTTTTTGATGAACCTTTTTTTTTTTGTTGAAAAATTCTGATTCATCAATACTGAAAGTCTTTACAAAATAGAATTGGGTATGATGGGTTTCCAGACTCAAAAAAAAAAAATCAAAAACACTTTCAAAATTGTCTAAATGAAATGTTTAGACATTTTCAAAACAAAAAATTGTGGTTTTGCAGGTGGAACCAGCTTTTCATTTAGAACTATAAGCTAATTAGACTAAAAAGGTGGGGGGGAATCAAAATCCAAACAAAAAGTTTAGAAATTATCAAAACAAAATGCTTCGCTTAACCTGAAACAGAAATCAGGTTTTCAGGCCTGAAATATTTCTGAGATTTTGACTTTTCATCCTGAAACAGGAAAAATGTTTAAACTCTCAAAAATAGTATCAGGAGAGGAATACAGTTTCCACCTTGCTCTAAGTAGAGACCAATCCTGCACTGGCTGGGAGGTGGAGAGTACATGACCTCATAACAAACAGATTTTTTTTCTCTCTAACCTCCCTGGTTTTCATGTGTATGTTGGTCTGGTTTTGTACAGAGAAGATTTTATCTCAGGGCACAGGAGCACAGACTTTGCCTGATGCAGGGAAACACTTAGGCTCGGATCCTGCAAATACATATACTAGTGCTTAACTTTGCCACCTTGAATAGTCCATGAACAAAGGGACTTTGGAAAGCAGAAGTAACTATGGATTCTGCAATACACTTGTAACACTTCCAGGAACTGAAAACAACAACCTGGCCTTTTCTGTACTGTTATCATTTCATAATCATGCATCATCCAAACATTACAACTTCGTTAGGTTTGGATAAAAATGGACAAAGCAGAGCAAATACAGCCATTCTTAAAACAGGAAATTATTATAAGATATGCAATGTGTATACTGTAGGGCGGTAGAGATACTATAGTTACGGTTGAAATGATTTTTCCCTTGTAAATCTGTATTTTCAGTTTTTAATAACTTTCTCAACCAAAAAAAAAAAAGCCATTTGGGCTGAAATTTCATATTCTTGGGCTTAGCCCAAAGATGAAATTTTATTTTGAGAGATTGAATGTAATATGTTTGCTTATTTTTCAGCTAGATAAGGATAAAAAAGCATCTGTACCTTAAAGAAAAATGTGTTCACTCACTGACTTATTGGAGTGCAGAACAAAAATGGTTGTTTTTTTTAAAAAAAAAATCAGACTGGACATGTGACAGTCCTGAATTAGGAAGTTGCTTTGCTAAGTGTGACCATTCCCCCTGCCCCTGAAATAACACAAAGTTATGGGTTACAGATCATTGTATTTTGATCACACCACATGTTATTTTCAGGTTGTACTGATAGAATTTCAGCCTCAGGGCCCGTCACGTTTCAAGTCTAGCTAATCCTCCTTCTGAATTCTCTCTTCCTACCTTTTCAAGTAGCACTGGATACGCCTTGTCAGGTCCAGAAGCCTTTCCCCTGAACACCTTTAATTTCAAATTCTGCATATTCTGAATTTGCACCACACTTTGCCTCTGTTTAAATGCTTTCTCCGCTCCCAGCTGCAGAAACTCTTCTAGAGACCGACAGAGTCCTGTGGCACTTTATAGACTAACAGATGTATTGGAGCATGAGCTTTTGTGGGTGAATACCCACTTCGTCGGATGCGTCTGATGAAGTGGGTATTCACCCACGAAAGCTTATGTGCTACAGGACTCTTTGTTGCTTTTTATAGATCCAGACTAATACGGCTACCCCTCTCATACTCTTCTAGGGACCAGCTCCTTCAATGCCATGTGCACTTATATACACTGTGCTGGTTTGTGTTGATGTCAACAATAAGGAAGAATTCATGCTGCTTGTAGAAGAGAATGAGGAATAAAATTACCATGGGCTATTCAGGAAAGGGTAAAACAGAGTAAAATAAAATTGCAGTGACAAAATCCTGCTGGAGAATGCTAAGCAACTGGTAAAGGAATTTGATTGGACAGAGGAGTAATTGCTTATCATGAAAAGAAAAATAGGAGGGAGCTGGATCTTGCTAGAGAGAAAGAACAGAAAGAAGCAGATAGGTAGTCAGTTTCCTAAAACATTTGAGTTCCAGAGAAGTCAAAGCCCATAGAGAGGAAAATAAAACCTTTTAGAAAACTTTGGAAGAAAGAAAGGGGAAATCTGGAGCATGCAAGCCTATTCAGGGAACTATGCCAAGTGATTCCCTGATTCCAACACACTGCTAACTGAAAGGTGATGAATGAGCAAGACACTATCCATATGCGGCTTTGCTAAGGTGTGGTGTAAGGGCAGGATGACTGGTGAAGAGGCTGTCTGAGTACAAAGTGGATGGGGAGTCGTGGTTGTAGTGGATATGATGCTCCCCCTCAAAGTTCCCAAAAGCTCTCCAGCATTTTCTTTTATCTGGCAACCAGGCTTTCCTGGGTGATGGGAGACTGAGCTTACCATATTAGTTTGGCAGATGAGGTTGCGCATTTCATGTGCAGCTTTGCCTAGTTCCACAATCAGTGAAATATCAGTTCTGTAGGAGAGTAAAGATATAACCTTCCCATGGACCTCACATTCAATATCATCTACCCCTAGTGACCTCCTATGGGGTCCTCAAAAGGCTACAAGAGTCACCTTGGTTGTGACAAGTTGTTAGTTCCTTCTGTAAATATACTAATTAATAGTGTTAGGCAGAACTTAAATAGTTGTGAGGCCCAGAAGGGAGATGGATAAAGTGGGAGACCACCAGAGATGCTCTGAGAGAGCAACTAAATACAGCTGCCAGTTGCCACATGGAAACTAGTGAGAGAAAAGTTTGGACTGAGAAGCCAAGGAGAAACAGCATAGTTCTGATCTTGTATTTTATGTTTCTAAAACACAAATCTGAGACTGCTTGCCAAGTGACCTTAATCGATATCTGAACAACTCCACCAGAGATTTGATAATATACAGTAACTGTCTAACTTGGAAATCAATACTGATTTGACATTACTTTAAACCCTGAGCTCTTTGCAACAGTGCAGCAAAGAGAAGTACAATAATTAATACTCCTTATTGTTAGGGTTCTTTTCCAGAAATACTATGTCACACTAAATTTTCAGACTAACAAAGGTCATTGTTAAAGTCAGTGTGGTTTCCTTTTGGAAAGCCACTGACTGAGGATTTTTATTATTTTTGGCTAACTAGGGAATGTTAATAGTAACTTAAATATTTGTTAATATTTGACAATTGGCTTCTCTGAAATAATCACAGTTCAGTAAATACAATCCAGTGATGGGAAGATCATGAAGTGATTGTAAACTGTTAAAGTCCTAGGACTAGTTTAAAATAATTCCTGAAGTTCTGTGTACCAAGCATATAAATCCTGTGGAAAACAAAAGGGGTAAATACTTTCCATTAGTTTAATGGAATAATGGCACTGGGAGATTTTCTCTAGTGTATAATAATTGCGTGTTTTATTTAGGGAATAAAATACTAAGATTCTTAAGAAATATGAACTGTTCATAATAACAAATATTGTAAACAATGATATTTTTAATAATAAAAATGCTTGTTTCCTAAAGTGAATAGTTACTGATAACTGTTAAAATTCCCTTAAGAGAATTCTGCAGAGATTTTTAAACCCTACAAAGATTATGCTAATTTTCAGCTCAAAATAAAAGGTGAGGCATGGTATATTTGTTCTGGGCAATTGTCCAGTTATAATTTGAGCTTCCCAAGTCTCTTTGTAACTAACAACTGTGAAAGTAGAATGAATTATATTGTAAAAATAAGAATGGATTAAAGAAATGTTGTATGTACCTTTAAGCAGAAATAAGAAATGTTGAAATTTGGTAAAGTTGTTATGTGACCACAAAATTCCTATGATTCAACCTGGCAAGCAGCTTTACTTCCTGTTGGCGACTGTAATTCCGATGTTTATATTGTGGTTTGTCAGGACAGTTTTGGCTACAGGAATATAGGAATTTTCATACTTCATTAGATCAGGTGCCCATCTAGTTCAGTATCATCTCTGGTAGTGGCAATTACCTGATGCTTCAGAGGCAGACACAAGCATGGGCGCCAACTTATATGGGCTCCTGGGGCTTTAGCCCCAGGAATATTCACAGTCAGGGGCTCTGCTCCAGCAATATTTGGAGCTAGGTTTCTCCCCTGCTCTAGGCTGCCGGCAGCCGCGGCGAGCCCAGAGCCTTTTAAATCCCAGCTGCGGCCGGGAATCAGAGGGCTCTGGGCTGCCTGCAACTGCGTGGAGCCCAGAGCCTTTTAAATCCCAGCCGCGGCCAGGAGTCAGAGGGCTCTGGGCTGCCCGCTGTGGCGGGGAGCCCAGAGCCCTTTAAATCCCAGCCACGGCCGGGAATCAGAGGGCTCTGGGCTGCCCGCTGCGGCGGGGAGCCCAGAGCCTTTTAAATCCCAGTCGCGGCGGGGAGTCAGAGGGCTCTGGGCTGTCTGCTGCGGCGGAGAGCCCAGAGCCCTTTAAATGCCAGCCACGGCCGGGAATCAGAGGGCTTTGGGCTGCCTGCAACCGCGGGGAGCCCAGAGCCCTTTGAATCCCAGCCCCTGGCCGCTGATTGCCCCCTCCCCAGACCCCTGCCCCAACTGCTCCCCAGGACCCCCACCCCCTTATCTAAGCACCACTGGTCCTTGTCCCCCGATTACCCCCGCCCGAGACCCCTGCCCCTAACTGCCCCTTGGGACCTCAGCCCCTATCTAAGCCTCCCTTCTCCTTGTCCCTAACTGCCCCCTCCTGAGACCCCACCCAACTTCCCCGCAGGACCCTCCTACCTGTTCCCTGATAAACCTCCTGGACTCCCATGCCTATCCAATTGCTGCCTGTCCCCTGACTGCCCCTCTGAACCTCTGCCCCATCCAACCCCCCTGCTCCTTGTCCCTTGACTGCCCCCCGGAACCTCCTACCTCTTCTACAACCTCCAAATCGCTTACTGTGCCACTCAGACCAGCATGTCTGGCTCCGTGCAGCTCCAGACAGTTGCTGCCATGCTCCCCCATGGATCCCACAGCCCTCTCCCACCCCCAGCACCTGCCTTCCAGATTTGAACACCTCAAAATTCAGGAGTGCTCAAGCTCTGTTTGGGCAGCTTTTACTTCATTTCTCCCAAATCAGTTTCCCCTGCAAGGTGCCAACTGAAGGTGTTGGAGAACAGAGAGATCGGGTGGCCTCCTAATGCCTGGAAAAGAGACAAAGGCCGGAGGAGGGAGTGTCAGTGCCTGTGCGGACTTCTGGGAAGTGTACGGTGTGGAAGGGGATGCTGTGATGCTTTGGAACAATTCCATACAAAGCCAGTCAGGACTCTGGAGGAGCCTCCTCTCTCGGAGCATACTGTCTCCAGGGCAAGAAGCTTACACCTTCCCGAATCTGACCTTGGAGCATTCAGCATGCCCTTCCACATCATGCACTTTCCACAGCGAGTCTGCCCAGGCTGGTCCTGGGGCAACCAGAGGGCCCTGCACCCCAACTCCGCAGTCAGATGTGACTTTCAGCCAGACAGTAAAACAGAAGGTTTATTAGATGACGGGAACACAGTTTAAACAGAGCTTGTTGGTACAGAAAACAGAACCCCTCTGTCAGGTCCATCTTGGGGGGTGGGGAGCCCAGAACCAAGTTCTGGGTCTCTCCCCATTTCCCCAGCCAGCTCCAAACTGACACTCCCTCCTCTGGCCTCTGTGTCTCTTCTGGAAGAGGCCACCTGATCTCTTTGTCGCCAACTGAAGGTGTTGGGATCTTGCAGGGGAAACTGAGGCACCCACACAGTATTCAGAGAAAATATTAAGAACATTCCCACTTCATCACAACAGGTGCAACAAAATATAATACTGTATATTGAAGTAGGCAAGTGCTGCTTCTGACTTTCCACTTTTAATTGACCCTTGTAATCTTGTGGCACTGACGCGTTGTAGCTTCATTTTATATCGGCTTACAGGGCAGGAGCGGGGGGGCACCACCATTTTGGGCCCCACCAAAAATTATACAAACCTGCCGCCTATGGACACAAGAAACCCTGTAAAGGACAATTCATAGATTCATTTATAGATTTTGGGTAAGGCCAAAAGAGACCATTGGTTGATGTAGGAGGTCAGTCTCCTGTATAGCAAAGGCCATAAAATTTTACCCAGTTACTGCTGTACTGAGCCCAATAGCTTGAGTTTGACTGAAGCAGGTCTTCCAGACAGTCATCCAGGCTTGAACTGAAGGTTTCCTGAGATGCATCCATCATTTTCTTTTGTAGTTTGTTTTCACTGTTAAAAATGTGTGCTTTATTTTTTATTTGAATTTTTCTGGCTTTAATTTCCAGACATTGGTTCTTATTATGGTTCTTTCTCACCTAAATGAAAGAGCCCTTTAATATCTGGTATTTTCTCCCCTTGAAGGTATTTGTACAACATATCAAGTCACGTCTTGATTTTCTTTTTGATAAAGTAATAGATTTAACTCTTTAAATCTTTACACTGTAAGACATTTTTCCCAACCCTTGAATAATGCTTGTGGCTCTTCTCTGCTCCGTTTCCAGTTTTCCAACATCGTTTTTAAAATGTGGTCGTCAACTGTACACAATATTCCGGGATTGGACTTGTCTACATGGGAACACTCAAGAAACTTAATCTGAATTATCTTTCAAAATGAATTAGTTAAACTAATTAGTTAATTCAGCTTAGTTTAATTCACAAACAAAATTAAGGTCACTTTAATTCTGAATAAAAGTGTCCACACAGGGACCTAATGCAGTTTAACTAATCCACTTTAAATTCACACAGTTAATTTTGATTAATTTTCCTGAGTGTCCCTGTGTAGAGTCTCGCCAATGCAGTATACAGTTATAAAATCACCTTCCTACGCCGTACTCCCCGGTTAATACACCCAAGGATTACATTTGCCCTTTTTGCCATAGCTTAGAGCTCATGTTGAGTTATTTCTCCATTATGACCCCTAAATCCTTTCCAGGATACAGCCCACAATTCTGTAGACATGGCGTGCATTCTGTCTCTGTTAAAACACATTTTGTTTGTCTGGTCTCAGGTTACCAAGTGATCCAGATCATTGTGCATGACTGTCCAGTTCTCATCATTATTTACCACTCCACCAATCTTTGTATCATCCACACATTTCATCAGCAATGATTTTATATTTATTTCTGGATCATTGATAAAAATATCAAGTAGTGTCATGTATAATAATGATCCCTGCAGGACTCCCTTAGAAACACCCAAACTCAATGATGATTCCCCGTTAACGATTACTTCTTTGAGACCTGTCAGTTAGCCAGTTCTTATCAATTTAACACGTGCCTTATTGACACTGTATAGTGGTAATTTGTTAGTCACAATTTCATGTGGTACTAAGCCTTACAAAAGTTTAACTAGATTACATCTACACAGTGGCCTTTAACAATGTAACTTGTTATCTCATCAAAGAATGAAATCCAGTTTGTTTGAAAAGACTTATTTTCCATAAACCATGTTGACTGGCATTAATTATATCCTCATCCTTTAACGATTGAATCCTATATTAGCATTTCCATTATTTTACCTAGGATTGATGTCAGGCTAAGAGGTCCATAATTACTCAGATCATCTTGCTTCCCCTTTTTGAATATGGGTACAACATTAGCACTCTTCCAGTTTTCTGGAATCTTCCAGTATTCCAAGTTTTATTAAAAAATAACATCAGCGGGGAAAAGATCTCCACAGCCAACTCTTTTAGGACTCTTGGGTGCAAGATATCTGGTCTCTTTGATTAAAAATATATATACCTAGTAGATATTGTTTAATATCCAGTCCATTAGTTACTGAGGAGGAAAGTAATTCATCATTCTTATGTTACTTTAATATATTTTCTTGTTTCTTTCCAAATACAAATTGTGGGATACTGTGATGAAACTGAGGCTCTGGAGGTTGTAGAACAGGATGTGTTTGTGAGTCATGTATTAAGGAAGATTTTAGGTTAATTTAATGAGTATCTCCATTCTGAAATTATCATAAGGTTGGGGGTTCAGTTATTTCTCTTAATGACCTTTGAGGAGCCTACAAGCCTTTCAAAATGATTCTCCCACACTCTCTAAATCAGACATGGGGGGTCTCCCCCATTCTCTCTATACTGGGGGGCCTCTGGTCTTCTCCCTTGTTAATTTCTCTCTGTCCTTCAAGCTGGGGGAGGTTTGCAGTCCCCTGTGTACTACCACTTCTGAGAAATCAGTTCCCTCCAGTGAATTCTCATTCTTCATGATTGCAACCCAAATCCAGGATTAACCAGGTTTAAACTAATTTTCCTGTGTTCTCCATGGTAGTAGCATTTGGCAGATTCCCCGAAAGAGAGAGACCATTTTTGGGGATGACCAGCATAACTCACTCATGGCTACATAACATGCTCTACCTCATGTTGTGGCCACCTCAAAATCATTCCATAAAACCTTTACACCACCTCACACTCCTGTGTATACTCTTAATACGTATATAAAAATACAGTGTGTGTATGTGTGTCTGTGTAAATAGTAGGGCTGTCAATTAATTGAAATCAATATATTTGAAAATGTGAAAAACATCCAAAAATATTTAAATAAATGGTATTGTATTATTGTTTAACAGTGTGATTAATCGCACAATTAATTTTTTTTGATCGCTTGACAGCCCTAGTAAATAGTGCATGGATTTGTTTGTTGCTCAAGTTATGCCAAAAGATTTAGCATTTCTCAAAAATTTACAGAGCTATCTGATTATGTTTAGACCTATTCAGCAATCATCTGAATATATTTACTTTTTTATAAAAAGCTGCTAATGTCAAACTGAAAATTATTAGTGACAACATGGTCACAGCTGACCATTTGATCGGAAAGTAGCAGGATCATATAGATGTTTTTATAATTGTATAGAGCCATAAGAGATTTGTCAATAATCAATGGCCAGTGGTCATTACACTAATACTCCTCTTAAGCAGATGCCAGTAGTACTCACACAATTGGAGTATTTGGCTCCCTGTGTTATGAGGATTATGGCCATGAACAGTTCTGTACACTTAATCAGTCTCTTGGCTTTTCTTACAAAGTTAACTAGCATTTTGACAAAGGGAAATGTTCTGTAAGATCAAGAAAACACTGACCTGCTGGAAGGGAGCTCTAAGAGAACTTCTCAGACTAGCTCCGGGGGCAATCATGGGGGAAAATAATAAGTTTCCATTGGTTTGGAACATGCATGTAAAATGTAATTCACAGAGTTTTGTGAACACCTAAGTTGACATTTTGAGAGGCAGTATGGTGTTTTCTAATATTAGGTTGATCGAGTAGTAGAGAGTTTTGGATCTCACTCTATATTAAGATTCCATTTCTAAGTAGCTTATTAAGGGTTAATAAATGATTAATAGATGTCTTAATAAATGGTTAATCAATTATTATACGCTGTTATAGAATCCTATGCTTTTAACCATAGCTTACATCCAATAACACCTTCTACTCATAGACCTAAGGTCAGAAGGGACCATTATGGTCATCTAGTCTGACCTCCTGCACAACGCAGGCCACAGAATCTCACCCACCCACTCCTGTAACAAACCCCTAACCTATGTCTGAGTTATTGAAGTCCTCAAATTGTGGTTTAAAGACCTCAAGGTACCGAGAATCCTCCAGCAAGTGACCCGTGCCCCACGCTGCAGAGGAAGGCAAAAAACCCCCAGGGCCTCTGCCAATCTGCCCTGGAGGAAAATTCCTTCCTGACCCCAAATATGGCGATTAGTTAAACCCTGAGCATGTGGGCAAGACTCACCAGCCAGTCCCCAGGAAAGAATTCTCTATAGTCTGATGTGCTTCTAACTGTTACTATGTTACTCATGTCTGTAACATGGTTATAACATCTATTACTCATTTATTAACCCTTTATAAACAATTTATAAATGGAATCTTGATCTAAAATGTAGCATTTTTTTATACGTCAGGCCTTCTGTTTAATTTATTTGGCTGAGCCTAGAGGCTCCCTAATGTTGTTGGCTGAAAAATATAGCACCATAATTTGTGCTGAGAGTGGGAGTGGGAAAATAATGTATTGAAAAGGGACCCTCCCCCCCAAAAAAAGGTCTGAGAGGGAATTGGTTCTGTTTTTATGTTGAAAATTTCAGCACTGAATTTTCCATTTGTAATTGTTAAATTGGAGTCAAGAACTTCGTGTGGTTTATAATTAAATACCCTTTTGTTTTCTTTTTCTTAACATTAATCACTAATGCATAGAAATTAAAACCTAAATATCATCTAAGAAAGTGTTTTCAGGTCTGCAAATGTCACAGGCAATGCCTTACCATTTAAAAATCCCTATGCTTAACACTTCTCTTATCTGACCTAAGAGTTAAACTGCTGTGTGCTGGGAGATTTTTTTTTAAATTTAATTTAACTGAAAATCTCTCCAAACTGTATTGTTGGCTTTGGTGCAGCGCATGAAATAATTTTTCCATCTTACCCCAGCATTCTTCGAAGGTCAGACTTTAAATTGGGCTGTTACTGGCTTGCTGCAGAGTTTCCAAGCTACGTTAATTTTTGGTCTGCCATTGATGGATGGAGCAGTTTGAAATCTGACATGCAGCAGCCTGAGTTGAATGACCTGCAGAGGCAGATGTCAGCCTCTTATTTCATGCCCGTTTGTCAGGAAGGAAAAACAGCATCTTTTCTAGCAGTTCTTTGTTTATCCATGCAGGCATGCGTGTGTGCCCACCATGTGCGTGTGTGTGTACAGCAGGAGACCATGTGTGCATATTGTATGTAGTGAATTTCTATTTACAGGTCTCTCAAGACTATGGGGAGACAGGAGGGGACAGTGTACAAGGATGCGTTCATTCATGTGTATTCTATATGGTAGAAGTGTGTATAAGTACTGGGTTGTATCTATATGTTTGTGCATTGCATAATTAGGCATTGTTTTGCACACAGGTTGCTCACATGAGCATGCATCTTTTCTTAGCACAGATAGTTGGTAGCACCTGTTAAATTAAGATTGCAAAACAGTTTTCATTATAATCCTGTTTTGATAAATGTACAACTTTCTGAAACTAACATCTAACACCATTGTATAGGAGCGCACATACACGCTCTTGTCTTTCCGGACTCCAATTTTCAAGGCTTTTTCTATCCCTATAGGGGGGTTATTTTATGTTGTTTGTTTGTTTATTTATATGATAAATTCTTTAATCAATATCAGTGAGGAGAAAATAGAGGGGAAATACACTTTTTTCCATTTCAAAAATGTAGAAACAAACTTCTAGGACTGGCTCCAGCAGAGACAGCTGAAGTTTGCAACTTGGCCTGTGTATAGCTCTCAATGAGGACTAACATCTTTGCTTGATTTTGGGGAAAAAACCTAAAATATTGTAAGGGATTGAAAATCACTTTGGAGCATGCTCAGTAGCTGAAAAGATTTTAGCGGAGCCCTGAAAAGCCTGTTTTCTTTTGTGCCAGCACAATGCACATTCAGTGGCGCTGCTCAAAATTAGCAGGGAACTGGAAAGGCCAGGATTTTGTTCTCAGTCTGTTAGGATATTCAGGTAAGATTGAAGGAAATGGAGAAATTGTAGACTCTGGGTGAAATCCTGACCCCTAGCAAAGTAGTCGGAGTTTTGCCATTGACTTCAATGGGGCCAAGTTTTCACCTGCAATTTTTTTTGTAACTGCACAATTTGTGCTGCATTTTTAAAAAAATAATCTTCAAATTAAAAGTTTTCATTTTGAAACCTATTAAGTTTTATCTTGTTTTCTATAGTCTTCACACAAGAACAGCAGCAAATCTCATCCTATTCATGGCCTAACTGGAAATTGTTTCTGGTAAAATTTGCAGATTGTGCACAAATTGGTGGAGGGTAAATAATGATGAGTTGTATACACTGGTCTGGATTGCAAGGTAAAGTAGGCTAATCTGAACAACATGTGTTTCAAGACATTTAAATGCAAGATCTTATATTGAGGAACAAAGAATGTAGGCCACACTTACAGCATGGAGAACTCTATCCTGAAAAGCAATGACTGAAAAGAATTTAGGGGTCATGATTGATAACCTGTTGAACATGAGCTTCCACGGTGATGCTGTAGCTAAGAAGGTGCAAACTAACCTTGGCTGTATAAACAAGGAAATATCAGATTGGAGAAGGCGGGTAGTTTTTCCTCTGTATAGGACATTAGTGAGACCCTTACTGGAACCCTGTGTCCATTTCTCTACTATACAGTGAGAAACATACGAAGCTCAATCTATTTAGTTTATCCAAGAGCAGGTTATGTAGGCACTTGATCATAGTCTAGAAGACCCTACATGAGAAGATTTCTAGTAGTAGGCGGCTCTTTAATCAGCAGAAAGAGACATAATGAAATCAAGTGACTGGAACCTGAAGTTAGACAAATCTGGACTAGAAATAAGGTGCTATGTTTTAACAGTGAAGTAATTAACCATGGGAGCAAGGTGGTGGGTTCTCCATCATTTAAAGTCTTTCAATTAAGTTGGGATATCTTTTTTTAAAGATATGTTATAACTCAAACAGAAGTTATGTCTTGATGCAGAAATTACTGGGTGACGTTCTTTGGCCTGTGTTATGCAGAAGGTCAGGCAAGACGATTATAATGGTCCCTTCTGGACTTCAAATCTGTGAATTTATAGCAAATCCTTTAATGTCTTAGCTAATAGTATTTAATTTCCTTGTTTGTTTGTTTTTTTTAATTGTTAATGCAACACTGAGCTGGTACAGTTGAAAATCACAAAGTCAGAAAATGTATCTATTCTGTTACATTATTACCATGCTATCTAGGAACCTATTCATGGACCAGGACCCTGTTGTGATAGGCGTTGTGCAAGCACAGAACAAAAAGAGTCTTTGCCCCCAGAAGTTTACAATCTAAGTATAAGACAAGAGGTAACAGATGGAGACACACGGGGCGGGAGTGGTGGTACAAAGAAACAGTGAGATAATATTGGTCAGCATAATATGCAGTGGTCTCGCTGCACCACCAAGGTGTGGGCATACCATGGCTTTATATAGTGGCATTATGACATTTTCTATCTTATTATCTATCCCTTTTCTAGTAGCTCCTAAAATTCCGTTAGCTTTTTTGACTGCCACTGCACATGGAACAGATGTTTTTGGAGAACTATCCACAATGACGTCAAGATCTCTTTCTTGAGTGGTAATAGCTAATTTAGTCCCCATCATTTTGTATATATAGTTGGTATTATGTTTTCCAATGTGCATTACTTTGCACTTATCAACATTGAATTTCATCTGCCATTTTCTTGCCTAGTCACCGAGTTTAGTGCGGTCTCTTTGTAACTCTTCACAGTCTGCTTTGGACTTAACTCTGTTGAGTAATTTTATCATCTGCAAACTTTGCCACCTTAATGTTTACCCCTTTTTCCAGATCATTTATGAATATGTTGAACAGCACTGGTCCCAGTATAGATCCTTGGTGGACTCCACTATTTACCAGTCTCCAGTGTGAAAACTGACCATTTATTCCTACCCTTTTTTCTGACTTTTAACCAGTTACTGGTCCATGAGAGGACCAGGGCAGGACTGTCCACATACACTATATCACCGTGGTTCGCATGTTTGTTGACTCCCTTAAAGAATCGTAATAGATTGGTGAGGCGCAGTTTCTATTTACCAAAGCTGTGTTGACTTTTCACCAACATGTTGTATTCATATATGTGTGCGACAATTGTGTTCTTTACTATAGCATCAGCCAGTTTCCCTGTACTGAAGTTAGGCTAATCAGCCTGTAATTGCCAGGATTTTCTCTGGAGCCTTTTTAAAAAAAATTGGTGTCCCATTAGCTATCTGCCAGGCATCTGCTGCCAACTAATTTTATGTGATCAGTCACATACCACAGATAATAGTTCTGCAATTTCATATTTGAGTTCTTTCAGAATTCTTGGGTGAATACCATCTGGTCCTGATGACTTATTACTGTTAAATTTATCAGTTTGTTCCAAAACCTCCTCTGACACTTCAGTCTGGGACAGTTCCTCAGATTTGTCACCTAAGAAGAATGGCTCAGGTGTGGGGATCTTCCTCACATCCTCTGCAGTGAAGACCCAGAATTAATTTAACTTCTCTGCAACAGCCTTGTTTTCCTTGAGTGTTCCTTTAGCATCTTGATTGTGTAGTGACCCCACTGATTGTTTGGCAGGCTCTCTTCTTCTAATGTCCTTACATTTTTCTTTGCTGTCCATTTGTGTGTCATTTGCTAGTTGCTCTTCAAATTCTCTTTTAACCTGCCTAATTCAATTCTGGCAAGTCAAGTGTAAAAGTATATGTTCCTTTCTCTTTTCCTCAGTGGGAATTGACTTGTAATTTTTAAAAGATATCTTTTTGTCTCTAACAGATTCTTTCCCTCTGTTTAGCCATGGTGTCATTATTTTGGTCCTCTTAGGGGTTTTTTTGGGAGTAAGAGGGGATACATATAAACATACCTGTTATGGTGTTTTTAAAATGTTTCTGTGCCGCTTGCAGGCATTTCACTCTTGGGATTGTTCCTTTTAATTTCTCTATAACTAGCCTCCTCATTTTTGTTTAGTCCCCCTTTTAAAAATTAAATACTACTGTGGTGGGTTTCTTTGGTATTTTTCCCCCTTACAAGCATGTTAAATTAATTACATGATGGTCACAGTTACTGAGTGGTTCAGCTATATTCACCTCTTGGACCAGATCCTGTGCCCCACTGACGACTAAATCAAGAATTGCTTCTCCCTTTGTGAGGTTCCAGGACTAGCTGCTCCAAGAAACAGTCATTAATGGTGCCTAGAAATTTTATCTCTGCATCCCATCCTGAGGTGACATGTTCCCAGTCAATATGGGGAAAGTTAAAATCCACCGTTATTTTTGGATTTTCTGTTTTTTACGCCTTACCAATCTCCCTGTTGAGCATTTCACCGTCACCATCCTGGTCAGGTGGTTGGTAATATATTCCTTCTGCTATAGTCTTTGATTATTCAAGCATGGAATTTCTATCCATAGAGACCCTGCAGTGCTGTTTGAGTCATTTAAGGCTGGCACTAAATTTGATTCTATGCTTTCACATATAGTGCCACTCCCCCATCAGTGTGACCTACTCTTCCATTCGTATATCTTTTGTATCCTGGTGTTCCCATGCCCCCTTCATTATCATTTCTCCAAGTTTCCGTGATGCCTATTATATCAATATTCTCATCAATACCAAGCACTCAAGTTCACCCGTCTTAGTATTTAGACTTCTTGCATTTGTATACAAGCACTTGTAAAATTTGTCAATATTTCGTTGTCTGCCTTCATGTGATGTAATTGAATTATACTCTTTTTTTTGTTTGACTGTTTCTCTTCAGTTCCTACTTGTACTTTATCAACTTCTATCCTCTCCTCTTTGCTCAGTTGTAAGGTTTAATAAATTCTCCCTTAAAGGACGTGTCTGTTGGAACTGTGTGTTCCTCCACACCTGTCGGTTTATCCCCAGCCCTTAGTTTAAAAACTGCTCTATGACCTTTAATTTTACATGCCAGCAGCCTGATTCCATTTTGGTTAAGGTGAAGCCCATTCTTTCGGTATAGGGTCCTCCTTTCCCTAAAGATTCCCCAGTTTCTAATAAACTTAAATCCCCCTTCCCAGTGCCATCATCTCATCAATGCATTGAGCCCCTGCAATTCTATCCATCTCCCTGCCATGTGCTTGTGGAACTGGAAGCATTTCAGAGAATGCTACCATGGAGATTCAGGACTTTGATCTCTTACATAGCAGCCTAAATTTGGCCTCCAGGACCCCTCTACTACCTTTCCCTATGTCATTGGTACTGTGATGGAGCAAGGCCGGATGGCTACAGGAAAGTACTGAGGAACAGGTATGTTAGTCCCAGGCTAAGCAAATCCCTAGGACCAGGGGAACCAAAATGGCAGTTGCTCCAGGGTAATCAAGGCACCTGGGGCCAATTAAGAACGTTCTAGAAGGCATCGGAGAGAGCTACATTGATTGGAGCACCTGCAGCCAATCAGGGCAGGCTAATCAGGGCACCTGGTATAAAAAGGGGAGCTCACTCCAGTCTAGGGAGGAGGAGCGAGAGGAAAGAAGTGCGCATGAGGAGCTGGGAGCAAGAGACACAAGGAACTAAGAACTGAGAGGGGGTACTACTGGAGGATTGAGGAAAACACCATACAATCAAGCAGCATCAGACACCAGGAGGATCCTATGGTGAGGATAAAGAAGGTGTTTGAAGGAGGCTATGGGGAAGTAGCCCAGGGAGCTGTAGTGGTCAAGCAGCGGTTACAAGTAGCACTATAGAGACAGCTGCAATTCACAGGGCCCTGGGCTGGAACCCGGAGTAGAGGGCGGGGCCGGGTTCCCCCCAAGCCTCGCTACTCCTAATCAGACATAGGAGGAGTTGATCCAGACTGTGGGTTTCATCCAAGGGGAAGACCACTGAGGGGAGGAAATCCGCCAATAAGTGCAGGACCTACTAGAGGAGAGGAGGAACTTTGCCACAACACCTATATGTAGCATGGCCATTGGCTCCTCCCCAACACTGCACATAATCTTGTCTAGATGTCTCAGGAGGTCTGCAACCCTTTTCACTTGACAGGCAATTGACCATGTGGTTCTCCCGGTCATCACAAACCCAACTAGCTATATTTCTAATAAGCAAATACTACATTACTATTACCTGTCTCTTCCTAATGACAGGGACCCTCTACCCAGATAGGTATCCTTAGTGCAAGAGCATACCATGACATCATCAGGAAGGAGGTCCCAATTGTGGGATTGTTTCCTTCCTCTCCAAGTTGATGATGTTGTTCCTCAAGACTTTCATCCTCCTCAACAGCACAGAGCCTGTCAGACTATGGGTGGGATCACTCTAGTGTGTCCCGGAAAGTCTCTCTGTCATGTCATGGTAGGGGTCTACTACAGATCACCTAACCAGGAAAAAGAGGTGGATGAGGCTTTTTTAACAGAATCATCCAAAGCACAGGACTTGGTGGTGATGGGGGACTTCAACTACCCAGACATCTGTTGGGAAAATAATACAGCAGGGCACAGATTATCCATCAAGTTCTTGGAATGTACTGGAGACAATTTTTTGAGTTCAGAAGGTGGAGAAAGCTACTAGGGAAGAGGCTGTTCTAGATTTGATTTTTTGACAAAGAGGGACGAACTGGTTGAAAATTTGAAGGTGGAAGGCAGCTTAGGTGAAAGTGATCATGAAACGGTAGAGTTCATGATCCTAAGGCATGTTAGGAGACAACAGCGCAGTACAGATAATGGATTTCAAGAAGGCAGACTTTAGCAAACTCAGGGAGTTCATAGGTAAGATCCCATGGGAAGTAAGTCTAAGGATAAAAACAGTACAAGAGAGTTGGCAGTTTTTCAGAGAGACATTATTATTATTAAGGGCACACGAGCAAAATATCCCAGTGCATAAGAAAGTTAGGAAGAATGGCAAAAGACCACTAATGTAGGCTAAAATAAAGAAAGAACAAGTTAAAAATTACTTAGATAAGTTAGATGTCTTCAAGTCACCAGGGCCTGATGAAATACATCCTAGAATACTCAAGGAGCTGATTGAGGAGATTCTGAGCCATGAGCAATTATCTTGGAAAAGTCATGGAAGATGAGAGAGATTCCAGCGGACTGGAAAAGGGCAAATATAGTGCCCATTTTTAAAATGGGAAATAAGGACAACCCGGGGAATTACAGAGCAGTCAGCTTAACTTAAGTACCTGGGAAGATAATGGACCAAATAATTAAACAATTTGCAAATACCTAGAAGATAGTAAGGTGATGAGTAACAATCAACATGGATTTATCAAGAAAAACTCATGTCAAACCAAGCTAATAGCTTTCTTTGACAGCGTAAAAAGCCTTGTGGATGGTGGGGAAGTGGTAGAAGTGGTATATCTTGGCTTTAGTAAGGCTTTTGATACTGTCTCACATGACCTTCTCATAAACAAACTAGGGAAATATACCCTAGATGGAGCTACTATAAGGTGGGTGCATAAATGGTTAGAAAACTACTCTCTGAGAATGGTTATCAGTGGTTCACAGTCAAGCTGGTAGGGCATTCAGGTGGGGTCCCGCAGGGATCAGTTCTGAATCCAATTCTGTTCAATATCTTCATCAATGATTTAGATAATGTCATAGAGAGTACACTTACAAAGTTTGTGGATGATACTAAGCTGGGAGGGGTTGAAAGTGCTTTGGAGAATAGGATTCGAATTCAAAATGATCTGGAGAAATGGTTGAAATTCAGTAAGAACAAATGCAAAGTACTCCACTTAGGAAGGAACAATCAGTTGCATGCAAACAAATGGGAAATGACTGTCTAGGAGGGGTACTACAGAAAGGGATCTGGGAGTCATAGTGGATCACAAGCTAAATCTGAGTCAACAGTGTAACACTGTTGCAAAGAAAGCAAACATCATTCTGGGATGCATTAACAGGAGTGTTGTAAGCAAGACACGGGAAGTAATTCTTCCACTCTACTCCATGGTGATTAGGCCTTAACTAGAGTACTGTACCCAGTTCTGGGTGCCACATTTCAGGAAATATGTGGACAAATGGAAGAAAGTCCAGAGATTATGATTATATCTCTAGAAAACATGATCAATGAGGGAAGATTGAAAAATTGGGTTTGTTTTTCATAAAAGATAAATTTTTCTTCTTAACCTCTTAGTTCAGGATAAGAAGCAATGGGCTTAAATTGCAGCAAGGGCAGTTTAGGTTGGACACTAGGAAAAACTTCCTAATTGTCAGGGTAGTTAAGCACCGGAATAGATTGTCTAAGGAAGTTGTGGAATCTCCATCACTGGAGATTTTTAAGAGCAGGTTGGACAAACACCTGTCAGGGATGGTCTAGGTAGTAACTTAGTCCTGCCATGAGTACAGGGGACAGGACTAGATGACCTCTTGAGGTGCCTTCCCATTCTACAATTCTATTATTCTGTCTCCCTTAGCTCGTCCAGTTCAGCCACTTTGGTCTCAAAAGCCCATATTCAGTCTCTGAGGGCCATGAGCCGCTTGCACTGAATGAACACGTATGCCACCTGCCCACAAGGCAGGTAATCATATGTGCTGCATTCAATGCGATAAACTGGATAGCTCCCACTGTGCTGCTGGAATTCTGCCTGCATTATTTTGACTCTTGCAGGGTTTTTTGTTTTTTTTGAGAGGGAACATATATTGGCCTAAATGTAGAGAATGTTTGTTAAATATATCTGGCGGTCCTGCTCCTGCTCAAACTCTTTTTCAAAACTCCCTGTTTGCTAGCTCCTCAGGTCACTTAGGAGCATGCTTTTTAAAGTCCTGTTCTCCTTGGGTTAGCTCCACCCCCTTGTCAAGGGATCCTAAAGGGATTATGAATCAAAGGATGGGAGGCTGCATCCTTTTTAGGAAACTCTCAACCTTGTCTAGAAGGTTACTAGGCTCAGCACACAGCCCCCAAACAGACCGCACTATAGCCTGCTTTGCATGTCTGTCTGGTTTTAGCCATATTTTCTTCTTTGTTCTCCTTCATTGGCATGTGCCATTTAAAATCATTTGCCCGTGTAGCCCATATACGAGACATTTTTCTCACTTCAGTATAAAATCATCTAGGTATTAGGAATATATGTAAAGCAGAGTAAATGTGAAAATACAACTGATCTACGATAATAGCTGATGAAGGAGGTGGTAGAATTATGGAGCCAGTCCATTAAGGAATTTTTTCTGTTGACAGCTAGAACTCTTTCTGTTATAGTTATGGTGTTTTACACTAAGAAATGTTACTGTGAATTTTACTGTCTGTGGAGTGAAGATTGCAGAGATTTAGGATCTGATTAATTTCCCCTTCCAAATGGGTATTGTTTAGTCCAGGTACAGACAATTTGGGAATTTTGGGTAGGATGGTATAATTCACAAATCCACAAAGCCTGTTTAATTTTGGTTATTCAAATTTGGTTGCAGGGATTTCTGGCTTCCCTTGTAATATGATGCAGGTTTATTTGTTGTTAGCATTGTGGATTCTACACTCACTGAGAAAAGTGCTGTTTGACAGACCAAATGCATCATTTAGAATAGCTCACAGCATCTTGGTGATACCAAGGGCAGTCTTTAAGAGCACTAATTGTAAAGAAAATCCACACCTAGGGGCTGTGCTTTTGCTTCAAACCAGATGTACTCTGTGCGGCCCTGCAAGTAATTTGCCATCAAGGACGAGAAGGGATGTAAACAGTGTTGTAACAATTATGGTGTAATATTCCCCCCACACACACCTTCTCTCCCCCCCTCCACCCCCTACTTTCGGAATCTTTAAACTCTAGCTCAAAATCTTTTGACTCTATCCCTCTTCCCTCCTACCCTCTCATGCTGCTATTTTAAATGGGCATTTTATCAATAGACTGTGAAGGTGTTGCAGGTACGTTGTGCAGCAAAGGATGTGACCGAGTGATGAGCAAACTCTCTATATGTAACACTAAGCAGTAAAAAAACCAGTTCATAGCCTCACTCATCTCTGATAGCTGCCTTCCTTCCCTGCACTTCAGGGAGAAGAATGTCAGTGAATTATACTTCACTAATTCCTTTCACAGTCATCGCAGGCAAGCTGTAAAAGCAGTAGATGTGATCCCAAATAATTAAATTTATCCAACCAAGGGGCTGCCCAAAGAAATTGGAGGAAGACTAGGGATGGGTCACTCAGTTATGGCTTCCCTTAAGCAAGTAGAAAGACTGGGGCATCTTGAACTGTACGAAGGGGGGACTGGTACAAAGCCTAATTTTTTCTATAATGATTTATGAATGTGAATCGTGGGAAGTTGATGCTGCTGACAAGAAAAAAATTGAAGCTTTTGAATGAGGTGCAGGTGAAGACTCTTGCATATCTCCTGAATAGAACAAAAGATGAATGCCTATGTTAGAAATATTACTGGAAAGAAGCAGACCGTGATGTCAGAAATCAAAGACACCTATGTATGTACTTTGGTCATGTTAGGTATAGAGGTGGAAATAACCTTGATAACGTTATCATGGAGAGAATGGTGGAACATCATTCTAGTCGGGCTCAACATAGGAGGAGATGGATGAATGGTGTGCACCAGATCACTGGAAGGTCGGCTGCTGAATGCTTAAAGTGAGCGTTGGATCATGAAGGCTTCTGGACATTCTGCTATGAATATTCAGACATGAATAAATAGATTTACTTACTTGAATTCCTTCCATGAACTGTGGGACAGGCTTTTTCACCAATCAATAACTTTAAGATGTGACTTCCCTCTCTCCTTTTTATAACAACTCTTTCTGGAGACTTTTGCCTGAATTTATTTAATTTCTTTCACAAGATTACACACACAAAAAAACTGTCAGTTTTCTATATTTTTTTTAACCTGAAAACAACTATTCCTTTTAAAGATAAGCTGCTCCATAACTAGGAAAACCACTCAAAATTTCTTTGAGAAAATGATTAGTGAATTGAAAGCAAAAATTGCATGTTATGTTAGTCTCGGTGGAATAGTTTTTATTTTAACAGCTTTACAGGATATTCATACCCCCCCCACCCACACATTTCTTCAGGCAGCAGCCAAATTCCTGATGTGAAAGCTCCAGATATTCTGGTGTGGTCCTCAGCTTTTCAGCTTCCTTCTTGTAGATGTATTTGTCATAGGTTGTGCAGGGTATAGCCTAAATAGGCCTTCCTGCCACATTTGCCTTACTAATCACTTCCCCGCTGTTTACATGGAACTATCCCAGACTGATCGTTTGTCAGTGTGTTTGTATTTTTGTTTAGAAGTTACTTTAAAAGATTATAAGTTAGGGGCTGAGGTGGGCAATGTGGTTTTTTTTCCAGTTTCCGAAGTCATAAATGGAGATTTAGGAGACCTGACTTCCATGTTTTTCTCCTCCCTTCTGCTAATAAACCCAGGACCAAGACCCTCTCTCTTCTACAAGCTCAGTGTAAACGGAACTGTTTGAAGTTGATCCTTCTGAAGTAAAAGTACTGAAAGGAGGCCGACAACCTTTCTCTTCTGTTGGTGTTTGGAATGAGAAAGGCAAATCAATGGCAGTTAAAATTCTCTCTCTATTGGGATCTCACTGTAACTCAATGTTTTGGTGTTTCAAACCAAAACCTTTTATTTCTTCTTCAACTATATCACAGAGACAGCAGCTTTGTTCTTTTTTCCCCCCACAAGTTCTGTTCTTTAGTTACATGCGAGTTGTATTTTCTCCAGTAAAACTGGGAAAAAATAAAGCATTCTGGCCCATATTGTTTTAGGTTGTTGAAACATCTATATAACCTCTGTCATTTAGTGTAGATTCAGTCACAATATGTAGTTCTGTCAGAAAGTGGGTAGCACACACTTGGGTCAGCTAGAAAGCATTGGGCGTGGCTGACAGAGTAGTACTGGCATGGGGTGTAGAGCTGGTTGGAAAAGGGAATTTTCATCCTGTGGGAAATTCTGATGTTTTGACATTTGTTTTTGTCTTGAATCTGGATGAAATATCAGCATTTTTCACATATGAAAAATTTTAGAAACATTTCAATTTGGAACTGTCAAAAAATGTCAATATTTTTGATCAAAAGAAAAAGTTTTTGACATTTCAAATAAAAAAATTTTCATTTAGAAATGTTAATTCAAAACAGAATTTTCATTTTGGACCAACATTTCCATTTAGGATGACCTGCTGGTAGCACACAGGAGTGGCATAATGCAGATGACAGCTGGAACAATCTTCTCTCCTAAAGTTCCATCCTTGGTCCCCTGTTCTTCTCTCTACACCTCACATTTCTAAGGGTATGTCTACACTTACCGTGGGTCGACACTACGGCAATCAATCCACTGGGGCTTGATTTAGCAGATCTGGTGAAGACCACACATCGCTCTCCCATCGATTCCGGTACTTCACCGGAATGAGAAGCATATGGTACGTTGATGGCAGAGTTTCTCCCGTTGAGCCAGCAATAAGTACAGGTACACACTGCAATAAGTCAACCTAAGCTACATCGACTTCAGCTACGTTATTCATGTAGCTGGAGTTGCGCAACTTAGGTTGACTTAACCCTGCAGTATAGACCTGCCCTAAGTGTCCTTATCCACAAATGTGACTTCTGATACCATCTTTACACCAACAACTCACATGTCTATCTCTCAACTAAAGCAAGGATGTAGCCACAGATGGACCTGGGTTGACGGTAACATGACTTTCTTAGCAAAGCACTGTGCTACTGCAGGCAAGAAGAAAGTTTAGATTGAAATCTTCATGTAAGGAGCCAGCCAGTTATATGTTGATTGAAGCTGTTGAAATACCTGTGGCTGTAAAGCACTGCAACCTTGTATTCTGGTGAGGCTATACAATGGGATTCAGTTGCTTTGCTCAATTACTCACTGACTGCCTTCAGGTTATGCGAATATGTCCATTAAGGTATGCTTTCAAGGCTGAGCAGTGCACATGGTTGTTGGACACCAACACTGCCATATTAACTAACTAGTTTGTTTCACCATGTTGAGCAAACTGTTAGCTCTCTGGCCCTGATGTTTGAGTAATGGGAAGGTGTCAGAGCAATGCGTCTCATATGCACTCACTAATTACTAGGAGCATAATGCTGGCATGATGTTCTAAAACACTGGGCCAACTGTGGACTACATTGACAATAGTTGCATATACACACATTAATTTGTGAGAAGTCTTCATAGGCCATGGCTATTCAGGAGCCACTAACATCCAGGGAGATGCTTGGATATACATTATATTATCAATTGCCAGATGAAAGCAGTTGGAGCATTGCTGACAAGCTCATATCAGGCAATGTCAAAGTAGAAAGGTTACCAAGGTGGATCCTGCAACCTTGATGAATCTTGTTTTCACTCAAGCACTTGAAACCAATTTTCTCAGCTAGTCTAAGTGTTCCTCCAGTACTGTTCCACATCCACATGATCTGGGACACCAAATCCTGTTGATGTTTTGCAAAGCAGAAATCTCAACTTCATTGTGGGGGAATCCAATGATTGTACAGGTGATTACAGAAAAGTAAAATGCACTGTCAGTGGAGCAGAGAAATAAGTCCCTGAGTCTGAGATGGGCCAAGAAGCAAGGAATAACTAATTCAGCAAACTTGAGGAATTACTCTCAAAATTTCCTTGCTGAAGTACAGTGTCAATGACAAAACATCAAAATTGTTTTCAATTACCATTAGCATAAATTTTCCAAAGCTACAGCTAGCAGTCCTCACTCTGTAGATGCAGATGGTGATGAATAGAATTGGTTGACAATTTTCTAAAGAAAAGTATTTTTGTGTTTAAAAAAAAAAAGTTTTGGAAAACACATTTTTGTGACAAACCTTTAACTTAATCTTTTTTTTCATTTTTTTCTACATTTGTTACTTATTTTTTATTGAAATCATTATTAACAACTTTAATCTGCAAAACAAACAAAACCTAATTTCAATAAAGTTTTGATAACATGTTCAGTAAAAAATGTAGTTTTTTCACAAACTCAAATATGGATCTGTTTTAAAAAGCTGTGAAATTGAAACAATGGAATTTTTTTCACAGAAATTGTATTTTTAATCAGATTCCATTGCAAGTGCCATTTACTCTAGGGAGAGGTCTAAACCATTGAAATAAACAGTGAATAAGAACACACGCTTACAGTATAAGCTCTTAAAATGTTCACTATCTATTCCTACCCCTTTGAAGTCATCATTTTTAGTACTGTTCCTGCCCATATCCAGTAGATACCACTGGGCATCAAGTACCTGTTGTTTGTATGCAATCTTATCAGATCAGCGGTCTATAAAATCATGACTGGTGTGGAGAAAGTGAATAGGGAAGTGTTATTTACTCCTTCATAAAACACAGAAACCAGGAGGGGTCACCCAATGAAATTAATAGGTAAGCAGGTTTAAAACAAACACAAGGAAGTACTTCTTTACCGAACACACAGTGGAACTCGTTGCCAGGGGATATTGTGAAGGCCAAAATTATAACTATGTTCAGAAAAGAATTAGATAAATTCATGGATTAGATAAGGTCCATTAATTGGATAAGGTCCATTAATGGCTATTAGCCAAGATGGTCAGGGACACAACCCCATGCTCTGGTTGTTCCTATCCTCTGTTTGCCAGAAGCACGGACTGGAGGACAGGAGATGGATCACTTGATAATTGCCCTGTTCTGCTAATTCCCTGTAAAGCATCTGTTATTGGCCACTGTTAGAAGACCGGATACTGGATTAGATGGGTCATGGGTCTGACCCAGTATGGCCATTCTTATGTTCTCATCCACAAGGTATCTTGGCCTTGGAAGAGATGTCAAGTTTGTGATGGACATTAATATTCCTTTTGATTATTTTAAATGAGTGCATGGCATTGTGGCCAGGGACATGGACAATGGTGTACTGTTGTGATGTGTAGGCCTCAATGCTTTGTGTAACCTTGTCAAAACAGCACACAGGCACACACTGTTTGGATTGGATTATCATTTGCCTAATGGAAATGGATCTCTTTATCACCTAGGCCTAGAGTCCTGAATTATGATGTGTGTGGATAAGGTGTGCTGCATACTAGGATGTTAGACCTGGAGAGGGTATGTCAGTCTAAGTTTTATATCTCTAGCATATGTTCACAAAGTTCTTTCACCTGGGTCTTTGGATGGATGACTTCAGCAATGTGATGCTGTTATGCTTGAGGAATAAGGTGTTGTGTTAAAATGGTAGCATGCTTAGCTACAGCATCTGGCACCCAATCAGAACTAATAGTGTTGTCCACAGATTTGTTGGCTTCTGCCTGGCTATCAAAGAGGTGGGTTTGCCAACACATGGCATTCTCGTGTGCAGGTCTCCCTTCTGACTGCAATTATCAATTAGCATTCTTTTAAAAATGGATTGTTTCATATTTTACTTAAATCCAGGAGCACAGAAAAGGCCAGAGCTTAGTATTTCCATCTCAGAGTCCCCCCCTAGGTATTTCACAACCCCAGACTCCAAGGCACAGTTCTGATGGGCAGTGATAGAAAACTGCAGCGGAGAAGGATGATGCAGCCAGACAGCCACAATGATGTAACAGTGCGATTTCTATGCAAGTTCCAGAGCCTATCATTGAAATACGTCACTGTGAAGCATTATTCTGTCTCCTGCTTCAAAATCCCTGGCTAGGGAACTTACTTGAGTATAATATCATACTGTCTGTAAGCGCTAGTGCATCTCTGTCAAAATGTCTGCAAGAATGAGGGGAGCAGTTACATCTGTGTTGCAAAGTCCAGGAATGTGTTCATGTAGCAGATCAGTAGTACCCATGATGAAAACTCCAGAGCCCAAGGAAAACTGCCCTGAGACAGAGGCCATCAGTGCATTGCCTTCTTGTCATAGCTGGAATGCTAGTAGCAGCAGCAGCACACCAGGTTACAATGCAACCGGATTCATAACCTGTGCTGAATTAGCTACAGCTGTATTCGATGTGCACCTCTGCTTTATGATCCTGTGCTATACTGGAGGCTAGACTGGATGATCATAATGGTCCCTTCCAGCCTATGATCTGAGTCCCAACATCAGAGGTGAACTGAAGCATCACTTCCAGTTTGCAGCTGGCTCTGGGGGCCATCCCGATTAGGACAAGCGAAATGCCAGGCAGCTAATATACAGTTAAAAGCAAACTGCTACTACACTTCAGCTCCTGTCTCTTACAGAAATAATATCCATTCCTTTTTCTAACCTCCCCCCCCCCCAAAAAGAAATTAGATATAGAAAAATACATTTAAATATCAGGTTGTTATTTAAACTGATGATAACCAGGAAATGAAAAGTTAAGCCTTGCGCTGCGTCCTTAACTCAGTGCCTCCACATTCCCCTCTCTCCAGCGGTGCAAATGAAGGCTGAAGCCTCATGGTGAACTTTCAATTTCCTGGCTGTTGTCAGTTAATGTCACAATGTTACTGTCATACAAACTTCTTTTTTTAAAAAAAGATTCACACACAATGCACTCTAGCATCCCAGGGGAATATACAGGGGCAGGGATGCTAATTAGCTTTAGGGGGTTTCATATTTCATCTACAATTAACTCACTTAATATTTTGTTGGGGAAAAAAGTGACAAAATTTGATTCTAAATAATTAATATTAAAAACCATGCACTGCTCCGCAATTGCAGGGGGAATTTGGAGAAGGAGGGGCTTTAAAATCTTTTTACCATAATATTTAAGCTATTAATGGTAAATTTCAGAGCATGCCATTAAAACATTGCTAGTTCTTGAAGTATTCCTGTTTCAATCCTGCTGACAAAAACATCTGTCGTATCCTGAATGTCTCTGGATACCATAACATTTACCTGGACCAAACAGAGAATGAGAGGGGGTGAGGGAGGAGATTGAGTGTTAGAAACTGTGTGTGCTAAACAAGTGTTCCAAGAGAGCATCTTCATTGTCTGAAAGGAGACATTTTTGGCAGAGTAAAGGTCCAGCTGAGCAGCACAAGAGCGCAGGTCAGATTTGAGACCCAGAAATATGTTGTGGCAAAAATGTAACAAAATATTTCATGAAAGCACTAATCCGCTTTAAGTTGCACTTCTTGAGAGGTTGGAGGCACTTGGACTTTGGCCTTATGCTTCATTATGCACCCTCCGCATGGCATTTTCGTGCGTTAGCTAAACACCTTGTTGTCTGTTATGGTTTACTTCTAAGTTTCTCTTCTGTTGCTCCTATTTTTTCCATCTGGGGGAGGGAGAATGACAGGTTTTTTTTTATTGTGGTTTATATTCAGCCCATTATGTCCATCTTTCAGTAACAGATGATAGATGTGCTATAATTTTTTTCATATGAATTCATAACCCTTCTTGTTCTACCTTTGCTCAGTCTGTCTCCCTTCCAGTCTGTTCAGTGGTCAGGCTTGTGGCAGGTGCATCTTTCTTTATTGCCTTGAAAAATAGTGTACTTTTACTCTTATTAAACTCACAATATCTTCAATGAAATTCAAATTTATCTGTAGAAGACACATTATTTGTAATGTGAATCATAAACATCAGTAATGCAATTTTAAGGAGCTGATTTCCCACATAAGAAGAAAAATCTTTGAATCTAGCAATCCAGCTTTCCTGCTTTGAACAAAGTTTCTGGTGATATCTTTCCATATTCTGTACGATACTTTTAAGAGTATAGAAGCAAAAGGGAAAGAGACCTTGTAAAAAGGATACCCTTCTCTATCTATTTATATATACACATATATGTGTGTTTATACATGTGCATGATTGCTTTGTGTATACACATAGGCACAGATGGAGAGGAAGAAGAGTTAGATTTAAATATATACTAATATGTAATGTCACTGATTTATATCTTGTGGTATACACATTGCCTGTAGAATACAGGTGATGGCTTTTTGCGTTTGTGTGTGTGTGTGTGTGCATATATTGTAACAGTGTCAGCAATCATAACTATCAAATCCTGTTGTTGGCACTAACAGAGGTTATACGTGGTTTTTGAGGGATAAATTTACTTCCTCCTTCCCCCCCAATATTAATTTTTTTTTTGATGGGAGCTCTTTTAGGCTGTAATCTGTTCTCTGGGATTTTATACGACCCCTGTCACTGGAGTATCTGAACCCCTGATCTGTCATTGTATTGAGATCACTCTGGGGAAACAGCCTACCCAGCGCACAGACTTATCTCTCTGCCCCCAGTATAACCAGCCTCCATCTCCTCTATATGTGGTGTTTCTAATTCTTCCTTCATTTAGGGACAGATTCTGTTCTCATTAATTCAAGAAGTAGTTCCAATTAACTCTACTCCCATGAGTAAAACAAGAGAGATTTAGATCTCAGTTAGTAAGTTCTTTGGGGCAAGAATGGTGTCCTTTCATATTCCTGTAAAACATTGTGCACACCAGCAATACTTCATAGGATATAAAATTAATAATAATAATCCTTTAGGGAAGGCCCGAACCATGAGGTTTTGTAAATGTGTGACAGACCAAAAACATGGGTATGATTCCAAAATTCTGCAAACCCCTGTGTTCAGTAGAAATATTTCCATTATTTTAATTTCAGTGAAAACCGTTTTTGTGGATGTAAATTTCCTCTGTTCTGTTTGTAACCCAACTATTGCAGTATTGTGCTGCTGCATGAGAACCTGAACATGAACCTGACAAGAATCCAAAGGAACTGATAAATCTTTCATTTTGCAAACTGCGGAACTACAGAAAGGAATAAGCAGCATTGCTGGTGAAAAGTAATTTTTTTTTATTCTTTCAATTTTAATAATTGAAATTGTGGTTGGGTGTTTAGAGCACCGGACTGGGACTCAGGAGACCTGGCTTTGGCTCTGCCACTGGCCTGAGTGACCTTGAGCAAGTCACTTCACTTCTCTCTGCCTTAATTCCCCCGTCTGTAAAATGGGGATTAATAATAGTGACCTCCTTTGTAAAGTGCTCTGAGATCTACAGATAAAAAGAGCTATATAAGAGCTAGATTTTATTTATTAATAACATGTTCTTGCTCTGCTTTGAAACTGTAAAGCATCATAATTGCAAGGTAAATAGATGTCTTGTTTTTTTCTTAGGGAATATAATCTTTATCTGGAGTGTCCCTTTACAAAACCCCTGAATGTTCACAAGGTACGAACCCAGGAGAAAAATGCAATGTAATCAAATGCTGGATTTACTTACCAGGAGATCTTCTATGTGGGTTTTTTTGTACCCTTAATGCTACTATTTTTTTTCCACAAAAGAGAAACTAATATAGGAAATCCCTAAGCAGAATTTTAAAAAAACAGGTTCTGGTTTAATCACAAAAGGTAAAGTTTGATTTTTTTATTTAAATTGGACATTTTGTGCATTCCTTGTGAAATCACCAAAGAAGCTTTAATCCGGGGAGGTTAGACATGAAGTTGAAGCTCCACCCCAGTTCAGATTGTTATGCCTGGAAGAGGCAGAAAACTCCATCCACTGAGTGATCATACATTTAGGTCCAATTGAGCAAGATGCTGAGCGCTCCCCGTAAGCGCCTAAGCACTGAACTCAGTTGTACACAGTATCTAATAGATAGGCCCCTACCAAATTCACAGTCCATTTTGGTCAATTTCACGGCCATAGGATTTTAAAAATTGTAAATTTCATGATTTCAGCTATTTACATCTGAAATTTCATGGTGTTGTAATTGTAGCGGTCCTGACCCAAAAAGGAGTTATGGGGAGGGGGTTACAAGGTTATTGGGGGTGGGGGCTGTTGTAATACTATCCTTACTTCTGCTGGCAGCGGTGCTGCCTTCAGAGCTGGGCAGCTGGAGGGCAGCGGCTGCTGGCTGGGAGCCCAGCTCTGAAGGCAGCAGCAGGGAAGGATGGCATGGTATAGTATTGCCACCCTTACTTCTGTGCTGATGCTGCTGGCAGGGTGCTGCCTTTAGAGTTGGGTGCCTGGCCAACAGCATCCGCTCTCCAGCCGTCCAGCTCTGAAGGCAGCACAGAAGTAAGAGTGGCGATACCATGACCCCCCTTCAACTCCCTTTTTGGGTCAGGATCCCCAATTTGAGAAACACTGGTCTCTCCCGTGAAAGCTGTATAGCATAGGGTAAAAGCACACAAAAGACCAGATTTTATGGGAGGAGACCAGATCTCATGGTCCGTGACGTGTTTGTCATGGCTGTGAATTTGGTAGGGCCCTACCAATAGTAGTGGGGCCAAATGATGCAGGGCATCTGGCAAACACATATACCGTAGTCTTTAGTTTCTAACCTTCCCTGTGGATAATATCATTTTATAGATACGTATGCTAAGAAAAATGAGGTTTCATAAATAATGATATGTGCCATGAATATATATAATACATTTCTAAGTAGTAGTATGTATGTATGTATGCACAACAAAGACATGGAGTACATGAATATCATACAACAAATCATTGTTAGCCCGGCTACATCAACTGCACGGGGAAACCTGAGCTGCATTTGTGGCTGGGGACTTCTTACTGTGACCTGCTACAATATTGGATCAGGCTTTTCTCCAGCAGCAGTGTTAAACTTGCACCTTTGATGAAATGTGCACATAGAGCTGGCATATTTGACTGCTTATTTTTCAGGGGATAGATTCTTTATTGTCTCCTGAATTCACTTCACTCTGCCAATTTTATATAAAGAAATGATGGACATTCTATAATTTTGTTTTTCTTATCAATTTATAATTCTTGTTGTTCCTCCCCATCTCCCACCCTGATCAGAAGCTGGGCTGGTGGCAGCTGCGTTTTTCCTTATTGCCTTAGAAAACTGCAGGCCTTTTTCATATTAAGCCTACAAGGTCTGCAATGAAATTCAGATTTATAGCTGGAAATAGCCCTATTTGTAATATGAAATGTAAACAGTACAGCAGTTTGAAGAAGCAGAGGGAATGTTTTCTTTGTATTTTTCTCTCTCTGAACTTCACTACTTGTGTTACCTACAAGTGCTCTTTTAAAATTTTCTGGCAACATGTTATAATTGATAATGGTATTTAAGCAGCATCTATTACCATCCGGTGTGGTGCAAAGTGAGCCATCATAGAAGATGAGCTTAAAAAAATTGCATTAACACTTAGAGAAAATGAAATTTTTATACTTGATTTGCTCATGGTCGGACAGATGCAACTAAACACAATTTGAGCTGTCACTTCACAACAGAAAAAAAATGCAATTTTGGAATGTTTCAAATGAGCCTGATATTAGATTCTATAACTCAGAATGACACAGGAAATAGTATTTGCAACATGATTGGTTCATTAATATTTGGTAATTGTAGTCCATCATTTTAAAAGGGGAACTAAAACACAAACAAATGATCTCAGCATCCAGCAGTCGCAGTATCCGAGCTGTCATTTCTGGGAAGGGTTTTAGGAGAGATACAAGTTGTGTATATTTGGAGGCTTATATTTTTTCCTATCTCCTTCATCATTTCAGGAGACTGATTTTCATCATAAACTAACATGTCAGACAAAGCATCTACATTTAAAAAAAATTATTTCACGATTTTCCACATGCACATTTGATGTAAACCCTGGAGGTGTATTCCCTGAGTACCTATTACCTCCATTTTAGGGAAATTACATTAAATTATTAGTGACAAATTTACTTGTCTGCCAATGTGTTTTTCTGGAATTTTACTACAACATCAATACTTGGCTGTTTTATATGGGCCCTCATTTACCTGTCTTTGAAGGCAGTCACCCCTCTGGGAGTGCTGCCTGTCACTAGCAGGCGCTAGGAAGAGTCTTTAAGTTTAATATTCACTGTTTTGAATTAGAGAAAAAATATGTTGCACTTTTAAAATATAATATGCATTTCCGACAAGTCAATGTAATGTCTGTCTCCTTTCGTAGAGTGCGAACCCAGTCTAGCCACGGCATAGTCAACAGGGACATTGTTTGTGAACACAAAGACTCCTGCAAGGACCTAATGCCCAAGAAAAGGGGTTTCATGCCCCTTGTCCTTGGTTTTGGGAAATGGATGTTTTGCCTACGTTTGCCTCTGCCTGAGAACTCCTTTTCAGGTCAATATAAAATACAGGCAAATGGAGGAAAATGTCAGACTGGGAGCAAAGGTCAACTACTATGCTTTAGATCCCCATTAAATTCATATAAAGAGGGGCAGTTCCGAGTCAAATGAAAGAGATGGCCTTCTTAGAGCAGACACACTGAGAGAAAGTGGTACTTGCTTAATTTTTAAAAAGAATCCATAATCTCTCTATTCAAATGCAATTAACATCAAACCCAGAGCACAGGGGTGTTTGTCCTTCTGGTGCTCTAGGGATGGTTGCAGAGGAGGCTGTATCCTTCATAATTTTTTTCTGCTCATTAAATCTTGAGATCATGGCCGTCATTGGAGTCTCTCTGTTCCTCCCATTTTTCATTGGAAGGGAAGGTACCATAGGCTTTTGGTTTGTTACTCTGGTGGTGAGATGTGCCTGCAACTGTACTACTGTCTACTTTCATCCGGTCAAATCACAGCAGTCAACAAGCGTGTATCAGCTTAGTAATTAGATGGGAGACCCCCCCTCCCCAGGAATACATAGGTGCTCCAGGAAGTGGTATTGGATATGGGTAGGGCCCTACCAAATTCATGGTCCATTTTGGTCAATTTCACGGTCAGAGGATTTTAAAAAATCATAAATTTCATGATTTCAGCTATTTAATTCTGAAATTTCACGGTGTTGTAATTGTAGGGGTCCTAACCCACAAAGGAGTTGTGTGGAGGGGTCACAAGGTTATTGTAGGGGGGGTTGCGGTACTGCTACCCGTACTTCTGCACTGCTGCTGGCAGCGGCGCTGCCTTCAGAGTTGGGCAGCTGGAGAGCGGCGGCTGCAGAGCTGGGCCCTAAGTCAGCAGCCATCACTCTCCGGCCACCCAGCTCTGAAAGCAACAAAACAGAAGTAAGAAGGGTAAGGTATGGTATTGCCACCCTTCCTTCTGCGCTGCTGGTGGGGAACTGCCTTCAGAGCTGGGTACCTGGCCAACAGCTGCTGCTCTCCAGCCACCCAGCTCTGAAGGCAGCACAGAAGTAAGGGTGGCAATACCGTGACCCCCCAAAATAACCTTGCAACCCCCCTGCAAATCCCTTTTGGGTCAGGACCCTCAATTTGAGAAACCCTGGTCTCCTCCATGAAATGTGTATAGTATAGGATAAAGGCACACAGAAGACCAGATTTCACAGGAGGAGACCAGATTTCATGGTCCGTGACGCATTTTTCATGGCTGTGAATTTGGTAGGGCCCTAGATATGGGATCACCTTTCATTTTGTGTCCTGAAGTGTTGCTCTTTGCTGTTAAGTAGCTGCTGCCTTCCATCCCAGAAGTGGATGCATTTTAATAATGGGGGATGTGATCTCTAGTGTTTGTTCACTTAACAGGGGTATTATGAGTTATAACTAACTAATGTCTGTAAAGTTCTTTTGAGATCTTGGAGGGACATAGCTATATGACTGCAGATAATTACTTTAATATTTACTAATTCTTTTGTTCAAGTATTGTTTTGGGAGGCTACCTGAAAATTGAGCCTTTATCCGGCTGCACTGTTGAGTTCAATAATTTGAAGCTGGCAGCTAATGTTGGTACATTTGCTATACCTCTTACCGAGTCAGACTCATGAGCCTATGTAACCACTATAATGTTACTACTATCCTCGCCCTTCCCAATCTCGTTTGTTACAATCACTTATGAGAGACAAGGTGGGTGAGGTAATATCTTTTATTGGAACAACTTCTGTTGGTGGAAGGGACAAACTTTTGGCTTCACAAAGCTCTTCTTCAGATCTGGAGAAGATAACCATGGTGTCCAATCTAAATACCAGATGGGACAGATTGATAAGCCTAAGAGGAACACACTGCTAAAAGAGACCACTTAAAATTCAGTGAGCAGTTAAAGGTTAGCAAGCAGCAGGATGTTTTACAAATTGTTAATAAGCATAAAACCAGTGTCTCTGTTAAGTCCATGGTTTTTAGTGTTCAGGAGAGTTAAGAATTTAAATTCCCAGGCTTGTCTTTTGAAGGTGTTGTGTGGGTTTCCTTTGAGGATGAAGACTGAGAGGTCATAGAATCAGAGAATATCAGGGTTGGAAGGGACCTCAGGAGGTTATCTAGTCCAACCCCCTGCTCAAACCAGGACCAATCCCCAACTAAATCATCCCACCCAGGGCTTTGTCAAGCCTGACCTTAAAAACCTCTAAGGAAGGAGATTCCAACACCATTCTAGTGACTCACCACCCTCCTAGTGAAAAAGTTTTTCCTAATATCCAACCTAAACCTCCCCCACTGCAACTTGAGACCATTACTCCTTGTTCTGTCATCTGCTACCATTGAGAACAGTCTAGATCCATCCTCTTTGGAACCCCCTTTCAGGTAGTTGAAAGTAGCTATCAAATTCCCCCTTATTCTTCTCTTCTGTAGACTAAACAATCCCAGTTCCCTCAGCCTCTCCTCATAAATCATGTGCTCCATTCCCCTAATCATTTTTGTTGCCCTCCCCTGGACTCTTTCCAATTTTTCCACATCCTTCTTGTAGTGTGGGGCTCAAAACTGGACACAGTACTCCAGATGAGGCCTCACCAATGTCGAATAGAGGGGAATAATCAGGTACCTCGATCTGCTGGCAATGCCCCTACTTATACAGCCCATAATGCCGCTAGCCTTCTTGGCAACAAGGGCACGCTGTTGACTCATATCCAGCTTCTTGTCCACTGTAACCCCTAGGTCCTTTTCTGCAGAACTGCTGCCTAGCCATTCGGTCCCTAGTCTATAGCAGTGCATGGGATTCTTCTGTCCTAAGTGAAGGACTCTGCACTTGTCCTTACTGAACCTCATCAGATTTCTTTTGGCCCAGTCCTCTAATTTGTCTAAGTCCCTCTGTATCCTATCCCTACCCTCCAGCATATCTACCACTCCTCCCAGTTTAGTGTCATCTGCCACCTTGCTGAGGGTGCAGTCCACGCCATCCTCCAGATCATTAATGAAGATATTGAACAAAACCGGCCCCAAGACCGACCCTTGGGGCACTCTGCTTAATACCGGCTGCCAACTAGACATCGAACCATTGATCACTACCCATTGAGCCTGACAATCTAGCCAGCTTTCTATCCACCTTATAGTCTATTCATCCAGCCCATACTTCTTTAACTTGCCGGTAAGAGTACTGTGGGAGATCGTATCAAAAGCTCTGCCAAAGTCAAGGTATATCATGTCCACTGCTTTCCCCATATCCACAGAAACAGTTCTCTCATCATAGAAGGCAATCAGATTGTCTAGGAACGATTTGCTCTTGGTGAATCCATGTTGACTGTTCCCGATCACCTTCCTTCCCGCCAAGTGCTTCAAAATGGATTCCTTGAGGACCTGCTCCATGATTTTTCCAGGGACGGGGTGAGGCCGACTGGTCTGTAGTTCCCTAGATTCTCCTCTTCCCTTTTTTAAAGCTGGGCACTATATTTGCCTTTTTCCAGTCATCTGGGACCTCCCCCGATCGCCACAAGTTTTCAAAGATAATGGCCAATGGCTCTGCAATCACATTAGCCAACTCCCTCAGCACCCTTGGATGTATTAGATCCGGCCCCATGGACTTGTGCATGTCCAGCTTTTCTAAATAGTCCTGAACCACTTCTTTCTCCACAGAGGGCTGGTCACCTCCTCCCCATACTGTGCTGCCCAGTGCAGCAGTCTGGGAGCTCACCTTGTTCATGAAGACAGAGGCAAAAAAAGCATTGAGTACATTAGCTTTTTCCACATTGTCTGTCACTAGGTTGCCTTCCTCATTCAGTAAGGGGCCCACACTTTCCTTGACTTTCTTCTTGTTGCTAACATACCTGAAGAAACCCTTCTTGTTACTTTTAATGTCTCTTGCTAGCTGAAACTCCAAGTGTGATTTGGCCTTCCTGATTTCACTCCTGCATGCCTGAGCAATATTTTTATACTCCTCCCTGGTCATTTGTGCAATCTTCCACTTCTTGTAGGCTTCTTTTTTGAGTTTAAGATCAGCAAGGATTTCACTGTTAAGCCAAGCTAGTCGCCTGCCATATTTACTATTCTTCCTACACATCGGGATGGTTTGTTCCTGCAATAAGGATTCTTTAAAATACAGCCAGCTCTCCTGGACTCCTTTCCCCCTCATGTTATTTTCCCAGGGGATCCTGCCCATCAGCTCCCTGAGGGAGTCAAAGTCTGCTTTTCTGAAGTCCAGGGTCCATATTCTGCTGCTCTCCTTTCTTCCTTATGTCAGGATCCTGAACTTGACATCTTATGGTTACTGCCTCCCAGGTTCCCATCCACTTTTGCTTCCTCTACTAACTCTTCTCTGTTTGTGAGCAGCAGGTCAAGAAGAGCTCTGCCCCTAGTTGGTTCCTCCAGCACTTTCACCAGGAAATTGTCCCCTACACTTTCCAAAAACTTCCTGGATTGTCTGTGCACCACTGTATTGCTCTCCCAGCAGATATCAGGATGATTGAACTCTCCCATGAAAACCAGGGCCTGCGATCTAGTAACTTCTGCTAGTTGCCGGAAGAAAGCCTCGTCCACCTCACCCCCCTGGTCTTGTGGTCTATAGCGGACTCCCACCATGACATCACCCTTGTTGCTCACACTTCTAAACTTAATCCAGAGACTTTCAGGTTTTTCTGCAGTTTCATACCAGAGCTCTGAGCAGTCATACCGCTCTCTTACTTACAATGCAACTCCCCCACCTTTTCTGCCCTGCCTATCCTTCCTGAACAGTTTATATTCATGCATGACAGTATTCCAGTCATGTGAGTTATCCCACCAAGTCTCTCTTATTCCAATCACATCATAATTCCTTGACTCTGCCAGGACACTTCTCCCTGCTTGTTTCTTGCATTTGTGTATAGGCACTTAAGATAACTCACTGATCATCCTGCTTTCTCAGTATGTGTCAGGAGTCCTCCCCTCTTGCGCTCTCCTGCTTGTACTTCCTCCCAGTATACCACTTCCCCACTTACCTCAGGGCTTTGGTCTCCTTCCCCCGGTGAACCTAGTTTAAAGCCCTCCTCACTAGGTTAGCCAGCCTGCTTGCGAAGATGCTCTTCCCTCTCTCGTTAGGTGGAGCCTGTCTCTGCCTAGCACTCCTTCTTGGAACACCATCCTGTGGTCAAAGAATCCAAAGCCTTCTCTCCGACACCACCTGCATAGCCATTTGTTGACTTCCACGATTCGATGGTCTCTACCCGGACCTTTTCCTTCCACAGGGAGGATGGACGAGAACACCACTTGCACCTCAAACTCCCTTATCCTTCTTCCCAGAGCCACGTAGTCTGCAGTGATCTGCTCAAGGTCATTCTTGGCAGAATCATTGGTGCCCATGTGGAGAAGCAGGAAGGGGTAGCGATCCGAGGGCTTGATGAGTCTTGGCAGTCTCTCCATCACATTGTGAATCCTAGCCCCAGGCAAGCAGGTCAGATATGGAATGATCGCTCTGTGAAAAAGTAAAAGCAGCAAAGAGACCTGTGGCACCTTATAGACTAACAGACGTATTGGAGCATGAGCTTTTGTGGGTGAATACCCACTTCGTCGGATACTGCTTTTACAGGTCCAGACTAACACGGCTACTCTTCTGATACTGTGAAAAAGTGTTTGCCCACAGGTGATAGGTTTTTTTTTTGGTCTTTTATCATTTGTCTGTGTGAGTTCATTCAATAGTGTAGTGATTGTCTGGGTTCACCCACATAGTTATCGGGGCATTTAGTACACTGGATGAGGTACACCACCTGTTGTGCTAGGCATGTGTAGGACCCAGGGATCTTGAAAGGTGTGTTGTGACGGATATTGATCATCAGAGCAGTGGAAATATGTCTGCAGGTTTTGCATCCATTGTTCCCAGACTGTTTCCTCAGAGTAAATTCTGTGGTATCTGATTACCTGGTTGTAAATAACAGATTTCTTAGTGTGATTGCTGGATCTATGGAGGTAAGTGGGGTGATCCATGCATTTCTTGTATATAGTCATCTGTAAGGTTCCATTGCTGAAGCTGATTGTGGTGTCCAAGAAGTTGATGCTGGTATGGGAGCATTCTAGAGAGTTTGATGGATGGGTGGTGGTTGTTGAAATTGTGATAGAAATCTGTGAGGAAGCTTAGGTCATCTGTCCAGAGGATGAAAATATCATCAATGTATCTCAGGTATATCATTGGTTTGGTGGTGCATTTTTTCCAGAAATTCTTCCTTTATGTGGCTCATGAAGAGGTTGGCATTTTGGGGACCCATCCTAGTACCCATGGCTGTTCCCATGGTTTGGACAAAGTGTTTGTTGTTGAATGTAAAGCTGTTATGGATGAAGATGAAATTGATGAGTTTGGCAAATTGTTTTGGGTGGATTTCCAAGAGTTGTCCATTGTCTTATAGATGTTTGAGGCAGGCAGCAATGCTGTTATTGTGAAGGATGTTGATGTATAGGGAGATGATATCCTTGGTGGTAAGGATGGTGTTCTGGGGGAGGTTGTTAATGTTGCAGTTTCTTGAGGAAGTTAGTGGTGTTTTAGAGGAAGCTGGCTCTTTGTGTGCTGAGGCATTTGAGAATGGTTTCTATTAGTCCTGATAGTCCTTCAGTGAAAATGCCATGGCCAAATATGATGAGTCTGCCAGGATTCTCTTGTTTGTGTATCTTGGGAAGCCTGTAGAAGTTCCCTGGGATGAGTACATTGGGATGAAGTTGTAGAGGTTTTTCTTGAGTTCTTTGGGGCAGGATTTGATGAAATCTCTATATTCCTGGGTGGTGTGGGGTCTTCTTTGAGTTCTTTATAGTTGGTGGTGTTGGAGTGCTGGCATCATTGATGTAGTCTTCACCATTAACCACTGTGATGGTGCCCCCTTTGGCTGCTGGTTTGATCACTATCTGATGGTTGTATTTAAGGGACTTTATAGCTGTCCTCTTGGTGGCAGAGAGATTGTGGTGAATGTAAAGTTTGTTGAGGATTTCACAGTTGGTTTCTTTCCTGAAGCAATCCATGTAATGATCCAGTGTGGATTTCATCCACTGAGGAGGGAGAGTGTCCAGTTGGTATGGTATCAGATTGTGTGGTATGGCAGGAGTTCAGTCCCTTGAAGAATATAGATACTTCGGTTCCAGTGAGGGATAGTCTTGATATGTTGAAGATGTTGGGTCCAGGTGAAGAGATTCTTGCTGGGGGTGGTATTCTGTTGGTTGTAGAGTTTTTGTAGTTGGTTCCACTTTCTGCTTTTCTGTTGGATGGCTGTCCTCAAGTTTGTTTGTTTGTTTGTTTGTTTGTTTTAAGTCCAGTGTGTGGGAACATATGGTGATTTCTTGTTTAAGGTGGTCCCTTCTAGCGTATGTAAGCTCAGGAGATGGTTCCTCAATTTTTCTGAGTCCTTCTGCAGAGCTGTTCAGCATATTTGGAGTTGTATGTGGTTGTCAGAGGGTTATAGTCGGTGAATCCTCTGGAGATGATGATTTGTTTCTTATAGGACTCACCCAATTCTGATTGGGCCCTCCAGGTCCTACCACATTTTAAATGATAAGGGATTATAAGTACTGTGCCAGGTTTCCAGCCCTTGGGATTTCCAAAGCAGGAGCATCAGGTCTCTGAGAGTTGGCAGGCCCAGGAAACTTGAAGAGACTCAGAGTTGATGGTGAGGGATGGTAATGTGGAGACACACACAACTCTTTAGCCAAATTTCAGCAGTCCACCATTGTTTAGTAAAGCATTTAAGTACATGATTGAGTCTCATTGATTTCGGTGGGACTTAAGCATGTGTAACATGCTTAAATGCTTTGGTGACATGGGGCTGTAAAAACTGAAAGTGGGGACACTGAAGAGAGTAGAGGGAGGAGGAGGAAAATGGCAGCAAACGTGTTATAATCAGAATTTCAGTTTTAGATAATGGTGACTCTGAAAAACTGTGAAACATGCACAGTACCAGGAACAGTGTTTTATCATCATTATTATTTATCGTTTGCATTGCAGTAGTGCCTGGAGGCACAAATCAGGGCTCTGTTTACTAGGTACTGCACTGGCACAGGGAGGCTGGTCCCTGTGAATGAAGTAGATCCAGAGCCCCTGTGCCAAAACAAGGGCTCCCAGTTTGGCCAGTTCAGAGGGCAGGGCATCACCTGAGGGATATAAAGGTCCAGGGGAATCTGAAAGCCGGGGGGGCTGGTGAGAATAAGGCAGGAGAAGGTCTCTGGGCATCTTCCTGGAAAGAGGGTGGATTTATCAGGAAACCAACTGAGGTGGTAGCCCACTGACCTTCCTGAGTCAAAGTCAGTGCTGGGAGGCCCCAAAGGGCTGAGAACCTAGGAGCCAGCAGAGGGCCTAGTTAGGTGTCCTTCCTGAGCAAGAGAGACCCAAGGCCAGAGAAGGCTGGAGGGGGCTAAAGGCTGAGATCAACAGTGGGAGATGCCTCCTGGCTCTCAGAGCTGGAGAGCCGAAGCCGTAAGGCCAAAGAGGCTACCTCTGGAGAGCCAGGGCATGGTGAGGGATACCAGGGCTTGTATTTGATGTATTGCCCGAATTATGGTGTTGGATCTTATGTGCATGGGGCTTTTGCTTGTATAAATTATCCTCGCAAGGACTAAGTCTGTACTCAGATTGGTTGGACTATTACTGGGCACTTTTCTGAAGGGGTAACTGCAGCGGGTGTGCGTGTCACGCCACAGTCTGCAGCAGGAGGGCGCTTTCAGCAGACTGTCCCATGACATGCACAAACACATGCACAACTAAAAAGACAATCCCTGAACCACTGAACCTACAATCAAGACACAACAGGTGGAGAAAAGCCGAGCTGCGCAGAGGGGAAGATAAGGTAATAGTGACAGGACTGTAGGCAGCAGGTTTAAAACAAATAAAAGGAAGTATTTCTTCACAGGACGCACAGTCAACCTGTGGAACTCCTTGCCAGAGGATGTTGTGAAGGCCAAGACCATGACAGAGTTCAAAAAATAACTAGATAAATTCATAGGTCCATCAATGGCTATTAGCCAAGATGAGCAGGAATGGTGTCCCTAGCCTCTGTTTGCCAGAAGCTGGAAATGGGCGACAGGGGATGGATCATTTGATGATTACCTGTTCTGTTCATTCCCTCTGGGGCACCAGGCACTGGCCACTGTCGGAGGACAGGATACTGGGCTAGATGGACCTTTGGTCTGACCCAGTAGGGCCGTTCTTATGAAACACAGTTTCTACCCAAATTCTGCTTCCCCTTTAACTGTCAGTATTTTTGCTAAGAAAGTATCTTGATCACTTGGCCCAGGGAGCTCTGCAACTTCTTTGCTTTACAGCTAGCTGTGCAGTGTGTAAGGCTGCTTCTCTTGTCTCCATCATGTCCAGTCCCCTGAACAAGCAGCAGCATGGGACATGGATTCAAGATGTACCTAATAATTAATTTCAATTCGCTCCATCCCTGAATCAAAGTAATTGACTACATCCATTCCATTTTAACTGATTTAACCCCAAATATTTTAATTTTAAAAATACAGGCTCAACTTTTCACCTGGGGGAAAACCCAACAAAATTGCCTGTGCATAATTTTGTCCCAGTTTTTATCCCAGTCTAGAAAAGAACAGACACAAAGCACTGTCACTGAATAGCATTTGATGAGGAAATTACCTCCCTTTTGTCACTCTCCAGATTCCCTGATAGAAGTTCTCTGCCCAAGTGTTATTGTGGTCCAAGCTGGGTAGTCTGTGAAATATATTTTGGCCGAAAGAGCAATTCAGAAAGGGAGAGAGGCCTTGGCTGCTTCTCTCAGGCGCTCCTTTCTATGCAACAGACTTCAACTGTTCAAAGAGAGTGATGCCCTTTTTTTGGAGAGTCTAGTAGAATTCTGAAGGATCACTTAAAAATGTTCCTGAGAGTATCTGGGAGGAGTTCTTCACTCCTGAGTGAGGCCCCTTGGAGAAAGGCTATTCATTTCTCTTCTCTTCTTTTCATTACATCTCCCAACCGTGCACACGTGTAAGGTAACTCCACAGTCCACACATCAGCTCAAAGCATGCAACTCTACCAACAGAGTGACAGTCGCTACAGTTTTGCTTTCCTTATTGTAAAACCTGCCCCAGAGAGAGAACAAGAGAGAGAGAGGCGGATAACATTCCTGACACCTACTCTGCTTTAGATATGTAAGTAGCTCTAACGTGGGGGGGGGAGGGGGGAAGCCTTGGATTGCCTGTTACTCTAGGCTTACAGGACATCACCTGACAATTTAAGCCAGCTTTGTATGTTAATTTTCAGTGAAATATGCAGGAGCACCTTAAAATCATCTTTCCTTTCTGTGCCTATTAGTAATTCTTATTATGGCCAAAGCGTGATCAAGTGGACAGAGAATCAGGACACCTGGATTCTGTTGCATTTAGGATAATGCACCACATACATCACCCTCTATCTGTTCCTAGCACTGCCACTGACTCCTTGTGATCTTGGTTAAATTCACTGCATAGGACTGTAGTTTACCCATCAGTAAAATGGTGCTAATAAATGTCCTTGTCTCTTATATGTGGGTTATGAGACTTGATTATGTTTGTAAGGCGCTTTGAGAGTTTCAGGTGACATGTACTAAATAAGTGCATCTTATCGTCTAATCTGTGTAATATATATTATTTATATGAGGAATTCATCTGGTTAACATGCTGTGGTCCTCTGGGCTTCCTGAGGTCCTTGCTGGGCTGATTTAATGGTACCATACACAAGCATCAGTTAACAAACATTTGAAAGTGCTGCCGGCATATTACAAGCCAATGCATATATGCCTCTGCTCAGCAAGAGTTTAGGATGTGAGCAATTTCATCCCTTTTCAACAAAGCACCTAAACTGATACTTGACTTTAAGCATATGCTTAAGTCCCCCTGAAATCAATATTTTGCTGAACTGGGGCCACTGTCAATGAAAGTTAATTTGCAATGTGGCCCAGGATACAGAACTACACAAAAGCGTGTAAAACCTTATTAAAAGACACAGTATTGAATGGGAAGAGTTTAGAGCAGCCACACAAAGTAAAATCTGGGCAGCTTGTTGAGATTCTGTTCCTTGTCCACTCAGAACTTAGAACTGGTTCTGGGATTGTTTTGTTTCTTGGTAACATGTTCTTGTTCTTACAAACCTAGTGTGATGTGCCTTACACAAGATGGCTCCTTAATCAGTTACATCTAGAAAATATTTTGAATAAATAAGTAATAATTCAATAAATCATTTCAATCTTGTTACAAATTATTACAAATGCAGAGTATAACTCTATTCAAGACACCTCCCATATTAATACATTACCTAAACATCAGCTGATATTTGTTTAAATTCCAAATAAAAATTGCTTATAGAAATATATGAAGTCTATCTGAGCAGTCCTGTTAAGGTGTCTGATGTAATTCTGAGCCCAACACAGAGAGAGCAGATATTAGAGTAACTTGGTATTCTTCTTTCATTTTTAATTCTCTTTTAGTATTTTTACTACTGTGGCTAAAATACAATATATTTACTATTGCTTGCAATTTCTTTCTTATCTATGCAGAGACAAACCATACACGTTGTGTTGTCCATGTGCAATGTATGTAGATATGATATATATATATATATATATAAATACCCTGTCCAGCAGCATTCTCATTCAATATCTTCAATTTTCCGTTCATTTCACCTGGGTTTGCAATATGCCTTCTTGTTGTCTGTCCCGGATACAGGTCTCAATTGTCCAATTAGATCTGTAGCTAGATTCCTGTTTCCTAGGCAGTCTACCTTATAAATTATAGCTAATATTATTACCCCCTTTTCACAGTACAAGGAATGTGTCTGAAACAGGGAAAGGATGTATTCAGTTTTGAGCAGGGAAAGAACTTCCGCTGCGTATTCCTGTGCACCTAATCTCTCGTTTCAGCTCAAGATGGAGGGTTTATGATTAATACAGTTGATGCAGAAAATGGCCGATTGCTTGGCTTCTTTTAAATATATCATGCTCAATGCACACAGGCTCGAGCATCAGTTAGAGAAACGTGACAGCAGACTTGACCTTTCTCTCCAAATCATATATGGAAAAAAATTTGCATGATACAACAGCACTTTAACTTGTTTTAACTTACCGCTTTCTTATTTAGAGATGCTGATGCACCCTGGAAATGTAAAATCAGATGCTAGCAAATGTGGCCACATGTTAGATTTTAACTTTAGTTTCTACGTGCAACGTAAGATGACTTTTAAGGAATGTAACACAGTTATTGTTCTTAAAAGGTCAACAAAAATATTCAGGGTTTTTTTGGTTTTGTTTTGTTTTTTTTTTGGTATCTTTACTGTTCCAAAGAATGGACCAATACTTGGGAAGCATCCCACTGAATATTGTAGGGGATATTTAGACTGCTCATAATAAGGCATGAACAATAGGTCTTACACATGGGAAGGTATTAGTTATAAAAGGGTTTAAATTGGCTTTAGTGTAACTGGAAACCAAATAAATGGTTCTGGAAACTACATGAAGAGATCTAGCAGGTTTTTTCTATAGTCACCAATTACTGCCATTAGAAAGTCTAAAAACGCACAGTGTGTACCTGCAACAGCTGTGATTGATACAGAGTTTAGCCAATAACATTGTTTCCTTGTCAGCTCTCATTATCTTGTGATCAATTACCAGGATTTTAGGCCATCTTGAATGGAAAGTAAAAACACATTGTTACCACAAATTTCATCAAGTAAATATTCTGTATAAGGAAGTAGATCAGCTATGACCTCTTTGACATTTTCAAAATATTTAAAAGCTGAAGTTAATTCTTTGTGATGTCCTTTCATCTTTAGTTGACAACAGAGAGACCTGGAGTGGTGACAGGCCTTGTCAAGTGGGTCTGTCTTATCAAAAACAATACCCTCAAGATCTTTCAAGCCAAATATTCTAATCTAAGATAATTGCATTTAAAATTTCATGTAGCTTTTGCGTTTTTCACTGAATCTTTCTTATATTAACTAACAAATCTTTTCATTCAGAGCTTTTTTACTTTAAAATTTAAGATTGTATTAGTGAAAAATATTTAAATTATTATAATTAAGTCTAAGAGATGAAGCTCAATGGTATGTTTCACTTCTAGGATTCTGAATAAAGTTCTGACTTGATTTTATTTTATTTTTTTGGTGAAGTACTTTATATGGGCTTTTCCAGATTTCACTAGTCCCTCTGTCCATCTGTCATGACAGCACTCTGGTTGGTTGGTTGGTTGGTTTTTGGGGGGACGAGGTATTTTACTCTTCTTGTGTTCAGATTAGGCTGCATAGAAATCTCTGGAGTTGGTGGGCATTCTCTCTGGGATTCCATTCTGAGTATTTGAATAAAAGATTCTTGTAACTTTGCATTTTAACAATTGTTTTGGAATCTCAATACTCACCGTTTGTGCCGTGGAAGAGTATAGTGGGTTAAACAAAGAGAAGGTTTACCACAATTCTGCTTTGGTATTGATAGAAGGCAGTTACTGGTTATTGGATTAGAAATTATCTACCCAACAGCCGGTCTTTGGCCCCTTTTATCCAAGCAGAGCACTTTTAAAGAAATATATTTTGGTCTTTGTTTAGGGGAATTTTAGCTCTCATGAAAGCGGGGGCTGGTAACTGGTTGTTGGGCAGGACGGAGTATGAAAAAGGCGCCTTATGGCTGCGTATCACCCCTTTTGCTATTCCAGTTCTAGGGCTCCATATTATTGTATTCTGCCAACGCACTGCAGTCCCAGCCAGCCTGCAGCAATTCCTGCTATTGGAGATCTCAGGCCTGGTCTACACTACACGTTTATACCAAATTTAGCAGCGTTAAACCGATTTAACCCTGCACCCGTCCACACAACAAAGCCCTTTATATCAATTTAAAGGGCTCTTAAAACCGATTTCTGTACTCCTCCCCGACGAGGGGAGTAGCGCTGAAATCAGTATTGCCATGTCGGATTAGGGTTAGTGTGGCCGCAATTCGACGGTATTGGCCTCCGGGCGGTATCCCACAGTGCACCATTGTGACGGCTCTGGACAGCAATCTGGAGTCAGATGCACTGGCCAGGTAGACGGGAAAAGCCCCGCGAACTTTTGAATTTCATTTCCTGTTTGCCCAGCGTGGAGAGCTGATCAGCACAGGTGACCACGCAGAGCTCATCAGCACAGGTAACTATGCAGTCTGAGAATCGAAAAAGAGCTCCAGCATGGACCGTACGGGAAGTACTGGATCTGATCGCTATATGGAGAGAGAATTCCGTGCTAACAGAACTCCGTTCCAAAAGACAAAATGAAAAAACATTTGAAAAAATTTCTAAGGCCATGATGGAGAGAGGCCACAGCAGGGACTCAGTACAGTGCCGTGTGAAAATTAAGGAGCTCAGACAAGCCTACCAGAAAACCAAAGAAGCAAACGGAAGGTCCGGGGCAGGGCCGCAAACATGCCGCTTCTACACTGAGCTGCATGCAATTCTAGGAGGGTCCGCCACCACTACCCCACCCCTGTCCGTGGATTCCGAGGCGGGGGTAATCTTAGCCTTGCCTGAGGATTCTGCAGACGGGGAAGATGAGGAGGAGGAGGATGAGCTTGCAGAGAGCACACAGCACTCCGTTCTCCCCAACAGCCAGGAGCTTTTTCTCAGCCTGACAGAAGTACCCTCCCACCCTCCCAAGCCACTATCCCAGACAATGAAGCCATGGAAGGGACCTCTGGTGAGTGTACCTTTGTAAATATAAAACATGGTTTAAAAGCAAGCATTTTTTAATGATTAATTTGCCCTGAAGACTTGGGATGCATTCGTGGCCAGTAAAGTTACTGGAAAAGTCTGTTAACATGTCTGAGGATGGAGCGAAAATCCTCCAGGGACATCTCCATGAAGCTCTCCTGGAGGTACTCCAAAAGCCTTTGCAGAAAGTTTCTGGGCAGGGCAGCCTTATTCCGTCCTCCATGGTAGGACACTTGACCATGCCATGCAGGTAGCAAGTAATCTGGTATCATTGCATGACAAAGCCTAGCTGCGTATGGTCCCGGTGTTTGCTGGCATTCAAGCAACATCCGTTCTTTATCTCGCTGTGTTATCCTCAGGAGAGTGATATCGTTCATGGTAACCTGGTTGAAATATGGGAATTTAATTAAGGGGACAGAGATGGTTGGGCTGTTTGCCTGTGGCTTAAAATAAATCCTTTCCTGCATTTAGCCAAGCAGGGGCAGGAGTGGGGGTGATTGGCGCTGAGCTTTTTCGCGTTTGGCTAGCTGGGATCTTCCCTGCTACCAGCCACACGGTGTGGGGGGAGGGTGGCTAGCAGCGATCTTCCATGACACCAGCCACTCAGTGGGGGGAGGGGTAAAGTGATCATCTCAGAGAATTGGATGGAGGCGGTTCTGGTGCTGCACGTTAACAGGAAAGAAGCAGCACTCAACGGGCTTTGCTTGCTATTTGGGAAAGGAGGGCGCTGGATATATGAAGGCTGCAGAAGCCGAAAGACAATGGCTTACCATGGCTGCATGCAAACCGAATTCTGATGCCCGGACCTGCATCTGTGATCTCTAACACCAAAGCCGCAGGCACTCAATATTAAGATGAAAAATGCGACCTTGTAGTGAGATCACGTGCTATGTAAGGTGAATAGTGTTGTTCACCGTGAAAGAGTATAACCATTGTTCTGTAAAATGTATCTTTTAAAATACTTCTCTCCCTTTTTCCCGCCCTCCTGCAGCTGCAAATTTTTCAAGCCTCCCTCCTCCATCCCGAAGGCTATCTCAGATAAGGCGGTGGAAAAAAAAGACGCGAGACGAAATGTTCTCGGAAATCATGGTAGTGACCCGCAATGAAAGAGCTCATCTGAATGAGTGGAAGGACGTGGTATCAAAGTACAAGAAAGATGCCAGTGAACGTGAGGAGAGGAGAGACACTCGAGATGAAAGGTGGCAGCAGGAAGATCAGAGGAGGCAGGATGCAACACTGGGGCTGCTGCGTGATCAAACTGACATGCTCCGGCGTCTGGTGGAGCTTCAGGAACAGCAGCAGGATCACAGAGTGCCACTGCAGCCCCTGTATAACCGCCCTCCCCCCTCACCATGTTCCTTAGCCTCCTCACCCAGCAGACGACTAAGAACGCGTGGGGGGAGGCTCCGTGCACCCACCCACTCCACCCCAGTGGATAGCCCAACCAAAAGGCTCTCATTATTTTGAAATTTATTTAGTGGTCTTTTCCTTCCCTCCTATCCTCCTCCCAAACCCCACCCGGGCTACCTTGTCAGTTCTCTCCCTCTTTTTATAATTAATAAAGAATACATGATTTTTAAACGAGAGTGACTTTATTTCCTTAGGAAGCAAGCGTCAATCGAAGGGGGAGGGTGGGTGGCTTACAAGGAATGAGTCAATCAAGGGAGTGGGGGTCATCAAGGAGAAACAAACACAGCAGTCACACCCTACCCTGGCCCATGATGAAACTGGTTTTCAAAGCTTCTCTGGTGCGCAGCGCTTCCTGGTGTGCTCTTCTAATCGCCCTGGTGTCTGGCTGCGCGTAATCAGCAGCCAGGTGATTTGCCTCAGCCTCCCACCCCGCCATAAAGGTCTCCCCCCTTACACTCACAGAGATTGTGGAGCACACAGCAAGCAGCAATAACAAAGGGGACATTGGTTTGGCTGAGTTCTGAGCGAGTCAGTAATGTGCGCCAGCGAGCCTTTAAACGGCCAAATGCACATTCTACCACCATTCTGCACTTGCTCAGCCTGTAGTTGAACAGCTCCTGACTATTGTCCAGGCTGCCTGTGTACGGCTTCATGAGCCATGGCATCAAGGGGTAGGCTGGGTCCCCCACGATAACGACACGCATTTCAACATCCCCAACTGTTATTTTCTGGTCTGGGAAGTAATTCCCTTGCTGCAGCCGTTTAAACAGAGTAGTGTTCCTGAAGACATGAGCGTCATGAACCCTTCCCGGCCATCCCATGTGGATGTTGGTGAAACGTCCCTTGTGATCCACCAGTGCTTGCAGCACTATGGAAAAGTACTCCTTGCGGTTTATGTACTGGGTGCCCTGGTGCTCCGGTGCCAAGATAGGGATATGGGTTCCATCTATCGCCCCACCACGGTTAGGGAATCCATTGCAGCAAAGCCATCCACTATGACCTGCACATTTCCCAGAGTCACCACCTTTCATAGCAGCAGCTCAGTGATTGCTTTGGCTTCTTGCAGCACAGCAGCCCCCACAGTAGATTTGCCCACTCCAAATTGATTCCCGACTGATCGGTAGCTGTCTGGCGTTGCAAGCTTCCACAGGGCTATTGCCACTCGCTTCTCAACTGTGAGGACTGCTCTCAACTTGGTATTCTGGCGTTTCAGGGCAGGGGAAAGCAAGTCACAAAGTTCCATGAAAGTGCTCTTACGCATGCAAAAGTTTCGCAGCCACTGGGAATCGTCCCACACCTGCAACACTATGCAGTCCCACCAGTCTGTGCTTGTTTCCCAGGCCCAAAATCAGCGTTCAATGGCTAGAACCTGCCCCATTACCAGCATGATCTCCAAAGCGCAGGGGCCCGTGGTTTGAGAGAATTCTGTGTCCATGTCCTCATCACTCTCGTCGCCGCGCTGCCGTAGCCGCCACCTCCTCGACTGGTTTTGCAGGTCCTGGTTCAGCATTGACTGCACGAGAATGCGTGAGGTGTTTACAATGTCCATGATTGCTGTCTTGAGCTGAGCAGGGTCCATGCTTGCCGTGCTATGGCGTCTGCACAGTTCACCCAGGGAAAAAGGCGCGAAACGGTTGTCTGCTACTTGCACGGAGGGAGGGGTGAGGCTGTACCCAGAACCACTCGCGACAATGTTTTTTGCCCCGTCAGGCACTGGGATCTCAACCCAGAATTCCAATGGGCGGGGGAGACTGCAGGAACTGTGGGATAGCTACCCACCGTGCAACGCTCCGGAAATCGACGCTAGCCTCGGTACATGGACGCACACTGCCGATTTAATGTCCTTAGTGTGGCCATGTGCACTCGACTTTATACAATCTGTTTTAAAAAACCGGTTTCTGTAAAATCGGAATAAACCTGTAGTGTAGACATACCCTCAGTCATTGCACTCCTGAGCTGCAGTTCTCCTCCTCTCCTCACCCCACCCCTGCTTTTCGTATTTAAAATTTGCTACATCCATTGTATTGTATTGTTGGGATCGTTTTATGATTGGAGACTCGTTTAACTAAGATTGAAGACAAGATAAAAGGTAATGAGTTCAAGTTCACTCCCCCACCCCCCCCACCCCGACAAATTTCTTCTTAGTAATTTGCTGTTTATAACTTAATTTTTAAATTACAAACAAGCAAAAAAGAGAATAAAGTTGTATTTGTAATAAAAGATGATGCTTTGGAGCAGATTTGCCAACAGGGGGGTCTGAAGCTGAGAAAACATTAGCTGAGATGTTGATTATGGGATAGTTTATCCATTCATGGGAAGCCTTTTATTGTTTTATATGCTATTTAGATTAAACCTTTTCTCTTCCATATCAGTGAGCTCTCCACTATTTCAGGGTGTGTATTTACATGCTGTGTCAATACACTCTGACACCGAACTGTGCAACATCAGGAAACATTACTGAAAATAAGATTTTCAGGGCTGAATTATTTATAATGTATGATTAGCAGATTGTTGAAATTCAATACTAGTTCATAAGTAACTATTTCTCCCTGTCCTCTACTCCAGCCATCACTTTGTTGGAAAGAGCACTTCATTCTTTCCTGACACATTCACAACTAAAGACAATGTGGAAAGCTAAGATGCTGTTCACTTCAAGCTGTACAAAATGGAGGCAGTAGAAAGCTAAAACTAATTGTATTCCTTGATCTTATTATCTGAGAGAAAGTTCTAATGGAAAACAGCAATGCACTGAGGGTGTTGGAAAAATTAGGGATCTGATTGCAAAGGCTCATTTTATTACAGCATTAGCATTAGACTTCCCAAACCCTCCCCGGCCATCCTGACACCATACAGCCCTGCAGAATTAACAGAGTCAGTGGTGTTTACACAACACCAGTCACAAATTGCAAAAAAAAATCCGTTTTTAATTATGAAAGTTGCACTCAAATCCAGAGGTACTACTGGTAGCTTGGATTTTGCTGAAATGCAGAAATCTCCATTCAGGAATATAGACATGTTGATGCTTCTCCAAACATTATCTGAACCTCTTGAATCCACAGAATTGGACTGTACATCTGATAAAACTGGCTTTCTCGTAAGATTTATGGTACTTCCAGTTTATGAGCAGGCAGAATTAGCACAGGAAGAGCCTGCAGCACTACAGCACCTCCACTTCTAGTCCCTGCCAGAACCAGAAAGTACAGTTACTATCCAAAAAGGAGAAGTAATGGTGGGGGAAACTACCAACACTTTTTTCATATCTTGTGGAAGTTTTGGATTATTAGGCCAATTCTTATCTCAGAAACACCTCCCCTCTGCCTCTATTTCTTTACACTTCACCAATAATTACCTGAATATCATGGGGGATGTTGAATACATTTGTTCAGCTGAGGTTTAGGATCATCCAAATTGTACGATCACCTAAGCAAGTTGTCCTCTTTATCGTCTAAACAAATCTAGTTTTGCTAATAACTGGAATTTGTTTGAAATCACTTTCCTTATATTTTATATTTCCCACATTTATTTTTATTTATTTTAATGGTTTCCTTTTCTTTCTATTTTCTTATAGTTTTTCTGTCTATTGTCTTCAAAATTAGCAAAATATTTGTTTGAAATCCCCTTCTCTGTCTCTCAGCCGCTTTCCCTTTCCTTCTAAATGTATTCATCTCTTTCCTATTCAGTCTTCTCACATTCACACTTGTAGAGTTTTCTTGTCTTTCTTTTTGCCATTTTTGGTATTTTCATCTTACCCTTTTAGACTGTTTTTATCCTTCTATTTCTGTCATGTTTGTTTATTTACAGTGGCTCTTGGACTCTACCTGCATTTTAGTTCAAATGCTGCAGTTAATAACAACGGTCTCATTTTAATTCATTTGAAAAGCAGAATTGAACAGAACGTTTACGTTTTGTGTCTGTGATGTTTCTCTTCTTGGCCATCCCCCCCACCTAATATTAGTTGTTTTAATTTTAGACACTAAGCTTTGTTTTAAAAGGTGGATTCTATGACAGAAAAGGTCAGTAACCCTGAGCTGTGATGGAAAACAAACTCAAAGGACATTGCTGCAACCTTCACTATTCAGCCTCCAAAAGACAAAAATGAATCTACAGCTTAGGTATAGGAAGCAGAACCTTACTTTTTACTAATCTCATCTATAGTCATTTATTTATTATATGAAACTGGGAAGGTTACTGAACATGATCAAACAAAGTTTAAAATATTTTGGTGAATATACAACTTTCCTGTTACAGCAGCACGGTTGTACCTATAGAATTAAGACTGTGGTTGCATGTCACTATACAGAAATAAACCTTGACATAAACAAGTGGCCAGAAAATGTGTTTATTTCAGAGCCATGTTCTGTTAAGAGATCTAACAATCAAGTGTGTATCAAACAGTCTGGTGTTTTACTTGGAGGATTCTTTAACAAAGATCTGCTTAACCCAGTTGCACCATAAATTTATTTCATTTATACTAAAGTGAGACATTTCTAGGGCAAGAGAAACCTCAAGAAGGGAAAAGAAACATATTCATATATATGTCATTTGCATGTTCTGCATTTTTGGGTAATGTATAAAATATGTATATTTTTAAATTAATAGTCAAACTGTTTTCATGAGTGAATATTTATCTTTTCATTCACGAGTGAAAATGAGCAATCCCTTCTCTGGCACCAGAATTAGATGTTATAGTGAATTATTTAAAATTTAATTTTATTGAAGTTGATTTAATTTATAAATATAGGGATTGTCTTTCTCTAGCCTGCCAATGTGTTCGTAGCCATTTGCTAGCTAAAATAGACCTCGCACTCCAGTCAATTCCCGTTTTCAATCTCTGGGTTGCAAAGTAGCTCAATGGTACTTGGAACAGTGTAAGCACCTTTGAAAAAGCTGCCCCACTCCACAACAGTAGCCACTCTCCACATGCTGTAACTACTGTATATACATACAAAATTTAAATACATATTTACATGTTTCAGATTGACCCAGCTGAATGTAATGACTCCCTAGGCACCTTTTATAGTCTATTAGGTAAATAGTAAGCATCTTTGAAACTGTCTCTTTTCTTTACACAGTAGACTGTAGTGTACATAGGATTTGAGCTGACTAAGTTTGTAGTGAGTATGTGCACTGTAGTTTGCTTTTCATGTTACTGTAAACAGTTATTCCTTTTTCTCCGTTCCAGATATAGTTGTGATGTTTTTTTCCATTTTTTTTAATGGAGACCTCTAGATTCTCAAATGCTAAATAAAAAAGCACTATCTGTTTTCAAGTTCTTCCCATAATTTCTGAGGCAGTTTATATTATATATACATATAGTTTGGCTGCCATTAATATGCGCAGTATTAATTTGGATGATAAATCACATTTCTTAATTCCTACTCATCTTTTAGACTACTTTGAAGATGAACTGCAAAGGATATTTAAAAAATGGACCGAAGGCCTTTTTTGATGCTTTATGAGAAAGGGCTTGTTGTGGAATTTTTTTGTTTTCTTTTAAGAGATTTTTCTTTTGCTTGTTTTTTTTTAACAGTACCAGCAGTGTTAAGTTTGATTTTCCATGGCTTTATTGAAAGACCTTTAGGATGATTTAAAGGATATATACTGTGCATGCCTTAAATGAAGAGTTACTAAGTCTTTAACAAAGATGTTCTTTCTTCAACCTGTTCGCTAGTTATTGATATTAGGTTAAAAAAAACCCTACAACTACATTTTTTAAAAAACATCTCTACCTTTCTCAATTGCTGAAGCTTGCACACTCTTGATTTTTCATGTCATTATTTTTAGTAGTTCTCCAGTTATCACACTGTCTTCCAGGACAGATAAGACTTGAATGTCTAATGTATATAACAAGCTGAAACAAAATTGTTTAGAAAACAACAACAATAATTCTTTTCAGGCCCGTCTTATAAATGTTAAAGAAACAAAAAGGAGTTATAGTCCCAATTTTATTTTGCAAGTCAGCTTTTGATCTCAGATTTTTAAAAACGGAGCCCAAATAAATACTATTCATTTGGACATGAGTAAAAGATGCATTTGAGATTTTTGAACCAAAAGGAAAAAGGGCTCCCTCCAGATTTAACACAAGCCAATAAAGGAGATTATATTGGCGATATCTCACAGCATCTGTTTAAAAGTCACTAAGAATTAGATGTGCTGTGCAAGGCCAATATCGGAGGGAAAATCAATTTAATACTATTAAATAACAAGAAATAAAGGATATAATCAGACTAGTTATAGACTCAGTACTATGGGGCATACAACTGTGAAGTTCTAAGATCGAGTCCTTCCCCTGTTTCTTCTATCATCTTATTGAATCCCTTTTTTGTTAATTCATCCTTTAGAGATTTCTTGCTGATTTTGCATCTACCTCTGCAATGGCAAGGCAGAAATGATTTCTTCGTACCCCATTGGCTAAGGACAGGCTCTGTGGCAGGGTGGCTGAAGTGCAAAAGATTGATTTCTACAAGTAGCTGCCTTCATCTTTAATAGGAAGGTGTAATCTACAGACTGTATAGATTCCAGCACACCGTGATCTCTTCTGTTTCGAGTGGATAGGACAGATTGCATGCTGGGACCTGTCATGTACCTTGCACATGCTTCCAGATTGAAGATGAGACTGATTGCAGTTGGATTCATGATGCAAACAGTTTGGCCTTCAGTCTGCTCTCCAGTCGGCAGTGGCCACAAGGTTGGACAGAAATCGGTGTCAGTGGTCCATCTGCCCTCGTCATTATGGGGAGCAGGAAGTTTATGGAACTAACCAAACTTCTCCTGGCACAGCACTACACAGAGGGGAATGCTTGTCTGTTCGATACGTATAGCAGATGGATCAGTGAAATGTTGCACTTGCTTGGCAGTTTTCTGTTCATATTAGAATAAGAAATATAAAGGTTTCTGTGCACCTCAACAAAAAAAGCCTAAAAGCCCGAAAGGGGAAATTACCCCCATTAAACACAGACTTCACAGCAATGTGGTACAGGGAGCCCAAATAATGCAACCCAGGAGGACTACACAGCCAAACGTAAAGAGAAACAGAATAGTTTTGAGTCTCTTTGTGAAGATCCAGACTAACACGGCTACCCCTCTGATCTTTGTGAGGAGTGCCACCAAGGCCCTTCGGGATTTGTTGCCGGGAAAAGAACTCCCGTTCTTAAGATTGTAAATTGGTTCCCACTCCTCCCACCTCAGCTGCTTCAGTGGGACACAGGGTTTGTTTTTTGTTTTTTTTGGGGGGGGGTGGTCATCAGAAACACTAGCCCTGTATTAATTAAGGCTTTAAATATATAAAGTAAAACCACTTGGTGGATACAAAAAAACCAGTGCAGATTGCAGAGCAGAGGTGTCACAGTTTATTGATGAAGACCTGTGAGCTGTCCTGCGACCATGTTCCACAATAGCTGATTTCCAGGGCATATATAGACTGAAGCACATTGTGCTAGCTCTGCTTAGAGGACATTGAAATGTGGATCATTGGGACTAGGTCCGTGCCAAGAGGAAAGGCCCAGGATCACAGAGAAGGCAGTGGAAGAATTAAGAACAGAGCCCTGAACTCTTGACTGCAAGTCCTGTGCTGTTAGCCACAGTGACACTTAGTTCTCATGTAGAGCTTGTCACCACGGTTGCCAACGTTCACGCGGTAAATAAGCACCCAACTTTCACAATAAGCCCAAAATCAAGCTAAGCCCCTTTCAAAACTAGGCTAAAACAAGCCAGTCCCTAAGAACCTCAACACTGTGTGTGACTAGATCCCGCCCCCCCCCCCCCCGGCGTGCAGTCTGGGACTGGGGTGGGCCCACTGTGCACCCCTGGCTACAAGCCCAACAAGGTACAAGCCAATTCCCAATTTCTGCATTTTTTTCACGGGTTTCGCATGTCTGCTTTTTAGCTATAGAGCTGAGCATTTTCCAAAGGAAGAAAAGCATTGATTCGATTTTATGAGTGAGGAGACTGAGCCACAGAAAAGTGAAGTGACTTGCCCATAGTCCCGCAAATGGTCCAGGGCAGAGAACTGAAGTCTTCTCTGTCCCAGTCTAATGCAACATCACTAAAGGCTGTCACTGCCCATTCCTCTGCTCTAGCTGAGCCTCCAGGTGCTTGAAATGGCCCCTGAATTTTGTATTTGATCAGCTTGACTAGCACAAACCTCCTCAGGGCAGCCATAGAATGGCAAAGATCTCCCCAGTGTTTGCTCTGTCTCCTCACATTGACTACTGCCTACAACCTCAGTCAGACTGACTCGCGATACCCTGAAGAGAATCAGTGTAAAAGAGATGCTTTGGACCACGCCGGTTTCTCATAGCTCCACCGTAAACTTTTATGGTGATAGAACTTGACCCTCAGAAGGCGCGGTGTGGAAGGGACCACCCTGCTAATGGCTCATCACAACTGATTGGCTTCAGTGCACTTCACTGCAATCCCCCATCTTATCTCTAGGCCAGTGGGTTAGGTCCACTTATGATCAGTAGTGTCATAAACATAGTGCCGGGTCTGTTTGTTTCATGTAGTGTTTGGGGGGCTGGTTTGGTTCGATTTGGGGTCTCTTTTCACGCTTTGTTCTGATTTTTCTTACACTTCTTTGGTTTGGTCTCCAAGTTCTGGTCATGGCAGTTTTACTATTTAAGTTGGCTCTTGTGTGTACAGGGTGACATGGGTAATTTTTGTAACTGAAGCAGTTATTCCCATGCTATATAATAATTTCACACTTAAATCATTCACTCAAAGAAGATAAGCTACTAAACAAACTAATGCCGCTTCCATGCACTTGTGTAAAACACTTCCAACATTTCTTGCTTTGTTTTAGATCTGCATGTTTAGGTTTGTGCTTCTGACACATCAAAATCCAAGATCTGCACTCCTGCTCGAAAGGCACAGAATCACTGAACTCCAAATGTCAGCAGTTTGTGATGACAGAGACTGCGCTGCTTTATATAACCTGAGCCGATTCTTCCCCTACTGTAAAACGTGTAGCTCCATTGTCTTCATTGGAATATGCTGACTGATGCCAGGTGAGGATTTAGCCAAAGGTCTCTACTTTCACCATTTTGGATCTGTGAATTCTGGTGAGCAGTTACAACACCGTCACATTTATTGTATTTTTATTCTTTTTACGGTGTGCTAGCTAGCTAACAGAAAGATGGGGAAAGCCAAGGCCTGTGCCCCAGAGAGCTTACAGTTTAATTTTAGTCATGATATAGGACAAAGATTACAGTAATAAGATCCCAGATTCTCAGTTTTGGTCTGTGCCCTTTGTGGGGTTCCATTGCAAATTAAAATTTGTAGGGTTTCTTTTGAAGTGAAGTACTTTTTGTGGGCAATGATGCAGAAGTGAGTTTAAAGGCGAGGAGATTTCAGCAAGAATTTCTGCTATAAAACCCAGGATGGATGTCACAGGAAATCAGGGTGAGGCGAGAGATCTGATGATCACGGATGCAGGATGAAGTGAGAGGTGCAGTGACTGGGGACATAAGCTATGTTGAGAGGTATGGTGACAGGGATACAGGATAAGGTGACAACTGTGGTAACGGTCACATGCTGATGTGACACTTATAGTGACCCTGGGCTACAGAGTGAGGTGACACATACTGTGACCAGGGGTGAGGTAGGGCAAGGGATCAGGTGTAGCGTCTGGGTGTGTGTGAATGCAAGGCCCGGTAACAGGTCTGGTGAGTATGGAGTGAGGGGACAGGTGGAGTTACTGCAGGGATACGGGACATAGTGTCAGGTTGAGTGTCTGGAGTAGAACAGGGGCTGATGCAAGACAATGCCGGGAGTATCTGGGGCCTGCTGTAGTGCAGTGTGAATGGAACAGCACCGTACATTGATTTGCTAGCAGGTGTTGTCAGATGCTACCGGTGGGGTGCTCTGCTCTGTTCAATGTTGGTATCACTCGGCTGCGTGCGTGTGTTCCCTCTGTGTGCTGTCCCAGCTCTGCGCAGATCGCTGACACAGCAGACCCGAAGAGAACCCCCAATGACCACAGAGTCTAGTAAGGTACGAAGGCACGTCGGCCAGGTTTATTGTCGAAGAAAAGCACAGGCTCCAGCTCCCCGGCAAACGTAGTCCAAGGCGCTGCTAAGATACAGCTAGCCAGTACATATGTACTCCTTGACAATGGACTCAGCTCAGTCAGTGGCGGGACTTTCCACTGCCCCCTCGGCTGGACAAAGACACAGGTACAAACAAGCTACACATCACACCTGACGTATGAGGTGCAACCCCTCTATGTAGCTCGGTGCCGCCTCTCACCTTGTACATGTTGGTTTGAACAAACCAACTCTATCCATCATATTCCCCTTTTGGCCCTGTCATTGGGATGGGTCAGCCTGTTCTTGTTGTTTGTGTGGAATGTACAAGTATGTAAATGTTCTGATATCTAGTGTTCAGCACCTTTTAGGTACGTATCTTCTTGCAGCATCAGCCCTTTCCTTGCCAGCTTCTGTGAGCAGGGCCTGCCTCTGGCTCACAGCTTAACTTTGCTTTATGTTAGCAAAGTCTTGACCATTACTTTAATTTAGGCCTCAGGCCTCATACCAGGCCTCTGATACCAAGGTTTATATCTTAGGGCCTCCTCTTACTACAGCAGGCTTGTTTCCATTTGGAAAAATTCTAGAATGGAAGACAGGAGAGGAACAGTTTGATCCTAGACTCACACGTTGCAGTAAAAACATGATGTGAAGAGGTCTTTGCTGCTGGGAACATAGGTCACCTCCAAAGGATCTGTGCTTTCTTGCTTCCAATAATCACTAAATTGAAATGATACTGAAAAAAAAATAGCGTCAGGAACTGGAGCCGCAATGTGTGAGGTGAAGGTTTGTGTTTGTACTGGGACTTTAAGTTTAAAGATAAAATCTCTCCACTGGACTGCTACGTGCCCCCCGCCCCCGAGGAATAGTTCACTTTGGTTAGCAAGACTCTGCATATGGGAAACCACATAGGAAGAGAATGGTCCTTGAATTTGCTTAAGAAATAATTCCCAAGAAATCAGTAGTTACGAACAATTAAGTCCCCGTGCTAGGTTAGCATCTGAGACAGGAAGCTATAATGCATCAGGTATTAAACCTGAGGAGAAAAGCTTGTGTTCCTGCTATTAAAAGCCATTGTCAAGAGCACTGTGCTGTGGAGCTAAAGGGCAGGAGCCTCGTTCTTGGGGGTCCCTGCCGCTTTGCACCTATTCGAATGCAGGACACACTTGGCTGGACTGATAATATTTATTCAAGGGCTTGTTAAGGGACATGGAAAAATGTGCTTTTTCGTCTTGAATTTATCAGCCTCAGCCTGATAGCAAGAGGGGATCCGAATGCAATTCAAAGAGTAAAAATGATAAAAGAAACATGTACAGGCTTTTCCAGGTATTCTGTAAGCTGTTTCCAAGTAACCTTGTGCATGGTAATGTACTTTGTCCTGAGATTTTGCAAAGGCCTGAATAGTGTCTTTTGTGCAGATAGGTGCATGATCTGGATGCCAAGAAGTGAAATAACTTCCTTTGCCTTCCCCACGCTGGATTTTCTACATCTAGAATAATCACCACTCTCTCATTCAAATCAAAATGAGTTGGTGGTTTGGGGATAGAATCTGTAATGTCTATCTGCTGCTTTCACTTCACCCGATGCAGTTTGGCCGATGACATGGGGCGACAGAAAGAGCTCCATTATTGTTGTATATGGAAGTTTTTCCAGAAAGTTTCTTGTTAGTTTCTCAGCTTCCCTGAATGGTACAAAGGTTTTAATATTTTTGTATGAGTCCTATCTCTACGCATGAATGAATAGAAACACACAGATCAATAGACATGGGATAGCAGGATAGCTGCAGAGAGATGTACACCTAGCGGATATACATCACAGGTTCCTTAAAGATGTGCTGCAAAGCTTTTTAAATAAAAGATGTTTAAGAACCTAAATTACTAACAGGAGGTGTGTGCAGGCTTAAAAGTTCCACTGACATACATAGTTTGTAAAGGGACTTGAGTTTAAGGTTCTGTGCCTCTTCTGTGAGGACTTGTACTTTCATAGACATCTAAGGCAGTGGTTCTCAACCAGCAGTACATGCATCCCTGGGGGTACATAGAGCTCTTCCAGGGGGTACATCGACTCCTCTAGATATTTGCCTAGTTTTACAACAGGCTACATAAAAAGCACTAGCCAAGTCAGTACAAACTAAAATTTCACACAATGTCTTGTTTGTACTGTTCTCTATACTATACACTGACATGTAAGTACAATATTAATATTCTGATTTATTTATTTTATAATTATATGGTAAAAATAAGAAAGTTGGCAAGTTTTCAGTAACAGTGGCTGTGACACTTTTGTATTTTTATGTCTGATTTTGTAAGCAAGTCGTTTTTAAGTGAGGTGAAACTTGAGGGTAAGCAAGACAAATCAGACTCCTGAAAGGGGTAAAGTAATCTGGAACGGTTGAGAGCGACTGATCTGAAGCAGTACAGGGCTTGCAGGGGAGTACGCTGTCTGTCTGCCGTGTGGAGAATGGCCCGTTAGGCTGAAGATATCAGCCCACAAAGCCATTGAGAGCAGGAGCTACCCCACAGCAGGTTTGATAATTAATTTTAAAAGGGTGTGAGCTTCTGTCTTTGTCCCAGCATTTCTAAGCTATGGTAATTCGTGCAGTTTGTGTATTCCCCACTGGAGGATAGCGGGGGAACTGAAAACAGGGAGTATTGCTGTTTGGGGCAAGCAGTTTGTTTATACAGCCCACTACAGCTAGTGTGAACCTGGTGGCTTTATTTCTTTTACTCTTTCATGGGTCAGACTGGCCTGTCTTCTGAAAAGGTCAAACCACTGCAAAAGTGACACATGCGGCGGCAGTTTCTTAAGGTCTGAATAAGGCTCTTAGCAATTTAGGATCCACACACTACAGGATTGCATTAGTGCTTGAGAATCAGAAAGTGAAAGTGACTCAAATTAGACCAGACCAGCTTCATTGCTGAGGGTGAGTGTGAAGTGCAAAAAAATAAGCAAACCACATCGGTATTGGGAAGCAAATAACATTTCTCATATTCTTTGTTTTATAATCTGGAGTGATTGTAATAACACAAGTAAAAGTATTAATCTTTTAAACTAGTGTTTTTATCGTTCACTTTTTGTTTGTTGTACTAATTATTTGTGCCTTTCCCCTTGTAAGCCTCGAGTTATTTGTCCAGTTCATCCTATGCAGATGAATAGGATTAGTACAGGAAAATGGGAAGAATTGTGTGTGTGTGTCCTGTATGAGTGGAGTGAGGTACACTGTGAATTCCAACATGCCAAGGGAGAACATTCCTGTAAAATCCACGTAGGTGTCACTAAGCATTGACACTTGTTCAGATGAAATACCACCAACATAGATTCTTGAAAATGGCCGTTTAAAGGTTGTCTAGCTGCATTGTACCTACTCAGGATGCCACAAACAGAGGCAACATAAGAATTTTGAATTAATTATTTTATATTTGATCCATAACTCTTGAAAAGTTTCTGCAAATAAGGATCATCGTGCTTTTTTCTATTCATTAAAGTCTGCTGTTTGCCTATTTATCTGTCTGTCTAGAATAGATGCCTAGGTATGATGAATTTCATGGCAGAAGCAAAATGGCATAGTCATTTGATGCAGAATATATTCATTTTCTGTCCCTTGTAAACATTTCAGAGTGCAAATGCAAAAATGTTTAAAAATACAATAACCCAAAAGGAGTCTTGAAGGGAAGAGAGAACACTGCTCCATTGTCTTTCTGCAGCAAACTCTTTCCTTGCACGTCACTGGAATGTCTTTTTGCGGTATCTGTGCCCTGAAAATATATGGAGTACAGTTTCTGAAGAGAAAATAGAAAGTGTTTGCAGTGGAGCTGCAAACAAGGAAGGTAAAATGGTCGTGAGTGGTTGCAGTTCTTGCATGAACTGCTTTTCAAAATCCCGCACATTCTCAAGAAATGTAGAGAAAAAAATTTCCTCTCTCACCAAAGGTTTGCCTGTCAGTGATCAGGTGTCATGGAGACCAACACTCGAAATGTATTCTTATTTCTCTCTCTCTCTCATACACTATATGTATATTGTATGTGTTTGTATTTGTGTGTGTATATATATACACACACACACACACACAAAGGATCCAATTATGCCCTCAGTTGTATCTAGGCCCCTTGTGTATATACATTGCAGCTGTGACCATCTGAATGAGAGAGATTTAAAAAACAAACAAACATGACACACATACACAAATCTTTTTTCAGAAGGGGAAGTTTAAAACTGCCTTCAAATTAATCCCAAAAGAAGGGATCTCTCTCCCCCTGAGTGGGACTTGGCAGGTGCATATGTGATTTATTCACACACAAACACCCAGTAGGAAAATACTTTGTGTGTATGTACTGTGTGGTATATACTGTGCTCCAGGGACAGATCTTGAGAATGTTTAAAGGAGAAAATTTCAATCGAGGACTCTGAAATAAACCAACAAGTTTCAGTGGGTTGGATCCCTCAGCAATTCTTTTCAGCATGTAATGTATTTTGAATGTTGTAAGGAAGGACCATAACCAGAGCAACTCAGCCATCTGGAGAGAGGCATGTTAAAAACTAAAAAAATTAGAAGGCTGTTGCCTGGGTCGCTGGCCATTGAACAGCCCCGGACAGGATGTGTGAATGTTGCTTAAAGCAGGGGCGTCACTTTCTTTTTCTTCCTCCCCTTTGTAATAATTCTTTATCCAAATACTTGTAGTAAATGAAACCTGCTGCAGTGAAAGGTGCATTATCTATTCTTGGCCACTCCTCAGGTCCTTGGTGGTCCTAATGTCTAGTGTGTTGAGGGGTAAATATTTGGCCACTGTGCTAGCCACTTCTGCACAGCCCCTGAGTGACCCTGCATTCATTAGCTGGGAATTTCAGTGCTTTGAATCTGATTGAATCAAAATATTGTTTTTACAAGTTGATGAAGGCTTGATTGATGTGGGTCCTGCTGATTCTTTAAAGGATTAAATTGTATGTACAGATTACAGACTCCTGCCTGTCACTGCTTAAATGGGAATTGTTTTTAACAAAGCTTTTTAAAAAAAGTCCCATAATCTGGTGTGTGTGTGTGTGTGTGTCTGTCTGTCTGTGTCTCTCTCTCTCTCAATTCCAGTCAAACTGAAAGTCTCCTTTTCATGCGAGTACCATCCCCTCTCCCTGAGCAAGGGCAGGAAATAGATGGAATCTCTCGGTTCCAAGCTTTGCAAGGCTGGGAGGAGGTGGAGAGCACAATTCACCTCTCGCTGAGACGGCTATCAGAGGCACTGAGCTGTACAACTTTGCTGCTGACCCACACAATCCCATGGGCAATAGCAAGGAGCTATCAGGTCTCTAGCCCTCCCTCATGCAGAGAGGGAGGGGCAGGCGGGGAGCAAATAGATACACTGAAGAGGGTAAATGGAGATCTGGGGAGGATCTCCCGCAAGGTACTGGTGCTGGCAGTTGACCAGGAAAAGCTTAAACTGTAGGTTATGTTAAAGAAAGAATTCAGCGGGCAGTTATTTTATAAAGAGAAAAGCACTGCAGACAGAAAGTTCCTTTCCTTCATATGTGGGACAGGTTGGGGGTTTTGTTTTTTGTTTTCGTCCTAGAGACTTACAAAACCATAATCTCATTTCACTGTAAACCTGTGAAATCGAAAAATGGCTTGTTCCTATCACTGCTGTGCTGTATAATGAATCAAACCCAACAAAGATCTAAAAGAAACAATCAGAGGAAAACAAAACTTAGCATGGGCCTTGCTGAAGGATGTACAGGATGCATCACTCTACTAACTGTTTAAAATGGGCACATGGCCACTTTCAGAATTACTGCTCTTTGGATTTACTGTTGCCACTGAGTCTCTTTGGGAGAGTGAGATATGGCTGTGGCCGCCCTGTGCCAAGGGTGAGCTCCCACTAAGACAAGGGCAAGGGAGGAAATAGGGGAGAGGAGTGTGTTTAAAAGCCATCAAGGGAAGAGAGAGTAATAGAACAGCAAGCACATCACCATAATTGCTTGACATTTCACCCAAAACACATCAAACACAAGAGCAAGTGATTCTAAAATGAAGAGAAGGAAGCAAACTTTCCGAATGAAGATCCAAGGAAAGCAGCCACCAGAGTCGGGCCAGGGTGAAATCCTCCATGGCAGTAGATAACGCTCCCCACCAAGCTGGAGGCATTCTGGCCACTTCTTGACTTTTTTTTACTTTTCCTTGAAAAACACAGCGGCCCTTGGTTGGTTTGTATATGGAGATGTTTTACACCACGAAGTCCTTCCACCATTGTCTAGCATTAGTGTATGAATAATGGATCTCAGCCTCCCAGCCAATTCTTACTGCCAGGAGAACCATGTTTGTGGAAATAATTAAATACAAGTAACAAAAATATAAATGAACAGTAAGCCACCAAGCCTCTCATGTATGCAAAAGACTCTCTTCATTGAGGGGGAGCCAAGCATTTTGTAGCTAAGGAAAAACACAATTATCTAATGACCTGCATTCCAAGGACATGAAGAACAACCGTATGATAGACACAGGACAAAGGTTGTTTTTAGGGGGCGCTGCTCTACAATAATTTGTTCACAGCACAAACTTACAAATGTGTGTCGTAGTGTGTGATCCTTTTGGGATTGTTGTTTGAAAATATACTTTGGAGCTCTTCTATTTCGTCTGTTTGCATGGGCTGTCGCAAAGAATGGCATTTGATGGTCGTGAGTTCTGGGGGGAGAGAAGCGGATTGTGTTCTGTGTTTTGTAGGGGCCTGAATTCTGTTGGCTGTCAGGGGTGGCTGCTGCTGAATTTTCTTTTTGTTTTTGTAACTGGTGTCAGGGCACCTAGATCTCGTGGCTAGGCCTCCTCTTTTGTTGTAGAAATCTAAATAAATTAATTCATGCTGCTTAGCGTGGACACAGGTTACAGGATATTGGCACAAAACAAGAGATTTTCTCTAAACCAGAGGATGGGCTGTCACCCAATCCATCATAAGTCAAAGGGCCTTATCCTGGAGTCATTGTCTCCGTATTGTAAATTTACAAAATTCTAGGCCAAGTGGGCTCAGAGTATGGCCTACAGCTGACCTCTGTAGCATAGAGCTGTAAACAAATTGCAGACCCCTTCATTCACTCCTGCCCTGACAATTTGATCTGAGTGACCAGGCTACAGAGCATGTTAAGAACTAGTCGCTATGGTCGCAACTTCATACTACAAGTGAGGGCCCTGTAAACTGCTTCATTTTATACAAAATATGGATGTTCTTCAGTGTGTGTGTATGTGCGTATATAGTTAATGATATATTTTATTAACCACCAAAACTTCCTCCAGATGCTGAACGGATACAACCTAGGTTTGAAAAATGCACTGCAATTTGTTTCTGAGAGATTGTGTTTTTGTAGGATTGTGAAGTACGGGGAATTGGGTTTTGCCTTCTGGATGAAGCAGGAGCACTGAGGAGTCTATTACTTCCACGCTCTGTCTCTCCTTTGACACCGTGTAGCATGAGAACGTAATAATGAGTTCATGGAATGGTTTCAAGAAACATTTTGTCCAGAAGGGATATGTTGTCGAATAATCCAGCCTGGCGAGCATCCCTCTAGTACCTGGCTACTTCTGTAATAAAGAATTGCCAAGTTGAAAATAGGTTTCCAGGGATTCATCTTGGTATTTAGCTATAAACTGAAGTTATCATCCTTCAAATTACAAATACTAACCGGTTAACCTCACACACCCCTCTGAGGCAGGGGAGTGGTTTTATCTGCATTTTACACAAAAGGAAACTGAGGGACCTGCCTGTGGCCAACAAAGGGGTCAGTCTTGGAGCTAAGAATAGCACTCTGGTATTCCTGGTTCTCGGTGACCTGCTCAGACCACTAGTCCACACTTCACACTAAGAATACAATGTACATTATAAATGTCTGTCTTGTAGCTATGGATAGGCTTGTGCATTTTCCCTACCTATGCCCAATTCTAATAAACTAACTGCACTTTGTTGATTTCTAATTCAAATTATGGCCCAACACAGCCTTCCATTTTTCCCAACAAAACTTTCTGATAGTGATTGTAGCAATATAATTTTATTGATTATAGTTATTCTATGGATAAAGCAAAATTATACTGGAAGATGTGCCAGGAGGCTGTTGATTTTTGGTCTTTCCCTCTTCCTGTTAATCCTGTTAGGAACTGGTGGGTTTGTTTAGCTTTATACACCTCATCAGTCATCACCTGAGTCTGAGGGTGAAGATTCTGCAGAAACTTTGTCCCATTTTGGCATTTAAGTCCTCAGATTTTTCCTTGCCTAGAAGACAGCTGGACTGAGGGCTGGGGCTCTGGTCAGCGGGTTGCACACTATATCTCCAGTATTTTCTTTAATCTAGGTATTTACCAAAGCTACTGAATTCAAACTTGTTCATAATGTACCCAACAAATAAACAACAGCACAAGATTTATTATACTCTGCCTTTCTCCTGTCTTGTGGTGAGGATTCAGCAGCTATGGTGAGAAAAGGTTTTAATGTATTTTTTATCCTCTACATGTTTTTCATAATTTCCAATAGATATATTTTAAATAGGTGTCATATTGAAATGACCCTTCCAAACTCAGCGATTCTGCTGCTGCCCGAGCCATGCATTCATTGTCTCCGACCACTTGGCTGATTCTGATGAGGAAACACATGCTCGTGTTCTGTCTTTTAACACTGGACTGATACCCACAGGCCTCTCCCTAAGAAATCTATTTTTCATTCAACAATTTTTTGTAATAATTGTTCATGCTGATTTGAACACGTTTTAATTTGTTTTTGGATCTGAATTGGTTCAAGAAGAATAACATTTGTAACAAATATAGATTTTTGCCATGGATTTTTTTTCATTTAGATAATCACTCACCAAAAAGTGAAATCCTCCATTTTCAGTGTAAGAAGTCTAGATTTAATAACAACGTTGCATGTATTTCAGTATATTTTAATATTTTCTTAAAGTGTGTGTGTGTGCTGAGATGTGTGCAGTATACAGTTATACAAGATGCAAACAGACTTTAATAACAAATTAAAGAGCAGTTTGTATTCATCTTAAAATAGCCCACAGCTAAATGCAAGTAAATATCTCTGCAGCCAAACTGAAATGTGCATGGACGGGGTTTCATCATTTAGCCTCCAGATTACAAGTTACATAATTTTTAAAGGTTTTTTTTTTAAATATAGACTCATACAATGGGGTTTGCTTATTTCTTGTATGAATCACAGTTTTATTTAATACAGAAAACGATTCAGATATTCTTTTTCACTCATGCTAAGTATTTAGATTTCCCTTTTTGTCATTCTTAACTCAGAAAAGAGAAGAAAAATGCATTTGTAATTGTTTAAAATTGTCAGTAACATTTAATTTCTATCAACAATTTCTTAATTGTTGCTTTAAAAAGCAAAGCTTCAACGTGTCAGTCTAAACTGCACAACAAAAGGTTTTTTAAGAAATCACAAATTATGCTGTTAACATTTACCAATTTCAGTAACTACTGATTAGATTAGAGATAATTATTCCTCATAATTTCACCACTGAAAAAGCTATATGTCTAGTCATATCAGAACATCTAAACGAAATTATAGAGAAACAATTTCTTTGCACAATGTTTGCAGACTTATTCAAGAATGAAAGATTGAAGGTTTTAATTTTATCCAGTATTTCTTTAATTAAAATCTCTTACAAATCTAAAGTTTTAGATCTGATTTGGCTTTTCTATTGCAAAACACCACAATCTCTTTAGAATAATTTTATAGCTGTGTTCCTTAGAATAAAAGTAAAATAAAATATATCTAATTTTAATATATTTCAAGTTATTTTTCAAATCATTTCTTTATAAAACTGAACAAGGTGTAACTAATAGTAATATCTGCCATTCTGCATTTCCCCCCACAATTAAATGAAAAGCAAATGATATTAATGGGGTGAAATACATGTGCAGAAGAAAAGTGGAGAGATTTAAACTGTGCAACTAGTTTAAAATGGAAATGTAGGTGAACTTCTTTGTCGTGTTTTAAATATTTCAAATGAAGTCTTTTAACAGCAATGTGAAGAATGGCTTCAGCCCTAAAAAAAGAGTGCCCTGCTTCTTCAACAAAGAGCTTTGACTTTAGTTAAGAACTCAGGACTATTATCAAAATTAGAAATGTCATTTTCTGCATTATTTTAATGGCAAGCTTACCTTTAGTAGGATATGTCCTTTCTGACATGATATAAATGTTTTAAAATAAAAAAAGCATTGAGGGAATTAGAGAAACATTTTAATCTTAATTATTCATAAATAGCTACCTCAAGTCCATTTTCACAAAATGTCAGTTGACCAAAAACATGCTTATTTTGCATGAGAAAAAGAATATTTATGCTGTAAAAGAATGCTAAATCAATGTATATTTAAGTTAAAATGAAATTTGCAAATCAGAAACAACCGTCTATCACAAAATTCCATTAACAGCACAGCATTTGCCACAGAAAATGCAACAATGTTATGAATTTGTTAACTCTTTGGCTAACTGACTGAAGAACCTCATGATAAGGGACCGTTATTCTTTATCAAGAATTTGTCAGGAGGTCTTTGATAACTTTATCTTAAATATTTGGTAAAAGTCCAGTTGTTTTAAAAATATTTATCAGTAAAGTTCCAAGATGCAAGTGCAAGTCATGTAAATATTTGAGAAGCTTTATAATAATTTTCCTAATCTCTGCTCAAGAGACATGGACTGACAAACAGACATTTGAATATACTGCACGCTTCTAAGTTTAACAAATTCTGTCTATAGAGATGTCTAGAAAAGACTTCCTATTCAATTGCTAAGTAAATTTCACAGCAAATGATCAGTTTGTTCTTTTAACTATGCAGATTAAGGTAATAAAATGGAGTTTTCAGGAGGAATTAATTGTTCCTCTCAACCATCCTAGTACCCATGCTATTTGTGTTCATGCTGTCCTGCATGGCTGCTTGTATGTTTGTATATATATACAGGTTTCATTGGCAGACCTAATTTCAGAATACATAATGCATGATTTTGAAACCAATTTGTTATTGTAATAAAATATTTTTAGGAATGCATGGAGGTACTTGAGAGAAGAATGTTAAATTATACATGCATTGTGGCCGAGTGCATTTATTTAGCTCAGTGTGCAGGTGAATCTCCCCATGACCTTGGCACTTACAGGGTAGCATAGAATAACAATCAAAGCTAGGATTGGAAATCCTACCATTTCCAAATATTAACAACTTCTTTCAAAGGAAATGCTGATTTCAGCATTTATGTTAATGGAAACATCAGTATCCCTTTCAGAGACCTTTAAAAAGAAGCCATGATCTTAATAGGATTAAAAGCCATGCTTTTTTATTTTCAAAATGCTAATTTGTTTTCTGCATTCTGTTTTCATATCAGGTCTTGTTATTCAGTACGCTGGGATCTAGGGGACACTGAAAGCTGCCAGAAATGCATTGGTAATGATAGGAAAGCTACATAAAAGGTTTCTGTCAGAAAGGAATTCTATATTCTTCCCGAGCAGAGTTCCTCCATTCCTGTTAGTCGGTTTGAGAAACTAAATGCAGTGGTGCTGTTAGGGTGGGGTGTGTGGAGGAGTTTGCTTTGTATTTCTCTCTGTTGATCCTTTCACATTAAGGAACAAACATTAGTTATTAGAGGTGCATTAATTGACACAGTCTGTGACCCATATTAGTGAGAAGAACTGATTTGTCCAGAGAAGTTTGGCTGTGAAATTCCGAATAGCCTGAGGCACCTGACATTCTGTAATCTGCTTATTTTTGCAGGCTTTCACAAGCAGCTCTCCCATCGCTGTTCATGCTGAACAGTGGGGTGTAGAGAGGAGGCCAGAACAGAGATAATCATTTACCATGTAATTTGTTTTGAGATTCCTTTGATAGATTTCAAAACCGAAGCATCCTGCAAGAGAACATAGCCCTTAAAACCTTTAAGTCAAGCCGGTTCTGTGCTTGGTGGTGGGTTATGCAGTGTGTCTCAGCAGGAGACCACCCTAACGAGTGGACACCCAAGGCACTGACCACTATCAATGGGGACCCTCTATTTATTTAATGGCTTTTAAACATTGCTTCTATTCCTTTTTCTCCTACAATGACTCTTATACTTAATGCTGTCAGTGTGGGAGAAGAACAGTGAAAGTACAGTTCAGTGCAGGTTGATGAAAACCATTTGCAGCAATCAAGAGAGGCAGGTAATTTTCTGGACAGATTTGTTTTGTAAATGAGGTGTTCCATTTGTGGAGCTCAGGCTTTATGCTTTGCTGGTTAGCAGGTGTGCTGATGTACCAGAGCTTTCACGTGTTCTGCACTGGTTAGGGGATATTCCTTCTGTTCACAAACTTTTGTTTCAATGACTCCACAAAGGCATGAAACTGAGGGATTTTATATTCAGAATATCAAACCTTTCATCCAAATGGGGAAAGGATCTGAAGGAAAAAGTAGTGGGTTTTGTATCTTCTTGTGATTTTAATATTTGTTACCTGGCCTATAATTTGTTTTCTAAGTAAAGAAACATAAGGGAATTTTGTTAAAGAAAAACCTACTGTGAATCATCCCCAGCTGCCAGCAGAAACCCAGGAGGCGATTTTTTTTTCACTTTTTTGCTTTCAAAGAAGATATTTGCATTCTTCCCTCCACCTTTTCTTTGTTGTTGAACTGACATTGTTTGCAAGGATCCATGTTGCTTCTCGTGCTTAATTGATTTCTAAAAGTTTTCTTCCCATTTAGAACAGTTGTTTTTGACTGTTTTCCAGTTACAAGGGCGGAGAGTCACATAAAAGAAACTGTCGTCTTTGCTTTGTTACTTTGTGTGGTGCAGTGGTTTACATTTAATGTCTTTTTTTTTTTTGTAATAACCTTTGGATTTCTCACAAAACTCAAGGAGTTTGTCCAAATTCTGGGATCATTACCAACTTCTCTACAGGTCACATTTAAAGGTATTTAGGCACCTTACCATGCAGATAGAGAGCTAGTGGGATTTTCAAAAGCACCTAACTCCCATGGAAATCAATCCTGCTATATGCATATCTGCATCTTTAGGCACCTAGACACCTTTAAAAATATGGCTCTGGGTCCTTACAGAGATGACACAACAATCTGTGGCCATGGAAATCTTTAGGGCTATGCCTTTCACTGGCTATGGTTGTGCTAGAAAAAGCACAAATCTGTGGGTGAATAAAGCTTTGGAAAGGCCCCTTAAACTTATAAAATTGTAACTGAATAAGTGCCTTGAGATGACAGGTCAGGAAACTCTTAAATTGGATGTTAGTTCCTCACAGCAAACTCTGTGTCTTCCTCTTTGATGCCCAGCACAATGCCCTGATCCTGAGTGGGGCCTCTGGGTGCTACCCGAATACAAATAACACTTATCATAACAAACACAACATGCTGGTTTTATAATACATGACTTTTCATTGAGGGCTTAAAATGGTCTCAGAAGTGCAGGGTCTGTCAGAGTTGGATGATGGAATCACACTAGTTTGCAACAGTTCTGTAAGGGAGATGGGGGGAAACCTATTGAAATGCATTTGTAATACTGCTGCTTGGTCTGCCAGCAGGCTGGCACGTTTTAATAGCAGAGAACAGAAGGAAAGTGGATAACAAAGTGAAATTTGCTAATCAGGATGCTGTATGACTTCAGTAGTCACCAAGAGGGGTGTGAGGACAAACCCAGGCCCATAACGGGGCACAGCATGCTCTGAAATACTGATCCGCAAAGTGCAAAACCAAAGTCAGCAGACAGACAATGAACCAATGAGATTTCTTACAATTTGCATTGAATGTAGAAGCCCACTTATGGTGCATTTATGTATCACAATATAGTGTCCTGAGAAGATCAAGAATCTTACAGGAAAATATTCCTGTCACAGATTCAGGGGCTCTGCTCTATGCGCTGGCCTTTAACCAGTTTTCTAGGAGTCACCCTTCGGCGTTCTGGACACGAAGGCTCCCCACTATTCCACAGCAGTTGGCCCATGGGTGCCACAACTCCAAGACATGGCCTTCAGGCTCCAGTGATTCATGTCTCTGGCTCCCTGCTGCCAGTCCAGCCAAGCAAGACGACTCTGGGAGATTTGTTCTACCCCTTCAGGGTGCAGTGCTCTCGGAAAATCAGTGCAGCGACACCAGGCAGCCTTTCAGAGCAAAGTAACAGTTTCTTAGTCACCTGGCATACAGAATCTGAAAGTGTTTGGGTTAGCGTGAGAGAGGCAGACAGAGGATTTGGCTCCTGTTGGAGGAAGCCAAGGCTTTGCCATTTTCTATTTCCCCGGTGCCCATCCTTGCCCGCTCTGCCCCCTTTTGTCTCTCAGTCTCTGTGTCTGTGAGCCCTGTTCTTATCACAGGTTCCTGTCACCACCAGGCCATTGTCCTTGCACTGTAAAGCCACGCTGAGTTCACATGTTCAGCTGCATTACGTGTCAGTTATATAGTCACTGGGGTTCCCACGGTGGTCCTGGCTCCTCTATTGGTATGTGTTGCTTCCGGGTAGCCCTTGCTGACTCATTAATGCTACTCCAGAGAGCTGTGTGACACACACATCGTGCTTCCCCTCTGTCCCAGGGGGAAAATCCGTGCCCCATCCCAAGGGGTAATGGTTCTCAGGGGATGGATACAGAGTCATACAGATCATTCATAAAATGTTACAGAAAATTCCCACACTTGTCACAGTCCCAAAGTGGGGATGGGCTGTGGTGTGCCCAAACGGAAAGCAGGACTTCAGATTCTGGCCTTGCCAATTAGACCCAATTCAGCATGTCTGGACCCCTATACAGCCCATTTCCCAATGGGCATTGGTTTCTGTGCCTGAGCACACAGCAGGATCCACCAGCCCAAGAACTGCTGTTAACATTTGAGCACTTTGGTTTTTCGTACCATGTGATGTGTTTTTAAACATCATCATCATTCTGTGATTAAAGGATTTTACTGATAATTGCAAAATGAAAAGAACTGCAAACTCCCCACCTGTTTCCCTTTGTTCAGCTGCATTAGGCAGCTGATGTAACACCCCACCCCCTCCAAGATGTGTACTAACAGAGTGATATAGTTTACAAAATCATATAAGAACTACTCAAATCCCTTGTAAATATTCTTAGTGAAGCTGTCTCGCTCAGACCTCTGCTGGAGAGGCTATGGAACTAGAGATACTCTACTGCATATACCATAAATTTCCCCACATTTCACTCTGATTTTTCAGGTTGAAAGAGGTGGAAATAGCTCATTTATCATAAGGCAGCATAATATTTAAGAACTTTAAAGTTGTGCTTGCTGTTGGTGCAAATCTTTTTGGGCAAGAAGTGACACTTTCTCTAAACTTTATTCTTGTGTCAGATAATCCTGACACCTGAATCCTTCCAGCAAGGTGTAGTGTTAGCAGTCTTCAGTCTTCCTTCTGGTTTTCTGAGAGCAAAATGACTGCCAAAACAATTAGTGCTATCCAAGTGGAAATAGACCTTTATCTCTGGTGTTCACCAGTGGGTGTCCTCTCTACTTTGTTTAGAAAGGATTTCTCTTAGAATTTTATCATAGCTCTGTATGGAAGCTACTCAATCCCATGCAATATAGAGATGCATTTATATTATTAACAATATAAGTGCAAGTTAAAGGATTATGTAACATCATTTCAGGATAATTAGTTTACGACACATTCCTCTTTAATATGTCTCACTTTATAAGAAGTACTGGATGCTGCTGCATAGCAGAATTTTTCCAGAGCCATATTTTGTGTCATTGGCTTTAGAAATGCAACTAAATGGTTTACAGTATCTCAAAAAAGTCTCCTTTATTTGCGGGAAGGATTTTCCGCTTATCTTTCTGTAATGGTGCAGTAGCTTTGCTTGGGGGTGGATTCTGAAGTATCACTTAACATCCATCCATTTCCTTAAGATTCTTGATAACATGGTTTGTATTTCACCACTAATAAATAGGCCAGGTTTCTTAGCATGGCTTTAAAAAACAGTAAATGGGATCCTCTTAATTAGTCTGCATTTTGTTTCTTTTGCAGGGTGCGTATTTTCTTTCTTTCCATCTGTCTGTCTGTCTGTCTGTCTAGAGCAAGTTGTGTTTTCTCTTCTTCCCCCTCTACTCCTGGTAGAGTATGTGGGTCTCTGCTAGGAGGTGGTGGCGTGTTGCTTTCGTCTCTTCCCCTTCCTGTATTATCCAGGCCTGCTGCCAGCCACATTGAGAGTTTACACAGCCCATCACTGGACAGGTCAGAGCATCCAGCTGAGAACTTTCAAAACCAAACTGCGCAGACAGAGAAATTCCCAAACCAGGTGCTTTTTGGACAAATTCCAGAAACCACACTGAGAGAAATATGGTACCCAAAGCCCTGATACTGATTTGACTAATATTTCATTTTACAGAGAAGTGTTTTACTGGAGTAGCCTGTGACTGGTCCCCTTTAGACGTTAAAAATATTCCCACTGTGGCAGTGGCAGAAGCAGAAATGGGCAGAGGTTTAAGTTTGCTTTCTCTGTGTTTTAGGCTTTGGCCAAGTTACCCTGCTGCATGCAGGAGTCTCTTGCTTTTCATTTTTTGAAGCAGAAGTATAAGTCTGTTTCAGGATATAGAAGAGAGACACAAAGCTGCAGCTCAGTCATTCAGATACACACAAAGAGCATAGAGACGGATCAAATCCTCAACATATTTGAAAAAAAAAAGTATTGAAGAACTTAGCACAATATGGGAACTTTCTCTCTCCATGAAATCCACTTTCTAAAATATAATAAATAAATAAAATTAAATTGAATTTAGCAAATCAACACAAAATAAAGAACAGAATTTTTCCATCCGCAGAAAAGTATTGAAAATGGTTACGTCTGTCCCTTCCAAGTAACACACTCTGGGCCAAATTCCTACCTACTCTAAAACCATTAAAGTAAATGGAGTTGTCTCATGCTTGACTTTGGCCCACTGGTGTTTTATGCACTGTGTATCCCAACTGCGTATAGCTGCAGCTCAGATTTGAAATTGTTTGAAACAAGAAAAACTTTTTAATTTAAAATTTGATGATATTTAGTTAGGAAAAAATGCAGAGGAAAGAGGAATAAGAGGAAAAGCGGCTGCTCTGCGGTGGCTCTTTGGTCTGGATGAAAATTGGGAAATGGCCACCACAATCTTGTGATTTGTTTGACTCTGGGTAAAATCGGGTCAAAAAACACAGGTGAAAAGAAGAATCTTGATGGACAAGCTCCGAATTGTGTACTTTTTTCCCTTGGGTCTTTAATAGATGAAATATCAAGTGAAACAAGCCTTTTTAATTTTGTGTATTATGTCTAGCTTTTAATAACAAGGTATGCTGGAATGGAAATAGATAATACTGGTCTTATAAAATGTAACAGCCAGTTCCTGTTCCGAACACAAATCTGCTTGCAGGACCTTGTTGTGGGCTTAGAGCTGACAAGTTTGCAGATGATACCGCTTGCTCCCTAATCAAAGTCAGATGCTATTCCTAAGCAACTTTCTCACTGTCACCACATCTCTTACCACGGAGAAGGGCTAGCCAGAGTCTGTGAGAGACCTTTTTGTTCTGGGAACGTCTGCCATATTTTTTTTATCTTTGTTTTCTGTTAGTTTTTAATTTGAGGGGTTTGCATTGGCCAATGATACATGAGAGTGAATGGGGGAAGTAATCTGAAGGGAGCTGATGTCCATAGGACATCTGTTTAAATTCAGCTTTCAGACAGAGAGAGAAGCCCGTGTGCCTTCAGTTTGTTCTCTGGAAACGGCCCGCAGCGAAAGGAGAGTATTTAGTTTGAGAATTCATTAAATAATTCTGCACACAGCACTTCAAATAGAACACAAGCCCAAGAGAAGAGTTTAGGTCAAATTAAACAGTTCAGTGTGGCTACAGCTGTTGTCAGGGTATTCAGATAGAGAGAACACACTGAACTGCAGATTGAGTGCAATATTTTGTTGTTGTTTTAAAGGCAGCAAAGGAATTTTGATTCTGGGGAGTAAAAGAATATTAATTGGAGGTGTTTATATGATTGTGTGCTTCATGTTTTGCATCGTCCTCTCAGTTCTTCCAAAGAGGAAAATACTATCTCCTATACACTGATTGCTTGTTATTAACTGTCCTGTAGCTTTGTGTATTTAATTGACTTGTTCTCCTCCGCTATGAAATTGGAAAGTATGCAGCCCTTGTCATCCAGCTCTGTGCACTGTGGTGTGGATCTCATGCATTAAATACTGCGTGACAAGAAAAAGTGCTCTGCTTCCGCATGGCAAGAGATGCCCAAAGTGTCGTGTAGTGTGTGCTGGCACAGGGAATTTTGTTTTAGGAGCTCTGTTCCCACGAAAAAATCCTGGTGCTAGACACTTGGTGCATAAACATTTAGGAGTTGGAGTGTCCCCCGTTTACAAAAGGACCTGCTCGCTCGCGCTCTCTCTCTCTCAAAGAAACCCAGTAGGCAGTGGGCAATAAACGTGAAAGTAAAGATGGGAGTCAATGGAAATGTTGTAATGTGTCTGAGCAGAAGCATTAGAAACTGTCCAGAGACGATGAGCTATTCAGAAATTTGCATCCCAAGACTGTGCCCTGCAGCTCCTCCAGAACCTCTTTTCTCTACTGACAGATTTTTTTATTCCCAACACCTCGGCACTTTCAGACTGCGCTTGTGACCCCCTCCCCCCCCCTTGTCTGACACACTGCTTCTCCTTCACTGGTTGTGGATTTATACTTTTTGCTTTACTGCTGCCACTTTTGAGCTCGATTTGAAACGTAAACTCCTCTCCCTCCCCTTGAAGCCAGGAAACAGGCTGGAATATACTGCCCCTAATGAGCAGTTTGAGAGAAACTTTGGTCTAATTTGTACGGTTGGAAGTGGTTGTGATCTCTGATTTATCTCACAACGGGATCATCTTTTAGAACATGATCGTTGTGCTTGCCGGTGGCGTGGACCTTTTTGTTTTGTTTTGGGGATTGTTGTGTAGTGTTGCTCGCTTGCTTAGTAAGTTATTTCTTCACCTGTGTTACTCCCATCGTGAAATCCTGAATTGCTGACAGTTTACTGTGTGCACTGTGACTAGACAGTAGAGTTTGCAAAAGTCTGCAGGCCAGAATTCATCGTAAATGGACTTCATTCCCCCCACCCGCACCACCCAGCACACGCACAGTGTACAGCAGTGATTGTCTCTTAGACAGAAGGTTCCATTTTTAAACAAACTTCATCTCTGCGGACGTTTGACAGAGGTCAGGAAGGTCTGCAGACTCATCCTCTCAAAACAAAACCCCTGAAACATTTGAATTAAGTCACCTCTTGAAACTCCATCCCCCGGCCCGCGCACCCCTCCCCCAAAAATGGATGGGTTTTCTCTGGAGAACAATAAGCCTTCTCCTCTTTTGGTGCCTGTCCAGTGCGGAAGGAAAAAGATGTGGTCAAAGTGGCAGGCTGTCCAGCTTTCTTTTGAGCCAGACAGATGGTGAAGGTTAAGTGACAGCTCTGTGACTGCCTCTTCTGAAGTAATTGGAGATAATTTGTATTTTGAATGAAAACTTGACCACTGTCAGAAGAAAGGAAGGTTAATATGTAAACGACTTTACATTATCCCCTGTTTTGGGTTTTTTTCTTTTTCTTTTTTTTTTTCCTTTCCCCTTTTAGAGCCTTGTTTTCTTTAATCCTTGCTCCAGGCTATCACTAGGCTAGTCTCTGAGCTCGGTGTGACTCGTTTTCGGCTGGGGTTGTTATGAAAGCCAACAACAGCTTATTAAGGCCAGTGATAATCTCTGCTACTGATGCATTGTTGCTTTCCTGAGGTCCAATTAAAGCTGTGCATCTGAAACAAAATCCTAGAAATATACGGCCTCTTACCTAGAACAGTTTGCAAACAAATGCACACGCTGCTTTCCTATTTCTGCACTAGAACTCAGACTGGCTGTATGGGGCAGGTTATTGTATGTGTGCATTTAAGATGTCCCCCCCACACACACTTTTTTTGTGTAGCACTGTGTGGTGATATTAATTGTGGTTTAGGCTTCCTGTTCTGTCCGTAGATTTTTCAGTGGCTCTGGGTAGGGGTTTATTTGCCCAGTAGTAATACCAACAAGTGAAAATAAGAATAAAAGAATAATTTTTAAAAGGCCCCTTTAAATAAAGCACCCATTGTTTGCACTGTATCGGGGGTTTAGGAGACTGATAAAAGGATTGATAAACGCGCATGCTGTTATCACCTGTGCTCTCAAGGTGGTAAGTGAACAGTGAAAGAAGTTTGAAATAATTATAGTGCCTCATTTCAGAGCAGGAAAGGGCACCAGAAATATTGCTTCCCCAGCCATTCTTGTTGCTCTGATCATACAAGCCCTACCAGCTCTTCAACCTCATCCAAGTGCTTTCACACGTAGGCTGCACAGAAGCAGGCGGAGATCAGCTGGAATTTCTTAGTCCAATCCCATTTTTTTTTAAAGGTGGATGCTGAATAGAACAGGTAAGAAAGACATCTGCATTGGCTTGTTCATCCAAACGGGTGTCGTGAGGCCTTTGTAAGGCGCAGGCAACAGGGTAGCTATTTTCATCCCCTTGTATCGTTAGTTTCAATGATATCACTTTAGAAGTGTCTGCATCTCTCAGATGAGGAGGTTTCATTTTTGTAGTCTGAGAATCCCTACGAATATGCTATCAAGAGGTAACTTGTACCTTCACACGGTACGATTAATAAGTTAATTTTTCTGTACTGACCCCAAAAGATTTTTTGTACACAGCAGTGGAGAGGAGACTAGAACAAAAAGTCAATGCTGTTTATAGTGCATTTAAGTGCTCTTTCCACAGGAGTACACAAGCCAATATTGTGCTTTATTCATATACATCAGGTTTATTATGAAGCACATTTTTTCACTAACTTGAGGAAGAAAAAGGAGATGCTGGCTTGTTATTCCTGCCTTTTTCTTAACCATGCAAAGTAAAGAAATGGTTGCAAAACCTTTAGAAGCATTCAAGTACCTCAGTGACTTTCATCAGATGTTCTCTGTACAAGAAAAAGAAAAAAAATCGTTCTATCTTTTTATTTTTACTTTGCTTTAATCTTATTTGATGATGTCTCAACAGGCTGGGACATGCTTTCTTGGATGGCAATTTCACTGCACCATATGTGTCTCTCACAAGATAGCAGAGTGAAATGAGTCTTGGCAGGAAGAGAACTAAACACATCGACAAAGAAAAGAAAAAATTTATTTACTTAACTCCCTGTTGCCTGCATACATTTTTCCCTTGGACTGCATCTGGTGCAGTGATTCAAAGTTAGTTTCTTATAAACATTTCTGTGAAACACAGCCCCACATTTTATTACTCTTTCTGGCCATCTGCCCTATTTTCCCCCTGAAATCCTGGGTTAAGCATTTCAGTGGCTAGATGATGAGCAAGTTAAAGGAAAAGGAAAATCTCTTTTCACCCAAGAATATCCAGGTTGCATGAACATCAGGCCTGAGCTCAGGGAGAGAGATCTGGTCTTACTAAGCTGCAAGAAAGCTACTGCCTTTCTTTAACAACAGCAGCAACAACAAAAAGTTATTTAACAAAGTAAAATTCCTGATGTACCAGCCAATATTCTTCTGCCAGAAAAGCCACCAGCGTTCTTCCAATGAACTCCAGATCTGTTATTTAAACTGTGTCACTGACATAAGACCCACTGGACCGTCCTGGAGTTGCCAGAGGGCTCCCTATCAGTGGAGAGGAGATTGCAGATTTTTATCTTGATACTGAAAGATTCCATTTCTTGTGTGTATGATGAATTCATAAAATTTATATTTGATAAATTCATAAATAAATTCAGTAGATTTCTCTGGGTTAAAATATTACAGGAATTGTTTGTAATGCAAAAAGCAAGCAAGCAACCAAAAGCCACGTGTTCCTAAGAGAAATGTCAGGATGCCTCTCAAGGTGCCAGTGACCATTCTCTACTGTAGTGGGCTTATTGTCATATGTATAAGAGCATTTTAGTGTCTTGTCCATTGTTAAGATTCTTTCTACACTCAGCAGAAAGAGGTTTCACTAAGCATATTTATCCTAAGAGGAAAACTGTACAAAGCTCCATTTATGATGCAGTATTTGGAAGTCTTTCAGAGCTGTTTTGTTTTATTTTTACAGTAGTTCCCAATGATAACTGCAGAACTGTTTGTAGAATATATATTTACATAGTTGGATATTTAGGGAGAAAATCAATACACCATGGCCTTGTTGGTTAGTATGAGAGAGTTCTCCAAACCAGTCTATTTGTATCCATAAAAATGCAAAAAGAAAATCAGCTCCGTAGTCAGGCTTACCATATTTGATGTAACTAAAACAACAAGAAATGTTGTTCAGATATGCTTTCTAAATGTCAGTGTATTCTGTGAAACAATGAAACAATACATTTTCCAATCCTTATTTTGATATGTTTACATGCATGATGTTAGTAAGCTTAGATCTGTTTGAGCTGAGGACATAATTTTGATATTGGCCTAGCAGTGGGATAAGGAGCATAGAACAGGCATACAGTGCGTGGAACAGAATTGTTAGGGTAGTGCTACCATGCCCAGGGTTTCTAAGAGTGAATACTGGAGTCCTTTTGTGATTTGTTTCAGGAGTCCTGAATGTGGAGTAATTGTGCTTACTGGCCATCTTCAGATGCTGATGTTGTCTGGTTTATTTTGTGAGAGCCTTATTTGTGGGGGAGGAGGGCAAGAGGAAAGGGCCTGCAATGATCAAGGGCTTCCCTCAAAAAAAGCCATGGTAGCCACTTAGACTGTTTATATTGATGCAACATTTACATTTTTTATTACTTTTACTACTTGAACAAAATTCTTCTTCTGTACATTACTTCCAAACTCCGAGTTCAGTGCTAGAGATTTTAAATTCATACTTCCTCCTGTGCGTTGTGGGTTTTTAAGAAGTGGACATATTGTGTGGTACACAAAGTATCCATCATTGTGGATTTTAAATGTTTGTTTTAATAGAATTCCTGCGGTAGACACCAAAATTAAAGCTCTGAAGTACGAATAACATTTTTATTGATTTATATATCAAATTGAAATTGCTAATTAGATCCAGTTAGTTTTGCTGAGAATAATGGACATATTTTAATGCTAATACTTGCTTACTTTCGTGAATATTGAAGACTCACGGTTTGCCACTGGGAGTATTGTTACTGTTTATCTAGCTAGAGGCTCCAATCAGAGATCAGGGCCCCATTGTGCTGAATGCACACAACAAAAAGTGCTCACTATCTAAATCAATGCAAGTATAGGCAGGGAAGTGAGATTTTAGCTCAGACATTCACCCAAATTTATAAAATTCAATTATAAAATTCATGATTTTTCACTTAGTGCTATATTGGACTCAGACCTGCAGTATGGTGGTCTGCTACTGGGGTACCTGTGCCTTCTCAGCAAAATTCTGCCCGGCGCAGGGGTCCATAGGAGTGGGTTGCATTGCAGGATCAGAGCTTTGATTAGTGATTGTTTCTGGCTGGATGGCTTATCTATCATGTAACAACTGGCGCTGTGACAATTTCCACAAATGATTTTCAGACCAAGAATTATTTGCAGATATTAGTAAACTATTTTGAAAAATGCATAAAGTCAAGGAATTTCACAGTGTGTTTGCAGACACTGGGAACAGAAAAAAAGAAAAAAAATCAGAAGATTATTGGTTGTGAATTATTTTTTCACATTTGTCAGTTTGTGTTCTTGGGATTTGTTGCTTATTTGGAGAAAATGTATTTCATGCCTTTTAAATTTAGTTATTAATCAAAATACTAAGCTACAATAAAATATCAGTGATGTAAATTTGCATTGCTAAGTATTAGATGTTGAATTTAATCAGTACATTTGTAATTATAAAATTACAGGATATTGAAAAATAAAGAGAAGAGGTGTAAGAGAAATGTAACACGAAGAGGAGTGTAGGTGAGGCTCCCAGCATGATGCAGGCTCCCCTTTGACACTAGATTCTGCAGTCCCCAGGCCCATTGAAAATCACAGGATTTCAACCACAATACATTAGAGTAGTTATAGTTTGTTGTCTGAAAAGAACTTCCAAATAAATAGGTCTGTTTTTAATCTGCCTTGCCTTTGTTCTCACCTAAATATCTGAAGTATCCTTCACCGACACTCTATCTACACACTCATGCCCACCCTGCAAGCATGCACAGACAGAACACACAGCAACCTCTTACATTATCTCAACATAGCAGTTCATACAGCAGAGGGTAACCAGGGATGATGTTCTTTACCTTTTACTCATATCAAAAAAGAATAACAGTTTCAATTGATAATTACTGTAATTATCAGATTCCTGGTTGAAGATACTTATGTACTTTAAATAAATGAAGGAATCACTTTGCAAACTACTATAACATATCTGATAGGAAAAAGGTTCAGTTTTCATATTCTTTGGAGAGCAACACAGCTAAATTAGTAAGAAATGTGGAGCTAAAGTGTTGGCTTTTTAATGGCATTTTTAAAGACGGCTCTAAAATTGAACATATTGTAAAAGTTACAAAATGCATTTGTAGCCGACAAATATTTATTTTGTTTTAAAAAAACAAAACAAAATACCCCAAACCTTTCAGGTTTAACTGACAATACAAATTGTTTGAATAAACTGGATTATACTCACATTTTCGTTAGCTGTGTCATTCTTGTTAGATGTTAGGTAAAGAAACATTCCACCGTGGTTTTAACATTTTCTTGTTAATGTAGTATTTAATAATAAAGAATAGATTTTGTTTTAAATTCATTTTGTCAAATTATTTCGCCGCTTGGTAGTGTTTGTCCCTACTAACAGCGTGCGTATTATTTACCCGTTGCTCAGATAAAGATTCTGTTCCAATTGAGATTATTTTTGTAAGAATTGTCATTTTCCAGTTGTGTGGACTGTTTAAAATTCTATATCGTTTTCTGTTTTAACGCAGTATCGGTTAATTCTCCAGAGGAAAAGAGAGAAGGTGTTAAAATTGGGATAAAAGCTTCATAATGCCAGAAAATCTGCTCTGTCAAACTTGAGGCCCTTTTTTCTGGTGGAAAAGATGAAAAAGTAAACACTAGTGAGCTCTCATCTAAGGGAAGATTTAAATATAGATATTTTAATAGTAGCAACACAATTATTAATATTGTCTTAAAAAACATCAGTTAACCAAGGCTGCGTTTCTTGTTAGTTTCTACTTTAGATTTATTTTTGGAGCTTGATTTTGTTTTAGACCAATTGGCCCCATCATGGGGAGATGCAGTTGACTTTAGTGTTCTCCCTCCTTGACTACTTTCGATTCTTAAGAATGTGACATTGACCACTTTTAGCAACTGCCTTGAAAACACTGCAACCAAACCACAGTCCATTCTGTAGAAGTCTTTTCTTTCTGAAACAATAAGAAATGATGTGTTCTTCCCCACAGAAGGCTATAACAAATGGATTTCAAAATGCCTGGACCGTAGCAATGGCGTTTAGAAGAATGAAATCAAAGACAAAATGAAAATTATAAAATGGTAGAGTCCATTTCCTTTAGCCACACTCAGAGTTTTACTCAGTTGCGGGGAGTATTTTATAAGGACTTTCTGCCCGGTTATTCTTCCTTTGATGAAACTGTCATTAAAGTGGTTTTAGTTTTGTATTTTAACCTGTTGTGTTTAAAAGGGACCAGTCCCTTGACAGCTCTGATAGAGAGCTGGCTAACGTTCTCTGGAAGACAGGAAAACAGTCACCTGCTGTATGTGCAAGGAGCAGTGTGCCATGGCATGTTGTCAACACAGGCACATTCAAGAGCACTGTCCAGTCTGTCCTGTCAAGTTTATCGTCCACTCCATCAAAGGGTCTAATGGTCAGTAGAGAGGGCTAAATGTGTCCCCTGTGACCGGACATTAACAGAGTGGACTTGTTTAAGTGTTACTGAGGGTGTCTCCAAATGATTTGGACGCCAATACCCGTTTCCCTCAATGAGCAGTCATCTGGATCATGACTCAATACAGCTTTACACTGAATGGCCGAGCCCTGAAGTGCTCCTAGGGGAACTGCCCTCACCTCTGAGACCAGCAGACAGAAGGGCTGATCAATGCCCTCTGACAACAAGTGAAACAATCACCTCTTCCCCCACCCCCGTCCTGTCTGACCAACTTGGAAATGATAAAGATAAATGATTTTATCTAAACATGGAGACTGATGCAGAAAAAAGATGGGGAGGCAAATCTAACTGGGTTTCTGTACAGTCCCATAACCCTGCTTTTCACCTTTTGAATACCTAAAAAGTTAGGTTTATAGAGCAAATGTGGAGGTGGTTTAATCCAGATTAAACCATTTGGAACCACGTATGTTGCTGTAGCTTTTCTCTCAAGGAAGGCTGCTGTGTATGACTGTGTTTGTTCGTCTAGGTGTGGATGACAATGTTGACAATAAAAAACATTTGTTTGGCCTGTCTGGTATTGACAAAGCCAAACATCAAGAAAGCTGCAACCTTTAAAGAGAGATCAAAAAATACTTAATTGGAATTTTTTAGGTTTTTCTTTTTTAAATAATCATACAATAAGTGTTTCCTTCATAATTTCCTACAGTCCTACGGAAAAATCCTCATCTGACTGGCAGTGCTCCTTCATTAGATAATTTTAATGCTGAAGGAACAGAATAAAAAATAGGCATATCTAACACCCTCAAATTAGACCAATTGTGAAATGTATAAAAATACTGGTATCAAAGATGAAAAGTACATTTCAATCTGTTGGTAATTATTCCAAAGTATAATCATAATTCTGTTTTTCATTTTCATTTTAAATGCTTATTTTCTTTGTTGAACATTTTTAAAGTATTTTTTTTGTGTTGGAAAATAAAATATTTTCTGCAGATTAATCTGATCATTGAAAATTTGACTCTTCTAATCTAACTGAGCAATTATATGAGGCAGGTAAATGTTTTGGAAAATACAATTTTGAATGAGAAATCATCATATAGGGTGTTTTTGATATTTTAAAACCCATTTTTCCAGGTATTTTCTATAAATCTGAGAGAATATTGTTAATGCACAATTAAAGAAAACTGTGTTTGACTCCTCTCATTTCCAATACGTTGCTCTCTGTTTCTAAACCCGTCTTCCTGTTTTCTGAGGCAAAACTAGGGATAGAAATTGCAGGGGAAAATGAACCAAATAATTTGATTTTTGATAGGGGTTTGTAGTTTGTCAAAGCTTTTTGTCATTTAGACGACTAATTTGTATAAATAAGTCTGAAAACACATTGTATTAACATAATTATTTACATAAAATATCTTTACTTTTTTTGCTTTTATTAATAATTTTTATTTTGTTTACAACTTCCAATACAGTGTAGTAAATACTCTCTGTGTGTATATAAATATATCTCCATTTCTGTGTGTTGTCTCAAAAATGTTAGATAATATCAGTTTCTTAAATGTGATGTTTATAAAATGTACATAGTTGGGTGAATTATTTATAACAAAAGAATAAAGTAGGTTTTATGCTTTATATACCAACACTAACAACAGAGTCACTTCTTCTTTGGAAACACAAATATTTATTATATTATTGTACTTAAAAAAAAGACTAAGCCTCTGAAGTGTCAAAAGTCAAGCTTAACAAATTTAAAAGCAATGAAATGAAAACCCAGTTAGGCACAAAGGGTCTTTTTTGAATTTACTGAAAGGCTGTTGCAAGAACTAAAGAGGACAAGATCTGTGCCTCCAGTATCCTGTTTATTAGGTCTAATGATCATCTTCAAAGGAATATCACATTTGTGTGGCATTTAAGAATTTAGAAGAATTCTATGAATTTTCGTGTTTTTAGCTGAGAAGTATATGTAGGTTAATAAAAAAAAAAAAGCTTTAGTGCTCCATTTTCTATATATCTGCTATGCGTGTACAGCACACATAGTAAGTATTCAGTATAAGGATAGACATATACTCTGTGTGTCTGTATACATTTAATAATTTTAACATTTGAAATTTGGCATATATGTGTATGATTAGAAGACATGAAACACCATGTCCTTTATATGCAAAAATTGCAATTCTTTCATGTTCACAACCACTATCATTTACTCATATCTTACATAGAGATGTTAGTATTTTTATGAAAAGCAATGTTAGCAATTATTTAACCTGTCCACTGTACATACACTCCCCTTACTTTCGCTGTGCTTATGGAATAGAATCCATTTGAAATAGTGTGGCAGTAGTCTCTAGCATTTATGGGAGAAAGTACAAATTCAGGATAGGATACAGAAATAGCAGCCAATGATTAGTTAGGAAATATAAAAGATGAGGCTGTTCTCTAATGTGGTTTTAAATATGTTTTGGAACCAATGTTGAGATAATTATACAAATATAAAATCACATCTGCATTATGAAAATGAAAACTCTAAATAACAAAATCATAACCCAAAGCATTTTCCTCCCTGCTTTCCAAGGGGGATTCATGGTCTTAGGGTTCCAGCAGAGTGCAGAAAGATGACAGTGAATCTTAAGAGCCCACATTTAGGGAAAAAATAGTTATTGGAGGAGCTGAAGGAATCAGTCTTAAGGCATATCAGGAGTCAGAGTTGGAAAGAGGGAAATAGGAACTTTATATAAGAGAAATGAAGTAACCTTTCATCTGAACCATGGCTTCTGTATCTTTCATTAGCTTTGACTGTCCATAAGAAATTTCAGACTCCTTTTAAACTCAATTCTGTGGAAGGGGCTTCAATTGCAAATATAAAAATAATATGCTACAAAGGTGAAAGTATGTGAGGCCCAGGCAAACACCCAGCTAAACAGTTGCCTTAATTCTAACACAGGGAACAAATCTCTTAGTACCATGGTGTCATTAGAGCGGAAATTTATTTTGTTTTTATCATTTTAATATTATGAACAGAAAATCAGCTTTCTGTGGCTGAGCCTTCTGCTTTTGAGAGTTGAGTGTGTTTTTATTATAAAGCATGGTTATATTCTCTGTCTCCTGCATTAACAATGAGGATAGGGTAGGGGGTGGGTCGGAGGGGGCTGAAATGACAGAATGAGAGAGGGACGCACAATAGGATGACCGTGACTTTGAACAAATAAATAAAACATGTGAATCTCAGTCTCTGCTCTCCCCTACCCCCACTCCCCATCCAACTGTGATTAAATTTGCTGTGGTCATTTCCCAAATGTCTGCCTGATAAAAAAAAAAAAAAAAAAAGCACCCATAGCCTTTTCTCACACCATGGCCTAAAGCAAGGGCCCTTCCTGTGGCTATCAATCTGCAGTCCTGCCAATCACACACACTTACAAGACACGCATGCCGCTTTCATTACCAAAAATGCTTCACATTTGATTGTGGGCCCCCACCCCCAAAATCTGTAACTCCAACTCTGCCCCCTTAATAAACAGCCGCTCGCTCCCCTTTGCCTCTCACTGTGCAGCTGAAATGGGGTTTCCTCAATCCCTCTCCACCCACCAGCTTCCCTGCAAACTGTGTGGTGTGCAGTGAAAAATAATACATTTTAATAAGCCTTCAAAAAAGCAAAATGAGTTTTGCTCTGCAGACCTGTTCTTTAGGAACAGAAAAAGGTGAGCATGTTGGGGGGCAGGGAGGGGGATTTAATATTACAAGAGATAATGGCAACGATGTTAATATCCGGAATTTTCAATGTACCATACGTACATTTTGTTTTTCCTTTTAGCACGATTTATAATTAAAGATTTTAATCTGGCTTCACATTGAGTTAATAAGCCCTTTGATTGATTAGGATTCATAAAATTGCCATTTCCCGCTGACGCTTTGTGTTTCTGGGGATGTTCTTTTGAAAAGCCGGGTTAAGGTGACTAGGAAGCAGCCATTGTTTAGGCTGAGCTGTGCCAATTCTGGGAATTTGGAACCGCTTTATTCAGAGTTTGTCCCAGCAATATCTGGTTGTTCAGCCAAATTAATGCAGATAGAATCTGCTGAGTATGTTAGAGCCATTTTTAGGGAAAACTTTTTTTTTTTAATTTCAGCAGGTGTTCCACACAATTACTGCCTCTCTTTACTGTCCTATTCTCGATGAAATCATACTGAATTTATAAAGGGAACGTTAAACTGTTTTAAAAATAAAAGAAAACATTACAAAACAAATAAATCTGGATACATCAAAGCCCTGAAAGCTGCATTCTCATTTCTCTCTTAAAATTCAGCTTCTACTTATGTGCTTTTAGAGGCCAATACTGTAATATGGGGGAAGTGTGGTCATCTGGTAAATACATATTACAATAGCAGAGAGATGCTGTTTTAATGCTATTTGATCATCTTAAAAGTACTTTATTTTTAAAAAACCTAAAAATAAATGATGGTAAATTCCAAAGTCTATAAGGAAGAATGAGCGAGGGAGAAAGCTGCTGATTTTAGAACTCCTGTCAAGTGGAGGCAGGCTGCTGTCTCCAATTTGTGCGTGTGTGTGAGACAGAGAGAGAGAGAGAGAATTTCTTTCTTATTTTTAGCTGGGGTAAAAAGTGACCCTCTTTAGCTTCAGAGGGGCCTCACTGTGTGGATTGAATCAAAGCAAATTCCCTTTGTGTTTTCTGCTCTGAAGGGACATGCTATTGTTGAGTGCGGGGCCTCTTGTAACACCAAGTAGTGCTGGACTGTGAGCAAATCCTCTCCAGATAATACTCAAGTTGTTTCCCAATCAATACCAGCTACCCTCCCCCATCATTCACCCCAATTTATTTGGCACAACTATCATTTCCTTAGCCCTTTATTACCATTCTGACATTCTACAAATGCAAACATTTAGGGCACAAGAGAAGACATGGGTGAAGCGGGGGCTGTGCAGAAACAGCACCGTCCTCAGCTAGCTCAGCTTCTGAATAGGAGCAGCAGATGCCTGCTCGGGACTGAAAACCTAGCGTTAAACGTCGTCATTGGCAGGGGGCTTAATTGGACAGCTTTTTAGATTAAAATATCTATTTCCTGATTCTATTTTAGAGGAAATATTTTTTAAAATATTTCTGTATAATATTTGTAATCCTTCCCCATCCATTCTTCTGCAGTGACCGAGAGGATTTTATTTTTAAATACTTTGCACCGGCACAAATCGACAGTGATGAAAATCCTGCAGTAACACAGGATTTTGCTTACAAATCGACAAAAATGTCCCTGCCAATCCCCAGTAATTTCCTGCATCTCCATAACTGACCTCATGCATTTGGCATCTTAAGAGCTGATTGGTGGAGTTTTAATGTGAACGATGAAGAAAATTTATCCTGAAGAAGAAAAAAAATAAAAAATGCACCACAAAAATAATTGACCCCTCTGATTAATAATTTTATGCAGCCAATATTCATGTTTGTGGCATTACAGAATTAAAATAAATTTAAAACAAACTCAGTTTTTTTCTAAAGCAGGTCATAGGCAATGACGAGCAGCGTAAGAATAATTCCCGGTGCAGTGTTTTACATCAGTTAAAGGTACCTTTGAATGAATGTCAGCTCCTTTCTACCTTAGTGCTGGCCGATCGATGCTTCATTAGGCCGAATTGTCTTTTGCCCATGCAACCTTGAAAACAGTCCCTTTAATTACCTGTGAGGAAGTCGGGGACCCTTTCTCTCTCTCTCTTCTCTATCTCATTCCTTTTCTCTCTCTCTCTCTCCTTCCAGCAGAAGGCTCGGGGAAGTGGGGGTGGGTGGATGGGGGTCACTTACATTTATTCACAGCCAGCCTGAGTACATCCCTGCTTGATAGAGAAGCTGGGAGAAGAGAGAGTGGGGGCAGGGGAGTTAGGGAGGGGAAAAAAAGAAATACTGGACCCAGAGGTGAAAGGTCAGGGTTCAAGTCCAGACTACAGATCTATTGAAGAGGTTTCAGACAGCCAGGCCTCCACTTGACTTTCTCATCAGCTAGCCCCCGGATTCTTCAGCTGCTTCCTTTGCACTACTGTTGCTGCTAACTCCATAGTGCTAATTACCGGGGTGCAGCCAAGGGCTGCAACACCCAGGGAGACGTGCCGGGCTCCAATGACAGGCTTCCCTCGTCCAGCTCACAAGAAAACAGGGAACTAAAGCTAAATAGTTTAAAGGAGGAGAGGGAATGTACGCGAGCGAGCACTAAATGTGGCCTAATTTAAGACCTTCCATTGCACGAGAAGGGGCTGTAAGTAATTGTCGGCCCTGCAAGTGGCGTGCTGAAGAAAGGGCATAAATAATCGTATTTGTTATGCACTATTAAAAATTCAGAAAGATTTTAAATTCAGGTGGTAATCTGGCCATCCGAAGGGATAGGTTTCTATTTAATACCAAGGTGGTTTTACCTATATAATTATGATGGGAATTTTTATAATGAGGTAATAAACCTCAGCATAGAAATGGTAATTGTCTGTATGTGCTCTACTAGCAGTCGTGAACCCCCAGCCCCTCACGTTTATGCCAAGCTGTTCCTACCGGTACTCAGATGATTTTTGATAGTTTAGGATTTTGGACCCCGCTTTTGTCCTGCAGCACCAGGGCGCAGTTGCTAACAAAGGGAAGCTGATTTGACTGCATTATTGTCTCCTCGTGCACTTCCCACCCGCTCCGGAGTTCAGTTTGTATCATCTGTTCTTTCATTGTTTCTCCTTTAAGAAGCTGCAGAGTACAAATTCCAAGGGCCATTGAGGCCATTGTGTACTGAAATCGAGGACTGGGGAAAGCCCCAAATAAATGAAAAGTTTCAGATGGGTATTTAAGTAACTTGAAAAAAATCATGCCGTATTTTTATTTTAATGCAAATGCTCTCCTGGCTGTTCTGTGATGCTGAAAAATGAGATGTCACCCAGTGCTCAGACACCTCTGCTCTGTGGAGAGCCATCTCATTTGGTCTATAAACCCCACCCAGTCAAGGGGTTACAGTGGGCAGTTGCCTACCTATTCCAGTGTGCTGCATAAAAAGGAACATCCTTAATAAAAGTCCCCCCCCTCCATCCCCACCCTCAGCTTACACAAACAGTCACACATCGAGCTGTCATCCACATATTGCAGCGCAACGCTCTAAACCCAGAGCAGAGAAATCCACACGCAGCCTGCCCCACAGCACAGCATCTTAGGTTACAGTAAATACTAGCCCTCACCGAATGCCATTATTTGAAAGTGATCAGTGAAGCTGTATTCTGCATTCACTGCAAGGGCTTTATCTCACTCGGAGAGCTGTGATGTCACCACGTTAAGCTAAAATAACCACTGAACATGAGAACAAGAGAGATGGGGGGGGGGAGAAATATGAGCAGGCATATTACAACTCACGTATGTGAATCACACAGCCAGACTGAGCAATCCCTGCGCTCAAAGTATCTTCTTAACAGAAGGGAGAAAGAGGGAGCCAGAAACCAGTCTTCAGTCCCTACCACTGAGAGCTCTCGTGCATATACTTGGCCAGGGTGTCAGAGGGCGTGTGAGTGCATTTTTCATTTCTTAGCCTTTATATGGTCTGCCAAATAAATAGGGGTCTGTCTGTATTTACATGCACTTGAGTAATTGGTCTGTGTGTTTTTATACTGTATCTGAGTGGGCATCACCACATCTCCTCTCTCTCCACACACGCTCATACAGCCGTAATGCAAATACTCCTAGATGTGTACATGCAGGGCATAGTACAGCGAGGCTTGGATTCAGAGCCCCACAGGCGCTGACTGCCTGACAATACCCTGGTGTCCCTCCATGCGACATCCATGGAAAGAAGGTTCTTCCTTCCTGGGGAGCAGCTTTGCTAATCCAGTCTGGTCTTCGCTGCCCCATCAGCTCAGGGGGTGTTGTTTCTAATGATGGTGGTACTGTCTGGAAAGGTGTCATTCAAACGGTGACTACCACCGGTTCTTACAGAACTCATCCATGGGTCTTCAACACCCTAGCAGTTGGAAAAATGTCTCCAAACCCATGGCTCTTGTGTGTGTGTAATGCTGCTGCAGTGTATGTGTGAGTGTGAGGTATGCCTGTTTGCTGCATGTATGCAGTGTGTGCTACAGTATGCATGGGCTATGTATGGCTGCGGTATGTGGCACCAAGCGTATGCAGAATGGGTAGGTTACTAAAGGAATACAGTTCCCTCATCCTTTCTAGTAACTCTCATGTCTGGATCCAGGTTGATCAGAACAGTGGTTGAAAGAGCTTTCAAAAGAGTTACAGTGTGAGAGAGTTAAAAAAAGAACTAGATAAATTTACGGAGGACAGGTCCATCAATGGCTATTAGCTAGGATGGGCAGGGGTGGTGTCCCTAGCCTGTTATTGCCAGAAGCTGGGAATGGGTGACAGGGGGTGGATCACTTGATGATTCCCTGTTCTGTTCATTCCCTCTGGGGCACCTGGCACTGGCCACCATTGGCAGACAGGACACTGGGATGGATGGATCTTTGGTCTGACCCGATCTGGCCGTTCTTATGTTCTAATGAGAAAAAACACGGTTTCCATGGCAGTAGATCAGCAAAAGTGGGGACGGGGAGCAAGACGTGCTCGTACCTCAGCCCTGCTTCAGGAAGTACGGCAGAGGAGAAAACATCCTCAACTGACATGGGAAATGTGGCCTGCTAGGGGAGGAGAGGGGATGGCCCAGGAAATATAGCAGACACCTAGGTCTCAGGGTAGGAGAAGGTGAGTGCCTTGGCCGAATGACTGGGAGAGCCCGCTTCCCGCCCCCATTCTGCTAGAGCAGGGGTTCTCAAACTATGAGTCGTGACCCCATTGCAATGGGGTCACCAAGGCTGGTGTTGGCCCTGGGCCCCAGCAAGCCTGAAGCCCAAGCCCCACCACATAGGGCTAAGGTTACATGCCCCCTGCCCAGGGCAGAAGCCATTGGACTTCAGCTTTGGTCCCCCTGCCCGGGGCAGCAGGGCTCAGGCGGGCTCAGTCTCCGGTTTCCCCTCCTCGGGTCGTGTAGTAATTTTTGTTGTCAGAAGGGGGTCACGGTACAATGAAGTTTGAGAACCACTGTGCTAGAGCCAGTGGGATTTACCCAAATGCCCCCAAGAAACAAAGAGACGTAACTCCCCATTCCCTCCAGCAGCCCCCAGGAGTCTGTTGGATCTGTGGAATCCCCCACATTAGTCCCCAGGTGGCTGCTAGAGTCAGTGGGTTTAGCCCCGTTTTGCCAAGCAGTTTTCCGAAAGCAGTGAGGTTTATCCCTGACCATGAGGAGGGCTCTCCTAGGAGGGGACAGAAATGGGACAGAGTTCAGAGACCAGACTGCTGTAGGGTCAGTGTTGCAAGCTTCAAGTAATAATGTGAAACTAACAAAGGGATCGGAGCTAGTGTATCAGTCAGATACAGGGAGAGGTGGGGAATTTGGTGTCGAACAAAATGTTTTGTTCAATCCAAAACTAAAAAGTTTGGTTTGATTTTGAGCATTTTAAAACGTTTATTTTTTTTTAAAATAAAAGGAAAGAACTGTTCAAAATGAAATGCTGGTCTGAACTGAAAAATCGGAATGTTTGGTTTTGAAAATGTAAGAACAAAATGTTTTCATTTTTTTTTTAACTTTGGGGAGTTTTTTCACTAAATGAACTATTTGGTGAAACCAACATGAATTTGTGAAATGTTTCAGTGTTGCCAAATCTGCAATTTTTACAGAAAAAGTTTTGGTCGGTAAATTTCATCTAGTTCTAATGACTTGGATATCCCCCATTTGTTTGTATCCAGATCCCCCTTCTGTCTCTTGTCTAATATGTTGATTGTGAGCTCCTCGTGGCAGGAACCATCTGTTTGTTCTGTGTTTGTGCAGTACCTAGCACAGTGGGCCCCGACTGGGCTTCGAGGCTCAATGGTAATACAAATAATCAATAATAACAACATGTGTCTCCTACCTGCCGTTAGTGTGTGCAGTGGGTCCTGGCTGCTGTATGTGTGTGTGGCCTGGGTGCTCGCTGGAGTATGTGCACCTGCGCCCCTACTGCTTTATGGGATATGTACACATCTATTACCGCTCCTATATGGAACGTGTAGGGTGGGTGCGCACGTTTTCCACCAGCCGATGGAAGGTGCCTGGTGTGGGTGTGTGTCCTGGCATCCATAGGGGAATGTGTCTTTGTCGTTGCGTGCCGCAGTGTGATAGACCATGTGCTTTCATGTGTGTGTCTGATGCCTGTAGTTTCTCTCTTTGTGCCCCCAGGAAGTTCTTGCTGTTCTACCTTCCTTGCATTTAGTCATCACAGTTATTTGTGTGTTAATTGCTGAAATAGCTTTGAAAGCCCCAGCCCAAGAGTTGGACTGTTTAGACAGTGCCTCTCTCTGCACATGCCAGCGAGCCTGGACACACACGCACAGGCAGGCAAGGAACAGTCTCCCTTTATTGCACAGCATCAAATAAGGTCAGTGATGCTGCGTGTGCTGCCGCCGCCTTTTATTGTCCGTGTTCTCGAGGAAACCTATAAAAGTTCCTGCTTTTGATATCTTGACCCACGGCGTTGCTCACATGCTGCCTTGTGGTTTAGAGCTTTAAAGAAACAGCGAGGGAAAGGAAGAGAGGGAGAGAGAGTTTGCCTTAGGTGATAAACAGCAATGTAAGGCCAGAGGCCTTATAAAAAAAAGGGATGGGGGGTAATGCTCTGGGACTTTATTTTCTTGCACTAAAAATCAGTTTTATCAAGAGTAACTGCAGAAACTGGGAGCGAGAACACATCCCTCTTTAAAGCGACTCCCACACACATTCAAGCATGCACAGACGCACTCTCTAACACACCCAGCGTCACTTAAAAACACAGGGACATATTTCTCTACAATTATGCAGCTTTGTCCACAAAAGCTCATGTTTACCCCCACAAACAGCCTTCTCCCTCCCGTGCACATGGTGTGTGGACAAGTGTTTGTTTATCCAGGCCTGACACAATTTTAATGCAACTTTCTCACAGTAATTTGTCTTTCACCTTCATCCCCTGGGTAGGTTAGCGTCACCCTTTCTTCAGGCTGATCCCCTGCGACCGCACTGCCTCATTCTGTATCTCCCTGAGTTTATGTTTGTTTATCAGTCTGGCTTGGAATTCTGTAGTTTGTTTGCACATGCTAATAGTGTGCTGTGTGATCATACTGGGGCTGGTGCAGACAGTTGGCATAGGGAAGGAGTACAGTTGTGTTGATTTGTGCTGGTGAGTTGAGAAGCTACAGATGGTACGTCTACACTACCAAAAAGAAAAGAAACCCGTGGTAGCAAGTCTCAGAGGCCAGGTCACCTGACACAGGCTCCCGGGGCTCATGAAACAGGGCTAAATATAGCAGTGTAGACATTCCCACTTGAGTGGGAGCCCGGGCTCTGAGACCCAGTCCCCTCAACAGGTTTCAGAGCTGGGGCTCCACCCCAATTGGAGTGTCTATATTGCTGTTTGTAGCTGCATAGTGCAAACCCCAGGATCCCAGGCTTGTTGACCTGGGCTCTGAGATGCTCTGCTGCAGGGTGGTGTGTTTGGGGGGTGAGGCAGCAGTGTAGACGTACTCAGACTCTGTCATCTAGTATTTTGTCCTAGTGTTGCTGTTTCGCTCTGGCAGACCAGGATGTATTGAAACCCAGACTGTTGATGAAGGGGTTAAGGAGCTGCTGTGGGTGAGTGGGCCCTGTCTCTCCAGCCCTGCAATCACCTCAAGGTGGAATATAACCTTAGAAACCAGCTTTTCCCAGCATTGCTTTTCTGGGTGGCTCTGGGAGAGAGCAGATGGCGGCTCTATGGCTCCCAAAGGAGGCTCCTGGAAACCTATAAGGAAACTGCCCTCAGGAAGGCCATGAACCAGCCCCACCCTGTGCCTACCAGGAGACAGCAGCCCTGGTGTACGGGCCAAGTAAGGTAGGTGTAGCAAGCTCCAAGACGAGCTGCTCAGCGGGGTTAGGGAGTCTGAGCCCATTCAACAGGGAGTGGGGGGGCAGGAGACAAGACCCCATCACCTTCAACACAAACAGACTATTAGCTCAGTTTGTATCCTAGAGATCCCTGCTTCAGCATCCACACAGCAGCAGGTGCCCATCGCAGCCCGAGAGCTGGGATGCCTGGGTGTGGTGAAGACAGGCACTGTCCTGGAAGCAGCTCAGGTTAGTCTCCACACATAAACGTCTCAGCAGGGGGCACGGAAAGGCATGCATTGGCCAGGGTACACGGTTAGGGACACTCGTACATCAGGTCTTGCTTTGGCGTTACACTGAGCTGCCTGTTCCATCAGGAAGAGGAAGAAAGCTGATCTGAATGTGCAGCTAGAAAACAATTTATGATTAAACTTAAACTTTGGTGCAGAAATAAGATGTTTGTGTCTAATGAGCACTGTCCACTTTGAGTTTGCATTTGGGTAATTGGCTGAATTTCAGCTTCCAGCTCTAGAGCTTGAGTCTCTGTTGGACATGAACTTTTCAACAGTCATTTGAAAAATTATTGCGAAGCCCTCAGCAGTAGATCATTAGAATTGGGCACCGGATAAAGGGTTGAGGCTGAGGCAAGAAAGGGTTAGTGCTTTTCTGCTCCCCATTCTAGCTTGTGCAAATTAACCCATAATATGCCTGTGAGCCCCAGCAAAAGAAAGTGAGATGCTGCCCAGGCATAATCCTCTCAATGTCCTCCTTTTGGGTTGTTTTTTCTCGTGGCTTATTGAGATTCAAAACAGAAATGCTGGAATGGCCAGCCAATCGTATTTCAGATTATTGGTACGGCTTGTTCTGTCCCACCGTATATGAGAGGATTGTTCAGAGGACAGGCCTCTGTCTCTGTCACCCCGGTGACACACTTGGAAATGAGGCCCAAGCAGGTAAAATTGATGGACCCATTCGAGGGGCATGTGAGTAACTTGTGAGGATCCTAAGGGATATACCTAATTTGCATAAAAGACATCCAGTCCTGTCTTGAATATGAAGGTGCAGGCCACAGAGATCACAGCTCCTAACTGCAGGTGAGCCATTCAGATTGATCGAAAATTGCATGCTGGGACCTGGACTATCTGTAGGCTCAACCTCTGTAGAAAAATGAGAAAGGCCTGCATAGTAGAATGCCATTGGTCAAATTTAGCTTTCAGGGTACACTTGGGCACACCTTAGATAAAGGTGCTGGTTTATCATGGACAATGTAGGATAAGATACAGGTGCCACAGGATTCTTTGCTGCTTATACAGGAGGATGTCTCTCAGCTTCCAGCACTGCTGCTGGCCAGCAGGCAGACATCAGCACAATGTGGGAGGGAGGCATGATTAAATCCCTTTCCAAAATACCAGACCTGAATTTTCAGATCTGCTGAGTGACATCGTTTGGAGCTGTGGGGATTCAGTATCTTAGGGTATGTCTTCACAGCAAAAAAAACCCCAGGGCTCACCCATGCCAGCTGACTTGGGCTCATGGGGCTCAGGCAGCGGAGCTGTTTCATTGCTGTGTAGACATCCGGGCTTGGGCTGGAGTCTGGGCTCTGGGACCCTCCCTCCCTGCAGGATGCTAGAGCCCAGGGTCCAGCCTGGGCCCAGAACTCTACACAGCAATGAAATAGCCCCACAGCCTAAGCCGGCTGGCACAGGCCAGCCACGGGTGTCTGCTGAAAATCAGGCCCATTACGTTCACTCAGACCCTGAGTATTCGTGTAAACTTTTTTCATACAAAACTGCAAACTTCGGGCACATCTGTTAGGAGCACCTGGCGGCAATAGGATCATTCATCAGTCACTCTCAGTCTCTTAGGACACCTAAATCAAGCACAGTTTAACCTGTGGGAACCTGTACTTACTGACTTCTAGATTTTTGTAGGGAAATCTGGTTTTGAGCTAACATGCAAACACATTTTCTCCACGCAACAACAATAGATAGTCTTAGCTCCGTCTGTGCTAAGTGTCTGTCTCTTGCTAGGTTTAATACCATCAAATTAGTTCAACATGGCACGGCGGGCGGGAGATGTCTCCAGACAAATCGAGACCTATGTGTGCAGTGCTGTGTGCAACAGGCACATTAATCAGAGGGTGGATTACTGCTTTAGAAAGTCTGACCTCCTAGTAAGCCCAGTTATTGTTCCTCAGGAGCCCAGTTATTGTTCACAAACAAGAGAGGCAGAGGCAGAAGCACTGTAAACATGCAGAAGTACAAGTGAATGGTTGGGGAGCAATGAAACCATGTGACATGGCAGATGGGGAAAGAGCAGGCGGGACATACCACAAGGGAAGCAAAATGGCAGAAATTCATCTAGTTTTCTCTGAGAATAAAGGGGATTATAAAATGTGCAGGGTAACCAGAGAAATGGGATTGGAGGGATTCCAAGCTGTGGGTGTCTGTTCTCCCCAGCCACACTCCTCAGAGGGGTAGAATAGTATAGTGGTTAGATCACAGAGGTGGATGTCAGAGAAGCCTGTTTTCTTAATCCTGTAATTTATATCACTGATTTGCTGAGTGGCCTTTATTAATAATAATAATTATAATAAAAAATTCTTAACCTCCCTTCTGTTTCCCATATGTAAAGTTGGATACAGAATATCTACTTTTTTGAAGTGTCTGAAAACTTTGAATGCAGAGTATAGCATATGTTCAAAATAGTATTATTACTTCTTGTAGTATATCCATAATGACCAGCCTCAAGAAGTGAGGGCACATCGGAATAATGGCATTTCCTTTCTGCATGCCTGAAGGCCTTCAGTGCTGTCTCTCGCAAGTAACCAAGGTGTTGGTGTTCTGGCATAATTACAGTACCTGTTACACTTCGGAACTTGCAGCTTAGCAATATGGTTAGTGGAGACCCGCCCCCCCCCCCAACCATCCCCCAAATTTTTTTTTAATTACGGTGGCTGGAGGAGAGTTAGACCTGTTCTCAACACCAGCTGCAACTTATTCAACAAAAGAATCTTAGCTGGATGGTCCCATGTACACAAACTTGTGCAGATTGTTATCTGGTGGCCAGATTAAGCTAGGTAATGAATTCTTCCCATCCCTGGCTGATTCTGTGGTATGATGCATGGCCGGGGCAACACATTCCTACAACTGGTGTACCTGGCAATGGGGAGGAACCCCAGGGCAAGGGGGGGCTTTCGGGAGTAGAGCTGGCATAGAAGCTCCTACAGCGCCCCCCTCACAGGTGGCTGCTATCATTAGGATATGGTTGAGGCTTTCCTGCAGCCCTAGTGATCAGCAGCTGCATATCAACCCCTTGGGGCTTTGGTGGCTGGCATAATTAACAGCAGCCCCAGGGTAGAGAGTGCAAATGTGACTTAGAACCACTTTTCAACCCCCTTCTGAGTTGCCCTCTCAGTTCCAGCCAAAGATCTGGGCCACTTTGTGTGCAGCCTGCATACCACCTCAGCTAAGACTGAGACAGAAGAACCCTTGTGGGCTGCTGGAGCAGGTAGGAGCTCTGCTAAGCTTTACTCAGCTGGAAGTTGCTCTTACACACTGTACATCAGACAAAAGAAACCTGCTGAATTGCGTTCTTGGTGGGATCTGGATATTTTTACTCTGCTCAGTTGAGTGGCTTCAAAATTCACAAAGCTTCTCCTCTCCTCCCCCTCCCCCGCCCCACAGTTATGAACTCCCCAATATCAAAATGCAAATGGGAAGCTAGACATTAATCCCTTTGGCTTTGGTAGAATCCCAGCTCACAGGCACGCCTTATGCTCACCTTAAAAGAGATGCGACTGACATGGAGAGACGCAATTCTTTCATGTTCACAACCACTATAATTTACTCATATCTTACATAGAGATGTTAGTATTTTTATGAACAGCAATGTTAGTAATTATTTAACCTGTCCATGGTACATACTTTATTTGCCTGGGGTCATCAACAGGCTAGGGTCATTTAGAACAGTGGCTTTCAACTTTTTTTCATTTGCAGACCCCTACAATTTTTCAAATGGAGGTGCAGGCCCCTTTGGAGATCTTAGACACAGTCTGCGGACCGCAGGTTGAAAACCACTGTTCTATGTTAATGACAGCCACTCACAGACTCCTTAGACATAATCTGGGGACCCCCAAGTTGAAAAGCACTGTTTTGTGGTGGTGTTGGAAGCAGCAGCCCTGATTTCAGAGTCTGTAGAGAGGACAGGCCCATTCTGATGGTTGATCATACTGAAACCTCGCCTCTCGCACTGCAGAAAGAGGCTGAGAATTAACCAGAAGCCTTGGGGATTTTCTCTTGCTGTTGGGTTATATGGGAAGCAGTCAGGAATACCCATCTAACACCTTACTCAGGAGTTTGGGAAAAGGGTGGTTTTGATTTTTTCAGAACCATTCAATTCACCAAATAGTGTGTTGGCTCATCACTGAAACCCTTCAGCAAACCCACTGTGTTTTGAAAAAGATCAACAAGGGCCCCGTATTTGCCATGAGGCTTTGAATGCTCTAGCCTCAACTAGTTTAATAGGGCTTAGCTAATATGTTTTGCTGCTCTTGAGGTGTGTAATTAATTGGGAATAATTCTCTCTCATGTTATCACTCAGTATTCAACAGTACATTCAGGTAAGGAGGAAGGAAAGCTTAAGACAAAGACCCAACAGAAACTTGCAGTCAGAGAGCTGGTCATTTCAAAGAAGACATGCAGCATGCTTTATGTACCATGTTTTGTAATTTCTAAAATCAAAAGTTTAAGGCTAATGGGGGAGGGCAGGGTGTTGGTTTTGATGAGGGACGGGGAGACAGAGATCAGGTTTCACATGTGGCCCCTCCCTTCTTGGCAACATTTATTTTCCAGTGGTTCAGTCTAATTAATATCAGACCTGCTCAAGCACACCAGCCCTCATTGGACATGTCACTCGTTAATCATGCGACCCTCCTAGCCTTGGGTAATGACCTTGAAAGAATATATCAGCCCATGATGGCGGGAGTGAAGAATTAAATTGTTTCTCTGAGTGCTTATGGTCATTGCTGACAATTTATATGACACAGCTGCCCTAAGCCATCCACGCTGGCCATTGTGTAGTAATCATTTTCCCAGCCAAGAATGGATTGCTGGTCAGACAGTGAGTGGTCCAAGCCATCTTGCATCTTGGTTTTATTTTGGGTCTTATTTCTTTGTTTGAGGGGGAGGGCTAGACACACGGGAAATCCTCAGGAATGTTCTGAGATTGAAAACTCTGGGTGATATTTTTGTTGGCCTTCCATCTCATGCTGTACTCAGCTTTCCCCTCTGGTTTACAGGGTTTACATGGAGGGAGCTTGACAATGACCGAAATAGTAGAAAAAAATTCAAAATCATTATATGGCAGCAGAGACTGTGTGAATGACTAAGGTCCCTGCCTGGATAGGGCTCGTGAGTCCCGGGGAATGTCAGGAAGACCTTACAAAGTGTCCTGTCCTGTGGGGAATCAGGTGGGGACATGTGGTGCTGTGTATTCGGGTAGGAGTGACATTTAGGTAAAATTCTGCCACAAATGTACCATCGTGTATAGATAAATGCATATGTCATTGAAAGTAGACGTGACCGTTGATTATAATGTGAGCCCGCTTGGCTGACACTTGGCATCCCTCTTGAGTGTCAGCAAGTACATTTTAGGAAGCACCCACATGTGGGCTGAAAGGTGAACATCATTTTTTGTTTGCTTGCTTCATTTATGTTAAGGAGTAATGGGGAGATATTTTCCATCTCGAGAGCTGTAATGAGTAAATGGCATGCCTAGTTGTTATGTATTGATAGCTATCTAGTTTCAAACGGATTGAATAATTTGTTACAATTACTGGATTTCATAAATTATAGAAAATACATAGCTGAGGGGCTAAATATCAGATTGCCCTGTTATTGCCATATGTGCTGTTTTTCTCTAAATATAGACAGTCAATAATTATCACTAGAACCATTGCTAAAATCAGAGTGGATCAAGAACAAATAGGAATCTCAGTCTTTATTAACATTTTTTAAATGAAATAAGCCTACTTGTTTATGCCTTCCATAAATTTGGCATTGTGTTTTAGGTCATCTTAATTCAGCCATAAGATTTTGTTCCTGTCCAAAAATATGTATACAAAAAGTTAAATGCATTATCTCAATCTGCAGCATTTTGCAAATCCCAATAGGATATATTTTATTATCCCTAATTTTTGCCAAAATTCCTTCCTAAAAGTAAAGGACAAGAGATTGTGTGTGTTTTCATGGGCGTGCGTATGTGTGTGTGTGTGAGCACATCAGCCTGTTTGTGGTTCAGTGTGGGTACAAGCATCAGTTTGTGCTTGTCAGTGTGTTTACAGGTGTAGTTGTGTGAATCACTGTATTAAATACACGTTCACAGGATTTGCGGGCCAACTATAAAACATTCTGTATCTCTTTCCAGTTTCAAACCTCCTCCGGTTTAGGCATTGCTCTCGTCTCCACAAACAGTATGTGATGGGTTACGGAGGCACATCAGCATCACAAGAGTTGTGAGTTGATCAGGTTCCAAATGGGATGTGTTAAGGAAAGAAGTATTTTCTTTTATCTGTTTGAACTGTGTTGCCTTTTATTATAAGGGAGTATATGTCAGTGCCCAGATTACCTTTTCAGTACTGCTCATTATTTTGTACTCTTCTCTCATGCCGTCTCTTATTCACCTTTGTGTTGACACACTCAAAGAGTTCTGATAGATTAGAGAGGCACAATTTTCCTTGACAGAAATCATGCTGGTTTGTCCTATCATACCATATGTATCCAGGTAGTTTATCATTCTATTTTGATAATTTCAGCCAATTTACTTGAAACTTGGTACAAAGCCTACTGGTCTGTCATTTCTGGAATCACTTCTAGTGGCTTTTTTTTTAAGATAGGTGCATGTGCTACCCTCCAATGCTCTCATATGGTAGCTAATTTTAAGGAGGGATTGCATATTTTTGTTAGCAGATCAGTCACTTCATTCTTAAATTCTTTCAAAACTCGTACCTTGCAATTTATTGCTCCTTAGCTTATCGGTGTGTTCTAGTACCTCTTTTCTTGTCACTTCCATCTTTATATCTTTGAACCTGAAAACAGAACGTCTTGGGTTGCTATTGCTAAAACATCCTCTGTACGTTTGTTACTTGTAGAGGCAGTTATGAAGGTGAGCAGCACCTGCACATAAAACCCATATGTAAAACAATGAGGGATTGCAAGTGGTGAGACTAAGGCAAGGTGACCATGAGGAAAATAGCAGAGCTTGTCAAAACACAGAATTTCTATTTTGTGAAAGATTTTGAGATTTGTTTCCATTTTGATGTGGAACAAACCTGGAACCTTTCCAATTTTTTTATGACGAGAAAGGCCCACCGTGGAATACCCAATAGCCTAGTGGTTAGAGCACTCAACTGGGATTTGGGAGACCCAGTTTTGAGTTCTTGTTGACAGGAAATTGATCTTGGGTCTCTCACGTCCCAGGTGAATGCCCTGTACATCAGGTGACAGAGGCAGTCTTTCACTTGCTTAATCTCTCCTGTTGGAGCTGTTCCACTTGGTATAAATCATTAACTATTCATTGGTCCAGAGAGCTGAAGACTGATGCTATAGTGCTGTGGTGAGGGCACATTGGGCTGGAGAGAGAGTGTCACCACAGAGTAGCCTATACCCTGGCACTGCCTGGGAGGTAACAGACCCAGGAGCTGCTCTGAATCAGGGATAGCAAGGACGTGAACCTCTGATTCCAAGATGAGTGCACTAACCACTGGACTCCTGGCTATTCTGGGGTCTCTGGGTCTCTCATTTTGGCCAGAAAGTCTTTCTTGGACCTGGAACACTCTCCCAACAAACCTTTTTTCTAAATCGATATATTTCCAGGAAAAATTCCAATTTTGATAAATCAGCATTTTCCAGCAGAAAAACATTTTGCTGAAAAATTCCCCAGCAGCTCCAGAAAATAATCTTCTTTTAGTATGGGAGATGTATGACATGAAGCGTAGTCAAGTGGTTAGAGCAGCAGACTGGAATTCTTTTGGATTCCTTTTCTAGCTCTACTACTGACTTCCTATCTCACTCATTGTGAGCAAACAAACATCTCTCTTCCTCAGTTTCCCCATCCCCCTTTGGTTTTGCTTGTGGGCAGAAGGTGTGATAGAAGATTACTAGTGGTGGTGTTTTTTCATTTTTTTCTTCTCTGATATTTTTTCTTTTTAGAAAATCCTAGAAAATGCCATATAGGAAGCTGTTTTAAGAGATGGTTAGGGGTGCAGGTGAATGGGTAAGGACTCAAGAGTCAGGAAATGCCAACATTAGGGCTGCACAGGAAGCCTTACTCTGGCCAGTGTTTTTTGTGCATTACAATACAGTCTTTTTAATTACAGGATCACACACTGTTTCTCAGATAATCCAATATATTATACCAGTTTTTCTACCGCCTTGGATACCATCTTTTAACACCATGTTATACACTGCATTTGATAGACAAACATGGTCCATGGCAGAGTCACAGGAAACTAAACATACCCAACCGACTGCGGATTAGGCATGCAACACAGAGGTATAGTGAAGATTTGCCAGCATATATAGGATCATTAAGATTGCAGCCATATTAGCTTTGAATACTAGCTCTAGCTTTTACTCTTGGGATTAGTGAGCAGGTGTAAAGTCTGTGGGAAGCATCTTTTATCTCCTCTGGGTGGCAGTGGTCTGTGAAGAGGCAAAATTTGGTGTTGAGGAGCAGTCAAATGTTGTTGTTGCCAAAATGCACAGCTTGTGCAGTAGGCTCAATTCTAGCCCTGAGTGGCAGTGTGGGGATCTGAGTTCTCTGTCTTGCAGTAAGGGGCAGAATGGAATCCCTGTACAATCTGATCAACCTTACGTTTACAGAGACTTTTTTATTTTTACAATAATCCTGAGCATCATAATTCAATGTGGATGATGCCTTACCAGTTGGTTAGTTTGTGGCTAGACTTCCCATGAGAAGAGAGCCTTAAATAAACCCTCAATATTGTAACCAAATCAGACTTTATAGTTCATTATTTTTTTTAAAATCAGTTAAAGGGAAAGCAAGCGCACTGCAGGCTCCATTCCCGATGCTACGCTCTCCACAGTGACGTAAGCCTTCTCAGAGAGAGGAGAATATTTTTAATTTATTTATCTTGACAATATCAGGTGGTTCAGTCGCTGGTGTTCTACATTAGCACAGCAAAGCAGCAAGTATATACATATATATTTAGCATTTTTTCTAGTATGTTCAGCTGAAAAGGCTTGGCTTGATTAATATTTTCCGCTGTCCGGTAACCATGGCAATGGGGTCAGCAGATATAATACTTAATTTAATCTTCCGACTGCTTCAGTGTGCATCACCGGTGTCCCGAATAATAGAAAGCCTTTTGCTTCTCTCTCTCTCTCTCTCATTCTGTTGCCTCGTATATTATTATCTTTGCCAGTGGCTCTCTCACGTGACCCAAAAGGAATAAACTGTTTTCTTCATTCAGTATATGCAGCTAAAAAAAAATAATTTCTGAACAACCCTCCCCTCCCAGTGAATCCCCCCGCCCCCACCAAACCACCAGCCAGTCCACCCCCCTCCCCACCACCACTCCAGCAGCCAATCTCCACAGTCTGACAGGGAACGTGGGATGATTCTGAGAGCTTTCATAGCAGAACTGTAAAGGTTTGTGAAACACTCTTCGGCCAAATGAACCCATGTGGATTTTCCTCCCTGTCGCAAACCCCAGGTGATTGGCTAACACAGACTTGATGCCCTGTTTTGCTCTCCAGGTGGGTTAAGTGCATTGCTTTGTCTTCATTTGGCCCAGCTCCCCCTGTTTCTTCTTTATTTTCACTCGCTCTTTCCCTCTAATAATGCCTTCTCTTTTTTTTTATGCTGCCATGTTTTGCACAGTGAACACACCACTTGCTCTTGGCTGGTTCTGGGTATTGGGGCAACCTGCTTTTTGGGTGCTAGGCAGACTTCGTGACAGTAAAAAGCAGACAAAATGCAGTTCCTTTTACGTGTTCAAAGAGTTGCTGTAAATTCTGTAATACAGGCTACCCTGCTTCCTCCCCTGTGCTCAGCAAGAGAGAGAGAAATATTAGCTTGGATTAAAGAGACACTTTCTCCAAGATGGAGAGGCTTTCAAAGGAGGGAGGAACTCCTGAACTCTGGTCATGAGGAATCTGCAGCCCAAATCCTTCTATTTCTGCTTGTTTACTAATTAACTTTTTGTTAGTATTTCTTATTTAGTTTCTTTTTTGATGGCTGAAGTTCAGGGACAGAATAATTTTGAGGGCAGGACAGGTAGACGAGTGATTTTAGTTTTCCTTTTCCCGAGTCAGGGACAGCGAGTTTGTATGTGTCGCTTGTTAATTGTCTTCAGTGTGGTAAAGCACAGAAGGCCAAGAAGAGGCTGTTAAGGTCTCAGCAGAGTTTTCACTCTGATCTTACTCACTGCAGTTTGTCAAAGAATATCAGTCAAGTCATTCTCACCTGGGTGTTGAGTGGCAGCTGGAAGGACTGAGACTTTGAAAGAGCCAAAGTTCATTGCATCAGCGCAGGTCTGAACACTGATCTGTTAGCACGCTTGGTCCCAGCAGCTCGTCCTGTGAGGGAACAAAACTCCCTTTTGGTCTCTGAGGAATACTCTTGGCTTTTCCCTTTACCCTAATCACATTGCCATGACTTTGATAATGTAAGCGGGTTTGAAAACATCATTAACCAAAACCAGAACCCAGGCCAGTTCAGCTGCCCAAGTCCCTCCCACAGTAGGAGTGGCCAGTCCTTTCTAATAGCTGCATTCTTTATTCCTTTGAAATTCATAAAGAAGCTGCTATTTTCGCAGTACTGTGAAATTTCGAAGCACTCTCTAAAGTGCTAAGCATTCTTTTTATAGTTGAACTCATTTGCTCTTCATTTGTTAATACGGTTCTTTCTGTTTGACACATCTGATGTTCCGTCCCAGGATATTTGAACATCCCTCTCTTCTGGGGGATGATCCTGCCCTTACTTCCACGGGTGAAGAGGGTGCCTTACAGTAAAACTGCCCTGGGCTTGCCTCAGGGAATGGGGAGGCTGGACTTTGTGAGGCATACAGAGTAGAAGCACTGTCACATGGTGGCAGAACCGTGCTCTTTGGGGACTCTCTCTTAAGCATCACAGACAAATAAAGGACATTGTGCGTACATGTGACTGCACTGGCACAGACTTGCTGCCGCCTATTCATGACCGTGTGTATTTGTGATTGCTATCTTGAGATTAACAGACAGCACTGCACATGTTTGTGACTGAAGCCACATGCATGTTCAAGAAGTCAGGGGAAAACGTGGGCAGTGGTCAGAACCGTGTGCTCACAGTGTGATGTTTGAAGATATTTCTTTTGGTTCAACAACCAAATGAATCAATGCTATGATGATGGGTGCTATCGAAAACCTTACCATAGATAGAAAACATGAAACAGTGCATTTATGGATAGTTATTTTATATCTTAGATATTGTTATGAGGCAAGATACCAAAGGATGAGTAACTTTAACGCCTTGACAGTTTAGTAATTCCTTAGAAATGTATGGCCTATCGGTGGTGGTATGGTTTGGTAACCAAAGGAAGTGAACATTTTAAATACATTTAGTGGGCATTTTTCATCTTGGAGGACTTGACAACCAATCAGAATGACAAGGTGAGGGAGGTATTTTCTTTTAGTGGACCAACTTCTGTCTCTCCTTGTCTCTCTAATATCCTGGGACCAACACAGCTAGGACTATACTGCACAGAGCCAGTCAGAAAGGCCATGCTCCGACTTCTAAAGCAGCATGTCAGGGGTTTTAATGCTCTTTCCTCAACCTTTCTTTACTAACTTTAACACCTGGTGGAAAATCAGCACACAGCGATAACCTGGTACGTCCGGGAGGCACAATTAGTAAAGTAAACAATAGTTTATTGTGCAGAAAAAAGTACTGTTATTTTCTGTAACCCAAAGAAAGAATTTTGTTCAGCTGTAATGGGTCACTTTTACCTCAGTTGAGAATGAGTTGCTTTTTTATGAAGTGTTGCCTCATGCCAAACACAGGAGGACATAAGGCAAGATGGTTCTCCCTAAAGTAGCAGCTCATCAGCTGAATGAACTTCCATTCCAAAGAGGCTTTTCTTTCAAATTTGTTTTAATTTTTCTAATTAATTTTGAGAGCTCTTTGAGATTTTCCATTTTGTTCACAGTTTGATTCTTGCTCTGAGGTGTTCTCAATAAATGCCATGGAATCTTCAGCAGAATTCTTTCATTTAAAGGATCCTTCGAAAGAGACTCCAATTCTCTTTAATTTAGATGCGTTCTCTGATTGTCAGTTTCATTCACAGTATTGGCTTGATTAATGACTGATAGCTATAAATTGTAGAAATTGTATAAATAAGTAAATCTGTGTAAATGTAGGAACCACATACTGTTATGGTGGAATTATTCTGGGGAATTTCTCTGGCCTGTGTTCTACAGGAGGTCAGACTACATGATCACAATGGTCCCTTCTGGTCTTGGAATCTAGGAATCTATGGTATAAGTTTTAAGGATGTGATCTCACCACGGACACTCACATATCTTGTATCTTCCACATACTTTACAAGAAAGCTGTTCTGGAAACATTTTTTAAATATATTGTTACTTTTTCTTGTATCCTCCTACCTATAAACCTAACTGCCTGAACACCCATGAGCCCAACTAAGGGAGAGAAAAATTAAAACTATTATATTTAAAATGCCTCTAAACATTACCTAAATGTTTGTTAAAAAGTCTCAGTTTTAAAGTCATATGTCTCAGCCTACCTGTGCTTTGGAGCAAATACTGTAGCCATTGGCAAGACAGAGTTTCCTCTTTCATGGGACAGATGCTCCAATTTCTAGTCGTGATGAGTAATGAGATACTGTCCTTAAACCTCACTGGTGCTGGACTGACTCTTCCCAACCTGCACATCAGGTGACTGCAATTTTGGGAGAAAAGTCCATACCTGGGGGAAGGAGGGAATGTTTCTCTGGCAGTTTTTACGTGTGTGCGCGCGCATGCTTGTGTGCACGGGTGTTTAATGTCAACTTCTGAAGCTTCTTGGAAGTTTGTAATGTTAGAATATGTTGCAGTGAGGATTGGGGGGAATGGGCCGAGTGCAGGTGAGGCAGTCAAAGGTGCATGATAAATGCCGTTTGCTACATAGCTCTGAAATTAATCACCTGGATATCATCACACACATGCTGAGTTTGTATAAATATAACATATATAAATAGATCTCCATAGACAGATACACACCCATGTGTGTTGATCTATCTTTATATTTATGCCATAGCAATGGGATCTGACGTGCTAATCCCAAAATATATAGGAGAAAAATGTCTGTTCTGTAGTGTGAAATAAACAAATACCCTCCTACACTTCAGTGATCTCTTGTCATTCATCTGCTACTTGGTCTAAAAATAAACAGCCAAACATACACACATTATTTATGTATATATGTTAGATTGTTTTATAAACAATACTTTGATTGTATGGCTATTATATATTATTATTATTCTATATAATATAAAACCTAAGCAAAACCAAACATACAGCCTAATACATTTTAAGATAGCCATAAAATCAAAGTATTGTTTATAAAACAGAGGCTGTCTGATGCGTCTGTAGCACAAACATGTACTCTCACTACCTTCTGTTGGGTTACCTCCACCCTTCCCACACCCTCTTGCCCAGTGCCTTTTCTCCTTCTGGTGGTGTCTTCTTAAGGCTGGATCCTGTTCCCACTGAATCCAGTGGAACTTTTAATAGCTACTTTCAAGGGAGCATGATCTATATGGTGGTTCTGGCATGGACTCTTTCTCTTATTTGTCTGTAACATGCTATACACATCTATCATGCTGTATAAATAGTATGAGAATTTGAGGGTGCTTCCTGCTAATCACAGCCCTGATCTGTGGTGTGAGAGGGGGACCTTTGCACTCACATGGAAACCCACCGATGTCAGCCAGGCTCCACGAGGGGCAAGGGTCTCACCAACATAGATCTGATTGCAGGGCTGGGGCCCAGGACCTTGAGCTAGATACATTTGGAATGCAAAGGTCAAAGAGTTCACCAAAACCAGGTTCCTACGGTGTGAGCAGGAAGCTTCCTCAAGTTTTCATTATTATACTGACATTTGATATTAAAAATTCAAATTTGAACCAAAACAGAAGAAAGCCCTTCTCCTTGTCCTAGGAAAGTGACATTGTTTAAAACAAACGTCAATAAAATCTTTGTGGTTCTTCTTCCTCCCTCCTATCAACCACCTTCTCTCTGCCTGCATTTTCCATCTGCTCTCCATCCCCACTTCCTTCCCATGGCGCAGCCAGCTTCTGTTCCCCAGAAATGCTGTCAGCTATGGTTCTTTTATATTGATTGTTAAAATGGACCCGAGAGGGAGGAGCTGGGATTCTCCCAAGGTAACCATGTAAACACATCACTGCAGTTGTGGGGCTGGAGCCCTGCTGGCCCGTGGGGATGGAAGGTGGGTGAGGGCAGAGCCATTTGAGGAAGGACCTGGTCCTGATCTCATACTGGCAAAACGCTCTTGATTTCAGTGGGAGGACTGGGCCAGAGGAGGGAAATGAGTGAAAGGGGCTTGAAACACCTTCCTGACTGTGATTTGACAACCCCATTCTCTTGACTCTTGTATTGGGCATTTTTATGCTTAAGCTGGTGGGAGTGAGAGGTTGAGATGGCATCTTAATTGCTGGCAAACAGCTTGAAAATTCTAACTACAGGAGCCAATTAGAGAAAAAGGTCTGTAATAATTAATCAGAGTAGACAGATTTGCATATTCAAAGTGATTGTGCGTATCAAACTTCCAGGTGGAATCAGCATGCCGGGAATTGCATAACTAGAGAAGAACTGTTCACCTAGAGTTCAGTGGCTGTACAGCAGTCCTGTGTTCTGATTGGCTGAGACAATTTCATTTCATTATATTTAATAACACATAGTGGAAACGGGTTGACACCTTGGCAGGTGCAAACACTAACTCCTGCGCAGGGTTCCCAGGCAGAGCACACTGCAAGCAGCCACGTGCAAAACACCGGCCAGCCTGCGTAGCTATCGCCATTTACACACTGGAAATGGAGACCCAGAGAGCGACTTGTCCAAGGGCCCAAACAGCGTCCGAGGCCAGTGCCTCACCACTAGACAGTCCTTTTCCCTTGCATCTTGTGGGGCAGCCGCACCCTTGGCGGTGGGGGGGGGTTGAGCTCTCCCCGTTCCTGGGGTTCTCCCCAGTGTAAGATGTGATCGGGTCTCTTTAGGTGTTGATCAGCAGAGTGCCCTTGGCACGTTCTCAGTCAGCACAGCCTCCAGACACAGAGATCCCAGGCCTTCTCTGACCAGCCAGCTCTGGAATTCCTGGCCATAGTGAAGGGAAAATCCCCACTTCTGGGCAGACCTTTACTGGGGCTTGGCAGCCCTGCCCTCCACAGCCACGTGCAGAAAGTGACATACCCTGATCCAGAATCAATGTACCCTTTGCGCATATGCAGCCACATTTGTACCCCCGTTCCTCCCACACACACTGGCCACGTACAGCCAAGCTTTCTCACATCCCCTCCTTTCCCACATATACCACAGCCGCATGCTTGAACCTCTGCACACACACCTCATCCCCTCGTACCCACATTTGCATACACAATTCCCCAACACCACACACATGCCTTCCAAATATGCATTTTAATATGGCTAAATGTATACATGTACATCTAGGATCAAAGAACATAGGCCATACTTACAGGAGGGCAGTGACTCTGAAAAAGATCTGGGGTCATGGGGAATAACCACCTGAACTTGAGCTCCCAGTGTGATGCTGTGGCCAAAAGAGCCTAGTATGCGTAAACAGGGAAATCTTCAGTAGAAGGAGAGAGGTTATTTTACCTCTATATTTGGCACTGGTGTGACTGCTGCTAGGATAATGTGTCCAGTTCTAGTGTCCACAATTCAAGAAGGAGGTTGACAAGTTGGAGAGGATTCAGAGAAGAGCCAGGAGAATGATTAAAGGATTAGAAACCTGCCTTAGATTGAGCTCCTTGAACATATGTAGATATATATTTAGAGCATCTGCATTTAGATAGCAAAAGAGGAGGTTAAGGGGGTGACTTGATTACAGTCTGTAAGTATCTATAATACTTAATATTTTGAGGAACAAAGATTGAAGAATGGGCTCTTCAATTCATCAGAGAAAGATATAATGTGATCCAAGGGCTGGAAGATGAAGGTAGAAAAATTCAGACTGGAAATAAGATGTAAACGTTTAATAGTGAGAATAATTAACCATTGGACCAATTTACCAAGGGTCTCCATCACAGACACTCTTTTTCTAGACTATATGCTGTACATTATTTTTGAGGTTGTTCTATGACCTGTGCCAGCTGATGGGGGGGGGGGGGGCACAACCCTGGAACAGCTTGAGTCACACCTCCCTCCCTCACCCCGGAAAGCTGCAGCTCCTCCCTGCAGCTTCCAGCTGTTCCACCTGCCTCTTCCTGCCTGGCACAGCTCGCTGATACAGCTGCCCCTCAGGGAGGAGGCCTGGCCGCACCGTGTGACTGAGCAATTGGGGGGGGGGGGCACATGACCCGAGATGCCCCCCCATGCATTGCCTCTGGCCTGTGCTAATCAGGAGGTCAGACTTAGACGATCACAATGCTCCCTTCTGGCCTTGGAAGCTATGACTCTGTGAAGTATATCCACCCTTACATACACCCCCCTTGCTTCTGACCACATGCACCTATGCCTGCGTAAATCTCTCATACACACAAGTTTGCATATGCACCATCCACACACACCTACATGTGCATCCACCTCACCACACCACACATCTGTATACATATGTGCACATCAGTGATTCCCACACACATACATGCAGTACAACACTGCCTGACATACCATATACAGACACACCTGCATGTCACTGAACATACACACTGTGTAAATGTGCATATCACACTTCATGTGCGCACACACTCGCAGCTGATTCATTGCTGCACCTCTTTGCCTAGTTTTCTTGGGAAATCTTGGTGCAGTGAGTTTGTTCATCCTCAACTCAGACTGTTTTGAAGCTCAGTGGAGCTGTGTAAAATGCTGAATGTTCAGTAATCTGTTCCACTCGCCCTAAGGCTTTCTATTCCAGGGAAACTCTGGTGTGAAGAGAGTGTGAATCAGCTGAACATCATGGCTATTGCATTTGTAGTTTCATGCTACCCTCTTTCAAGCAAGTAGATACAAGTTGCCGGTTGTACCAATTAACATCCCAGCAATAAATGGCTGAAAAATCTGAAGGAATGGAGCTGTTGTTCTTGGGTGGGTGGGTGGCAGGAGGCTGCAAGTCCCAGCTCCTCTCTCCAGCTGTTCAGCAGTTTATGAATGCAGCACCATACTTTGGAATTTATAGGCTAGCAGAGTTTCATAAATCAGCTATGTGTGCTCAGCGTGTGATACTCTGCAAATTCTAAACTAATATGTCGCTCCTTTTCTTTGTGGCATCATGTTTATGGAAAGTTTCCATCAATTGTATGCTAAATGCCTGCAGCACAGATAAAGAGAGACGATGATGAACAATTATAAAGCAAATATTAAAAAATAGTAAAAAACGATGAGGAAACAAATCACTGTCACTACTTCTTTAAAGAGACTGCATTTAGAAACCGTTATTGAATCTCCTGTGACCATCTGCGGACAGTTTCAGCACCTCGCACTTGCCTTGGTGGGACACCTGAGGAAGAAGAGCCATTTGTAGAAGCCAGTATGTTCATGAGTAACACTGCAGTGGTGCAGTCATGTAGGGCCTGACCCTTTCTTGCCTCTGTGTCCTTGTGGATTGAGATCAGTGGGAGCTTTTGTGTCCAAGGAATGTGGGATCGCATCCAGAGTTCTCAACAGTGTCTGCATTTTTCAGAAACAAGGCCCCCGGGTCATGCCACCAGAGCAGGATGAGTTGATCAGAGGTCACGGTCAGGGCAGGAAGCACAGCCATGGCTGTGGCTTGGGGGGCAAGGGGTGGGTCTCAGAGGACATCCCCCGGCCACTGGAGCCAGGAACTGTTTAGTGGCCATGCTAGTCAGTGACTCCACTGATATTCTGGGATTTGTCAGTGAATTGAAGCAGCAGATCTCAGCCATGAAAAACTGCTGTTGTGTTCAATATACATCTTAGATTTTTAGGTTACTTCATGTTTGCTTGTAGTATATGAAAAATCTGCTAAGTATTTTACTTCTTGGGTGTGACGGCTGAGTATGCCTCGTGCACTTTGTTACGGTGTTTCTGTATTTTGTTTTAAAATCAGTTTTATGTTCAGAAACTACTGTGTTATGTAACATCAGGATCTCCCAGAGAGAGAGAGAGATGGGGGCAGGAGTCAAGTAGCTAACAAGGAACCTGCAGACAATACAAGTATTAATGGATCACAGTTCTCAGAGTTTTGCCATTGACTTAAATGGGACTGGGTTTCACCCACAGACACTGCAGCCAGTCATGGTGACAAAAGATGTACAGGCCATGCTCATATATGCCTACCACACCCCGTGTAACCCCTGATTGACTGACCCCTTCTCTCCTCAGTCCATGGGAACACTGGGCCCATTTCATCCAAAGATCTATCACAGACTAACCAAATTTCCATAAATTCCTCTGATTAGTTGTTTCTGGTTGGCCACTAATTCTCGTAAGCAGTACGATTCTAGAAATACAGAGCTCTTCATGGACAGGTGCATCCTCTCTGCTCAGGGCTGTTTGATCTAAGATGAAAGAAAAAACATGGTCAGTGAAGAAGTGATGGGGCTTTTGGTGTGTGGGACAGGAGACCTGGGTAGAATTCTCTCTCTAGCCCCACAGGTGTGTATGGAACCCTACAGAGAAATTAAACACATAATAAAAGTCCTTACCCTCTGGAGCCCGTTTGTGTGAATAATACAATAGCACTCCGAAGCCCCAATAAAATCCAGGCCCCATTTGTGCTGGGCACTGTACAAACACCTAGAACGTGGCTGCCTGTGCCCTGAAGCTCTGACAAGTCTAAGATCAAGAAGAAAAATCTGAAGGAACAAGGAATAGGTACAAGGGCCTCACAGAGGGGTGAGGGTGAGGATATGTCCACAGCTGGCTTGTCCAGTGTTGTTTTTAAGTGTTATTGTTTAGGTCTAAGGCTCATCCATTTTTTTTTATTTTGAACTGTGCCTTTATTAACAAAAATGTGTGATAACTTTAGCCATTTTCTGCCTTTGTTTATGGTTTTCACTCGTGTTTTTGTTTGTTTTTAGCCATTTTCCCTTTTGAGGTGTTTTTAGTTATATTTAACCATAGCGTTTTCTGTATTTTTTAAAATTATTTGTAACTTTTACTTTTACTTTTTTCTGGGCAGGCGGAGATGGTAGACGGAAGACTCCAGTTGTTTTCCCTTTGATTGCTAGGGCTAAGGCTGAGGAAGCAGTCAGGGAGCAGGGAGGGAGTGGTCTGTGTCAGAAGGCTCACCGGAAGGTCTGGGGGTGGGGTTAGAAGGAAGAGAGTGGGTCTGAGAAGTGCCTGCCTGTCATCTCCAGTTAGTCGGATGTTTCTATAAAATACAGTCGCTGTAAAAGCAGCACTTCTGCTGTGTCTGTTTCTTTTTTCAGCCACATCTCCATTAGCTGAGAGAACCCTTGGAGGCAGCCCCTCCATCCTTCTAGGCATTTGCTTTACGTAAACCAGCCAGCAGACCGCTCTGTTAGTATTGATGTAGACATTACCACAAATCGCCACTTAGGGACCTGAAAGAATTGACTAACTGGTTTCAGATCCAATACACATAACTTGATCAGACGCAAAGTTTAAGTACACTTGCAGGCGTGCCAACTGCACCTACACGGGAAGTGACTCTTCTGTGCACTGGTTAAAGAGGCCCTGAGGGGAAACCATGAAGAAATAAAGATCTGGGGTTAAGACATTTACTACAGTGGTTTTAAGATGGAGTTAGTCTGAGTATGAAAAAGTAAAACATCAGCGTGCTCTAGGAGACACATTCTGTCCTATACAGGCTGGTTTTAATTCTTGTGAACACTTAATAAAACTCTCTTTGGTTCAGGTTGTTGTCACTGTTACAGCAGCTCTGGGATCCTGGAGTCGTGTGGCCTGATTCTTATTTACATTGAGGCCGCTTTAGGCCTTTCTGGCACTGACCGCCACTTTCAGGCCCCTTTCCACCGCTAGCATGGTGTGAAGGGGGGTCAGATCACCTGGGAAACAAGTGACCTCCCCTTGCAGAAAAGTCTCAACTGTTCAACGTGTCACGTCTTCCTCCATCTGTCTATCAGGCTGTCAGAGAGCAAGATCGCACTGGACGTCTGTGTTGACTACAGCTCTACCCCGTTATAACGCTGTCCTCGGAAGCAGGGGTGGCTCCACACCCCAGCACGGCAAATGCATGCTTGGGGCGGCATGCCACGGGGGGCGCTGTGCCGGTCACCGGGAGGGCAGCAGGCGGCTCCGGTGGACCTCCCGCAGGCGTGCCTGCAGAGGGTCCGCTGGTCCCGCGCGGCTTCGGTGGAGCATCTGCAGGCGCGCCTGCGGGAGGTCCATCGGAGCCGCGGGACTGGCGACCAGCAGAGCGCCCCCCACGGCGTGCTGCCCTGCTTGGGGTGGCAAAATGTCTAGAGCCGCCCCTGTTCAGAAGCCAAAAAATCTTACTGTGTTACAGGTGAAACCGCGTTATATTGAACTTGCTTTGATCCGCCGGAGTGCGCAGCCCCGCCCCCCGGAGCGCTGCTTTACCGCGTTCTATCCGAATTTGTGTTATATCGGGAGGCGTTGTATTGGGGTAGAGGTGTATTTTCTGGAAACTGACTATGGGAAGGCCAGTGAGCAAGCTCGGAGCTGAATGGAGATGGAGAATGGAGTTCTTGCAGGTCAGGGTGTAGGTCCATTGATGGTGCTGTATGCAGGGAGCTCTGTAGGGAATAAACATGGAAGTTGATTTCCAGTCAGCCCCTGAACCTGGCACAGTAATGCTGACAGGAGGCTCATGTCTCTGATGGTTCCATGGAATGATATAAATCACATGCAAAGGGTGGCACATCTCTTCTTTTGATTACTGGAATCTATTCCAATGAGCCAATGATTTTTTTGCCCGAAGTTGAGGTATGCAATGAAAGAGAGTTGATAAAATTATATTCAGGAACTTTGGGGAAGACTTCTAGCACCAGCTTTCTGCCTGACCAGAGGTGATAGGTCAGCACTCTAAACCCCTGGTAGCTCTATGAAAGAGCAAGAAAGGATGCACTGGTGGGAAGTGACCAGAACCCACAGTCCCTGGGAGGGATGAGTATGGGAAGCTCCTGAGTTCAGAAGGAGGCAACTAGAAGAACCTCTTCAGCCTTCATTCTCTAGCTCCTATCTAGACAATCTCATCTTCTAGCGAGTGATAGGCCTCATTGGAAACAATGAATGAGAATACACTGGTGCTTGTGTGTGTTAAGTCTAAAGCATGAATAACCTCTCCATTTGTATGCTCTAGGACTAGCTGTTCCAAGAAGCAATCATTTAAGTTGTTAAGAGATTGCTTTTATACACTTTGTCCCAATAGGACATTTGACCAGTTTATATGCAAATAGCTGAATTGACCTTGTATTCTTTATTCTGCTCAACACTGCCTACTCAATATCCTTTTCTGGCTTTGGTTTGGTGGTATAACAAGACTAGTTATTTACATCCATACAAATTCTACGGTGTAGTACTTTGCATTGAGAAATGTGATTTCATTAAATTCTATGGACTTTTTAAAGTGTAGCACTGTCCACCTCTATGTCTGACTTTGCCCTTCCTGTAAAGTCTATAGCCAGATATTAGAGTAACCCATTCTTTTTGTCTTTCTGTTGTGTTTTATAAATGCCTATTAAGCCAGGGGCCTCTTCCATTGCCAGGCATTCTAGCTCACCTATTGTTGCTTTTAAGTAGGGCTGTCAATTAATTGCAGTTAACTCACGTGATTAACTCAAAAAAATTATTTGTGATTTAAAAAATTAATTGTGATGAATCGCAGCTTTAATCACACTGTTAAACAATAGAATACCAATTAAAATTTATTAAATATTTTGGATGTTTTTCTACATTTTCAAATATATTGATTTCAATTACAACACAGAATACAAAGTGTACAGTGGTCACTTTATATTACTTTTGATTACAAATATTTGCTCTGTAAAAATGACAAAAAAAAGAAATAGTATTTTTCAATTCACCTCAGACAAGAACTGTAGTGCAATCTCTTTATCGTGAAAGTGCAACATATAAATATAGATATTTTTTGTTACATTTTTTGGTTACATAACTGCACTTCATAACAAAACAATGTAAAACTTCAGAGTCTACAAGTCCACTCAGTCCTACTTCTTGTTCAGCCAATCGCTCAGACAAACAAGTTTGTTTACATTTATGGGAGATAATGCTGCCCACTTCTTATTTACAATGTCACCTGAAAATGAGAACAGGCATTCACATGACACTTTTGTAGCTGGCATTGCAAGGTATTTATGTGCCAGATATGGTAAACATTCATATGCCTCTTCATGCTTCGACCACCATTCCAGAGGACTTGCTTCCATGTTGATGATGCTTATTTTTAAAAAAAATCTATTAATTAAATTTGTGACTGAACTCCTTGGAGGAGAATTGTATGTCTCCTGCTCCAAGGTTTTACCCGCTTTCTGCCATATATTTTGTGTTATGGTAGTCTCAGATGACGACCCAGTATATGTTGTTTGATTTAAGAACACTTTCACTGCAAATTTGACAAAACACAAAGAAATATCAGATTTCTAAAGATAGTTACAGCACTCAAGCCAACGTTTAACAATCTGAAGTGTCCTCCAAAATCTGAGAGGGACAAGGTGTGGAACATGCTCTCAGAAGTCTTAAAAGAGCAACACTCAGTTGCAGAAACTACAGAACCCAAATCACCAAAAAAGAAAATCAACCATCTACAAAAGCAATTTTCCCTGTCTTGGTATTGACACCTCCTCATCAATTATTGGGAGTGGACCACATCCACCCTGACTGAATTGGCCTTCAACATTGGTTCTCTACTTGTAAGGTAACTCCCTTCTCTTCGTGTGCCAATATATATTTATGCCTGTATCTGTAATTTCCACTCCATGCAGCTGAAGAAGTGGGTTTTTTACCCACAAAAGTTTATGCCCAAATAAATCTGTTAGTCTTTAAGGTGCCACCGGACTCCTCATTGTTTTTTTGGATACAGACTAACACAGCTACCCCTCTGAACCTTCTGTTGGTGGCATCAGACTCACATGATGAAAATGAACATGCATCAGTCTGCACTGCTTTGGATGGTTATTGAGCAGAACCCATCAGCAGCAGGGACACATGTCCTCTTGAATGGTGGATGAAGCATGAAAGGACATATGAATCTTTAGTGCATCTGGCACATAAATATCTTGCAACACCGGCTACAACAGTGCCTGTTCTCACTTTCAGGTGACATTGTGAACAAGAAGCAGGCAGCATTATCTCCTGCAAATGTAACCAAACTTGTTTGTCTGAGCGATCGGCTGAACAAGAAGTAGGACTGAGTGGGCTTGTAGACCTTAAAGTGATACAGTGTTTTATTTTTGAATGCAGTTATTTCTTACATAATTCTACATTTGTAAATTCAACTTTCATGTTAAAGAGATTGTACTACAGTATTTGTATTAGGTGAATTGAAAAATACTATTTCTTTTGTTTTTTACTGTGCAAATATTTGTAATAAAAATAAATATAAAGTGAGCACTGTACACTTTGTATTCTGTGTTGTAATTGAAATCAATATATTTGAAAATGTAGAAAACATCCACAAATATTTAAATAAATGGTATTCTATTATTGTTTAACAGTGCGATTAATTGCAATTAATTTTTTTAATCACTTGACTGCCCTACTTTTAAGCTTTTGCATTGGTATAATTTTTGGCTATTGTGCCTATTTTTTACCATGTTACTTTCCAGAGCATGCATCTGGAATCTCAGCCTATCCGTTCTCCAGTTCAGCTGCAGCTTTTGTCCTATCCTTTAGTGCTGACACTTAAGAGAAAAAGAAAATAAAATTTAAAATATTAAAGACTTCATCCCTGCTTTTATTAGAAGTAACATGATTAAATAAAGCAGGTACACAGGGGAGAGGAAATGGAAATGAATAAGACTTTGCAGTTTGGAAGGTTTTTTTCCTATGATGCTTCCTTTTGTTGTTGTTGTTGTTAATTTCTCTGTTGAACCAATGAGAGACCAGAAAAGTGAGACTTGGGTCTTATCATTCATATCTTGACATGTATAGAAGGGAAGATGAGGAACAAATCACAATTCCTTTACCAGATCCCTTATCGCTGTGCCTTCCAACAACTTTTTGGGGTAGGAAGGGATTGCATTTCTGGCATCTGGCAACATTGTGCCCTGTGAGTCATGTAAACTTACACGTGACACGACACAGCAGTGATTCCTAACCTTGCAGCCCAATCAGCACACAGCTGCGGCCCATGTGACATCATCAGGTCTATACAGGTAGTAAATATCTTGTGTGGCTGCAGCCCACATAACACAGAGAGAGCTGCATATGTGGCCCACAATGGTAAATAGGTTGAGAACCACAGAGACCTGATCTCAGCTCAGGGTCACCTACTATCTCAATGAGTCCATCTGGGAACCCAGCAATGAAATCTCCTGGTAAACCTGGACTACATAGTCTTAGGGCAGGTCCATACTTACCCGCCAGGTCAACGCGGAGAGTTTGACTTCTCGGAGTTCGAACTATCGCGTCTAATCTAGACGCGATAGTTCGAACTCCGAACGCGCTCCCGTCGACTCCGGAACTCCACCACCACGAACGGCGGTGGCGGAGTCGATGGGGGAGCCGCGGAGTTCGATCCCGCGGCGTCTGGACAGGTAGGAAATTCGAACTAAGGTAGTTCGACTTCAGCTACGCTATTCGCGTAGCTGAAGTCGCGTACCTTAGATCGACGACCCCCCCCCCACACCCGTAGTGTAGACCAGGCCTTAGGGTACGTCCATACTACCCGCCCAGATCGGCGGGTAGCAAAAGGGGTCACCAGAACAATAGTTTGAGACCCACGTTCTAGAGGATCACAGCAGTTACATGTCAGTCTGCACACTGGAACTTAAGAAAGTGACAGGCAAAAAAGGTGGAAGGGAGGGAGGACAAAATAAACCACTCGGTGGGAAATGCAGCTGCGTGTGCAGTAAATCTAGGTGCTGCACAACGAGTGACAGGAAATATTTTTTTCTCTGACTTTGGCTCAAGCAGCTACATGTCATGAATGGCAGAGGCAGAGTTGTCTGACCTAATGCAGTGTCTGATCATGCGACTTGTGCTCTGGGAAGCTGGGATTGCTGCTGCAGGCCCATATTTTGTATTCCCCAAAATGTAATATTGCTATGAAAGCCCAAGCATGGTTCAGCAGGGGACTGAAGACTGTTTTCTTATTACTAAACAGAAAGGTATTAACAGCACAATCTAGAAATAACAAAAATAAAAAAGGTGGGGTGGGGGGAAGAGAAAGCAACGCACAGAAAAGAAAAGACGGCTGCCTGCTCTTTTCTTCTTGGTATTATTATTTGTGACAAAGCCCTTGGTCCATTTTTCTTCATAATTTGCAGGACTCCTAATGGGAACAGCACCTCCCAATTACCATGGCTGCCAAAGGCTAATTTGGTTACCCTCAGAATCCACAATAGAGTAACTGTGTCGGCCCTTTGTAGATATTTGCATACTATACATACCAGGAATGTAAAACAGCTGCCTGGCCCCTATTCCACTATCATGGCAATTATGGGTCATTAGCTTTCTTTCTTTCTTTCTTTCTTTCTTTCTTTTTCTCGTCCTCCAGACTCTGCCAGGCAGTAGAAGCAGCTAATGTTTTTGCAGGGACAGAAGCAGTGAGAAAAGAGGAATCCTGTGGCACCTTATAGACTAACAGACGTTTTGCAGCAGCGAGCTTTGTGTGTGACTTCCACTTCTTCAGGTGGTGGTGGTGGTGGAGTTCGTGGCGGAGCGAGCGAGCGAGTTCGGACTTGCATCTGAAAGAAGTGGGTTTGGGTCACCTCAGCTGCTGCTGCTGCGTTCTGCTATAAGGTACAGGTATTTTTTTTTGGATTCTTTTGTGAGACAGAGAGACAGATACTTGAGAAAAGAGGAACTGCCTTGTCTTATTTGAAGAGTTGGAGGCTGATAAACTGCCACTTGAGTGGTGTTAGCACAACTCTATTCTTTTATTTCTTGATTACCGTCTCCTTCTTTCTTTTCTTTTTAATGCCTTCCCCAAAAGAGTGTGTGTGTGTGTGTGTGTGTGTGTGTGTGTGTGTGTGTGTGTGTAAGTTCAAGGGGTACGTGTGCACTTTGTGCTGGTTGTTGAGGGGTTTCAGTTGGTGACTGTGAGGAGCAGCTTTCCTAGTGGTAAAGCAAAAGCATGGGGCTTTGAGCAGAGGCGTGTGCTTGCACTTGTCTTCTATGTTCCAATCAAACACTTCCTGTCAACACTTTCCTTCTGCTGGGATACACTCAAGGGCTTCTGTTGAAACTGTTGCAGATTTACTGTGGGCCCAGGAATTACAGAAGTGGACAGAGAGAAGCTTATCTTAATTTGTTTTGCATTCAATTTGTCAAATGATCAGATGTTTTTAATAGTTTCACTCCTTTTTCTTCTGAACAATATTTAGAGTCTTGTGGTAGTTTACACGGAAGCGAGGGGATTGCACATACATATTTTTTGTGGGGGGAGCTGGTAATTATATTGACAATATGGATAGTTTGAAAGGCCCAAAGCTTTTGTGTTGTTTTGTTAAAGCAAATAAGGTAAAGCACAAATGTAAATTGCATTTCCAGGTTCACATTAGAGGTTTGCAAATAATACTGAGCTAATGGTTATTGCAAAGGCAAATAGCACTGGGATCAATAGTCTATACAGTAGAACGCAATACCTCTCTCTCTTTTAATCACCTCATTGCAGAAATGGCATTGAAATTTGAAATCTCATTTTCTCCATTTGTACAAATTGAACATAAATCATTGTGAGTGAGGGGAGGTGGCAGGCAACTTCACTCTTTGTGGGATTGCATCACTAATTAGGGCTGGGGGAAGCATGGGGGAGAGAGAGCCATAAGCAGGTGTTGCTGTAAATACAGAGCCATGGAGGAAGGAGGGCTGCTCTTCCTTCATCTTTCTTTGTGTCCTGTTCCTCTGTCCAGGGAAGGAAAGAAATGAGCAGAGGTGGACAAACGATCGCAGCAAAAGGCTCAAATTATTATTTGTTCAGTATATGAGTGCGGAGTATGTTTGCCTGACACTGAACAAAGCACAAAGGCAGATGCTGTCCCTGTCCCAAGGAGCTGGTGTTCTAGGTGGGGAATCTGCTGTATTGATGGGGAACAGCCTCAGCCCCCCGCAGAAACCTACCCACGAGCTGGGATATGTCTGACCGCACACAGAGATGAGGGGGGAGCCCAAAGACAGCAACATTCCTGCCTCGTAGAATAAAAGTCAGCCTGGGCTCCTCACCGGCTTTCTCTTCTGCTTGAGAAATTTATTTCAGAAATATGGAAAACTCTTTGCTCTCAATCACTGTAAACCCTTACTTTCTGGATGGGAGCAGAGCAGCCCTGGCAGCCTGTGACTGGCAGCATGTGGTGTGTATGCGCTTCCTCAACACCCAGCTTATCCGACATGAGTCAGGACATCAAAACATTCAGATAAGTGGGGTAGCTACTGGATAAGTGATACAGGCTGAAAGACAGCACTGAGATTTGGATTAAAGGGGTTTAGATGAGCAGGGTTTTATTTATCAGAGGGGTAACCGTGTTAGTCTGGATCTGTAAAAGCAGCAAAGAGTCTTGTGGCACCTTATAGACTAACAGACATTGGGAGCATGAGCTTTCGTGGGTGAATACCCACTTCCAGATGCTCATGCTCCCAAACGTCTGTTAGTCTATAAGGTGCCACAAGACTCTTTGCTGCTTTTAGGGTTTTATTTGTCTATGCAAAAAGGATATTGCAGTGGGCATTATGAAAGGAGGAGTCAGTGACTAGCAAAGGTTCATGCAGTGTGGCCGGTATCAAATATAACCCCATGCATAATGACTTTAACCTATTCACTCACATCCCGGGGATTTGTCACGATCCCTGTATTTTTCCTTCACTTTTCTGCATTCTCAACCATTACAATAGGGGATAAAATAGATAACTTCATGGGAGAAACTGTCGTTAGGACGTACAATCTAAATTAGGTCTCACCAACTGCAATAGCTGAAGGAGAACAAAATAAAATAATAAAAAAAACAAACTGGAAAATAAGGAGCGAACAGTGAGCCACTCGGAGCTTCTAGCAGAGAAGAACTCAAACCATCTGAGGGGCCAAAGTCAAACCACGTGGGCCACCCAGGTTTGGAATGATTGGTTCAAAAAGAGAGAGGCTGAAATAATTTCAAATGCTGGGTTTCAGAAAAGTTATTCTAAGGTACTTCCTCTTGAGGAAAGATAAATCAAGTGATTGTCTGAGGGAGTGAGCGTGCAGGATCTGCTGTGACAGCATTCCAAAAAAAGGTTTGCTTCCACACCATGGGCCAGACTGTCCCTTGGCCCTTGCAGAAAGAGCTTGCCCCAGCCTGTGCAAGGTCCAGGCACAAATGCTGTTCTAAATTTAGGACTGGCTCCCTGCTAGTGCCTCCTAAAACGCACACCACACCCCAGAGGGTGAGGCTGGAGAGTATATTGCACCCTTCTGAAGGGTGATGCAGCAGGCAGGCTCCCACGCCTCTGCCTCATGCTCAGCACAGGCCTGTACGTGAATCATTGCAGTTCTTGAGTGGCTTAGAGCACTCCATTTAATGTCTGACTTCCCCAGAGGGCTCTGGAGACTGGGTACAAGAGAACTGCCTTGCTCCGTGCTGCTGCTTGTGTAAAACATGCCAAGTGGTTCTGAGTACCTCATGGGAGCGACAAGAGTGGAACTCCAATGAGTGTGCTGTCAGCACCTCGACCAGTGTGTTTAGCCTGTCCCACTTGTCTGCCTTATGTTGGATACATTTGAAGAATATCCAAAAAATGTTGTGAAGAAAAACATAATTTGTAATTAAAACCCTTTGCACGGAGCCTGTCAGAGGAAAGGGAGGGGAGACTGCTAGAGGGTTTGAACTGAAAACCTGTTAGACTTGGTGTGGATCTGAGTGTTGGGACTGGGAGTGTGGCACCACCAATTGTGTAGCCAGTAGCTGTGCAGGTGAATATTTATTTCAATGTTTATAGTTGAATTATTGGGAGAGTTTTTTAAATGTGCTCATCTCATTGTTTCTGTTGCTTGTACACACAATTTAAAAAGTTAAGTAACTTGATGTCAGATATTAACTGAAACAGCCTCCTGCATAAAGCCTATTAATTACCCTGGGCTTCCCAGACACTCAGATCTAGAGACTGCCAGCATAAATGCCCAGCCCATTTCAACGTGAGGGTTGGACTAGATGATCTCCTGAGGTCTCTTCCAACTCTAATCATCTATGATTCTAACTCCTGCAGCAGCATGGGGGCGGGGGGGAGATTCTCAAAGAGCCAGGACGAGAGGTCCTGCTGGCAGCTGGCAGCCCAGCAACTCAGCCCAGCTGGCAGCCAAGCAACTCAGGACTTTCTTCTGGAGGCTGCCATGGTGTACGAGACCCTCTCAAAAATAACGTCTTTAGGCCGTATGTTTGTGACCCAAGTGTGCATGATTCAGCAGTGTCTGCCTGAGGCTTCAGACAGACTGAAACAATAGCTCTGAGAGGTGCAAACTGGGCACTATTCGTTTCAGTGGGGTCTTTCTGCAGCATAGCAAGGATAAATAAAATGTCCCATTGTTAATTATGTTCCTGCTTATCAAAGCACACAAGAAACAATTGGGCCATTGAATGTCTGCACCATATGCTGTGAGTCATACCTAACTTCAGGGGCTCAAGGGGACAGAACTTGGTTTGTGGGAAGAGTTTGGAAGAGTTCTGCTGCATTGTTTCAAATCAGATGCCTAGCCAGGCCCCCAGGCACATGGGACTTGGGGAATCACAAATAAGCAGCACCTTGAATTCCACCTAGGAGTGAATAAGGCCTTGTCAACCGTTGTTTGCTTGCTTTTTGGTGCCCCTGTTGCTACATTGATGTAATGTTGACAATACCTAAGAAACCAGGTCAGCCTCATGTTTACAAAAAGAGACACAGAGCATGTCTGATGGCCCTGCAGCCCAGATCATTTCATTTTCTCCTACAGGAACTTTACCTACGTGATGAAACAGAGGAGATTACAAACCTCCAGAGCCCTGCGGGAGAGAATCATTGTGTCAATAACAATAAGCATTTAAATAGCACTTTACATGTTCGGTGTGCTGTACCAGCATCCACTGATTAATACTGACAGCAAACCCTGATGGAGAAACTGAGTCAGGAGGGTAAAGTGACTCACCTGTCGAGGCCATAAAGCATGCTGCTGGGAGATACCACATTGGAACCTGGGAATTCCTCACTACCAATCATCTAAACTACATTGCAGATGGGCAACGCCCAACACCAACCTCTAGGATCAGTCTGAGAGGACATAATGAAACCACTGAAACATGGTCCTGTCCACCCTAAGTGGAGTACATGGACAAGTCAATTCAGTCTCTCAGTCAATGGTATCAAAGGTCTCTAATGGGTCCAAAAGAATCAGAATGCACATCTGACCTCTATTCACAGGGAGCAGGCGATAATTGACCAACAAAACGAATGCAGTTTCTGTGCCATCTTGAGGCTTAGGGCCAAATTGAAAGGGGTTATAAAAATCTGAAGGCTCCAGATGGACTCAGAGTTCTTTGGCTGAACCTTCTCAGGAACCTTACCCAAACAGGGAAGGATGACTAGAAGGAGCTAGTGTGCAAGACCGAGAGTGTCAAGGGAGAATTATGGAGTATCATGTGAAGAGGTTAATCTCCAGAAGCATTAGGCCCAGTGCTTTCTTTTCTGCCAAATTGTACCACTTTTGGAGGGGTACCAGTCTATCTTATCTGTTGTTGGCTAAAGTTCCCCGCTTCTCCAGCTCATCCTGACTACAATGAGCAAACCTTGTAAAAACTAAGCCAAAGAAGGTGCATTTGTCCTCTCCTGACCAAATGTGCTACTGTAGAGTTGGCCAGTCCAGTCTGAATCTGATCAATTTTGTCTACAAAGTAGACAGGGATCAAAGACCCCAAGCCTCCATAAATTGCACATCCTGGTCCTCTAGATCTCCAGCACATGATAGCATTGCTCAGATATTTTTCACTGACCCTCAAAATGGCACTGTTCCCCTTACTATATATCTCTCTTTAACAAAAAATAACTGTCCAAGCATCTCTCCTTTGAAACTTTCTTTTTCCCTGTCCCTTCATCCCTGCCCTGCTCCCAGCCTATAGAATCTGGGTTGGAGTCTTGCTATACGGTGCTTGCTGACTCATCTGCACATGCGCACACAAAGCAGGGAGCCACATCGAGAGGAGGAAGTAGAGAGGAGGAGAGGACAGTAGCAGGGCCCGTACGTTTCTACGCTGCAGTGCCATTGGCTCAAATGCTGGCAACATTTTGGTTATTTTACATTTAAAATCATACTTCTCAGTTCAGGCCTCACAACCATAAAATCTATCCCTCTACACTCTAGCTTGGAAATATTTTGCTAGTTAGCACTGAACTTTTTGCTCTATACATTAAATATGCGTCTGTTTTCCTATCTGAAGAAAGCAAAACTAGAAGTATTCATCTATTTACCAGTTATGCTTCTGAATGAAAAATACATGTATTTTAGCAATAGACAGCATAATTCATGCTGGGGACAGGTATTTTAAAGGGTTTGTTGGAGTGATTTTGGGGTGGCCATTATACTCGTGGGCAGCAAAGTCATGAGTAGATTAGGCAGCTCCAACAAATGAGTGCTAATAAGACCTTTACATGATACCACACCAGCATGTTTTCTGTGTACGCTACATATTTTACAGAAAATCTATTTCAGAAAGGTTTTTAGAGAGTTTTAAAAAATTTTATTGGTACTGTTTTTCATGCATCTCTTCTTGTAAAGTCAGATGGCTGTCATCACTGGGAGTGTGACTCGACAGGGCTATGAAGAAAAGAAAAAATGATAACTAATACAATTTTAGAAATTCATTGTTATCCCACCATGGACCCCCCCCCCTCCTTGTGGTTTAAACCCTTCAGATGTATTTTGTGGATGGTTACAATGTCCTCTAATCAGAATTTCACTTGCAACCAAAATCAGATTTGAAACTGGATCTGGAAAGGTGAAAGGGCAGGGCACCAGTCCTGGGCCTCAACTTTTATCCCTTGAGCAGATAACAAATCTCGACCTCAGTTATAACAAACAAACCCTCCACCCAGCCCTGTTGTCTGTGTGTAATGGTGGAGGAGTAATGTAGGGCACAGACTCTAGAGAGGAAGGTGGACACAGTCCCTGCCCTTTGCCATGGGCCCAACCCACAGAGTTGGGAGGAAAATGTGGACTGAATGTTCTGTTGAGCTCATTCGAAAGCTCTGTGCCCTTTTAGATCACTATTAGGGTTTATATATATATGGGGGCGGGGGTATATATAGTTCTGAGTTGCCCTTTGCTTTAGCACAGTTAAAGTTGGAGACATGGAAAATAACTGTTTATTAACACAGAGGATTGAAATCAGAGGAATGGGATCAATAATTCCCTGTGTTTTTGCGAGCATTAAAGCCTCCTTCCCATTGCCTCAGCCTATGATCAGATGAGGCTAACAAACAAGAATAACTCACTGGCTTAAACTGTTTCTTTTAATGGTTGTATAGGACATATTCTCAACACTTTAACATCTCGGGCGCTCTGTCTCTCTCTCTCCATGAAGCTGGGATTTAGTCACACAATGATCAGCAAGGGCATACAGCTCCAGCCCCTCGGTTGCAGCTGGACAGCACCTTTAGGTGCTTTTGTTAAGTGCTAGGAAATAAAGTTTTCCTGTGAGATACAAAAAGGAAGAGGGTGAAAGGGATCCTCAGCTGGGGCAAGTCCTAAGTTAGCCTGTGATCCCCCTTGGTGTGCTCATGCCAAGACACAGCTGTGACATTAACAGGCAGACATTCAATTCTGCAGATCAAAGCAGCCCTTCTTCAGACAATTACAGTAAAATTGAAGCTCTCCTTCAAGAGAAATGCACGTTCTTTCGTTCGTTCTTTCGTTCGTGCGTTCTTTCTTTCTTTCTGAGAAAATTGGTTTTTCAGGGCTATAGAAAGAGCCGATTGGAAGCTGAAATCTTCTGTGTCTGCCCAGGGGTGGGATTCACAGGGTTAGACATGTAACATCTGAAGGCTGATTTTTTTTAAATTGATATCCAAGAATAAAAGAGAGAATAGTCGGAGAAGCTGATCAGGAATGAATAAAGTCTCCTTTTAAGCTGAAATACCTCCCTCCCCCCATTTTCCCTCCAGAAAAGCCGGACTGTAATTGCTTGCAATCACTCGGCACAAATTGTCTGCTCGTATTTGCTTTTTAATTTTGTATAATCTGGTCCATTTCGCTCTCCCTGCCTTTGAGCTTAACCTTTCTCTCATTCTCTCTCGCACGCGCCTTCCCTTTCTCTCTTGCTTTAATTCTTCAGTGTTGTTAAAAAAATTAGTAATAATTCCCAATGATATTTGATGGCTTTTACTAAGCAAAGGCGCTTAGAAAAAATAAAAGACTGGATGGACACAGGCCACATCTGGTTAGATTTTCGTCGCTGTCTGCAAAGTGTTTGTTTATTTATGTATTTATTTTATTTATATTCCCCTCAGAATACAATGGCTATTTTAATAAATCTGTAGAATGAGCCCAAAGTGAGCCGAGAGTTAGAAATCCTTTGTGCCCCCTGCAAGAGAGAGAGAATCCCAGGAAAAGAGAGAGGTTGCTTTAACTCGCTGTGTGTGATTGGATTTCCCAGCATACCTTTCAATGTTCCTTTGTATCAAATTATTTATATTAAAGACTATGATCGTGAAATTGAGGTTACAGTAAATGCTGCTTATGTTAAAGAGTCCGGATTTGGAGGGAGGGATGGCAAGAGAGAGAGCATCGTAGTGGGAGCAGCAAAAGAGTGAGAAAAAATCAGGCTGTACCAGAAAAAGGGAGAAATGGGGCATATGTAAGATGAGGGAAAGGGGAGGCTGGCCGAGTGGGATAGAAGTGGGCGGAGCCGTTAGGTGGAGTAGTTTGTCGCCAGCCCCATTTTATATACATTTGCTAGTTAGAATTTTTGGTTTGAAATGGGGATGTTGCATGTGCTGGAGTTCTCCATGCCAGTGGCGGGAAGAGAGACGTGTGGATGTAGAATTTATTGCCAGGAGCGCCTAACTTCTGGGTGAGAAGTGACGGAGAACCACGATGGGGTTGAGATTTTGCCTGGCAAGTGCTAGTGATTCCCATCTCTAGTCCTCCTCCACTGCATGTTCTGTCCATTCCATGTGAATATTGCTGTTTACAGTGGGCAGATCCTGAGGGCCTTACTCCAGCAGACTCCCATTGAAACCAGGGCCTCAGGATTTGGCCCCATTTCCCTGGTTTTGAGTAGAAACATATTTTATTCTTGTGTAGTTTTGATTGCACTAGAAAATGGTGGCTGAAAATAGGGGGGAACCTAGAGAAGGGCGAACTCCGTCAGAAAGCATAGAGAGAACATTTTCCCTAAACTGTCTGTCAGAGAGAAAATAGCTTCTTGTTGTTCATACTACTTTTAAAGATGAATACAGGTAGCTTCAGTGGCATGTCAGTTGAAGACTTCTACCACTCTGCAACCTTCAGTGGCATGTCAGTTGAAGACTTCTACCACTCTGCAACCTTCTACATTTTTTAACAGCTGATTGCCCTTAGCCAACTCTACAGCCCATCCCTCAACTTCAGGGCTGTTCAGTCTGCCACTCTCCCTTATGTATGGCTGGCAAGCAGCGGTACCTCTCGCTCAGCCATCCCAGCTGCAGCTGGTAAATGTAAACTGGCTGGCCATGTGCTCACCTGGCTCCAATATTCATCTGTTCTGCTGCTGCTAGTGGTTACCTTTCCAAAATGGTAGTGCAGTACTGTGGCTTAGTGTGTATGGTCATGCTGACTTCTAATGGCTGGAGGCCCACAGAGGTCAAATCCTTATCACTCTTCTCAGCGGACAGAGATTCTCATTTAGCCCAAGTGCTATAGATCTGTTTTGGGGGATCCTTAGGTCTGGGCTGAATACTCAGTTGTTGTCTATAGTTCATGGATTTATCATAATCCTCCTTATTCCACTAATACCCCCTTTCCCCAAAATTAACAGTAAGAACAGCAACAATGCTACCTAAGTCTTATTGGTGAAGATGGCCTGGGGCATGTTAGCTCACCTTTAACTTCTCACGGTTGTTGTCAGAGGTTGTATATGCAACCGGAGCAGGGCTTTGAAGCCTTGTGGTAATGGTTTGTATGTCATTTGTGGCTAGAAAAAGAATAAATTCTTTTATTCATTTCAGAAGAAAACATAAGGCTTATTTTGTTTTAATTTCTAGGGATTCTGAAGGGACAATTGTAGCCAGCAGCAGAGATGCCTTTTCCTTAGCCCTGTAGAACTTCTCTGGATACAAACCTGGAGATCGGTGCTCTGCAGGGACTCCCTGGAGAAGCAAGGGCCTTGAAACGCGACAGACGTGCCCCACTGCTCCACCAAGAGTTCTCTTCTCGCACACATGCCCTTCGGACCAGGAGCCAGCGGTGATGTGTCTGATTATTTCTCCCTAGGTAAAGAACCTTTTCTTTATTTCTTTTACACTCAAATATCTGCTAAAAATATAGGGCAGAGATTTCACAGAGAAAACTGAACATTTTTCCTGGGGATCTCCACTCTACTTACAGCGTACTGAGGCTGTAAGTGGAGCAGGCAGAGAGGCATTGAGAGGGAGCCCCTTCACCCTTGAAAAGATACACAGATTCACTCTTTAAAAACAAAGAGTTACTGATTCCAAGCAAACAAACCTTTAGAAAAAAGTGCAATTTAAAAAAGAAAATTACATGTATATTTTTTCTTGACACATTTTTAAGTGCTGTTTGTAACTGACTTACAATGCTCATATTATTCAGCTTTTCATTTGAAATTCTAATCAGTCCTTTGAATAGGCTAGTGTGGCCTGGGAAATGAAGGGAATAAAATATTTCCATTGAATTATGATTTTTTGCTGACTTCTTTGCTCACATCCCAGATCCACATTCTCTGGCATTAGACCATTCTTGATATAGTCTTAGTTGTTAGCCTGACAAAACATAAGAATACAGGAAACTATAGAAATGGAAGATAACCTGATAACATACCCAGGTCTGTCCCATCATAGTGAGGTATTTACAAGCACACTCCTAAAGTTTGGAGGGTTTGGGATTTTATCCAATTTCCTTCTGATTTACTTTCCCTGCTAGATCACAAAGGAAGCTATTTTCTCTTAAGTTATACGGTATCTTTCCTAGTGGCAGAGCCTTGTTCTCTAGTTTTTCCAGATTTAGCCAGACCCGGCTTAAAAAGATGAGGCTGGTTTCTCAGACCAACACCTGGTATTTATTACATATCTTTAGTAAATACAACAACATTTGCCGACACACGTGGTTTAAGAAGTTTGCTGTGCTTGAATTAAATAGAATTTTAAACATCTGTTGGTGCTTTTTAAGGATGTTCATAGTTTAATGAGAAAATACCAAAACCAGTAGTGTTGTCCCTCTTAGAAAGAGAAGATCTTTGTTGGAGGATGATGGACAAAATTCGTGTTTCTGGTGTGGCGCACTGTACCATTCTAGAACTGACTAGTGGCCTCGTTCTCCAAGGTGTCCCCTGACTGCTACCTGTGAGGTGCTGATCACCCTCAGTGTCCACTGAGTCGACGGAAATTCGAAATGCTCAGAGTTTGACGGGATTAGGCCTCAGAGTTGTCTCCACTGGAATCCTGTATCCCATGTATTCTGGTGAAACACTCATTCCTCTGGTAGTTACTAACTTGCCTAAAGTCACCCAGGATGAGTATGGTGGATCAGGGGAGTGTCTCGAGTTTTAGGCCAGTGCCTGAACCCCTGTGCCATCCTTCCTCTGGTCCTGTGAAACCTCAACTGGGGATCAGGGCCAAGGTGCTGTGTACACAACAAAAAACTCTCCCTCCCCTAAAGAGCTTGTCATCTGTGTGCGTGACCACAACCAACAGGTGGAGCCAACAGACAGGAGAGCATGAGGTAACGGGGTCAATTAGGATGAGAATAATAAAGAGTGGTCATAGCATATCAGCTGCCTAAGCATTGGTGGGTTTTGTGGAGATGTCATGGCAGAGGTGAGCTTTAAGGAGAGATTTGCAGGAGGATAATGCTGTGGCTTTGCACATTGTGTATGGGGAGCTTAGCCCCAGAATTGGTGGCGTGAGAGAAAGCACAGTGATGAGGGAGGTAAAACGTGACTCAAGGCAGGTGTCACTGGCAGTACTGTGGGGGGCTCAGGGGTTCAGTACAAGATCAGTGGAGTCGGAGAGTCTTTAAATGTTGACAAGGAGTTTAACGTTTGCTATGGAGTGGAAGGGGGAGCTGGGGAAGGACACAAAGAGGAAGATGTGCTGTGGTGGTCTTTGCAGCAGCATTTTGAATGGATTTAAGGGACGTATGATGACATTTGTCAAGGCCAGAAAGGAGACCATGGCCTGGATGAGTTCTAGCTTTGTAAATGGAGAAGAAAGGACTGAGCTGAGAGAGATTGGGCAGGAAGAAGCAGCAACACAGCCTCAATGTGTGGGTCTAGAGACAGTGCAAAATGGTGCCCAATGTATGGGCTGAGAGCCAGGGAGAGTGTTGATGTTGGCCACATTGACTCAGAAGGGGGAGGGAGTGAGGAGCCATTGGGGGAAAGGTTAAGATCTAATTTTTAACCAACCTCCTATTCCTTTAAATAGGATTCCACGTAATACCAGAGCAAATGGCGTCTCTGCAGCCAAACGGCGCATTTATGAGGCTACGAAGGCCTCAGCTGTTAGTTGGTTAAGTGTTAGGGGGCATTGCAGTGAGTTGAAACTCACTCCCATCCAGTCAAGGATGTGAGATCCTCGACACCTGAGTGTGTGTTTGGACTCTTACGTTCTCCAGGGCGCTCTCGGCATAGCAGATGTTTCGGTGTCTTTCAACCAGTGAGAAAAGTTCATTATATTTTTAATGTGATTTAAAAAAATTAAAATAATGATTTGATATACAGGCATTGATGAAAGATGTATTTTTAAAGCAGTAAATTAAAATCTCATTAATATTTCAGTGAGAATATTTTGTGCTTATCTGTTTCATCTCCATTTTTGACCTATGGCATGGAGTTCACAGCATGAAGGAGATGGTGAAATCTGTTCACCATAAAATGTTAATTATAAGTAAATTACAGCACAAACGTTCAATCAGCCACATTAATTCTACATAAAGTGAATTATTGTAGCAGAAAATTTTAAAATGTGACTGAATTTTATAATCTTGATCCTCCATTTTCTACCTTTTCTTTTAGTGCTGAGCCCACTGTTTTCTTCCCCAGCATGGCTAAGCTCTGTGCATATGGATCGCAAGTACTTTCCACTTAGGAGATGTTAAAAATTCAGAAGTACAATTTGATCCATTTGCACGCAACCTCCTGAATGACTCTTAATTACATAAAAATCTCTTTGCCCAATGGCAAAATATAACAGATGTTTGAACTGTTTACCCAGTCGTACTTGCCACCTTTCTAAAGTATAAAACTGAGAAGGCCCTAACTCAATACCCTGAGAAACATGAGGCTGTTTTTCTAGTGTTACCAAGGTAGATGGCAGTACCAGGGCATTTTATCCAAAGAGAAGTGGGTGGGACCAACTGAGTAGACCAGTGTAATGTTTTGCACATTTTCAAAGCATTCAATCCAGTATTAGTCCTGCAACTCCTATTGACAAGTGCTACAGCCAAATCCCTGTGCACTTCCTTGAAAATGTAGGGGAAAGTGTGGCTGGTCTCTAGACTCTTGAGGTACCAGAGTTCTCATTTAATACTGCGACTACATACATAAAGTTCAGCTTCTGAAGTTAAATCCAAATGGCATTAAAACACTACCAAAAATTCTGCTGAGACAAACTATCTGGCAATAAATGCTGAATATGCCATCTGTGCTCTGAATCACCCTGCCGCTAGCACCTCCAGGAGATCACACAGCTCCTCAGTGTTCTACGTCTCAGTAGTAGTCCCAGAAAAAATAGTTTCCCTTTTGGTGAATAAATGCCCCCATATTTTCCTACTCCTGAAAAAAAAATTGGTCAAGGCCTCTAATAAATTCACAACTTTCTAGCAAAAACAGCAGATCTGGCAAAATTATTGTTCTAGGTCTCTTCTCTAATGTCATGCCTCTAATGTCTCTGATCAATTTCAATGGCTTATTACAATGCAAGTATGAAAAGCTGAGAGATTCAAACATGGTTTTAATCCGATCCTGTACTTGGAAATGTTTTGTGAATGAGATGAATGAGGGTTTTGTACCTGTACCATCTTCGGCTCCACCATGCAGTAAAATGTTGTGTGATTTTAAAAAAATCCGTTTGAATGTGGCTGTTTCTTAAATCTTTTAAATCTCAAACAATGACTAATGGGCATATTCTTTGGAGACTGTAATGTGACATTTCACTGCCTAGAGACTTCTTTCAGCTCCTAAAGCAACTATAAAACATTTTTCTGGAAAGCTTCGCTCCTCAAGAGTTCTAGACTGCACCATGGCCCCCAGGAAATACTCAAAAGTATAGAAAATGTCTGCTCACTAGAAACTGGTTTCCCATTTGGCAATACTGAAAGAGCCTCTGGGCCAAGCACCTGCTTGTTTTTGGTAATGGATAGAGCTACTCCATAGGAACGGAAAGCTGATACATTTTGGGTGCCAAACTAACTGTCTGGGCTGAAAACCACTGCAGATTGGTACCAAGATCCCCTACTTTGATAATTCAGGACAGTTTACATCTGACTCATACAGCTGTCACAACCGAAATAACACCACTCCCACCTAATCCCTAATCACTGCAAAGGTAACCTTGCTGAGCAGGTCAATGCTCGCTGTACTTGGCTATGTCATCCTCATCTGAACTCTGCATTTGCTGTTGCATAGTAAACCTGTATGTGAGTGTTGTTTGTGAACAAATATCCAATGTCTGTGACATGGCTCAGCTCTTCCCATTAGGAGAAGGTAAGGACTTTGCACTGGCTCCTCAGCTCAACCAGTCCATTAAAATCCCCAGAACCCCACCAGAAAGCTGCAGCACTTTGTGAAAGATTGAAATGCTTTTTATGGTGGTAGAGAACACACAGAAATGGAACTCCTAACACATTTATGAAGGGAAGAAAAATCCATCTGTAAAAGTGTGGTGGGGGTTGAGAAATTTCCAATTTGCTAATGGCAGGCACTGCTAATCTACAAATGTATGCAGGAGCTGGTGATCCTATAGCGCAGTGAGATAACCTTGAGGATTAAAATGTCTGAGCGTAAAGAATTAGAAAGCTGGCCCTATTAAGGGGAAAGGAACATCAAGGCAGACCAATTGGATAAAGTTACACAATGGAGTGTTTTGTTTTCTCAGAAAGGTATGTGTGCCCATGGCTGGTTCTGCCATAGCAATCCCTTATAGGGTCCTGAGGATCATGGAACCATAGAATATCAGGGCTGGAAGGGACCTCAGGAGGTCATCTAGTCCAACCCCCTGCTCAAAGCAGGACCAATCCCCAACTAAATCATCCCACCCAGGGCTTTGTCAAGCCTGACCTTAAAAACCTCTAAGGAAGGAGATTCCACCTCCTCCCTAGGTAACCCATTCCAGTGCTTCACCACCCTTCTAGTGAAAACGTTTTTCCTAATATCCAACCTAAACCTCCCCCACTGCAACTTGAGACCATTGCTCCTTGTTCTGTCATCTGCCACCACTGAGAACAGTCTAGATCCATCCTCTTTGGAACCCCCTTTCAGGTAGTTGAAAGCAGCTATCAAATCCCCCCTCATTCTTCTCTTCTGCAGACTAAACAATCCCAGTTCCCTCAGCCTCTCCTCATAAGTCATGTGCTCCAGCCCCCTAATCATTTTTGTTGCCCTCTGCTGGACTCTTTCCAATTTTTCCACATCCTTTGTGTAGTGTGGAGCCCAAAACTGGACACAGTACTCCAGATGAGGCCTACAACATATGCCAGTTTAAGCTATTCAGCTTCACTGAGTCCTAAACAGTTGGCTACCTATGAAAGGCAGGGCTCCTGGAAACGTGTGCACACAAGTCATGGGCAAAGACCAAAGCATAGCTGATGAGAAGTAAAGGATCCTAGTTTTCCCACTGAAGAGCTTGATCTTGCAAAATGCTGAGCTCTTCAACAACTCCTGACTTCAATGAGAACTGAAGGTGCTCATCTCCTTGCGGTGAATTCTCCATTCTCCCTGAGTGAATGTAGAACTACTCTGAAGGAGATAAGCTTGTCTCCTTGATGCTTTGGTCTGAATAGCTGCAGTGGGCGGCAGGAGCATTGAGTCAGGATCATTTGGTACTCAGATGGTCTTCTTAGAAATACCTAAGATAGAAATAAATAGAGCATTCATTGAGATTCAACCCAGATTTCCCATAAAATCATAGCATACATTAATAAATTGTGAAAGGGGAATTATAGATATTTTTAGTTATCTACATATACAAAATATATCTCGCTACCGCTATGGTACATGCATTTTCAACTCCAGATGCAAATAACAAACATGATATCTTGATATTTGCATCCATAGCTGCCGTGATGCAGCATAAATTATGCATGTGCATTTTTGCATGTGAGGTTTTAAAAAAATCTGTTCTCTAATAATTTAGACTTGCATTCTTACTAGTAGATTTGGCGCACAGACTAGTTTGACACTGAGACATATGCCTCACTGCATTTGGATTATAACAAGTACAAGTAATAGTTCAGTGCTTCAAGTGAGGCACAGATAATACTAACTATTTCAGCAAGTGTGTTTATGGAAAGGGTAGGAAACAGAATTAATCACAAGAATCTGACAGATCCCAAACACCTTGATACAAGGATGATAGACCTATTGGAAATATCTGAGATAGAAAGATGTTGTTTTGATTTGTTCTGCCATCTTCTTTTTACAACGTGCCTAACGTTTAGTAATTTAAAAGCGTGGTATTAAGAGCAAACAAGTCGGATCATAGAGCTTCTCCTGGTCCAATCCTCCTTTGGCCCCCAATGTAGAACAGAGATGAATTAACAAAATTAAAAATAATAGTATTGTCCTGTTCCTAAAAAAAATTTGCTGGCTTTCTAGCTGCTACCTCTGTCAGTTACATTATTCATGGGAAATACAGATCTGATTCTTCTATCCTGGTCTCTGGATCCCCCAACAGCTGTCTATATGAGACATATCATTCATCACATGCAGATCCGGGTCTCCTTCCAACAATAAATATACCTGCATGCCAGAAGCACCAAGGAGTGGCCTTAAAGTGGGGATTCACCAGGATGTAAAAAAAAAATCAGAGTAGATCAGCAAAACCTCTTGCAGTGAAAAAGAATGAGAAAGAGAGAGAGAGAGCGTGAAGGATCACAGAAGATGTTAAGAGCTCTTGTTTTCCAGTAAGCAGCATGATTGGCAGCAGAAATAAACACTAACGGGAAGCTTGTGTATCAGTCTAATTGTATAATTGCAGGTTGCTTTCTGCATAGTTTGATGTGCAGATTGTATTAATGTGTAAGTGTCTCTTCAGCAATTTGCTAGTAGGTCTAACACTCGGAAGTAGTTCATTGGCTTCCTGCACAGACACCTGCTGTTTGTATTCAGCTGAGCTCCAACATAACCACAGCTTACGTTGAACACATTTCCAGTTGATTTGCCTACCTGATGTCTAGAGTTTTGCCTGCAAATCCAAGCCTGTAAGACAGAAAGAAAAAGAAAAATGGGACAGCTGTCCACATGATGTCAGAAGAGTCACTACTAGACGTGGAGGAAGATGTTCAATGGCACCCTCTTAATTTGGAAGAAATTTATTATATTTGTCAGCACATTGACATACTAAAAATACCCTCAGCCTATGCTCCCTCACTAACCCTCCTAATAGCTCCATGTGGACATTGAACAGGAGGGGGGAAGCAGACTCATGTGGATCCCCGCCTAAGAGAGCCCTTAGGGCAGATAAGCAATTGCCAAATACTGCCCTCAGGGATTAAGTTAGAATGACACTCCCTGAGGGCAGCCCCGTCTTCTGTTCAGGTCTGCAGGCAAAGCCATAACACCTCGGGATCAGCCATATCAAAGGCAGCTGACAAATCTAATATCAGCGTGGACACTGGTTCGTTAGCTTGGGGGATGTGTGCAACCAGTAGAGCCTCAGTGTCAGAGCCAGGTCTAAAGCCTGACTGACAGGCTTCTGCCCTCTTGGAGAGTTGGCATCCCACTACCTTCTCTGTAACTTTAACCATAAGAAGAAGATTAGATACTGATAAATAACTAGCTAGATTGTCAGTCCCAGGGACTATATCTCCCATTCTTCAGATCATAAGCCAACCTCTGATTGATGAGGTTAGAAATCCAAAATGGAACCGCTCCCCCCCCCTTCAGCCTTCTCTAGCACAGTGTGCTTCTCATGCTGAGGGTGTGTCTACACTACAATTAAAAACCCACGGCTGGCCCTTGCCAGCTGATTCAGGTTTGCACGGCTCAGGCTAAGGGGCTGTTTAACTGTGGTGTAGATATTCAGGATCAGTCTGGTGCCTGGTCTCTAGGACCCTGCAATGTCTACACTGCAGTTAAACAGCCCTTTCGCCCGAGCCCCGGGAGCCCGACCAGCTGACATGGGCCAGCTGCACATGTCTAACTAAGAGCAGTGTAGACATACCCAAAGGGGTCCCACTCCTTTACTTTTCCCGGATTAGGATCCAGTATCCTGCTCCTCTATTAACACCAGGCCCAAAGGCGTTGTTTACAATGCATATTGTTGAGAAATGTCCCACTAACCCCAGTTCAGCTCCATCAGTGGTTGCCGTGGTGCTGAGAGGGCTCAGCCAGGCATTAGCATTTTAGCTACCATGTCCTCTTCCTTGACCTGCAACAGATGGGTGAACAGGGCAATGCTCTCTCTGGTGTGCACCAGAGCCTGTAATGGGGGGACATTGCCCAAAAATGTCTTATGTGGATACAGTCCAAGAGAGCTAATGAAACCAGACAGTTCAATTTCTTTAAGTTTCATAAACCTGAGAGGGGTGAGTTCTGCCATGGGATGGAGAAGCATTTACTACCCTTTCAAGCTAACCCAGCAAGTTAGTGTCTCTCTGACTGTCTGTCTCCTCCCACCCATATCCCTCTCGCACTTTGTGTTTGTTTATCTCCCTCTCTGCTGCCCTTATAGTCTGAAAGGAAAAGCCAGGTCAGTCTAGAAATGTAGAATTTGTAGGAATATAATGAATACCTGTTTATTATTTTGCTATATTCAAATTGTAATGAATAGTTCTAGTGATAATTAATGAATTTCCATATTCATACAGCTTCAGTACCTCTATAGATAATAGCACCTCACTTCAATATTTATGACGTTTTCTATAAATGTAGAAAATTGGTAATTATCACTGCACTAAAATACCTACTCATTATTACTTTCGTGAAGCCTGCCATCTGCATTTATCTTTATCTTTCTCATCTCTTTTTCCTTCTTTTCTGCTTTTCTGTCTGACACTGTCAATAAAACAAATTCTAATGTCCAAGGCTACGTTTAAGCCATTACTGAAGATAACAGCTGCCTCCTTTGACTGCATAGTCTTTGTGCTACCAGCATCTAACTCATTGCCATGTAAAACGCTTTGATATACCCAGAGTGTGGAAGACACTAGAGAAAACCTGGTTCTGGTCTATTTGTTGCTAGCATGATGCAAAATCTTATTGAATTAGTGTCTATTTTACCAAACTACAGTTTTACAAAATGTTCTAAAAGCCAAAGCCATCACTTACTGGTTACTGTGCCCACAAAGAGTGACTGGTTTTTGACAGAGGTGCTGCCAAAAGTGTTCCATGCTGGATACCAATGAATGAAACAGCAGTTGTCAGATGAGAAGGTTTTGCCATCCAGATTACTCCATCCCTCTTCTTCATAGTTCCCCATTCCTAGTTCCAGTAGCCGAGGTGTTTCTGGGTAGCTTGTGGTAGTTTTTAGTACATGTTGAGGTGCACTGTTAATGTGACCAGTTACTCTTTCCCATGCAGCTACCTCAGACCTCACCACTTTCTGTTCCATGTGCCAGGAAAAGCAACTTCTTCATTCTAGCCTTCATTTTACTAATATAAACATGTAGCACATCATACATTACCCCCCCCATGAAAATAATAATAATCATAATAAAAAAAATCAATCCCAACACAATTCCCTATCCAGCAAGAGGAAGACAGTAAGAACCACATGTGACAGTTGCTTAATGCACTTCTAAAAGGTGCTCAGATACCACTTTGATGGACACAGTATATGAACCTCAATAGAATGGAAAAAAAGAGGATACATTTGGCACATAGTTGATCAGATATTGAACACAGATGTAAGATGCTGTGCTGTGGATAGCATAAAAGTGTATGATGTGATAATATGGATAGTAGGAATATGTCAGATAAAGGTGAATTCCTGTCAGGAGAAGTCCTTTAGAATTTGATAGAATATAATAAACTTGGACAGGTTTTATTACAAACATCTTATAGAATTTAATAGTGAATTACATTTTTGCGCTAGAACTGAATAGGATGGCTCAAAAATTGGCTTTTAAAATCCATATCTTCTTAGAGTAATTCTGCACAATTGTTACAGGAGCCTATTGGGGTAAATTCTATAGGGCTGTTCCATTATGGGGTAGTTTATCTGTCTAATCTATCTAAAAATGTCCTATAGTGCCTTTTATCATAGTAACTAAGCACTGTTTTAATATTTTTGTATATATATTTAAATCTTATTTGTCTTATTTACCTTAGGGGATATAGAAGGACAAAACTCCTCTTTCCCCTTTATTTCACTGTCTATGAAAAATAATAGGTGGGTCATGATTTTTGCCTTGATGTCTGGTATATTTTTGATGTTGTGCTGAGAAAATGAGGAATATAACATTTTGTCAGACTGAAAATTCACCATCTATCAACAGCTAGAGCCACAGTAAATGGAACCTTTAGCTGCATATTGAAAGTTGATAGCTATTGGCCATTAGAACTGATACAGTTACAAAGGTTAGGTCAGGTCAAAGGCACTAGGGATGTGTCCTGCTCTGGGTACGGTATCTGTGCTTGCTGTCCATGTGAAGTGCTGTTTCAATAACAGACACCTGTGTGATTCGGGCTTTTTTCCCTCCCCCTGGCAGTGCCTTGACATAACCTCAATGCAGTCTTGTCCTATCTTGCTTGGACACTGATTGCATCCCCAAAATTTAACCTTTGAACTCCCAGAGGTTATGTTCAAGCCAGAGATCACTGAGCTTTTAAAGATCAAGAGGAGACCAGCAAGGAGGGATGGTTTGCATTCAGACCTTAGATAAGCTTTAGACACACATTACTCCAGTGTGAACACTTGAAAACTCAGGCAGAATTTTAGCTTAGAAAAGTGCAGTGAAACACATTTACTGCATCTGATTACCCCAAAAATGACTCCTCCTAGTTTGGGCCTAGCAAATGGTATTATCAGAAGAGAAGAACTGTATCTGTCTAACGTTCCCAGGAGGAGAGCTGGGGACTCACTTTTGCATATATACAAACCACTCTTGGCAAGCAGAAATTTAATTGAAAGCCTCTCTGAAACTAGCTATGCTGGGCATTATTAGCCGTGAGGGGCCCTACTGAGCAGATTGGGAAACATACCAAGCAAAAGGTTTGGTTTCTAGTAAATGTCAGCAGGCTTCTGTCTCACTTTGTAGAGCTCTTGTGCATGTGTGTTTTTAATACAGTTGCACTTTGTCTATCTGGAATATGCAAATATTATTCAAATTAGGCCTCTGTGTACAGACTGTCAGCACATACCCCCCAGCTTCCCTCTAGCAAGTGACTAATGGGAACATGTGTTCTTTCTATTTTTATAAGGCTGGGAGAATAAGGGGAAAGAAGGTCTGAGCTGTAAGGATTAAAATGCAGCATCTCTTTTCCTGAGGTCTTTTTCTGTCTGCAAAGAGTCTGCTGGCAAAAAACATGGCAGCAAAACTGACATCCCTGTCTGCTCTTCCCCGCCTGGCCCAGGATTGTGTCACTGGCCGTGTGCTCTACAAACAGATACTTCTGGAGAGAATTGCATCCCAGAAGATCTTAGTGGACTCCAGACCCCCTTGTTTCACTCATGGTTGAAGGGTGACATGGCTATTTCCAGGACTTATGCTCATACAAGTGGTATAGTGTAGGGATTCTCATCCTTTTTTTCATAGTGTGGATTATATTTTGTTCACCTGCCTCCCATTCACGATGGCTCAGACCACTTCTCCTCCCTTTAATAATGGACTAACATCCCTCTGTCAACATTAACTGCTTACTTGGAAACGTAACATTAGGAAAGTATTTAATGTATCCTTGGCTGTCTGAGTGAAATTAGAAGTCATGTGACCAGCCACTTCTTTATGGGCCACCAAGTGCTCTGCAAACTACTGGCAGTCCATGGGCCACAGGCTGGGCCACATGTGCTTTTATTTCCTATGGCCCTCATCTGTCTTTGTCTTTTATACCATTTGCTTTTGGGGGCACGGGCCATGTCTTCCTGAGATTGAAAAGTATTTAGTTCACTTTGAGTGCCACCAAAGTCTAAATAATAATAAATAATACATGAGTAACACATGAGGGTTTAAGATCCACCAGAGGAGTAAAGAGGTGTAAATTGGGTAGTCGGATAAGCCATTGCATGCGCACACACTCACACAGATGTGGGCATTTATATATTCTGTGTTGAGTTGCTAGTGCTACCTGTATAAGGTTGTGGGACACTTCCCATTATAAGACCCTCTTTTCAGTTGCATATAACTTAGCTGGATTTTAATTGTTCAGGCTGTTATTTTTCAACCCAGGTGTCTGCCTCAGGATAAAAATGTTTTAATGCTTTAGCAAAATGGTTCAGCTCTTTTTAAGAACAGAATTAAAGGAAAATACATTATTTGGCCCATATTAAAAAGAATTCTCACAACTGTTTGTTGAAAAATTCTCAAAATTTGGCAGGGAGGTCACCCTATTGTCAGGAATGTGCCTTTTGCTATTCCCATGAAAATGTATCCAAATCTGGCCAAGTTATAAGTCTCTGAAAATCTCAGTATGCACATGCTCAGTAGGGACTAGTTAAGGTTTGGCAGATAAATTCTCTGAAGAGTCCATCTGCACTGAGCATGCTCCAGCTCGGGGATGCAAAGGCTGAACAGGCCTGTCCCTGCAATTGCAGCTCATGGCTGCCAGGTGTCTCAGTGGCACTGGGCACCAGAATTGAGAGCAGGGATCCCACTGCAGTCACCCAGGCAGCGTGGAGGAGAACCAGCCACCCTGGACTGTGAAGGGGCGACAAATGGTGGGGGGAGGGAAGAGGAGATTGCAGGAGCCAGATGATGGTGGGGGAGGCAGAGGAGCAGGGGGACAAGAGCCTGGGGTGGGAAAAGTGGGAGGGGACAGGAGCTGGTGTGTGTGTGCGTGTGGATAGGAACAGAGGGGGGTCTGGGATGCAGGAGTGCACAGGGGAGAGAATATAGGACCCAGTATGGGGGGATTGGTTACGAGCAGGAGGGGCCAGGAGCTGGAGTTGGGAGGAGACTGGATGGGAACAAAGGGGGAGGGGGCAAGAGGGGTGGAGGGAAGAGAACCTCAATTCACCCCCTTGTGCATAAACATGATGATACCTTCTTTAATTACATGCTCACACGCTATTTCCTCCACAGGACCTCAGCCTCATTCAGTGCGCAGGGTGGACAGTGGTCTCTGAATGAGCAGCTGTTCAATACTTTGTTTTTGCCTCATTGTTCAATGTGTGCCCCCAGTATTACACACTGTTTGTACTTTGCTTTGACCACAGAATTATTAATGTTTATGGGCATTTCTAGGGATATTGTACTTGAATGTTTCACACACATTCAGACATTTATTTACACAGCATCCCTGTAAAGCAAGGAGTTATTATCATCATATTAAAGATGAGGAAATGAGGCAGAGAGATTAAGGTAAAAAGCATACACGCTGGTTCTTCGATGTGGATCCCACTGCAGGAGGCTGTTAGTCATGGAATAGCAGCGACTGTTGGGGGCCACACACGTGCCTTCTGCTCCCATACAAGGTTATAAATGGTGGGCTGGCCGTGACCCTTCCTCCATTCCCTCTTGCAGCCTGTGGCAGTGAAACAGAACATAGCACATGTCCAACCTGCTAGTCTTCAGTTCCAGCTAAACTCTTTAGGACTCTTCTACTTCACTTATAGAAGACCACAGTGAATAAACTTGACCCATCTGGACTGAATTCTAATAATTGGAACCCCCTGTTTAGCCCCCCTTTCTAATATACTCCCCTATCCAGGGTTTTTAGTATGGTGGCCTCTAAGCTTATGGGCTTCAAGCCCTGCCCTTCTTGTGATGGACAAATCCCATTAAAAGATGGGCATAGCAGATGCCTCTTGCTTGGGCATGTGCCATATACCAGATAGATGCTCATACCAGAAGGTTGGGCTGTTCGAGGCCTCGCCAGTCATAGGATATTGGACTGAAGCTTCACTTGCTGGAGCAATCCATGAAAGACCCCGAGGAAATAGGTACCAGAGACCACCAGATACCAGGCAAAACATCTGTGAGCACCCTGTTTCTTAGACATGTAATGCCAAAACCAGCATGGAGAAGACTTCAGCACCAAATAAAGACCTGGCACCGAAGGTGATGCCATCAGCACTGAAGCTCAGTGTCGATACCTCCAATACCGAAGTCTGGCATTGAGAGAGACCACCCCAAACATAAGGGCAGACACTCCAGACTGAGTTGAGTGTCTTCACACAGGGAAAGACCACTCAGAGCCTACAGTGTGAAAGCCACTAATCCCCAAATGGTAGCAGGGTCTAATGACAAGGAGCTGTATGCCACTGCTGCACTGAGGAAACTCCCCAGCACCAGCCCCACTGGTACCAATGGTACGACCATCGGCATTGACACCCTCAGCAGTGTGGCTGATAATACCCGACCATGTCATTGAAGGAATCTGGAATGACCTCAGTACTGAGTTACCTGCACAGGTGTGGACTCTGGTACTGAGAGCACCATATATCCCGGCACCATCCTTAGAGGAAATCCACTACCCCCCTCCATCACTGAGGAACACGTTCTCACCTTCTTCAAGCAGGGAACTCTCTCTCTGAGAACCATGGATGACACTGCAGAAAGACCAGGTGGCTCTCTAGATAGGGATTAGCCTCAACCACTTCTGAAATGTCACTGGAATGACCCATATTGGACAACCCATCCATGTCCTTATGGCATGCCGTCATGGCCTTATTGGCAGAACAGGGAAGAGCTCAATGAGATAATCAAAGAGGGACAGTTAGTAGCCAAAATGGCCCTAAAGCAGCAATGGGCATTTCAGACACTGCAGCCAGATCCATGGCCACTGCAGTAACAATACAAAGGGCCTCATGGCTTCAGATGTCGAGCCTTCCCAGAGAAGTTCAAGCGACATTAGAAGACCTGCCTTTTGAAAGGGTGGAATTATGCTGTGAGAATACATGTAGAGCTCAAAAGACTCCAAAGTTAGTTTATGCTTCTTAGGGATCTACACTCCAGACCCATATTGCAAACAGACTATTATCAACCAGATGAGATAGATGTGGGGATAGCTCAGTGGTTTGAGCATTGGCCTGCTAAACCCAGGGTTGTGAGTTCAATCCTTGAGGGGACCACTTAGGGATCTGGGGCAAAAATCTGTCTGGGGATTGGTCCTGCTCTGAGCAGGGGGTTGGACTAGATGACCTCGTTCCAACCCTGATGTTCTGTGATTCTACCAAGACTATTCATGAAGTGTCTGGCAGCAATGGCAGGGTATTTAAAAAGCAAAGGAATCCACATCTACCCATACCTAGATGATTGGCTGATCAGAGGCAGGCCCCAGGAGGAGATTGCAGCAGCCCTACAGGATAATTTCTCCCATTGACACTCCTTCTGAACTATGACAAATTGTCTCTCACCCCATCACAGACAGTAGAGTTCACGCTAGCTATGAATGACACTTGATCAGCAAGAGCCTACCAGAGGGACAGGTCCCAGTTTCTCTAGTGAATGGCAAATAACTAAAATAAAACCCAGGGACAACAGCTCCTAGGCCACACATCAACATGTATATATTTGACGCTACTTGCCAGACTTCACCTGTGGTCCTTACAACTAGGCTGAGGTCTGTGTATTCTGTCCAAGCATCACATGAGCAAGAGTGTCACCGTCCCACCCCAGGTCCTGCGAGAACTCGGTGGCTGGACCCAGAGAATGGTGGAAAGGGGGTTCCCTTCTGCCTTCCCAACAATGACATCAGGGAAAAGTTGGGGGGGCATACCTGAACCATCTTCATATGCAGAGGACCTGGCCCCAGGAAAACTTGAAACTCCATATGAATGTCTTGGGACTAATAGCCATCAGATTGGTTTGCATAGCATTCCTACCTGTTTTGTGCAGATCTAAATGGACAACACATCCACAAATGCAAGCAAGTTTTTTAAAAAAGGAAACAACTCCCTCCCAGAAATTCCATCATGTGGAATCATATTGACAAACACCTGAGACATCAGCACCGTTAGACATTTGCATCTACTGCACAGACCTCTGGCTCCTGAGTTAACAGAGTAACTAATAGCAGTAACAGGATGTCATCCTCTATATGGACCAACCACTAGAGGGGGAATGAGACACATTTTGCAAGTAGGTTTCACAGATCTTTGCTGACAACAGAAGAATGTTGAGACTCGGGAATCTTGGGTTCCAGCCCAGCTTCCGGAGAGGAGTGTGCTCAGGCGGTCATGGACCTGCTATTTCTGTTTCCTCCAAACCTGACTCCTTCTGTACCTATCACATTCCCATCTCATCCCTCCCTCCCCACTAGCTCTTCACCCCAGTTGCCCCACCTTTGGCTCATCCCAGTTCCAGTAGCCTCATAGCCAGTCCCAATTTCCACCCCCTAGGATCCTCATCCCAGTCTCAGTCTCCTTGCCCAGACAGTCACAATCTCTCGATCTGGGCTCCTCGTCTGAGTCCCAGTCTTACACTGCTGCCAATCCCAGTCTCCCTTCCTGGGCTCTTCCCCTTCCCCCAACCCTGGGCTCTGAGTCCAATCTCACTGCCCAACCAGCCGCAGTACCCCTCCACCCTGACAGTCCTCAGTTCACTACCCATCCCTGATTCCTTGTCCAGTCTAATCCCTCTGCTGCCTCCCACTCCCTCCAGATCCAGCGCTTGTTCCCTCTGTACTGCAGTCAGGCTGCTTTCTCCTCCTCCACACTACAGTCTCCCTGCACCACAGCAGCTGGGAGCAGCAATTGCAGGGAAATTCTTGTGCTGGAGCATGCTTGCTTACAAACACCGGCCAAATCCTTAACCTTGTTCTCAGAAATGGCTGAATGGTTCTTGCTGAAACTTTGCCAAAAAGCCCAGCATGATGTCTGGTGCACTGTGAACCAATCAGATCCTGATTGCTGCTGACATTTACCTCCCAGGTGGCAAAATGTATTTTCTGGACTTGTAATTTCATCTCCTTCTTAGGGTCAAAGTAAGGTTTCCTGCAGCACCCATTCAGAAAACAGCCATGATTTCAATGACCGTGCTGAACTGTTATGAGAGAGTCTGGGTATTTCTAGTGGCCCCAGAAGGGATGTAGTTCAAGCTCCCTGTGCACTGGACATTCTGGCAAGACCTAGATGTGTAACGACACCCTCTCTGCAGCACCTCTGGAGACTTTTTTTTCTCCTAAAGGGATAATATTGTCAATAAATGTTGCTCAGACCATGCTCTGCTCCCTCCTTGTGCAGCTTGGCCCTTTAGAACATGATTTAGCCTTAACATTGTAATTACAAAAGAAATCGAGTTAAACGTGAAAATCCAGGCTTCAGTGGAGAGATTACTGGTGAAGACATTCAGACTGTATGTAACAATACAAAAAATAGACTTTGTATTTAGGTGAGCACCAAGGTCTGTGATCCTGCAGTTATTGACTGAAGTCAGTCAAGATCAGTATTCATTTTCCTCCTGAATTTTGATATTCACTTCTTTAGAATCAGTGGGTTTGATTCATCGGCACAGGAGCAGCTGTGCCAGCAGAAGCCTTCATCCCTGGTAGAAGGCAGGCAATCCATTGAGGGGAACAGCTTTACGCTCCCAAGAGCTCCCATGGAATCCCTTCTGGCAGGCTTCCCAGGAGCAGTTCTGAGTTCTCTACCTCCATCCTCTCCCTAGCTGTCTGCATCCAATTGGTGAGCTGCAGCTGCTGGCTTTGTGGCCTCGAGTAGATCATGAGCATGGATGGCTTCCGGTGCTGTTTCCCTGCTCCAGGCTTATTTTCCTCCATTGTGGGCCACAGCCTGAGTTCTGCCAGTGGAATGTATCATGCTCCATAGCCGCTTATTGTTCTTATGGGTATGTCACACCAGGACACCCACAAGCCAGAGCGGCAAGGAAGTATGTCACTGTCATCAAACAGTTAGGCTTTCTTTTTTCTTGTTGTTAGCATTTTTTGAAAACAGACTCCAGGTTCCCCCCATAAGTGGGTCCGGGTGCAGAGTTTAGCTGTCCAAGAAGGAAAGACACAGTTAAGACTTCTGTAGCATTTCCAGTGCTGCCAGCCAAAGAAAGGTGAGATCAGGCCTGATAAATCATACTTGGGCCTTTTGCATGGCTATGTAGAGTCCTGCTACCTACCAAGCCACTGAACTGGCCCAGCTGATAGAGCTTCTATAGTCCATACTTTCTTCATTGTGGTGATTCTTTTTATAAGGGGCACTGCAGCATTTGACTGCTATATGCACATTCCCCGTTCCGTTATGACCCTATAGAAGCCTGTTCTTTACACAACTAATTAAAATAGGCAAATACCTTGGCCAAGAAGGGCAGGCTTATGAAGTGAAAACAGGTTCCATATGTTAGACTGAGAAATACACAAATGAGTTTGTATGTGTTAAATGACTTGAGACCTCCTGTGATACAGATGTAAAAGGATTTGCATAAATGCCAATAGAAAGGCCTTATTTCAATGGGTACTACTCACTGGAACACGTCTGCACATGGTTATTGGCCTCGCTCCGTCTTCAGACTATTCAGGTAAATCCAAATCCTGTTCTGATGGGAAGAGAGCCGGTGACAGTCTTTAGAGAGCTATTATTCTGATGATGCTCTAGTCCCATGAGCTTTAATGAACACTGGTTATGTTTGTGGAAATAAGATGCATCCTAAATTAACTGATTTGGGATTTTAATCTAGAAATTGATGTTGGGAGGGAATATTTCCAAAGGAAGATGCTCCCTGCCTGAGACAGAGTCTTCAAAGGCCTTGGAAACTTTTCCGTTTTTCTAGCCCCTTCCCCATCCTTCCCAGACTGCTGACACTGGCAAGTTTGATGAATGGTATTCTGCATAAGGGGCTTGCGTTTGCAGGTCTTGTTTGTTAGATAGGAGCATTACTGAGGTGTTTCCTTCTGCTGTTAATAAGATTGTCAGCACTCCTTCCTGTTCTGAATAGGGGGAGGAGAGCAAGTAAGGCAGCCAGAATGGCAAGCTCACTCTTCTTAATTAGCACTAATGCAGTGAAGGTTGTTTGCTGGCCCTGGCATAGAGGAATAGTAATTAATATGGCAGGGAGACAGTGGAGAGACAGACAGAGAGTTCAAGGCCAGCATGTGTGCCTCTGACCCTCAGGTCAGTGAGGAAGGGGGCAGATAGAGCATACATCTATAGGGCACTGAAGACAATAGCCTGGTTCCCTGGACAAATTTCTACAATCACAACTGCTGTGTTATAAATACATTCTGCCCTCCTCCTTCCTTGACATGACCAGCTTTTCTGACCTCAAATGTAGGTGCTTTTTGTGTACTAATGAACAACTTTCTTCACACATCTAAACACAACCTTGGGGGTCTCTTCTCTGCATGCACATGTGCGTCTCCCATTAATACTAAGGTGAGCTGTGTCTGCTGAGCAAACAGAGGAGACTGGAGGTCTAGTCTTTCCACCTTAAAGCTCAAAGTCTCCTTCTGGGCACCAGACAGAATTTCTCACAGAACCTGGGGCAGGCATGAAGAGTGAGGGGACGTACTTTCCTTGGGAAGGGCAGAATCTTCCTATCTGACACCTTGTCTAGTGCCACCGATTTTGTGAGAGGGTGAAACATGCCTGTAGATGCACCATGTATAACATGGCCGTATTGAGACTATGTAATATACATAGCTAGAGCAAGCAGGTCTCTGATGGGGTGACTGTGTGATGGGGCAACCTTATAATTTAGGAATGACAGAAGAAAGAAATGAGTGGAAATATTTCTGATAGCTGCACACTCTCGCCTTTGGGAGTGGTCTTGCAGTCCCAGCACATTGATGTCAGCAAGAGTTTTGTCTGTCTGTGTCTAGAGCGCAGCAGCGAGCTGTAAGGTATTGTGTGAAGTGTTAGTTTTAGAATTAGTTTACTTTTCAAAGATCCTCTCTGTGTATTGTGGCCAGGTACTTACTGCCAGCCACTTGCAGTTTTAACAGTGTATTTAAAAGAAAAGTGAGAGGGCCCTGGAGCAAACACAAAACACAGGTCCTGCTATACACAATTCTACTTTTTTTTTGGTCTATTCTGCTAAGAATAAATATTTGTGTGTCCCTGTTCTATTTCCTTGTGCTCACGGTGTTCTGAACGACAAACAGTGTATAATAATACGTTGAAATTTGGACATTGACACTTACACCGAAGGGTACAACAATACTGCTAATATTTCTGTTATGCAGTGACTTTTTTCAACTTGTCTGTGTGTGTGTGTGTGTGTGTGTGTGTGCGCGCGCGCACGTGTGTGTGTGTTGTGATGTAATTCATATATAAGTCTGCATGTATCTAAAATGAGCTGGGCTCAGACCAACTCTCCAGATCTGTGCATCCACATATACAGTGATCGATGATAGATTATATTTCAAAATCTATGTACGTGTATGTATTTTATACATAGAATTTCCTGTGGGCGGCGGTTATATTTTTCTGTGTGTATATGTAATAATATATACTTTATACTGTAGTAAAAATATGTAACTGCTCACCTTGCATACACTTCATGTTTGTTAAACACCTAGGGCTAGAGGTAAATATTTATAACATATACATATATACACACAGCATAAAGTTTGAAGAATAAGAGACACTCCTTGCCCTGCCTTAGATCACTTGTTTCCATGTGATCTCTATTTGCAATCAGACATTTGGGCTATTAATTGTGTGGAGAGTTTTCTCCAGTTTGACTTACTTTCTTTTCATGTAATATCCTAAGTCTGAAGAGAACTGATTCTTCCTCTGCTCCCCCAGCGCTGTCTTTCTCTGTTTCTCCCTGTGTTTCTTTCTGTACCTTCCTCTGCCCGTCTCTCTCTCTCTGTCTCTCATGCACTCTCCTTTGCTCTGGAGGACCACTGAAAGAGGAGTTCAGTTACATTAGTCATGTGACAAGGTCAGTGGTGACCTCCCCTTACATACATATGCAGACCGGAGACTGAAATGTGATTAATTGAACTAGCCAGATTGCAAGCACAGTTTTATGATTTGTCACATGTTAATTTTTGTCCTCTAAACCAGGTTGCTCAGGGCTGATATGTGCTGAAGCGCTAGCCAGCTGGTACTTACCCGTACACTTCCAGTTTATAGCCAGTAAGAACAGATCTAACCCCATGGTACAGGAGAAACGTGAAGTATTTGTTTCATTTAAAATTCCTGACTCTACCTGAAAGCTAAAAATGGAATGATCCCTGTAAAAAAGTGGCCTCCCAGGCAGCAAGACTTGTCATTTTAGCTGCTAGGGAGGCCAACCAAACCCCTAAAATGAGATTTTTCCAGGCTGTTGGAAGCTAGACAAACCAGATAAACAAAGAGCTGCAAAATTTACTCCTTAAATGTTCTAATGAAAAATGGTTTAGCAGAGGAATTCACTTTCTCAAATAGATAGCCTTGAAATCACCTTTTAAAAAGCCAGACAATATTTAAAATATTGAAGAAAAAGCAGTAAGTGGAGTGGCTGATGCCTTTGTGTACAATGCAGCATTCCTGAAAAGCAACTTAGTAAACTCTGGTAGGCCAGTGTTATCCCAGCCAATGCATTCTTCAGTATTTAATGATTAAGTACAGGTAGCTCCATATGTATTACCAAAAAGAGAGAGAGACACACACACACAACAAACCCCGAGGTTATTTTTAGACTTTTATCTTTAAAAACTGACTGAAAATATGAAGCTGATCTGGTTACTGAATGAAGCAGTACAAGCTTCTTCCTAGAAGTTTTTATTTTTATTATTATTATTACTACTCCATGTATTGTGATCTCTGAATGAAGAAATTAAATCCTTGAATTCCAAATAAGAATAAACTGTAAAGGGGAACACCTCTGAGCAAAATACATAGCATTATTCTCATGGCCCCACAGCCAACAAATGTATTTTTCTGCTTGGGAAACTAAGCATTCAGTTTTATCTGATCCCTGTTATGTCTTCTGAAATTCTGAGTCCAGGTTGCTTTCCCCTTGGATTGCAGGGCATTTGGCTGGCTGGTGAGGGTTTGATTTTGTTTTTTCCTTATTCTTCAAGGTAAAGTCTTTATTCACTAGTTTAAAAAAACAACAACCAACAATGTTGTTCCTTAATCAATGACTTAATGCTGACAAGAGGCCCCTCTCTCTGGAAGAAAAGATCATTCTCCCTCCCCGGCCCCCAAAGTGGTTAAGTGATGTAAGAAGCACTTTTACCGTTTGGCCTGCTATTGTCCATCAAGAATTGAGCACCAACCAGGACACTGCTGTCACCTCTGACTGAAGTTAAAGTAGGATCGAAAAGGCGATGTTTTATCCATTAAGCAACCTAAGGCACTTGGATTTTTGCCAGATCAGCAAACTCTAAATCATTAAATCCCAACTGGGGGATTTATGGCAGAATTACAAAGATGATAATTTATTTAAACTCTCGAGGTTAGAATTTCTTGTCTTTTTTTCCTGTTGATTTTTGTTGCCATAGAATGTTTTACACTTTTAAATGCGTATCACAGTGAGTGGGCCATTTAGATGATCTATGTAAAAGAAACATGTAACCTAAGATCTATACGTTGTTGCAATAAACCATTCTCTGGGCTTTAACCAAAGAACTTAGGCATTTAACTGTATAGGCAGTGTCTCATCATGTTTTACTAATCATATGCAAATATGAAAGCTAACATAAACATACTAAATGTGTGAAAATATAAATAGTATTTTAAAATATTGCTTGTAAAATAAATGAACAATGTTAAAATGCCAATCTCTACACAACATTGGTTTAAAAAAAATAACTAATCATGGCTTCCTGCATCCCCTCCCCCAGCGTTTTCTAGAGTCATTTAATTTTTCAGCACAAGAGATTCAGCTGTTTCACTTTGCATTCATTCCTCTACTAGTATTAGTTGATGTCTTACCAAAAAGATATAAATGGATTAAGTTTAATTAAGTAAATTAACAGTTAAGCATATTATACAAAAGCCTGTTCTATTTTTATAACTTTACTATGTTAAATTAGTGCAAGAGTAACATGTATGCAAGAACAATTACAATGCAGCAAGACACATTAGTTGGAGTGGGGGGGGAGTTAAACGGTTGGCTAAATCTGGATAATTATTTGAACATGTATTTGTTAAATTACCCTTGAAAATATAAAATAATAGTGACCGCAGATCAATTACATGGTCAAGCAAGATATTAACATTGGAAGGCATGTTGCTTACTGTCCCCAAGGAGTGATCAGGTTCATTTGTGTCCCAGGTAAAATGTTCGTAGAGCAGCATTCGTTGGAGGACAATGGTAATTTCTAGCCATTTCTTATCCTAATAATGTTTGCCACCTACAGGAGTAAGAATTTTCCCACCTTCTCCAGGAATGGACTTAGAAAAGCTACTCCTATTCTTTGTTTTGTTGTTTTGTTTTTTAATGCTGAAACAATATTTTAAGGTTTAATTAGGGTAAATAGGGCAGGATAGTCTGGTGGAATGACCATGGACTTGCAAGTCAGGAGATCTTGGTTCTATTCCTGCCATTAATTCACTGGGTGACCTTGAACAATTCACATAGAGCCCTGTTCTGCCCGCACTCATGTGAGAGTAGCCTCATTGACTTGAATGAAGCTGCTCATATGACTCGAGCACTATGCGTACAGAAGTCCTGATAGGATCAGCCCTGTTTGTAAAGGCCCCAGTTCAGGAAAGGATCTCTATTCAGGATAGCACTTCAGAATGTGCTTAATGTTAGGCCAGATAATGAGACTTTAGCACATGCTTAAACTTAAGCACATGCTTAAGTGCTGGTCCAACAGGGATGGATTTAAGCATGTGCTTAAGTGCTTTTCTGTATTGGGCCCAAACCAAGGAGAATGTTTATGCACCTTCGTAAAGCACTTTGAGATCTATGGATAAACTCTAAGTGCAAATAATTATTTGTTATATACATCTTCCTCAGGTAATTTGTAACCAAATAAATCATAATCTATAAACAAATCTTTATGGGAAATTTTTATGTTGGCCTATTGCCAGATTTTATATTTACAAAGAGGAGAAACCAGAATTTCAAATAGCCTTTCCCCACCTTTTAGCAAATGGTTTCTCGTAGGGCAGATTCTTGCTGAGAGCCAGGTGGTCCTCTCTTTGCATCTTGTAGCCTCGGTGCTAGATGGTAGCTAGCATAGTTGCTCAGGGATTGCAAGAGCATTGTATTGATAAAAGGAGGTGTTATAAGGAATGACAGTTCTCTACCATGACGATTAATGGCAGCTGAGAAGATTTCCAATTTAAGCTGAGAGGCTACAGACCTGATTGAGACACTGTACATAAACTGCTACAAAGGAGTCTTTCAGTGTGTGGAAGTTTAATCCAATGTTTCAATAACTTCCCCTTGCAGAAAAATGTAAGTAATCGTCTCCAAGAAGTTGGCTATTACCATTAGTTAACAACTTGTTGCTTAGTTAATGGTCCAAGGTGCATTAATAGGCAGTTAGTGCTTTAGCCAACCTGTGTGATCATTAGATTTCAAGTGAATTATTACTGACTTAATCTTTTGTCAGCTGTGTGCAGGGCAATGCCATGTGTAACATGAAAGTGGTTGTTTTCTAGTCCATTCACATCTCTCTCTCCACCCACTGTAAAATCGAAAATGCAGGGTTACGGTGCTTCATCCCCTGTCATTTGAGCTTTTATTGTTGCGTGAACCTAAAATAGCCCCAAAATCCTCATGGAACTTTATTTTTCAAAAATTGAAGCTTGTTTGCATCTACAACCAGATCTTTTTGATGTGAAACAGAGATAATGAAGACAACACCCTTTTGTAAAGCACTGTGACTTGTTCAGAGGAAAGTGCTAGATCAGAGCTAAATTATTTACTATTAACTGACCACTGCAATTTAATGTGTCCATCCAGCCGACAGGACTCTGGCTGTCTGACAGCGTGTCTGTTGATGAGAATCAGCCAATTTGGCCAATGTGATCTTTGTCATTTTTATTCACAATAAAAGGTATCACAGTCTGACCATGGAACAAATTGTTATACAATTTACCATAGGCTGATCCAAAGCCATTGAAATCAGTGGGAGTCTTTCCATTTACTTCATTGTGCTTTGGATCAAGCCCTATTTTTGCAGCCCAAACTAGTTCTTCCTTGCGAAATAGCAAGGTGTCTCTGTGAAAGCCACCAAACATGCCAGTGAAAAAATCTAGGTGAAATGGCAAAATATTTTTCCGCTCTGTGCAAAGGAAAATGCTGCCTCTGATGTGGAATGCAACACAGAGTCTGTTTTCTCAAGAGGAATCCATAATCTGAGTCTCAAACAGAAATACTATGTAGTTAATAATATCACTGATATTTCTTCCCCCTGCTCCCGAATGACACTGTCATAGAATGTTAAGGTTGAGAAGGAAGGAACTGGCAGTTCTGAGTGGGGAGCCAGCCTTCTGTCTGGGGGTCGGGGGGTACATAGCACCTTTTCCCCCCATAACTCTGAATTTCTTGCTTGTTTGTTTGGCATCCCAGCTCTAATATTATTTTAACGTCATTCTTGGTGGGCAAATTCCTTTGTTTTGTAATGAAATAATCTCTGGATTATTTTCAGTCTCCCAAGTATAATTTAGTGCACGGTCTAAAATATGGCTGAGTGATCAAAAATCCAGCTCCTAGGCTGAGGTGCGCCACATCCATTTCCCATTCCCACTGTGTATTTTCAACACTCATTTTTGTTGTTGAAAAACTAAATCAGTTTCATTTTAAAATAAGCAACGTGACTGTTAATGTCTAATGGTCACTAAACTGTATTGGAGAAAATGAATTGATTTTATTTTGAATTAAACCTTTTAAATTTACAAACTTCCCTTTTTCTCTCCTGGACATTTTAACTCCAAAAGCAGCAACACAGATTTCACCAAATCTAAAAATTAAAAATAAAAATGCGCCCTGGTGCTGACAGCCTTTCTGCTGACTTTCATCCTGACCTCAGTTGTTTTAAACCCTAAAATTAGAAATTTACACCCATTGACCTCATCTACTTCTAATTAAATCCGAGACAGTTTTAACTCCCCCTGGGCCCTGCCTGTTGATTGCCTCCTTAGAAGTTGGTGGGAGCTGAGGTCACTCAGCACTAGAGCTGGCTGAAGGACAGTAGTTCTATCTCATGTAGAATTTTGAAATTTGGTTTCATTTCAAATCTAACTATAAACTGCAATTTTTGAATTTTCCACTAAGGAAAATTCTGAACATTTTTTTTGAATCAGTGGGAATGTTTCATTTTGATTTTATCTTTTTAATTAAACTGTAATACAAAATAAAAAAGTATAACGAAAAGTCATTTTGAAACATTTAATTCCAAAAACATGTTGTAACACTGTCGGAACTTTTTCCCCAAAACAAAATTTCTGTGAAATTAACGTGATTTCAAGAAGTGTGTTGATTTCAACAGAACTGTATTTTTAGAGGGAAGATGGTTCTGTCAAAGCTTTTCTGACCAGCTGTAGTTAGCACCGTGCTTCCTACGGTCACTGTGGGATCTGGATACCAGTTACGTAGACTTAAAAATAACAAAAGTTTCCATAACACGGAGAGAAGGGAACAGTGCTCTCTGCCTCCTTGACCCTGCCCCTGCCTTGGAGTTCGACCATTACTTAAGAGGAATCAAATTAAGGCCCCAGACCTGCAATAGAATCCATGTTGGGGCGTGGATCCTGCACTCATACAAAGCCCACTGAAGTCAGTCACCAGGGATCCGCATGGCACAGTATCTGCCCCTGTGGTATCAATTGTAGGATTGGGGTTACCTTCCTTTGTGCCTATGTATCTCTCAGATCATTTCCCCATAGTTAAAAACTTGCTTGAGGGATCATTGATCTCCATTCTGATTAAAATTCTGCTGTAGGTTCACCAATCCCCACAGTTGGAATCTGGTTGTAGGTTCATTCCTTCTTCCCCAGTCAGAATCCTACTGTAGGATAATTTTCTCTTGCCATGTATTTTTGATGGTAGCTACAAACAATAGACTCATATTCCTCTGTCTGTTCTGATTCTACATAGTTTTGTGCAGCAGTGCATGTCAGAGCTTGGAAAGAGCAGCCATATTTTTGGCCTAGGCCAAATTCCTCCACCCATGCAGAAAGATCAGCTACATTTACTGGCTTTTACTTTTAGAGCTTTTCCCCGTCCCTTAGTCGCTTTCCCGTGGAGTGAGTCTCCCATTCCATTCAGAGGAGAAGGATGCATTTTACTCATCTGCTCTTTGTTTTGCCTGAGCCTCTGGGACTCATAGGAGGGGGGAGGAATTGATAAAAGCAAAGCATTTTGCCATAAAAAGCAACTAAGAGGGCAATGGAAGGCCATTTGTGTAATTCCCCAGGCTGTGTCTCTTTGAAAGGGAAGGTCTGGCAGAGTCTACATAACCCGCTGACTTTGGAGTTTCCTTTTTATTTTACCATGTGCAGTGTGTCCTTGTGTATGAATTAAAGATTAAAGGCAATTTAACCTGTATTTTTCTTTTTCTGTAACATTCTTTGGTAGTGAAATGGCATTGCTAATACAAAACAATGGGTGTGAGCAGAAAGCACACACCCACTGCTTTTTGACCAGAAATGCCATTTCACCCCTCCCCCATATATAGTTTGTGTAAAGGTCTGGCCTGCCTGAAGTAGTAATTAACATTTATGCAGAGCTTTTTATCCATGGATCTCACAATGTTTCCCAAATGTGAGTAAATATCATTGTTCCCATTGCGCACCTCGTGACCCAAGCCCAGGGAGGTAAAGTAACTTGTACCAAGGTCACCTAGTGAGTCAGTGGCAGGAGGAGGACTGGAACTTGGGTGCTCTGACACCCAGCCCAGTGCTGTCCTCACAGGGACACTTTGCTTTCCACCCTGGAACAGAATGTCTGAGGTGGAGGGGCGTTTTTTCCTCTGCAGACAGACCAGCAAAACCTTAGAGGTCTCCTCCTCTCTTCAGGTCCAAACCCCTGTCAAGCCTGGGATCAACAGCTGGATACTGTATAAAAAGACAGCCTGGGTAGGCCTTCCTTTTCTGTTCTTTTAGAAGATGTGCTATGAAACTAAGGGGAGTGTTAGCTGCATGTGGCGCGGAGGGTCCCTTCTGACTGCTTGCCGTTGGCGCATTTGGATTTAGCAGACCAATGAGAAACAGAGACTATCAACTCCACAGCTGAAGATGTTAATTTTTCACTCTCCAGGGGGAGCTCTCTCTGATTCCTTTTTTCCTTCACTGACTTCAGTGGGACGACGCAGAGTAGAAACAATACCCCTGTTAGTAAGTGTGTGCAGGGTCAAGCCTTGTGCTTAGACAAGAATAACAAGAGGATGAGACAGAGACTGGAGGGGGTCGGCTGAGAGTTAAGATGATCTGAGCACTTATTAGTTGAGTAGTGTCTGAATCAGAAACAGGTCCCGTGAGAGGACATGAAGGGGGAAGTCAGGCAAAAACCATGTGGCTGGCGATGCAGGGCTCCCTGGGAGTAAATGAGGGCCTCCAAAAAGTCGTCAGACATTCAGCTGGAAGGTAGGTGTGAAACCCACCAGAGAAGAAACTCCTCTCTCTTTTCTTGGCTCTAAATGTCTCTGACAGCAGAACTTGCTGTGGGATCTCCTGCCCTCCCACTGGGAATTCCACATCTCGAGGGGGCACCTGAAGGGGTCTGCAGTGTGAAACAGCAGTAAAAAAAGGCCAATGCAATTTGGGGCTGCATCCATCAAGACATCACTTGCCAGGACAGGAAGAGACCATCCCCACCGATCTGGGGTGTCACCGCATCTAGAACACTGAGCACAGTTCTGGGCATCTCAGTACCAGAAAGGTATTGACAAACCTGAGGAAGATTAGAGAAGAGCAACAAAAAGGATTAAGGGTCTGGAGGCTGAATTGATTTATGAGAAAAGATTAAAAGAGCTAAATGTGTATAGCTTGGCAAAGAGACGAGGGCGAAGAAGACACGATAACAGGCTACAAATATTTGAGGGATGTAAACACAAAAGGCTGATTCTGCAGATCTTGCTCTCCTACAGTTCCCACTGCATCAATAGGCGTTTGCTGTGAGTAAGAACAAAGAGGAATTGGAACCAGTAATAATAAAATCAAATTAAGAAAGGGAAAAACGAGGGTGAATATCAGGGAAAACTACCTGGCAGTGAGAGACTGTAAGCTGTAAAGTCATCTCTTGAGGGAAGGCATGGAAGCCTCATGGTCTGGAACTTTTAAAGCAAATCTGAAAAAATGTTAGACAATGTACAAGTAGCAATCCTGCAGTGGCAAGGACATGATCTGGGGCTATCTCATCAGGGTTTTTCATCTTTTAATTGTTTTAATTTATTGTTTTGATTTTATTAATCAACTATCAGAGTCCAGAACCACTGCATGTATCTGAGCGGAGAAATTTGCCCTGAGTTTTCTCCCCCGTGCTGGTGTGTGGATGGTTGCAACATGGGAGTGGGTTCCACTCTGCATAGTTCAAAACCTGGATGAAGAATGCAAGTTTCCCGCTGGGATCTGTGAGTGCTCTGGCCCTGGCATTACGTTACATCAAGCATATGTTGGAAGTTTAGTCTGGGTTCTGTTTACAGATTAGATCAGTATAATGAACGTTAGAAGTTTCTTATTATTGCTTCATGCCAGAGATATTCAAGAATCCCAGACTCATCTTCTTCTAGCTTCAGAGGGGTAGCCGTGTTAGTCTGGATCTGTAAAAAAGCAGCAAAGAGTCCTGTGGCACCTTATAGACTAACAGACGTATTGGAGCATGAGCTTTTGTGTATGCATCCGACGAAGTGGGTATTCACCCACAAAAGCTCATGCTCCAGTACGTCTGTTAGTCTATAAGGTGCCACAGGACTCTTTGCTGCTTCTTCTAGCTGATACTCACTGAGTATTGCTTCCAACTCTTCCACCCTAAATGAAATTTCTTGTGAGGCACTGTCCAGCCCTGTTCTGAGCTAAGGGAGAGATTTACATTTCTCTCTCTGCTCAATGGATCCAGCCATTTCCTCTTCTTTCAAATATGTTCCAAATAAACATAAATCTCACTCCAACTCTGACAGTCCACAGTCATCTGTTTACCCAAATAAACTTTAAGCATACATTGAAAAATAATTCCTAGTGAAATATGCATCCCCATGGCATTCAGGCCTGGTATTTAATGCCTTTTTTATGGTTAATAATGCATCAAAAGCATTTCCAGTCTTGAGCTGTCATTACATCACATACATGATGTGCTGGGCCCATTTCAGTGACTAAAAAACTTGGAGTCAGTTTTTATTTTTAAAAATACTAATATATGATTACCAAGTCCTGCTTCTCTTCATAAGTATCTTTTAATAAATTGGATTCTTGACTAGATCAGTCCACTGAAAATATCTACAGAAGACTTTGGTTTTGAGCAGATAGACATCATATATTAACAGCTCCAAAATCCCTTTCTTATCATTGTTTTTCTGCAGTACAATTCTCTTTTCTTCCTTTAGATTTTTATAAAAATCAAGATCATATAGGCACACATAGCTGGGCCTATCCCATTCGTAAGAGACTGGAAGAACACCAGACCGGGATAAGAGTATGTGGCTCTCCCACCCTTATGATGTCTCGTAGCTTTTGATGGATTTCTTGTTCCCAAAGACAAAAGTGTGGTCTTGAAGAAATATTCTTTCAGGGTCCCCATGTTAATGACACGTCTGGAAAATGGAGAGGATTAGTGGCCATTCTGGATCATTTCAGCACATACACATCAATGCTTTTAAACAAGTTCTCACATGTATTGACACTAATTATTATTTACTCTTTATATTGTGATGGTGCTTAGAGGCCATGTGAGCAAGTGACTTTCCATCTGCTCTAACACACAATCTGCACACCCTGCACAGAGTTACAATTTACCTCCTCCCTGGATTTCAATTTCACTAACAAATGTACAATAAAACAACAAAGTCCAATCAAAGCCTTCTTCCCAGGCTAGGCTGTTTTTGAGGTTCCTAGTTCAAGGCTACTTAGCCTGTCCTGGTCCTGCATGGAATTTACCCAACCCCTCAAAGGCCTTGTCCAGAACTGGGGACCCATTTTGCTTAGGTGCTGCATAAACTCAGAAGGAGTTCTGGTGTGTGCATTGAAGAGTTCAGAGTCTGAGAAGACCAGAGCCATACAAAGGGAGCGGGAGAAGGATACACCAAGTTGATGTACATTATTATGTACAAATATATTTGTTTATGGTTTTTAAAATTTTTTGTATTATATGAATACATTTCAGTCTGTCCTGTCCCATCCCCTGCCATCCTTCCTCTCCTCCCCTCCCCAGCTTCCCCTTGGCTGGCATTAGTTGGCTGATTTTTAGTAGGCGTCATGGTAGAAGTCTCAAAATGTCTCCAAGTGTCTCCAAGTGGATATTGTTGGTCTCTTGTGGTGGGCAGTTTCCATTTGCCTGTGCTTTCGGTCTCAACTTTCCTTTTGTGTGTGCATGCCCTTGCTCTTTTCTTTTCTTCCTCGTGTTTCATTTCCTTTGTCAGGTTTCCTATTGTTCGGCTACACAGTGCTTTTTAAGTGTTAGAGCAATTTCTTTTCACTGTCGGGGAAGCACCTTTGCTAATAAGTGCTCATAGTGCAGCCACTTTGCAAGGGACACTGGGGGTTCTTTAAAAACAAAAAGACAAAAGAATTGTTCACAGTAACGCATGCATGGGGGTTTGTATGCATATATGCAGAGTCACACATGGCACATGTTCACGCAGGAGCACACCCACTCGCTCTTGCTCGCTCACTGTCCCACATGTGCACAAACACACACGTGCATATGGCAAAGCTAGCCTAATGTTAATGTTTCCAGGTCAGAAGTGACAGGATATTGTGGAGGGTCAGTCACTTAATGAACCCCTGTGGGACCAGCCTCAGTTACTAACCATTTCTCTCCAACACATCAGGCAGGGGAATTGCAGCCCTCACTGTTTCACTCCATCACTTCCCTCCACTGCCTTTTCTGCCTGAGCCGCCTGCTCACTCCACACAAACAAACCAATTAGCGCCAAAGATACAAATTGGGCCCCTTTTCTAGAAATGCTCCTTCAGCCTTCTACTTACCCTGAAATCAATCACAGACACTTACAAACACATATTCTCTCACTCTCTCTCTCACACACATCTTTACATGCAAACTTATACATACACATAGAATTATATACCTTCATATGCAGACTCCGACTGCAGACACACACAGGAAAATACATGCATGTATCTACCTGCATGTGCTTGTACATGTACACACATTTAGGAGATTTAGTGTCATTCAGCAGTGCTGATTTTTCCTTTGTTTCATTCTGAAGCAGCTTCCTGCCTGCATGTCTCTGAGACATATAGGTATCTGTCCAACTGGTTTGTACAATCAAAATTTGCACATGCCACACAGAATACAGTGCCATATGGGTACCACTTAGCACCCTTTGAAGGAAAGCGCCACCTGTTTTGCATATGCATATGTTGGTGCATGCAGGTGAGTGCATTTTTGGAGGGTGCACATGGGCCTCAACTTTTTTAGAATGTGTGTCTCATAGTGACAGTAAGTATTTCACTTACTTTGTGAGATGATACAGTTTGCAGCTGTGATCACCTCAAGTCCTTCGTTGACTAATTCCTGGTTTATGCCCAAGGAAAATATTTTCTATATGAAAATTTGGCAACTTCAGGGTTGAAGGGAGGAAGTCAAACTGACAGGTAGGACCAGATCTTGCAATGGGCATTCATTTGTAGGTGCAATTAATAGAATCTCAATGTTAGGTGCTCCCACAATTCAAGTAGTCAAGTGCCTAAACTCTGCTATTTGCACCCACATGTAATTGTGCACACGCAACTGGAGATGTAATTTTTGAGGCTGCTTTTGAAAATGTGACCCTTAGTATCCAAGTCTTAAAGCTAAGTCTCCTTACAAGGCCTGCTGAACATTAAGGGCCCTGGGTGGCTACCTACTCACTATTCAGCCATTACTGCTCCACAAACATTGGAGCTGGACGTCGGGAAATATCCCTGGAAGCGCCGATCCCATATTCACAGCTGCTGTTCACCCAAGTCCTTATTCACTAATCTAGAATTCCACTTGGTTGGATCACATTCCTGGAGAGACGTCAGGCCTCACTAAAGAAACCTGCTGTGTATGTGTGAGCTGCTCCAGCGAATCTCTCCCCAGCCAGACCCCAGGGGTCTCCAGTCCACTGTTTCTCACTGCTTCTCCCTCCACACTAGCGATAGCCCTGTTATCTGCCGTTGTAGCCACACAGATGCAGCCTCTGAAAATCCTAATGAGGCTGATGCTGTAGTGACACACTACTCAGACCCAGAAGCCTCCAGTGCAGACCAGCACTCAATTCCTGTTGGAGTCGGTGCTAGGTAGCCACTACTCACTCAAGCGTGGCAGGAGGCTGACTGAATGCTCTAGTGCATTACAGCTTGTCAATACCCCTGAATAAACTAATCAACCCATTTGCACCTTTATGAAAATGCATTTCAGAGTCAATGAAATCAATGCAGTCAGCGTAATTTAGAAGCGCTTAGATGGTGGGGAGGGCACGCACAGCAAACCAATATCCTCTTTAAAAAAAAGAACAGGCTTTAAAAAGTACAGTGTTTAAGGAACTATTGAACATAGTGAGAAATGTCCCTGCTAACTTTGACCTGGTAAAGTGTACCTAGTTTGTTCCTCTGATACTGATCTATTCCCTTCACCTGTTCTCTGGGCTGAGTCCTCTCACAAGACTGCCACCTGCTCCCCAGTTTAAAGGGGAATTACCCTTTGCCTGAAGTAGTTGGTGTTTTCTAGGACCAGTATTGAGAGGTGATCCTCTTGGACTCCTGTGCTCCTCTGTAGAAGGAAACGGTCAATAGTGAGAGGTGTTTCATTCCTTCCTCCAGGGTATTTATATTTAAAAATGACCGGGAGAAGAGGAGGAGGGAGATTCTGCAGAACTCTTCCCCACCAGCTCGATGGAAAGTTGGGGAGTTTGTAAAGTGCCAGAAGTATTGGTTTATTCTAATGCACAACTGTTTACTTCCAAATATAGTAAAATATATGTTCCATTATGGGACTTATAGATGAGGGTGTTGTGCGTGTGTGAGAGAGAGACACACACAGAGCAGCTGTGGGCAAGTATGTATTTGTGTCTGTGTGCCTGTGTCTGCTTATGTCTACACTGCGAGCTGGGGGTGTGATTCCCAGCTCGCATACACAGATTCATGCGAGCTCAATGAGCATTAGCACAACTCTATATAGTGGTATAACTGTGGTAGCATTTGCAGCAGTGATACAGTGAGTCCAAACATGCTTGAATCTCCTGGGTACATACGTGGCACAGCTAAGCCTTGCCACCCCACCACAGCCCGTGCTAATGTGGCTACTCCTGTGCTTATACTCATGCTAGCCCTCATCGAGTATGTGTACTTGAGCTCATAACGTAGGCCTAGCCGGTGTATAGATAATTGTGGGGGGTGTGCTGTCTGCTGTGGGCATATATTGGTATCTCCTGCAGTTTGCTACAGGATCACATCCTTAATAGTACAGGTACACTACTATAGAATGGCAGAATCTGAACAGAATTCTTATAGCTTATGAAACCTGTCCTAACTTGTTGGCAATGACAGTAAGTTCCTGCTGCCTGGCACTCCCATGACACAGAGAAGCTCAATTCTGTGTGCTTGTCTGTTTTTAACGGCATATTGGGACCTGCCTTGCTCCTTCTAATGAGTATACTGGGGAGTCCCACTTCTTTCCTGTGGTCTAAGAAGGATGGGAGGGGTTGCTGTCACCTCTATTTACAGTCATCATGAAAACTTTTGTGTCTCATAGTGGTAGAACACTCCCACTCCTCGGGACATGAAATATTTTAGAGCCAATAAAAACATCACTTTCCCATAGACTGTACCACTGTTTTGGCCTCTTTTCATAGTGCTTGTATATTCTACACTTTTCTCGGAGAATGGGAGAGGCTTACAGAGAATTAACATGGATCTGACATGGGCTTGGGAGGAGACATGTATTGCAAAGCGCTCTGCTGACCTAGCATTGGAAATACAGTATTCTCCTGATACTGATACCAAAAGCTCTGTATTATTATTGTTTGTGATCACTGTATTACAATGGTGTCTAGAGGCTCCGACCAACATTAGAGCCCCATTGTGACAGACACTGTACATACACATAATAAGAACCAGTCCCTTCCTTGAAGAGACAAGAGACAGAAGGTGGGAGAAAGGGATGGAATATCCAAGCCAAAGGCTGGGAACTGAGGACCAGAGAGATTAAGGCCCAACCCTGGCAGGATCTACTCACATACTTAATTTTAAACACATGTAAATCCTTGTGGGATTAGGGCTTAAGTGATTTGCCCAAGTCACATAGTGAGTCCGTGACAGAGCTGGAAATTGAAATCAGTTCTCTGGAATCCCATTCCAGTGCTTCCATCACCAAACTGTCCTCTGTCCCCTAGTGTCACTGCAGCACCTTCTAAGAGAATTCACCGAAACTGGTTTGGTTTTGTTCTTTCAGTTAGTGATCTAGTGTGACTGGTGGCAACATTTCAGGCTGGCTTTGGATGGTGATGTCATGGGAGACACTTCACACTCCTAAAAACTCACTTGTCTTGCTTCCCACTGCTAACTGTTTGCATTTGCTATGAAATCAAAGTTAGAACACCCTAAAGTTATACAAAAATCCCTACAGCTCTGGCAGCAGCAAGAAGCTGTCTCGCCTTTGCAATCCAAATTACGTGATTTCACCCCCGTCTGTGTATTGTCTGACTAGGGATACGAGTTGTGTGTTGTCCACTACAATCAATGCCCTCCTTGTGTTAGTAAGTATTTGAAGAATCAAGTTCTTAGCTTGTAAGCACTTTGTGGCACGGACAGTGCCACCGTTGTCCATAAAGCACCATTCACCATGTTAGAAATATTAAATAATATTAGTGACATGTTGGGGGACATGTTTTGTTGTAGGCTTTGCTGGTGACACTTCTAGGCAGTTCTACACTAAAGCATGAGATCGCCTGACATTTGAATGACTGTCTTGTGCTTCAGCCTGTTTCTGTGCAGGGGATGGCAGGTACCAGCCTTATCTCCAATAGCCACGTGCCTCAATCTTCCTGCAAAAGGAATGACAATGACTAGATACATGTCATTCTATTGCTGGTGAAATTCTTATTTCAGTGCAATTTTACAGGCCCTGATTCACTGTCCCTTAACTGCAGCTTGTTATTTCTGGCGTTAGAGGGTAAAAAAAATAGCTTCTGGGCATGTGACACTATTCACAGGCCTTTAATGTCAGAAATAATGATCATGTTAAATTGGAGCTCATTACAACGAAATGAAACCTCATTGAGCCCTCTTTTGGGGGGGGGGGTTGTTTAATGAATCTATTTTTCCTTCAAAGTAGCTCCGAATTGGTGCACTAGGGGAGAAGATGTGGGGGTTGGTGGTAAATTTAAATTACAAGCAACCTTTAAAATGTAAGAAAAAAACTTGATTTTCCACTGTTCTCACCAAATATACTGTTCCTTTATTAGATTTTCAGTTATAGAAATTTCTTGAGCCTCTTAAAGCCACTAATAATAGTCGTATCTAAGGCAGCTACAAAACACGTTTAGGACTTTATTTCAAGTACTGCTTTTCCCACAATGAACATGGGATCCCATTTTCTGATTATTTTCTAATCAAATTCAGAACTGTGAAGCTACTTCCTGTGATAAAACACCATTGCGGTAAGTGTGACGCCATGAAATTGCCCATATATCCGGGTCCAGTCTGTGCCACCCCATGCCAGATTCCAGAGCTTGTGTATGCCAAACCATCTGGCCCCATTGTGTGCCAACCCATGCTAAGGGTAGTGTGCACAAAGCCATGCCAGGGCCATTTTGTGCAGAGCCAGCCAGCACTAGTTGCCACCATTTCATATGCCCATCAAAATATTGATAGTATTAGTAGGAAAATGTTTTACGCTACTCTGGCATATCCACCGTGCACTCTCTCAAAAGCCAGAGCACTGTCCCTAAAATCAACTTGATTGTGTGCCAGTGCCCATTTCACTCCTCTGCTCCAGTTCTTTCACTGGCTTTTTCGCAACTTCTTATCCCCATCTTCAGAATCCTACACAACTCTGCCTCTGTTCCATCCCCCACACTCCCCAGTGATTCCTCAGCCCCACTTTCCTCTGAGCTCCCACTGTCTGCTACTCCTACAGACACCTTCTCCATTTTCCCCATGCTGCCTCCTTTCTCTTCATTAAGATCCTGGATCCTGTGTGCCATACAGCCTCCTTCCCTGTGCCAGACCCTCCTTAAAACCTATTTCTTTGGACTTTGTTCCTACCCTGACTCCCATTTTGCACCAAATTTATAAAATATATTTTAAAAGCTGGAAATAACCCAATGCACAGAAAACCACGCTGCCTCTTGGCCTTCTTGCCTCATGTCATCTATACTGGTGTCACAGGATTGTAAACTCCTCAGAACAGGAACCGTGTTGTTTTTCTATAAAACACCAGGCTCACTTATTGTGCTATATGAATAATTTTTGGGCAGAGTGGGATATGGTTGTGTCAAATTATGAATTCCATTTTGCAGACGAGGATAAGAGCGGCTATACCGGGGCAGACCAAATGCCCATCTAAACCAGTATCCTGTCTTCCAAGAGTGTCCAATGCCAGGTACTTCAGAGAGAGTGAACAGAACAGGGCAATTATTGTGTGATCCATCCCTTGTCATCCAGTCCCAGCTTCTGGCACTCAGAGATTTAGGGGCAAACACAGTATGGGGTTGCATCCTTGACCATCTTGGCTAATAGCCACTGATGGGCCAATCCTCCATGAACTTATCTAATTCTTTTTGAACCCAGTTATACTTTCGGCCTTCACAACATTCCCTAGGAACAAGTTCCGCAGGTTGACTGTGTGTTGTGTGAAGAAGTACTTCCTTATGTTTGTTTTAAACCTGCTGCCTATTAATTGGTTGGGTGACCTCTGGTTCTTGTGTTATGTGAAGGGGTAAATAACACTTCATTATTCACTTTCTCCACACCAGTCGTGATTTTATAGCCCTCTGTCATATCTCCCTGAGTCGTCATTTTTTCTAAACTGAATAGTCCCATTTTTTTAATCTCTCCTAATATGCACGGTGTTCCATGCCCTTAATAATTTTTACTGCCTTTCTCTGTGTCTCTTCCCATTCTAATAGCATAGTAACCACCATTTTGTGTTATGTGCAGAACACACGTCTAAAAACATATGGCTAACCTTGCCCAAGGCAAGGTGGTTATGATCTATTCCAGAGAGCTACTCTGCCCAGGAATGGTGTTTGACATTTTGCCAGAGGACTAAAATAGCTGAGAAGCCATCACAGAGCAATCTAGGACCATCAGCTTGGATTGTCTTTTAACTACTGGCCCAATCACATGGAACAATGGATTTTCTCTGCAGGGGAATAAGCATGACTTGTGGATCTGCTGCATCCCAGTCTGGGCACATGGCCAAAATGGGAGAGACTGTATTTAAGAGACAGTGCTTTCTCTGAGAAAGGGGTGCCATTTTTTGCCAAATGCAAGAACTGGTTGGAGAGAGAGAAGGCAGGAGGGACTCTATGTACTCCTAAATGCTGACTCAGAGAAGAGGTGAGATCAGACGAGGCAGTGAACGTCTCAGGACATTTGTCATTTTGCAAAGGTCTGTAACTCACTAGTGCTTTTTAAGAGTAAAGTGACTGTGGTTAAGAAATTCCTTTGCTAAATCTGTGTTTGTTGCTTTCCTGCCATGTGGTCTCCAAAGAGGAGAAACTAGAAGCCAGAGTGCTCACAGTTAGAAGGAACACTGCAGAAGCGTGTGTAAGCAAGTCGGGGGCTCAGGAAGTCTGAGGTAATGTTAATGGGGACTACGACAGTTGGCCTGAAGAGTCCAACATCCCAAGGATGTCTCAGACAAGAAGGATGAGCCTGGGGATGTGCCCCATAGACCCAGAACTAGAACCACTGATTAGACACTAACTAGACCCAGCTGGCTTAGAAGCATGTGGGACCCAGCAGTTGGGTCCACTTGCAACAGACTGATGTATGTACAGAGAGGTTTGGGCCAGGTTGTAACAAAGTTCATACTGCAAATGCAATCACATTCACTATAACTAAATCGACCATTTCCTAGAAGGATGTCTAGGACACTCACATTGAGGTTCACGTCTTTCTCTCTCTCTGCTCCCTCAATTCAAATGGCCACTTTCTCCATCTCTCTAGTGAATTGGTCAAGAAATCATGAGGAAAATACAAGCACTGTTCCCTCTGCTTTTGGCCTGTCGTAGTAAACCTTCTCAAGCAGCCAAGTGGCAGACCTGGTGCCGTTTACTGGGCTGCTCTTTAGAGCTGATGTCGTAGCCATTTTGTCACACCCGAGCAGGAAGAAAGCAGAGTGTTCCTGAGTATCTCTGAAGTGTAGTGTGTGGTACTGGTTTTTTCCAATCATCTCTAAATAGAGGTTTTTTCTGTCCCTCCTACCAGCTCAGCATCCAAGCAAGCAATAAGTGTGCTCTGATTTTGAAATCTGACATCTCTCTTCTGCTTGGCAAAGTGCTTAAAAAATTGGTGTCTCTTTAGCTCGGCTCACTCCTCTTCTGCTGAGAGATGACTTTTTACAGAAGAGATAGGGCTGTCATATAAGTGATTTCTGATGTAAAAAACCAGTTTTTCTGCTGCATTCTGAAGACCTAGTACTATACCCAACAGACATTCATATACAGTATATACTACGTATCAATGTGTGTAGATATGTAGCGTTACATGTATATATAAAAACACACATATATGTACACTGCATCTATAGTTGATATATAGACACACATTCACATATACACACACAATTAGAGAGCGAGTGAGAGGATGTTAGTTCTCTGCACTAATATTTAAGTGTAATTTTTTTCAGCCATGTTCTTTTTGGTCATTTTTGCTAAGACTTTTTTCCTCTTACTCTCTACTCTGCTACCCTCTCACTAATAGAACATTATTTGGCCTCCATTTTTTAATTTTTAAACCATCTGTTTTCAGTTCTGTGGGAGACTGAAACCAGAAAAACACCAAGTTAGACGTATAACTGACAAGTTCCACACGTGTTTCCAAGGCACTATCATAGCAACTGTATGACTTGTGTTATCATATTTTAACATTAAAACTAAATATTTGCTAGAGTTTCAGTATTTTACTGCATATGTAAATGTGTTATTAGTGTGCCAGAAAAACAGATTTCTGCAATTACATCTAATCTGGTGTCTGGTACAATGGAAAATGCAGTTCCTGTCAGTTAACCAATAATCCCTGTAAGGCTGGTTGTTCGAGTACTTAGACGTCTTCTGACTAACTGGCCCTGCACAGTGCTGCTGACAGAATTGATTTTGAGGGTATTACTGCTTTATTTGGTGGTGGAGAAAGGGGTGAATTACATAATCACACACTGAGCAGTGTTATCTTTGAAAAATAAAAAATGACCCTTGTCGTTTCTGGATTAGTGCCCGAGTGCAAGGGGTGAAGGGAAGGGAGGAGAGGAGCCTGCCTGGCATGTTTGTGGTAGTGGTGGGAGATTCTGAGGAACTCCATTTCTAGCTCTCAAACTTTGAGATGGGTCCCAGCGCATCTCATGTTGGGCGGACGGGCTGACTAGTGGGTAAAAGGTGTCTACATAAAATAAACTGGTTTCCCACCAGCAGACTTTATCCAGACTGGCCTAGCCTGGCATTTTCAAAGGCGCCTAAGGAATTAAGTTGCCCAAATCCCACTGACGTTTAGTGGAAATTGAGCACCTAATTCTCAAGTTCTCAGTCTTGCCTAGCAAGTTGCTAGGCTCAGCCCCTCGCCCCCAAACAGACTGCACTGTGAACTTCAGTCAAGCAGGCACACAGTGGGCAGTTAGCAGTGAGCAACACAACAAGCTCACAGGCTCACTCCACAGGCCACATAGTCACTCCTCCTTCAGTGGAGAACTCCAGCTTGCTGTTCCCGTTAGCTGTTTCCAGGGGTCTCCCTTGGGAGCAGCAGAGCCCCACCATCTGCTCTCCCCCAGAGATGCCCAACAAAGCAAATGTTGGGAACGTCCTCTTTTATGCCCTTCTTCCACCCTGACATGATTAACTGGGCTGAAGGGGAAGGCAGCTTTGCCCCCAGCAGCTTCTTAAGCGCTTCACCACCAATGTGGGGTTTGTACACCCTGTCACAAGTCAAACAGTGTTCTCTGTTTGAATAGACTGTGACAGAGAATCTTTCAATCCTAAAGCTAATCATAGACCATAATCCATTTGAAACTGTAAGGGGGAAGCCTCTTCTCCATATATATTTTAAAAGGCTGTAAAATGACTCAGAAACAGGCACTCTTGAAGTGGAGGGATACATTTTATTTGTTCATTGGCTATGCATTTCCAGTGACACAATGGCCATTATTTAGCTCTGGGAATACAACACTTGAACTGCATTCAGTAAATTCCAGTTTAAAGAAAAATCATGCACATCATTATTTGTATCCATATTATTTTCTGTTCTTCAGTAGATATTTTTTCAGACTTCAAATCTGATATTTTCTGCAAGTGTTTCATAATAAATTAATTCTGTAATTAGTAACAGAAGTGTCACTCCTGGGAGTAAATTTCGTACTTTGAACAAGTAAAACCAGACACCACTTTCATGTTTAATGTGTTGGGTTTAGGACTTTTACCTCCTCTTAAAAATATGTAGCCTAATAGATCAGATAATATGTTAAACTATTGTCAGTACATGAGATCTTACAAAGTACTAGGAAGCAAACTACAGACACTTGCCTTCTTCACTTTAATCAGCAATGAGAGCAGGTGGGATTTAGGAGTCATTTCTCCACTGCAGATCTCCCACAGACATGGAAAAAGGTTCTGAAGAAGACTCATAAGAAAAAAATGCCATTTTTTACATACATTTTTGTAGGCTACTGAAAGCCCTTTGATTCCATGGAAATAGAAATCTTGGAAGTGGAAAGTGAGAGTGATAGATACAAAATCCTGAAGCACTGCCACACAAACAGGACAGCAACATTTACACTTAACAAAGAGTGTAGAGCTAGACAAATGGACATATTGTCTCCACAGCTCTTCTTCTCCTGCCTGGAGAATAGCTTTGGAAAGTAGAAACTGTGAATGGGCAGAAAAACGCCATCAAGATCAAGATCTAGTTGTAGGGGTGTTGGCAGTCATTAGCTTTCAGACTTCTTTGAGCAACAACAGTGAAGTAAACTTTTTTAAAAAACAAGAATAGGGTAGAAGTTGAGAGAGTGGGAAGAGGTTGAGCAGTAGAGAACTGAAGAAACTGGCTGTCCCAGAGGTGTTTCTTGCTCTTCCTTTGGGAAAAAAGGGAAGAGGGGGGAGAGAAAGACGGACACTATTCAAATTAATGGACAAGTTACTGAACCACCTCAGACTCTCAGATAACATTGTCATCTTTGCTGAAACTTTTAAGAGCCTTGAGGAAGTCATCAGGGAACTGGATGAATGAGGTCAAGTATCAGAGGGGTAGCCGTGTTAGTCTGGTTCTGTAGAAGCAGCAAAGAATCCTGTGGCACCTTATAAACTAACAGACGTTTTGCAGCATGAGCTTTCGTGGGTGAATACCCACTTCTTCTGCTTGCATCCGAAGAAGTGGGTATTCACCCACGAAAGCTCATGCTGCAAAACGTCTGTTAGTTTATAAGGTGCCACAGGATTCTTTGCTGCTTCTGGATGAATGAGGTAAGTGGATTGAAGAAAAAGATTCAGAAGACCAGCATTCCTTTTAATTCTGGCATGGAGAAAGGACAACAGTAAGGAATGGGCTATGTTCTGTGGTCTTAACTGAGGTATGTTATGCCAACCTGAGAAGAGAAAAATCATGGCTAGATGCAGAATCTTTCGAAGGCTGGACAGCATTCTGAAAAGCAAGCCGTTTCTCTGCTTACTAATTATTTTGACTTCTGTGTGCTGCTAGCCATGTCATTCAACATGATCTCTTTCAGCTAGGAGCTGGAGCAAGTGCTCAAAAAGAACCTGTGTAGATATTTGCTGGATATCACATACAGACACAGAATAAACAATATAGTCTAAGAGCCCAAGACACAGGGTATTTTCTATCTATTCTGACTACTCAGATGCCCCCCCCCCTTACTGTAGTATCTGAGCACCTCACAGTCTTTAATGTACTTATCCTGACAACATTCCTATGAAGTAGGGTAACATTATTATCCCCAATTTACAGGTGGGAACCAAGGCCCAGAGAGACTGAGTATGTCTGCAGTGCAATCAGGGAATCGGATTGCAGCACGTCTAGGCATACGTGAGCTAGCTTTAATCTAGTTAGAGCCAGTCCATTGTTACTAATTTCTTCATAGTATTCAATGCAAGAGGAAGGCTGGTCCAGTGGGTAGGGTTCCTGTTCCACCGCAGACTTCCTGTGAGCAAGTCACTTAGGGTATATCTGCACTGCAGTTGAGGTGTGATTGCAGCATATGTAGACATACCCAAGCTAGCTTTAATCAAGCTAATTCAACTACCAATAGCAATGAACCTGGAGCAGCACAGTCCTCAGTGCAGGCCCAGGACCCTCAGTACTTAAGCAGGCAGCTATCCTGCGCTCAAGTCAATGGGCCCAAATCACAATTTTCATTGCATATGAAATTTCAGCTTTTCATTCCAAATTGGAATGAAAAAAATGGGCAAAATGTTGGAAATTCAGGTTTCTAACTGGCTTTAGTTACTTGTACAATAAGAACACTTCTTAAAGAAATGGTATCACAGACCACTAAAAGGAGTTTTGCTCCATTCTACGACTTTTCAATAGGGTGTTACGTTGTGGCAAACAAGAGAAGTGATGATAGTTCATTTAGACGGTGTGTGGATGGTCAATAAGGAAATCAGGTCATTTTGGTACAAGGCTCAGTACAGAGTCCAATGCTACAGAAGGTTGTACTGCCAAGGTATTGGATATAGTTTTGCACAAAAGTGAGTTGCTGGGGAACTCTGACCTGTGACATATAATTTGAAAAGAAAGAGGCCATATTAATCCTATTAGAAGACAAAGAGGAGTCATCGGGACTATAGAGTTACTTCCAAGTATTTTCTCTCTCTCAATAAATAAATATGGCAAATTTACAGTCATGAAATCAATGCAAATTATTTTTATGCAGCATCAGTCACACAGAGAGACACTTCTTAGTCTATGCATTGTAACTACAGTTTAAGTAAGTAGGTTGAAATAATTAAATTTAATGTAAGCAGGTTAAAAATATACATCATCATACAGGTTGCATCTGTAGATGTGGAAGAACAAGAGAAAGCAGATGCAAAGGTCAAGTTTCGGCAAGACTGGCTAAACCCAAGGAAAATGGGGATGAGGGTTTGGCTTTTGTTTACAGTGAGATTAATGTTAGGAGACATAGACAGGAGGGAAGAGATGAGTCCTGAGATGAGGACTGAACAGAATCCAGGAATCAGGTAGGCAGTGTGACTACACACTACATGACAGAGACCTGAAGGCAGTCCATGTGTGAGGGTAATTTGTCCACTATGGACAGGCAGAAAGAGGAGACAGGAGTCTGGTATTGGATAAACACAGGCAAGACACTGGAAAAGAGAAAGATTTAAGGACATGGAGATGAGAAATTATGGGGAAATCTCTGGAGCTCCTGGATGCTGGGATGGGGAAGATTCCATCCCAAACTCTGCTGTGGCCAGAGGGATTTGTGAGGATGGGGCTGATATGACCCCCTTGCCGTAGCAAGGAGACTAGCTGCTGCTGTCTGGAGAGTGGAGGTGTAGGGAGCCCATGAAGGGGAGAGTTAGAGAAGTCAGAGATGAAGAGAGGAGCCCTGAACAGCAGAGGAGCAGACATTTGAGCAGAGCAGCACCTGAGAGAACCCCAGAGGAAGGAAATGCTCAGAGATGATGTTAAAGCAGATTTACAGACCATGAAAATGTGGGAGGCAAAAGAGGGTCTGGAGTCGAGTCGATATCTGTAGTCTGGGAATAGAGGGAAAGTAAGGTGCAAGGCCAGGCAGCGCCGGCTCTCGGCTTTTCACCGCCTCAAGCAACAAAAAATGTTTGGCTGCCCCCTCCCCCCCCCTTTTTTTTTTGGCTTTTACACATGTCTGCGCTTTGCAATGTTTGGTTTGGTTTGGTTTGGTTTTTTGACTGTTTAAAATTTTTAAAAAATGAAAACAGAGAATTTGTAGTTAGTGAAATAAAACAATTTCCTACTAGTGTATTCATTTAATTTTAACAAAATCACAATGACAAACATTGATGCTGGTAATGTTAAAGGAATTCATAATGCTACTGCAGTGTTTGGAGTGAAAAAATCATGTCTTGCTATAAATTCTAATACTTTTAGAGGAGAAGTTTTAGGCCTTATTAGCTCAGATCAAGCTATGTCTGGTTCAGACACAAGCAGCTGCCAGCAACTCCGGACCCAGAGAGGCAGCAGCACACACAGATTCACCCTGTCCCGTCACCCCAGCTTAGTGGAAATTGGGTACACAGGTGGGAGGAGGGGGGGCACCCCGCCATTAATCAACACCCACCCCCCACAGAGCCGACAGGAGGATGCTCCTAGTCTGGAGTGGTCAGGGGCAACTGCAGGGATGAACAGAGGACTGTGGGGAAGCGGGGACAGGAACAGCAGCGGCTGCACACATGGAGCAGGGCGGAGGAGGGGCTCCCCCTGCTCCAGTTACCTGGCTCCGAAGGCTGATCGTCCAATTGCCCCTGCAGCTCAGGTCTCTCCCCCTCGCCCACACTGCTGCTCGCCTGCCGTGCCACCTCCGTCAGCCAAGCGAGCCTCTCGGCAGCAGGTCAGGTGGGAATGCAAACCCTCCACATAGCGGAATGCCGCACCTGGAAATGTGCCACCCCAAGCACGTGCTTGCTTTGCTGGTGCCTAGAGCCAGTCCTGAGGCCAGGAGAGAGGTGGTGGCAGGGGAAGGGGAGCTTTGGAGTGAGGATGCCAGGGGTATGGTACAAATGAGAAATGATCATCTCTATTGTCAGCATGTCATGTTAAGCAGTTCCACTCAGGGTATGTCTACACTATGGGATTATTCCAATTTTACATAAACCGGTTTTGTAAAACAGATTGTATAAAGTGGAGTGCACGCGGCCACACTAAGCACATTAATTAAGCGGTGTGCGTCCATGTACCGAGGCTAGTGTCGATTTCCGGAGCGTTGCACTGTGGGTAGCTATCCTGTAGCTATCCCATAGTTCCCGCAGTCTCCCCTGCCCATTGGAATTCTGGGTTGAGATCCCAATGCAAAAACAGTGTCGCGGGTGATTCTGGGTAAATGTCATCACTCAATCCTTCCTCCAGGAAAGCAACGGCAGACAATCATTTCGCGCCCTTTTCCCCTGGATTGCCCTGGCAGACGCCATAGCATGGCAACCATGGAGCCCGTTTTGCCTTTTGTCACTGTCACCGTATGTGTACTGGATGCTGCTGACAGACGCAGTACTGCACTGCTACACAGCAGCATTCATTTGCCTTTGCAAGATAGCAGAGATGGTTACCAGTCATATTGTACCATCTACCATGCCATTGTAAATTGGCGATGAGATGACTGTTATCAGTCGTTCTGTACCATCTGCTGCTATCATGGGTGCTCCTGGCTGGCCTCGCTGAGGTCGGCCGGGGGCTCATAGGCAAAAATGGGAATGACTCCCTGGGTCATTCCCTTCCTATGTTTTGTCTAAAAATAGAGTCAGTCCAGCCTAGAATATGGGGCAAGTGTACTAGAGAACCAGAGAGCACAGCCGCTCCGGGTCAGAGCCCCAGAGATCCCGCAGAAATGATGAGCTGCATGCCATTCTAGGGGGTGCCCCTGCAACAACCCCACCCATTGCTTCCCTCCTCCCCCAGCCCTCCTGGGCTACCGTGGCAGTGTCCCCTCATTTGTGTGATGAAGTAATAAAGAATGCAGGAATAAGAAACACTGACTTTTTAGTGAGATGAAAATGAGGGGGAGGAAGCCTCCAGCTGCTATGATAGTCCAGGCAGGACATTAAAGGGTAGGAGGGGAGAGGAGACCAGCCTTCCACTGCTATGATAGTCCAGCCAGTACAGAATCTTTTCTTTAGACATGACGGGGGGGGGGGCTGATAGAGCTCAGCCCCCAGTTGCTATGATGAGGTCGGTTACCAGCCATTCTGTACCATCTGCTGGGAATGACCAGGAGTCATTCCTATTTTTACCCAGGTGCCCCCAGCCGACCTCACCGAGGCCAGCCAGGAGCACTCACGGGCTGATGACGAGGACGGATACCAGTCCTACTGCACTGTACCGTCTGCCACCAGGGAGGGGAGAGGAGAGGATGCTGCTGTTTAGCGCTCCAGCACCCCGTCTACCAGCAGCATGCAGTAGACATAGGGTGACACTGAAAAAAGGCGAGAAACGATTTTTTTCCCTTTTCTTTTTTGGGGGGAAGGGGGTAAATTAACGACATACACCCTGAAACACCCGGGAAAATGTTTTTGACCCTTCAGGCACTTGGAGCCCAGCCAAGAATGCAAATGGTTTTCGGAGACTGCGGGGACTGTGGGATAGCTGGAGTCCTCAGTACCCCCTCCCTCCATTTGATTCTTTGGCTTTCCGTTACGCTTCTCACGCAGCACTGTGCTGAGTCCCTGCTGTGGCCTCTGTCTATCATAGCCTGGAGATTTTTTCAAATGCTTTGTCATTTTGTCTTCTGTAACGGAGCTCTGATACAACAGATTTGTCTCCCCATACAGCGATCAGATCCAGTATCTCCCGTACGGTCCATGCTGGAGCTCTTTTTGGATTTGGGACTGCATCACCACCCATGCTGATCAGAGCTCCACGCTGGGCAAACAGGAAATGAAATTCAAAAGTTTGCGAGGCTTTTCCTGTCTACCTGGCCAGTGCATCCGAGTTCAGATGGCTTTCCAGAGCGGTAACAATGGTGCACTGTGGGATAGCTCCCGGAGGCCAATACCATCAATTTGCGGCCACACTAACCCTAATCCGACATGGCAATACCAATTTCAGCGCTACTCCTCTCGTCGGGGAGGAGTACAGAAACCGGTTTTAAGAGCCCTTTATATCGATATAAAGGGCCTCATTGTGTGGACGGGTGCAGGGTTAAATCGGTATAACGCTGCTAAATTCGGTTTAAACGCGTAGTGTAGACCACGCCTCAGATAGTCACTCTCTTGAGTCCAGGCTGCACTGACAGAAATGTGGCGGGAGACTCTTCTTCCTTCTGATCAGTAGCAACAGTAGGGCCCATTAGTGTGGGTTATTGGATCCATTCACACTCTGGCCCTTTTCACTGATACTGAACAATTCCCTTTTCTGCTTCCTGGAACCAATCTGCCACCAGTACCGATCCTGCAATCTCGCCGATCAATATTACATGATATCAGTACTCATTAAACACCATTTCCATGATGAAGCCATTCACCGAGAGGAAGATAGAGTACTGGCTGCAATACTTTGCATTGCCACTAGGGTGAGTTTTTGCTTCTGTGCAGCATCATGAAGTCCCAGTGAACTGGGAGTTAAAAGAACCAGGCCCATGGAATATGGAAACTTGAATCCATTGAAATGTCCTGCTGCTGTGATTGGTTTGAATGTGTCTGATCTCCTAATATAGGAGAGCCTCCCAAAGGAACTTCTCTGTCTGTCTTATTATTTATTTCTCATATCCTGTTCTGTTGCTTGGTGAGCAGGAGTGAATGCAGTATTTATCAGTATGGAGCAAATGAGCAAAAGATGATGCCATTAAAGCTTAATGTATATATGGAAGAAGTCAAAGGTCACCACTCATTACCATTACCAAAGAAATAGGAAATTGAACAGGCCATTTCACATTTGATGGCTGCACAGATGTTTTTAGATAATATTATGAGACACTGCAGAATTAGATTAATAGGTTGATAAAAATGCTGGTACATGTTCATTCTGAGCATTGTTCCTCCATGTTTGCATAGGGCACCATCACTCTGCAGCATTGCACATCAGGGTATGCACTCGTAAGTTTGTAGGTGAGGGCAGCCCTGTTGTGATTTGTAACTAGGTGGCTGCATTTGCATATGCCTTGGGGAGGATGTACTTGTGCGCCATTCCTGTTCCAGGGTTCTCTATGTATGCATCAAAGGATGTACCCCCATGTGCCATGTACCCAACTGCAGGTCTCACAGAGAGAGTACACATGTGTGAAGACACTAAGCCAGATTGTACCTTTAAGTCTCAGCCCCTTGTAGGGATTGTGACGTTGCACTGCCCCCTCTGCTGGCGGGTACCAAAGGGAAGACGGGCTGTTCAGGGCAGTGCAGGGTCTGTAAGTGTGTCTGGCCACTGCGGAGAAGACAAAGGCGGGGAAGGTTTATGCCAACAGCCTTTCAAGGACCAGGTTCAATGTGCCTCATGGGTATTCTGTGTGGGGGAGGGTGGGAAAAGGATGTTTAGTTCTGGCAAGGGGAGTGTCTTTACTGCAGAAACTCAGGGTAATTTCCCTAGCAGATCAGTACTACCCTTAGTTCTGGTTGTGGGAATGGAGGAGGATTTACTCCTTTGGGCCCGTATTCTGTGTGTGTGTGATGGAGTGTGTGTGGTGTGCAGGGCTGGATAGGGACAAGGGGGATCTCTGCTGCATGCCATACTCTTTGGGTAGGTTTGTCTGACGCAGGGTGGGTATCTGTGTATATGGGGGCGCCAGAAAGTACGTGTCTGAAAATTAGTGTATTTTAAGGTCGGGAGAACATTGATCTCCACACACAATTATTGCAGGAGCTGTAAATGTGCTAGGTTAGAGTATTAAAGATTCTGCATGGATTGTGCAGTGATTATGGGGCAGATCTTGTTAGACAGGGTTTGTTAATGATGAAACAAATATTGGTAAAAACTAAATCAAGGGAAATCTGCCAAATTCTAAGAATGAAATGAGAACACTGCATTATTTAAGAGCCACAGATCAAGCTTTCAGCCACCCCCCACAACTGCAGTCATTTGATGGTCAGTAGCTCTCAGTGCTTGGGGTGGGAATACCAGCTGTTCTTCTCCACCCTCTCCAAGAAAGCTAAAATGAAGGAGGCACATTGCTCCAGCTGTGATAGCGTTTTAGTAGTATGGACATCTGGCTACTGGGAACTCCACTGCCCTAAGACCCCCAACTCATTTCACATAAGTCTCCAAACTGTCTTAAGATGAAAAATGACTTTTGATCACTATTAACACAGACTGGATTTGAACATGGGACCCGGAGGTGAAAGGCTCTTTGTTCTTTCACTGTCCCCTGATTCATTCATTCTTCTTCCCCCAGCTTCTGTTATCTTTCCAAATGGTTAGCAGAAAAGATAGATGTATGCTAAATACTTTCACAGACTCCAGGCTGAAACAGCTGTCAGAGATGCAGTCCCACTTAGCTGGTCTTCATAAAACGCACGTAGCATTTTTGAGAGACAGGGTAAAGGTAACGGCAAACTGCACCCATTTAGCAGAGGACAGTATGTGACAGCTGACACAGTGACAGTGGGCTCCTGAACAACCCATGTCACTCTTCAGCAGGAAGCCCTGAAATGCCCATTTTAATTTAAATGTTATTTTCAAATCAAATTGCCACTTCAGAATGAGAATTGCTTCTTACTGTATAACTTTGTGAACGGCACTGAGCAAAGTGGGTGCTGTTTTCTTTACAGTTATTGTTCTTATTTATTATTGTGTAGCACCGTGTGTGTCCAAAGTACGGTCCAATAGGTGGTCTCTGGAACTGCCTGCTGCACAAATAAGCCTTTTGTTTGGGGACTTGTTTTTGTTTTTTTTTAAATTACACCCTAACGAGGTAAGAGTGGAACAAGGAGATTCCAGTTCCACATAGTGATTGTTTCTTTGCACAGTGTTTTCTGGCAATCGCATATTACCGTGGTAGATACTACATGGCCAAACATTCTGCTGTGCAAAATGACTCCAATTTATGTAAGCAGGGTCTGAATGAGCTTTCCCCTCAACATCTGGTGATGAACTGGGGGGAAAGACTTCAGGAGACGACAGTATTTGCATACACACATTTAGTCTGCCTAGGTGTTCAGCAGACAGAGCTGCTTTGCCAAAGTGATCAGGTTTGGCTGGTTTGGGGTTGAATGCAATTATCCTTATTGTATGAGTAAAGGGCAGCAGAACTGTATTTAGGATGCCCTGATTGAAGGGCACTTGCTAAGCAAGGGATAGGGATGCCAAATTCCAGTGAAAGTCAGAGGAGATGTGGATGGGTGTTACTATGTGGTGGTGTGGACACTGCTTAAAGGGCAGGAGGTGAACCCACATGAACACCAGTCTGAGCTCTGGGACTTTGCTGACTAAGGACAAACAGCTATGAGTGGAGTGCAGCAAAGGGAAGAGGAGTGGCATGTTTAAAGGACACTCACTTGTCAAACCTTCACTGCAAGGTGGGAAACAGAGGCAAAGGACACTGCCCAGTGTACTGTGGGGAGAGTGTTTGCTTAAGGTTACGTGCTTTTGAATCATAGTTGTGGTGTTTTCCCAAATTAATGCTGGGTCCCCTTTGTATACAGACTCAATGCTTGCAACTGGGGAAGTATTGCCTCTTGGAGGCACCAGGGTGGTGTTTAATTCTCCCGGAGCCAGTTCTGTGCTGTGTTGTTAAGAGGAACTTCTAGATATTGAACCCGGTCCTTGTTCCTGCCAGCACCATGTGTAGAAGGGTTACACTTGTAAGAAGCTCTTCAGCTAAAACTCTGCAGCTCTCCCATCCTAACCATATACTTGCTCCCTTTCATTTTCTGGCCTCCTTCCAGGCATAGGACACAAGGTGTCAGACAGAAACGAGCAGCCCAGCATTTCTAGCACAGCTTGTAAATGCAGTCAGCATGTTTACAAATTCTGTTTATCTTGGAATGCCATCAGACAGGAGGAGAATGTTGTTTTACATTCTTAACTGTCTACCCCTGCTTGCAATGGGTTTAATTCTCTTTGGTACCCTGAGGGTTGGTGTGTCTCAGGATGTCCTGGTAATGGAGTAAAGAGGTCAGAAGAACAGCAGTGAGAGACTCTATCTAATTCTCACCTTGGCACCAGCATGCTGGGGCTGACACGTCCAATTTACTGTGGCACTGTTTGACAGGTGTCGAGACTCGACAGTCACACAGAAATACACATGACTGCAGAATCAGAGGAAGATGATTGAACATCCTGCAAATGAGACACCCAGGGAAAAAAAGCCACACACACAAAACAATTCAATAGAAAATGTAGGCTAATTAACGCCCGCTGTTGCCTGATATGTGCCATGGCCCCTCAAGGACTCCTTGCCATTTGGGAGTTGAAAACATGTCAGGAGGCTCCTCTGTTCCTTTTGCATGAGGAATTTTATGACATTTTAGTGCAAAAAAGTTCTGAGAACTTTCTGAATTTTCCCCAAAAGTTGTAAAATTCATTGAGTATCAATTTTATCAGGCTCCATTCTTCACTTCCCAAGGTTTCACTTGTACCCAATCCAATCTTCTTCAGTTTGGCATATACCGTCACCATGAAGCTCCTTCTAGACCATCCCTGAGAGGTGTGTCTAACCTGTTCTTGTCCTGTGCTCAGTGATTAAGGAGAACAATTTATCACCCTCTTCTTCATTACAGCCTTTCATGTACTTGCAGACGATGTCATTTCCCCTCACCCCACCCCAACGATCTTCTCTTCTCCAGACTAAACAAACCCACATTTTTTCAATCTTTCCTCATAGGTCCTGTTTTCTAGACCTTTCATCTTTTTTGTTCCTCTCCTTTCCCAAAATGTGGTACCCAGAACAGGACACAATCAGTAGAGGCCTTATCAGTGCTGAACAGAGCAGAAGAATCACTTCTCGTGTATTGCTTACAACACTCCTCCTAATACAGCCCAGAATGATGATCGCTTTTTTTGCAACAGTGTTGCGATGTTGACTCTCATTTAGTTTGTGATCCACTGTGACCCCCAGATCCTTTTTGGCAATCCTCCTTCCCAAGCAGTCATTTCCCATTCAGTATTTGTGCTGTTGATTATTCTTTCCTGAGTGTAGTATTTTGAATTTGTCCTTACTGAATTTCATCCTGTATATTTCAGATCATTTCACCAGTTCGTCAAGTCATTTTGAATTCTAATTCTGTCTTCCAAAGTACTTGCAACCCCTCCCAGCTTGGTATCTGAAAACTTTATCAGTGTATCGCTATCCTATTATCTAAATCATTTATGAAGATATTGAACAGAACCAGACCCAGGACAGATCCTGCAGGATCCCACTCGATATGCCCTTCCAGCTTGACTGAACCATTGATAACCACTCTCTGAATCTAGAAAAAGAGAAGTGATTTCTTATTTCCACCGTTTCCCTGGAAGTGTAAACTCTGGGGCAGATGCTAATATGTGTATGTACAGGATCTAGCAAAATGGGGCACTGGTCCTGATTAGGGCCTCTGGGCATTAGTGGAATACAGTCTCAGGTAATAATAACAATACCTATGAGGCTTGGCTATTTATAGAGTGAAGAGTTAGGCGATGGCAAGCACAGACTGCAATTTGGTATTTTGCTGGTCATTATCTAATGAGGTCTACACTAGCATCACACAGGGGAAGACTCCCTAGGCCTTTAATTCACCTGGAATACTGTTCACCTATGAGAAATGCAGATCAATTTTGGGGGTCAGTTCTGTGACCTTCCTGCCATGGCTTCTGCTGCAGCACAGACAGGCTGCTGCACAGAAAATCTTTCCACTTTGTTTCGGGTCTATGCATTTTGGGGGGAATAACAGTGAGAGGCTTGTCTGAAGTGGGAGGATCCTGTCATTTGGGGAAACAGCTCTGTACAATACTGTAAATCAACAGGACACAGACTGATCCTGCTGAGAGTGCCAGTGGAGCCAAAACTGAATGAAAAAAGCTTTGTTGTTGTTATTATTCATGTCCGAAGTCCATTGGGAAAACCTTTATCTGCATTAAAACATACATATGAAGGGGAAAGAAGAAAAGGCCAACGAGTGTGTACTACAAAGCGACCCTTTGAGCTAAGCTCTGTTCCTCTATAAAGTTCTCTGCCAGTCTCTTCACAGAGACAGAATTTGGGTTCAAGGTTGAATTGAAGCTGGCTCCTGATGGAACGTGTATCCCCTGAACACACCTCTACGAGATTATCCCATCATTAAATATTTGTAGGATAACAGGAGAAGCCTAATTTAGTTTTTGTTTCTTTCTCTCTCTGGTTTAATCACAGATGAAAGAGACTAATAGCACTACAGAGCTTTCTGGTGATCAAAGGCCAATCAATCCTCTTTGTGGAGTAATTAACTATTTGCTAAACTTGCAGAATTGATTTCCATTTAGGGGTAAGAGAGAGGGTTTTAAATGAAGACCGATTTACCAGGCGTGAGGAGGGAATCTCAGCACTGATGCCAGGAGATACTCAGGGTGATGAATTGGAGCCTGCTAATTGGAGGCTGAAAAATGCAGTTGGAAACTGGCCCCATTCACTCCTACTTTGGGGAGAAAACAGGCAAAGGGAAATAAGACTTGCAGCAGGGAAGCAATGTTACAGGCAGCATCTGAGTCACAGGATGAAATATGGGTGTAGCCAGCTCAGAGGTGGTGAAAATCTTGCTGCATCCAAATACAGACAATTTAATCCAAGAAAATATTCTGCAATTGGATTCTGTCTTTCCACTTGGGACTTTCAGCCCGTGACCTAGCTGGAAACAGTTTGCATCTGCATTGATTTGCCCAGTACAAGACCAACCTTCCAACTTTGTGTATGTGAAGCTCTAATTTGAAAGGGAAGTCCTAGGAGCACAAGAGAAATATGAACCTTGTAAAATACTGGGGAGTTGTTAAGGCCTTTTTGGCACCTCTACACTGCTGAAAAGTATTTGCTTATAAAAAAAAAAAGTGTACGGCCCAGGAAAGGAAGTTGAATCTTAGGACATGTTTGAAAATGTTGAAACACAGAAACTAAGTGACTCAGTTTGCTAGTGGGATACAGAGCCCTTCATCTCTAGGTCCCTGATTTAATAATGCCCCAGCTCAGTAATAAGCAAAAGCAATTTTCATGTAATGTCAGTTCAGTATGTGTGTGAAATGAGTTGCTCGTTTTTACTTCAGTTCTTAGAGAAGAGATGTCCACATTACAAAAATATCACCTTTGTCAGTAACTGCCCCCCTTGTTAGCCATCTCATCACAGTGACCAGTGACTAAATAGATGCAGTTAGATTGAATTTCCCGTTCCGTCCTAGGGATGGTCCCAGCAGAACAGGGTTGAAGCATCTTGCTGAGACATAGTGTATAAGCATGTCTTGGGCCTGTACTGTGCTTCTTTTTCGCTCTATCATGTCTTTATGGCATTATATTGTGTTGGGCTACACTGCCCCAAATGAAGCTCCGGGCGAAACAGTGACTCACAGCATTCGTTGGTGTATAGTGTCAGCATGGTACCTCTTAGTTAAAAATAGAAAAATGGGTTTTGAAAGACTCCCCTACCATTTCTCCAAACATCCTGTGCTGGTAAAATAGAGGAAATCTTGGGGAGATCATTTATGGGTTGCTACTTGACATAAGTATGTGTTGGAAATGCCATTGGAGAATGTCTTTTGGTAAAGATCATGCATTTCTTTTCTTTTTTTTTTTTCCTGCACATGTTTCAGAATTACAGACTCTTTGGGTCTCCTCCTGTAGCAGCTGCCAGCATTCATATTTGGACCCACACCCCTTCAAGACAGAGAAATATGTATATATATAATGCCTTTTCAACAAACAGCTTGCTGTGATCTGATTGGTATATAAATCAGACAGTTCTTGGTCAGTGAGCGATTCAGTCTGAGCTTTTCTGTCCCCCATTGTTCCTTAGACATGGACTGGCTGAGCTGAGAGTCTCTTAGGAGGGAATTGTGTGCTGATCTCATAGAGGGTGCTATGCTGTACCATATACTAAAGTACTTTGAAATGATTTTTCCATTCAGGTAGCCCACACTGGTTGTTTTGATTTGCTCTATGAGCTTATAGGCCAAAAGGTGTGTTATGTTATACTATGTTTGGGCTGGTCTACACTACGGGGGGAAATCAATCTAAGATACGCAGCTTCAGCTACGTGAATAACGTAGCTGAAGTCGAAGTATCTTAGATCGAATTACCTACCATCCTCACGGCACGGGATCGACGTCTGCGGCTCCCCATGTCGACTCCACTACCGCCGTTCGGATTGGTGGAGTTCCGGAGTCGACAGGAGCTCATTTGGGGATCGATATATCACGTCTAGATGAGACGCAATATATCGATCCCCGAGAAATCGATTGCTACCTGCCGATACGGCGGGTAGTGAAGACGTAGCCTTTGAACGGGGTAGATTTAAGGTTTAGTTGTCTGTGTAAATAACAGGCAAGCAAAGAAGCTAAAGGCCATAGTGCTGTTAGGACAGTGTTTTGTTTCAGCTAGCCAGAAGGCTAAAAAGTTTGTGTTTGTCTGAAAGCCTAACAGTTGTGTGGATAGTCTTAAGAGTGTGTTAGCCTTACTAAAAGGTGGGCTGTATTATGATGATACTTCAGGAAGCTGCAGATAGGTTGTGTGTGTTATGTGTAATTAACCTGGGCTGTGTATTAGTTTGTCTTTAGCAGGAATCTTTGTGGAGTGGAAGAGGTTAACTTTTGTCGTGGTGTAGCAGTAGCTTTGTGATGATTGTATTTGTTTGTTTCTTGTAAATGGAGTTCACCTATCACAGAGCTATGACTTGATTTTCATTGGCACACAAAGCTGAAGGGAAAGTTTCTTCTGATATCCCTGTAGGCCTCTTTAAACAGGGACATAACGACTCTTAGTTGAGAAAGAGCAAAAGAAATTCCATTGCTCTTTAAACGATTGAAGACGGAGCTGTGTTTAGAGGAGAAGCTGAGGCACTGGTTGTAACCTCTCCTCTCAGCTGACCAGCAGCTTTTAAATGCAGGGGCTGCTGTGAACTGACTTACTGCAGGATAATTACATTAGGGACCAATACGGTCTGTTGAAAATCAATTCTGTTGGACCAGTGTGTTTGTTCGGAAATCCACTCAGCCAATTCAGGAGTACATTAGGCTGCAGGCCCATTGCACTGACCTCTCCAGGATTGGGGTTGACACTTGAACGAAGGCATTTGTCCAGTTAAAGGACAATACTACCAGCAGACTCTTATCTTCCCTAAATTGGATTACTCAGATCTGCTTGTTCTCTTTAAAGATAGCTATGCCAGGATTTTTCCTTCTCTTTCTGTCTGTCTGAGATGGTTACCTAGCGATTACTGTTTAATGTTTAATGCTATTCTTGGACAGTTAACACTTAATTCCACCACTAGCTTGTCCTTCCTTACGTGGAGCAACAGTGTCTTATACTACAGCCGAAATGTTCAAGAGCTGTTTATCCATGCACCTTTCTTTGCAGAATAGCTTGTTATGGACTGCACAGCAGAGTTTCTGAAGCTGAGGTTTGGGACTTAGCAAAGAAAAGCACCTTCCCTTACAGGTTGTGCATTGGAAAAAGTATCCACTGTCAAGAGTTCTTATTTTATTGAAAAAATGTATCTTCTAGAAGTCCTTCACAGATCACTAAGCATCCTCAGAGCTGGAACCCTGCCATAGCTAACAATGGATACAGTACCCTGATATCCTCATACCAACTACCAGTGATGAAACTTCTTTCTATTGCATTTGTGAGAAGGTGAAGGGGAGGGAAGGGAAGGGAAGCTGCTGATTGCAAATAAGGAGTTGCCTTACATCTACAAACTACTTGTGATTGCAGCAGGCTGTGACAATGTGTGCCTTCTCTGATTTGAGTCTTTTCCCATAAAGAGACCTACCCACATCTCCGTAAGGGCTTATTGAGAAGACATGAAAGAGACTGTATGAATCCTGTGCTAGACTGCTCAAGAACCTTGGAAAGACTTTGTGCTGGTTTAATTACATTAATGGCTGTATACACACAAGTTACTGAGCATCAAGCCACTGTGTGAATCTGCAATGCACAAACTTGCCACTCTGTAACATCTCCATAGACACCACTCCAGCTCAAGGAAACTTCTGGAGCACAGCACTGTGTTTCAAGTAATACTTTCATTGGGATTAAAGTAGAAGTGTTGGTGCTTGCTAGTAAATTACAAACCTGTTTTCCAAACTCTCTCAACCAGCCAGAATGAAAGAATATAAGAACCCAAGTACGGCCATACTGGGTCAGACCAATAGTCCATCTAGCCCAGTATCCTGTCTTCTGACAGTGGCCGGTGCCAGAGGCCTCAGAGGTAGTGACTAGAACAGCACAATTGATTAAGTGATCCATCTTCTGTCATCCAGTCCCAGTTCCTGTCAGTCAGAGGTTTAGGGACTCCCAAAGCATGGGGTTGCATCACTGACCATCTTGGATAATAGCCAGTGATGGACCTAGCCTCCAGAAACTAAGATAATTATTTTTTGAACCCAGTTATACTTTTAGCCTTCATAACATCCCCTGGCAACAAGTTCCACACAGGTTGACTGTGCGCTGTGTGAAGAAGTATTTCCTTTTGTTTGTATTAAACCTGCTGCCTGTTAATTGTATTGGGAGACCCCTGGGTCTTTTGTTGTATGACGGGGGGTAAATAAAACTTCCCTGGTCACTTTCTGCACAGCAGTCATGATTTATAGCCCTCTAGCTTATCTCCCCCGAGTCATCTCTTTTCCAAGTTGAACAGTCCCAGTCTTTTTAGTCTCTCCTCATATGGAAGCTGTTCCATATCCCTAATCATTTTTGTTTCCCTTCTCTGTACTTTTTGCAATACTAATCAATCTTTTTTGAGATGGGGCCACCAGAATTGTGCAAATTATTCAAGATATAGGCATACAGTGGATTATTATAGTAACAGTAGGGTATTTTCTATCTCACTCTCTGTTTCTTTCCTAATGGTTCCTAACATTCTGTTTGCTTTTTAGGCTGCTGCTGCACTTTGAGTGGATGTTTTCAGAGAACTAGCCACAATGACTCCAAAATCTCTTTCTTGCATAGACGCTGACTTCATGGATTCTGGAGCATCCACGAAAAAAATTAGTGGGTGCTTAGCATCCACTGGCAGCCAAGCTCCTCCCCAACCCCCTGCGCCTCCCGCCCGCTAGTGGCCCTGGTGATCAACTCCTCCCCTGCCCTCCAAGGGCCTCCTGCACGCCACAGAACAGCTGTTCTGCGGCATGCAGGAGGCGCTGGAAGGGAGAGGGAGGAGCAGGGACAAGGTGCATTCAGGGGATGTGGCGGGAAGAGGCGGGCCAGGAGCGGTGTGGGGATGGGAAGAGGCAGGGTGGGGGTGGGAGCTTGGAGGAAGGGGTGGAGCACGGGCAGGGTTGGGGGTGGAGCGGTGGTGGGGAGAGGTGGGATGGGGCTTGGAGGAAGGGTTTTACCACTTTTTCCAGATCATTTATGAATATGTGGAACAGCAACAGTCCCAGTATAGATCCTTAAGGGACTCTGCTATTTACCTCTCTCCACCATGAAAACTGGCCATTTATTCCTACCCTTTGTTTCCTATCTTTTAAGCAGTTACTGATCTATGAGAGGACCTTCCTTCTTATCCCATGACAGCTTACTTTGTTTAAGAGAGCTTGTCAAAGGCTTTCTGAAAGTCCAAGTACACTATATCTGCCGGATCACCCTTGTCCACGTGTTTGTTGAGCCTTCTTAGTCTTCTAGCAGATTGGTGAGGGGTAATTTCCCTTTACAAAAGCCACGTTGACTCTTCCCCAACATATCATGTGCACTATAGTCTCACCCAGTTTTCCTTGTTCTAAAGTCAGGTTTACTAGCCCTTAATTGCCAGGATCACTTCTGGAGCCTTTTTTGAAAGTCAGTGTCACATTAGCTACCTGCCAGGCATCTTGTACAGATACTGATTTAAATGATCGGTTACATAACACAGTTCTGCAATTTCATATCTGAGTTCCTTCAGAACTTCTGGTGAATACAATCTGGTCCTGGTGACTTATTACTGTTTAATTTCTCAGTTTGTTCCAAAACTTCCTGTATTGACACCTCAGTCTGGGACAGTTCCTCAGATTTGTCACTTAAAAAGAATAGCTCAGATTTGAGGCACTCCCTCACATCCTCTGCAGTGAAATCTGATACAAACGCATTTACCTTCTCCACAACAGCTTTGTCTTCCTTGAGTACTCCTTTAGCACTTCAACAGTCTGTGGCCCCACTGATTTTTTGGCAGACTTCCTGCCAAAGACTGCGAAGAGCTATAAAAGGATCTCTCAAAACTGGGTGACTGGGCAACAAAATGGCAGATGAATTTCAATGTTGATAAATGCAAAGTAATGCACATTGGAAACATAATCCCAACTATACATATAAAATGATGGAGTCTAAATTAGCTATTACACCCAAGAAAGAGATCTTGGAGTCATTGTGGATAGGTCTCTGAAAACATCCACTCAATGTGCAGCGGCAGTCAAAAAAGTGAACAGAATGTTGGGAATCATTAAGAAAGGGATAGACAATAAGACAGAAAATATCATATTTCCTCTATATAAATCGATGGTGCATCCACATCTTGAATACTGTGTGTAGATGTGGTTGCCCTATCTCAAAAAAGATATATTGGGATTGGAAAAGATTCAGAAAAGGGCAACAAAAATTATTAGGGGTATGGAATGGCTTCCGTATGAGGAGAGATTAATAAGACTGGGACTTTTCAGCTTGGAAAAGAGACAACTAAGGGGGGTTATGATTGAGGTCTATAAAATCATGACTGGTGTGGAGAAAGTAAATAAGGAAGTGTTATTTACTCTTTCTCATAACACAAGAACTAGGCGTCACCAAATGAAATTAATAGGCAGCAGGTTTAAAACAAACAAAAGGAAGTATTTTTTCCCACAGGGCAACCTATGGAACTCCTTTCCAGAGGATGTTGTGAAGGCCAAGACTATAACAGGGTTCAGAAAGAACTAGATAAATTCCTGGAGGACAGGTCCATCAATGGCTATTAGCCAGGATGGGCAGGGATAGTGTCCCTAGCCTCTCTGTTTGCCAGAAGCTGGAAATGGGCAACAGGGGATGGATGAGTTGATTGTTTGTTCTGTTCATTCCCTCTGGGGCACCTGTCATTGGCCAGTGTCAGAAGACAGGATAATGGGTTAGATGGACCTTTGTTCTGACCCAGTGTGTCCATTCTTATGTTCCTGCTTCCGATATACTTAAAATAATGTTGCTGATTGTTTTTGTGTCTTTTGCTAGTTGAACTTAAAATTCTTTTTTGGCCTGCATAACTATACTTTACACTTGACTTGACAGAGTTTATATTTCTTTCAAATTTTCCTCAGTAGGGTTTGACTTTCAGTTTTTAAAAGATGTCTTTTTATCTCTAACCACCTCTTTTACTCTGTTGTTTAGCCATGATGCCGGGTTTTTTATTTTTTGGTCCTCTTTTTTTTATTTTGGGGTATACATATAGTTTGAGACTCTATTATGGTGTTTTTAAAAGTTCCCATGCAGTTTGCAGGCATTTCACTTTTGTGGCTGTTAATTTAACTAGCCGCCTTATTTTTGTGTAGTTCACCTTTTTGAAATTAAATGTTACTGTGGTGGGTTTCTTTGGTTGTTTTCCCATCTACATTATAGTTACCATTATTGAGCGGTTTAGTCACTGTGACCCACTTAGGATTAATCAAGAATTGCCTCTCCCCTTGTGGCTTCCAGGACTAATTACTCCAAGAAGCAGTCATTAATGGTGTCAAGAAATTTTATCTCTGCATCCTGACCTGAGGTGACATTCCCAGTCAACATAGGGATAGTTGAAATCCCCCATTATTATTGGGTTTTCTGTTTTTGTAGTCTCGCGAATCTCCCTGAGCATTTCACCATCACCACCACCATCCTGGTCAGATGCTCTGTAGTATATTCCTACTAGGACTGTCAATTATTTGCAGTTAACTCACATGATTAACTCGAAAAAATTAATCACAATTAAAAAAATTAATCACGATTAAGCGCACTGTTAAACAGTAGAATACCAATTGAAATTTATTAAATATTTTGGATGTTTTTCTACATTTTCATATCTATTGTATTCTGTGTTGTAATTGAAATCAAAGTGTATATTATTTTTTATTACAAATATTTGCACTGTAAAAATGATAAAAGAAATAGTATTTTTCAATTCACCTCATACAAGTACTGTAGTGCAATCTTTGTTGTGAAAGTACAACTTACAAATATAGATTTTTATTTGTTACATAACTGCACTCAAAAACAAAACAATGTAAAACTTCAAAGCCTACAAGTTCACTCAGTCCTACTTCTTGTTCAGCCAATCACTCAGACAAACAAGTTTGGTTACATTTACGGGAGATAATACTGCCCACTTCTTATTTACAATGTCACCAGAAAATGAGAAAAGGAGTTCACATGGCAATTTTGTAGCTGGCATTGCAAGGTATTTATGTGCCAGATATGCTAAACATTCGTATGCCCCTTCATGCTTCAGCCACCATTTCAGAGAACATGCTTCCATGCTGATTAAGCTTGTTAAAAAAAATAATGTGTTAATTAAATTTGTGACTCAACTCCTTGAGGGAGAATTGTATGTCTCCTACTCTGTTTTACCCACATTCTGCCATATATTTCATGTTATAGCAGTCTCGGATGATGACCCAGCACGTGTTGTTCATTTTAAGAACACTTTCACTGCAGATTTCACAAAATGCAAAGAAGGTACCAATTTGAGATTTCTAGAGATAGCTACAGCACTCGACCCAAGGTTTAAGAGTCTGAAGTGCCTGCCAAAATCTGAGAGGGATGAGGTGCGGAGCATGCTTTCAAAGAGCAACACTCTGATGTGGAAACTACAGAACCCGAAACAGCAAAAAAGAAAATCAACCTTCTGGTGGTGGCATCTGACTCAAATAATGAAAATGAACATGTGTCTGCACTGCTTTGGATTGGGGGAGGGATAGCTCAGTGGTTTGAGCATTGGCCTGAGCATTGGCCTGCTAAACCCATGGTTGTGAGTTCAATCCTTGAGGGGGCCACTTAGGGATTTGAGGCAAAAATCGGTACTTGGTCCTGCTAGTGAACACAGGGGGCTGGACTTGATGACCTTTCAAGGTCCCTTCCAGTTCTAGGAGATTGGTATATCTCCATTTATTGAGCAGAACCCATCATCAGCATGGATGCATGTCCCCTGGAATGGTTGTTGAAGCATAAAGGGACATTTGAATCTTTAGCACATTTGGCAGGTAAATATCTTGCAACGCTGGCTACATCAGTGCTATGAGAACACCTGTTCTTACTTTCAGGAGACATTGCAAATAAGAAGCGGGCAGCATTATCTCTTTCAAATGTAAACAAACGTGTTTGCCTGAGCAATTGGTTGAACAAGAAGTAGGACTGAGTGGACTTGCAGGCTCTGAAATTTTACATTGTTTTATTTTTGAATGCAGTTTTTGTACATAATTCTACATTTGTAAGTTCAACTTTCATGATAAAGAGATTGCACTACAGTACTTGTATTAGGTGAATTGAAAAATACTATTTCTTTTGTTTTTTTACAGTGCAAATATTTGTAATAAAAAATAAATATAAAGTGAGCACTGTACACTTTGTATTCTGTGTTGTAATTGAAATCAATATATTTGAAAATGTAGAAAACATCCAAAAATATTTAAATAAATGGTGTTCTATTATTGTTTAACAGTGCGATTAATTGCGGTTAATTATTTAATCACGGGATTTATCATGATTAATTTTTGTAATTGACAGCCCTAATTCCTACTGCTATACTCTTATTATTCAATCATGGAATTTCTATCCAGACAGATTCTGTGGTACAGTTTGTCATTTAATATTTTTACTGTATTTGACCGTATGCTTTCTTACACATCCACACATTGAGCCCCGAATTCCTGCCTATCTAACTGGCTGTGCACAGGGAGCTGGAAGCATTTCAGAAAATGCTACCATGGAATTTGTGGACTTGATCTCTTACCTAGAAGCCTAAATTTAGCGTCCAGGACCTCTCTCCTATCCTTCCCTATGTTCTTGGTACCTGCATTTACCACAACCACTGGCTCCTTCCCAGCATTGCACATAAGTCTATCTAGATGTCTTGAGAAATCCACAACCTTGTCACGGAGTTGGGGGAGACGAGGCCCTGCACCCCCGGCTTTCTGCAATTTACCATGACTCTTAGCCAGCCAGTAAAACAGAAGGCTTATTTAGACGACAGGAACACAGTCCAAGACAGGTCTTGCAGGTATAGACAGCAAGACCCCCTTAGTCAGGTCCATTTTGGGGGACTAGGGGAGGCCAGGAGGTTTGTCTGGCCTCCCCTTCTTTATTTTCCCAGCCAGCTCCAAACTGAAACTCCGCTGAACCGTCCTATTCCCCCCCCACTCCCATCTTAGGTTACAGGCTCAGGTATTGTCGTTATCCCCTGCTATCCCATCCCCTGTGCAGACAGTCCCAGTAAAACTAGACAACATTTTCAGGCCAATCTGCCCCTCTCCCTACTGCATCACACCTTCACGCCCAGCAGGCAAGTCACCATGTGGTTCTCCCGGTCATAACAAACCCAACTATCTATATTTCTAATAAGCAAATCTCCATTACTATTGCCTTTTCTTCCTAATAACCAGGGTCCCCTTCCCTGGAGAGGTATCCTTAGTGCAAGAGCATACTGTGCCATCATCTGGAAGGAGGGTCCTAACTCTGGGATTGTTTCCCTTTTCTCCAGTTTGAGGTTCTCCTTCCTTGAAGCTTTCATCCTCCTCAACAGCACAGAGGCTGTCAGACTGGCGTTGGGACTGCTCTGGTGTGTCCCAGAAAGTCTTTTCTGTTTCCCTTAGCTCCTCTAGTTCAGCCACTCTGGTCTTAAAAGTCCGTACTTGGTTTCTAAGGGCCAATTTTTTTTCTTCAAGGCTAGAGAGCCTGGAAAATAAACTTGAGAAAGGATTGAATGAGTTGGATCATCAGAAAATTGTCTCCAACTTAGAGGGAAATGTGAAAAACCCTCCCACTCTAGCTCTGATCCTGATGTGAAACCAGACTGCGGAGCTTTCATGCAGACTCTACTTGAGCTTCTTTCACCTTCACTTAGAATGGACAGTGCTGGTGCTCCTTGTTTTGAACCTATGTTGTGGCTAAAGATGCAAGCAAAGACACCTTGTGAACGAAGTAGTTGCTGGTAGGATGTAGTATGGTGGAGGGTGTTACGTCCATTCCCAGGAAATGGGAAAACGACTTTGTAAGGAACTGAGGGCTGGTCTACACTGAGGGGGTGGGTGTCAATCTAAGATACGCAACTTCAGCTACGTGAATAGCGTAGCTGAAGTCGAAGTATCTTAGATCGATTTACCTCGGGTCCTCATGGCGCGGGATCGATGTCTGCCGCTCCCCCGTTGACTTCACTACCGCCGCTCGCTCTGCTGGAGTTCCGGAGTCGATGGGGAGCGCGTTCGGGGATCGATATATCGCGTCTAGATGAGACGTGATATATCGATTCCCGATAAATCGATCGCTACCCGCCGATAGGGCGGATAGTCTGGACGTACCCTGGGACAGAGTTCCTCTAGTGAGAGTAGTCTAGTAAAATGTCAATAGTAATTGTGTGTAATTGGGAATTGTGCCTGGCCATCACAATGAAAGGTACATTAGAGATAGATGGATAGATAGAAGAAACATACTGGACATTTAAGATGCAGTTTATTAATCTTTTTATATCAGTCCCATGCCTCAGAAACAAGTTTGATAATGTCAGCTTGTGAAACACCAACACTTAAATATCAAAAGTTTTAAGTCTTTTTTGTGTCTTTGCAAAATATCTAATGAAAGCCCCTATGGCAGTTAAAGGTCTTGCTTAGCATACACAGGTTTATGAGTTTTCTAGTGTTCAGGCCCTTAATCTACAAAGCGTAATTGAATCCTCTTTTAGCTAGCTACTCCACAGAGCCCCAGCTTTAAATAAACCATGCGGTTAAGAGCGGATACAGCCACAACTTTTCCTTCTGTTGCCCACCCTTAATTTTATCTGTTTTGCAGAAATATTTACTAACTACTGTAACAGATAAATAGAGAGCAGGGTTTGCAAAGCCAATGTGGTAACACAGCAATTGGGCTTAAACATAACTGATCACTCTGAGTTTCTGCTCAGCTGCCTGCCAATCGGAATGATTTTCTGTTTTCATGAGTCCCAGCACCTGCCCTTCTGTTGTCTGAGTGCATAAAGGGTTGGGAACGCTAAAAAAAACCCTCTCAGCTAGCTTTACAATCTTTAGTTTCACGGATGGGGTTGAGCCTCTTTTAGGAAGTGATGGAGTTAAATTATACTTCAAATTAAACCTGACTGATTCCAATATATCAATTTCTAATCTGCAGCGAATCTGATTAACACCTGCTGCTGCCTGCCATCACCTGCAAGTTCTAGAGTGTGTCTGTACTATGAGCATGTTATGCACAGGTCCTTGAGTTATGTCACTGGAGCCAACCTCCATCTTGAAAACCATAAAGGCATATAGACCTGGGGGGCAGTAGGGCTGAAGCTCCTGTCTGGCCTACTGCAGATATCTAAATATTCTTGCTATATTCATCATCTCCAAGCCTCTCCCTCTGCCATTCCTGGCAGAAAGAATTTTCATTTGTTCTGGTGTCCATCTAGCCCACTCACATTACTGCAGCTTCGTCTCCTCACAGAAGATGTTTCTGTCATTGAAGAGCAATGGGTATTTTCACTGCAGATCTTAGTGTACAGAGTTGATAACCTTTAGGAACAACATTTTAAACTACGATGATTAAACTTTAATCTGGTTAAAATTGCCTTTTAGCCAAATGTTACCGAGAGGAAAGAAAAGGTTTAGTTCCCCTTCTTGATGAAACCATGCAGGGTGGAGTTGCTAGACAGTGCTCAGCATTATTTAGTGTTTGGAAGAATAATTATTTGCAGATGACCAAGAGATATTTTTGAGAATGAGTTAGTGGTTTTTTTTTCCATTATTTCCTTCTTAAAATGTGTTTGGGGAAATGCTAAATCTTGTCTTCAGCTGCCACTATGTTCCAGTTTTCCAAATGAGTGTGCTAAAAGTGTCCGTAGCAGCCTAAGGAATACAGTGACTGAGAGAGAGAGAGAAACTGGTCCCTTCACTGGGACCTTTGAAGCTCTGAAGACCCTCCTGGAGATACAGGTTCTACAGGGAAGTAGGCTTGCTGAGGAGGGAGCTGTAGGGCAACCCAGAAGAGCTATGCTCTGTCCCTACCAAACAGCATTGTTGTTTCACTTGGCATCTTTTCTACGCATCCTTTCAAAGGATCATTGGGGATGCTACCAGCATCAGTCACTCTGCTATCTCTGTGTGGTGAAAGAGCTTCCTAAAGGCTATTCTCCTCAAGGTTACAAAGCCCATGAACTTCCCTATGGATGGGCAGCCCCAGCACCAGTGCTCCCCATAACATGTAACTGATTTGCACCCTGAGCCCATCATCCTGTTCTGTGTGGGCAGAGAGGGTTTGTGAGTGCTCACTCACAGTTCCTGTCATGCCCTCGGCTTCTCTGCCATCCCCCCCATCACCCACATCTGCCCCCAATTCTGAGGTTTGGCAGCTCTCCAGTGGTGTCTGAAAATAGCTTGCTTTTACAGCAGTCATTACGGGACATCCAGGCCTGGTTAGCATATGTAAATACACAATTTAAATATGCTAATATGAAGTAGTGAATATATATCCTCAGCCCTAAGCACTCAGGAAATTTGCCTAAGACTTTTTGGAAATCCCACTAACAGTGAGTTCTCAGGTAACTCATGCCCAGCCAAACTCCATGGGTGACAAGTGCCCCTCAAGTCCCTAGGTGGAGATCAGGTGGTTATTTGCACCTGCCCAAGTATTTGAAAATTTTGGCTAGTGTGTAGAAATTGCCCCTTATCTGTTTCAGAGGTGGTGACATTGACTAGCAGAGAAAACACTGCGCCTTAAAAGTTAGTGATCTTATATAATGAATTCACGTGGGACTGTGTGCTGACAGATGTTTTTTCTCTGACTTCTAACCTGATTTACTATATTTTCAAGATAAACAGAATCTTGTCTTTCTGTCACTTTTAACCCCGGTCTTCAGTGGGGTCTATTTCCCTGAGCTCCAGTGAAGACTAAATGCTGTTTGTGAAAGTGGATCCTAACTCAGTCTGGGATCTTGTCAGAGTTTGGAAACTAGGAAGGTTTGGGTCTGATTTGTATCTATCAGAGAGACCTCAAAGGAAAATTCACCTGTTCCAGGAAAAGAGGGTAGAGGAGCCCTCTCTCTCTTCTTCAGTGTCAATATCTGTTGTGAGGCTGGTGTCCTGTTTCAGATGAATGTAGAATCAGGGCCTGCATCATTTGTTGTCATTTTAAAATCCTGGAGTGATCACAGTATTCATTTTAGAAAATGATTGAGATCTACTGGATTAGAATCAACCCGGTGCTTGGATAAAGATTATTGTTTCTAAGCCAACGAGGAAAGCCAAGAGTCCACTTCGTGCTCCATCACTGATTGCGATATTTTTCAGCCACAAACTGATACAGTTAAGGAAGAGTTGAAGACTCAAGAAGAAGTCTAATATTTCCTAAAAGAGCTTTCCACAATCACAGACAAGAAACTTCCATTCAAGTGGTGGCAACACACACATTTCCTTGATTGGCTGAGTGTGGTGAGTGGAGGAGAACAAAAGGGGAGGTCAGGTGGAGCCAGCATGTACCTTTAGATATGGAAACTGTAAGTACCAGTTTCTATAACAGAGAACATACTAATGCTGTCTTTATGATTGCTCCACTGTATCACAGAGAGAAACATCATGGGCCAAATTCTCTGCCAGTGAAATGTGCTGAATTCCACTGACGTAATTAGAACTTTCATAGAATCGTAGACTATCAGGGTTGGAAGGGACCTCAGGAGGTCGTCTAGTCCAACCCCCTGCTCAAAGCAGGACCAATCCCCAATTAAATCATACCAGCCAGGCCTTCCTCAGGCCTGACCTTAAAAATCTCTAAGGAAGGAGATTCCACCACCTCCCTAGGTAACCCATTCTAGTGCTTCATCACCCTCCTAGTGAAAAAGTTTTTCCTAATAACCAACCTAAACCTCTCCCACTGCAACTTGAGACCATTACTCCTTGTTCTGTCATCTGCTACCACTGAGAACAGTCTAGATCCATCCTCTTTGGAACCCCCTTTCAAGTAGTTGAAAGCAGCTATCAAATCCCCCGCTCATTCTTCTCTTCTGCAGACTAAACAATCTCAGTTCCCTCAGCCTCTCCTCATAAGTCATGTGCTCCAGCCCCCTAATCATTTTTGTTGCCCTCCGCTGGACTTTTTCCAATTTTTCCATATCCTTCTTGTAGTGTGGGGCCCAAAACTGGGCACAGTACTCCAGATCAGGCCTCACCGTGTTGAATAGAGAGGAATTATCATGTTCCTCGATCTGCTGGCAATGCCCCTACTTATACAGCCCAAAATGCCGTTAGCCTTCTTGGCAACAAGGGCACACTGTTGACTCATATCCAGCTTCTTGTCCACTGTAACCCCTAGGTCCTTTTCTGCAGAACTGCTGCCTACCCATTGGGTCCCTAGTCTGTAGCAGCCCATGGGATTCTTCTGTCCTAAGTGCAGAACTCTGCACTTGTCCTTCTTGAACCCCATCTGGTTTCTTTTGGCCCAATCCTCTAATTTGTCTAGGCCCCTCTGTATCCTATCCCTACCCTCCAGCGTATCTACCACTCCTCCCAATTTAGTGTGATCTGTAAACTTGCTGAGGGTGCAGTCCACGCCATCCTCCAGATCATTAATTAATCAACATTTCCCATTTACACAAGCAGAGAAGTTAGCCTTCTGTCTCCCTTAAGGGAAAAACAGAAAAAACTAAAAGGTTTTAGTATCAGATGTCTGGAGAAATACATTAACTGGGCTTAACTTTCAACAGGTATGGGAGCTGTATAAGGAAGGAAAAGCTTTAGAAAAGTACTGCAGTAACCTCTGTCAGAATATGAGTATTACCATTAAAATCCTATGCTCGTTCATTGCCTTCCTGTCTCTGTCACATGTATAAACCCTGAGTAGAAGGAAGACTCAGGTAACTCTGATTGCATTATTGTTCCTTGATAGATGTTACCCACAGAGATTACAGAATTCTCAAGAAAGCATAAGAAATAGAAAAGTTATAATTTTCTTTAAAAATGTGTTCAAATGTTTGTAACCATTATTGGGCAGCATGGGGGATTTATGACATTAAGAGGCTTCACATGACACATTGGCTACAGAAGTCAGTTGTTGTTAGGATGCTGTGGAGGGAACTGGGTCTGCAAAAGCTGCAGTAATAAATGCAACACATTATGTAAGTATTTCTCTTATTTCTTTGATTTACCTTCCTCTTCTCCCTCCCTATTTTTACAGCCCTGGCCCACTGTGACCCTGACACTCCCCCCTCCAGTTGCTCTGGTTTCATTAAAGATTGGCTGCTCCTCCTGATGTGGCTGTTGTCTCCTTGTCCTGCATGCCATGCAGCCAGCTCTGTGCAACCCTAATAATGACAACCTCAATACTAGTGAAAGATGAATAATAAGAACTGCTGCCGTTGGTCCCAGAAGAGCCTGCTAAGGAGGTTTGTTTCAGAATAATGAGTATGGAAATTCTGCATTCATAATGAACTGCAAGCAGTCTTCCAACTCACTCGTGCCGAAAATTCTCACTTGCCTTTCCCATAACTTGTCACTTGTGGGTTTTTTTATTGTTCGGTATGTAAACAAGGCCAGAAAAGCCTTTGTTCCTTTGTGCCTACTTAGATTTGCCCATTAATCCCAACCCCCCTCTTTTTCCCACCAATACATGCAGGATTACACAAAGCAAAAGTCATTAATTTTTATCTCTGACTATCTGTAGGGTTTTTAATGTGGCCTGGCTTGCTTATGCACCACCAATTACATGTCATAAGTGCTTGTAGATGCTGGAGCAGTATCGTAGGCTGATGAATCACTGCCTTCTCCTCTGATTAGTATGCAAGGGGCCGTGTTGTTCTTTGAGCAGCTGGCATGCCAATGAGGCTCTAGCTCTGCCGGTCAAGGCATCTGGACATGAATTCAATATGGATTGTTTTAATTAAATGGCTAAGCACACAAGAAGCTAAGAAACAACTCCATCATTGAGTGAAACTTGAAAATAAAGTCCACATGCGAGTGGAGTGAGAAGGGATTGTTTAAACACTTTTTTTTTCCCACCGGGAACCTCATAGTTTCCCCTCACAGGTGTGAACTTGCTACAAGTGTGTTGAGTTGAAATTCCTCATAAAGGGACCTATTGATAACAGAGTTTATCATGATTAAGTATAAGAATCAAAGCACCAGCAATCTCTATCCCACTATTCCACCCCTTTGTAGGCATCATTTTTTTTAATATTAAGATTATTCATTGGTTGTAACCATTTTTAAAAAGCGATTAGGTAGGTCTGCACAGAAGGACTGTCTGTAATTACCTGTCATTGTCACCAGTGAAAAGTGTTATCTTATGAAGTCACCTGTTAATTCATTGGGAAAAGGAGGGAAAGAATCATAACTGGTATATGGTGTCTGTGTATATCAGGCAACTGAAATGCCACTGAGAATCATTTTTCCTCCATGCCTCACTCTTTGCTTTGCTGTAGGAAGAGTGAAGCTTGTGGTACAATCATGGGTCTGTTCTGATTTTGGCTGTTATGGTGTTATGGTTTTAATTCTGTTGCAAAATCTTCTCCTTGGCACAGAGGGCACAGGCTCTGCCCTTTACCCTTCTGTATCAGACTCTGAAACATTTGGCTGATTAAAGGGCATCCACCTTGAAAAATCCTACATCCATCTGAACATTTTGCCCTATTGTCACAAGTAACAACTGAGGCTTCTCACTACATTGAGGATATTTGCATCAGTGTAACGACATCAGTGTAGTTACTGTACTGCAAATCTCCTTAGAGTGGTGCCTCCATTTCCCCATCTGCAGCCTAGGGGAAATGGTACTTACTGCCTTTTGAAAAGCTCTTTGAGAGCCTTGAATACAACTACTATATAAGAGATACATGCCATCGTTATGAACCAACCCCAGTGTTACACAGACAGAACAAAATACATTCCTCAAAACCTTCAGTATAATTTGGATATATTAATAGTTTTAATTTTCATTTCAGCAGGAATTATAATAATACTTCAGTTAAATTATTACCCTACTAATAACACTTCAGTGGGTTTGTGATGTACTCACACAACTGTGGTCATGTCAGTAGTTTGAAAATCTGTTTCTAATAACAGTACAAGAAAACAAAATGTCTATAATAAACTAACTTCGGTGAAATCAAGCAAAGAGAATATAAGATACTGCTGTAGCAGTTATTTAGAACATTTCCATTTAGCAACAGCTAAGTATTTTCCAGCACTGGTAGCCTGTGTCTGCCATGTCTGAGTTGGTCATATAGAAGGTTCAGATTAAAGATGTCAGCACCCACCCCACCAAATTTATCCCACGTACCAACTCCACACACGTCAGTGGATTTACCCCAGAGATCAACTTGGGTCATTGTGTCTTGTCATCTGTGTGGTTTCCCATTGAAGAAGAAATGCATCTTAACCATCTACCTTAAAAATTACCGCATGGCAGTGGCTATCTTGAATTATTTCTCTATAGAGAACATACAGCGAGTAAGGAATTGGTTGCAGATGTGCAAGGTAAAGATCTATTTCCATTTTTGTGAATTTTTTTTATGTTTCTTTGTAACAATATTGACATGCACATATATACGATGATTATTAAAAGGTGGCATATTAATGATAGTGATTTTCTCCGGTATAAATCATGCCTTTCATCATCACAACAGACTAATTGCTCGAATACAGTATGAATATTTTTAAGTAGTGATATGTTTTTTTCCTGGGCCCCTCTTGCAGGGTCTTTGTCTCACTTTAGGCCAGGGCAGATTGAAAGTTATGCCCCACTTCTAGAATCTCTGGAACAATTTCTTCAGTTCCTAGGTCGCATTAATCCAAGGCTGGCCATTTTCAATGAAGACAACTTGATGGGGGAAAAGTGGATGAGTCAGGGTGTTTCTTGACAGTAGAAAACTGCCTGCCTCATCTTTCATTTTTTATTTGCTTCCTTCTTTTCATTCACTTTTTGTTAATAAAATATTAGTGGTGTTTAATGCCAATGGCCAGCGGCCTCTGGGCATCTTAACAAACATAAACTGAAAGCATAATTTACAGTAAGTAGGCAACAGGTCAGATTAAAGCCAACAGAGTATGAAAAGCTCCAACACATCATCCAAGACACTCATGTGTTGTGGAAACAAAAAAGGAAACACAAATTCTGGAGCCCTCACCCTGACAGTTGTCACAGATGGATTTCCCCATGTTGACGGGTGAGGGAACTCTGTGCCCTCAGCCAAGTAGGTCCTGCTCTTAAGATTGTTCCTTTGACATTCAGCACTTCCAACGCTGCTAAGCTGCCTTCTGTTGGAGAGAGTCTGTATTATTTACATTGACAGTTTTAAATATTTATATTAAAACTTGATGATCACTCCCTGAATAACAGTGAAGCTTTGACTTCAGCTTCGACACAAACATAAATAACTCCAAACATGACTCCAAAACATAAAATCATCACTGGTAAAGTTTTTAGATAACCCCAAAATTGGGGGAGTGGTAATGAAGAGGACAGCTCACCAGTACAGAGCGATCTGGATTGCTTGATAAACTGGGCACAAGCAAACAATATATTTTGTAATTTGGTTAAGTCTAGATGTATACATCTAAGAAGAAAGAATGCAGGCCATACTTACAGAATGGGGGAATCTATCCCTGGAAGCCGTGACTCCGAAAAATATTTGGGAGTTGTGGTGGGTAATCAGCTGAACATGAGCTCCCAATACGACCTTATAGTGAAAAGAGCTAATGTGATCCTGGGATGCATAAACAGGGAAATCTCGAATAAGAGTAAAGAGGTAGTTTTACCTCTGAATTTGGCACTGGTGCGACGCTGCAGGAATACTGTGTCCAGTGCAAGAGTCCATAATTCAAGAAGGATGTTGATAAATTGTAGAGGGCTCAGAGAAGAGCCCCAAGAACGATTAAATGATTAGAAAACCTGCCTTATAGTGGTGGACTCAAGGAGCTCAATCTATTTAGCTTAACAAAGAGAAGGTTAAGGGGTGACTTGATTACAGTCTATAAGTAGCTACGTAGGGAAACAAACATTTAATAATGGGCTCTTCAGTCTAGCAGAGAAAGAGATAATCTGGAAGCTAGAAAAATTCAGACTGGAAATAGGGCATAAATTTGTGACAGTGAGGGTAATTAACCATTGGAACAATATACCAAGGGTCGTGGTAAATTCCCTACCACTGGTAATTTTTAAAGCAAGATTGGATGTTTTTCTAAAAGATAGATTGTAGGAATTATTTTGGAGGAGTTCTCTGGCCTGTGTTATAATGGAGGTCAGACTAGATGATTACAATGGTCCCTTCTGCCTTTGGAGTCTGTGAATCTACGAATCTCAGTATCTGCATTTGTTTTGCACTGGTGTTTTCCCCCAGGGAGCCATTTAGGGAACTGAAATAATAAAAGATATGGCCTTCTCATAGTATTTCCAGCCGCCAGGAAATGGAATACTGTGCTTACACCGCATCTCTTGTTATATCAGGTTCCTAAATGGTTAAAAAGCCTTTTGGGGAAAAATTAAATAAAATACAAGGAGACAAATACAAGAATGACAAATACTAGCATCTGTGTACACCCCAATAACTGACAGCCAGTGCAGAGCAGGAAGCCCAGGATATTAGTGAGTACAGAATCTTATGTTTTACCCTCTGCTTCATCCTCAGAATACAAATTTCACCTGTGTATTTGGATTTTGATACCCCTGTCAAGCCAGCATGTCTATATCCCTGTTATGTGATTGTCATATCATACTACAGTATTTGCATTAAAGTGGTTGTTGCCCTTCACTGTGTGGAAAGCCACTACAAGCTGGGAATGCACAAATGCACTTGTGAGGTTTCTGATGAGTTCTGTTCCATTTTGAGCTTTCTGACTGATGTCATCCTTTTCTCCTGTTAACCTGCCCCTCCCCCACATACCGTCATTATACATCCTCGTCAAGTAGGATGGGCAGGTCAGCCCTTCTCCTTTTAGAGAGACGTGTACACAGAGTTAATGCTTCTTGCTTACCCAGCAAAGTCAAACTTCACCATGGCTGCTACGTGCAGAGGGAAGGGAAGCAGCAAATGAACTGTGAGGTGTGGTGCGTTGGTGCCTCTTGGGTGGAAAATCATGAGTTTTTGTCTCAGCCCACCTCAGGGATTTTTATGTGCTTAACAATTTCATATACTTTGTAGTTATTTTGGTCCTCTGGAGGGAACATGAGAGCAGCTGTCTTGATAGCTAGATAGATGCCAGAATGTTTCCTTTTTTCCACGTACCGTTTCCTGTCCTTATGAGCCCATTACTGCTCACTGTGTTTTAGGGAGTGGGCCAAAGCTGAGATTTTGGCAATAGTAAAGATAAAAAGATCCCACTGTAGTTGTGACATCTTGTGGAAACATGGGGGCTTCATACCCTCAGGCCTAGGAGCCTTCAGCAGCCTCCAGAGCCAGATATTTAGCAATGACTCATGTAATGATGCCAAATCTGTAATAGATCACTTCTTGAGGGATGGGCTGGGTGCACATCCACCTTGCAGAGGAAGTTTAAGAATAAGGGATACAGAAGCTGTACCATATTCTTAAAAGGAACTTAGAGACCCCCAGGGCAGGCAGTATAAAATATTCATTAGCAAAGTGCAGAACAGTGAGCTGAGACAGTATCTACCGACATAAATCGGAAGAGTGAGTGTACATGTATATGTGTTCTGGTGACATTATGAATATGACTTTATTGTGTTCTTCATGAATAGTGAAACAAGCATACAGTAGGTTGTGTTTGGCAACTTCAAATCACCAGACCTTGTTTGTGAGCCTTATATTCATTTTGAGTTTAAAATAATATTTAAATCTGTGGGAAAGGAGAAGATACTTTGTTGCTGGCTCCCATATAAAAACCTGAATAGTTAGGGAAACAGGCAAGTTTAACATAAAAGGGACACTGGTAACCCAAAATTCAATCTTATGGAATATGATATCGAGAGACCCTCAGTTGTCTGTTGTATAACCTACATGGTACATAAACCAAAGAGATTCAACCTGTCACCTTAGCACCATGATGGACACCAGAATGGTGTTTTCTCACAATTAAAGCCATTTGCAGCAGCATCAGGAAAGATGGGTTTTCAATATTTTAAAGTTAAAATAAGAGCATCACAGAAAACTCCCCAATAGTATCACTGTGATGATGTATATATTGCAATCTTGGACTTCCAGTCCAGTAAATAAATGCTGCACAATCTACTGCTCTGTGTAGTTGTTAGGCTTCAAGGAAAGTGGCAAACTACTTGATTACACCTAACTGCTGCAATGGCTATTTTAATTTTTTATTTTTAACACTATTGGTTTTGCATAGAGGGAAGGTCCTGGGGATTCATTTGGTAGATTTTTGGGGGCGGTTGGGGTTTTTTGATTTTGTTTTATTTTGCACTGCTTTGCAGGGTTTATTTGTCAAGAGTCCAGCACTCTCTTATCTGTGTTATGGAGCATTGATACTGTCCTCCAGCTTCTGAAGGCAAAATTATCAAAATAAAACTTCAGCTACCCTCCACGCATCTGTTCCCTCATTTCAGATACAGAGCCGGAGTTAGATTTGTGCTTCTTGCATCCTTTGGCTCATTTCCCCCCTTATTCTCCACATACTGAAGTCTTTAGCCTTCTTCTCATCTTCATTTGTTCTCTATGCCAGTGCCTGGCCCAGCTCCTGCTGCAGAGAATGACTTTTGTTAGCATACAGGGTGCTATCCTTAATGCAACCCAGTTCATTCTCATCATTTTAATAGTGGACCTAAGGTATGTTGCCATGTGAACAAGTCATCATGTCTCCATAGCAACCAGCCAGATTGCAGCACACCAGTCTGAGGAGTGGGCTTTTTCTTTTGTTAAATTTGCTGAAGGGCTCACAATGGGAGGATTCAGGCTGATTTTCAAGCAGTTTTTCATTTAAACCTGTAAGTTGTTGTATAAACAGAAAAGCCAGCATGCCACTAGACTCACTTTCAAGGCAGACTTGATGAGAGGGCTTTGAACCAAGACCCCAGCGTGCCTTACAGTTTGACAGAACTGAGACGATGACATGTCTTGGCGCCTTTCAGATTCTGCCCCACACTTCCGCTCTGCTGCCCACAGTAGGGATCCCAGACTCACACACACAGACGGGGTGACCTACGGCTATCACCTTACCTTGGCTCTGAGCCACATTTTGCTATTTGAGATCTTGTTTGGGTCAAAATTAGACACACTGACTGATTAGATTCTCCTTGTCCATCCCACAGATCAACATTACTTGTGCAGCTACCAGCACCAACCAGCTGGGGAGACAAAGGGCATTGAAAGACAGATGATTCAGGCATTCAGACACTGGAGTTATGGAAGCCATACCAGTACCTAGCTAGAGAGACAGATAGAAAGAGGGATGGTAGGAGAATAGATGGTAATTGAGAATGATCATTGAAACTATAAAATTAAGAAGAAATAAGCAAGTAAAATAAAAATACAAAATCTGAACGTAAAATGTTATTCTGTTCCTTTATACATTTACCTCAAAGTAAGTCAACGATTCTCCCTTGAAACTATCTAATTTCCAATGTTATAGCTTGGGATATGAGAACAAATACAGAATGTTTCTGTGTAGGAAGGCAAAGTCAGTAGGCAGAGAATGTGATGCTGGCATCTCACTGGTCAGGCAGGCTGTGAGGGGAGGTGGGGAAGATGATGTGCAAGTGCAAGGAGACTTATTTTGCTCTGTGGATGGAACAGAAGGGAGGAAGGAGGTGGATTGGTGGACTACCTGTTTGGGGAGAGGCGTGAAAGGTACTGAAAATGTATATCCTCATCCTCTGTGTTCTAAAGTTGAACTGAGTGTCCTCATAATATAGTGACTAGAAATTAATTAACCATGATCTTCCTTCTCATACCTTTTGATGCTAAAGGAAGCATATACCCTCCAGTTTGGATAAACGTCTGGTGTACATAAACCAGAAATATCTAAGAGATCATGAATGTAAGTTGAAATTTCATGACAGAAACATACACTTTTTTTACAATCCAATAGCACATTGTAAAAACATATCATAGTGCAGTCTTACCCTTTTGGTTATAGTGTTTCTGTGTTTATACCATGTGTGAGGGCATGAACATCATTATTCACGCTGCCCCGTTACCCTCCCCTCTGCCCCCGCCCAGCAACCATTCTTGACAGTCACAGCTGAACGTGCACTGACAGATGCCTAGGACAGGTTGGGCTTGTGTTTGCACAGTACATGTACTCGTACAGGCAAGTATTCGGTAAGGTGACTCGCCCTCCACAGGCAGCAGAGATCAGTTCTGCTTTGTGCATAAAATTACAGCAAACAAGCCTCAAATAACGCAGGACACTTTCATAATTGATTTATGCAGGGGCTCTGAAAGTTCTATTACCTTTTGTTTAGCTCAGGGGGCCTGACTCTGTGCAATCCATTGCTGAAACTAATTACAAGATATAATTAAACTGTGACACAAAGATATTATACCGTTAGTTTACTAATGACACCGCGAAGCTGTACCACCAGCACAGGACAGTGATTATGCTTCATTCATTATTTATCCTTTTGCTAAATGAGACACTGACATTTTCAAAAATTACTTTGAGGTTTCTTAATTGTCGGCAGCAGGATGGACTAGAAGGAGCTCTCCTTCCTCTTAGTTACTTATCGAAACCTCAGAAGTATTATTAGCAGAAAAATAATAAATAAAATACAATATACTGCCTTTCTGGTGGTTGTTGATTTTTCTGAAGATCAGAGTTGCAGCGCTCAGTGAGCATTTGTGCCAAGCAGGTTCTGGTGAAACAGTAATGTCCCTGGATGAACGTGTGCTCTTGCTGTGATATACCATAGAGCAGTGGTCCCCAACACGGTGCCCGCGGGCACCATGTCCTGTGTCCTGGCCCCCGGGAGAGCACCCGTCGAAATGTCGCCAAATTTCAGCGGCATTTCGGCGAGGACGCCTCTCGATGACGACGCTTGTCGCCGACAGGTGATGTCATCAAGAGGCGTCGCCCCCGAATTTCGGTGGGGATGCCTCTTGATGACATTGCTTGTCGATGGCAAGCGACGTCATTGAGAGGTGTCGCCGCCAAAATGTCGCCGAAATTCGGCGGCATTTCGGCAGGTGCTCCACCGCTGCAGTGGTCCTTTGGCCCGCCAGCCAAAAAGGTTAGGGACCACTGCCATAGAGCCTAGGTTAATCTGGATATTTTAAATACAAAAGTAATGCCAAGTTTCGAGTGGCTTGATATGAACTGTTAGAAAACTATCCCACTCCTTGCCTTGGGTGACTTAGACTGTCTATTTTCAGCTCTGACTTTTCTTTTAATAACTTCTTTGTTCTTTGTTCTTTGTTAGTTAGTCCCTTATTGATCAGTAAATGAATTTCTCTATTAACATTACTAAAATGGAAGCATTTACATACCAGAAACTGTAACATCAAATAGAACTGTTGTAATTGGCTGAAGAATGGGCTGGGGCTGCTCTCATGCTGGTGATTTGTATGTCTGTCTGTCTTCCATTCTTTGTTGTTATTTTTATTGGTATTCCAATAGTGTTCACAGTGTACTGGGTACTGAACAAATAAACAAACCAACAAGAAGACAAAGTTCCTCCCCAAAGAGTTTACCCTGTTGCAAGGTAAGCAATGTATGAGGGATGGGAGATATGTAGACACTCAAATATGTCCGTTATAAACCTATTAATATGTTTTTAATTATTGTAAATAAACATCAAGGCCCTGATTCAGCAAAACACTTCAACACATGCTTAAATAACACTGAAATGAATTAGACATAAGTTTGTGTTTAAAGTTAAGCACCTAAATGTTTTGCTGAACCAGGCCCTGACTAGGTTAACTTGGTTTGGAGTTCTCCTTATGTCCTTTGGGGTATGTGAGTTGGGGAAGTAGATTAAGAAATGGGAACTCAGCATATTGCTTTCAAGATCTAAAAAAACCCACATCAATGGTTTTCCCAGCCTGGAACATGACACAGGCTCTCAATTTTTCCTCTTTCAGTATCTTATGTTACCATGAGTCAACTGGCTGAAAAACACTGTACTCTAAAAATAGGCTGGGAATTGGAATTCTGTCTGTTGGCACTCGAGGCTTAGATTCTGTGGACACAGTTTATTTACAATTGTTACATCTCTGTGTATTAATCTTGCTATCATTTATCACATTCTCAAAACAATAAAAGATTCATTTACTGGCTGCAATTTGATGTTTTTGATGCTCTGTGTGTGTGTGTTTCATTCTCTCCTCTCACTCCTCCTCTCCCGCCTCCCCCCCCCCCCTAATACTCATCAGGGTCAGAGATCCTACAAGGTGCATTTGGCTTTGTATGGCCACTAACCTCTCAGTAACCCCACTGGTAATGCAATCTGCTTGTTTTCATCAGAGGCACCACTGGACGGCTTAAGACAAGGTTTAATTTCTTCTGAGTGTAATGGCATCCGGCATATATAATTATGCTATTTTCTCTCCTGTGCTGATTAAATACGATTTACCCAGAGAACTAAATGATGAATATTTGAGTGGAGTGTGTTGAGCCAATAGCTGGTAAAATAGCCACAATAAATAAACTTGGAAGGGATAGGGGAAGAAAGTCGTATGACTGTTAGGTAACATTAGCAGGTGCAAAAGGAAGGAAAATGAGATTAACACTGAATGCAATTGAATATTCCCAGCTTCTTTTAAAAGTACAGCTACACTGAACACTACCCTTAAATCGGGATTTCTTTCACCATCAACCAATTCAGTCAGAAATATTGTCAAATTGGTATTTTTCTATTGTTCTTTGTGCATCTTAACAACCATTTTCATTTTATTGAGCAGCAGAGAGATTAAACTCTACATATTTTGTCTCTGTAACCACTTAAATGTAAATTGTAAAAAGGGGGTAGTTTATTCATCCCATGACACTTTTCTTTTGTTAAACTGAAGATAGGACCCAGTTTTCCAGACATGAAACATATCATCTTAAACAGGGTTTCCAAATGCAGAACTATTTCAGGATCAGACTGACAGTGTGTGTTTTAGAAATTTAGGCAGAATTGTGACTTTTCCAGAAGCCCCATGTATGGGCGCAGCTGAAGAAGCACATTGTGAATCAGAAAGTCACAGTCTGCCTCCTGGTTTCCTCTTCCTTCTTGGGGGTTGGGGGGGGGGAGAAGAGGAAGAGCATATCCTGTACCAGGTGCATACATTCCCTGGCATGACAGCACAGTTATGCTGTTTGGCACAATGGAGGGAGGGAGCTGGAGCCAAAGCTCCACCCTCTCCCTGCCTTTGCCTGCCCAAACCTCTCATGTATGCAGGAGGGGCTGTAGCAGTTCTCCTGAAGCTGCTTCTCACCTCTGCCATGCAGGAAGCTGGCACAGGCAAGCAAGGGGGCTCCTTATTCCCCTGCACAGAGAAGCATTTAGTAATCCTGGAGTGATTCTCTCCCCACAAAACAATCAGCAATTTCCTTTTAAGAGAGTCTCATCTCTGTTTCTCTTCAGCACAGAATAGTCCTCTATGCGAAACACACAAATCTGTTTTTCTAACATCCAATGAATCTAAAATTATGCCACGTGAATCTGTGCCTTGGGTCCAGTTTTCAAGCTTGGGTATGTAAGGTATTTGCTCAGTTCTGTGTTGTTTGGGTGCTCAAACTGACATTTTGGTGCTGGTATACAGTGTAAGCACCCAAAGGGGTTGACTGAAAATGGGGGGAGGGGATGAAGGAGGGGGGAAACACATTTTTCATAAACAAAAATTCCTGATGTCTCTTAAAAAAAACAACACAAATTTTCTAGTGGTCATCCCAATTTGTATTCTCAGGTTTAAATACTGGGCTCTGTTTGGCTCCAGGCTAGTAATTCTATATGAATGAAAGTAGCTATACAATGGCAGCTGTACAATGTGTAGGCTTCTGTGATGGGCCTGAAGGGGTTAAAGGACAGAAGTGGGCCCAGGTACCCCACTCCTCCAGCCCTGCAGAGCATGCTCCAGCTAGAGAAAGGGTTGAAAAGGGAGCGACTCAGCTCAGAAGGGGGAGGCTGGGGAGGAGGACAGACTATTCTGAGGGCTCCTGGAAAGGATGCTGCAGAAGCCTTCCTGAGGGAATAAGACCATATGCTGAGCCTGGTTGGGGCTGATGGTTTGGTTGCCTTTTCGTTTTTTCTTTTTACCTTAGATAGGACTGGAGGCTGGTGGAGAAAAGTAGATGGTAGGAAGTGGGCCGGGGAGGGTAACTTGGAGGGCACCTTTGGGGGCCAGACACTGTTGACCTTCCTAGGGCCCTAGGGCACAGTGGGCAGGCCTGGGATCCCGTACCAACTGCCCCTATTACAGGAAGAACATAAATCTCCTGCCCACCTCACTGCAACTCTGAGTAAAAGAAGGCCTGGACTGCAAGACCTACCCACAGGAAGGTGGCACTAAAGATGCTAACCACTAGACCACCTGACTCACTGAGGACTCTTTTACAGCTTCACACTTAGATGTTCATAAGCTCTGGTTTGCCTAAGCTCATAGAATCCACAGACATTCCTATAAATGGTACGTTTCTTCTGTACTCTTGAATTCTCTTTCAATGTGAGATATCTCTCTGCCACAGAAAGGAACGTTCCTTCCCCAAATTCCTGTTCTGCAGCAGACACCACACCAGGGAGGTCATAATTCCATTGCAAAGGTTTGGAAAGGAGCTACTAACCAAGCTCTTTCCAGCGGATTAAGGTTCCTTCCCAGTATTTGAGAGAATTTTGCCTTTCTCCGACCTTTCTTCTTTAGTACAGTAGAACCTATTGGAAACTCACTTCTGATTCTCAACTTTGTGTCAGAGCACATACCTCAGGAGCAGAGGGACAGACTGAGCCCTCGTGAATGTTCCTACAATCCTCCCATCTCTTAATTCATTGGTAACACACTCTTCCCCCAAAAAAATTAAAATCCAGAGTTGGTGCCTCAGTGTACAAGGACAGAATGGGGAACTAAAGTGATCTCATAAATATACACTGAAAATAGGAAATGAGGTGAGCCATCGCCTTCCACAATGCAGTCTTCTTCAGCAGTAGGTTGATGTATACAGCAAAGAATCATTTTTAGTATTGGTATTGCATCCTCTTCCCTTAAGGTTCCCTATCACCTGTGTATTTTTATATACCTCTCCTTTCTCTCTCACCACTAATTCTACTTTTTATTTTACTATTTGTTCTGAAAGATTTTCCACAGAAATGTTCTTTTATCTTTCAGTTCAGCTTGTTTTTAAGATTAAACCTTGTGCTCCATTTCTAGTCTCCTTTTTCTTCAATATTTTTGTTTTGATTCCCTAATAGAGGTTTGCCAAAGAGCAGAGGAATTATTTAAGATGGTCTAAGGCTGGATAACTAAGCTTAAATATGAAATTGGGCCAATGAAAATGTAGGCCGAACATTTCCTAACACTTAGGTCTATTAGGTTGTAGAATAGTCTCACAAGGGACAAGGTAGAAACTTTATCTTTGAGTAATTTAAAATGACTAGACAAAATATTGGAGAATACACTGGCGAGAACAATCATACGTTTGCAGGCCATGGACCTAGTGAGCAAATAGACCTTCACCATCTCCAGTTGCTATGATTTCAACATCAAGATTGTTGTCCTTCCATCTTGAAGGAAACATAATTTGTTACTCTGGTTTTCTGTGAAAACTGGAACAGAGAGTCTGTCCTTTGAGAAATATTCAAACGAAGAACTTCCAAGCCATAGTGATTATGGCATTTGAACAGCTCTCCTGAGTTTAAATTGTTCTTGCTGCTATCAAGCAGAGTGCCCCAGGGGTCGGTCCTGGGGCCAGTTTTGTTCAACATCTTTATTAATGATCTGGAGGATGGTGTGGACTGCACCCTCAGCAAGTTCGCAGATGACACTAAGCTGGGGGGAGTGGTAAATACACTGGAGTGTAGGGATAGGGTCCAGTGTGACCTAGATGAATTGGAGGATTGGGCCAAAAGAAATCTGATGAGGTTCAACAAAGACAAGTCCGGCACTTAGGAAGGAAGAATCCCATGCACCGCTACAGACTACGGACTGACTGGCTAAGCAACAGTTCTGCAGAAAAGGACCTGGGGATTACAGTGGACGAGAAGCTGGATATGAGTCAGCAGTGTGCCCTTGCTGCCAAGAAGGCCAATGGCTGTATTAGTAGGATCACTGCCAGCAGATCGAGGGAATTAATTATTCCCCTCTATTCAGCACTGGTGAGGCCACACCTGGAGTATTGTGTCCAGTTTTGGTCCCCCCACTACAGAAGGGATGTGGACAAATTGGAGAGAGTCCAGCGGAGGGCAACAAAAATGATTAGGGGGCTGGGGCACATGACTTACGAGGAGAGGCTGAGGGAACTGGGGTTATTTAGTCTGCAGAAGAGAATAGTGAGGGGGACTATGATAGCAGCCTTCAGCTACCTGAAGGAGGGTTCCAAAGAGGATGGAGCTAGGCTGTTCTCAGTGGTGGCAGATGACAGAACAAGAAGTAGTGGTCTCAAGTTGCAATGAGGAAGGTCTAGGTTGGATATTAGGAAACACTATTTCACTAGGAGGGTGGTGAAGCACTGGAATGGGTTACCTAGGGAGTCTTTAGAGGTTTTTAAGGCCCGGCTTGACAAAGCTCTGGCTGGGATGATTTAGTTGGGGATTGGTCCTGCTCTGAGCAGGGGATTGGACTAGATACCTCCTGAGGTCTCTTCCAACCCTAATATTCTATGGGAGCAAGAGGGTCCAAGGAAGGCATAACTGACCCTGTGCAACTGTAGAGAGGAAGGGGCTCACCATTTTCTGAGACTTCATATAACACAAGTTGCAGAAGCAAGGTGGGCTGGCGAAGATCAGAATAATTGCAAATCTGAATAAATTAGGAGGTATCCAAAATCATCCTCCCATTAGACCAATCTGTACTGCCTTTAAAGTCTGGGATACTGCTAGATGGAGTGAACACCAGCCCCTTAGTGTCAGACTCAGAAGTTATTTCAGCTGGTGTTAACTTCAAACAGACCCTCCCCCAACTTAATGTATGGGGGACTCTGGAAAAATTGCTTCCAGCTCAGTTTGTGCCTTTCTTTATAATTAAGAAATACTGTTTCCAAGATGAGCAGTTTTAACAAAGCTAGGACATAGGCTCCTATTGAGGGGTGGGTCGTGGATCGCATGGCTCGATCAGATATGGGAACAGAATGCAGCAGGTGCCACCATTCAGGCCATTTTGATGGAGTGCAAGTTGTTTGCATGTAATGTCTAAGGAGTCTTTCACCAACTCTCTCCAGTGCCTCTAGTTTTCCTCCAGGGGTTCACTGCAACTATCAGAATTCCAGCCTCTTCCCCGGCTTTCACCATCCTTTCTCCACCCCCGTATGAATTGCAAGACTCTAAATATAGGTCACCCCAGGCAATTAGGAGAGAGTTCCTGTTTTTGAAAGATATGCAGCAGGCAGGAAGCCCAATTTCCAAATTAGTTATCAGGTGATATAATGTTTGGCCTCAGTCAGCATGATTGACAGAGGGCCTGTGTGTTCTCAGATACATTATTTAAACGTGTTGAGATATGAGATCTTCTGCACTAATTACTTCGAAGGCTATATTAATCACAAGACACTTTAATACCCGATCAATACTTGCATTTGTCAACGACGTTGTAAATCATCTACACTTTAACTCTGCTGTGTGGCAAAAGCTGCTTCTGAAGTCTCTGGGGTATGTTAGGATCGGGGTGGGGTGTTCCAGACCCCCTGCTGTTCAGCAGTGTGCATTTAGTGAGGGCTCAGTTCAACTGTTGAAAGTGCAATTATAAAAAGAGAGGGGTCAGGCCAGGTGGTTTAGCTAAGGTTGCCATATAATCATATTCTAACTACACAGTAGTGCTTTATAATGTGAATTAGGGTATAGGTGTGTTGGTGAGCTGATTATACTACACTCAGAAGCTAAGGGAACAGACCTAGCACTGGGTCATTGATACATTACAAAGTGTGTGATGACTGTCTCGTGAATCCTCATGGTAGAACCCTGATGTGCAGATCCTACTACATTTCAAGGCTAGGAGTGTGAATCTTGACATTAAAGTATGCATCCTGATACAGCTGAGATGTTGGGAATGTGACTCCTGGTACTTTTATAAAGGTAAAAGAAGAAGAAAAAATAAGCCTTTGAAATAAGGTGAGATGCTGCTCTCAAATAACCATTCAGGCAGCATTGAGTGGGGGAAAGCGGGCTGGGCAGTATTTTATCTTTATATAAGTCACTGAGCTGGAAAAAAGGAATAGACAGGATGAGAAATTCCAGGTACATTATAATGTCCTATTTAGCTGGAATTGCCAGTTTAAATCTTGTACAGAGATGGACCATAGTGGGTGCAGTTTTATGAATAGGTAAGTTATTGCTGTTTGAGCAGGTATTTCTCATATTCCAAACTGGGTATACTGCTATAACTGGTAATATTTCACCTACTTGTAAAAGAGTAAAAGGAGCTGAGAACCTGTTCTTTAGTCCCACCAATGATATCCCCATTTACTATATGTGCTGACTACTATAAATTAAAGTGATATGAGTTAGCTTGAGTGAATTACAAAAATTTCAGGCCAGTTAATTTCTGCTGGAGTGGACCTCACATTGTAAATTGATTTCATATACTTCACTTCATCCCCTTCCTGCTCATTTCAGTTTTTGCTAATCTTCAGTTTTTAGACCAATGAGACTAGTGTTTCTGTATTATGTTCTCCATCTCTGTTGGCATAGGCTCTTATCTCACCAAGACAACCTTCAGTTGGACCAGTGTTATGCTTTCCACATCACTGGCACAACAGTTCATGAAGTTGGATTGATGGCATGTGAACCCCTCTTTCTGTGTTTTCCTGAAAGTGTGTGTATATTACTCTTTCTCTGTCAAGTTTCTCTTCAGATCCTTTTCTGTAGAAGCTCCTTGAGAAAATCTTCATTCTGTATGATACAAAAAATACCTTCTTCCCATCCAACTTTGTTCCTGTCATGCAGTCACTGCTGTCATCTCTGAAGCTGCTTAGCTGTGGGGAGAAGTGAGTTCAGTGCTTTCCCTCTACTCTCAGGCCATTTTTTCTATGCTGCTTTTTTATTATTTTATTTTATTTGTGGTCCCTGTCATTCTGCCGGGGCAAAGGGGTAAAGAGATCTGACACTAAGTGTGGGGAAATGCTGTATCTGGAATCTATCTTCCAGACGGCAAAAGAATAAAAATTCATGGCAGGACAGCAGCTGCTGACATGTTCCCAAAGACATATTGCAGGTAGCGTTATTTATTGTGGACAGAGTTCATAGAAGTGCTACCTCAAAGCACCCTGAGAGATCCTAAAAAGCCCATCTCCCATCAGGTAAGGCAGATTTATGATGGCTGCTGGTGGAGGGGGTCAGGCAGCACAATGCAGGAAGCAAGCTTCTTACTGAAAGCCTGGCTTCTCTCTGACGTATTCAATGCAGTTTGATTGGTTCAAAGGAGGACTTTAGCTGGTAATGTTGACCATAAAATTGAAGTGACATGCTGCCTTAGATAAGGAGTGCTGGAGAGAGGGGGCAGGGAGAGTTCTGGGAGCAGAAACACTGGGGACTAGAGTATGTGCTCATATTGGAGGTTAATGTAGGGGAAAATGCCGGTTGGGGATGGGGCAGATAGATAATCTTGTGAGGGAAAGCCATACTCACCAGGCTGGAGGGCGGGGGGAACACACGCACACACACACACTGATCTCAATACAGACCTAACCTGACCAATTTGACCTCACTGTTGTCTAAAATAGGGAAGAGAAGAGACTTTTACTTACAAACCCTGCAGGCTTGAGCAGGTATTTAATAAGCTTGTCATCAGCAAGATTAAAATTGTGTTATTCCACCAAGCATCAGGGTTAACCTGCCTTATAAATGTGGTGCCCATGAGGTGACTGGGCTGACAGCACATTGAGTCAAGGCTTCAGGACAGCTTCCGCAACAGAGGATCAGGGTAAGTAGGATCCACAGCACAGTTAACTGGTGTAAAATTTCAATGTAACCTCAGTAGCAGAAGGCTGATATCATATGAGCGAAGGCCTGAACTCCTTCCTTATGGTGTCAGTTGTATTGATGGGCAGCTGTAGTTCTGGCATGGCTTCTACCTTGTCTACAGACTGGTGTTCTGGGTCTCCACTGAGAAGGATTAGATAGAAAACTGTTGGATTTTCCTAAACTAGGGCTAAAGCAGTTGTGAAGGTCTGAGATGAAGCTCAGAACTCATCTCTTAAAGGTCTTAGGTGACTGAGCAATGGGATACAAGGCCTCTCTCTTCTAAGCCACTGTCTTGAAGCTCATGCATGCTGGTAGCAAATACAAGTTTACCATCTAATGATGTTTAATGACCTATGTGAAATGAAATTTGGAGGGAGGCTCTCAGAGCAGCTCCTAGAGCATAAAGCACCCCATAGAGTACCATAGGTGTTCACCTGAGAAATCACCACCACAGCTGGCTCTTATTGACTGGATGTGTCAGGAGAGAGGACAATATTGAATAGGTCAGCTCCTTCGTTTTCAGTTTAAACCAATCTTTACTGAAAAATTCCCAGGTTTTACAAAAAGTTTTATTCATTTTTTTTCTGATTTTCACCCTACTTTTGTATCATTCAAATATATAAAAATAACTTGTTTTAGGAGGAAAATACAAACCATTGCATGAGATGACTGTATTATGATAATACATGAGTCTGTGTGTATGTGCAAAGCTGCCAGTTGAAGTAAGGCTATGTGTTAGTCTAGAAGATACATCCAATAAACAAGCATGCACGCAAGCTCTGAAGTGCATGCACATCTGAACATACTGATGAATCTCACGCCCACCACATACACATTTCAAATTGTTAGCAGATAAAGATTTGGCACCCTAAAACGGGAAGAAACCAAAAACCTGTATCAAAATACATTTCAGAACACAAGGAAGTAGTCGAAAGTTTAAAAAAAAAAAAACGAGAAAAGGATGAAGTTGAGTGTATGCACTGCAGATGGTATGGCTCAATTATTAAATGTAAATATTTATAAGCTAATAGTTCTATAAGCTAATAGTAAACTGTTTATTCAAATGAAAAGTTTTATTTGGGGATTAGACATATATTGTTTTCTTAAATTCAGAGGTGGCATTGTGTTTTGAGTTCTGTTTCAGGTCTGCAGCACACTGATGAATGGAATGCCATTCACAGTCTTTGTTTAATCCTGAGCTGATGATGTCAAATTTGCAGATGAACTGGTTTAACCTCCCTGGCCACACAATAGCAGATTTTAAGGTGGCCATCCTGCAGCAAAAAAACTTCAGGACCAGACTTCAAAGAGAAACTGCTGAGCTCCAGTTCATCTGCAAATTTGACACCATCAGCTCAGGATTAAACAAAGAGTGTGAATGGCTTGCCAACTACAGAACCAGTTTCTCCTCCCTTGGTTTTCACTCAACTGCTAGAACAGGGCCTCATCCTCCCTGATTGAACTAACCTCGTTATCTCTAGCTTGCTTCTTGCTTGCCTATATAAACCTGCCCCTGGAAATTTCCACTACTTGCATCCGAAGAAGTGGGTATTCACCCACGAAAGCTCAGGCAAGAGCCTAGCAGCCATCTCTCTTCCTCTCTCTCTCTCTTCCCACGTTGTTACAAATACATTTAGGAGTCCAGTTATTCAGTTTTTCCTCTGTGTTTCTGTCTGGTTCCTGTCACCTTTTATAGTAACTATGATTGTAGAAATTGTCCCTTTTCAGGTTTCAGAGCTGAAATATGTCGCATAACTTAAACCTGTGGCATGAAGCCATAGAACATGCTAGAAGTCTGGAGGACATTGACAACCTCATATTCTTCATTGTGACAGCACAGAATCCAAATGGTCACTCTGCCCATTACACTTCACTAGGCCTCCTGAGAGAGCTCTTGTTGACCCCTTGAGGTCTAGCACTTGCCCTCATTGATACCAAAGAGGAGGAAGCTGAGTGAATGTTTTCTCAGTCTCCTTTTTTTCCAGGCCAACTGGAGGTTATCAAGGCCATAGGCTGCTTTCTAGCTTCATAAACCTCTTAGGTTATTCGGAGTCATGATTCTGTTATTCAACTGTCTGTGCTTTTCCTTGGGATGACTAATTCCTCAGCGTGACTGGTGGAAGCCGCAGTATTGATTTCTGTGTCTCTGTAAACCTCAGTTGTGTTTGACGCTTGTTAGACATCTGAAGGAATATCCAGTAGGCTCTGGAAGCAATTTGAGTGCCGAACTCAATAGGCTGCACTTGAGAGAAGTTTCCATAAGGTTGCCAGGCAAGCCAATAGAAAGGATTAGAAAAGACAGACAGAGACAGAAAGAAAGACAGAAAGAAAGAAAGAAAGAAAGAAAACAAGCTCTTACCCCCCAGTAAAACTCTTGAAGGAATTAGACCAGTCTCACTCTCCTATCATTAATAAAAGAGCACTTTTATTTATCTCGCTCAGGAGATTTGAAGGTCCACTTGAGGACAGGTCTGCATCATCTGGGAAAAGAAGGGTGTGTCTGTGTGTGTGCGCGTGCGCGCGTGTGTGTGTGTGTGTGTGTGCGTGCAGTTGTGCATACTTATGGGGTGGAAGGTGATATGGTGTTTGCATGTGTATGCAAGAAGACTATATGTCTGTGAGAGTGAGCAGGACTCTCTCTCTTGTGCTAAGGATGGGCTGTCAGAGAGCCTGATTACCAGTTAGTTTCCTAATTAGGAATCAAATATTGATATTTTTTTCTACAATGTCCACTTCTTCAGTTTGCCGTTGTGAGTCACAAAAGCTCCCTGAGTTCAAGGGGTGCTGCCAGCAGAGCACCAGCGACTTTCGTTGTTCTCTTGGGAAGTTAGTGAATTGTGTTTGACAGGGCCGTCCTTAGGCATAGGCAGAATAGGCAGCCACCTAGGGCACCACTAGGTCTGGGGGCACCACTCTGCCGGGAGCCGGGACAGACGGGAAGCAGTGGAGCATGTAAGAGCAGGCTGCTGGGTCCTAGAGAGAGCCAAATGCAGCACAGTCTGAGGGAGGGGATTGGCTGCTGGGGTCTCTGGGAAGGGGAGGGGGTTGAGGTTGGGGAAGGAGCTCACCTGTGAGTGTGACTCTTTCTCCCTGGCTGAGGTGAGGTGAGGCAGGCTCTGCGGCTCTGGAACCAGTATCCTTGTCCCCCATAACATCCATTCTTCTCCCCCCTGCCCCATGGAGCACCCCCTCCTTTCTCCCTCCTCCCCAGGAGCATCCCTCTCTCTCTCCTCCCTCCCCTCCATCAGGGCTGGGTTGGGTGAGGTGCTGGGGGGTAGGTGGGGGGAGGAGGCTGGCTGCCTGCCTGCTGAGGAATGAAAGTGAAAGTAACTCACTTCCTTTGCCAGGATTGGAATGTCACACAGGGCTGGGCTGGGGTTAGCCAGATGTGTGAAAAATCAGGACAGGGGGTTGGGGTAGGGTGAGCAGATATCCCTATTTTATAGGGCCAGTCCCAATTTTGGGGTCTTTTTCTTATATAGGCTCCTTTTACCCCCCACCCCCGTCCTGATTTTTCACACTTGCTGTCTGGTCACTCTAGGTGGGGGTAATTGGTGCCTATATAAGACAAAGCCCCAAATATCGGGACTGGCCCTATAAAATCAGGACATCTGGATCTGGTCACCCTAGCTGGGGAGCGCCTCTCCCCCGGGCTGGCAGCTGCCAGCGATCCACCTCATCCGGGGGGAGCTGCACTGGGCAGGATGAGCTGCTGTGGCTCCATGGGTGACCTGTCCCTGAGATCAGATGCTGTGCTAACTTCACCATGGTCCGTAAGGCTGGTGGTGGTGCCCATTGGCGTGCGATTGGACCTGAGGGTTTGCTGCTGCTGTTGCCACTCTGCATCCCAAGAGGTGGATTTTGGGGTCTACTGCAGCTGTTGGACCAGCAGGCTGGGGGGTGAGCCAAGCATGAAAGCAGTGCTGTGTTGCCATTTAGATTGTCATTTAACAACTTTGTTTGCCAAAAATTCTTGCTAACAATCCTGAATCCAATTTCAATATTTTTTTTAAATTAATATCTTAGCCAAAAACAGAAAATTAAGTTATTGACAATTATTAGTGACAGGTTTGGTTTGAGGCAGGGAGTGGGCCAGTTTTAATCAGAGAAACAAAAAATGTTGACTGACTTTCCTATAGCCTGTTACTCCTGATAAGAGCCCTCCAACAACTGTAATATGCTCATCTCCTTACTAGTGTATAAAGCAGGGGTCGGCAACCTACGGCACACGCGCCAAAGGTGGCAGGTGAGCTGATTTTTGATGGTACGCAGCGGCAGGCTGAGCGGCTCAGCCCATCACTGCTCTGGGGTTCCAGCTGCTGCCCTATTGCCAGCTGGGATACCGGCCGTCGGCCCCACTCAGCACCTGCTGCTGGCCTGGGGACCCCCAAGGAACCCCAGACTGGCAGAGGGCTGAGCAGGTCAGCTGAACCACTCAACCTGCTGTCAGCCTGGGGTTCCATACATTCAGCCGGCAGCGGGCTGGGGGGTTGAGTGGCTCAGTCTGCTGCCAGTCTGGGGTGCCGGCAGCACTCAGCCTACTGCTACTCCGGGGTTCTGGCTGCCGGCCCCTTGCCAGTCAGGAGCCCAGCCGCTGGCCCCACTCTGCCTCCTGCCAGCCTGGGTGAGCAGAATCCCAGGCTGGTAGCGGGCTGATGGGGGGTTGGCAGCTGGGATCCTGGCTGGCAGGAGTTGGTGGTCAGAACCCCAGACCAGCAGCGGGCTGAGCAGAGCCTGGGATCCTTGTCTAGGGTTCCAGTCACCAGTCCCGCTCAGCCCGCTGCCAGTCTGGGGTTTCATTTACTCAGCTGGCAGTGGCCTGAGCAGGACCTCAGATAATAACAATAGTTTATTTATATAATATAGACATAGAGAGAGAGACCTTCTACAACATTAAAATGTATTACTGGCACGAGAAACCTTAAATTACAGTGAACTTGGCACACCACTTCTGAAAGGTTGCCGACCCCTGGTATAGACTGACCATATGTTGTACTAAGATTCTCCTGCCTTTTTTTTTTCCTGTGAGTCAGTATAGCTTTTGCCAGCCCAGAAGTTGGGCAGCCAATGTTTTACATTTTCACAATGTTTTCTCGAACTTTCATAAAGTAAATACATAGTTAATATGAGTTAAAAAGGCCAGGGACACTTCCTTGTGAAGAATCTGTACAGCAGATCATGCTAGAGCTGTGAAAATGTCAGTTTTTGATGGAACTTTAGAGACAGTGATTTATCATGTATTTTATCATGTGAATGTGCTGCTATTGCCAATGTCTTTCCAAACAAAAATAAGGCACAATAGGACTTCTGTAACATTTCTGTGCTACCTTAATCTAGATGAGATGATTCTGTGCTGACTTCATTTTGGTCACTTTGTGCTTTACCTAGCAGTAAAACTAGGGTTATATTTTCCCACTGTTTGGAAACCCAGCTTATTAAACTGATTTTGCAGCCAAAAAAGCCAGAAAGATTGCTTTTAGTTAAAAACAAATCTTTGTTTCAATAACTCTTCATATAAATTTCCAATAAAATTTTGACAAATTAAAAAAATTATATTATTTGCATCATTCTGTCAAATCAGAATTTTTTCTATAGGGCTACTTCTTTAGTGCTAGTGCATCAGCATTACAGTGTGCTTAATTAAGTTAAACTGGTTTTAATACCGTGAATGTGGCAAGTTTTCCAATACTGTATGCTTATATTTGTGTTGCTAAGAGCAGATCAGGCACAGGGGCACCAGTTTAATAATCTCGCCTAGGGCACCAGAAATCCTAAGGACGGCCCTGGTGTTTGAGCTGGAGCAGTTTGATGCCCAGACTGTAAGGTCTTTTGTCCTACCCACATTGTTACTAAGAGGAAGATTACTGTCCTCTGCTTGTGTATTTCATTTATTTATCTCATGAGTGAACTGCTCCTTTATGTGGAGGGAGAGAGTTGGATGATGGAAGGGAGAGGCATAAGGACACTGGAATGAAGCTGGGAACTGGAGTAGGGATGGGAAAGATAAGTAGTCTGACTTGTGGTGAGAGGATGGAGGGGGGAATTTAGTATATTTTAATTAAAACAATAATCTGTGGCTTGCTGATACCTTTCTATGTTGTATCCCTTTCCCCCTCTTTTCATCTTTCTCTTTGTAAACTATTTGCTCTCAAGGAAGGGACTGTATCTTCCTTTGTGTTTGGAAAATGCCTAGCATACTTTGAGTGCTACCATGGTCTAAATAATAAAAATAATAAAACCACAGCCCAGTCCTATCTCACTCCCAACTGGCTTCATAATAAAATACCTACACTTATAAAATGCTTACAGCTATTCACAAATCAATCCCATATGCCCCCTGAGGTCAGTAGTAATAGCTCCATTTTACAGATCAGGAAACTGAGACATGGAGATATGAAATGATTCATCTGAGGCAATGAAGGAAGTTGGTAATAACAGCAGAATTAGAATTCAGGAGCACTTGGCTCCCAAACACATGCTCAGTCCAACAGATCACACTACCTTGCCTTCATCTCACAGGCTTTTAATGTAATTGAGAAGTCAGCAAGATTTGCTGTAGCTCTTAAATGGATCTTTGTCAGAAGAATGAGTGTTACTTGTCTCCCCCTTCTGTTTATTAAGCCAGATTTCTGCTCCACTAATAGACGTTTAGTGGGCTGACCTATACTGTACCAGACCAATCAAAGTAAATGACTATTGTATTACATTTTTAAAGAACATAAAAAATGTGACACAACACAACAAAACCAGAGAATTTCAAGTGAAGCCTAATGCTCTCTCCATGTAATTTAAAAATAAAATATAAATAAATAGCAGGGCAAACTGAAGAAACTGAAACACATTAATTAATGGATCTACTTCATGTGAAGCTCCCTGTCAGAGGAATGGTGTTCCCTTGAATGTGTTATCACTGTTTGGGCTTGCCTGGGCAGACAGGACTAAAATGTGCTTCAGACCTGTTACAAAATCTTTCCACAGTCTTGGTTGGAAGGGGTCTGTTGTGTTCGAACACAAGCCCTCGGTGCTTTAAAAGTTGCTGTCTAAACAGGCTCTAAATAAGGCTCCCCAGAAACCAGCTTCCAACCTTTTGTGCTTCATCTCCTCTCTCACCCAACACTCTTATTCTTTGTATCTTATTTGTCTTATTTAGGTTATCAGATCCTCGGGACAGGGACCTTGTCATGTTACATGTGTGTAAACTGTTGTGCACATCAACTTTCATTTTCTGCCCCAACGATGGATGCATATTTATTGTGGATGAAATAATCCCATTTGGGTGGGCAACTCACATGCGGGGACACAAGCAAACATACACACTCTTTGTACTAGTAGTTTGTCTGCCTTTGCAATGAAAACCATTAGTTGGTGGGAGTTTGGGCTGTGGCAGCCTTACCTTAGAATTTCTTGGCTTTCTCCGTTTATATTACAACTGTTGTTTTAGGTATTCATGTTTGCTTGTTTATATTTTTAAAAATCATGGAATATAATAAATGATGTGGTGTTTGGTCTCTTGGCTAAATTCTTGTTTAGATAGAATTACCCAAAACTTTCAACTTTGGGCATCTAAAGTCTGGCCATTTGTCAGCATACTGTGAATGTACAATGATATCTAGCATATATCATGCAAATCAGAGATGTATTATTCACTGTGCAGCATGGAGGCTGAGTAACAACTCCTGTTGAAGCTAATTTTCCATGTAGTGTTTATATCAGCATCATTATGGTGCAGTCTGTGAGCTTTCTCCTTGAACTTCTTTCTGAGATGTTCATAATAACAGTTCATTCTGAGCTAAACTTATCATACAAAGTTTCTGCTTGACTGGGAAGGTGGGGGCATGAGAATTATTGTGCCTTTCTGTGCTTCTATAGCTATGTTTTTTCAAATGAAATGTTGTAGGTGTTTTGCCTGTAATATGACCCAGCTGGTTATGCCATTTCCATATCAGGCTGTACAAAGCTGTAGATACTGAAGTTTCAAGATGGCTACTGTGCATAGGCAATGAGGATTTTCCAAAAGGGTTGTCATTAAGTAGTTATCATAATACTATGAATCCCTAATAATATGAAAAGTATGGGTAGATGTGTGGATGCTCTAGAGGATGCTGTGGATAGATGCTGTGAATTGCAGAATTCACTCTTGGGGTTCAGAAGGATGTCAGATTTGAAGGGACTTCCTTCCCCAAGCCTGTTATCAATGGAATTTCCACTCATCATTTTGTTACTACCTCCTCCCCAGTTGCCTGATTTTAGGGGCTTAATATTATTTTTTATATAATATGGGTTATAGGCTTGCCCATTAATCTGATCCTAAGCTAACAAGTTTCTTGTCCCAGAATCAGGCTACACAGAGTTTGCAAGGAGTTCCTCACCCACAAAATATCAGGGTTTCCTTAATTTATAGGTTGGCATGTTCATACGTATTAATGACCATTAGCTCATTCTCACATCCATTGTTTCTGAACTAACCCCTTATTTCCATGTTCTTTGTGGTGTGCCTGTTAAGTTTAAAGAGGGCATGAACTGAGGTAGCCATCTATCTGTGCCAAAGGTCTAACTTGCTTTAACTCATCCTCACTTATCTATGCTAAAGATCCCAAACATATATATGCTAACTGTATGATTTAGCTCATCATCACTTATCTAGGCTAAAGGTCCTGAGCATATGTATGCTAACCTGCTTTAGCTCAACATACAAGATGTGTCCCATAGGTTCCTTGGGTTACCCCAAAAATACTTTAGTACAAATCTATAAATCTATTATAATAAAACAACAAATCAAACCCATAAGAATATATATATATATATAAGCAAGCAAGCAGGCTAGCCCTATGGACTACACCCTCCACCTTTTATTTGGATAGCGTCATATTAGAAAAACGAGACTTAAACTCCTATAAGTACTGGAATCAAAGCAAAGGTGACCATAAACCACAAATTCCAGGATACTTCCCGGAAATGATGACCTTTCATCCATCACCCTGTTATGCCTGCCTTTGCTTAATGAGTGTTATTAGCTAGCATATGGGCTGCAGTATCCAGGTGCTACAGGGCAGGTGAAGGATAGAATTCCCTGGCTTCAGACCCTTGCAATTACTTTACCTTTTGTCCTGTTCTATATGCATGCCCACACTAACCATGGCTAATGTTATACCCCTGCCCTGATTTCACCTCTCTTTCTGCCATTAATAATAGATTCCTTTTCCCTTCTAGCTTTACAAATGGCAATGGGCATATTTTTCAAAGCTGCCCAGCTTTGTGTCAGAGAAGTAACATGTTGAACTGGTCATTAAACAGCACCACTGTGTCCCGATCCATTTGGATTAATGGGTAGCTGCTCGATTTCCAAACATACTCCATGCTGACCCAGAGTGGAAGGTGAGAGGCTATCGAGCTCTATAGCTGATGCTATTACAATAAAAAAATGAGAGAACTCTATCGATCACCACGTTCTGAAAGTTTTCCCCACAAAGCTGATTTCTTGGGTTTGTCTCCAGCGACAGTATCTGAATACATTGACAGGGCACTGACAAAGTTCGGTACAGTCAGATGTCATAAATGCCTATTTACTTTGGAAAATAAGCAACAGCTCCTTGTATTGGCATGAATACCAATACCTGCTTGTGCACTGGGTCCCAGCAAGTAAACTGTTAAAGGCACCTGGACTGACATACCTGTTTGCTGGAGGTTTTGAACCCTTTGTGTGATTATGTTTCAAAGCGAGGGGAAGAGGTGAGAAGAGCATATGTCAGCCATATTTCTGAGTGCCTAATCAGGAGATAACAGATGCTTTTCCAACCAGCTCCATATTGAGATGTTGCTAATATAAAAATTAGTAGTTTTTGGCTGCTGCCAGAATACAGGATTTATATGATCTCAGCCTGGTATCCCTGGAGAACTGGAATATAATCTCTCAACCAGTGAGAAGCTAATAAACCTCCAACTAGGGGACAAATTCAACTTTCAGCAAATTTTCAGTTCGCACTCCTTCATCAATAGAACACAATTATTCAGAAATACAAGTTCAAGGTGCTGTGAGATTCCCCCTCCTATTTTAGACTACTTCTTTATCCACAAAGTGTGCATGTCCTTTTTCTTCTGCTGCTCCCACTCTACCAGATTTAGCTTTTGTGAGTGGGTGTGACTCCATAAGGGATGTTCCACCTGCTTATAGCACATATCAATTTGGCCCTTTGACTTTGCTAAGTCCCAGAATCAGGAAGGTGGGAAGAAAAGATGCCCTGTTCAGCTGGAATTCAGCAAACCTAACACGCAGCTTTTTCCCTGTGCTTTATGATCTGACCACTTACAAATGTGTTAATTCACCTTAATTCCCCCCAAACACAATTCACAACTCTTCTGACTTAAATTTCACATTCACATCCAGATATGTAATGTGGATGGGTTGGGACTGTGAGCTGTTACTTTTTCTTTTTGCTCACATCAGTCATTAGTGTTGCATTCTATAGCAAATGTCCTTAACCAAACTAGCCTGCGTTGGCTGTTAAGAGATCTGATGCTTGTGGATATTAACATACTAACACTTGAAGTTCTTCATTCCTCTAAAGCAAAGAAATTATGATTATTATTATTTTATTATTAATTTGTGTTGTGCTACCAATATATTGGGCTTTGCTTTTTCTCCCAACTGGATAGAACCAGAAACAGTTGTGGCAAGATGCACAAGGCTGAAAGTTGAGTTACTTTTTTCACTAAACTGAGACCAAACAATTCATTTAACTGAAGATGCTGGTTTGACCCAGCATTCACACTGCAGAGATGAAAGGTGAATGCCTGCTTACTGAGCCACCCAGCCTCCCCCTCTCCTTTCCCCATTAGCAGCTGGGACCGGAGCATGCAAGTGTAAGAGGGTGAGCAGCTCTTTACAGCACCAGCTAAAATCACACATTTGATTTGTTCACTTTGATGGCGTATTCAGTCGTACACCGTTATCTTGCGAAGACTCTGATCTTCTTTGGCCACATGGCCCTTTAAATATCCCATTTCAAATAGGAAGTAAAAAGCGGTCTGGTGGAGTTCTTCTCTTCTTTAGGATCGAGCCTTTATTAAGGCTTTTCCTTCCGTGTATCTGTTACTTTCTTCCTTTCTGAAGGAGTCGGGTTGATTCAGTACTTTTGGGACTTGGTGACATTAATGTAGCTGTTTTATGTAACATGGAGTCATTATTAAAAGAATCCTAGATCATAAAAAGGTATAACAAGAGACAAGGAGGGTTTTTTTCCTCTTGAAGATAATAGCAGTCGTGCTGAAGAAGAGAAGGGCAAAGGTCAGAAAGCTGCTCCCTGATTGGTCGCTCGCATTCTGCATTGACATTTCTGCAGTTTCATCAGAAATTCTAAATAATCCATGTGAAAACTGAGGTTATTTACAGAAGATATAGATGCACTGCGTGAGCCTGTAAAATGCTGAAGACATAATCTTGGCTCTTGGTGCTTCCTTTTGTACAGCAATACCCCTGCTGCTGCTGCTGCTGCTGCTGTAGAGACATGCACAACTCACGAGTCAGTCCATGAAGCTGTGTGGATTGAGGTAGTGAAAAAATCCTAGAGTTTGGCAGTATTATGATGATGGCAATAAATATCTGCAGAGAGAAAGAGAGAGAGAGGATTCAGGTAGGCAGATGGCAAGTTCTAGTTAGTTCACCAGAGCTCTATGTATAAGAATGAGTGAATGGAGAATAAAATGGGGAGCCCAGTCTTGGAGACTTGGAATCCTACCGACACATTTTCCCTTGGTTAAAGAAATAGCAAACAAAACAAATCTACCTGGCTTCTTCATTAACTCAGTTTCCATTCCAGGAGAGGGCCGGTGGCTGGAGACTTCTGATTCCTTTACTTTACTCCATGTTTAATGACCCCTTTTTCTCTCTCTTTCCCTCATTTTATTCTGTATATTTAAGGGACTTCATTTTTTGTTTTTACTGATTTTTATCAAAAAAATCCCAGGTTTTACAATAACTATTGTTTGGTTTTTACCTATTTACTGCTGATTTTTTGGCCACTCAAGTGTATGAAAATACTCATTATGTTAAGAAAATCCAATATACTGAATTAGGTAAATGTGTTTATGTTAATAATAAATTAGTCTAAGTGTAAATGCAAGGCTGTCTGTTAAAGTAAGGCAATGTAGTGGAAGATACACACACGTGTGTACTGTTAATGTACAGTTCATAAAATAAACCACAGCATTAAACTGCTTTTACTTTCAGTACTCTTACTTTTCTCTATTTGTTGCTTTTTTCTGTCCTCATGTCCCCCAATTTTAACCCCCATATTTATCCAGAAAACTGTGATGTTAATTTTTTGCACCAATCTTTCACCCATTTTAAAATGTTTACAATAAGCGCTTATAAATTCCCAGAAATTTTTAAACAAGATAAAAACCGAAAATGAAGGGCTGTATAAACAGGCAAAGACCAGAGGAAACCTTCCCCTACTCTCCCTCGTGGGATAATGGAGGGATGACTGTTAGCAGAGACACAGTCAGAACATCCATCCTTCTCACTAGCTCCAAGCATATCCCCTTCTTGCTGAGATTGAATACACTGGGATAATGCAAAGGTTCAGATCAGTAGTGTGGCACAGGAACTTCATCACATCTCTGATTGCAGCATTGCTTCTCACACTGAAAAGTGTGATAAAATGTCTTAGTCCTCAGTGTATAAGCAGAAACCAGGTTGGTGGTGGCAGAGGAAGGAAAGATCACTTACAGCAGTGATCCCCAACTTTTTCATCTGGCAGGCGCCAGATGAAGGACCGTGGCCGTGGTGGAGCCGAATTTCTGCGGCATTTCAGCGGTGACGCCTCTCGATGATGTCTCTTGTTGGCGGCAAGTGGCATCATTGAGAGGCGTCGCCACCAAATTTGTGCGGCGTTTCGGCGACGACGCCTCTCGATGACGTCGCTTGTCGGCAGCAAGTGGTGTCATCGAGAGGCATTGCCACCGAATTTCTGTGGCGTTTCAGCAGCGACGCCTCTCGATGACGCCACTTGCCACTGACAAGTGACATCATCGAAAAATGTCACTGCCGAAACGCCGCAGAAATTCGGCAGCATTTCGGCAGATGCTCCACCGCCGGCCAGGACGCGGTCGCATTTAGATGCCCCCGCGGGCCACATTGGGGACCCCTGACTTACAGCTTACCCCAAGACGTACAGCCAGAGCCGTCCCTTTGGTAGGGCGAATCGAGTTGACTGCTCCGGGCCCCGCGCTTTGGGGGGCCCCACAGGCTGGTGTGATTGACGGGTGCGGTCAGTCATGGAAGAGAGGAATCCATCACTTCTGCCCCGGGGCCCCCCGCTCCAGGTCCTATGCTTTGGGGAGCCCCGCAGGCTGGTGCGATTGGCTGCCACGGTCAGTCCCAGAAGAGATGAATCTGTCACTTCCACCTCAGGCCCTGCACAACCCCCCACCCCACCCCCCAGGGACGACCCTGTGTACAGCGGATTGGTGTGTAAATGTCAATTTTCTGCACATAAGTTCCAATGTGATGTGGAATTTGCAGTATTGCCAACACGTTGGTTCCCTCCCCCCCCCCCCCCCCAAAATCTCAAGCTTGAAAAAGAAATTACATTTTGTATTCTTTCTATTTGTCTTCTGGTTTCTGACCTTTTATTACACACATTTTCAAGCTTTTCTCTACAACTGTGCAGTCTAAAAACTTCCTTTTCTGTTTTTAACAAAAGCTGAGATTCTGACATTGTCACGTGACTCCAGGAGCCAGGACTTTAAGAAAATCACCAAATATCACAAAACTTGCAATAAAACATTAAGAGTTGGTAACACCAAATTTGGGCATCCTGGTGAAGAGCCCATGTTTGAAACTCAGCCAGAGACCTCAAATTGGCTGTTAACCCTAGTTTGCAAAATAATAAGTCAATTCTCTAAAGCTAAGTGTTTACCGCCAATTGACATTTTGGTTATAAATGCCTCTTTTGAATTTGCTTTTAGACTTAACTTAGCCACAAGGTCACAGCTAGGGGGAAATTTTGGAAAACTTTTCAAAGCAGTTAATATAGACATTTTCTAACTATTTAAAGGGAACTACAAATGAATAAATAATTATGCTGTGTTTTAAACTCAGATACTTTAACTGAAAAATATTGTAGTTTAAAAAATATATAAGTTGTCCCACAATTCATTTTGCATGTCTTCACTGCAGCTGGCAGTTTGGAAAGTGAGTTATGAATCTGGGAAAGGTGCCACATAGCACTCTGTACCTTTAGAATTGTGTTTATCTACATATCTATTGCTGTGATGCACTGCAACAGAATAAATATAGCTGTAACAGTCTGTGATTAATGTGCATTAAAAAAGACTACAGTACATATTAAAAAGGTATTTAAAATCTTATAATACAATACTAAAGTTAACTAAGTAAGATATTTATGTGGCATCTTTCATTTCTGAAGAATCCCAAAGACTTGGCCAGATCCTTGGGTGATATAAATTGGTATAACTCCATTCACTTCAAAGGAGCTACACTGATTTACACCAGATGAGAACTTGGCCTATATATCCAACGTTTGATATAAATTTGTAGTGACTTGAGACTAGTCTGTAGAAAGATCTTACAAGTAAAAGAAAAATTCTAGATGACCAAGTATATCTATTTCTCTAGAACCTGTCTTATTTCAGAATCTCAGGGAAATAATATTGAGTTCCCCAAAAAAATGCAAATATGGAAAATATATCAAACTCTTCCTAAATACATATTTCTTTAATGGTCTGGTACAGCTACAAAAGCCTCACTAGCAGAGATGTGAAAATAATGGACTTTTCAGGTAAAACCAAAACCAATTTAAAAAAAATCTAGCAAATAAACTAACAAAAAACAATTGGATCAAACAAAATATTTTGTTTCAATTATGAGCATTTTTAACTTTACAAAATGTTTGTAAATGAAAGAAAATTTTTAAATGAAAAGTCATTTTGTATCAAAACATTCTGTTCTGAAAATGTCTGAACTAAAGATTTCAATATTTTGGGACTTTTTTTTTTGTTTGGTTGGTTTTTCGACCGAAACAATTTGGTGAACTTAATATGACTTTGCAAAATGTTTGTGTTGCCAAATCTGTGTTTTATGCCAACAAAAGTTTTGGTTGAAAAATTTAGCCCAGCACTACTGACATGTAAACAATATACATTTTACAGCCTTCCATACAAAGGTCTAATAACATTATGCTGAGACATATGCTCACAAATGGTAGCAGAGTCAGGCTGACATCCTGTCCTTGATTTACCATGTTGGGTCATTTTGTATCATCATGTGTTAGTGCCAAGTTGTCACCCTTGCCTACGAATGTCCTGCCTTTTGTCAATTTGTGTCACATCCTGCACATTATCGCTGTGTTGATTTTGTTGCTTAAAGCTATAACGGACTGGTCTCCTTTCCTTTTAGATATTAATGGTCACAGTGAGACTGCTGGGCCTTTCAATTACTGTGCAGTGAATCCCTTAATCTCTTTAAGTAGCTACACTTTTCTCATCTCCTCATGGTCATTACCTCACATAACATCTATATCCTAATCCTAATCTGGGGTTGACGGGTAAATAGTGAATGTTGTACTTTTATATGATTCTGCTGAGCAACTCCAGAGGAAGCCACAAAAAAAGAGGGCACTGCTCTGGTCAGTGGCTTTAGTCATGCTCCTTTGTAAGACCTAAGCGTGTTCTCTGTCAGTGAGAAATCATGCAGGCCAGGGTGATGAGCAGAATGTACAAGAAATGGTATTGTACTGGCAAGGGGCATTAGTCAAGTCTCTGCTCTGCTACATACTTCTTATGTGGCCTTGGGCGAGTCACTTATTCTCTCTTTGCCTCACTTCCACATCTGTAAAATGGAACTAATTGTACAGCCCCACCTCACAGGGATGGTGTGAGAATAAATATATTAAACATTAGGAGGTACTCAGATACCATGGCAATGGTGGGTCACATAAGTACCTTAGACTAGAATAGAGATGGGATTAAGTACATGGTTAACTGTTGTGCTTGACTGGGATGTAGCAGGGCCCCTTTTCTCCTGTCTCTGCTGCGTTAACAAACCACTGAGACCCTGGGGCTCAGCAATCACCGGTTCAGTTTATTTACAACGTGTGCTCCCACCACCTTCTCACCATATACAGCTTGGGCTTTTAGCCTTCAGGACTTCTCAGCGTCTGCACCCACGAGGGAAGCGCTACCACTCTCCTTCCACTCTCTGGCTCCCCCCACTGGCTGCCTTCCTCTGGGCCTGTATGTAGCCCCAGGCTAATTAGGCTGGCAGCTGTTTCCCATTCGCCAATCTTGTGCAGGTTTCTCTAGCCAGCTCCAATTTACCTCCCTTAATTGGAGCTGGCGTGACAGAGGGCTGACTCAGGAACCGCCAGGTTCATCTTTCCCCATCCTTTCGTCCCTCTACTGGTGGGGCACTATGGGGAGTTCTCCCTCCTCCTTCGTGTGACCACGGGGATCCTCCTTGTAGGGTCATTTATCCCCCACCCTCAGAAATTACACTGTGTGTGTAGGGTGGATGCCCCCATAGCTCCACTGCAACGCACAGGTCCTCACACCATTTGCACCCCCAAGTGTGTCTCCCCTCCTTTTCCCCCTTCCCTTCTGGCAGGGGTTCGGGGTTGGTCCCTACTTCCCTCTGGACACCCAGGGCTTCAGGTTCCACAAACCCACCAAGCAGGGCCTGGGTCTCTTCTCCTGGGGGTTGCCTTGTAGAGAGCTCCGTTTGGCCTTTCTCCTCTGCTAAGGGCCCTGGGACAGATGTCTCCTCCATCCCTCCTTCCTCACTTCCTTCCCGACTTGGGCTCTGTTGTCTAAGGCTTTTCACTGCAATCTCCTGAGGACATTGGTCTCCCTCCTTACTGGGGCTTCGTGGTTTAGGCATTTCCACTCCCTTCTTCGGGGGACCTCCCCTTTTCCCCACCATAGTCTTCCTCCCACCACCTCCTTTCCCTCCTGGGAAGGGGTACTAGTCCATGCCCAACACCAGTGGATAAGGCAGCCCCTCCACTACCATGACCCGTTTTCAACGAAACCTGCCCCAGACCATGAGGGGCACCTGGGCCATAGGACACTGTCTCTTATCCCCGTGGACACATTTGAGGTTCATCTTGGCTCTAGAAATCATCCAGTGCGGCTTTATCAGTGCACTCTGGACAAGAGAGTAGGCTGAGGCCGTATCTACCAGGCCCCTCTGGGGTTTCCTCCCCACCATCACCGGAACTGTGGACAGATTCTTCCCCTTCCCCTGCCCTCCAGCGTTAGTCTGGCCGCAAAACTCGGCACAGTCACACTCCATGTATGGGCTCTCCCCCTTTTTATGTCCCAGTTGCCCACACTGCCAAGAAATGATCGGTCGGGCACCTGGGGGAGATCCTAGGGTGTCTTCCCTTTTCCTTTCTGGGCCCTTTCCGGGCGGGAGTTCTCTGGGCTTTCTCCCGGACTCCAGGTCTTTATATGGCCATCCCTCTTTCCTGGGAAAGTCTGCCTCCGGATACTCCTCTGTCAGTGTCACAGCCCCCTCCACTGTACTTGGTTGATGCTGCCTAACCCATACTTGTATGTTCTCGGGAAGGCCTTGTAGAAACTGTTCTTCGAGTGTCCATTCCATTGTAGGTATGTGTGCTCACCACATTCACTGGTGCCAGAAGTTTTTCCCTCAGCCGTATCTGTAGGGGACTGTCTCTGGCGCATATGCCGCTCCCCCCACCCTCAGTTCCTTCTTACCGCCAGTGATGGTGCTGGAACGTCTCGTTGCCTTGGCAAGCTTACTTCTTCTCAACTGCTAGTTGTGAACTTTGTTGTAAATACTTGTTAGAAACTTGTTAGTTCTTAGTTCCCTTAGTGTAGTTTAGTCAGGGCCATCCTTAGGCATACGCAGAATACGCAGCTGCATAGGACACCACGTAATTTGAGGCACCAAATTTTGTGGCGCCCTAGGCAGCTACATGTTGCGTATGCAGCCCTGGCTCCAGCAGCTGGCTCCAGCAGCCAGCCCCATCCCCCGGCCAGGCTCTGGGCCTATATGTATCCCCAGACTAATTAGGCTGGCAGCTGTTCCCATTTGCCAGTCTGGTGCAGGTTTCTCTAGCCAGCTCCAATTTACCTCCCTTAATTGGAGCTGGCGTGACAGAGGGCTGTTTTAGGAGTTCCTGCCTAGCACCTTGTCACATGGGGACATAATATGTTAGAACCATAGAGATGTAGGGCTAGAAGGGACCTTGAGAAGTCATCTAATCCAGTCCCTTGCACTGAGGCAGGACCATCCCTGACAGGTATTTGTCTAACCCATTCTTAAAAACCTCCAATGCTAGGGATTCCACAGCCTCCTTGAAAGGCTGTTCCAGATCTTAACTACCCATACAGTTAGAAAGTTTTTCCTAATATCGAGAGTAGATCTCCCTTGTTGCAGATTAAGCCCATTATGGCTTGTCCTACCTTCAATGGACATGGAAAGCAATTGATCACAGTCCTCTTTATATCATCCCTTAACATAAATGAAGATTCCCTCCTTCCCCCAGCTTCTTTTCTCAAGACTAAATATGCCCTTTTTTTTTAACTTTTCCTCATACATCAAGTTTTCTAAACCTTTTGTCATTTTTGTTGCTTTCCTCGAGAATCTCTCCAATTTGTCCACGTTTCCTAAAGTGTGACACCCAGAGGTGGACACAATATTCCATCTGTGACCTCACCAGTGCTAAATGGCAGGAGGGATAGCTCAGTGGTTTGAGCATTGGCCTGCTAAACCCAGGGTTGTGAGTTCAATCCTTGAGGAGACCACTTAGGGATCTGGGGCAAAAATTGGTCCTGCTAGTGAAGGCAGGGGGCTGGACTCAATGACCTTTTGAGGTCCCTTCCAGTTCTAGGAGATTGGTATATCTCCAATTATATATATATATATATATAAATAGAGAGGGACAATTCTCATGCTTCTTACATGTGACAATCATGTTAATATACCACAGAATGCCTTTTTTTGCAACTGCATCACATTGTTGACTCATTCAATTTGTGATCCACTGTAACCCCCAGATCTTCATGTAGTGTGTAGGTGATAGTCTGTTTCCAATGAGCTCCTTCAACATTTGGCCTTAGCACTCGTACCTACAGGTCTGATCTACAGGTATATAAGAGCACAAGAAGAAGAAAATTTGGCTACTCAATTTCAAATGACTGCACGAGAATCCTAACAAGATCATTTCACTTTTAAGGGAAAAAAATACTTTTTTTCATGCATTTTATTGATTTTCAATATTGTACAAACCCAAGTCGTGTAAAGCAATAATACAGAAAAAGATACAGCCATTGGAAAAACAATTACGGATCAAATGCCCAGTTCTTTTAATCAAACTGTACAACCAAACTGCTCTTACTAGTCTAAGGAATATAAATTATACAGACTAATGAGGTAGAAACTGGGATGTAAAAATTACCATTTAGATGTCCTGATTTAATGTTGTGTTGTAGTAACTTTCCTCCTGGAGATTCTGATATTCTCTATTTATTTCTCCTAAGTAATCACTATCTGAGTACCTCTACCAATGTGTCGTCCTCACATATTTCTGATGTCACAATATTGTCATGGAGCAGCAGATGAAACAATCCATGTGATACCTGTCAGGTTCCCAGGTCTACTGGAGGGTAGAGAGTGACATTTTACAGAAGGCTTGATTAAATATAGCAGTATCTTGCTATATGTTGCACTTTATAGCCGGCACAGAAGATTTATATATTTCCCACTTTTCAGAGAAGATTTAATCCCAGGATACAATAATGAGGCTTCACTGGCTGAGTAAAGTAAGGCCCTGTACTCAAACTCAATGACATGTCTGTCTGTCTGTCATAGTGGGGCAAGGGCCTAGCGGAGAGCAAAGCTCATCTTACATAAGCAATGATATATGCGAGTCTCTAGTATTACTAAGAAGTTGTTATTTTTACCAAGTATACTATTGTACATTTACTATAACATTATGAATTGTCATAAATAAACTGTGGTTATCAAAATAAATTAACAAAATGCATTTTGTGATGCATTATTAGGCTTTTTTATATAATGTTTGTCTGCATACTTGCTAATCTGATAAATTCAGTAATTCACAATAGTCTCCTCATCACTAGTATGAATTACTGAGGTACACTATAAAAATATGGGATTCAACAATCGGAGGCTTCTGAGTGTTGAAACTAGGCCACCAAGAATCCATTTAAATGAAAGGTACCTGGATTGGCTTGGAAAAGCTTGAAATAGCATCCCGTTGAATCTGTGTCAGATGGTGACTGTGTCATCAAGCTCATAGGAATCACCATTTGGAAGCATAAGGAATTATGCTAGTTTAACATACAGAGTTTGGGGTTTGCATTCTTGCCAGAGTCACATCTTCTGCAATTTCATAAGGTTCCCATAATGAACTACATTAAACTGGTGGTTAAAAACAACCAAAGCCAGCAAGTATTAAGTTAAAATAGAGGATTTATCCTTTCCCTGCCCCTGTGAACCTATGTGTATTTTCAAGGTGTGTCAAATTCACCCAGTGTTCTGAGACCTCTCTAATACCTACGCACAATGGGTGATAGTATCATTGTGTCTGAGTTGGTAGTCAGAGGACTCTCCCTCCCTCCAGTGGCCACTCTTCTGCACTGAGAAATGATGGCTCCATTGGTGAGCTGCGCAGTTGGAGACGTTCTCTGTGTTTAAAGGAGTGGGTATCAGGCATCTGTGCCATTAAATACTAAGCTCTAACGATACTGGTTGTCTTCTTTTCTCTTATTTGAAGTTGTTTTATATAGTCAAACAAGTGTAATCTGGGAACATTCCTGCCCTGAGAACGTTTGTTTTAAACATACATGCCATTTCAGAAAAGTGGAGAAGGGCAATAACATTTGGTTGCATATTTTTCCTCAGCTTGTAATGCTCTTGCTAGACTAGTTTTTTAGTTGCAGTCAGACAACACGGTAATCCAGGCTTGTAGCATGGGTGTTTTGGGGGATTTCCAATATGGATGTTTTCTAACCTGTCAGTCAGCCATTGGGGTGAAGGGATGAGGTCTAAATACAACCAACTGGCTTGCTGCGTTTCCCACACACGCACACACATGGACCCCTAGGCCATTCTTGATGGCATCTGCACCCTCCAGTGCCTCCACGGTTATTTCCAACAAAAAAGAAAACACAGATTAAAACTTCCACCATCTCTCTCTTTTGAAACAAAAGCATAATGAAAGGGTTGGCATGCCCCCAGAGTCCTCTGTGATTAGTTGTAATTCTTGGTGGGGTGTGACATGCTCATCCTCCTGAATTAGTGCAGGGCACAAGGAATTTAGCACGGTGCTAATTATGATCAGATGAAAACAAGCATCCTCAGTATGTGGGCATGCAGCAAGACAAAACAGATGCCTAAGCTTTTCAGAGCAGTGCTCCACAATATGAGCTGCCAGACAGCCCTATGCACAAAGACAGCTGCGGGTGGGTTTTCTGCATGTCAGACTCCAGTGGGCAGAGCAGACATGGGAGAGAGACAGAAGCGTATCTGGGCAACCATGTACCTTTCTTCCATCTCTCTCTTACCTATTTCTCTTGTAGTCACAGGATGTCTGTGGTCCATTTTCTCTCTGCACTACAATATCCAGATCTTCATTTTATTTTCAATTACAAATGGTTAGACATTGCTATATGCCTAAATTTAACTAAGTAAGACCCTGTGGTGAAGTCAGAAGTCTTGGGGCACCAGAGAGGGAGAAACCCCTTCTCATGAAGAAACATGCTCTTCAGCAGCTACAGTGGCAGTGAGGACTCAGACCCAAGGTTCCCTTCAGCAAGCCTGAGGGCAAGAGGCAGGCTCAAGCAATTCTTTACCTCCCAGATTAAACAGTGATGAGGAAGAGGAAGATCAGCTGCAACCCCGCCCCCCCCCAAAACACACACACACAATACTGATGCCTCGTCCCTTCCCCCCACACCACCCTTGCCAGAAAGAGAGAAAGATGCAGGGGCAGTCAGGTCTGCCTGTGGAAGGCTGCTGGAGACAAGTATATACCCCAGAAAGAGCCAGCACTACTACTCCTTCCCTCCCACCCAGGAGCAGAGAGAGCAGAGGCCATTTCCCTATGCTCTTTGTCCTTTCACTGAGCTGTGCTTCTGGCAGGGTTATTGCTCAGTCACCCCTTAGATCTGCGGTGGGAGGCAAGAGGAATGTATGTTGCCATTAGGGTGACCAGATGTCCCGATTTTATAGGGACAGTCCCGATATTTGGGGCTTTTTTATATATAGGCACCTATTACCCCCCACTCCCTGTCCCGATTTTCACACTTGCTATCTAGTCACCCTAGTTGCCATGCAAGGGATAGGTACAATGTGAAGGGGTCCCTGCCACCTCCCCCTACAGTGACGATCTATTTGAAGACAAGATGTCTGAATTAACAGAAAAATAATATTGAGAGTGCTGGCCCCTTCAGGAGCGAGGCGGATGGAATGTTGGTGCTGGAAGGTTCCACGGCAGTTGGAATGACAGTTGGAGAGAGTGGGAAAGAGCAGAGTATAATCAAGACTCTTGTGTCTCAACGCCAGACCTGAGGAAAAACAGGATTTACTCCCCATAATTCCCTGGAGACGGGGAACGGGATTTACCCCCGTAATCTCACTGCCCTTCCCTCACCACAGATATGGGGGAAGGGATTATAATACTTTATAATCTGTCAGAGATGTGAGGATGATTCACCCCTGTTCCATTAGTCTGCCAGAGATGGGGGAAGTTACCAGAACCAAGGCGGGATTGACCTCCCATAGTCTGCCAGAAATATGAGGGAACAGCCCCCTCAGTAATCTGTCAGAAATGGGGATGATTTATTCCTCCCTTCAATCTAATCTGCCAGGGCGTGTGATGATTTATTCTTCTCTCAATAATCTGACAGGGACAATATGATTATCCTCCCCCCCACCCCAGTCTCCAATATATTCTGGATACTGAGGGGATTTATCCCCAAGTTATCTGCCAGACACAGAGGAATTAATCCTCTTCCCAGTAATATGCCCCCAAATGGACAGATTTAGTCTTCGCTCACTCTAGCTCCCTACAGAAAATCTGTCAGATATGGGGGGATTTAGTCTTTTCCCAGTTGATAGAGGTGTACTGATTTACCCCTCATGCCACAAGGTCTGCTAGCGCTTGCAAGTTAACCCTCCTTTGTAGCATTAGTACAAAGGGGCAATTTCACACCATTTAAGGTTGTGGAGGCATTTGAAGCTGTTTATCCTCTCTCCTTGCAAAGGGATTTATCCCTGCAGAGGAGCATCTGGAGGCAAAGGGAACACGCAAGGGACAATGAAATTTCAGAGTAATGACTATGAGAAAGTACCAGAAAAGGCAACAATGGAGGATAACAAACACAGTGATTCAATGTATCCAGAACACAAAGCCCTTGGAAGAAGGTATTTCTTAAGGGAATATTCAGGGGTTAAAGTTAGAGAGTCAGAAAGTTGGGAAAATGCATTTTTTTCTAAATTGATTATTTAAAGATATTAATAAGAACTATTAATATTAAATTCTATTGTGGCAGTGCTCAAGGATTCTGAACCACAATTAGGGCCCCATGGTACTAGGTGCTGTACAAACAAGTAACAAAAAGAATCCCTGCCCCACAGAGCTAAGATTTAAACCATGTGCAGCAGTGATGAGGTAGTGAAAAGGCTGGAAGGACAAGTAACTCTAGAGAGGTACAGTAGCAAATTAAATTTGAAAAAGGGATTTAGGAGAGATCACAAGGGTAATGATTTTGTTACAGTGGGTGAAAGGAACTAAGGCCTGGTCTACACTGGGGGGAAAGGGGGAATCGATCTAAGTTATGCAACTTCAGCTATGTGACTAATGTAGCTGAAGTCGATGGACTTAGACCTACTCACTGCGGTGTCTTCACTGCAGTGCGTTGACTGCTGCTGCTCCCCCATCAACTCTGCCTGTTCCTCTCGTGGCGGTGGAGTACAGGAGTCGACGGGAGAGCGCTCGAGGGTTGATTTATCATGTCTAGTCTAGACACGATAAATCGATCCCTGCTGGAACGATCGCTGCCAGCCGATCCAGCTGGTAGTGTAGACATACCCTAAGATTTCACCAACCATTTTGCAAGTACTATCATATCCCTGCCCCATAACTCTGATAATCACTCTGCACCTGTCATTTCCAAGCTAGCTATGGCCCACAGAGAAACATACTATTCACTTCTCACTACCATATCTGTGCTCCATAACCTTGACCTGCAGACTGGCAATCTACTCCTCTTGCTGACTGCCCCACCAGAGCTCTGAAACCCTGAGCTATAGACTGGTGCCATTTTCTTCTTACCCCTTGGTGCCCTATAAACCTGGCCTGCATATTAGCACAGTGTTGCTTCCTACTTTTTCGTTTCTATTTGAATGTACATATCCAGGAAGTTACTGAGTCCTGGAAACTGAAGTTCTTTGTTTTCTGACTGAAGTGATGTAGCATGGCATTGACAGTGCCTGATTTCGCTATGCACTGTCCTGACAATGTTCTTCATCATTTTACTGGGGGAAACACCAATAATGCAATGAATCTGGTCTTGTTGACCATCTGTTGCAACAATGGTACTAGTCATGCCAGTCATTCTGTTGGGTTAATGATACGGACACCTGACTACCATCAGTTTTTTATCTGTGCACTAACAGTTTGAACTAGTGAGCTGTGAAATGAATTAATCATATTCTGTATTTTTTTAATACTGGTGTTGAAAGAAGATAGTCTGGCAGAAATTCTGCCTCTATTTTTGTCACTTCTGGTTGGGGCTCTTCGTGCAAGTTAACTTGTGCTTGTGTGTACCTGGTTGGGTGCCTCATCTCTGAGGCAAGGACTTAAGGATCATGGTCTTTCTTGGTGTGGGATTTGTGGTATTTACCCACCATGTTGGCTAACCTTGTTTTTCCTGATATAATTATTCTCACATTATTATTTAGAAACTCCATCGTGGATGTACATGGCATTTTGCAAGTAAACGAGACACAACTTCACACAGAGATAAAACCAGTAAATATATCCTAACATAGGGAAGGGAGAGCAGGGGGACTGACAAAATGGGTAGAAGGAAAACATTATTTCATGAGTAATATTTCTTTTGTTATGTTTCTGGGTGGGGAAGAAAGGGTTTATCAAGTTAAGTCCTGCTCATGTGAGATTGGCAGTGAGGAGCCCCAGAGCAGAGAGGGTCCCACCCCTTCTACCTCTTTTGAATGCAGCTGCATTGTCACATCACACCTCTCATTGAGTGATTCTTTAAGCCTCCTAAATTCTACATTAAATGGTGCTGGAGAATGATGCTCTTCACTCACACAGGCCAGATGTTGGGGAGACTAAGACTGGCCTTGAACCCCCATCATTCTTTTAACTCTACAATTCACTTGTTCTCCCAACTCGCATGTCTAGTGTCCCTTGTGGCAAACAAGAAACAGGACTCATCTGTAATGGCTATAAAGGGAGGGATAGCTTAGTGATTTGAGCATTGGCCTGCTAAACCCAGGGTTGTGAGTTCAATCCTTGAGGGGGCCACTTAGGGCTCTGGGGCAAAATCAGTACTTGGTCCTGCTAGTGAAGGCAGGGGGCTGGACTCAATGTCCCTTCCAGTTCTAGGAGATCTCCGTTATTAAAAAGTAAGGCCCTAGGACTGTTATCTGTGCTTAGTGCCAATACAGATGATTCTTATTGAGGTAACTGAGTAAAGAGAGACCTCCCCCCAAGATTTTCTCTTGCTCTGAGACAAACTAAACACAGCCTGAATTGCCTTCCTAAGTCCTTGTCTAAACTACACAATCTTGGAAAAGACATTGCATAAACATGTCAGTTTTAACTTTGATTTGTCATAAGGTAAGAATTAGATAACTAGATTTATGGTCTGATTTTGAGAGTGACACTGCCAGTGTATTCTTTCCATGCATTATCCCAATTTCTTCAGATATCTCGACACGCTTTTTTTTTTTAATTTGCAGGTGCTGATCTGGAGAATCTATACCAACTCTCTCTTGGCTGGATAGGAACCAGAGTCCTTGCTCCAGAGTCCTTGCTCCAGTGCCCTGGTCTTACCACATTATTGTCACATTTGCTTGCTGAGGTAGGGAAATCTTCCTCTGTGACCTACATGCCTTAAGCCTTGTAAAAATGATTTTTATGTTGATAACCCTCCCAGGGCATGTAATGTCAATAATACACAATCAGAGAAATGCACATATAGGTAGAACGGCCATGCTCATTTCAAGGAATTGTTTGTTGCATTTATACTGTATGCTGGTTAACAACATCAATGTTTGTCTCCTGATTATATCTCTTTACAAGCACCATTTGCATAAGGTACCTCTAAGCACCTAACGTACCACATCCTCATCTCAGTTGGATAGGAGTCTTAATTCTCCATGCTTTGACTGTGATAAAATTAGTGTAAAGTTTTCTTGAAGAAGATCTTCCTTGAGATGATGTTTCTTTTTCCTGGTGTCTTCCAGGTGAGATCTTGTCAGGGTCTAGCTGTGTGGAGTGGTGAGTAACTTTAAAGTCTCCACTATTTCCTTATTCACTATAGCATTGTCTGGTAGTTCCTGGCCTTAGAGGATGGCCAAATGATTGTTGCCCCTTTACTTTATTTGAAGTTGGAAAGCTGAACCTTCCCATCTCTGTCACAATCTAAGTGCCAACGGGGAGAGGTGAGAAAGAGAGAACAGGGCTTCCAGTCTGTTTAATTTTTGCATGTGGATTGTTGGAATTAAATCATTTCTGAACAGGCCATTTAATACTTGGATATTCACAAAGGTTATGATAACTGAGGCACTTGACAGAAGGAAAGTATTCCCAAACATGAGAAAATATGACCCTTCCCTTTATTTGCGGTTTCACTGCTTGTGGGACCTCTCCACTTGGTCACTTGAGCTCAGCTCTGAAATAGAGAGGGTTCCATCATCGGAATGTCTGAGTAGAAACATCCTGGTAATATTTTACCTTGTCTTTAATTATAGCACTCTCACCATGCTGAGAGCACAAATTCTTTCTTTCTTAAAATTTAATTCTCATAAGTTTCATTGTGGGCTCCCTGGAACTAGAGAACTGCTAACTGAAGAGGTGATTCATAGAAATAAGAAAGCAGTAACCAGCAAGGTTTGTAATCAGCAAGTTTTTTTATCTAGCTGAAGTAAAGCTTTATATCTATAAATCAGAACGAGTTACCATAAGCAAAAACAAGCATGACAAAAAAGATGCAAACTGGTATACATTCCAATCTTCAGAATTAGACTTGTCTTTTCACAGGCAGCTTTTCCTGTTTGGTTCCCCAATAGCCATTCTTCTCTCTAGTCTACCTAGGGTCTTACACTACACTTATTAACATGGGATATGATTACCTATAACCTGTCTCCTCAGCACTTGTGCAAGGACGGAGGAAAGGGAAGTTGGAATTAACCTCTTACTTATTGGAGACCTGGTATTACACCCTGTTACAGAAAAGGGCTTTATTAAAAGCTATAGCCATCTATGAGAGGGAGAGTCATGGCCAAGGCATGCTCATAGGTGGATTCTTCTACTGGGGCTGAGCTTCGTGGGTCCTAGGTAAGCAGCTGTCAGCAGGCTGCCAAGTGGAGGGTTGGAGCATGGCTGCTCCTGTGTACCCAGGTTTGAGGCCATAGGGTCATGACATCACCTCCCTTGCCTTGGGGTGCCCTCTGGGCAACATGGGGCCAGGCTTCTCGGGATGGCTCCTATGGAAGGCCCAAACCAGGACAGGACCATGAACATTCTCAGCTGGCTTCCTACTGTGCTCCTTTGGGATATAACCTTCCCTCTTAATCGGGTACCACAATTTACCCCACTAGACCTTGGAATCAAGGACTTTGTTGACAATGTATTCCTCCTCACCTTGCATTTGCACTGGTGAGGGCAGTGATTGGGCTGTATGGGTTAATGTGCTTTCAGTGTAGGGTTTTAGGACTGAGACGTGGAACACAGGATGGACTCTAGGGGATCAAGGGAGCTGGGTTTCAAAGCTGACTAGGTTGATTTGTCACCAAATCTGGTGTGGGCCAAGGACCAGTAGTCTAGTTTCCGAGAGGCTCTGTCTGTGCAGAAGTGTTCTGTAGAAAGCCATACCTTTTGTCCTACAGAGTAGGTGGGGGCCTTGTTGCCTATGTTGGTCTGCATGCCTTTTGTAATCCTCCTTTGCCTTCTCAAGATGTCCCCTCACCTCCTCCTGGATGTGATGGATGTATTGTACTAGGACCAATACCGATGGGTTCATGGAGGATGTCAGTAGCTGTGGGTGAAATTGGGCGTGGTACCCATAGTCAACAAAAAAGAGGCTGTGGCCTATGGATACATGGTCTACATTATTGTACAAGAACTCGGCATGTGGTAATAGTGTCGACCAGTTGTCCTAGTGGTAGTTGGTGTAGCATCGTAAATACTGCTCTTGGATCTGGTTGATTCATTTGACTGAGGATGGTAGGCAGAGGACAGGTGCTTGTAGATTCCTAATAGACGTAGGGCCTCCTGCCAGAAGCAGGCAGTGAACCGGGGCCCCCGTCAGAAGTGACATGAGCTGGGAGGCAATGAAGATGGACTACATTGTTTATCCAGAGCCATGTGGCTTCTCCTGCAGAGGAAGTGAAGAGGGCTATTTTTGTAAAGCGATCCACCACTGTCAGGATTGTCCTGAAACTGCTGGATTCTGGTAGTTTTACCACAAAGTCCAAGGACCAAGATAGGGTTACCAGAGATTGGAGGAGACTGCAGGGCTTCTGGCGGGGGATTTTGATGCGGCACACAGCTGGCAGGAAGCAACAAAGGTCTCTATTGTGGGGCACATGCAGAAGTATTTGGACATTAATTGTTGGGTTTTATATCGGCCCATGTCCTGAAGAACCGCCACTCTCGCATGTCCGGAGGGAACACAGAAATGGTCCCTTATGAATGTGATCCCCACCCGGCTGTTGTGTGGTTCTCAATCAATAATTGCCACCTCATCTGGTGGAATTCCAGAGACAGAGGCAGAGCAGATGAGCATCAGCGGGTATTGGAGGGGGGTTGCATTCCAGACTGGGGCCTCATGATTCAGAGCCATAACTTCAGGACAAGGCGTCAGTTTTGCCATTTCTAGTTCTAAGGCGGTAGGTCAAGGTAGTTGAACTAGGAGAAGAATCGGGCTTACTGAAGCTGTCTGTTGGTTTAGGGTTTTGGCCCTGCACAGGTACTGCAGGATCTTGTGATCAGTAAATACCTGGACCAGATGATAGGCCCTTTCCAAGTCATGTGGCCACTCTTCAAAGGCAGTCTTAATTGGCAATAGCTCTTTGTCCAAGACCTCATAGTTTCACTCAGCAGAGGCAAGTTTCCTCGAGTAGTAGGCAGTGGGGTGCAGTATTTGCTTGAATCCATGCCTCTGGGAGAGGACCGCCCAACCACTCTGCTTGAAGCATCAGGTTCCACAATGAAAACTTGTGCCATGTCCAGGTGGGCCAATACTGGAGCAGTGATGAAGGTGAGCATTAGCAGTTCAAATGTGTGCTGGGTCTCGGGCAACCACTGGAAGAGGTCATTCTTCCAGAGTGGGACAGTGAGGTACTTGGCATGTTTTAGATGAACCTCTGGTAAAAGTTTGCAAAGCCTACAAAACATTGCAGGTTGTGCACATTGCAGGGAGTTGCCCAGTTGCAGACAGCCTGGACCTTGTACTGATTCATCTTGATTCCTTCCAGGGACAGGATGGAACCCAGAAACTCAGTTGAGGTCTGTTCAATCGTGCACTTTTCAAGTTTAGAGTAGAGACCATATTGTTGTGGTCTCTCCAGGACTATGCGGATGTGAGTAATGTGTGTTGGTCCAGATTGTCTGAGAAGATCAATATATTGTCTAAATCAGTGGTTCTCAAATTTTTTTTTTCACGAAACACTTGAAAATGTACTGAGGGTCTTGGCAGACCACTTAATGATCTTTTCAAATGTTGTTTGTACTGTTAGCTAACTATTGTAAAGTGCTTTGGATAAAAGCGCAATATAAAAAAAAAACCTTAATAATAATAAACTTTTTTTGTTCTACAAATAAAAGCACACAACTCATATTTTAATATCAGTAGTCTTACCTTTGTAATACAATGGATGTGCTGGGGCTGGGAAGGAGGGGGATCTCTCCCTCTCTCTCCTGCTGCGGCAACTCCCGAGCTGGGACTGGGAAGGAGGGGGGTCTCTCCCCCACCACAGCAGCCACATAGCTGAGGCTGGGAAGGAGGGCTGTCTCTCCCTGCCAGCTGCAGCCTAGAGCTGGGAAAAGTCACCTCTTTCTCTGGCCATCGCAGCCCTGCACGTCCCAAATTCCTCCCACCCCCTCTTCTCAGTCAACTGCCTCCTCCCACCTACCCCTTATTCCCCCCAAGGCCACCACCTCACCTTATATGTGCATTTTCTCCAGGGTCCAGGCACTTCATTAGTGGAGCCACACCTGCGCGGATCCACTAGTTAGGTGGATGGCCCTTCATTCTCTCGTGTGTGGCCGCCCAGGTGTGCACCTTAGAGGGAACTATCCGTGGACCACCTGAATGGAACTTGCAGGCCACTGGTGGTCCACGGACCACAGTTTGAAAACCTCTGGTCTAATATATCACTACAAACTGCTCCAATAGGTCTTGTAGCTCATTGTTAATTACGTGCTGGACTATTGCGGGGCATTAGGCAATCCAAATGGCATGTCTAAATATTCAGAGTAGCCATACCGGGTCCAAAAGGCAGTCTTCCATTCTGTGACACTGACAGGCCATGCACCAGTGCATTCCAGATTCTCAGGACAATTCACTTCCATGTGAATATCAAAGAAGATGTTGATTGTATTGTTTTCATCTGTCTATATGCTGTAGTTTTCTATTACATTACTTCTACATTATGTATATCCTGTAATTAAATAACCCTAGATCAAAGGTATGTTAACGTAAGATTGTGGTCAGGTGTTAAAACTTCATGAAAGCTAATGAAAGATTGTTGTTTGCTATTACATTACCTTTTACACTGTGACTATCCCTGTCACTAAACTCATCAAACATGAATGGAACCTTAGAAATGCTAACAAAGGACTTAATGGCTGTAACAGAAAATGCTAATTTCAAAGCAAGGAGTCATGGAGGAGTAAAAACACTTATCAGATTGCTTTCTGTGTGGAGAAGCTATAAATATGGATTCATGGAATGATCCTGCATCTCTGGACTGTTTAGATTCCAGCAGGGTGGAAATACTGAGTGAGTGAACAGAGATCCCCAGAGTTATCCTGGGTAACCCTGAAGACTTTTGGAGATTGGCAGATTACTGAATCTCTGCTAACATTTGGATTTACAAACTTTGACTCACCTATTAATATATTTTACTTGCTTTAACCTCTCAATAACTCTCATATCTTTTTCTTAGCTAATAAATCTTTAGTTAGTTTACTAGAGAATTGGCTACCAATATTGTTTTTGGTGTAGGATGCAGAGTATCAGTTGATTTGGGATAAGTGACTGATCCTTTGGGATTGGGAGTAACCTAATGTGATGTGATTTTTGGTTTATATAACCTTTTATTACAACATCCAGTTTGTCTGGGTGGCAAGATAAGCTAGAGAGCCTAAGGGGACTGTCTGTGACTTTGTGATAATACTGGCGCCAGGGGCGGCTCTAGCCATTTCGCACGCCGCGGGGGACGCTCTGCCGGTTGCCTGTCCTGCGGCTCTGGTGGACCTCCTGCGAGGTCCACTGGAGCCGCGGGACCAGCGGACCCTCCGCAGGCACGTCTGCAGGAGGTCCACCGGAGCCGCCTGCCGCCCTCGCGGCACCGGCAGAGCGCCCCCCACGGCATGCCGCCCCAAGCATGCGCTTGGTGCGCTGGGGCCTGGAGCTGCCCCTGACTGGCACAGTGGTCCAGGAGTGCACATTTGTTACTGGCTTGGTAAAATCTAATTATAGAATATACCACCAATTTGGGGTGTTTGTCCTGTTTTCTGACAGTCTGACCTGAGTTTGGCACTCATAGCTGTGAGCCACTCCAGATAGTGTGACACTTTCGTTCCCCTCTCAGATATGAACGAGATTGTAAGCTCCCCAGAAATCCAGTTTAGTGTATATGTGAGCAGCATCACGCGGTCCAACAACACAGGGATTAGAGTAGTGGGTAACGCTTCCAGATTGTTACCTGATTTAGGGCTTGATAATCAACACAGTGGTGGAGGCTGTCATTCTCCTTTACAAGAAGGACTGGGACACTGGCTGGTGAAGTTGACCTGTGGATGAACCCTGGCCAGGTTGTCTTGGAGGTATTCTTGCAGTGTCACCCGTTCCAGCTCTGACATTGCATATATCCACGCAAACGGTATCTTTACCCCTGACTGGAGTTCTATGGGGCAGTCATAGTCCTGATATGGGGGGAAGCTTTCTGCATTTTTCATTTCAACAGTATAGTCACAGTATTTGTGGGGAGCGGGGTGTTCCATAGTTCCCTCAGTAGGTGTTTCGATGCGAGTGACTAGACCTACTTGAAATTTCTTGGGCCTGGGTGCAACTCTTACAGGTCCCTTGCCATGCCATTGGCAGAATTCTGACAGGAAAAGTGATCTTCTGTTCTCACCCATGGATGAGGGGATCTTGAAGGGCTAGCCAGGAAATGCCAGGGTTCAGGGGAAAATGCAGGGAATGGATGATGCCAGATTGAATTATTTCTCTGTGTCCCTGAATAATGGCCTCCAGGGAGACAGTCTCCTCCACAACCAGACCCAAAGAAAGTAGGGAGCCATCAATAATTTCAATCATGTCCAGTGTGGCCTTGTGTCACAGAGGAATCTGTAGGGACCAAGCTATAGCTGCATCCATAAAATTGTCCGCTGCTCATGAACTGATGAGGGCCTCTTGGAGGGGGACCTGCTGGGGGTCCCCCAGGATGCGCAGCTGGATAGGCACCTGTAAATGGGAAGCCCCTACATGGAGCTCAGGGTGCATCTCAATGAGGACTAGGGTCCAGTGAAATTCTCTTCTCTCAAGGAGCAGGCCAGTTCCCCCCACTATGTCTGGACCAGCTTGTTTCCCCAAGCTCCTTGGCATTCGTACTGGGCAAGCCGAGATGGTGTGGCGAAGTTTACCACAGTAGAAGCACAAGTGGTGCTGACAGCGCTGTTCTTTTTCTTCAGGGTTGAGCCACTGACAAGCCAGATTGGCTTGCGTGCTTTCGGTGGACAATGCAGACGGTGAAGTCCCAGTACACGGATAGAGGGACTGCAGGGGACCGCTTTTCTCCTCTCTTTGTTCTCATAGCTACTTGTCTATGTGGATGGCAAGCTCCCCAAGGGCCTCTCGGCTCATGGGCATCTCTATGCAGGCCAGTCCATCTTTGATTTCTTCCTGCATGCCCCACCGGAACAGGTAGAGCTATGCTTCTCTGTTCTACTCATTTTCCGCTGCAAGGTGGCAGAAGTGTGCCATGTAGGAAGCCATGTCTTGGCCCTACCAGAGTTCCCTCAGGGTGGATTCAGTCAGTCAAGCTTGGTGTGGTTCATTGAAGATGGTTGATACAGACTGGAGAGAGGAATCCCAGTTTGACAGCACCAGGCTATGGCCTTCCAGCAGTGGGGAGGCCCAGTCTAATGCATCTCCTGTCAGCAGGCTGATTACCAAGGACACCTTGGTCAGGTCAGAGGAACAGATTCTGGGACACGTCAGGAACAGAAGATGGCATTGGTTCACAAAGCCCTGAAACTACCAGCAGTTCTGCATAAACCATTCAGGCAAAGATATTGTATACCCCTGTTTGGGGCAAGGCACTGCCTGAAATGCTCGCAGCACAGTATTTTTCAGAACTAAGCTGCCTCACTTGCTACTGCAGCTGCTGGTTTTCCCCAATCACTTGCACAACTTGAGCTGCAGTGCTTGATTATCTGCCTGGAGACAGAGGACCCATTCGGGCATGTCAGTGCTTCCTGTAGCTATGGCAGTACAGCTGGGTCCACCTTTCTTACACTAGGCTTGGTCTCATAGGATTATTGTGATCTGAACAAGCTGTCATGGCCAGGTGATGGGCAGCTACACCTAGCAGTCAGAGCCGGAGTCCACAGTCATGAGACAGGAGTTGAGAGTCAGCTGGGTTGGGATACCAGAAGATCAGAAGCAGGAGGCAAACTTGAGATCAGAACCACAAGTTGGTAACCAGAGTCAGGCTGGGTCAGGATACCAAGGAGGCAGAGGCAAGAGACAAACTGGAGATAAGAACCTTAAGTCAAATGCTGGGAGTCAAGCTGGGTTGAGATGCCAGGAATTAAGGGGAGCAGGAAACACAGTTGTTCGGAGAGCAGGGTGGATCCCAGTTATTCAGACAGCTTTCTCTTCCTGCTGCCAATCAGCTGTTCTGTGATTCCGCCAATGGGACCTCCTGGGCAGAGTCTCAGGCTGTGGCTGGGCTTCATGGGTCCTGTATAAGCAGTTGTCAGCAGGCTGAAAAATGGAGGGTTGGAACATGGCTTCTCCTGCAGACCTGGGTTTGAGGCTAGTAGGTCATGATGGGGTTATTAATCAATAGTTGTTCCCTTGAATTGCTGGATGTAAGAGACCACAGACGACAGATCCCTTGCCATGATAAAGAGTGATAGTTTTAGGAGAGAGTGAAACTATGAGTGTAGGCTACAAGGGGAGTGAGCAACTACACAGATGGATGAATAACTCAAGACTAATACAGCAAAGGATTATAAGGTCCATAGAGGTTTGTAATAGAGGTGAAAGGTCCCAACCAAGGATCTGGGGAGAATAAACACACACACACGAGAGAGAGAGAGAGAGGACTAAGAAAGCAAGAAGATAATTGATTCTATTTATTATATGGATTTTAAGTTAAATCAAAGCATTATAAAAGCCAGAGCTTTTGAGGGGACTTGGCTAGCTCAGATGATTAAGAATGGGGTTCTTAACCTTTCACCACAATGTCAGTTACCAGTTTCAATCCAGCTCAGATGGGTAATGCCCAAGAGTGTAGCTCTTCTCTGGCCTGTACACAGTAACTTGATCATCTCAGTGGCAGAGTCCATTTCATAAACACAACCTTACGAAAGAAGTTAATTAGCATCCTGGTTGGCAATATCAGCAGAGAGGCTAAATATTGAGTGGGCAGACTTAACAAATCTCTTGCTCTTAAGAAGTATTTTCCCCCCTCAGGTATGTGGGGGAAAGCCTACATTTTTACTGTACTCGCTGTGGATAAATAGAGGAGTTTGGTTTCCAGAGATGTCAGTATAGCACCTTCCATCTATCAGGAAACTGTGACCAAGCTCCTCAGAATTCTATGCCAAACCCCTTCGGAATTCCCTTCAGGGCCATGATGATCCTTGCATGGAGGTGATTCTCATCTGAAGAGTGCCTGTTAATTTAGAAATACAAGAGTGTATTGAATTTTTGCCTTCAGTAGCTAGTTTATGGGATTAGCCTTACTGGCCAGTGCATGTTGTTGCTGTTCTTCTTCAGTGGTGATACAGAGTTTGCTCTTTGGCAGTAAATTAAGAAGTTCAAGGCCAAATTCACCACTTGTGTAACCGGGTGTAATTAAATGGAGGTGCACCTACTAATGCCAGTGGCTAATTTGGCCTTCAGTTGTGTGAGCTGCTTCTCAATTCCATTACCATGCAGTATACATAGAACACTTCTTTACAGTAATGGCAGCTACATAGTGTATAATCAGCCAGGCTCTGCATTAAATTTGCACTCCTTTAAAGAATCTGCCATTCTGCTTCAAAGACCATCACCCTAGACAATAATTTCAATAGTTCCAGCTAGGCTTGTAGACTGAGTTTATTTGATTTTGTTAATATATCTGTTTCCTTTATTTCTAGTTTCTAAAGCAATTTGTCCAGGATTTTAAACTTCTAACACAAAGCCCCTATTCTCCAAGTTCATTGTTCCACCCACAGTTCATTATTCTTGATACAGTTCTTCTGGAGTTACCTGTGTCCTCCCAAGCTTCCTGCTTTTAATCTATCTATATATCTTGGGGTTTTATTCTGCCATCTATTCATGTTGCGTCCAAGCACCTTCCATGTAAAATCAATAACAAAAGCAGTTAGTAGTGCAAGTCTCTGAAGTTTCTGCCTCTTCACGGTAAAATCTCTGCTGGGTTAAGGATTTTGGTTTGGTTTTGTTTTTTAATTTTATTAACTTATTTTACTGGGGTTGAGGGTTACACCTCAAGAAAACTTTCAATGAGGCCATTATATATTTTTATCTAACATCAGGTGCACACTCCAGCTTCCTGAGATTCATCCTATTAATTAAATTAATGGAATCCTTGGGAAATTCTGTGTTGGACAAAAGTTTTTTCTGAATATCCCAGAGAATCCAAAATAAGGCATCTACATTTTTCCCACTGATGTTGTAAACTTTTTCAAACCCTGGTATCCTTTTATCTGTTGTATATGAATCTTTAAGAATTTTGTAAACTGAATCCAAAGACTTGAGGAAGGGATATTGACATGGAAATCTTACCTTCCCCAAGCTTGAATTAACATTTTTTACCTTGATCTGAGAGAGAGACTGATGAAAGAAAGGAAGAACAGAAAGAGGGAGACAGAAGATAGGAGAGATGGGGCAGAGAGAGGAAGAAAAAGTTCTGGAATGGAGAAAGAAGTGAAGAGTTTAATATTTTAGAGTTTTTGAAAGATTTGCACAGGGTTACAGTCTGAATGTGTTTGGCAATGACCTCTATGTTGCAGTTTGTCTAATTCTGATATTTTGTAAATTTGTTCTTTCAAAAAATCAATATTTAAAAATCAAAACAAAATATACTTAAGATGGCAGAATGTCAACTCAAAGACTCCTCAGAGACCTTCCTCACTCAACCACCTCCTCTTATAAATCCTGGATACTAAATATGCTTTGCTCTGCTCCATGGAATTCAACAAATTCAAATTCTGGTAGAATTCTCTAGTAGAGAAGTGAATTCTAGAGCTGAGGGGCTCAATCCTTAGCTGTACCTGAGCAGCACTTTAAGTCAACCTGTTATGGGTCTAGCTTAGCCTTCAAGCAACCTCAAACCTGTTCTATATTGTGTACAAGAGCAACACCCTACAAGGAGTTGGAAGACAACTGTGATCCAGTTATGCTCCTTTCCCCAGTCATGTCCAGGACACGAAGGGGCTGTGAGCAGGATAATATAGAGTCAGCTATACTAGCCCTACACCTCCTGTGCTGGGAGATTTCCCAGGAAATCAGTCAAACTGACTATTATGGTAGCAATGCAAAGAGGCTCTAATGGGGCAGAGGAGTAACATGAGGACTTTCCATTGAGAATATTCTGCCACCATTTTCTAGGTATTAATCAATCAGTGTTCCCTTGAAATACTGAGTTGTTATCTTGCATTGTAGTGCTTCTGTTGTGTACCTGTCATATTACAATATGTCCTAGAGAAGAGGAGAGAATGGAAGATGATAAAATATGGGTAGAATCTGATGAGAAACAGTCAAATGAAAGGTTTAATTCCCATTCAGTTACAACATATAATGGCAGACAGCTAAAAAGTGACAAGTTTTTAAAGTGCTTATATACAAATGCTAGAAGTCTGAATAATAAGATGGGTGAACTAGAGTGCCTCGTATAAAATGAGGCTATTAATATAATAAACATTACAGAAACTTGGTGGAATGAGGATAATCAATGGGACACAGTAATACCTGGGTACAAAATATATCGGAAGGACAGAACAGGTTGTGCTGGTGGGGGAGTGGCACTATATCTGAAAGAAAGCGAAGAATCAAATGAAGTAAAAATCTTAAATGAACCAGACTGTACCATAGAATCTCTTTGGATAGTAATCCCATTCTCTAATAATAAGAATATAGCAGTAGGGATATATTACCGACCACCTGACCATGATGGTGATCGTGACTGTGAAATGTTCAGGGAGATTAGAGGGGCTATAAAAATAAAAAACTCAATAATAATGGGGGATTTCAGCTATCCCCATATTGACTGGGTACATGTCACCTCAGGACGGGATGCAGAGATAAAGTTTCTGGACACCTTAAATGACTGCTTCTTGGAGCAGCTAGTCCTGGAACCCACAAGAGGAGAAGCAATTCTTGATTTAGTCCTAAGTGGAGCACAGGATCAGGTCCAAGAGGTGAATATAGTTGGACCGCTTGGTAATAGTGACCATAATATAATTAAATGTAACATCCCTGTGGTGGGGAAAACACCACAGCAGCCCAACACTAGCATTTAATTTCAGAAAGGGGAACTACACAAAAATGAGGTGGTTAGCTAAACAGAAATTAAAAGGTACAGTGCCAAAAGTGAAATCCCTGAAAGCTGCATGGAAACTTTTTAAAGACACTATAATAGAGGCTTAACTTAAATGTATATTACATTAAAAATTAAAATTAAAAATTAAAAAGACAGAGAACCAAAAAAGTGCCACTGTGGCTAAACAACAAAGTAAAAAAAGAAGCAAGACCCAAAAAGGCATCCTTTAAAAAGTGGAAGTTAAATCCTAGTGAGGAAAATAGAAAGAAGCATAAACTCTTGCAAATGAAGTGTAAAAATATAATTAGGAAGGCCAAAAAAGAATTTGAAGAACAGCTAGCCAAAGAATCAAAAAGTAATAGCAAAAAAATTTTTAAGTACATCAGAAGCAGGAAGCCTGCTAAACAACCAGTGGAGCCACTGGATGATTGAGATGCTAAAGGAGAACTCAAGGCCAATAAGGCCATTGCAGAGAAACTAAATGAATTCTTTGCACTGGTCTTCACAGTTGAGGATGTGAAGAAAGTTCCCAATCCTGAGCCATTCTTTTTAGGTGACAAATCTGAGGAACTGTCCCAGATTGAGGTATCATTAGAGGAGGTTTTGGAACAAATTGATAAACTAAACAGTAATAAGTCACCAGGACCACCTGTTTCAGAATAGTAGCAATGTTAGTCTGTATCAGCAAAAACAACAAGGAGTCCTTGTGGCACCTTAGTAGGGTGACCAGATGTCCCGATTTTATAGGGACAGTCCCGATTTTTGGGCCTTTTTCTTATATAGGCTCCTATTACCCCCCACCCCCTGTCCCGATTTGTCACACTTGCTGTCTGGTAACCCTACACCGTAGAGACTAACAAATGTATTTGGGCATAAGCTTTTGTGGGCTAAAACCCACCCACTTCATCAGATGCATGGAGTGAAAAATACAGTAAGCAGTATATATAGGACCACCTGGTATTCACCCAAGAGTTCTGAAGGAACTGAAATGTGAAATTCCAGAACTACTAACTGTGATGTATAACCTATCATTTAAATCAGCTTTTGTATCAAATGACTGGAGGATAGCTAATGTGACACCAGTTTTAAAAAGGGCTCCAGAGGTGATTCTGACAATTACAGGCCGATAAGCCCGACTTCAGTACCGGGAAAACTGGTTGAAACTATAGTAAAGAACAAAATTGTCAGACACATAGATGAACGTAATTTGTTGGGGGAAGAGTCAACATGGTTTTTGTAAAGGGAAATCATGCCTCACCACTCTGCTAGAATTTTTTAAGGAGGTCAACAAGGATGTGGACAAGTGGAATCCAGTGGATATAGTGTACTTAGATTTTCAGAAAACCTTTGATGAGGTCCCTCACCAAAGGCTCTTAAGCTGCCATCGGGTAAGAGAGAACGTCCTCTCATGGACTGGTAACTTGTTAAAATATAGGAAACAAAGGGTAGGAATAAATGGTCGGTTTCCAGAATGGAGTGCGGTAAATAGTAGTGTCCCCCAGGGGTCTGTACCGAGCCCAGCCCTATTCAACATATTCATAAATGATCTGGAAAAATGGGTAAAAAGTGAGGTGGCATAATTTGCAGATGATACAAAACAACTCAAGATCGTTAAGTCTCAAGCAGGGCCGGCTCCAGACCCCAGCGCGCCAAGCGAGTGCTTGGGGCAGCGTGCCACGGGAGGGCGGCAGGCAGCTCCGGTGGATCTCCTGCAGTCATGCCTGCGGAGGGTCCGCTGGTCCCGCGGCTCCGGTGGAGCATCCTCAGGCGTGGCTGCGGGAGGTCCACTGGAGCCGCGGGACCAGCGGACCCTCCGCAGGCACGTTTGCAGGAGGTCCACCGGAGCCGCAGGACCGGCGACCGCCAGAGCACCCCCTGTGGCGTGCCGCCCTACTTGGGGCGGCGCAATTCCTAGAGCCGCCCCTGGTCTCAAGCAGCCTGCGAAGAGCTACAAAAAGATCTCACAAAACTGGGTGACTGGGCAACAAAATGGCAGATGAAATTCAGTGTTGATAAATGCAAAGTAATGCACATTGGAAATCATAATCCCAACTATACATATAAAATGAAGGGGTCTAAATTAGTTGTTACCACTCAAGAAAGAGATTTTGGAGTCATTGTAGATAGTTCTCTGAAAACATCCACTCAATGTGCAGCGGCAGTCAAAAAAGTGAACAGAATGTTGTGAATCATTAAGAAAGGGATAGATAATAAGACAGAAAATATCATATTTCCTCTATATAAATCGATGGTGCATCCACATCTTGAATACTGTGTGTAGATGTGGTTGCCCTATCTCAAAAAAGATATATTGGAATTGGAAAAGGTTCAGAGAAGGGCAACAGAAGTTATTAGGGGTATGGAATGGCTTCCATATGAGGAGTAATTAATAAGACTGGGACTTTTCAGCTTGGAAAAGAGACAACTAAGGGGGCATATGATAGAGTTCTATGAAATCATGACTGGAAAAAGTAAATAAGGAAGTGTTATTTATTCCTCCTCATAACACAAGAACAAGGGGTCACCAAATGAAATTAATAGGCAGTAGGTTTAAAACAAACAAAAGGAGGTATTTTTTCACACAATGCAGTCAACCTGTGGAACTCCTTGCTAGAGGATTTTGTGAAGGTGAAGTCAATAACAGGGTTCAAAATAGAACTAGATAAGTTCATGGAGGATAGGCCCATCAATGGCTATTAGCCAGGATGTGCATGGATGGTGTCCCTAGCCTCTGATTGCCAGAAGCTGGGAACCTTTGATCTGACCCAGTATGGCTGTTCTTATGTTCTTAATATGAACCTCCCTATATTTTTGTATTGTGGAAATAATTGACCACAGAACAGAATTGTATGTAGAGTTGAGAGAGAGTGAACCTATGAGTGAAGTCTGAAAAGGGAGTGCGTGAACATACAGATGGGTGAATGAACATCCTGTACAGATCTCAGTTTTCCCATCTGTCAAATGGGGCTGATGATACTGACCTCCTTGTAAAGCACATAGAAATCTGTGGACGAACAGTAGTATATAAAGCTAGATATGATGGTGATGACTGTTGGCTTGAGTGTGTCCATTTATTTCAACTGCTAGATTATAATAATGGTAAAGAGGCATATGCAATATATACACAGTAGAAGTCAGACCAGTAGAAGCCTGTTCAATTTGTGGTTCACAGGTATAATGTGCTTTATGCAATAAACGCAACTAAGCAAGCAGGTAAATCTGTCTTTGTTGTTATTACTAATAATAATACTATATTTAACTTATAGCAGGAGCTGGAGCAACTGCTATAATTGATACTGCTCCCAAGCATTTCCATTATAGCCTGTTGTTTTCAGTTTTCCATAACTCTTGGAAATGTTCATTTTAGGCTATGATTTTTTACATTTGGTCACTGCCTGAGGGTGATTTACTGTTTAACTATAATCAAAACTGGCTTGGCTGTATTTGTGAACGACAGAAAAAATATACAGTTCCATTATCAAAAACAATTATTTTGACTGTCTCAAAGCTGTTCTAATGCTAAATTGGCTGGATTGAAATTTGACGGAAAAATACCTTAATAGAAGAGAAGTGTCTTTGAATGTCCTGGTGAAAACTGTTTGGTACACAGGTAAGCTGCATAGCACATATCTGAATTTTGCTACACAATAAACTCAACTCTTGAATTCCCCTAAATTAGCACAAAACTGACTAGAACCAATTTACAAATGTTTTAGTGAAACATAGGCTGTGCTAGAAGGAATCCTCATTCATCCAGCCTCATTCTTCAGCAAAATGCCCCCTAAGTCTAGGGGGAAGTACATAGGCCTAGGAGATAAATTCACTTCCACTGACTTGCCTTAATAATTCCCTGCACCTCAAAAAAATTATTTAATGAAGCCTCATACAGGGGGAATAAATGTACCTTAACTCTGGCATTTCATGATTATTGAGAGCTTTTCCATGCAAGCATGATGTTCTCTTAAAGTAGGGTTTTTTTCAATGGACTGTGTATTTACAGCCCTTGGTGTGCATGTTGTTTATACAGTCAGAGCTCATGTGGGCTCTTTCCAGAAGAACTGACAATCTAAATTGTTTGTACCAGAACAGGATGCGAGGTGAGATTAAAAGAAAATGGGCAAGAGGGTGAGGATGGGGTGAAAGAGTTAAACAGAATAAAGTTATGTGATTGCTTAGGTAATACAGCATGCATCATGTTAATTTCTGGAGTGGATAGGGGAGTTGGGGTGCATGGGTGAGTTTAATGTAATTACTTTTAAAAGTATTGCTTAAAGAGAGTTCATTAGAGGCCGATGGTTTGAGGGATTGTGAAAAGTAATTTGCATTCTGCACTAAGTGAAGTTTGAATGGTCTTCAGGTGTAGTCTTGCGTAGAGGACATAACAGTAACCCAGTCTAGAAACGACAAGGTCTCAGATAACTGGGCATGGTGTGGGCCTCCTCTGACAGGAATGGACATAATCTCATAGCTGAGTACAAAGAGAAAAAAGTGTTTTAGCTTTCTGAACATCCAGCAATAGCTGAGGATACAATAAGACTGGGTTATGTTCCAGTTGTAAATATATACTGTTGGTTTCTGGTATTTTATTCTGTATTTTTTTTCCTCCTGGTATCTGAACAGACTTGATTGTTAAGTGAAGGTTTAACATGCATTCACTTTCCAGACAGAACCTGAAGTTGCCAAAAAGGGAGGAAAATTCCTGGTTTTATTCTCTGCTAGAGTTGTCATATGTTGTATAGAAATAATTACTCGATTATTGGAGCTGAACAAGCATTAAGGGAGTGGAGAAGGCAAATATAAATCAGAAAGTGTACGAGGTAGCTTTTGTTAGTAATGCTTGTAACTGTAAGGTTTCATAAACGTTGGTGGGTTGGATAGTATTTCACTGAAATGTTTCAGAGAAGCACAAAGAGTGGATAACGTTTCAGAGAAGAGGGAACTCAGACAAATTTGAAAAGGTTTGGTCTAACTTTTTAGAACCTTTGATTAATTCCTAGCAGAGACATGGAGATGTCACTCTCTTTTCCTTTCCCCGGCCCCACCCTTCCTTTCCTTTCTCTCCCTTGCCTTTTTTGTTCTTTTGTCTTTTTTTTCTGTTCTCCCTGATGTGGGGGGAGGAGGGGAACAATAAAATATAAATACATTTTAAAAAAGATAAGCACCTGTGTAAAAATCTATTTTGGGAGATCCATTTTGAATGAGAATGAAAACAATATGATAGAAATAAATTGAATCATCTTAGAGACTGCTTCTGCTGCCCAGAAGAAAGAGTTGACACTACATTGTCTCACTACATTTCAATAAGACCTTGTGTTCTATTTTCAACACATGGCTTTGCTACTCTGAACTACTATGACATAATTCCTGTGGTTTTACAGAGGTAAATTTGGTTCACTTCCACTAGCACAGTTTGCACCTTCCTGAACCAGTGACTGCTGCACTGGGGGCAGGGTGGAGAGGAGATTTCACCCTCCCCTTCCCTTCCCCCACTTGCAGATGTTGTTTGCACTGTTACTTTCCCTCAGGAGTTCCAACAAGATAACACAGTTTTAATTTGCAGTAAGGGCTTTCTAGAAGAGCCCTGACAGTGGAGACTCTAGCCCAGGGTATGTTCTTAAGTAACTTGCCCTTTGACTGACCTGGCCAGTCTCCCTGCTTTGCCATCATCACCCAATGGTGGGGCTGCACTAGTCATCTGAAGGATTCCTGGCAGATGGAAGGTTGTACCATCACTGTCCTCTGGTTGGACTTTCTGACCCATGGGTTATGCAAAGAAACTAAGCCCTGGGTTATATTAATCTAGTCTAATAAATGTAATGAAATAGTTTGTTCCAGTAAAGCAAATATTCTCTTTTTTCCCATATCTCATTGAGAGCAAAGTAGAGGCGTGGAAGATCATTTATTTCAGAGTGTGGTGAATTTTCCCTAAGACCTGGTTTGGCCATTCAGCAGTAAGAGATTACCTAAATAAATGTGAATATCTCAAATGAAACATTTCTCTCCACACCCACAGCCCATCTAAAATTGGGTCCTTTCATTTTGGGTCTGCAATTTAAGTACTTCAGAGTCCACTGGCATCAGTATAAAAGATAGATGTCTGCTGTTAGTGACTTTTCCACTACTGAAAAAGGAGAACATATCATCTTTGTGGTGTACGGCTGCTGTGAGATGCATAGTGGTATGTGTTGGGAATCGCTGAAGCGTAGTGCTGTAGGAATTTTATAAAATATCGTTTTGGAAAATGATACAAGGACAGAAGCCACAGTGAAAGTAGATAACCTTTCAGTCTGTTAATGAAAGTGCCAAGACAGGTAAAACAATACTAAATACTGAGTAAGGTCATCTGTGTCCAGGCCACATATTAAATAGAGTTTTTGTTTTTTTTAAATATCAGTGCAGCACCTTTTATGCTCTTTTTTTAATGCTTTTTTAAAAAATGTTATTTTGCCTTACTGAATGCATGGGCATGTGGAAGATGCTTAGATGGGCATCAGGGAGTTTTACTCAACCTGAGCTTTTTTCTTTGGCCTGGGAAATCAGGATGCATTGATTTATGCAACCAATAAAACATATCAGTCACTGAGTATTTAAAATATTTAAAACACAGATCTTTAGCTGGTGTAAATGGGTGTTGCACCACATGAGGACCTTGCTCATTTATGTTCACTTTCACCCATTTTAGTCAGTTTTATCAATAAGGACAAAGGAAAAGCATCTAATGGGGGGATCTGAAAATAATAGGAGTGCTGTGATTTAGGTGGAACACACATTTTCTTTCTCTCCCCTGCTACCACTAAATATAAATTATCCAGGTATTTTGCACTCACAAGATTCTCAAGACAGTGGTTTATTATTTGTGATGCGGTATTCAGATTCCTTTACTCAAAGGTGACCAGCAGGGAGAGTATCTATGGTCTGTGCATAGGGTGTTTCTGTCCCTCAGTGAACTAGAGGGACAGAAGCCCAAAGCTTATATAGAGACATAAACTACAAGAGGATCTTTGAGCTGATCACTCCCTTCCTCACATTAATGTTTTGTATTAGCCACTCTCCTTCACCTTTCAACCCCCACTATTTTAAGAAAATCACACATATACCTTTTCTTTGGGTTTGTCCCCTTCTTGAATGTTTCTTATCAAAAGGCCATCTGGAATTTAACTTATTTATTCTCCACCACAATGTGGTAGTTAAGGGGACAATTTAATTTTTGTGACTTAATTTGTTTAATTTGTTTAAAAAAATACACCACACACACAAGATAAAGATTTCACTGAGCCAGGGCCAGAATCATGGCTAGAGGTCAACCTGTGCTCACTGAAGTACATCAGAATGGGAGCAATGCCCTTTACCTGGTGCTTTCTTGTGTGGTACAGATCAAAATAAAAGCAGATGTCCTGACCGTTTAGACCACAAAACAAATGCTTGTTATTTCAAAACCAACGGGAAAATGTGAGTGTGGTCAGATGATCTAAAAGGAATCTTCCTACATTTGGAGGAGTTTAAAACGTTTTCAGATTAAAGCTTGAGTAATAATAATAATAGCCAGAACAGGAACAATTGAGAGTTTCCCTCTTGGCAGCGTGATGCCATTCCCTTCTGTGTTATTTTGAGGAAGGCAATGCTGTATGTTCAGCCCTGGCATTCTACTGACTGTCTGTTTTGAACCCTCATGCTGGAATGGACACTCAGGACGTCCAGACATTTTCCAGTCTGCAGGGTTTTCTTTTCTTCTGGTCCCAGTGCTGCAAGTCCCCTCCTTTTGGCCATCACAGTGTTTAAAGGGATCTCTCTCTCTCTCTCTTTTTTTTTTTTTATTTTTTTTTTATTATAGCTCTTTGAAGTTCTACCTTCCTTTCTCATTAACTTCCAGGCTCTGATTGAAAAATAAAATACAAACACAAAAAGAGATCTGACAAAGGACATTGTTAAGTAGCTGGCAGACTCTGCTGCACCAGCCTTAGAGAGGAGATGGCCTTTTGCTGATTGCCTGTGGTTGACATGACTTGGTTAGTATGCTAATTTAGTCTTCTTCATTTAACATTCAGATCAGGTCTGGGCAGACTCTCCAGAGCTCTGGAGCTCAGGAATGGGTGTCTGCCTAGCAGCATTGAACATTCTGTGCATGAATTACATAAATATCCAAAAATTCTGTCTGCTCCTGCTGTGCTCTCTCTCTCCCTCTTAACCACCCCCCCCACACACACAAAATATATACCATCCAAGCAGCTTTCTACAAATGCTGAAAACATGAAATGTGAAAAAGTCATCTGTGATTGGCTAATTCCTCCTCCTCTGTGTCCCCAAAGGCGGTCACTTGTGCAGACAATGTATTCCTTCTGCTGAAGAAGCTCACAATGTAATGGGCCAAAATTCAGCAATAGTAAAGTAACATGGAGGTTAAAATTCCAAACAGAAGAATGACACCTTTTGTAAACACCTCCCACCCATAAATCCTTAGAAGATTTCTCCCCCTGCCCCTCAACTTCAGGTGAAAAAGAGCCCTGTATACCATTTGTTTTGTATGAAAATCAAACATACACCCTGAAGAAAAGCCAGCTCCTATTATTCCAGGGGGTTGCCATTTTTTCAAGTAGATTTGGAGCACCTGAATTGCAGTTGCCATTCTTGGGAGGTTGGGATTCACAGAATTAGAAAAGGGTTTGAATCCAGAACCAGTTCATACGATCAGGTCCAGCTGGTACAGATGATAACCTGGTATGTTTTCTGGATCTCTAACCAAAGGAGAACTTAATTTCCCAAACCTCCCTTTCTGTATGTATCTGTAGTGTCGCAGCAGTTCCCAAGAGACAAGTGGAGAATCATCAGCTTCTACTTTCATTTAGCAGATTTTGAAAGTTCTTTATTTTATAGACCAAATCAGTTGTGAGCAGGCATGAAGCTCCAATTAAAAGGAAAGAAACGTCTTTTTCTGCTCTGAATTACAGCACAACTGTAGTTTTTCTTTCAGTTGTTCCAGTCTCCTGGCACATTGCTTCTTTCGGTTCTGTCCCTTAGTGCCAGGGGTGTATTCCGTTTACAGCTCAGAAGCACCGGGGTATTCTGTCCCAAGTCCCCGACGGCAGCAACCAGCGCTTTCTCTGAAGCTGCAGATTTGCTTGTCCTTCGGGGTTTTTTTAAATTTTGGCTCTGGTCCAAGATGTTTTCCTGTCATCATTTCACTGTCTTTTCTCGTAATCCCTTTTTTAAACATCACCAACAATTAGCCGATCTCCCCTCCCCCATCTCCATGCACACACACACACATACACACACACACAAACACTCTCTCTCTCTCTCCAGTGAGTCCCATCACTGTCTTGTTTTGCCCTTAAGTTTAAGGAATTACAGCTTCTCATTAGCTGGAGAGAACGTTTTGAAAGGCTTTGTGTTTACTCACTTTGTAAGTGATGCTGGCCCTTTTAATTATTCTCCTTTCACGTACCATAAGAGAGCAGCAAGCTGCTCAAGTCAGACCAGTCGACTGCATATTCCCAGGAAGGCAATAGAAAGGAATCGTGTTTTACCTCACTGCTGCTGCTTTCTTCCTTTCCTGTCAGCGAGCCAAGGAATCCCCCCCAAAGCTCTTACGTAGCAGATACCAAATCTGTGAGTCACTTTTCACTCCCAGAGCAATAAGTCCTCTGCATCTGTGTATGTAATGGCAGACACAAGGCTGGAAATTTCCCCAAGCTACCAACATGCCCCGGAACCAGTTTTCCAGCCGTGACTTTGTCTTTCGTGCTATCGCTCTCTCTCTCTGGCTCCCTCCTCTCTTCATTCTTTTTTATGCTTTTTCCTTTTCTTTTTTCTTCATCTCTGTCTCTGTGTTGCCGGCAGCAGCAAACCCATCAAGAGCTGGGTCCCTCTCGCCTTCTGTTATTTTTTACTGCAGCAGCCTTTGGCTGCTCTCTCTGCCAGGTTGGATCACCAAAGACACACAACTCGCTCACAATGAATAATCAATACAGATATTGATCTGTGGGAAATGTTTATAAATTCCTAAAAAGGAATCAGGAATGGGCGACAGGGAGGCTCGTGGGGGACGACAGGGTGATTCTACCAGCAGCTGGAGGCAACACCTTATTCGGATCCTGAGTCTTGCTGGCTCCGAGGTGACGGGTTCTGGAATGTATATATGTGCGCATGCACGTATGGTGGCAGGGGTGAGGTTCTGTATTTTCACTTCTCTACAGCTGCTTTCTCTGAAGAATCAGGAGGCAAATGGCTCATAGGCCCCATCTGTGCCAGGCCTTGGCTGCAGGCCAACACTGCTTTGTTTCCATCATCACATGCTACTCTTAAATTTGCATAAATACCGGGTTATATTTTATCATGTTGCCAAAAAGATTTTTAAAACACAGAAAATTATTATATGAAAGAGAGTTTGCTATCTAATTATCAGTGCTGAGGATTTACTTCCGAATCTATGCACTTGAGTGAAGGGGATACAGAAAGGTGGCAATAAGAAAGAGTTAGGGAGAAGTGAAGGGTATTAAGTGTCTGGAAGAATCTGAGGTACGAAATGAAAAAGACCCAACTACTTGAATCATATCTATTCCCCCATCTATTTCAGCTCAGCTGAGTTGATCCATTCTAACTGAGAGATGATACTATTAAGGGAAAGAAACTTACTGTAAAGATTGTAATCGGTGAGATTTGAGAGAACACTCTAAAGCCCTCTTGGGGCACCATTCCCTCATAGACATACCTCTAAATGAAAATATTTCTATGGTCCCAGAGCATCTGGGGGCAAGCTGTTGGTGACACACATTTGAATTTCTCTGAGTGCAGATGACACTCCTACCCCCTTTTTTGTGAGGAAGAGTCACTATTTGTATGGAATTTTCTCCTTCTCTTTTTTTCCACCTTTATCTCCCATTTTCTGTCTTTCTGGGAAATGGAACAACCAAGTTTAAAATACTGACTGTTAGAGTATCAGGGCCACTGATTATTCAAAGTCTTTTAAAGGCTTAAGGTGGGCAACATAACTAATGAAAAAAATATTGAAGGTGGAAGCAAAGAATGTCTCCTTAATTCCTTGTGTTTTTGTGGCTATGTCTGATAAATCAAGCTGCCATTTCATTGGACCTAGTGTGCACTTCCTCAGTTTTGCTTGTTGTGTTTGGTGTCATTTCCAAAAGTGACCCAGTGGGGTGCACGATAATTTATCTAAAAACCTCTGGTTTCAGATAGGTTATTGGTCTGGCATTTTTCTTTCACAGACATACCCCCCCCCCCCCCCCGTCTCTCCCTCTCTCTCTCTCTCTCTTTCGTTGGGTAGTAAAATCTTCTTTGTATGATTACAGTACCCTCTCCCATTGCTTCCTTTCCTATGCATGTACACTGCTGCTGGTTTCATGACAGAGGTATGAGTAACCTTTGAGATAGCAATCTTGAGTGAGACCTCCATGTGAGGATTCAATTCCAATGTCTCCTTTCCTGAGAGGAGCTGTCCGCTTTATCAGCCAGCACCAGCAGGAGGGAGGCTGATTTTTTATTTTCTCCTTGGCTTCTGATTAGTTCCAGCAATCCAATTAGCAGAGGCATTTATATCACAAGGGGCTGAGGTGCCCCTGCTCATCACAGCAGCTCAGACCAAGTCATAAATTCTGCCGACACTACATCTTCCTTGTGACATGGATTAATTACAGCTCTGGGCCTTCAAGAGAAGGTTTGCAAACGAAGATGCGCATGAATTTCAGAATTAAAGAGGAGAAAAACCGAATGAGTTTTGTGTGCATGAAGGATTCACTGATGATGTGCTAGGGCACCTGTGGATTTTTCAGAAGAGGATCAGGGTGTCAGGTGAACTAGATGTGCACATTATTTTGACAAATAGAAATACACAGAAGCTGGCTGGGGGATTAGGAGTATATTATGAATTCTGTACCTGTGGCTTTATTAAGAAATTCTTAATTTTAAATTTATTCTTATGCTTGAGTGCTGAAAGTGATGCTAGATGAAACCTTAATTTTTTTTTTGCTTGAGATCGTGGATGCCCCACCCAGTGATGTACGTCACAACACAGAGATGGGCACTGATCTTGGGCAGAATGTATTCTGTGTTACTGAAATCACTGTTTGACTACAGTGGAGCCCTCCTTATTCTTTGTTTCTGTCTTTCCCAGAATCTCTGCCATCTAGAAGATAATTTTCCTGCAACTGACATTTCTGCTCCTGAAATGGTAATTTACAGGTGTCATAGTATCATTCCTGGAAATGCTGCTCTCTTGAGATAGTACTTCTGATGTTGATTTCCTGGAGATGTATTGTGAGTCCCTCTAGAGATGGTATTTCCTGAAATGATGCTACAGCAAGTTGGAAATAGGAGAACATCTAGATGGATACAGAGAATATTTTGTATCGTCTTATCCTGTCTACCATTTTCTATTTCTAAATCTCTCTATTTCTCCATCAAGCTGCAGTATATATCCATTCATCTCATTGGCATTATCATCTATCCATTTGTTTATATATCAACTATTTATTCAACTATCCATTTGTCTATGTATTTGACCATTCATATCTCTCTGTCTAGCTGTATATCCATGTATGTATCCATCATCTATTAATCTATTAATTTTTCTTTATTTGTCTGATCTATCTTTTTATCAATCATGTATTAATTTAACCATTCATCTCTATTATCCATCTCTCAATTTTAATCAGCTCATCAGTCTATCCATTCATGTATCCCTCCATTCATTCATCAATCAAAAATGTATTTGTCATTAGGTTTCTATTATATTCAATTTATATAGAGATCTATTGTTAAAATTAAAATGTTCATTAGGTAAATAATTTCAAAATGAGGATATGTATCAAAATTCCTGTTTACTTGATATACATGGTACATCAGCTCCATTTGATTCACTGTGGTCTCCTATCAAACACCCTGTGTAAGGAAACAGTCTCAACTGGATAAAAATATTTTTTAGCTATAGAAACATGTTCAGCCACAAGTCTTCCCTACTTATGAAAGGTATCTCCATCTTTCAAAAGAAAATGACATTTTCCAAATAACATTGTTTTGTTTAGTATCAGCTGAAGCCACTCTTCACTCCTACTCTCAACTCCAAAGATCTACTGGCTGGAAGCTGAAGCTAGATAAATTCAGGCTAAAAATAAAGTACACATTTTAATAGTTAGGGTAAGTAACCATTGGAACAACTTACCAAGTGATATGGTGGATTCTTCATTATTTGAAGTCTTCAAATTAAGACTTATGTTCTTCTAAACAAATATGTTCCAACTGAACCACAAGACATGGACCTGAGGCAGAAATTGCCCCATGAAACTTGGAGTTAAAATTAATTAATGGATTTACACTTGGGTTGTATCTGGCCCAGTGTCAGACTCCCTTGGCTTTGGTCTTTCTATTTCACACTCCCAGCTTAATGTAAGCTAGGTTTAGCTAGGTTTAACAGGAACTATTCATTAAATTGCTGTGAAGTTTAGTTGCCAATATGACTTTCCTATCCCCTTTTTAGTAGAACATGGGATGATGCCAGTGCAGGATTTGGGAGAAAACTTTGGGGGGTTTTCTTCCTAGATGGTGATTGAAGGAAGAAACCAAAAAAGTGTTTTAAAAAAACTCATCCTTCTCTCATCATTCTGATTCACATTTGTTTCTTTTCATGTCTTCCTTACTGTCCAGATGCTCCCTTAAAAAAAGGCCTTGGCTGACATGCAGGCAACCCACCCTCAACTGAGGTTGAAACCTACTGGATGCCATTGAGCCAATTCTATTTTTTAAATTATTTAATTGAGAGAATAAACTGAGATGCAAACATATTTGAAAGAGGAATGTGAAAACTCCATTTTTACAGAGATTTTATACAGGGAAATTGAAAACATCCATCATCTCTCTCCTGTTTCTTTTCCTTAGGGTGTTTTTAACCACCAAGAGCTAATTCTTCAAGCTTGTTGAAAATTTACCCCTGGTGGGATCTGATGATGTCCAAATGCTAACATAAATTGTTAAAGTAGAAGGGGGCAAGAGAGACCTTGGAGATGAGTGAATAACAGCAAATATTTTCCAATATACTATGGGGCTTCATCTCCTTACCTTTGTACAGAAAGTGGCATATGGAGAAGATTTCTGGAGTATGTCTACACTGGAGCTGGGAGTGTGCTCCCCACCCTGGGTAGACAGACATGCACTAGCTCCATTTGAGTTAGCACATTAAAAACAGCAGTGTGGATGTTGCAGCACTGGTGGTGACATGAGCTAACCATGCAATCATGGACCCACGGGTCAGGTGGGTTTATTGCCTGTGCCATATTTTTAGTGTGCTAGCTCAAGCAGATGAATTTCTCTCATGGCCATATCCTTAGAGGGGCTTCATACTGTTGTTGTTTTAGTCAAACATGGGACTGCGATTATTTATTTATTTATTTATTTATTTATTTATTTGCCTAGAATCAGCAGCCTCTAGAGCTGACACAGATAAGGCTAGCCTGTTGCTGCAGTAAGAGTGCAGCTAAGCTTGTGGTTTAGTTGCAATGACAAGAGACACAGGCCTAACATGATTCACAGAGACACAGGAATGAAGCTAAAAATAAAACTTATATGTCCTGCACTTATACATATACTGTTGAGAACAATCTTGCATTGTCCTGTAGGGGGATGGATTAGATAGAACTTAATATATTTTTTTCTTTTTTTAATTTGTGTTTCTGTCTTTAATGTTTGAATTTGGCTTCCCTAGATGAAGCAAATAACTGGTCTCCATCTGAACTGTGGGATGCAAAGATCAATTATGCTAAGATTTGCCCAGGAAAATGGAAGATAAAATCTTTTTTGGTGCTTTTTCTTCATATATTTGTTTAGTTTTAATTTCTGTATCTCTAGGTGTTTTCATCAGTCTGTCATGGCTACACCCTAGATTTCTACCCAATAAGCACCCCGTTTTAAAACAGATTGGCAGCTGCCAGATGAAGGAGAAACATACAATCAGGATCTCCCTCTTAATTCTCCATTATGTCTCCAGTAGCCAAGTGAACCAAATCTTGAACCCTTCATCTTGACCCATATTTCAATTTGCTATCATATTGCTCAATCAGTAAACTAGTGTTCCCTTTCCTGATTAGTGATTTTATGCTTTGATAAAACAGTCCTGCATGAATTCTTTCCGAAAACACAGGTTAGAGGGAAAATTGTCAAAAAAAATTCTCTCTCTCTCTCTCCTTTATTATCCAGTCATTTTTTTTGTCATTTAACTCCAATTATTGGATGCTAAGTGCTTTTGGAAATTTCATTGTTAATATCTTCTTACAGTGCTATTAACGTAAATCAACTTTAATAGTGTCCCAGCAAGTGTAAAAGCAATCAAAAATTCAGTACTCACGAATCATTCTGTAATTTCAGCATAAAATGTTAATAGAAATAATATCCAATACCATAAAATATCGGCAAATTCAACTTTAAATATATGTGATGAATGACTTAACCATTCTGCACTGTCCCATGGACTTCTGCAACATGAAACATTTTATTGGCAAAGCTACGCCTTAGTCATACAAGGGCTAATAGACAGCCCCCTCTGCTCCTTGCTGTCACCATTCCCAGCACAAGGTATACATGGTTCCCTATCATTTCAAAATATAAAAATTCATCTTCAGTTACAAGGGCAGAATTCTTGAGAGGCAGTATGGTGGGGGAACATAAGAACGGCCATACTGGGTCAGACCAAAGGTCCATCTAGCCCAGTATCCTGTCTTCCTACAATGGCCAATGCCAGGTGCCCCAAAGGGAATGAACAGAACAGGTAATCATCAAGTGATCCATCCCATCACCCATTCCCAGCTTCTGGCAAACAGACACTAGGGACACCAACCCTGCCCATCCTGGCTAATAGCCATTGATGGACCTATACTCCATGAACTTATCTAGTTCTTTTTTGAACCCTGTTATAGTCTTGGCCTTCGCAACATCCACAGGTTGACTGTGAGTTGTGTGAAAAAATACTTCCTTTTGTTTGTTTTAAATCTGCTGCCTACTAATTTCATTTGGTGACCCCTAGTTCTTGTGTTATGAGAAGGAGTAAATAACACTTCCGTATTTACTTTCTCAACACCAGTCATGATTTTATAGACCCCTATCATATTCCCCCTTAGTCATCTCTTTTCCAAGCTCAAAAGTCCCAGTTTTATTAATCCCTTCTAATATGGCAGCTGTTCCATACCCCTAATAATTTTGTCGCAATTTTCTGAACCTTTTCCAGTCATGATTTCATAGAACTCTATCATATGCCCCCTTAGTTGTCTCTTTTCCAAGCTGAAAAGTCCCAGTCTTATTAATTACTCCTCATATGGAAGCCATTCCATACCCCTAATAACTTCTGTTGCCCTTCTCTGAACCTTTTCCAATTCCAATATATCTTTTTTGAGATAGGGCAACCACATCTACACACAGTATTCAAGATGTGGATGCACCATCGATTTATATAGAGGAAATATGATATTTTCTGTCTTATTATCTATCCCTTTCTTAATGATTCCCAACATTCTGTTCACTTTTTTGATTGCCGCTGCACATTGAGTGGATGTTTTCAGAGAACTATCTACAATGACTCCAAAATCTCTTTCTTGAGTGGTAACAACTAATTTAGACCCCTTCATTTTATATATATAGTTGGGATTATGTTTTCCAATGTGTATTACTTTGCATTTATCAACATTGAATTTCATCTGCCATTTTGTTGCCCAGTCACCCAGTTTTGTGAGATCTTTTTGTAGATCTTTGTAGGCTGCTTGAGACCAGGGGCGGCTCTAGGAATTGCGCCGCCCCAAGCAGGGCGGCATGCCATGGGGGGTGCTCTGGCGGTCGCCGGTCCCGCGGCTCCGGTGGACCTCCTGCAAATGTGCCTGCGGAGGGTCCGCTGGTCCCGCGGCTCCGGTGGACCTTCCGCAAGCACGCCTGCGGATGCTCCACCGGAGCCGCGGGACCAGCGGACCCTCCACAGGCACGCCTGCGGGAGGTCCACCGGAGCCGCAGGACCAGCGGACCCTCTGCAGGCACGCCTGCAGGAGGTCCACCGGAGCTGCCTGCCGCCCTCCCGTGGCACGCTGCCCCAAGCACTCGCTTGGCGCGCTGGGGTCTGGAGCTGGCCCTGCTTGAGACTTAACAATCTTGAGTTGTTTTGTATCATCTGCAAATTATACCACCTCACTTTTTACCCATTTTTCCAGATCATTTATGAATATGTTGAATAGGGCTGGGCTCAGTACAGACCCCTGGGGGACACTACTATTTACCGCACTCCATTCTGGAAACCGACCATTTATTCCTACCTTTTGTTTCCTATATTTTAACAAGTTACCAGTCCATGAGAGGACGTTCTCTCTTATCCGATGGCAGCTTAAGAGCCTTTGGTGAGGGATCTCGTCAAAGGTTTTCTGAAAATCTAAGTACACTATATCCACTGGATTCCACTTGTCCACATCCTTGTTGACCTCCTTAAAAAATTCTAGCAGAGTGGTGAGGCATGATTTCCCTTTACAAAAACCATGTTGACTTTTCCCCCAACAAATTACGTTCATCTATGTGTCTGATAATTTTGTTCTTTACTATAGTTTCAACCAGTTTTCCCGGTACTGAAGTCGGGCTTATCGGCCTGTAATTGTCAGAATCACCTCTGGAGCCCTTTTTAAAACTGGTGTCACATTAGCTATCCTCCAGTCATTTGATACAGAAGCTGATTTAAATGATAGATTATACACCATAGTTAGTAGTTCTGCAATTTCATATTTGAGTTCCTTCAGAACTCTTGGGTGAATACGATCTGGTCCTGGTGACTTATTACTGTTTAGTTTATCTATTTGTTCCAAAACCTCCTTTAATGACACCTCAATCTGGGTCAGTGCCTCAGATTTGTCACTTAAAATGAATGGCTCAGATTTGGGAATTTCCCTCACATCCTCAGTGGTGAAGAACAGTGGTAGGCAGCCTGCGGCCCGCATGTGGACCATGAGGGTAATCTTACATTTTGCATGCATGCATCCGACGAAGTGGGTATTCACCCACGAAAGTTCATGCTCCAAAACGTCTGTTAGTCTATAAGGTGCCACAAGACTCTTTGCTGCTTTTACATTTTGCTGACGTTGACCGTCTGCAGGCACGGTCCCCTGCAGCTCCCAGTGTCCGTGGCTCGCCGTTCACCACAGGGACGTGCTGGCCACCGATTCCCACAGCTCCCATTGGTCAGTAATGGCAAACTGTGGCCACTGGGAGATGCAAGGGGGCCATGACTGTGGATGGTAAACATCAGCAAAATGTCTCGCAGCCTGCAATCAGATTACCTTGATGGGACTCATGCGGCCTGCCACAGGTTGCCCATCACTGGTGAAGACCGATGCAAATAATTCATTTAGTTTCTCTGCAAGGGCCTTATCATCCTTGAGTGCTCCTTTAGCATCTCGATCATCCAGTGACCCCACTGGTTGTTTAGCAGGCTTCCTGTTTCTGATGTACTTAAAAATTATTTTGCTATTACTTTTTGAGTCTTTGGCCAGCTGTTCTTCAGATTCTTTTTTGGCCTTCCTAATTATATTTTTACACTTCATTTCTATTTTCCTCACTAGGATTTGACTTCCACTTTTTAAAGGATGCCTCTTTGCCTCTCGCTGCTTCTTTTATTTTTGTTTAGCCATGGTGGCACTTTTTTGGTTTTCTTACTATGCTTTTTAATTTGCAGTATACATTTAAGTTGAGCCTCTATTATAGTGTCTTTAAAAAGTTTCCATGCAGCTTGCAGGGATTTCACTCTTTGTGCTGTACCTTTTAATTCCTGTTTAACTAACTTCCTTATTTTTGTATAGCCCCCTTTCCGAAATTAAATGCTAGTGTTGGGCTGCTGTGGTGTTTTCCCCACCACAGGGATGTTACATTTAATTATATTATGGTCACTATTACCAAGTGGTCCAACTATATTCACCTCTTGGACCTGATCCTGTGCTCCACTTAGGACTAAATCAAGAATTGCCTCTCCTCTTGTGGGTTCCAGGACTAGCTGCTCCAAGAAGCAGTCATTTAAGGTGTCCAGAAACTTTATCTCTGGATCCCGTCCTGAGGTGACATGTACCCAGTCAATATGGGGATAGTTGAAATCCCCCATTATTGTTGAGTTTTTTATTTTTATAGCCCCTCTAATCTCCCTGAACATTTCACAGTCACGTTCACCATCTTGGTCAGGTGATCAATAATATATCCCTACCACTGTATTCTTATTATTAGAGCATGGAATTACTATCCAAAGAGATTCTATGGTACAGTCTGGTTCATTTAAGATTTTTACTTCATTTGATTCTTCGCTTTCTTTCAGATATAGTGCCACTCCCCCACCAGCATGACCTGTTCTGTCCTTCCGATATATTTTGTACTCAGGTATTACTGTGTCCCATTGATAATCCTCATCCACCAAGTTTCTGTGATGCCTATTTTATCAATATCCTTATTTAATACGAGGCACTCTAATTCACCCATCTTATTATTTAGACTTCTAGCATTTGTATATAAGCACTTTAAAAACTTGTCACTTTTTAGCTTCCTGCCATTACATGATGTAATTGAATGGGACTTTTTTTCATTTGACTGTTTCTCATTCAACCCTACCCGTATTTTATCATTTTCCATCCTCTCCTCCTTATTAGGGCATAGAGAATCTCCATTAATAGAGTCCCCCTTTAAGGGATGTCTCTGTCTGAACTACGTGTTCCTCCGCATCTGTTGGCTTTCCTCCAGAAATTATTGGGGAGCAGCTAATGGATTTCTAACCAGTAGAAACCCACCACAACATAACAGCATTAGCTTTGATTGAGACTGGGATTTTCTCCAAGATCAAGTTTGACACATGGCATAACTTAAGACAGTGTTCAAAAAGTCAGGCGATAATATGTTTTGAACCCTCATACCCCACTAGTCCTTTGTCTGATTTCTCCCCAATTATCCAGCAAAAGTCTACCATGGCATAAGGACACAACTATGAAATTGTGTTGATTGGTTTAGCCTTGGTGATATTGTAGGGCTGCCAAAATCACACTAAAAATGGACAGTTGCTTTCACTACATATGGCAAGCCTTAGCCTTAGTCACAACTCAGGAGGCTGTGTGCAAAAACAACTAGCCAGCTTTGTGTCAGTAACTGGGAAATAGGGTATTGGTGCTGCTACCCTAATTCTATACCAGTCCTATGCTTGTGTGATGCTCCTGAGCCCAGCTATGCCAACATTTACATCCAGTATCCACGGGTGATGCATCATAAAGCAGCTGCAACACAGGAATAAAACTAGGCCTAGTGTCTCCACAATATTAAGACACTACAGAAAAAACAGAAATAAAACCCTTTTATTTCTTAACTTATTTTTAATTTTGTTTATAATACAAAAGTTCATGTTGAGCTAAGAAAAACCACCTCGAAAACAATTTCATTGCACTCTCTCAGGTCTGGTCTACACTAATGAGGTTGGTCAAGCTAAGTGACGTAAATTATGTAACTTAAGTCGAATTAGCTTAGGTCGACTTACAGCAGTGTCTACATCGCACTACATCATCATAGCTTCTGCCTCTGAAGGAGGTAGAGTACTGATGTCAAAGGGAGAGCACTCTCCCATCGACTTATCATGTTTTCACCACACCTGCTAAATCGATGTAGCTGCAGTATATAGTATACAGTATAGTATACAGTAAAGATAATAAAATTAATAAGAGAGAGACAATGATATTTTAGAACTATCATCTTCTGAGAAAATAGTTGTGCTTTGCAGATCTCAAGATATCAAGTCAATATGAGGGGTGATTCCAACTCTAATACAGTGTACTAGTATGGCCACATTTTGATACCATGAACCACTGTCATTACAATATAAAAAGCATATTTTAGAACTGGAGAAAGTTCAGCAGTGACAGCCAGCATGCTTCAGAGATTCAAGAAGCACTGTTATCCAAATAGGCCAATTTCTGCTCTTCATTATACTGGGGTAAATCTGAAGTAATTTCATTGACTTGAGTGGAGTTATGTCAGTGTAAGTGAGAGCAGAATTTTGCCCACAATTTCTATAAATTAATTTATAAACTTAACTTAACATTAACAAGTCATCAGGACCGGATGGCATTCACCCAAGAGTTCTGAAAGAACTCAAATGTGAAATTGCAGAACTATTAACTAGGGTTTGTAACCTGTCCTTTAAATCGGCCTCTGTACCCAATGACTAGAAGATAGCTAATGTAACACCAACATTTAAAAAGGGCTCTAGAGGCGATCCTGGCAATTACAGACCGGTAAGTCTAACGCAAATTAGTCGAAACAATAGTAAAGAATAAAATTGTCAGACACCTAGAAGAACATAAATTGTTGGGCAAAAGTCAACATGGTTTCTGTAAAGGGAAATCGTGTATTACTAATCTATTAGAGTTCTTTGAAGGGGTCAACAAACATGTGGACAAGGGGGATCCAGTGGACATAGTGTACTTAGATTTCCAGAAAGCCTTTGACAAGGTCCCTCACCAAAGGCTCTTACGTAAATTAAGTTGTCATGGGATAAGAGGGAAAGTCCTTTCATGGATTGAGAACTGGTTAAAAGACAGGGAACAAAGGGTAGGAATAAATGGTAAATTCTCAGAATGGAGAGGGGTAACTAGTGGTGTTCCCCAAGGGTCAGTCCTAGGACCAATCCTATTCAACTTATTCATAAATGATCTGGAGAAAGGGGTAAACAGTGAGGTGGCAAAGTTTGCAGATGATACTAAACAGCTCAAGGTAGTTAAGACCAAAGGAGATTGTGAAGAACTTCAGAAAGATCTCACAAAACTAAGTGATTGGGCAACAAAATGGCAAATGAAATTTAATGTGGATAAATGTAAAGTAATGCACATTGGAAAAAATAACCCCAACTATACGTACAATATGATGGGTGCCAATTTAGCTACAACGAATCAGGAAAAAGATCTTGGAGTCATCATGGATAGTTCTCTGAAGATGTCCACGCAGTGTGCAGTGGCGGTCAAAAAAGCAAACAGGATGTTAGGAATCATTAAAAAGGGGATAGAGAATAAAAAGGAGAATGTGTTATTGCCCTTATATAAATCGATGGTACGCCCACATCTTGAATACTGCGTACAGATGTAGTCTCCTCATCTCAAAAAAGATATACTGGCACTAGAAAAGGTTCAGAGAAGGGCAACTAAAATGATTAGGGGTTTGGAACGGGTCCCATATGAGGAGAGATTAAAGAGGCTAGGACTTTTCATCTTGGAAAAGAGGAGACTAAGGGGGGATATGATAGAGGTATATAAAATCATGAGTGATGTGGAGAAAGTAGATAAGGAAAAGTTATTTACTTATTCCCATAATACAAGAACTAGAGTCACCAAATGAAATTAATGGGCAGCAGGTTTAAAACAAATAAAAGGAAGTTCTTCTTCACGCAGCGCACAGTCAACTTGTGGAACTCCTTGGCTGAGGAGGTTGTGAAGGCTAGGACTATAACAGCATTTAAAAGAGAACTGGATAAATTCATGGAGGTTAAGTCCATTAATGGCTATTAGCCAGGATGGGTAAGGAATGGTGTCCCTAGCCTCTGTATTTCAGAGGATGGAGATGGATGGCAGGAGAGTGATCACTTGATCATTGCCTGTTAGGTTCACTCCCTCTGGGGCACCTGGCATTGGCCACTGTCGGTAGACAGGATACTGGGCTAGCTGAACCTTTGGTCTGACCCAGTATGGCCGTTCTTATGTTCTATATATGAATTTGTAAAAAGTAGATTCAGAGGGAACATCACCAAAGTCTGTAAAATTCAGAAGGCAGTTGAGGAGCTAAATGTTACAGGATTAGTTGAAATTGTATTACAAGGTAATACAAACTTGAAGAGGAAGTGAAATTTTTACTGAATTTTATTGTATCTGACAGAATTCCGATCTGAATTCAGCAGTTCATGTGTCTTCTGCAAGAGATGATGTCTTCAAAATCACTTAACACAGAGAACAAAGAGCTCATAACAATACATATTTACATTGCTTTGAGGGCTTGATCCTACACCCCTTCCTCAGACAAAACTTCCTTGGAGGGGAAAATCCATCCTGAATTCAGCTCTCTGAAAATATAAATCACTATATAAGTGCTAAGTATTATAATTCTTTATTCTGCATCAGATATTTGTCAAGAAATAAACACTTGGAGGGGAAAATCCATCCTGAATTCAGCTTCAGACAGCTATGTAAAATGGAAATGATTTTTCAGATATTTTGTTCAAGAATGTATTTTTAATTTCTAAATCCATCCCCATATTCTGTTACTAAATTAGAATCTTAAGCATCTTTTAAAATATACTTTAGGAACATTTCATTTCTCCTTTAAGCTTATGGAAAGCACTCAATAAAAGGATTCAGGTGGAATTTCTATACATCAGGATCACCTAATAAATGGAATAAATAAACTATCAATAGCAGCAATCAGAACAGTTTATGTAAACTATTTAAAACAATGACACAAATACTTGAATGTAAAAATATTGTCTGTATAAACAAGCTCACCACCAGGGGGAGCAATTGATAGGGGCATCCTGACCTCCTGTCTAATGCTAAAGTTCCCTGTGTACCTCTTTAAACAAGGAGGCACCTTCTGTGCCTGGAGCTCAAGAGATCACCATATTATGAGGAAGCAGGAGAAACAATCTTTAATCCTTTCAAAGCCCAATAATATTATGCATATTGACTGAAACCCTATGGAGTGGTCCTGACAGGGCTTTTTCATTACTGCAGTACATTGTAACCTAGCTACCTTTGAAAAGTAACCAATATTGAGAGCCACTTGACATTTGCAAAGGATTATGGGTGTCCTCTCTATCTCTTCTCAAGTTCCCAAATTTACAATGGTCTTAATTTAAAAGTTAAGCCAGGGATCAGTTGCTTAGTCTGGAGCTGGGCTGCCCTTTAAAAAAATAGGGGGAAAAAAACCCCAACCTTGTGTGCTGATGTGACCTGGCTTCAGTTTTTGGGTCTGATCAGTTGTTTTAATGTTGTCTTGTTTTTAATTATGAAGAAAGTTATCGAAACCAGAATTGGCTAGAAAGGGTGAAGCGGGGGCGGTTTCATTCCTGCAGGTGTTGCTGAATTGCATGAAGCAGCAGCAGCTGGTAATGAGTTGGTGAAAATGAAAAAGGGACATAAGTAGCTTCTTTAGCAAATCCCCTGGAAATGACATGGAGCCTCTGGGATCGATAGGATTGATCTATCCAAGGGCTGCAGGGCCCACTCATCCAACTGGCAGCATCTCTCACAGCACACGGAAAACAACAATGTTATTACCAGCAAAACTATACACAATCTACTAGGAAAAATCACACTCAGTTCTTTTCTTCCTTCTCCACTGAAGGAGGCAGCCCTTGGGTTAGCATTACAGTTTAGATTATAGACTGAGAGAGGCCACTGTAAAGAGAAGTATGCTGTCTGCCCAAAGGGGATTGCACTGGGAGTATGAAGTCTGGCACTGGTGCTCAGAGAGATACATATGATCTTTCAGAGTCTCATATCTGGATCTTGGGGTGGTTATGGTACATGGATACCTCCTGCTTCTGCTATAGTCACACAGCTTGCAGCATGTCAGAGAGACTCTGAATCATGGTAGACCACGCTCATGTGTCCCTGTGAAACAGAGGGATCTTTTAAAGTGAAGGAACCCAACAACCCTGTTAAAACTCAAGCAGATAACAGCTCATAGCAGCTACAGAAGTTTACATTACAGTCCCAACCCATTGTCTAAAAAAGTCAGTATCACTCAAGAATTGCTGAATGGATAAAAATCTTAAAACATCAGATGAATGGTTGGAACAATCATGGACTTCTGGTTGAGAAGAAGTGTTAGCAGCACTGCAAGCCAGCCGCCCATATGATTTGAATGTACAGATCTGAGAGCAATGCAGCTGTGATGTTTGTTTTTGCATCTGCCTTTTGGGGGGAGGTGGGAAACGACAGAGAGGAGAAACTATAATGAAAAACTGATAAAGGGAAAAAGAGCAGCGGAAATGAGGAGATAGTCCTGAGCCTAGGGAAGGATTCCTGACAGACTCCTGATCTCGCTCTGCCTGGTGTGTGCTATAACAGCCCATCGATACTGTCATATTCCATACTTTGGTAATGATTTAATTGTTTTATGAGGCTAGTGTAATTTGTTTCACATTTTTAATTTATAACTAAGCTTCTTAATCCATTGTTTATAGTGAGGATCTAAATTGCCTTCTGTCCCTTATAGAAAGGATTTCAGGTCCCCAATTAGTAATCAGTTGTTTAGCTAAACCTTGTGGCTGTATTGAAGGAAAACAATTCTCAAATATGAGCTGTTACAACTTCTCTGAGCTCTCTGAGAATCCTGCAGGCATTTAATGAGAGCAGCATTTCTCCAAGCCTTACTCTAAGGAGGAAATGAGAGAGGGAATGTTCTTCTAAAATGCTGTCCCTGTCCCTGTCAAATGCTCGGAGATTTTCGGTAGCAGTGTCTGGTTGGAGTGCGCATGCGCAGTAGCAGTCTCATGGCGCCACTGGTGCCTCATATAGCATGTGTATGGCCCGACCCTTTCAGTTCCTTCTCAACCATCCTCAGCTTGAGATGGAGTCCATTAGCAGTGTCACTGAAAACCTTAAAATAAGATTAGGTTACGTTAGATAGCTTAGTTTTTACCCTTGTTTATTAACAGTTTGCTACTTTACTTAGTATAGTTAGCGCTAGTTAAACCTAGTTAGATAGCCACTTAAAAAAAAAACTTTTGTTTTCCCCGTCCCCCATTTTTCACAAAAGGGATGCCTCAAATATGCCTGGCTCCCCAGCTTTAAAAGATGCACTTCATGCAAGGACACAATGCCAGTCTCTGGCCATTCCTTTTGTATCCAATGCTTAGGTGAGCCACACGTACCGCAGAAATGCACTCACTGCAACAATCTTAAAACAAGAGCAAGGAGAGACAGGGATCTTTGCCTTAAACTCATTTTAATGGAGAACTCCTCCACTCCAACATTGGACCCCAGACAACCCGGGACAAGGGACTCCTTGGGTACATCCTCCAGGGACAGATGAAGTGCAAACTCTTCTAAAAAATCAAGGAAAAGGGCCATGTGTCCACCAAGCCAAGAGCCATTGAAAAAGAAATGGTCTCCGGCAAGATTGCTGCCCGCGGTGCCGACCTCTTCCGGAGTGAGCACCTTTGATGCACTGGGCACCTCTCACACCATCCACTCCAGGACCTCTGCTGGCAGGAGAAAGGAGTCAAGTAGCAGGCATAAAACAGCCTGCTCCTCCATGGCATCGACTACCCCTACAAAGGGCACGGTACTGCAACCTCAACCATCTGTGATGGCTCCCCTTCTAGCACTGAGCTCATCGGTGCCAACCGCGGAACTGCTAAGACCGGCACCAAAGAAGACTACAAAAAAAGGGTTGCCACCAGCCACACTTCCACCGAAGGTGGCAGCACAGAAGGATACGGTACTGCATACAATGGCACTGCACACAATGGCACTGATCCCTCTTATGCACACATCAGATATGGAAGTGTCCTCTGCTCCCAGATCTCCACTGCTCGGCACCACCTGCTTGCCAGTTCCAACAGCACCGGACCAACCAGAGTCCCCCATTGCTCCACCTTTTTCAAGTGATATGGGGAATGAATGGAGAAGGCAGTTTTCTCATCTGGACACTGCTCTCCATCAGGCACAGAATCTCATAGATCCAGGGAACAGAGCACCAGGGACATGCCCCCATGGCTCGCTAACCCTTGGATGTGCCCTCCCATGCCATTCAGTGACCACAATGGGACACATGGGCAGCCTACAGGTCTCAATTCCACAGACCTCCCACTTCTCATAGGAAACCTATACACTCTGCAATGAGATCAGTACCCAAGCCCTCAGAGGCAACAGAGGAGGTGGGGGAAGACAGGGCTGAGACCACGGAACATGAAATATCCCCTGATCACAACTCCTCTTCCTCCCCTGATGAGGCAGTAATGCCCCCACCTTCCACTAGTACAGATGACTTCAAACACTTTCAGGAGGTATTCAGGCAGGTGGCACAGAGCCAAAATATTCCTCTTGAGAAGGTATCAGAGATGCAACACCAACTCCTCAAGATCTTACATACTACTTCCACAACAAAAATAGCATTCCCTATAAATGACCCTTTGATGGAACCTGCAGAAACAGTGTGGCAAACACCTGCTACCATCCCTCCAACCAATAAGCATATGGACAGAAAATACTAAATGCCAAATAAAGGCATGGACTTCCTCTTCTCACACCCACAACCTAATTCCTTAATGGTGGATGTGGTCAACCAACAAGGTAAACAACCTCAATTCAGATCCACGCACCAAGACAAAAATTGGAAGACATTAGACCTCTTGGGGTGAAAAGTTTACTCGTCAGCGACTCTTCAATACTGCACGGTCAATTAAATGGGATTACTCGCTAACTATGATCATGACAATTGTACCAAAATGAATGATTTTGTCCAGGAAATTCCAGAGAAAAAAAGAGACCAATTCTGAGGCATCATCAACGAGGACCAACTTATTGCTAGAACAACACTTCAGGCATCCCTCAACATGGCAGACACAGCGGCATGCACGACGGCGACAGCCATCGTCATGTGCAGAGCATCTTGATTCAGGGCCGCCCAGAGGATTCCGGGGGCCCGGGGTCTTCGGCGGCGGGGGGGGCCCTTCGGTTCCGGGACCCGCCGCTGAAGTGCCCTGAAGACCCACGGTGGGGGCCCCCCACCGGCGAATTACCACCGAAGCGGGACCCGCCGCCGAAGTGCAGCCCAGTCTTCGGCGGTAATTCGGCGGCAGGGGGCCCCCACCGTGGGTCTTTGGGGCACTTCGGTGGCGGGTCCCGGAACAGAAGGACCCCCCGCCGCCGAATTACCGCCGAAGACCGAGCTGAACTTCGGCGGCGGGTCCCGCTCCGTCTTCGGCGGTAATTCGCTGGCGGGGGGGTCGTTCCGCCCCGGAGCGGAAGGACCCCCCACCGGCGAAGACCGGGAGTGAAGAAGCTCCTGTGCCCGGCCCCGCAAGAGTTTTCCGGGCCCCCCGGAGCGAGTGAGGGACCCCGCTCCAGGGGCCCCGAAAAACTCTCGTGGGGGCCCCTGTGGGGCTCGGGGCCTGGGGCAAATTGCCCCTCTTGCCCCCCCCCTCTGGGCGGCCCTGTCTTGATTACATTCATTGGGTATCCCAAGGGAACTTTAGAACAAAGTAGAGGACCTCCCCTTCAACAGGGGACAAGCTCTTCTCTGCTAAGATGGGTGAAGTCCTCCATTCCATGACACTGAGGACCCTCGAGATCTACACACACCCTAACAGGAGACGCAAATACCATCCTTACAATCATAGCAGAGACAACACGACACTGTGCTATCAGAGACCAAAGGCACAGACCACAGAGCCAATCTCAGGCTGCAACGTCCCAAGCACCACCAAACAAGACGCAATTTTGAAACGTTGGTCGAGGGTCTCACTGATTTCTCCTGACCACCAGTGCCAAAAAGACGAGTATGACAACCTTTGGTCATCAGCTTTGACTGTTTTACCATACATGTGCTTCTATCACCACAGACCAGTGGGTTTTAAAAATCATTCAAATGGGTTATACCATCCCTTTTACCTCCATCCCACTGACCCACTCCTCTTCCCCGTCCCTCTTCAGGGACCCTTCTCATGAGCACCTTTTGAGAAAAGTAGTATATCACCTTCTACAAGTAGAGACTGTGGAACAATTCCCAACGCAACACAGAGAGAAAGGATTTTATTCCCTTTATTTCCTGACTCAAAAGAAAATTGGAGGTTGAAGACCCATTCTAGATCTCAGAAAACTCAACAAATTTGTCCATACCCACAGATTCAAAATGGTCACACTGAACTCAATCATCTCAGCTCTGGAAGAGGGGGACTAGTTCTCAGCTGTCAACCTACAAGATGCATATTTTCACATTACCATCCATCCCGCTCACAGTTGATTCCTATGATTCACAGTGGGACAAGACTTCCAATACAGAGTATTGCCATTCAGACTATCAACGGCTCCACACGTTTTTACTAAAGCCCTAGTGATGGTAGTGGCGCAATTGCCCAGGCAGAGAATATTGATCTTCCCATACCTGGACAAATGCCTACTAACTAACTTCCTCATTTTTGTGTAGTTCCCCTTTCTGAATTTAAATGCTGCTGTGGTGGGCTTCTTTGATATCCCCTCCCCACAGGGATGTTAAATTAATTATTATGGTTGCTATTACCAAGCAGTTCAGCTATATTCACCTCTTGGACCAGATCTTGTGCTCCACTTAGAACTAAATCAAGAATTGTCTCTCCTCTTGTGGGTTCCAGGACTAGCTGCTTCAAGAATGGTGTCAAGAAACTTTATCTCTGTGTCTCGTCTGGAGGTAACACGTATCCAGTCAATATGGTAATAGTTAAAATCACCCACTATTATTGAATTTTCTATTTTTATAGCCTCTCTAATTTCCTTCAGCATTTCACGGTCACCATCACTATCCTGGTCAAGTGGTTGGTAGTATATCCCTACTGCTATAGTCCCTTAAAATAGGGACATATTGTTATCCCCAGTTTATAAATGTGGAAATGAAGCTACAGCGGAGAAAGTCACCACTGGCCTAGGAAAGTACAATTCCTCAAAGTTAATGTATTGCACCCACCTTTTGCTTGTGGCAGATTTGACCTAGAAAAGTTAATGACCTGGTTTTCAGAGGTGCTGAGCATTCACAGCTCCCATAGAATCAATGGGAGTTGTGGGGGCTTTGTACCTCTGAAAATCAACTCATCACTGACTTGTCCATGGTCATACACAGAATCAATAGCAAAACCAGGAGTAGAACACAGAAGTTCCTGCCTCCCATCTACATGCTAGATCATTAGACAACGCTACCTCAAATGAACAGAAAGGATTGTGAAATATAAGACTAGAGGAGCATGAAATGAACCAAAGGTCTATAGCAATAGCATGGAGATACTAATGTAATTTCTTCTCTTTAACTGCTAGATATGGGGGGTTGTCAGTGTATTTCAAGCTCATAAAGCATTTAAATCCACACATAGTTATTTTAGTATTTTGTTGTTGAAAAGATTTTGGTTGATTTTTGGATCCAACATCTTTCTTTTCCTTCATGTGTACTGCACTGAACTCAACCTTTGAAGTTGTCATCACTGTGTGTCACCAGTGATCAAAATAGCTGATAGATTTAAAAAATTATTATAGTTAAATGAATTATAAAGGACATTTTCTCAGTGTGTGAATTAAACAAGTTGTTTTAAAAAGAAAACTGGAAAATATATTCAGTAATGTGCAACCACAAGGCATTCCCTACATGGGTTATTACCATAGGTGAATCCTGGAGTTTCAAATTTGTAGCACAGACATCTACCACTTGAGCTGCAAGAACAATTGCTATCCTTTATGTGGATGTCACTAAAAGGAGACTTGAGATACACTCTGCAAGGGTGTTACACACTATTTGCTACACAACAGTAATACTGGAGAACAGGAATCCTGTGTTCTACCCCGGGCTCTGGGAGGGGAGTATTGTCAAGTAATCACAGCAGCAGTTGGTGATAGGATAATCAACATACGTAAATTTGGTCCAATTGTTCTGAAAGGCAGTGTGACTGAATGGATGAGACTTGGATTTGTCATAATGTACAGAAATATAAATGGCAGTCAGTAGAGATAAGACCAGAGTATATGATCTCCTTACTTCCAGCTCAGTACGCCTTCCCCTAGACTACAGGGTATTTTCATGAGGAGCACACGTGCTTGCAGAATGTTACTTGATGTGTTGGTGCAGTAGAACAGGCAGCTGGACAGGATGGGCTGGGAAAGTGAATTTAAGTTCCATTAAAAATGTTGAGATTGGGGGAGGGAGGGAATTGATCCAAATCAGGATGAAAAGCCACAGCTTCAAAGTTTTTGCAAAAGTTAAATTCTCAGTCATTCATTTCAGAAACACCAAAACTTCCCTACAATGGGAATGTTTTGGTGTTTCCAAAATGAAATATGTTCCTTCACTACTTGGCTACTAAGAGCAAGGGAGCTTGACCTGCTGAAGAGCCTGGAGCCTGGGAGTCCAGGAAGCCCCAGCTCCTCGGCAGCCCACCAGGAACTAGGGAGAGGGGCGGGTGAGTTGACAGGAAACTATTCAGGTTTCCACATGAAGCCTCCCTAGTGTCCTTCAAAATGTTTGTTGAAATTGACATTTCTTTTTTGATGAATTGGCATTTTCTGATGAAAAAAAATTAGACTGGAAAATTTCTAAACAATTCTACAGCTGGATTCCATTCTAAAGTAGAGTGATCCAAAAAACTATGTATACTTGAGAGCTCTGCTAATAACTAAGAGGCTTAGAACAAAGGATAACAATAAAAAGACCATTGACATTGACAGATTGGTTTCATAATAATAAAGAGGAGTCCAGTAAATGGTCATCATCTTCTCTTTGGGCCTATGAAATTTCAAATGCATCATTATAGCTCCTGAACATCTTGATTTGTAAATAACTATGGATAATAGGCAGTTATCTAAGCCACATAATGCTATGTAACTAAAGTATTATTAGTCTTGACTTTCTCTTTAAATAATGATGATTTAATAATGTATTTCAGTATACAGCACAATCTACTTCAGTAAAATGCTGGTCTACCATGATCCCTTCCTGTTGAATAAAGGTCAGGTACAGACTCCAATTAAGCAGCACTGCTCTGACTAATTGCTAATGGTAAAACTTAATTTACATTACTTGTTGGAGTAGGACATTTCAGTGACATACAAAGGGTCAGAATTCTGAAATGGAGTCCCATCCCACTTAGCAGCAGTCTGGAAAGAACATTGACATTATAAGGGTAACACTTTGGCCTCCAGGGCTGAGTGTCTTCTGCTTTGTTCTTAAAGCATGCTTTGCTGGTTACTCTGAGCATATGCACACTCTTTCTTTAAATCTGTAGCTGGAAGCATGACAGGAGAGGTTGGGGAAGGCCTAGGCAGAAGGTCTACAGTCAAGTGGGCGGAGGAGCTTTAGGGATATTTTCTTATTCTATTAAAGTTCTTTGATAGAAAAATACAACTCTTTCTATGATTCTTTACCACTGCCATATTGACAGTCAGTGCATTTGTGATATAGACAGTCTTGTGGAGGCAGCCCACCATATTTGCCCACTTGCTATTTTATCCCTAGAAGGAAAAGGGGCTTTAATGATGAATAATGAAATAGGAAAACAATGACAGAAAAAGTGTTAAAAAACAGAATCTGTTCTGGTAGAAGAAGAAATCTCCTTCCAGTCTCGCATTTCCTTTCCAGCCTATTGCAGTTCCCCAGAATGCTACAGGAAGAGTTGCAACCAACCAGAACACTTCATTAGATAAATGCAAATGAACAGAAAAAATACAAATGCAGCAAAAATCAAGATTTGCAAAACAGAATAATGTTTACTAATGGAAAAAACGCAAGAGTCTTGTAGTGAGGGACCTGTTCTTATTTTTATAAGGAGACTATAAGCATTAGGTGACATGATATGCTTACGGTACAGTAGGTCACACAATAACCTCATAAAAACTGCCCCTTTTACATTCCCTTTGCTCTCCATTTCCCTTCTACAGTCATTATTTTTATTGTTCACCATGTTGGCTTTTCCATGTGACACTGTGAAGTAAAGAGAAAATGTTGGGCATGTTCCTCTTAAAGGCCTGGTACATAAAAAAATGAACCAGTGCTGATGACCAATGTGTTTGTGGTGATAGTACAAAATCAGAGGCACAAGGCAATAGCTACAGTAGATTGAATACATCTACTGCCAGTCTGTATTTATATTTATAGCCCTAGTCTCTGAATGTTCTTTCCCACTTAAGTTGTACTATTGATCTCAATCTTTAACCTTGTGGAGTTCACAATGGTAGTAATGTCACCTAAAACACATAGTGCCTGAAATGGGAACAGTGAAGTCAATGGGAGCTTTATCATTGACTTCAGTAGGAGCTGATCAAGCCCACAAATAGTTGCAGATTTACACATGGCAGTAACATTCTGAAGAATGCAAACTTGTTATAGTTTAAAGATATTACACTATGGTCAAAAGACCAGTGTCTAACTTTATCCTTTTTTTTAATAGGCAACTCATCCAACAATCAGAGACATTCTGCATTTATCATTAAGGTTTAAAAGCAAATCCTTATTGGTAATAAATTTACATCAAGCTTTATGAACTACGCCCAATAATATTGTAGCCTTCAAATACTCAGCAAATCTAGATCTAATCTTTTACAGGGCTTCCTTGAAAAAATTTTTTACCCCTGCCTGCTCTTCTTCATGCCCCTTTTAATTTCCTCTTACTGCCCCACCAACTGCACTGCTTTCTTAAATATTATCTCCATTATCCGTTATATCAGAAAAGGCTGGCAGCTTTTAGAAAACTCTTGACACCATGAGCTGTGCTGTACTGAGCTGAGTTGAAACCCTGTTCTGTATGCTACAGGTTATTAGGGTTAGCAGAAAGAATGTGCATTTATTTACTGAAGGTACTTTATAAATCAATACCTTGTTTTTGAACTCAGGTCAATAGGAATAACACAGAAACACAACGAACAACTACAGCAACCCTAAAACAGCACTTTTAACGTATTGATTTTTAGAGGAGTGTCTTTTCCTGGCATTATTCACAAAACCTCGATAATCAATTTGATGCAATCATAAGTTGTAAAGAATTATATAATGCAAAATACCCATAATACAATGTGTAAGTTACACAGCTAAAATAAAGTCAGGAAATGCAATAGTTACGGTTCTCATAGGACTATTCATGTCTTCCTTTCTGTACTACACAGCACTGAGCACACTATTGTGGCTCAATAAATAATAATATAATATATTTGGCCTCATTGCACATATACATTTTATGGTATTTATTTAATAATTTTAAACAGTGATAGATTAAGACATTCATTTGCGGGAGGGAGAAACAGACACTGAAAATACTACAAGTGTACAACAATGCCAAGTTCAGACAACCTTAATGTTTGCTTTTTCTGACTTTTAAAAATTCTTAACTTAACTCTGCAACTTTACCGTGACAAAAATATTTTTGCAATTAATTTCAAGAGGTTTTCTTCCAAAATGAAAAAAAAATCCATGAATAAACCTCCTCAGTTCAAATACTTTTGTAAGTATCATACTGTTACCTCTTTTTAGTGCAATAATGCATTAATCTTTTAAAGGATGTGTACTGAAAAGCTACTTGTGCAGAATTTGCAAGTACTATGCCAGTACTGCCATGAAATCCACTAAGGACCAGACTTCAGGCTTGCATTTAACAAGTGCAAGAGAGCCAGACACTGGCCTCAGAACTTTCTCCTCTTCCAAGAAGGAAAAGGCTCACCACTCGCAGATTTTGGTCAGGGCTTACATGATTTCTTTGGGATATTCCTCAATTGTAACTGTCAGATTGTACATAAAATAGCATATGTGTGTTGGGCTAATTAGGCTCCCTCATCCTAAATCCCTCCTGATGTAGAAGTGTAAATCACCTCCTTATGCTGTGGTCTGCCCATATTTGCCAAAAATTTAAAAGTTTTGCAAGGCAGAATTGTCTAGATAAGCCGGAGACATGGAAACTGGTAAGTCCCCAGACACTGGTGGCTACTGCATGCATTCTGATGAATTTTGGAACATATATAGCACTTTACATACATTAAGGCCCAGATCCCCAGCTGGTGTAGCACCATTGGCTTTAGTGGAGCCACACACATTTACACCAACTGAGGATCCAGGCTTAAATGCTTAATCACCACTCCCTCTCATTAAGTACATATGTATTCTCTCTATTTTACACCTGGGAAAGCTTGACAAAGGCTGGGGAGGGGAAAGAAATCAGTGTCGGAGTAGGATTAGAATTAGTCCTATAGCTAATGTACTAGATCATGCTACTTTCCATGTTGTTGAGCAGCCCCTCCACTGGCTGTTCAGCAGAGGAGTCAGCTCAACTGCAAGCAGCTGGCTAAGAAAGAGCTTTCAACAACTCTAGCATCATCAGTGGAAGTGTGAATGGCACTGCCTCACTCTCTTCCCGTCCACAAATTAATTTGGATTTCTTTGGAAAATCTAGGGATTTATAGCTTTGGTGGTTTTGGATCCCAAAGGTGAGTCCTGGGTTGTTATAGGGAGAAACATAAATTACTTGTAAACGTTGAGTTAAATCAGTTCATATTGTTTTATATTTTCAAAGATATCTTTGCAAGGAAAAAGTATAGAAACTTGCTTTCTTTTTTTAATGAAACCTGAGATTCTCCATTTCATTTCCAGGTCTCCCAGATCTGGGATGTGGGGGAGGGAATGCTTCATGCACCTGGTTCTGCAGATCCTGGGACAGAGAACGCCATGAAATCCACTAAGGATCTTACCAATAGATCTAATGAACCTGGGAAACAATTAGATACAACAGTAATGGGTGCTTTACAAAACCCTAATATAGACTGATTCCTTGTAGAATGAAGACCTTATCAGAATATCACCAAGTATTTTTTCTCTTGACAAAATATGGCCATGTAGATCTTGCAGAATAATCCCAGTTTGTCTCTCCATTATCACTGACACCCAGCACTCACTTTTGGGATACTCACGGGCTATTTTACTTAAGAGACTGACCCTGCAAATCTTTACTCACAAAGATAAGTCCATTTAAATCAATTGTTTTTTTGTTTGTTTTTGTCTGAGTAAGCCCTAGTCACACCAGTTAGAGTATGCAGGACCAGGTTGTTATTTTATTCTAAATAATGGAACATCTGTAAGACATCTTTGCCTTGGGTTGTTCTCTTTTTCACGTGCTTAATATTAACCATCCTAGAATATAGACTCAGAAAAGACCTATTAGAAAATTTTGTAAGTGCAGAGTTGTCCCTTGGTATCAAGGCCTCATTTACCCTGCAGCTCATTGGATCCAAATTCTAGGGAAAAGTCTGCTAACTACTGAGGCAGGACACCCTGAATTCTGCAGTAATATTAATATACTACACTGTCATGCTATACTCTTCACTTTTTATGAAACAGATATTAGGAATAAGCCAAAATGAAAAATTAAGTTATAAAGCAATACGTGTTATTTGCACTGAAGCAAAGGATTAATGTTTGACACATGCAGTTTTTTGAAAGACCTCTGTGTTGATCAGAGAATACAAGGTTGTGTAGTGAAGCTGTTGTGCATCAACAGAAGTTGTGACTGACTTAATACAAATTTCTGCTGCTTCAGCCAGCTTTGGGACTCAGACACAGGCATTTTTCCAGAACATATTGAGATCTTTACTGGATACTTTATTATGAGAGGTTACATTGAATGTATCAGAGGGGTAGCCATGTTAGTCTGGTTCTGTAGAAGCAGCAAAGAGTCCTGTGGCACCTTATAGACTAACAGACGTTTTGCAGCATGAGCTTTCGTGGGTGAATACCCACTTCTTCGGATGCAAGCAGTGGTGCACGTCCACCAATGTAATATATGCCATCATATGCCAGCAATGCCCCTCTGCTATGTACATCGGCCAAACTGGACAGTCTCTAAGGAAAAGGATAAATGGACACAAATCAGACATTAGGAATGGCAATATACAAAAACCTGTAGGAGAACACTTCAACCTCCCTGGCCACACAATAGCAGATTTTAAGGTGGCCATCTTACAGCAAAAAAACTTTAGGACCAGACTCCAAAGAGAAACTGCTGAGCTCCAGTTCATCTGCAAATTTAACACCATCAGTTTAGGATTAAACAAAGACTGTGAATGGCTTGCCAATTACAGAACCAGTTTCTCCTCCCTTGGTTTTCACACCTCAGCTGCTGGAACAGGGCCCCATCCTCCCTGATTGATCTAACCTCGTTATCTCTAGCTTGCTTCTTGCTTGCTTATATATACACACCTGCCCCTGGAAATTTCCACTGCTTGCATCCGAAGAAGTGGGTATTCACCCATGAAAGCTCATGCTGCAAAACGTCTGTTAGTCTATAAGGTGCCACAGGACTCTTTGCTGCTTCTACATTGAATGGTATTGCTGCACTTTAAATATGTTTGTGAGGTGTTTTTTTAAGTTATGACAATGGTAACTAGTGCATATTGTGATAAACCCAGGCCAGTTGGGAACAGCAGAGTAGTAGAAGGGAGATATACTGGCCACTAGATAAGCAGTTTTCTGTTCCCTGAGTGACCAGAGCAGGGGCTGCTCCAGGCTAATAAGAACACCTGACTCCAATTAACCTGCTAAGAGTCAGGTAAGGCAGTTAAGCAACTGACTCTAATTAAGGCCCCTCTGGTGCTATAAAAGGGCTCACTGCAGTCAGGCCAGGGGAGCCAGAGGAGAGGAAGTGCATGTGAGGAACTGGGAGCAAGAGGTGTGCAAGAAGCTGAGAGTGAGTAGGCATACTGCTGGAGGACTGAGAAGTACAAGCGTTATCAGACACCAGGAGGAAGGTCCGGTGGTGAGGATAAAGAAGGTGTTGGGAGGAGGCCATGGGGAAGTAGCCCAGGGAGTTGTAACTGTCGCGCAACTGTACCAGGAGGCACTCAAAACAGATGCAGTCCACAGGGCCCTGGGCTGGAACCCGGAGTAGAGGGCGGGCCCGGGTTCCCCCCAAACCTCCCAACTCCTGATCAAACAGAGGAGGAATTGACCTGGACTGTGGCTTCTACCAGAGGGGAAGGTCTCTGGGCTGTTTCCCAACCCACAGGGTGAATGTGTGAGACAAGCAAATCCGCCAATAAGCGCAGGACCCACCATGGTAGAGGAGGAACTTTGTCACAATATGTATAGGTGCTCATTTTTAGCAATTTTATCAATCCAAAAAGTATATAAATAAGACAAATAGCTGGTACACAAATTGATCCTGGAATCTTTTATAGAGATCACATGCTTCCACTGGCATAGAATTCCAACTAGTAGTTCAGTTGCAGTAGAGAATCGTGACTGAAATCTGTTCAGAAGGGTGCACAGTGTGGTATCAACCAGAAAATCCAGCGGTACCCATAGTCTGACATATTGTCCATTATCAAAAAGAATTTCCTTAAAAAAATGTTAATATTGGTATTTTCTGAAAAATATTGCCTTTCTACCTTTATAATGCTATAATTTCTTTGATAAACATGTACTCTTACCCTTTCTGTAATAAAATATACATTATCAGTATATTCATCCTAAGTCTGTAAAGTCCGTTACAAAAATAATTTGTTTAAATGTTATTTGTGTGGGTGGGTAGGTGTATGTGTATGTCTCAGTTATACAATTTCTAAAATGAGCAATAATACTTGTGAAGGGGTAGCTTAATGTAAGCTCCCTTATCCACACCCAGCTTAAAACTCTGTAAAACTGGAGCTGGTGTGCTGATTATGCGTGGTTCTATTAGCAGGAGGGACTGCTGATATTTCAAGTGGTTTAAATGATACACAGCTGCCTTCAAATAGCCATCCGTTTCTACAGGGGTCAAGTAGCATTATTGTCTTCCTTATGGGGTCATTTTCTCTTATACGTTGCAAGTATTTTTGTCTTCCTTCTACTTGGCAGGGCACACAGCTTTCTGAACGGTGTCATTAAAGTCATTTTAAGTGAACCGCTTTTCAAGTGCATCCAGAATTAGGTCCATTTTGTGAGCTAGATAAGTGTTGTACATACAATTTTTAAAAGAAGATCATTCAACACATCAGTAAAAGTTGTTTTCATGCATGCTGCATTCTTTGGTGCAAAGATATGAGGAACCTTGAAATCAGTACTATATTCTGAGACTGTTGCAATTACTATGAGACATGCTAAAAAGAATGTTGACTGTCCAGTGTCATTCTTCATTAAGGAAGCAGAGAATTGCCCTATGCGCTATATCATTTGTCTCATCCACTTTTTACAGGTGCCTTTTTGCCAGCAATCACTATGTGTTCAGGAGTAGTTTCACATTCTCATACATATCTGGTGGGCATGTCCTCCTTAACTGAGCTGTCTGAAGTATGGTGTCACTGTTCCTCACTTAATGTAATAGGGAAACCCCAGCAGAGGGATGGTCAGCCTTTTCAAATTGAATGCTTGGATCCTAGCAAATTGTCACAAATTCCAGGGTCATTCTGATTTTGTCTACTTGGAATTCAGCTTGGTATTGAATAATTATTGTTGGACTGCTCTGCTTCTTTCTGGTCTTTAACAAACGCTGTGTTCCACTTTATTAGTTCTAGATTTAGGATGGTCACTATCAGTATTCCACTTCATATGGCTCCTGGATTTAGGATGGTCATAGGTAAGTACCTCTGTGAGAGCAGATACTACCATTTGGGATGCAGGAGACGCAGAAGAGTAACAGTTGAGAAAATTCAGTGAACCGAATTCACAGCAAGAGTTAATCAGCAAGACCATGAAACAGGTAGACCCTTTCAGTCATCCATAGGGTTGCCAGGCATTGGTTTTCAATGGAAATTCCTGGTCTAAAAGGGACCCTGGCAGCTCCGGTCAACACCACTGACCAGGCCACTAAAAGTTTGGTTGGCAGCACAGCGAGGCTAAGGGAGGCTCCCTGCTTACCCTGGCTCCATACAGCTCCCGGAACTGGCTGGCAAGTCCGGCTCTTAGGCGCAGGGGCGGCCATGGGGGCTATGTGCGCAGCCCCCGCCCTGAGCACCAGCTCCACAGCTCTCATTGGCTGGGAACCGTGGCCAATGGGAGCTGCGGGGGCAGTGTCTGCAGATGCGGGCAGTGTGCAGAGCCCTCTGGCCCTTCTGCCTAGGACCTGGACGTGCCGGCCGCTTCCGGGAGCTGCCTGAACCTTCTCCCACACCCCAAACCCCTGCCACAGCCCTGAGCCCCCTCCTGCACTCCGAACCCTCACTCCAGCCCTGAAAAAGAGACAGGCAGAAACTTCATTTAATCGACTGACCGGAAATTGTAGCTAATTTGGTCATTTCATCATGTAACTGTGTTATCTCTTGTCATGGTTAACTCATATGTTATTTCATATGTAATCAATGTGTGCTAAATAGGTTTAAATTGTAGGTATAGTTATGAGTAGAATAGGATCATAGGAGTATAAGATTGACAAGTATTTAGGAGTGATGACTGTATATTAGATATCCAAGTAAAGCAAAGCTGTTATGCAAGGCCTATAGGCTTAGCCATACTAGCCCTCAAGCTTAAGGAGGCTTGATATAAATAGGTGACCCAGGAATAACTCTCTGCCAGTAAAGTTACAAAGTTACTATAAAGAATGTGCCAATAGGTGGTGTCAGGGAAATATGTTGTAATGTACCTGTCTAGACCACAAGATACCTGATTGTAACATCATGAAAAGTTCTGCTCTTACCATAGATTACCATGCAAACACATGTCTGTAGATGCTAATGAGAATAAGAGGAAAGCAGAGCACCCCAAAATTTATGAGGTGTGGAAGTGTAGATAAGGAAAAAGAGGCTGGAACACTGATGCATATGCATACAGTTCTGGGCATGGTTATAACAGAATAAAAAGGGTTCCTGGTATGGATAGGGTGGAAAGACCCCATCAGACAAGACCCCGAGGGAAGACCCCAGCACCTGTTGAGAGATCCACTAGACTCTATAATATCTTTGGGTTAAAGAATATGAATATGACATTGGCTATTGCTTGGGTTTTCTCAGGGTGTGTATATGTATATGTGAGTGTAACATAACACAAACAAGATTTGTTTACTTGTAACTGTGTGTGGTCACTGTATTCATTCTTCGAGTGCTCCTAAGAGACCTCCCAATCTAAGAGAATCATGAAGGGCATCTTTCAACCTATTGATCTGAAAACTGGAGCACCACAGGAGCAGGATTCACTCCCTGGGGGTAGTATAGTTTAACACAGAACTATCAATTCAATGTAAGTAAAAGCAACCAAGTATTTATCAGGAAGGAAGGAGAGCTTAGGCAGAAAATCCAGGCTGCTGCCCCAAATTCAGAGCCCAAGACGGGATCTCAAAAGTCAGGGATGGATTTGAGTTCCCCTCTTCACTCAATAGGGAGGGATAGAGCTGGTTGGGGATTTTCTGTTGAAATGTTTTTATTTTGTGGAAAATGCAGTTTTACCAACATTAAAATTTTCTATGCGAAAATTTTATTTTGGCAAAAATGTCTGAATTCTTCTTTGAATAGTTGTGGTTGTGTATTCCACTTACGTGTGTGCGTGCCTAGTACTCTGGAGCTGGAAAACTTTGCCTAGCAGTACCTAAGGAGATAGCATTCACACATGGTGGCTATAGCACCTCCCCAGGCTATATGAGATGGTGGCACCCCAACCCACTCAATTCCTTCTTACTGCCCATGACTGGAGTCGGAGCTCTGTGTGGTTCTTACCCTCACAATTCTTCAAAAATCCTTTGATTTTCTTGTACCCTTAGTATTAGTTTTAGTTTGCTTAGTTAAATGTTTTTCCCTGGTTCAAACATTGTCCATTGTGTGGGGGGTTATCCCCAACAATGACCCTCACACAGGGTGCTTGCTGTTTAGGCAAGGCTCATGTCAAAGAGTGGTGTTTGATTTGTAAATCGTTCACAAAATGGATTCAGGTGGCTTGAGACCTTTGCCTGAAGCAGCACCTGAGGCCTGCTTCAGAACCAATGCCTACATCGGATCAGAGGTCGTCCTCAATCTCGGTGTATGGTGCCATCTCACTCTACAGCTATTGCCTCTCCGAAGAGGTGCAGAAGCCACTCTCCTTTGAGTGTACCAAAGAAAAGGTCTCATAAGACCAGTAGTGACCACTCCAGGCCTCATGGAGACTCTTCTTCCTCCTCCAGAAAGAGTACATGTTGCTGGTATCCAGGATGGAGCAGGTCCTTCCAACCTCTGCCCAGTATCACATAGAGATGCCAAAGGTTCCGTACTGTCGATTTTTTATTTTGGCCATGGGGCGTTCGTTGAGTCAGGTACCGATGAGGGTAATGCTGTTGTTACCCATGGTGTCACTCCCCACCCTCTTCCTCAACATCGTTGGTGGCTTCGGTACTACTGCTGACTTCAGTACCAACATGATTCCTGGCACTGGAGACAATTTATGGGTACTCAGTGCCAGCTGTACTGTTTCCATAGCTGGCACTGGTTCCTCCCTCACTTTGGATGACAGTGAGTTGGACCAATTGCTCACACCCTCAGGCCTGGCTCCACCTTTATCCCCAGATTGAGATCGCCCTCTCACACTCCATCACTTAACCCACACCAGGAACTGCTCATGGAGTTTCCTGGATACTGAAATTGACACTCTTCCCGCAATCAGAACTGCTAGCCTGCTGGCCACCAATGCCTTACCCTTATGCATAGCGACTCCCCTGGAGCTTATGGGATACTCCTCGATTGCAGAGGTCATACTCCTCATCTCACTCTAAAGTGAGATCACCAGACACACTGGTGACTGGGACTGTCAACCTACCACAACTTCAGGCACCAGTTGTCATCCCTCTTGTGGAGCCTCTGGAATTGTCCCATTAATGTTCACCTGTCCAGGAGCAAGACCTATCATTGGCACAATTAACTGCTTCTTCATCATCCCTGGATGATTCATCTGTTCACTGGCTCTTCCTTCCCTTCAGTGCTTGAGGATTTCAAGTGCTTGAGACTACCAGGACCTTCTGCTTCCCTGGGCGTCCAAGCCGAGTTCCTGCATAAGAATACCTATAAATTATTACACATCCTGCAGTCATCTACCCCCAGGAGAATGACCCTCCCCATCAGCAATGCACTCCTGGAGCCTACAAAGGTTCTTTGGAGCATGCCAGCTTTGGTGCTGCCTACAGTGAAGTGTTTGGAGAAATGCTACTTTGTTCCAATGCAGGAATTTGAGGAGTTTTACTCCCACCTGGCTCCTAATTCCTGGTTCAGGACTGCAGTGAATGACAGACCTCGAAGAGGCAGATTTAAGTCCACACCTAAGGACAAGGACTCTAAAAGGATGGACTTAATTGGTAGAATGATCTACACCTCGTCTTTCCTGCACATGCAGAATGCAAACCAGCAAGCACTGTTGTTATAGGCCTTCCAAATGAGCTCTAAAAGGATGCTCCACACATGGGGGTCAGTGTAGAAGAAGACATAGAGATATTAAGCTTCATACATGGATTTTTATTTTATTTTTGGTTTGTGTGTGTACTCGTTATTATGTAGAAGGCAGAGTAAGAATGGTGGGAGGGGTGAGTTGATAGACACAAGGAAGAAGAAATGCAAAAAAGGACACTGAAGGTATCTCTACCCAACCTGCAGGAGCAAGCCTCCCAGCCAGCTCTTCTTTAGTCTTCTTAACACCCTCCTCACTCACTGGTTTGTCCAAATTGCCTCTGCCAAACTTATCGCTTTCCTATTATTATATTATTTCCCTATTTCAAGCTCCCCATATACTCACCCTTGTTCTTTGCAACAAATTCAAACTTCATGTCCTTGCCTTAAAGACCCTACATCACTCAACCCCCTCCTGATCTCTGACCTGATCTCCTTTCACATTTCCCTCTATGCTCTGCTAGCAATGTCAGTCTTGATGGCTCTTTTGTCTCCTTCTCACACAAGCATCTCCCAGCCTTATTCTGGCCACCCCTATGCCTGGATCACTCAACCAAAATCTGTTTGCCAAGCTACTGCACTTACCTTATTTAAATCTCTCTTAAAATTTTAATTCTTCCATAAAATATCCTGGACATTACGAAAAAAATGTAAAAAATGTTTAATTGTGGGGCTGATTCATTAAGAGTATGCACAAAACTACGAGTGACTATATAATCTTAATTAATAGCATTGTCTTACCCATCCTCCCCCGGGTGACCGTCTTCACTCTTTCTTACGTTATATCTTAATTCTAGATGAAATATTTTCCATCACAAATACTCATACTTGTACATTTAAAATTAATTTTTTGTGAATTTTTATGCTGGTAGTTTGAAAATTTGTTTTCCATTAACATGCGTTCCAGTAAAATCCAACTGCATAAATGTTTGCAGAAAGCAAACACAGAAAGAGTGATAGCATGGCAAAGTACATTCACTGATATGTTCAAGCAAGTATTCCCAGAAAAAAAATTTCAGTATTCACCCAGCTCTGTTGCCAGACTAAGAGAGAATAAGTATGATCTCCCTTCATAATAAAGATTAGGACAACCTAAGCAGACCTTTTTAATGGACTCTGAAGAGAGTTCCTGCTGCTGACATCCAGTTTACCTGGGTTATTGCCAGCAACGGCTGTAAAGACTGAGGTCATAATGTTGGGTGTTTGATGTCAGAAATTCCTCTGTGTGTTTCCTTGCTTCTGTTTCCAACTCTTCCAGATAGTCTTTCTACTTAGAGATAGAGGCCTATAGATGAATACAAAGGGGAACATTGCAGAGGTACTGAACCCAGGCTCTGGAGGGGACTGTTTTTCATCTTTGGTCGCAATGGTTTATAGCATAATTATCAAAGTGTCCTTTGGAATGAACTCCTGGGCACCTGTAGAGAAAAGTGTAGTGTCTTGTTCACCGGTGGTAAGATGTTTGCTTTACAGCCATGAGGAAATAAAATAAATAAGAGAAAGTGGAGGAAAATCAGGTTAAAAAGCTTCTGCACCATTTTCTGGTTGGAGCGCTAAAATCTTGAAGCGTTACCGTCAAAGCTTTTCTGAATGACTTGATGAGGGTTTTTTGTTGTTTTGGTTGCTGCACTCTTGGGACTCATTGGAGTGGCAGGATAAAAATTAATTAGAGGCTCTTTGGAGGGGGCTTTGGAGATAGCCTCAGGCTACACTTCATTCTGGTTGTTAGAAGCAATATCATCACTGCCTTGTCTCCCAGTGAACAGACCTGCACTGGTGCAGCTGGGGAGAGCCACAGAACATTCAACACAGACATCACAGCAAAGACTTCCTCCCAGAGAGATTACTTACCACAAAACCAATGGATCTACCTGCTGACAACCCTGGAAATATGTCTTGTTTCATTTTCTGGTTTCTGAGAGGCTGCTTATGAAGCTCACACAATCCTGATGAAATATCGTAGAAGGGAGGCACTTTTTCCTCCCTCTTCACCATGAATTATGCTGATAGGGGGTTCTTGGGGGAGATGATAGAGCAAGCTCCATTTCAGTGGCAGGTTTTCTTTTGTAAAGGGTGGATTGACATGTCAGTGCGTGAAGAAAGCTGACAAATAACCATTTCAAGCCAAAAGATCACATATGAAAAACAGCTCAGTAATTTCTCTCTGCCCTCCCCCCCCAAAAAAATATTTTAATCCCAACTGCACAGTCTCTGCAGCTATTAGGAACAAGTCAAACTGGGAATGCACCTGTGGATATTGGTTACTTGTCATGCTGACTTTGAAGCCTCATTCTTGTGTAGGGGCGGGCAGCCTATGGAACTTTGCAGAACTGGACAGACGAATTCAGTCTTGTGATTTGTATCCTGAATTTTCATCAGACTGCTGCATATGCCTTCATATTTAGATAACCCCTATAACTGATATCTAGTGCAAGATGCCCAGCTAATTAACATACTTATTTAGGTATCTTTAACACAATTAAAACTAATTTTAACTTTCATTTACTTCAGTGGGTCTGGGATTTCATGCTTATTTTTTAATGCAGCGGGTTCCTGGATCAAAGTAATGCGAGGCAAAGTTCAAATTATCTGTGATAGCAATGGGCAGAAAAAAAAGGAAATATTCCCAGAGCAGAAAATACTTTAAAAAATTATAAACTATTTTTATAAACTATAACCATAGATGTACCACCAGGAATCAGTAAATATCTCCAATTCTCTGGTCTCCTCTGGTTTCCCTTTTGGCCTCTGTACTGTTACTTATCAAAATTACTTTCAAATCCAAGGAGGAATGATGGTTATTACATACTCTAGCAGCCTCAGAAGAAAGGCGAATACTGTCACATGACTTAACTGCACAAAGGTATATCATCTGGTGCAGCTGTTCATAGTCCATTCTGTGGATGAGCACTGAATAGAGTTGTTTTACTTCCACAGGATGTATGCATTCTTAGTTCTAGCTGTCTCTATGGTTAATATCTCCATAGCATAGAAGGAACACCCACTGCATAGTGTGCCTAATATCAGAATTTTAACACTGACCTAGACAACTGTTCTCTCTTCAGGTGTATGATATTAGTAACAATAATTTTATTATTTGCATTCACTTACTTAGTGGTTGGCTCTCTCTAATACAGATTAGCTGTGAATTTATAAACTGCCTCATTTCTCCCCTCCCAAGGTTCTCACGGTGCTACACCATCAATTAATATCTGATTTAAAAAGCAATATGTAAAACACCAAATATACAATATAAAAGCGGATAGGCACATATCATTTGAAACATGGATATTGAAAGCATTGTATCAAGGCAAATAATAATTATTGCTCAGAGTTGGATTTTTAATATTTTTAATGGAAAGATAGGTTAAGATGGATCTTTCAGGAGCCATGATAACAAAAGTGATAACATTCATTTTCCAATTTAAAATACAATGATAGGACCCCTAAAAAAGTGGGTGTTTCCAGGGCAGAGGTATCTGTAATGATCAGGCACTGTGAGAAGTTTGAGATGTGATGAATTCTCTCTCCTAATGTTTCAAAAACAAAAAGGACCATTTAAAATTCAATGCATTGCTTTATAGGCACAGGGGAACAAAGAATGTAGGTGAGATTTAGAAATGTGGGACTATATCTTGTAAAGCAGAGACACTGAAAGTGCTATGGGATCATGGTGAATAACCAGCTGAAGAGGCCAAACCGGACAGTCTCTACGCAAAAGAATAAATGGACACAAATCTGACATCAGGAATCATAACATTCAAAAACCAGTAGGAGAACACTTCAACCTCTCTGGTCACTCAGTAACAGACTTAAAGGTGGCAATCTTGCAACAGAAAAGCTTCAAAAACAGACCCCAATGAGAAACTGCTGAACTTGAATTAATATGCAAACTAGATACCATCAATTTAGGCTTGAATAGAGACTGAGAATGGCTGAGCCATTACACATATTGAATCTATTTCCCCATGTTAAGTATCCTCACACCTTGTCAAACTGTCTGAAATGGGCCATCTTGATTATAACTACAAACGTTTTTTTTCTCCTGCTGATAATTGCTCATCTTAATTAATTAGCCTCTTAGAGTTGGTAGGGCAACTCCCACCTTTTCATGTTCTCTATACGTGTATATATATCTCCTTACTATATGTTCCATTCTATGCATCCGATGAAGTGGGCTGTAGCCCACAAAAGCTTAATTTCAAATAAATGTGTTAGTCTCTAAAGTGCCACAAGTACTCCTGTTCTTTTTGCAGATACAGACTAACACGGCTGCTACTCTGAAACCTGAAGAGGAGTGATATTGTGGGTAAGAAGGCTAATACCATCCTTGGATGTATAGGCAAAGGAATATGGAGTAAGAGTGCATACACTACTGGTAGAATCAATTGATTATTTTGTCTGGTATCCACAATTAAAATGTGACAAATTAGAAAGGATTTGAAAAAAGATCTATGGCTTGTGTTGTGCAGCAAATCAGATAAAATGATCACAGTTGTCCCTTCAATAGCAGTCAGTGTATTATAAAATCATAGTAATTAGTCCCTAAAATCTAGATAATCTAATCCATCATGTAGGACAGTGTGGAATTGTTCCAAAGAGATATTTGCTCATGCTTCATCTAGTTTAGTTTTAAAGACAGGGAATGGATCACTTGATGATTACCTGTTCTGTTCATTCCCTCTGGGGCACCTGGCATTGGCCATTGTCCAAAGAAAGGATACTGGGCTAGATGGACCTTTGGTCTGACCCAGTGTGGTCGTTCTTATGTAAAGACCCCAAAAGATAAGTGTCAAGCAGGACAGATATAATATAACCAATGCTGTCCAATCCAAAGCCTTTCTATGAGGGCATTATTATAATAATTGATCCTCTTGGTCAAGGAGGATCAAAACAGCATAGATTGTTTATTTTTACAGTGACCAAGAGTGTGCTGGGCACTTCACAGAATAAGTAAAAGAGAGTTAGTTCCCTGCACAATTTAGATTTTAGAGATGGCACATAAAAGTGGAGTAGGCATAAGGTAGGACAAGGTTTACAATAACAAGGATTGCTCAGTTTAGCCACATACATATCTTGGTGGTTTGGGTGGATTTGTATTTGTTTTTTAATTTAATACTTTTTGAAAATGATATGGCAGAATTGAGTTTTAAGAGGCATTTAAATGAGAAGAAGATCATGGCAATAGTATGTTGCTCTTGAAAGTTCATTCTGAGAACTACACTGTGCAATTAGCACAAGTTACTAAGGGTATGTCTACACTACGAAATTAGGTTGATTTAATAGAAGTCAATTTTTTAGAAATCGATTTGATACAGTCGATTGTGTGTGTCCCCACTAAGCGCATTAAGTTGGAGGTGTGTGTCCACAGTACCGAGGCTAATGTCGACTTTCGGAGCGTTGCACTGTGGTAGCTATCCCATAGTTCGCGCAGTCTCCGCCACCCACTGGAATTCTGGGTTGAGCTCCCAATGCCTGATGGAGCAAAAACATTGTAGCGGGTGGTTCTGGGTACATGTCATCAGGCCCCCTTCCATCTCTCCCTCCCTCCCTCCATGAAAGCAATGGCAAAAAAATCATTTCTTGCCTTTTTTCCTGGGTTACCCGTGCAGACGACATACCACAGCAAGCATGGAGCCCGCTCAGCTCACTGTCACTGTATGTCTCCTGGGTGCTGCTGGCAGACACGGTACTGAAGTGCTACAAAGCAGCATCCCCTTGCCTTGCCTTGTGGACGGCAGACAGTGCAATACGACTGCTAACCATCGTCATCGTCCCGTGGGTGCTCCTGGCCGACCTCGGGTAGGTTGGTCAGGGACACCTGGGCAGACATGGATGCTCCTGGCCGGCCTCGATGAGGTCGGTCGGGGGTGCCGAGACAAAAATGGGAATGACTCCAGGTTATTCTCTTCTTTAAGTTTCATCTAATGGAGATTCAGTCCTGCCTGGAATATCATGCCAGCTGGAGGCTTCTGCCTCAGGCTGCTCTCCCAGTCGGCAGCACCGCGCCGTCGCACCTACCCCAGCCTACCTCTTGCTTCCATGGCTCATGAAGCCTGGACAGTAGTAAGGAGCAGTTCAACCATAGGCTGAGCAAGTGCAGAATGGTGGTAGAATGTGCATTTGGACGTTTAAAAGCAAGCTGGCACAGTTTACTGACTCAGTTAGACCTCAGCGAAACCAATATTCCCATCATTATTACTGCTTGCTGTGCGCTCCACAGATCTGTGAGAGTAAGAGGGAGACGTTTATGGTGGGGTGGGAGACTGAGGCAAATCGCCTGGCCACTGATTACGTGCAGCCAGACACCAGAGCAGTTAGAAGAGCACAGCAGGGCACGCTGTGCATCAGAGAAGCTTTGAAAATGAGTTTCATGACTGGCCAGGCTATGGTGTGAAAGTTCTGTTTGTTTCTCCTTGATGAAAACCCACCCCCTTGGTTCACTCTACATCCCTGTAAGCCAACCACCCTCCCCGCTCTGATCTCCACTTGCAGAGGCAATAAAGTCATTGTTGTTTCAAATTCACGCATTCTTTATTAATTCATCACACAAATAGGAGGATAACTGCCAAGGTAGCTTGAGAGGGGTGGGAGAGGAGGGAAGCACAGGGGTGGGGTAGTTGTAGGGGCACCCCCTAGAATGGCATGCAGCTCATCATAGAAGCAGCATGTCTGGGGCTCTGACCCAGAGCGGCTGTTTGCCTGTCTGGTTCATTGGTAGGCTTCATACGGCACTGCTGTGCGTCCCTGTTATAACCTCTGTCCTTCATGCCCTTGGAGATTTTTTCAAATATTCTGGCATTTCGTCTTTTGTAACGGAGTTTGGATAGCACAGATTCGTCTCCCCATACAGCGATCAGATGCAGTACCTCTCCATTCGGTCCATGCTGGAGCTCTTTTGCAATTCTGGGACTCCATGGTCACCTGTGCTGATGAGCTCTGCATGGTCACCTGTGCTGATCAGCTCGCCATGCTGGCCAAACAGGAAATGAAATTCAAAAGTTTGCGGGGCTTTTCTTGTCTACCTGGCCAGTGCATCAGAGAGACTGCTGTCCAGAGCGGTCACAATGGAGCACTCTGGGATAGCTCCCGGAGGCCAGTACTGTCGAATTGCGTCCACGCTATCACAAATTCGACCCAGCAGGGTCGATTTCAGCGCTAATCTCCTCATCGGGGAGGAGTACAGAAATTGATTTTAAGAGCCCTTTAAGTCAACAAAAATGGCTTTGTCGTGTGGACGGGTGCAGGGTTAAATCGATCTAATGCTGCTAAATTCGACCTAAACTCGTAGTGTAGACCAGGGCTAAGCAAAAGTACCATGTCTATGAAAATGACAAGGTCAGTTCAGTATTTATAATTGTGTCCCTTCGATCAGTAGGAAAATGAAGGAAGAAGCATCCCCAATATAGCTGTTAAGAGAAAGTATTCACCAATAACATCCTATGGCAGTGAGTTCCACGGTCTACACGTTGATTGAAAAACAATTGTCTTTTATCCATTTTAATTTGCTATCTTTCAGTTTTATTGAATGTGACTTTGTTCTTCTTTTGTGAGACTGTTGTGCTGTTGAATGCTGTGACTGTTTTATTCTTCATTCTTAGTGCTAAACTGAAGCTACTGCATTCCTGACCAGAGAGAAATCAGTTCTTCTAGCACAGGGTTAGGCAACCTATAGCACGCATGCCGAAGGTGGCACACGAGCTGATTTTCAGTGGCACTCACACTGCCCGGGTCCTGGCCACCGGTCCGGGGGGCTCTGCATTTTAATTTAATTTTAAATGAAGCTTCTTAAACATTTTTAAAACCTTATTTACTTTACATACAACAATAGTTTAGGAGTACTTGTGGCACCTTAGAAACTAACAACAGACTAACATGGCTGCTACTCTGAAACAACAGTTTAGTTATATATTATAGACTTACAGAAAGAGACCTTCTAAAAATGTTAAAATGTATTATTGGCACGCGAAACCTTAAATTAGAGTGAATAAATGAAGACTCGGCACACCACTTCTGAAAGGTTGCCGACCCCTGTTCTAGCATTTGTCAAATATAAGTGGTCCATTTCATGCAAGCATTTTTATCGAGCAAAGATAAAAGTAAAAGGCAAAGAAAGGATGACAAAAAGAAAAAGAAAATGAAGACCAAACCAAGTACAGAAATATACCGGTGACTAGTGAATTTTTCAAACTAGAAGTGACATCTATAAATGCCATGTGTTTTTCATTAGCTATTCAGGATGAAAAGCTTCCAAGCTAAGGTGCCCAAAAATTTAGAGAGACTTTTTTTATGTTGCATTTCTACTTCCACCAAGATGCATTTCAGAAGAGGTCATGACTAATTTTCCTGAATTATTTTTTTGCTAAACAAGTTCACATATTAGAAGATTTAAGTTATATTGCCCCTTAACAGCACTTTTACTTCTGAAGGCGCTCCCCCACTATTCCCCACTGAAGACCTCTTCCCTTTTCTCACTAAAAGCAAACAGAATTCATTATCTCATCTGGATTGCAGCTTTTTTAAGTTCAATGTCAATAGCTAGTTAGACGAGGGCAAGCAGGTCAGGGATTAGGACTCCAAACTGTCCTTGACGTTTCTCTGTAGGAAGATCTGCTGTTTGCATCAGGCCAATAAAAAAATTTCCTTCTTCGCTATCTCAGGAATGATCAGGACAGGAAAATGTCAGTTTGGGGGCTGACAGAATTCTGATAAGAATAAGCTGGAAATGAGAGACAGAGAGTAAGAAATACTGTCATTTTATGTTTTTAATTTAATTTTTAAAAAACATATGTTTACTAGTGCTTGTGTGCTTTTTACACATAATTTTTCACTCTCTAAGCTTTTTTTCCAAGCAGCTTTATTGTAAGAAAGCTTGTGTCTATTTTTATTTGATTTGATTTTTACAGTTTTTCCACAGCCTTTTAAAGATCTGGAAGGGTCAGTTTTCCTGGCCTGGTTAACTGTGAACAAATTCACTCCCACAGAATTACTTATAAGCACAGAAATAGTTTCCACTTTCAGTAGCATCTATACATATATCTGGAGTTACAAAGATTATCTGAATTCTCAGGCTTAATCTAACAAACCTTGGATTGAAACATACCATTCAGACGGAAATACTTTCAAAGTGTGATTAACTTTCAGTATAAATGTAATACTTCTTTTATAAAAAGCTTTAAAGTTAATAATGAGATTTGTTTTTGTTTCCTTATTTTTATTTGTATTTCAACTTTATAGTAGAGGAAATATATAATGTTTATCATTCATACAGAATACAGTATTTCACCAATGTAAAATATCTTGCCCACAAAGATATCCCTTCTATGTAGATAAGTCTCTTATGAATATATTCTGCATCTGAAGATATTCCGTGAAGATTTCTGAGCCACATAAGATGTCTTATCCGTAAAGGATATATTTCCTTTCAAAGATGGGGTGACACATATGTTTCAGGATGGAAACACAAAATCATATTTCCCTATGTTAAGTTCTCCTCACACCTTCTATGGGCCATCTTAATTATCACTTCAAAAAGTTTTTTTTTCCTCCTGCTGATGATAGCTCATCTCAATTGATTAGCCTTTTCCTGTTGTTTTGCATACTTCCACCTTTTCATGTTCTCTGTATGTATAAATATCTCCTGTCTGTATGTTCCATTCTATGCATCCGAAGAAGTGAGCTGTAGCTCACGAAAGCTCATGCTAAAATAAATTTGTTAGTCTTTAAAGTGCCACAAGTACTCCTGTTCTTTTTGCGGATACCGACTAACACGGCTGCTACTCTGAAACAAAATCAATTGTGAACATTTAGGAATAGGACCGTGGACTTCAGAAAAGCAGACTCCCTCAGTGAACTGATGGGCAGGATCCCCTGGGAGAATAATATGAGGGGGAAAGAAGTCCAGGAGAGCTGGCTGTATTTTAAAGAATCCTTATTGAGGTTGCAGGAACAAACCATCCCAATGTGTAGAAAGAATAGTAAATATGGCAGGCGACCAGCTTGACTTGCTGATCTTAAACACAAAAAAAGAAGCTGACAAGAAGTGGAAGATTGGACAAATGACCAGGGAGGAGTATAAAAATATTGCTCAGGCATGTAGGAGTGAAATCAGGAAGGCCAAATCACACTTGGACTTGCAGCTAGCAAGAGATGTTAAGAGTAAAAAGAAGGGTTTCTTCAGGTATGTTAGCACCAAGAAGAAGGTCGAGGAAAGTGTTGGCCCCTTACTGAATGAGGGAGGCAACCTAGTGACAGAGGATGTGGAAAAAGCGAATGTACTCAATGCTTTTTTTTTGCGTCTGTCTTCATGAACAAGGTCAGCTCCCAGACTGCTGCACTGGAGGTTACCAGCCCTCTTTGGAGAAAGAAGTGGTTCAGGACTATTTAGAAAAGCTGGATGAGCACAAATCCATGGGGCCGGATGCGCTGCATCCAAGGGTGCTAAAGGAGTTGGCGGATGTGATTGCAGAGCCATTGGCCATTATCTTTGAAAACTCCTGGCGATCGGGGGAGGTCCCAGATGACTGGAAAAAGGCTAATGTAGTGCCCATCTTTAAAAAAGGGAAGGAGGAGGGTCCAGGGAACTACTGGCCAGTCAGCCTCACCTCAGTCCCTGGAAAAATCATGGAGCAGGTCCTCAAGGAGTCAATTCTGAAGCACTTCAAGGAGAGGAAAGTGATCAGGAACAGTCAGCATGGATTCACCAAGGTCAAGTCATGCCTGACTAACCTAATTGCCTTCTATGAGGAGATAACTGGGTCTGTAGATGATGGGAAAGCAGTGGATTTGTTATTCCTTGACTTTAGCAAAGCTTTTGATTTTGGTCTCCCACAGTATTCTTGCTGGCAAGTTAAAGAAGTATGGGCTGGATGAATGGACTATAAGGTGGTTAGAAAGCTGGCTAGAACGTCGGGCTCAACGGGTAGTGATCAATGGCTCCATGTGTAGTTGGCAGCCGGTATCAAGCAGAGTGCCCCCAAGGGTCAGTCCTGGGGCTGGTTTTGTTCAATATCTTCATTAATGATCTGGAGGATGGCATGGACTGCACTCTCAGCAAGTTTGCAGATGACACTAAACTGGGAGGAGTGGTTGATACGCTGGAGGGTTTTAATCTCGCTGTTAAACAATAGTAGAATACCAATTTAAATGTATTATAAATATTTTTGGATTTTTTTCTACATTTTCAAATATATTGATTTCAATTACAACACAGACTGCAAAGTGTACCGTGCTCACTTTTTATTATTTTTATTTCAAATATTTGCATTGTAAAAAGGATAAACAAAAGAAATAGTATTTTTCTATTCACCTCATACAAGTACTATGCAATCTCTCTATCATGAAAGTGCAATTTACAATTGTAGAATTTTTTTTTACATAACTGCACTCAACACCAAAACAATGTAGCATGAAGGGGCAAACAAATGTTTAGTATAGCTGGCATGTAAATACTCTGCAGTGCCATCTGAACACCTGTTCTTCTTCGAGTGATTGCTCCTATGCATTCCAGTTAGGTGTGCGCGCCGCGCGTGCATGGCTCTTCGGAAGATTTTTACCCTAGCAACTCCGGCGGGCCGGCTGGGCGCCCCCTGGAGTGGCGCCGCTATAGCGCAGGATATATACCCCAGCCGGCCCGTCCGCTCCTCAGTTCCTTCTTTCCGCCCGTGATGGCCATTGGAACAGTGGAGCACAGCTTAGCTGAGCTCCACTTCCCTAGCTACTCATAGTTTCTCTCGTTCTGTTTATAGTGGTAGTTAAATCTGTTTGTTTGTAGAATAGTATAGTGTATTTATTTTACAGGGGTTGGGGTTTATCCCCTTCCCCTCACCCGGGGCCGGGGCCGGTGCCCGGTCCACAGGGTTTTCTACTGCTCGGCCGGCCACAAGCCGCTGCCGACAAGAGATCTTCTCCTAAGTGCCTCGAGGGATCTTACCTCACAGATAAGTGCCGCGTTTGTGAGGCCCTTAATCCGTGAACAAAGGGGAGCGGGGCTTTCGTTTTGAACAGCTCCTGAGGAGGCAGCTCTTGCTCCTCCGCTCTCGGCGCCGACCGCTAGTTCGTTTTCACGGCGCGCTCCCTCGGCACCGGACCGCCGGTGCCGCCAAGGCCTCCTGGCACCACCGTCGCTGACTCCGACGTACCCTCGGCATGGACCTCTCTCCTGGAGGATGAAGAGTTACTCCGGCCAGGCAAGAGCCGTTGAGTCCGGTGCTGGAAAGCTCCCCGGTGCGGACCGTGGTCGAGCTCGCTCTGTAGCTGCGTCCGAGCCGCCTGCTCCGCAGCCGAGCGCTAGGCTCCGTCGGATCGCCCGGCACCGATGTCGGCCGCGGCACCGACAATATCCGCACTGTTAACTCCGGCCAGGCAAGAGCCGTCGAGTCCGGTGCCGGAAAGCTCCCCGGTATGCACCGTGGTCGAGCTCGCCCGGAAGCTGCGTCCGAGCTGCCTGCTCTGCAGTCGAGCGCGATGTTCAGTCAGATCGCCTGGCACCGATGTCTGCCGCGGCACCGGCAGTATCCACACCGTTAGCTCTGGCCAGGCAAGAGCCGTCGAGTCCGGTGCTGGTAAGCTCCCCGGTACGGACCGTGGTCGAGGTCGCTAGGAAGCTGCGTCCGAGCTGCCTGCTCCGCAGCCGAGCGCTATGTTCAGTGGGACCGCCAGCACCGACGTCTGCCGCGGCACCGTCAATGTCTGCACCGTTAACTCCGGCCAGGCAAGAGCCGTCGAGTCCGGTGCCGGAAAGCTCCCCGGTACGGACCGTGGTCGAGCTCGCCCGGAAGCTGCGTCCGAGCCGCCTGCTCCGCAGCCGAGCGCTATGCTCCATCGGATCGCCCGGCACCGATGTCTCCCGCGGCACCGACAATGCCCGCACCATTAACTCCGGCCAGGCAAAGGCCGTCGAGTCTGGTGCTGGAACACTCCCCGGTACGGACCGTGGTCGAGCTCGCTATGAAGCTGCATCTGGGGTGCCAGCTATGGTCGAGCTCACTGTTCCCTCCACGCCGGAGACAGTGTCCACGGCGAGGGGGCTGATTGCAACGACAGCATCTACGCTGCCTCAACCCCCGGCACCGCCGGTGGGGGTTGCATAGTCGATGGGCAAGCCTGCCTTGATCAGGCCACCCTACCTCGGCACCGCACAGCAGCACCATTCAGGGTCGCGGTCCCGCAGATGTTCTCGGTCCCGTCACAGATCTAGGTCTCGGCACCGTTCTCCATGTTGGTACCAGTAGTGCTCGCGGCACCGGTCAGCATCCCGTTCGCCGGTCCGGGACACTCAGCACCGATCAAGCCCCAGGCACCGGGACACTCGTGGCCACTCCTGATCATCGAGCCTCGCACCCTCGGTCGACCGCCCGGCACAGCTTCGGTGGCAGGTCCCGTTCTCGGTACCAGTCGGTCTACCGGTACCGATCCCCGGTGCCGCATCGAGCGACGTCAGTTACAGACGGAGACTCTACCACGAGCTTGCTGCTCCTCCAGGGCCATCCAGCCACGCATCAGTGTCGTCCCGTGCAGACATTTCATATGCATGGCACTCTGTTTTCCGATGTGCCCTCCAGGGTCTTCCGGGAGACCTATCAGTGGTCATTCTGGACGCCGTGGGTGTACTACCACGCCAGAGGCGTACCGGTGATCCCATCTCGCTCCATTCCCTCCAAGCTCTGGGGGCCAGAGGTGACAATTAGTCGTCCCCGTCCGACCGGTACAGAGCAACCCCCAGTTCGGCACCATGCTCCCAGATCCCACCGGATCAGGAGGTTGTCCAGGAGCTCGAGCCCACACAGGACCCGCTTGTCCCGGGCCTTTCTTCTTCCTCCTCCCCAGATGAGGCGGGGGCAGGAACATACCCCTCCGGCCCTCCTCTAATCGAAACGCAACCAGCCCCTAAATCCAAAGAGGCTGGGCGTGTGGTCTTACTGGGCCATACGATGTACCCGGAGGGGGCCCTGCACCTTCGTGTAGCGCACCAGCAAGCCCTGCTTATCCGCTACTGTGGGTGGCGGTGGGCAAATTTTCAGAGTCGGTTCTTCGGAACTCCCATCACGAGTTTGATGCCCTCCTGCAGCAAAAGACGGAGCTGGAGAGAGCTTCCCTCCAGGCCTCGTTGGACGCAGCTGACTCCGCTGCCATGACTCTGGCCTCGGGTGTTGCCACGCGGCGCGTTTCAGGGCTCCAGTTATCGAGCCTTCTCTCGCAGCTGCAGCACGCTATACAGATCTTGCCCTTCAATGGCACAGGCCTGTTCTCTGACAACGCTGGCCCTAGGCTGCAGAACCTAAAGGGCAGCAGGGTCACTTTGCTCTCTCTCGGCATGCACACGCCGGTAATTCAGCGCCGACGTTTCCGTCCCCAACCTCCACTCTTACCCTACGCCTTGACAAGGTCGGGACATGGCCAGCGGGCGTGGCTTACACGGTCGTGGCCACCAATCCGCACCCCAAAGGAGCCAGAATTAGGGTCCTTCTGACCACCAATGGGGCAAAAGCCTTCCCATCCTCGCCCCTCCTAAGGACCCCTCTCACGAGCGATTCCTCTGGCAAGAGGTGCGGACGCTCCTCCTCATCGGAGCTATACAGGAGGTACCTAAGGGCGAAACCTATTCCCCTAAGCAAAGGGAGGTCTCAGACCTATCCTAGCCCTGCAGGAACTCAACAAGTCACGATGCAGATGAGTTCCGCATGGTACCCAGGGCGACCGTCATCCCATCCTGGGATCCCGGAGGCTGGTACGCCGCCCTCGATATGAAGGGCACGTGTTTTTCACGTTGCCTTTTCTCTTCCACACAGAAGGTACCCTCGGTTTGGGGCCTACCATCGTTATTCCCAGTATACGGCCCTCCCGGTTGGCCTCTATGCAGCCCAGGGGTATTCAAGGTGCATGGCTGTAGTCGCCACCTTTCTTCACCACCGTCTGATACACGTTCTCCGTGTCTAGACGAGTGGCTCATTCGAAGAACCCCCAGGCCCAAAGTACCAGTCATATGGGCATCGACACGAACCTATTCCTGAGTCTAGGCCTGATGATCAATAGTAAAATCCACTCTGATTCCCATACAGGGAAAGGAATTCATTGGGACCGCCCCGGACTCCAGACTCGCCAGAGCCTGCTTTCATCAGCCTTGGTTTCAGGCGAGGGTAACAATTGTACAAGGTTGACAGACCTTCCCGCCAGCTTGGGCTCGCCCTTGCCTCGGTTTCCTGAGTCACATGGCTGTCTACACATTTGCAGCCAAACATACCAGGCTTCGCCTCTGTTCACTTCAATCGTGGCTCACCTGGGTGTGCCACCCGGGCAGAGGTGGCATACTCGTGGTCGTCTCGTTCCCCCTGAGCAGCCTAGGCTCCCTCAACCGGGAGTCGGCGTCCTCCCCGGTGTATCCGGGGTTGCTGTTTCATTCACCCCTCAAGGTCCCTCATGACAGACAGCCCATCTCTCGGCTGGGTGCGCACCTGGTGTAGTTTCGCACTCACGGCCTTCGGTCAGCGCAAGACCTGGCCTTCCACATCAATGTCCGAGAGCTGAGAGCAGTCTGCCTTGTGTACCAGGCGATTCAGCTGGCGGATCGTCTCAGCAGATCCTTCCTGTCTCACAAGTGGTGGTTTCCTCCTGTCTTTATCTATTCCGTTTCCAGAAGTGGGTCTTCCCCCGCATAGCCCTCCTCGCTCTCGCGAGAACGGAAAGAGAGAGAGAAACTCTCCTCGTTCCAAGGCCTCTCCCCAGGCTCGGTCTTGGAGGATTTCCTGAGGCCGTGGATCAGCCATCTGCCGTACGCTGTCCACTGTCCCCGCTGGTTCACGAGGTCCTGCTCAAACTCTGCAGGGACAGAGCGCCCCTGACCGGGATCGCTCCAGTGTAACCTGGGCAGCGCTGGCACACCATGTTGCTACACCTGTCGGTAGCAACCCTCTTGGCACAGACCCCATGACGCGGAATCACGACAACCTTCACCACCCGGTCTTGTAATTCCGGCACCTCACAGCAGGACTCCTGCGTGGCTAAACCGATCCGAGTTACGTTGTTCGGCCTCGGTTCTGCGAGATTCTCCGGGGTGGTAGACAATCGTCCATTCGGTTCAAGTATCTGGCCGAGTGGAAGCGTTTCTCATACTGCTCCGAAACGCGCGATGTTTCTCCCGCCGAGATCCCGCTCCATTCCATCTGGTTCCTCAGGGCTTGGAGCGTTTATACACCCCCCCAGTGGGGCCCCGCCATAAACCTGGCTCTTCATTCTGGTTCTGCCCAGTTTTACGACTGCCCTATTCGAGCCAATGTCAACATGCTCCTTGAAATGCTGTGTTCCTCAAGGACAAGGGCAGTTATTACCACGTCCGACCTGCCTCCCTAAGGAAGTGTCTGCCTTTTATATCTACTAGGATATCTTCCTTCCGGTGGAGAGCAACAATTGCCCTCCTTTGACATCCGTAGGGCGTCTGCAATCTATATCTAGCGGACAGAGCCCTCTCGTAACGCCCCCAAAACCCTCATCGTACCGGCATACCGGACGAAGGGCATACCTGTCTCCTCCTAGAGGATTTCATCTTCAATGATGTTGTGCATACGCACCTCCTGTGTTTTGGCCCATGTTCCATAGCGCCACCTTACTGCACATTCCACCAGGGCTCAGGCTTCTCTGCTGCCTTCCTGGCTCGCATACCCTTCCAGGGGATGTGTCGTGCTACTACCTGGTCCTCTATCCAGACCATTGCCTCTTTGGTCCAACAGTCCAGAGCTGATGCAGCCTTTGGCTTAGCAGTTTGCATTCTGCGACATCTACCTCCGACCCCACCGCCTAGGTAAGGCTTGGGAATCACCTAACTGGAATGCATAGGAGCAATCACTCGAAGAAGAAAAGACGGTTACTCACCTGTAGTAACTGTTGTTGTTCGAGATGTGTTGCTCCTATCCATTCCAGACCCGCCCTCCTTCCCCACTGTCGGAGTAGCCGGCAAGAAGGAACTGAGGAGCGGACGGGCCGGCTGGGGTATATATCCTGCGCTATAGCGGCGCCACTCCAGGGGGCGCCCAGCCGGCCCGCCAGAGTTGCTAGGGTAAAAATCTTCCGAAGAGCCGTGCACGCGCGGCGCGCACACCTAACTGGAATGGATAGGAGCAACACATCTCGAAGAACAACAGTTACTACAGGTGAGTAACCGTCTTTTCTCACTTTCAGGTGACACTATAAATAAGAAGCAGGGAGCATTATCTCCCATAAATGTAAACAGACTTGTTTGTCTTAGCAATTGGCTGAACAAGAAATAGGATTGAGTGGATTGTTTAATAGTCCAATTAAAACTGCAATTAATTGTGGCTATTTGTTTTAATCTAGTTAATTTATTTTGCGTTAATCGCATGCATTAACTTCAATTAATTGACAGCCCTACTCTTTTCATACCTTAGATGTTGGACAGACATTGGCCTTCTGTATATCCCTGTTGCCAAAAAAACATCTCCCTTCTTTCCCACCCTTGCTTTTACCACACTGCCTGTTTCTCTATTGTATTTGGGCTTTCCCAGTATAAATTACAGGGCCCTTTAGCTCCAAGTCACTAGCTTTTCATAGATTCTAAGACCAGAAAGGACCATTGTGATCATTCAGTCTGATCTCCTGTATAACACAGGCCAGAGAACATAAGAATGGCCATACTGGGTCAGACCAAAAGTCCATCTAGTCCAATATCCTGACTTCTGACAGTGGCCAATGCCAGGTGCACCAGAGGGAATGAACAGAACAGGTAATCAAGTGATCCATCCCCTGTCGCCCATTCCCAGCTTCTGGCAAACAGAGCCTCGGGACACCATCCCTGCCCATCCTGGCTAATAGCCATTGATGGACCTATCCTCCATGAATTTATCTAGTTCTTTTTTGAACCCTATTATAGTCTTCACAACATCCTCTGGCAAAGAGTTTCACAGGTTGACTGTGTGTTGTGTGAAGAAATACTTCCTTCTGTTTGTTTTAAACCTACTGCCTATTAATTTCATTTGGTGACCCCCCCCCCCCCACCTAGATCTCGTGTTATGAGAAAGAGTAAATAACACTTCATTTACTTTCTCCACACCAGTCATGATTTTATAGACCTCTATTATATCGTCCAGTGAGTCGTCTCTTTTCCAAGCTGAAAAGTCCCAATCTTATTAATCTCTCCTCATATGGAAGCTGATCCATACCCCTAATCATTTTTGTTGTCCTTTTCTGAACCTATTCCAATTCCAGTATATCTTTTTTGAGATGGGGTGACCACATCTGAACACAGTACTCAAGGTGTTGGCATACCATGAATTTATATAGAGGCAATATGATATTTTCTGTCTTATTATCTATAACTTTCTTAATGATTCCCAACATTGTTTGCTTTTTTGACTGCCGCTGCACATTGAGTGGATGTTTTCAGAGAACTATCCACGATGACTCCAAGATCTTTCTTGAGTGGTAACAGCTCATTTAGACCCCATCATTTTATATGTATAGTATATAGAACTTCTTCAAAATAATCCCTAGAGCAAATCTTATAGAAAGCCATCCAATCTTGATTTAAAAATGATCAGTGATGGAGAATCCACCATGACCCTTGATAAATTGTTCCAGTAGTTAATTATTCCCACTGTTAAAAATATATACCTTATTTCCATTCTAAATTTGTCTAGCTTCAACTTCCATGTTATACTTTTCTCTGGTAGAGTGAAGAGGCCATTATTAAATATTTGTTCTCCATGTAGGTACTCATAGACTGCAATCAAATCACCCCTTGACCTTCTCTTTGCTTTTGGCAGCCTGGACCTTGTTCCCAGAATTAAACATGGGCTAGTTCAGGTGGGCATTGGTGCGGACCCTCCTTGTGTTGCAAAGCAGTTGCACAGAAAGGAATCTTAGACGGGTTTGGCTATACCCCTGCCCTGTGGACCAGCTCCTCTGGGTATCCTCCAGCTAACTGACGGATGCTTAATCCATACAATCCACTTACCAATCATCCAGGTGCAGTTGTTTTAGCCAGCTCCCATGAAGTCCCTTGGACCAGGCCCACTATATTTTACCCTTTGTATGGAGAGTGGAATACATATTATTTATAACAATAATTCATAATATCCATTTCATTAATATGTTTGCCAAAACAATAAAATAAACATGAAAACTGTCTTGAGTTGCTATCAGGATAGGACTATACCTGTTCATAGTTTCCATAAATTATAATTTATAGAAACAAGTCTGAAGGAGAGGAAAGCTCATCTCATAGATTTGTCTAATTGGATTAGACCATGCATTCAAACCTGTTACGACCTTGCATTGCCTCAGTGCCTGCGGTCCTCATGGTACAGCCTCCCAGATTAAAAGCAACTTCCACATCTTGCCAGTGGAATGTCTATAATATAGAGATGTCCTGCAGCTCATTTTAACTATTCTCTAAGGATCACTCCCTTGACTTAGCCAGGTCTAGTCAGGAGAACAGACCTGCAATCTTTATTTAGTTAGGGGTTTTTCAGATCCGTATCCATGGAGGTTAATTTTTCCAAGGAAAACTAATTTTTCAGTCAGACTGTCTGTATAGAGCCACATGCCCAACTTGCCTCTTGGGCAGAAACATCAAACACGAAGTAACCCTATATATGCAGACAACCTAGTCACTCTCACATTCAATTTAATTTCACCTTTATGAGAAGTTAACAACATTTTTCAGTAATCTTTCAGGATACAAGTTGAATGTTAATAAATTAGAAGTATTTTGGCCTAGTTCAGACCATTAAAGTGACTCTCAACAAATGACAAAAAACTTTCAGAAGGATTTCTTTCCCAAAAATGAGCGTATTACCATTAAGAAAACAAAAACATCAAACAAACACTTTTTAAAATATATGAAAAGTTTAAAAATCATTCAAAATTCCACCAGGCCCTCTTGCAACCCAAAATACGAGGGGAGTTTACAATTCCTAATCTACTGTTTTATTTCTGAGCCTCTTAGCTGCAATACCCAGGATTATGGGTAATGGAAAAAACAACCCATCAGTCATAAATAAAATACAGTCAATTTGACTGTATCAGACTAATTAATATTATTCGCTGGTCTTGAACAAACCAACGCTACTACTTAGAGTGATTGTACATGTGCATTCCACGCTTGGCGTGCACACATCGCACGCATAATCACCAGAAAATTTTTCTTTGGTAGTATTTGTTGGGGCAACTTGAGTGCCCTCTGCTGCTGCATGCCGCTAGCACCGGTATTTTAACTAGTGCTCAGCTGACCCTGCATCCCCTCAGTTTCCTCTTATTGCCCATGACAGAGGCTGGAACTGCTCCTCTGCTCTCACAAGTTCTCAGTGGACATTTCCTATATATAATAAATAGTTTTAGTGAAGTTATTAGTTCGTTATCAGTGTTTATCGCTTTTTCATCCAATCCCCCGTGCTGAGGGATGCCTTGGTCACTGGGCTTCAACCCCTATGTCTCCTGCAACAAGGCTATGCCCCTGAGTGACCCACACTCAAGCTGCTTGACGTGCCTGGGAGAAGCTGATATTGGGGACTGTTGTCAGATCTGTAAGGACTTTCAGCCTTGCAAAAAGGAGGCTCGGGAGGCCAAGCTAAAGTTCCTGTTCATGGAGGATGCATTGAGACCTCCATCTGAGCCAGACCAGTCAGACTCGGCACCAAGTGCCTCGGAGTGGGCAAAGAGTGTTCCTCCAAACATACCAGAGTCCTGGCATTGATCCCCATCCCATACCTAGAAAAAGGCATAAGAAACAGGCTGCTGAAAGGAGGCAATCCTTAGCACCAAAGGCTGCCAGACATGGGGATCAAAGTAGAGTGCAGTCTAAACCAAAGCAGTCCTCTACCACGGTACCGCAGAAACTGGCAACATTGACTCTGGCACCTACACTGGTACCATTGAGTCCAGAGCCAGAAGAGACTTCCATATTGGTAGCACCACACTGTACAGATACTGTCTTGGTACTGACCATGCCTTAGGTATTTACAATTGCCAGGAATAATCTCTTGCTGTTGGTACTGGTATCACAGTACAAGAGTCAACGTTATTAGTGCCAGCGGAGTGTTTTGACTGGATCATTACAACACTCGGTATCATGCCAATCCCAAGTACCCAGATTGGCTCGCCCTTCAGTACCATCAAAGGGGAAAACCCACAATGCTTGCCTTGGTGCAGACCTATCTGCCCCGGCACTGCTTGCCGGTGCCATTGGAAATGGCACCCCTGTGGTCACCAGGAGTACCAACGAGTGTTTGGCCAGGAGGTTACTGGGGACCTGAACTGATCCAGTGGACCTTTTGGAATCCATGAGGGTTTCCCCCAGTTTCCAGGACATAGTCCAGGTGATCTTATTTGGTGGCCTCAGAAGGACATATGGCATCACTCCCCCAGATGGCATCTGGTCCCAACTCTGGTACCAAGCCTGGTGCCGGCCTCCAACAGCCAGCTCAATGGGATCTTGCTGATGCAGAAAAGAAGGAAGAGTATCCGCAGTCTGTGTTGGCCTCCTCTTCCTCCTCCCCTGATGAGGCAGCCTCAGGAGGGAGCATGTCACCTCCCCAAGACGACAATAAAGCTCACCAAGAACTGTTAAAGAGGGTGGCCTTGAACCGGGGCATACAGATGGAGGTATTAAGAGTTTTCCCACAGCCTGGTTGATGTATTGACTGCTGCAAACCCTATCTCTCAATGAAATCGTTATCAACCCAGTTAAGATTTTGTGGCAAACCCCCTGTATTCCTTTCCCACCCTTCTAAAAGGGCTGAACGAAAGTATTACGTGCCTGCCCAAGGTTGAGTGTTCCTCCACACATACCACCACCACCACCACCCCAAGTCCCTGGAAGTGTCCATTGCCAATGAGAGAGAAAGTCAGGGGCATCAAAGCGCAACCCTGAAATCAAAGGACTCAAAGAAGTTAGACCTGTTTGGTAGGAAAGTTTATTCTACTGCAAGGTTTCAACACAGAACTGCAAACAAGCAGGCACTATTGTGCAAGTACAATTTCAACTTGTGGAAATCTCTGCAAAAGTTCAAAGACTTGCTATCACATACTAAACAGGAGTTCTCCTCGCTTCTGGACAAAGGGGGAAAAAATTGGTGGCGAGGGCCACTTAGAATCATAGAATATCAGGTATGGAAGGGACCTCAGGAGGTCATCTAGTCCAACCCCCTGCTCAAAGCAAGACCAATCCCCAACTAAATCATCCCAGCCAGGGCTTTGTCAAGCCTGACCTTAAAAATCTCTAAGGAAGGAGATTCCACCACCCCCCTAGGTAACCCATTCCAGTGATTCACCACCCTCCTAGTGAAATAGTGTTTCCTAATATCCAAACCAAATCTCCCCCACTGCAACTTGAGACCATTACTCCTTGTTCTGTCATCTGCTACCATTGAGAACAGTCTAGATCCATCCTCTTTGGAACCCCCTTTCAGGTAGTTGAAAGCAGCTATCAAATCCCCCCTCACTCTTCTCTTCTGCAGACTAAATTATCCCAGTTCCCTCAGCCTCTCCTCGTAAGTCATGTGCTCCAGCCCCCTAATCATTTTTCTTGCCCTCCACTGGGCTCTTTCCAATTTTTCCTTCTTGTCCAGTTTTGGGCCCCACACTACACAGTACTCCAGAGGAGGCCTCACCGATGCCGAATAGAGGGGAATGATCACATCCCTCTATCTGCTGGCAATGCCCCTACTTATACAGCCCAAAATGCCATTAGCCTTCTCAGCAACAAGGGCACACTGTTGACTCATATCCAGCTTCTCGTCCACTCTAACCCCTAGGTCTTTTTCTGCAGCACTGCTGCCTAGCCACTAGTCTGTCCCTAGTCTGTAGCAGTGCATGGGATTCTTCCGTCCTTAGTGAGGGCTCTGCATTTGTCCTTGTTGAACCTCAGATTTCTTTTGGCCCAATCTTCTAATTTGTCTAGGTGCCTCTGTATCCTATCCCTACCCTCCAGCATATCTACCACTCCTCCCAGTTCAGTGTCATCTGCAAAGTTGCTGAGGGTGCAATCCACACCATCCTCCAGATCATTAATGAAGATATTGAACAAAACCGGCCCCAAAGTCAACCCTTGGTGCATTCTGCTTGATACCAGCAGCCAACTAGACATGGAACCATTGATCACTACCCATTAAGCCCGATGATCTAGTCAGCTTTCTATCCACCTTATAGTCCATTCATCCAGCCCATACTTCTTTAACTTGCCAGCAAGAATACTGTGGGAGACCAAAATCAAAAGCTTTGCTAAAGTCAAGGAATAACACGTCCACTGCTTTCCCCTCATTCACAGAGCCAGTTATCTCATCTTAGAAGGCAAATAGGTTAGTCAGGCATGACTTGACCTTGGTGAATCTATGCAGACTATTCCTGATCACTTTCCTCTCCTTTAAGTGCTTCAGAATTGATTCCTTGAGGACCTGTTTCATGATTTTTTTCAGAGACTGAAGTGAGGCTGACTGGCCTGAAGTTCGCCAGATCCTCCTCCTTCCCTTTTTTAAAGATGGGCACTACGTTAGCCTTTTTCTAGTCATCCGGGACCTCCCCTGGTCACAATGAGTTTTCAAAGATAATGGCCAATGGTTCTGCAATCATATCCACCAACTCCTTTAGCCCCCTCGAATGAAGCGCCTCTGGCCTCATGGACTTGTGCTTGCCCAGCTTTTCTAAATAGTCCTGAACCACTTCTTTCTCCACAGAGGGCTGGTCACCTCCTCCCCATACTGTGCTGCCCATGCAGCATTCTGGGAGCTGACTTTGTTCATGAAGACAGAGGCAAAAAAAAGTATTGAGTACATAGCTTTTTCGACATCCTCTGTCACTAGGTTGCCTCCCGAATTCAGTAAGGGGCCCACATTTTCCTCAACCTTCTTCTTGGTGCTAACATACCTGAAGAAACCCTCTTTTTACTCTTAACATCTCTTGCTAGCTGCAAGTCCAAGTGTGATTTGGCCTTTCTGATTTCACTCCTACATGCCTGAGCAATATTTTTATACTCCTCCCTGGTCATTTGTCCAATCTTCCACTTCTTGTAAGCTTCTTTTTTGTGTTTAAGATCAGCAAGTCAAGCTGGTCGCCTGCCATATTTACTATTCTTTCTACACATTGGGATGGTTTGTTCCTGCAACCTCAATAAGGATTCTTTAAAATACAGCCAGCTCTCCTGGACTTCTAGCTCCTAGCTGCTAGTCCAGGCTGGTCTGGGGAGGGACAGGACTTGTTCTTTCCCTGCACAGCACTCTCAGGGGGAGATCAGACCCACCTCCAGGTAGCTCCTTCTGTTGCAGGAAGCTCTAGAGCAGGGGTGGGCAAACTACAGCCCGCAGGCCAGATCCGGCCCGTGAGCCGGTTTAAGCCAGCCCGTGAGCCACACCACGCAGGTCAGCCCCGTTCCGACAGGGGCAGTGGGTTTGGGGCTGGACCACATGGCTTGGCCCCGCTCTGGCACTCTAGATGGGGCGGGGGCTGCTGGCCCCGCTCCGGCCGGGGCACTGGGTCGGGGCTCTACCACATGGCTCAGCCCCATTCCGGCTGGGGCGCAGGGTTAGAGGCTGCACCACGTGGCTCCTGGAAGCCGTGGCATGGCCCCACTCCAGCTCTTATGGGCTCCAATGGGAGCTTCAGAGGCAGTGCCTGTAGATGGGGCAGTGTGCAGAGCCGCCTGGCCACGCCTCCGCGTAGGAGCCAGAGAGGGACATGATGCTGCTTCCAGGAGCCACTTGAGGTAAGCTCCACTCAGACCCTGCACCCCCTGAGCCTCTCCCAATGCCCCAACTCCTGCCCCATCCCTGATCCCCCTCTCGCCCTCTGAACCCCTCAGTCCCAGTCCAGAACACCCTCCTATGCTACCAGCACTCCCAGCTATCTTCAAGACACCACTGACTTCCTGAGGAAACTACAATCCATCAGTGATCTTCCAGAAAACACCATTCTGGCCACTATGGATGTGGAAGCCCTCTACACTAACATTCCACACAAAGATGGACTACAAGCCATCAGGAACAGTATCCCCGATAATATCATGGCTAAACTGGTGGCTGAACTTTGTGATTTTGTCCTCACCCACAACTATTTCACATTTGGGGACAATATATATCTTCAAGTCAGTGGCACTGCTATGGGTACCCGCATGGCCCCTCAGTATGCCAACAACTTTATGGCTGACTTAGAACAACGCTTCCTTAACCCTCGTTCCCTAATGCCCCTACTCTACTTGTGCTACATTGATGACATCTTCCTCATCTGGACTCATGGAAAAGAAGCCCTCGAGGAATTCCACCAAGATTTTAACAATTTCCATCCCACCATCAACCTCAGCCTAGACCAATCCACACAAGCGGTCCATTTCCTAGACACTACTGTGCTAATAAACGATGGTCACATAAATACCACCCTATACCGGAAACCCACTGACCGCTATACTTACTTACATGCCTCCAGCTTCCATCCCGGACACACCACACGATCCATTGTCTACAGCCAAGCTCTAAGATACAACCGTATTTGCCCAGATGTAGCTAGAGATATTTTCCAGCACTGGGGGACTCCCCAAATAAACCTGTTTGCAAACAAGTACAGCAGAAAGTGTCACCAATTCTGCTTCCTTAAGGGCCGCTGTTTGGGTTCCATCACAGATGCCTTCCTGCTGACCTGGACAGTAGAGTTTTATTATGCTTCTCCCCAATCCCATTCTTCACAGAGTGTTACTAAAACTCAAGTGGGAGTGCACCTGCATTATATTAATAGCCCCACCAATACTGGTTGTCCACTCTGCTAGACTTCTCAGTGGTGACTCTAATCTAATCCCATTACACTTGGATCTGATCGCCCAGGACCATGGTCAACTGCTCCACTTGAACTTAAGCTTCCTTCACTTAATGGCCTAGAAAGCTCCATAGCTAAATCCCAGAAAATAAGCTTGCTCAGAGCAAGTTCGTTAGGTCTTACTAAGCACTAGAAAGCCCTCCACCAGGGCCATCTAACTGTCAAAATGGAAGCAATTCTCCATCTGGGCTTCCCAAATCAGAGTTTTGCCAATGCATTCATTGTTTCAAAATATACTTGACTCTTTTTTGCACCTGAAACGTCAAGGCTTATCAATTTCCTCTATCAAGGTCCACCTGGCAGCAATATTAGCTTTCCACTTAACCAATCTGTTTTTTCAAATGACATGACAGTCAGATTCCTCAAAGGTATAGAAAGGTTGTATCCTCATCTGAGGGAGTCTGTTCCCCAGGGACCTGAACCTGGTCTTGTCAAAACTTATAGGACCACCATTTGAGCTGCTAGCGATGTGCTGCTTACTATACCTCTCCCTGACAGTGGCTTTTCCAATTTCCATCATTTCTGCCAGAAGAGTCTCTGAACTATAAGCCCTCACATCGGAGTTACCATACACAGTCTTCTTTTTAAGATAAGGTGTATTTAAGTCCTTACCCCAGTTTCCTTCCCAAAGTAGTTTCATGATTTACTTACCTGTCTTTTACCCAAAACCTCATGCAAATAAGGAGGAGCAATGACTTCACTCATTGGATATTAGATGGGCTCTAGCATTCTATATAGAAAGGACTACAGTGTTTCAGCAGTGCAGCCAACTGTTTGTGGCTGTAGCAGACAGAATGAAAGGCCTTGTTTTCCCCAAGACCTAGTTGTGTCTGAGATGCACAATTCTCTGCTGCTTAGCTCCGACATATTTTTACTACAGAGGCCATCAAGATCACCAGAAATTCAACCAGTACTGACAGTTTCACCTCAGATTTCTCCAGGTGCTCCACCATTACGTAGTGAATTGGAGGAAGAGGGTTTTCTGATGAAGACCTTGTCTCAGTTTCCCAAATATCGGTTCAGAGCTCTCTTCTATAGAGGCTGCTTTCCAGAAGTCTCTGATGAGCCTATGACCACTTGTGGCTCAAGATCACAGCCACCATCTCACTGGTGTGACACCCATGGCTGCCCCCTCCAATGCTTTATGTACCACCTCCTTGGCCTTACTGAGACCCTTGGGTGGCCCATCACCAGGAATTTTCCAGGCTTCACACAAAACCCATTGCAGAAATAGGCAGCCTTCATCGCCTGCCCTCTCTAGGAGACCTGATTCTCAGGAAGAAACCCTTGAAGAGCAGGAAGCTAGAGCCAATGAAGAGGTCTCTCTTCCAGCCAACATCTCCTGTTCATCTCTAGATGAAACAGTTATACCTCCTCCTCCATATTTGGCAGATGATTTTAAGCAGTTTCAGGATCTGATCAAGAGAATTGCTGACTCCTTGCAGATCCCTCCCAAGAAGGTTAAAGAACTTCATTATAAGCTGCTTGACATCCTTCATACAGCCTCATCTGCCCACATAGCCTTGCCTGTCAACCAGGCCCTTCTGGACCCTGCAAAGATAGCAGCTGGCATGTGCCGGACAATTCCACCTACAGGCAAGAGAGCGGATAAGAAATATTTTGTTCCAGAAAAGACTGAGGTTGTGAAGGCTAGGACTATAACAGCGTTTAACAGAGAACTGGATAAATTCATGGTGGTTAAGTCCATAAATGGCTATTAGCCAGGATGGGTAAGGAATGGTGTCCCTAGCCTCTGTATTTCAGAGGATGGAGATGGATGGCAGGAGAGTGATCACTTGATCATTGCCTGTTAGGTTCACTCCCTCTGGGGCACCTGGCATTGGCCACTGTCGGTAGACAGATACTGGGCTAGATGGACCTTTGGTCTGACCCGGTACGGCTGTTCTTATGTTATGTTCTTAAAACAACTCAGCATTTTTATTTTCTCATTCTTCTCCTGATTCTTTGGTGGTTGACGCATTTAACGAATGTGGAAGACAGCACCATGCTAAATCCATATCCCAAGACAAAGTTCCTAAGTGTCTAGAGCAATTTGGTAGAAAAATCTTATTCGTTGGCCTCCTTACAATTTAGATTTGCCAATTACCAAGCATTAATGGCAAAATATAATCATATAAATTAGACCAAACTGAAGTCTTTTGTTGGCCACTTACTAGGCAATTATTGAGGAAGGCAAGCTGCTTGCCAGAACTTCACTACAAGGCTCCCTTGATGCTGCTGGTACTGCTTCCCGTTCGATCTCTATAATGGTAGTTATGAGAAGGGCTTCCTGCTCCAGCTCTCCAGATTTCCTAAAAAGTCCAGAATATGGTGGAAGACCTCCCTTTTGATGGGCCTAAACTATTTGCGGATAGCACAGACAAATCTCTGTGCACAGCAAAGGACTCCAGGGCTACTTTGCATTCTCTTGGAATCTATATACCAGCCTACAAGAGAAGGTTCAGCAAGTCCCAGATGGTTCAGCGATCCCATCTTGCCCCATTCCCAACCTCCTAGAAGTCATATGAATTGCATCAAAAGAGACACAACCATCCATATCTGAGCTTTCAACTTCACACCTCCAAGCAGCAATTTTGACAGACTGGTCGAAGGTCTGAATTACTATCCTCTTCCTACCAGCTGCACCAATTCACCTCCCTTCCTCCCTTTGGTGACCACCTTTATCACTTCAAGCAGCTTGGGAGTCTATCACCACAGACAAGTGGGTTTTAGAGATCATCTCCACAGGGTACGCCATCCACTTTACTATTCCACTGACCAACTCCTCTTTCCCTCTTCAGGGACCCTTCTCACAAGAGCTTGCTTTATCAAGAAATAGACTCTCTCCTTTGTTAGGGTGCTATGGAACCAGTTCCCATGCAGCACAAAGGAAAGGGATGTTATTCAAGGTACTTCCTGGTACCAAAAAAGAATGGCAATTGGAGTCTCATCCTAGATTGGAGGCACCCAACACTTATGTGAAGGCAAAAAAAATCAAAATGGGGACGCTTGCAGCAGTAATTCCATCACTAAATCAAAAAGGTTGAGGGCTGAGAACCAATCCCCAGGATGCATATTCCATATTGCAATCCAACAATCTCACAAACAATTCCTAGGTTTTACTGTCAGCCAGGACCACATTCAGTACAGGCTGCACCCTTTCAGCTGTCATCCACCACAAGGATCTTTTTGAAGGTCATGTCAGTAGTAGCAGTACAACTCCTCAGGAAAGGTACTTTAGTGTTCTCTTACCTGAATGGTTGGCAGCTGAAGGATCACTCCCTGGAGTGAACTTCCTGGGCAATTTCCAAAGCTATAGATATCTTCCTCAAATTGGGCCTACAACTGAACATTTAGAAAGTCACTTTGACCCCTGTGCAAAATTTAGAATTCATAGGAGCTCATCATAAATCATGGGAAGAGCCTACCTTCTACTGCACAGGTTTGTGGCCCTTTCCAACATAGCCAGTACAATCCAGCACAGCCCCCCAAACTCCAGTCAAGATCTGTCTTCAATTATTGGGGCACATGGCAGCTGGTGCCTTCATCATAGCCCAAGCAAGACTCCAAATGCACTGCCTTCAAGGGTGGCTCAGGACTGTTTATTCACCAAACAGACACAGTTTAAATATGCTACTTTTCATACCCAGCTGTGTAAAGGAAGCCCTCACCTGGTAGAAAGACCATCACAATGTTTACACAGGAGTCCCATTTGCACATCCTTCCCCAACAGTCATCATAATGAAGGATACCTCACAATCCGATCATCATCTCAGCAGCCTATCTTCCAGAGGTTCGGAATATGACTGCAGATACACTCAGCAGGCACTTCTTCCAAGACCACAAGTGGGAAAAGGATTCCAGCATATTACACCACATATTCTGCATATTGCCACAACAATAAACAAGAGATATGCCCAGTTTTGCTCTAGAGGCAGGCTGGGTCACCAATCCCTGTGGGATGCCTTTCATTTTGATTGTTCATCAGATCTACTGTATGCTTTCCCACTGACTCCTGTAATAGCCAAAGTTCTACTCAAAATAAATGAGGGCAAAGCCAGAATCATCCTAATACTTACAACCTGACCCAGACAAACATGGTTTCCTTACCTGGTACAGCTGGTCATTTGTGCTCTGAGTACTCTCCAGGCCACTCCTCATCTCCTTTTCCAGGAAGACAGGAAGATCCTTCACCGCAGCCTCAGAGTGCTTTGTCTCAAAGAGTGGTTGGTCAATAGTTCATGGGATTAGAGACACCCTGCTCAGAGGAGGTAAAAAGAGTACTATTACACAGCAGAAAACAGTCCACTCACTACACATACTCTCAAAAATGGACAAGATTTGTCTGTCGCAGTGACCTCAAATATATTCCACCAATGACCTCATCGCTGTCAGATATACTGGACTGTATCCTAACACTAAAAACTTTGGGGCTATCGCTAAGCTCCATTAAAGATAACTTCCTTTTTAAAAGTTTCAGGGTTTTTCAGAATTAAAGACAGTGTATGACATTTGACCTGTACAGCCTCCAGAGGAAGATGAAGAGAGATGAGCTCACAGGCACAGTATAGCCAGTAATTCACTGCAAAAGGCTTACTGAATCCCTTTGGAAGGAGACAAAAGGCAAAGAAATGCTCACATTGATCTGTATTTATCAAAAAGAGAACATGGAAGGAACTGGAAAAATTACATGGAGATGTAGTGAAGCGAGACTCACCGGTGCAGCGCCTCCTGCTGGTTGTCCTGTGAACTAGCTCGATTCCAGCCCAGAGCACCCTCTGCAGGCTGATGTCTCACTTGCCTCAGGCCCTCATGTCCCTATATGCCATGCAATGGCAATGGAACCCAATAGGTCTGTGCTCTGTAATGGCAGAACCCTTCACCTTATCACACAGGCATTTTACCATGATTATTTAATATTTGTTTGAAAAACACACCTTATATGTTAAAGCATACTAGGTCTATTGGAGGGAATTGCAAACTAACATCCTTCTGCATGTAAACTGTTCGGAGCAGAGTAAATAGTAAGAATCTTTATCTACCCATGGAAAACACCAAGTAAAATACCAATATTATCACTGTGACCCCCCGGGGTGCCACCTGGAACTGAGGTACCACTGAGCCCCCTGACCCATCAGCCTGGGCTCCCTCTCACACTGTGCTGCTGTGACAAGCTGCAAAGTCCTCCAGCCTGCACTTTCACCAACGTACATACAAATAAGGGACACACCTACCTGCACTTACATGCAGGCTCTCTGACCAGCCTCTGCATAGGAAAGCTACAGTTAAGGCAACTCCCAGCTCCCCAGGCACGCACCCCCTTTGGAGTATAAACCCAAAATTATACCACCTTGCACTGCACAGGGAACTGTACAGCGGAAGCTCATAAAAATCACCCCTCCCAATGATTATGCAACACCCTCTGCCCCTGAGTTATGATTCCCACACAGTTCACTCCAACTCAATGGTTTAGATCAGTGGTCTCTAAAGTGGGTGCGCAAAAGGATCCTTGGGGGTGCGCAGCAGGAGGAGTGCTTTTTTTTTTTTTTTGCTTCATCAGTTCGGGCGGGAGTCCAAGCAGACTCCGGACTCTGCTTATGGAATCGGCTCTGGCCCCGGCACCGGCCCGCTGACCCGACCCAGCGCCGGGCACCGCGTCCTCCGTACGAAGCGAGGCCCCATCCACCAGTCGGTGCCACTCCCCCGCCAAGAAGCAAGGCAAGACCCAGTGGCATCGGGACAAGGACAGGGGTGAGGCCGGACCCAAGTTGGGCAGCCTGCGATCCCCCTCAGGACCCAGACCTCTGACTCATGTGGAGCAGAGTAGTCTGGCCCTGTCAGCATGAGCCTCCCTGATGATGCGGATTCTGTCGACGCCGGAGGCAGCTCAGGCAGCGTGCGACATCCTCATCATGCCGGTACCGAGCGGGCCACCCGAATTGGGGCCCCGGTCCCGAGGAAAGCCGCCACTGGGCACCCACAAGCCGCCACCGGCCAGGTCGCAGGTTGAAGTCCCTGCTCGATCCGTGGAGGCTTCCTGTAGCCCACTCCAGGGGTCACAGCAGGGCTCCCGAACTATGGGTACTGCTAAGGGAAAAACTTCCGGCACCGGTGCACGTGGCGAGCACGCACACCTACTGTGGAATACACCTGAGCAACACATCTCGAAGAACGCCAGTTACGGAACAGGTAACTGTCCTTTTATTCCTATCCTTTGTTTCCTATCTTTTAGCCAGTTATCAATCCATAAGAGCACCTGCCCTCTTATCCCATGACTGCTTACTTTGCTTAAGAGCCTTTGGTGAGGGAACTTGTCGAAGGCTTTCTGAAGATCTAAGTACACTATATCCACTGGATCCCCCTTGTCCACATGCTTGTTGACCCCCTCAAAGAATTCTAGTAGTTTGGTGAGGCAAGATTTCCCTTTACAAAAATCACATTGACGCTTCCCTAACAAATTACGTTCATCTATGTAAGAGCAGCAAAGAATCCTGTGGCACCTTATAGACTAATAGACGTTTTGCAGCATGAGCTTTCGTGGGTGAATACCCACTTCTTCGGATGCAAGTAGTAGAAATTTCCAGGGGCAGGTTTATATATGCAAGCAAGAAGCAAGCTAGAGATAACGAGGTTAGTTCAATCAGGGAGGATGAGGCCCTGTTCTAGCAGTTGAGTGAAAACCAAGGGAGGAGAAACTGGTTCTGTAGTTGGCAAGCCATTCACAGTCTTTGTTTAATCCTGAGCTGATGGTGTCAAATTTGCAGATGAACTGGAGCTCAGCAGTTTCTCTTTGAAGTCTGGTCCTGAAGTTTTTTTGCTGCAGGATGGCCACCTTAAGATCTGCTATTGTGTGGCCAGGGAGGTTGAAGTGTTCTCCTACAGGTTTTTGTATATTGCCATTCCTAATATCTGATTTGTGTCCATTTATCCTTTTCCTTAGAGACTGTCCAGTTTGGCCGATGTACATAGCAGGGGGAATTGCTGGCATATGATGGCATATATTACATTGGTGGACGTGCAGGTGAATGAACCGGTGATGGTGTGGCTGATCTGGTTAGGTCCTGTGATGGTGTCGCTGGTGTAGATATGTGGGCAGAGTTGGCATCGAGGTTTGTTGCATGGATTGGTTCCTGAGCTAGAGTTACTATGGTGCGGTGTGCAGTTACTGGTGAGAATATGCTTCAGGTTGGCAGGTTGTCTGTGGGCGAGGACTGGCCTGCCACCCAAGGCCTGTGAAAGTGTGGGATCATTGTCCAGGATGTGTTGTAGATCCCTGATGATGCGCTGGAGGGGTTTTAGCTGGGGACTGTATGTGATAGCCAGTGGAGTCCTGTTGGTTTCCTTCTTGGGTTTGTCTTGCAGTAGGAGGCTTCTGGATACACGTCTGGCTCTGTTGATCTGTCTCTTTATTTCCTCGTGCGGGTACTGTAGTTTTGAGAATGCTTGGTGGAGATTTTGTAGGTGTTGGTCTCTGTCTGTGGGGTTAGAGCAGATGCGGTTGTACCTCAGTGCTTGGCTGTAGACAATGGATCTTGTGGTGTGCCCGGGATGGAAGCTGGAGGCATGAAGGTAGGCATAGCAGTCGGTAGGTTTTCGGTATAGGGTGGTGTTAATGTGATCATCAATTATTTGCACCGTAGTGTCTAGGAAGTGGACCTCCCGTGTAGATTGGTCCAGGCTGAGGTTGATGGTGGGGTGGAAGCCGTTGAAATCGTGGTTCATCTATGTGTCTGACAATTCTGTTCTTTACTATAGTTTCAACCAGTTTGCCCGGTATTGAAGTCAGGCTTATCGGCCTGTAATTGCCAGGGTCTCCTCTGGAGCCCTTTTTAAAAATTGGCATCATGTTAGCTATACTCCAGTCATTTGGTACAGAAGTTGATTTAAATGATAGGTTACAGATGACAGTTAGTAGTCCTGCAATTTCATATTTGAGTTCTTTCAGAACTCTTGGGGGAATACCATCTGGTCCTGGTGACTTATTACTGTTTAGTTTATCAATTCATTCCAAATCTTCCTCTAATGACACCTCAATCTGGGACAGTTCCTCAGATTTGTCTCAGAATGGCTCAGGTTTGGGAATCTCCCTCATATCCTCAACCGTGAAGACCGATGCAAAGAATTCATTTAGTTTCTCCGCAATGGCCTTATTCTTGAGTGCTCCTTTAGCATCTCAATCGTCCAGTGGCATCACTGGTTGTTTAGCAGGCTTCCTGCTTCTGATGTACTTTAAAAAAATTGCTATTACTTTTTGAGTCTTTGGCTAGCTGTTTTTCAGATTCTTTTTTGGCCTTCCTAATTATGTTTTTACACTTCATAGGCCAGAGTTTATGCTCCTTTTTATTTTCCTTATTAGGATTTAACTTCCAGTTTAAAGGATGCCTCTTTGCCTCTCCCTGCTTCTTTTACTTTGTTGTTTAGCCACGGTGGCTCTTTTTTGGTTCTCTTACTATGTTTTTTAATTTGAGGTATACATTTAAGTTGAGCCTCTGTTATGGCGCCTTTAAAAAGTTTCCATGCAGCTTGAAGGTATTTTACTTTTCGTGCTGTACCTTTAATTTCTGTTTAAGTAACCACCTCATTTTTATGTAGTTCCTCTTTCTGAAATTAAATGCTACAGTGTTGGACCACTGTGGTATTTTCCCTCCTACAGGGATGTTACATTTAATTATATTGTGGTCACTATTACCAAGCAGTCCAGCTATATTCACCTCTTAGACCATATCCTGTGCTCTACTTAGGACTAAACCAAGAATTGCCTCTCCTCTTATGGGTTCCAGGACTAGCTGCTCCAAGAAGCAGTCTTTTAAGGTGTCAAGAAACTTTATCTCTGCATCCCACCCTGAGGTGATAAGTACCCAGTCAATATGGGGATAATTGAAATCCCCCATTATTACTGAGTTTTTTATTTTTATAGCCCCTCTAATCTCCCTGAGCATTTCACAGTCACTATCACCAATCCTGGTCAGGTGGTTGGTAATATATTCCTACTGCTATATTCTTATTATTCAAGCATGGAATTACTATCTATAGAGATTCTATGGTACAGTTTGGTTTGTTTATGATTTTTACTTCATTTGATTCTACACTTTCTGTCACATATCATGCCACTCCTCCACCAGCACAACCTGTTCTGTCCTTCTGATATATTTTGTACCCTGGTATTACTGTGTCCCATTAATAATCCTCATTCCACCAAGTTTCTGTGATGCCTATTATTTCAATATCCTCATTTAATATGAGGCACTCTAGTTCACCGATCTTATTATTTAGACTTCTAACATTTGTATATAAGCATTTTAAGAACTTGTCACTTTTTAGCTGCCTGCCATTACATGATGTAATTGAATGGGACTTTTTTTCATTTGACTGTTTCTCATCAGATCTTACCTGTATTTTATCATCTTCCATCCTCTCCTCCTTATTATGACATAGGGAATCTCCTTTATAGATCCTCCCCTAAGGGATGTCCGAATCACATGCTCCTCCGCACCTGTCGGCTTTCCCCCAGCCCTTAGTTTAAAAACTGTTCTATGACCTTTTTAATTTTAAATGCCAGCAATCTGGTTCCATTTTGGTTTAGATGGAACCCATCCTTCCTGTATAGGCTCCCCCTTTCCCAAAAGTTTCCCCAGTTCCTAATAAATCTAAATTCCTCATCCCTACACCATAGTCTCATTCACGCACTGAGACCCTGCAGTTCTGCCTAACTGGCCCTGCGCGTGTAACTGGAAGCATTTCAGAGAATGCTACCATGGAGGTCCTGGACTTCAATCTCTGATCTAGCAGCTTAAATTTGGCCTCCAGGACCTCTCTCCTATCCTTCCCTGTGTCATTGGTAACTACATGTACCACGACCACCAGCTTGTCCCCAGCACTACACATAAGCCTATCTAGATGTCTTGAGAGATCCACAACCTTCGCACCAGGCAGGCAAGTCACCATGCGGTTCTCCCAGTCATCACAAATCCAGCTATCTATGTTTCTAATGATCGAATTACCTATTACTAATACCCGTCTCTTCCTAATAACTGGATTTCCCTCTCCTGGAGAGGTATCCTCAGTGCGAGAGGATACCACATCATCATCTGGAAGGAGGGTCCCAACCAGGGCCGGCTCTGGCTTTTTTGCCGCCTCAAGCAAAAAAAAACAAAAAAACCTGCAGGGCAGCTGGAGCGGCGAAGCAAAAAAAAAACAAACACCTGTGGGGTGGCAGGAGCCAGGGTGCAAACTTTTGGGTAGCAGGATTCCCTGCACTGCAGACGTGCCCCGGGCAGTGCAGTGTGCACTCCGGCTAGCAGGGGGGAGCAGGAGGGAGCAGGGGGGGAGAGAGAGAAGGCAGGTGGCCAGGGCTTCCTTCAGCCGGGGGCGCTCGCCACTTGGCCCCTCCCGCCGCACCACCTGCCGGAAGGGCTCCGCACCACTCTGGTCGGTGGGGAGGGAAGGACATGGGCTGCTGGGCTTGCTGCAGATCTGGCACCAGCTGGGGCAGATGGAGCGTGCAGCCGGCTCCCAGCAGGGCGCTCCCCTCCTCCGCGCCGCCGTCCCCTACAGGGAAAAAGGGGAAAAAAGGGGGAAAAAGGGCGGCCATGCCGCCCTAGAATTGGGCAGAATGCTGCCCCTTAGAATCTGCCGCCCCAAGCACAAGCTTGCTTGGTTGGTGCTTGGAGCCGGCCCTGGTCCCAACTATGGGATCATTTCCCTCTGCTCCAGTTGGATGTTCTCTTTCCCTGAGGCTTTCATCCTCCTCAACAGCACAGAGGCTGTCAGACAGGGGATGAGATCGTTCTACTGTGTCCCGGAAAGTCTCATCTATATCTCCCTTAGTTCTCTGTCTCCCTTAGCTCTTCCAGCTCAGCCACCATAGGGCAGGTAATCGTACGTGCTGCATTGGGTGCAATAAACTGGGTGGCCCCAACTCTGTTGCTGGACTTCTGCCTGCATTCTCTTTTTACTCCTGCAGCTGGTTCCTTTGTTGAGGTTTGTTTTTATCAGTGGGTGTTTTGGGCTTTAAATTTAAAGACGTTTATGGAATGGTAAGTGTATGTAGCCACCCTCACACTCTCCCTGTAAACTCCCTCGCAGAACTCCCCTGTTAGCTGCTCCTGTTTGCTAGCTCCTCCAGTTACTTAGAAGTGGGCTTTTTAAAGCCCTGGTCTTCCTGAATAGCCCCGCCCCTGGTTAAGGGTTGATGGGTGCTAAAGGGCTTAGGGATCAAAGCCTCATTAAGAAGCTCTCAGCCTTGCCTAGCAGGCCACTAGGTTCTGCATCCCACACTGTCAGCACACGGTCCCCTAAACAAACAGACTACTTGGTATATTTCAGTCCAGCACCAAGCACACTTGCAGGAGATCTGCTTATTTTGTGTCTGTTTCCTACTGGCTATACATAACAAGAGCTTCACAGCACCCCACCTAGACTCTCTATCTGGCAAGTTTAGCCCTTAAAGGCACAGTTCCCAATACCGCATACTCCCTTCCAACCCAAAACTTAATAATACAACACTTTAAAAACCAACATAATATAACACACAGTTAAAAATATGTATAGCCAACCTAATAACTAAACTTACTAACAATGTTTAGTTAGTCTTTGAGATTCCCTGCACTGTGGGTTGAACCAGTGGGGCTCTGCTGATTTTCGCCAGCAGAATTACCGTCAGGAAGTGGCAGGTTCCCATGAGGTTGTTCCATATCCTGGGACTCTGTTGTCTCAGCCTGCTGTAGTTGCCTGTCTGAGACCCTCATGGGCAAAATGGCAGATTCAGTGTCCCTTAGCTCTCTCCCTTCTGGGATTTGGAGAAGGTACGGTATAATCTATTCCTCCCTAGTATGTGTTTGCGGCTCAACCGCTTGTGGTGCCACAGCTATTTGCAACCATTGTTTCCCATCTTAGAGATGCACAGCATCCTTTGCAGCTCTCAGGGCCCCAAACTGTATCCATTTTTTTGTTTTCCCTTATCTGTCTCTTTATATGTTTGCAAGTCCCCAGTGACTGATGTCCGTTTCTAACAGTGCAGGCATTCTTATTTTCAGATTTCTGTTGAACAAAATTTCAGCAAGTGACAACCCAGGCTTCGTTAGTGCTGTTCTGTAATCTAATAGTGCTGGGTACGGATTAGTGTCTGACTCTGCAGCTTTTTTCGGTAGTTGCTTTATTATTCTGAGACCATTTTTCACCTGTTACATTTCTAAACCCAAAATTTGCTAAACTATAGTCCATTGTCAGATATTAGTGTCAGATATACCATGTCTAGCAAAAATAGATTTGATATGCACAATCACCTGTTTATCTATAGGATTTCTAGTAAGGCTATCTCAGGGAAGTGAGAATAATAGTCTAGGACAAGTACATAATTTTTTCTAGCCAGTGTAAACAAATATATACTTACTTTGCTCCAGGGGAGCCATTTTTCCTGTACCACCAATGTGGGTTCTTCATATGATTTGGCTTATATTTTTGGCATGTACAACAAGCCTGAACAGCCTCCTCAATGTTGCTGTTCATTTAAGGCCAGAAAAAAAAACTCTGACCCTTCCTTTATGTTTTTCAATCCTAAATGACCTTCCATGATCCCTTTTAACATATTTTTCTGTAACAGTTTAAGAATCACTATCCTGGTGTCTATGACGGCATGTACCAACCTTACACTGGGGAGACAAGAGTTAAGAAGTTGCTCTGGACACAGGAAGCCACACCCCCTTGCTCCTGCTGGGCATTGTCTCAGTGGAGGTTGGGTTCAACAGGGAGTAACTCTGCTCAGTCTGGGCTGACCAAGCAGGAGAACAGTTGGGTCCTATAGCCTCTTGCAGAGGCGCTTCCCAGGCTCCGAAAGGCCAAGATGAGGCCTTACGGTCAAGCCGCAGCAGACCCTTCAGCCGCAGGGGCTGAGAATGCTGAACTGCCACAGACAGGAGGAGACTCTCCAGAGAGTGGCCCGAAAAAACTCCAAGGGGGACCTCAAGAAAGACCAGTGGGCACCCAGCAGAGGATCCAAAACTGGGTTAGGAAATGACCCAGAGAGTAGGTGTAGAGGCATCCGTCTCATAGGCAACAATTTTAATTATTGTTTCTTTGGGTCCCGGGTTGGAACCCAGTGGAGCAAGGAGGACCCATGCTCCCCAATCACCAACTCTCGGCACTGGACGACACAGCCACTGGATCTCACAGTTAGGCAAGGCAGCCATTGATTTTCACCAGTGGGCACCACAGCTGCTGAATCTCATCTCTAGGCAGAGCAGCCACTGACTCTCACCTCTGGCTGGTACAGTTTGGATTATTGCCACTAGGCGGTAGTGCTGGCCTCAGACGCAAAACGCTCTTCTAACAGTGTCTTTAAACAAAATCCCACCCAGTGAGAACTCCCCTTTAAGTTTATAATAGGGGGTGGGAATATGTTGTCCTGGCCATCTTGGCTAACAGCCTTAGGCCTGGGCTACACTAGCTGGGGGAGGTTTGAACTAAGATACGCAACTTCAGGTACGCTATTCGCATAGCTGAAGTCAAAGTATCTTAGTTTGACTTACCTGGCGAGTCGACTGCCGCGGCTCCCCCGTCAACTCTGCTTACTCCTCCTGCTGAGGTGGAGTACGGGCATCAATTAGCGGATCGATTTATCACATCCAGACGAGACACAATAAATCAATCCCCGATACATCGAACACCACCTGGCGATCTAGCGGGTAGTATAGATGTACCCTTAATTACCCCCTGCAGGGTCTCATTCTGAGCAGTAGCTGTGACAATTACAGTCCATGGGTTGTCTGAGACCAGACAGGTTTTTTTTAATCGGATTGACATTGATATTTAGCTCTGAATTTTGCTCCACTACTCTTTTTGCAAATGGCCTAGAAAGTGTGTCTACACCACCAAATCTGTTCTAGATTTGTATGCATTTTTTCTAATCAGATATTTGTAGCTGAAAAATAATCTCTTTATTCTTAAAACGGAGTTTTCCAGGCCCTGTTAGCAATCTCAGTAAGTGGTTTGTGTTCAGTTTCAGATAACACAGGCTCCTCATAAATAGACATAACTTTTTACATCCGTGGACTAAGGCTAAAGCCTTCTTCTCTATTTTAGCATATTGCCACTCAGTTTTTGTTAGCATCCATGACACGTAAGCCACTGGTCTCCAGTTTTGACTGTAAGTCTTTATCAGAGGACCATACCGATACCCTCCTGGGGAAGCATCTGTGGACATCGTCGGTTTGTGCTTACTATCATAGTACCTCAGGACTGGGGGCTCTTTTTAATTAAATCCTTTAGTTTCTTAAACTCTTTATTAAGAGTCACATCCCATGTCCATTGGACATCTTTGCACAGTAGCACTCTAAGATTGCTAGTTTGGGCAGCTAAATTAGGCATGAATTTCCTATATAGTTCACCATTCCAATAAATCTTTGGACCCCTCCCTTAGAATTATAGAATAGCAGGGTTGGAAGGAACCTCAAGGGGTATCTAGTCCAACCCCTTGCTCAGAGCAGGACCAATCCCCAGACAGATTTTTGCCCCAGATCCCTAAATGGCCCCCTCAAGGATTGAATTCACAGCCCTGGGTTTAGTAGGCCAATGCTCAGACTACTGAGCTGTCCCTGCTCCTGTTGGGGCAGGCATGCTGGTGATTGCCTCATCCTTACTGTGATGTACCTGTACACTTTGCAATATTAACTTCTCCCTCAGGTATGTTATTTCCATTACATGGAATTTATATTTCTTTGTGTCTAGATTTAGCCCAGCAGCTGTGATTTTTTTCAAATCTCCTCAGAGCCTCTGGTCATGTTCTTCTACATTTTTTCCCAAGATCAAACTATCATCTATATAAACCTTAGTACCCTATATACAATCAACTTGTTTTATTTTCTGGTGAAACACCTTGGGTACAGAACACAACTCAAATGGCAATCTGTAGAAACAGTCTCTCTCCCAAAGGAGTGTTGAATGTACACAAACACGTACTCTGTTTTCTTAAGGGCACCTGACAGAGCCTAACTGATGTAACAACTGTAGAAAGATATTTGACATCAGCCATTTCCCCAAAAATTTCTGTCTTATGGATAATAGAAAATTTTTCTACAACGACCAACAAGTGTACCCACTCAATTGATCCTTCTACTTGCTCTATGCCTCCCAGACCAATGAGTCTATCTAGCTCTTCTTTTAGCCTCTGCCTTAGCGCAAAGGGAACTTGCCTAGGCTCTAGGGTTGCCAGGCATCCGGTTTTTGACACCCAGTTGAAAAGGGACCCTGGCAGCTCCGGTCAGCGGATCTAAGGCAGGCACCCTGCCTGCCTTGGCTCTGCGCAGCTCCTCTGAAGTGGCTGGGATGTCTGACCCTAGGCACAGCAGGGGCAACCAAGGAAGCACCCCTGCCCAGCTTCGCAGCTTCCATTGGCTGGAAGCTGCTGACCAGGAGCCGCCTGAGGTAAGCACCTCCTGGCCGGAGCCCGCACCCCAACCCTCTGCCCCAGGTTGGAACCCCCTCCCACACTCTTACTCCCTCCCAGAGCCCTCACCCCCTCCCACACCCCAATCCCCTGCCCCAGCCCAGTGAAAGTGAATGAGGGTGGGGGAGAGTGAGCGATGGAGGGAGAGGGGCTGGAGGTAGTGGGGGCGGGGTCTCAGAGAAGGGGTGGGTAGGGGTGGGGCCTTGGGAAGTGGGGGGGGCAAGTGTTTCCGGTTTTCTGCCTTAAACAGCTGGCAGCCCTACTAGGCTGTCAGGGGTTGTCTGGATGTCTCGGGCTGCCAGTATTGCCTAATAGCCATGCGCTGGGGTGTAATGCCTGCTGGCAAGAGTTTAAAGGACCACTTCACCTAGCAGCAAGAGTGGGGAAGGTAGGGGAACCTGTGCCTGCCCTACTGTACCGGGTTCCAACCCAGGCCTTTCGAACCAGGGTACCCTGACAAAGGGTTCAGGTCCCAATACCCCCAAATGCGCTTCCTGAGATGCTTCCTACCCTTGTCCCAGTCACTCCAGCTTCATCTCTGGAGTTAGACATGGGAGTCTCTCATGTCCTTTCTGTGTCATCTCCAGAAACTCCTTTGCTGGCCAACAGCAAGCCATCCCTCTTGGCTCTCGCAGTCGGTGGCGTCTCTGACAGAAGGCTACTGCCCTCCTCTTCAGTCAGCCCAGACTGAGCTGAACTGCTCCATTTTGAATGCTGCCTCCACTGGGAGCATGTCCAGCAGGAGTGAGGGGGTGTGTCCTCTTGAGCCAAGAACTGTTCTTTAACCCTTGCTTCGCCAGTTGTTATACGCGGTCACACAGGCACATGAACTGTAGGGTGGTTGGCCTCCTTCAGATCTGTTTTGTACTCCAAGAAATTCCCTACCCCCTGTTAAGACATCTTCAGATCTTCTTCAATTGTTTTGGTCCCCTGCTCCTCCAAAAAGTGCATCCTCTTAATGAGACCAAGGACTTGAAATGCTTTTAACCCAATAATAGGTGTTCTTCTCCCTGGTACTATTATAAATTGTATCTTTTCCAATTTCTTATTTACCGATAGATTTAGTTCCTATCAGTGTCCAACTTAATAAACGTCCCATTTGCCTTCAGGTTGATAGTCCAATCATCCTCATTTGCAACATTGTCCATTGTTCCATGAAGAATTTGTCTGAACTAGTGGTGCTGTTGCCATCCTGTTTGACCAAGTTGACACACATTGCTGGTATGTGCAAATGCTTGAAAAGTGAAGTAATCCATTGCATTTCTTGGATCTTTTCCCATATGCCAGGCATCACCTTGTCTTATGCTGTTTGCTGTGTGCAGCCCCATGTGCTGTTTTGGATGGACTTTGAGTTTGAGCTCTGCATACGTTTCTGCCACAGATCTCTTTTCTCATAGTGGTTTGGATTTTCTATCATTTCCAGTGTCAAAGCACTCCATAAGATTCATTCTGGACTGGGTGAGTTCCCTTTTTTTGTCAAATTCTAATTGCTTTGTCAAGAGTTAATCATGGGTCATCCAGTAATCTCTCTCTGAATGTCTTCTTCCAGGTCCCAATCAGATTCTGGCCTCTTCTCAGGGACTCAGTTATCCCCCCACCCCCACCCAAAATTGCAAGATTGGCTCTTCAGCCTTACATCAGTCACACACTCTTCTATGGTTTCACTTTCTTTTTGTAGTCTAGTTAAAAACATGTCTCTTGTGTCATTTTTACATGTAGTGCAGTACTTCTGAAATTTCTGCAATACAGTTTCATAATTAGCATCTTCTGCCTGAGTAATCAAAAACTATTAAACACATCAAGTACTTCAGAATCAGTTTTTGTCAGAAATAAGGCCACCTTCTAACTATCTGCCTTTTTGCTGCCACCCATTGCTTGCAGATACAGAATGAAGTGCTTTTTAAACCTTCTGCAGTTGTTTGCCACATTTCCAAAGGCTTCAGCGCTGGTGGGGCTTTTAACTGCTCCCTTCAGGGTATTTCTTAGTTCCCTTTTACTCCTGCTGCCATGTGGTGTTCAGTGATCATTCAATACTTACAGTGCTTGCAAGAGAGCTGCTTTATCCTCTGTTCAGTTCCAACTGGCTAGGCATAACAAGAGCTTCAGCATGCCCCACCTAGAATCTGTGCCTGGGAAGTTCAGCCCTCAAATTCCAGTACCACACAAGGATAAACAACTTCTCAACTATATTAACAGTGTCCCCAGATAATGTTTTATCATCAGTTTGAGGGTTTTACATTGTGGCTGGGCCCTCATACCAGTTGCATTTTCTTCTTTGTGTCCTGGTTCAAAAGAAAAGAAATGAGGAACATTGCATTGAACTATAATGAACTAGACACAACAAGGCATGAGTAGTGTTGGAATACTGCTATATCTAAGATGGCATGAGGTCAAGCGTTGCAGCTACAAGAGGAGTGATGATATTCCAGTAGAATATGCATTCTGATGTGTCTTACTGGGATTATTAAACAATTTTTGTCAATATTGTAAGTTGAATAGAAAATACAACTATGTATTGAATACTTTGAATATTACACAACACTTTTACAGGAAGAAAAATAATCCCATATGAAAAATGATTTGAACTCAATTTTTAAAAAATAGTAAAATAAATATCTAACTAGAATAATTTTAATCAGTTGGTTCTCATTCTCTTCTAACATTCTCCATCCCTTTGGAGCTTCCTGTCTATCTACAGTATTTATGTACAACAACACTGTAATGTCTGCTAAAGTACTCTTCCAAGTCTTTCATGCATTGCTCATGAAATTCTTCAGTCACCTGCTATATCACCTGTCTATCTAACAAAAAATCCTCTAGATGGCAGATTTTGTCAATGCCCAAGGGGGATGGGGAAAACAGTTTTGCTTATCTTAATTTCTGTATGTTCTCAAAAATGTATAGGATAACAGATGAAAAGTTATATTTTGGTCCCAAAGGCCATTGTCAAGGTATCATTTCATCTGTAACCTCATTAAACATTTTGAAAATCCCATATAAATGAAATAAATGTTTTTTCCCCTCAGCCTCAGGAACAGGCGTAAAAATCAAGGAATAAAGTTGGGGGGAAAGTACACTGTTAGCAGGTCATCCCATAATTATCCATTAAGGGGATTTTAACACCTTTCTTTGAAGCATCTGGTATTAGCCACTGTCAGAGAGCTGGATACCAGAGTAGATGTACCACTGGAAGGGTGCTGGAACTAGAGTGCTGGGGATGTGTCAGCGCCACCTGGCTTGAAGTGGTTTCCATCATAGACCGGCTTTACAGTTTGGTTCAATAGCACCCCTGCTATAAAAATAGTTCCAATGCCATCAACCGCTGGTCTGATCTAGTATGGCAATTACTGTGTTCCTCTGTATCTAATAGTTATAGGCCAGACTCTACTCTGAGGCCAGGTCTACATTACAAAATTACGTTGACGTAAGCTGACTTTTGTCCACCTAGTAGTGCATGTGTCTACACTTGAATGTGTCTTCCATTGATGTAAGTGCCCCATTACAGAGACTCAGTAACACCACCTCCCATAGTCAACTTATTGAGGTTGACGCAGCACGAGTGTAGACATGGTGTTACTTATGTCGACCCAAACAGTCCTCCAGCAGTTGTCTCACAATGTCTTACACCAGGGGTCAGCAAGCTTTCAGCAGTGGTGTGCCGAATCTTCATTTATTCACTCTAAGTTAAGGTTTCGCGTGCCAGTAATACATTTTAACATTTTTAGACGGTCTCTTTCTCTAAGTCTATACTATATATCTAAACTATTGTTGTTTGTAAAGTAAATAAGTTTTTAAAATGTTTAAGAAGCTTCATTTAAAGTTAATTTAAAATGCAGAGCCCCCCGGACTGGTGGCCAGGACCCAGGCAGTGTGAGTGCCACTGAAAATCAGCCTTTGGCACCCATGCCATAGGTTGCCTACCCCTGCCTTACACTGTCTGTTCTGGTCACAACTATGAACTCCACTGCTTGGGGGTCACAGAGACTAGAAGACCTCCCTCCACTTTAAAGCCCTATGAATTTTTGAATTGCCTTTTCCTTATTGTCCACTTGGTGAACACCTAGCAGCTCCCAATTTTTGTGTGCAGTTGCCCAGCTGACTATGCCAACTACACCCTCCAGACATGCTCCAGCTTGGATAGACAGGAGATATTGGATCTCCTGGGCCTATGAGGAAAATAGGCTATGCAAGCTTTAGAATTGTGGGCATCCATGAGCAGATTGCATGGGGGATGCAGGAGAAGGGATACAACAGGGACCAGCAGCAGTGCTGCAGGAAAGTGAAGGAACTGCATCAGGCATACCAGAAGGCCAAGGAGGCTAATATCAATCCAGTGCCAAGCTGCAGACTTGACACTTTTACAAAGAACTGCATGCCACATTTGGCGGAAAATCCACCATCACCCCCCCCACACACACACCCGTGTGGATTCCTCTGAAGAGCCTGAGCCACAGGCCTAGGGTGTGAAGAGTGAGGACAAGGAGGAGGAAGAAAAGGGTGGGGGACATGTGACCGGGCGTTCCAGCTATGCTGCAAGCCAGAACCTTTCTGAAACTCCAACACAGTCCAGTCAGTCCTGGCAGTCAAGCACAAGTGAGCCCAATGCAGGGGAAGGAACTTCGAGTAAGTGTTTAATTGTATTTCGCATTACAGTGATGTACTGATGGTGCCCTCAACTTAGCAGGACACAGCTATCACCTTTTCATTAGTTTTATCATATTAGAAGAGATAGTAGTACAATAAAAAGAGGTAGAGTTGTTATCTGGTTTTCATTCCCATGTAGAGTTAGGTAAAGGGATGGGGGCATAAAGAGCAGTTTGTTTATGCACACAGGGATGTCCATTGAATTCTCCTGAGAGATCTTGATGAAGCATTCATGGAGGTACTTTGAAATCCTCTTCCAAAGGTTCCTAGGGATGGCAGCCTTATTTCTTCCTCTGCGGTAGGACACTTTCCCATACCAGTCAGCAATAACTTTGGCAGTCACCATTGGAATACACAGGCTAGCAGCATATGGGCCTGGGTGGCTTCAGGATGCCAGCAACACCTGTGTTGTCTGTGCCTTTGTTACCCTGAGGAATGAAATATCAGCTAAAATCACCACTGTCTGTGAAAATGGTACCAGTATTCAATGCCATTGCCCTATACTCATGCAACCAAGGAATTCCCTCCTCATTTCACTCACCCCGGTGGGCCATGCTCACCATGGCTGGTGCTGGGAGTGGCACTGTGTACAAACACTCTGAAGCAGAAGTGTCAGTAAAACTTTAGGGGCACAAGGGAAGGGATTTCTGAATCTTATTTTTACTTCCGTTGTGACTATATTGACAACGATAGCTCTGTGTGTTTTATCTGAAGCTGCTGCCACTGTAGCCTTGAGAGGTACCCCCTCCACACTTGTAGAATGCTTGAGCCAGATAAGGGGGAGAAAGAGGAGGACTTGGAATTACATGTTCAATGAGATCCGGCAAGCAAGTACTGCAACAGACTATGAACATTGAAGACAGCCTGGAGAAGGAAAGAGCAGATGAGACAGAGGCACAGGATTTCCAGCAGAAAAAGGAGAGGGATATGCACCAGGACATAATGAGGCTTCTCTATCTGCATGCACAGATGCTGCAGACTCTTGTGGACCTACAGATTGAACAATCATGTAACTCCATTACAGCACCTCCCTACACCACCCCTCAACATTCTACATGGCATCAGGGGCTGCATCCTTACCCCACACTACTCCACCCTAAGGCACATTAAGGACAACCTCAATGTCACATCCACTGACCAGTGAAAGTCATGGTAGCTCTATGTGTAGCTAAAATGGATGTGAATATTCTTTCCCCTTGTTAAGTCCTGTTCCATTAATTTAAGTTTTTGATGTATTTGCTTTTAAATTCCACAGATTTTTTTCTTTGCACTGCTTTTGTTACTGAATAAAATACTATTATTTGGAACATAATTCATCTTTATTAGTTCACAACATATGTTGCAAAGTGCCTAGCAGTTCTGAAAGCACACACTTACTTGTTACTGTACAGTGTAACACAACTCATAGGATCGGTGACAAACATAGTGTAATAATCATATATGTATAGCAAGCACAACAGAATTCATAAGTGCATTGACAGTGTTATAGTCATAGATGTACACCAAGTATCATAATAGGCCCCAAAACAGCAGGGCCAGATAGAGCACAGTACACCACAACGCATTACTGTGCATCACTCTTATAGTGCTCTTTCAAAGCCATACAGCTCCACATTGAGCTCTTCTAATAGCCCTGGTGTCTGACTACTCAAACTCAGCAGACAGCCACTTCACCTCTGCCCTCCATCCTGACAGCTACTTTTCCTACTTTGCTTCATAGATACTGTGCAGGATACACCAGGCAGCTATAACCATTGGGAGGTCTTTTTCACCGAGATCCAATCTTGTGAGTGAAAAAGTCTGCATCCTTTCAAGCTATCAAAAGTACATTCAATTGTCATTCTGCACCTGCTGAGCCAGTAGTTGCATCTTTCCTTAGTGCTGTCAAAGTGGCCGATGTATGGCTTCATAAGCCAGGGGAGCAAGTGGTAGGCTGGATCGCCCAGGATAATTATTCGCATTTCAACATCACCAATGGTAATTTGCTGGTGAAGAAAGAAAGTCCCTGCTTGTAGCTTTCTGAACAGTTCTGTGTTCTTAATGATGTGTGTGTCATGCACCTTCCCACAATGATGTTGGTGAAGCATCCTTGGGGATCCAGCAACTCTTCCAAAACCATAGAAAAGCAGCCCTTTCTGTTGATGTACACTGTGGGAAGGTGGTCTGGTGCCAAAATAAGGATATTGTTCCACTGCAATTCAGAAACCCCATTGCTGCAAATCCATCCACTATGTCCCGCACATTGCCAACAGTTACAGTCGTGTGTAATAGGAAACAGTGGCCCTGCAAACTTGCATGACAATAGCCCCCCACAATGGATTTTCTAACTCCAAAATGATTTCCCACTGACCGGTAGCAGTCAGGCATTATAAATTTCCACAGTGTGACTGCCATTCACTTCTCCACTGTCCGTGTAGCTCTCCTTTTGGTGTCTCTGTGCTGGAAGGCTGCACCAAACTCGGCACACAGATCCAGGAATATGGCCTTGTGCATCTGAAAGTTCTGCAGCCACTGCTTGTCTTCCCAAACTCGTTTGACAGTGCAATCCCACCTGTCAGTGCTCATTTCTCGGGCCCAGAAGCAGCGCTCCACCATCTGCAGCTGCTCCATGAATGCCACCAACAACCTTGAATCGGTTCTTGCTATGTCCCACATAATCTGTCCTCCAAGAAATCATCATATTCCCTGCTAATTTGGTTGTTCTTACAGCTCTGCAAATACAGGACTGTCATGTAGCCTTTGCTTGCAATGCTTAGGACAATAGTGCAGAGCTATGCAGGCTTTGTATTTCTGTCAGAAATGGTGGACAGCAAGAAGGGCCATTCTGGTTTGTGGGCTTTTTAAAAAAGGCATTACAATTATGAGATATAGATGACATTATGGGATGGAGACAGTTGCACTATGGAAAGATGACCCCTTGCTCCTAGTCACCCCTGTGATCATGAATTTTGTGTTGATTTGTTTCTAATGATAAGGTTATTAATGCTTCAGTGTTGGGAAATCTGCCATCTATCTATTTTAGAGTTTTCTATAACATTTATCACTGTAGTATTTAAGTACATATGAAAGAAGTGTGTTTTAAGGAGGGACTTGAAGTAGGAGAAATTGGAGATAAGATAGTCTTGGTCAAAGAGGTAATTCCACAGATGTGTGCAAGTAAAGATTGTTATTTAGTGGCTAGAGTAAGAAATTAGGAGTCAGGACTCCTGGTTTTATCGTGTACTTATTGTGTGACCTCCAGCATGTCTCTTTACCCCTTTATCCGTTGCAGAATAAAGATAATACTTGTATCACAGAAGTGTTGTGAGACTTAATTAGTGGATTTTTAAAAACCTGGAAAACTTTAACTGAAAAGTGCAAAATATTGTTAATGTTATGATCAGGCATAAAATGAGATCCTAATCTCTTTGGGTCATTAGAGAGTCCATGGTTCTTTTTCACCAGAGTAGTGGTCCAATGTCCTGACCCAAGTCCATTTCGAAAGGTAATTGCAGAAGAATGAAAGGACTGGAAGCGGATCTGATTGGATCCACTATAGCCCCCTCCCCTCTACGTCCACATATGGGAATGAAGACAGGCAGACAGATTGCAAGGAAGAATGAAAGATGAAAAACTGACATTGACTGTGGTTGGAAGAGTTCCAGGAGCTCACCAGTAAGGGCCATTATCTTAGCCAGTAAGCTAGCCCTAGAAGGTTTAAGTAGTTGTTAGTTACATAAGAACGGCCATACTGGGCAGGGGCGGCTCTAGACCCCAGCGCACCAAGCAGGCGCTTGGGGCGGCCGTTTCCCGGGGGGGGGGCGGCATTTGGCTCCGGTTGAGCTCCCGCAGTCGTGCCTGCGGCAGGTCCACCGGAGCCCGGAACGAGCAGACCTGCCGCAGGCATGACTGCGGCGGGTCCCGTCTTCCCGCGGCTCCGGTTGAGCTCCCGCAGGCATGACTGCGGCAGGTCCGCTCGTCCCGGGCTCCGGTGACCTGCCGCAGGCATGCCAGCGGGAGCTCAACCGGAGCCGCGGGAAGAGGGGACCCGCCGCGGGACCGGGGAAGGGCGGCGCAGCGCTCCGCGCTGCTTGGGGCAGCCCGATTTCTAGAGCCGCCCCTGATACTGGGTCAGACCAATGTAGGGTGACCAGACAGCAAGTGTGAAAAATCAGGACAGGGACTGCAGAGTAATAGGTGTTTATATAAGACAAAGCCTGAATATCAGGACTGTCCCTATAAAATCAGGACATCTGGTCACCCTAGACCAATGTTGCATCTAGCCCAATATCCTGTCTTCCAGCAGTGGCCAATGCCAGGTACTTCAGAGGGAATGAACAGAACAGGCAATCATCAAGTGATCCATCCCCTGTCATCCACTCCCAGCTTCTGGCAAGGCACACTCAGAGCATGGCGTTCTATCCCTGCCCATCCTTGCTAATAGCCATTAATGGACCTATCCTCCAGGAACTTATCTAGTTATTTTTTGAACCCTGTTATAGTTTTGGCCTTCACAATACCCTCTGGTAAGGAGTACCATGTGTTTTGTGAAGTACTTCCCTTTGTTTTTTTTAAACCTACTGCCTATTAATTTCATTGGGTGATCCCTACTTCTTGTGTTATGTGAAGGAGTAAATAACATTTCCTTATTTTACTTTCTTCACACCAGTCAAGATTTTATAGACCTCTATTGTATCCCCCTTTAGTCATCTCTTTTCCAAGCTAAAAAGTCCCAGTCTTTTTAATCTCTCTTCATATGGAAGCAGTTCCATACCCCTAAACATTTTTGTTGCCCTTCTCTGTACCTTTTCCAATTCCAATATATCTTTTTTGAGATGAGGTGACCAGATCTGCACGTAATATTCAAGATGTGGGCATATCATGGATTTATATAGCAGCATTATGATCGTGTCTGTCTTATTATGTATCCCTTTCTTAATGATTCCCAACATTGTTTGCTTTTTTGACTGCCACTGCACGTTGAGTGGATGTTTTCAGAGAACTATCCACAATGACTCCAAGATCTCTTTCTTGAGTGGTAACAGCTAATTTAGACCTCATCATTTTATATGTTTAGCTGGGAGTATGTTTTCCAATGTGCATTACTTCATATTTATTAACATTGAAACACCCAGTTTTTTGAGATCCCTTTGTAACTCTTCGCAATCTGCTGTTTACTTAACTATCTGGAGTAGTTTTCTATCATCTGCAAATTTTGCCACCTCACTGTTTACCCCTATTTTCAGATCACTTATGAATATGTTGAACAGCACTAGTCCCAGTACAGACCCCTGGGGGACACCACTATTTACCTTTCTCCATGTTCCATGCCATGTGGGTCAGTTCAAGTTTCAGACATTCAGCATTGTCCCTTTCTGTTCTTATAACCCTTATGTCTTTTGTGATGCTGTTGTAAAAGCAGGAGTACTTGCACCTTCCAGAACAAGGAATCCCAGTTTAATAGAAAGAAGACAGTGCTGAAACCATCTGAAAATCACCTGTATCGTCCATTGATAACAAAGGTTTAGGGGGCTTATTTAGGGGTAGGGACTCAGTTTGTAATTTGATTTTCTTTCTTGCCCCCCTGCACAGTTTTTCCAACACTGCACACATTTCCAAGCATAAAGATGCATATGAACTTGTGCTACATAATAGAGCTAAGGCCAAACCTAATTCCACAGCACAGTTCTGATGAGTTTGAGGGTCCTGCCAACTAAGGCTACCATGTTCTTCTGAACAGTAGCCAAACAATAGCCTCCTGGAATATCATCTGTGCTTCTGACTGTGCTGTTCTACATGTGGGAATTAGAGAGAACAGCAGATCTCAGCCCCGGGGAGGGAAAGAGCAAAATTCTTTAGGAGCTATCCAGTGAAGCCTCCATCAAAGGAGAAGAGAAAGGAGGGAATGAGGGTGTTGAGGAAGGGAGCAGGAACTTCAAACACTTTATTAAGTGTCAGTGACTAACAGATCAGCTGGGTGCAGCCTTTGGAGAAAAATGAAATAATTTGCAAACAGCTTGGATAAAGTGTGCATAAATGATAAAAATGTTAAAAATAAACTGTTAATATGATAAAATAGGAGTGGATGCTACAAGCTGTGGCATGTCATGACTCTCAGGAAATACAGTTCTGAAAAAGTACAAAAGACTTCTGTACGAGGTAATGAGGCACATCTAATTATATTTAAGAAAGAACAGCAAGAACTACTTAGGAACACACACAACCCACCCCTTTCTTCTCTCATAGGCCAATCAGAATTCCAGTCCCAGAGACACCGTTATTTCATAGAAGGGTGAGGAATTTAGAGAGCATCACAAAAAACAAGGTTGTTATTTTCCCATAACTGTGAAAAAAAATAGAAAGAGATTCCTTGTCTGTTCTCTTCATCCTCCCAATAATTCACATCAGGGGAAAAAAACAACCCCCCCTTCCAAAAAAAAACAAGCCAAAATAAGCCTGACCACCATGAGAAATTAAGCCCATCAGAATGACATTTGACACCATCAGGCCACAGCTGAAGAACAAGGGAAAAGTTTTCGGACGACTGTCACTGACCCATAGTCCCTCACTCCTAACCTTGCTCTCCAACATATGTTTCTCATTTCCTTGCTTATAGCTGGTCCAAGCTAATGATATGTGTTTTGGCAGCCATCCCGTGCTTGGCATACTGCCTGCCTTGTTCTCATTGTCCCAGCTACTTACAGAAATCCCTTTCTCTGTCTTTTTCTCTCTTTTAGAAAACCAGCTTTAAAGAACAGTAAATATGCAAAACAGCTTTCACTCTATTCAGCTACCATCTTGAATACTCCACTTCCCCCACCACCACCACCATCAAACACATCCTATCAATAGAGGCATGAAGAGACTGGCCATGTAGGAGAGGTAAGTTAACCCAAAAACAGTGGAAATTCAACAAATTGGCCCACTGGAGTCTTGCATTGCTATAAATATGAAGAACACAGCTATTTTGAGGGACGATGGCATGGGAAAGTTCTGCCTGGAATCTTGGATATGTCAGAGAAGACAGATCTTTCCAGCAAACATGGGAAGAGGGACTCAGCACTCAGAACAGGACAGAGAGGGAACAACTTGGCAGCTGCCAAGACTGAATAAAATAGGAATGAGAGATGCCAACATATTTGGTTTTCTGTCTGAGTAATCAATAACGGGCTGTCAAATGATCAAATGGCACGAGAGTAGGAAGGATGGTCTAGTGGATAGGCTACTGATCTGACCCAAAGACCTCCGCTCAAGTCCCAGCTCAACCACAGACTTACTGTATAACCTTGCTCAAGTCATTTAATCTATCCTCTGCCTCAGTTGAATAATACTTACCTGCCTCACAGGTGTGTTGTGAGGCTTAAATCTATTAAGCATTGTGAGGTACTCAAATACTATGGTGATGAGGATCATATAAAGACCTAGATACATAGATGTTTGGCTTTCAGCTTCTTGTTGGTGAGGGAGCAGAATGATCCCTGGTAAAATAGAGCGAGAGCAGAATGAGCCATTTTACTGCCCTCTTATTGGAGAGACCTGGGCTCCCCATTAAATCATGTCATTTTTTCATTAGATTTCTGTTATTTGTCATACATTGGGGCTACCAGACCTGCCTGAATAGGCCAACAGACATACCTGTGTTAGGGGAAACTTTAGTTGCAGCTTCACAAAAATCTCATGCAAATAATCGTACATTAAAATTTAAAAATGTGTGATAATAAACCCTGCAGCAGACAGACTGATTGTGCCCAAAAGGCACAGCCCTTTGGCCAGAGGAGGCTGTAACAGAAGAAAGCTGCAGACCTTTTGGAGCATGCAGGATGTTTTCCCTTTCGTATCCACCTACCTCTGCTGAGTAGGCAGAGCAAGATTGGGGTGATGGCTCTACTGCCTTTTGGGAGGCTAGCATCACAGGGCACATTTGCCTGACACGGTGCCTGTACTCCCCATCTATACCATCTGGACCATATGCAAATGTGAAAGGGAGAGGGGAGACTCTTAGGTCCTCCTGGCCTGCTGTGCATTGCAGAGGGCCACACAATCTGGCCTCAAGTCTCTTTCTTTTCCAGTATATGGAAAGTATTATACTCTCTTTGTATTTTTTATTTAGATTTTTTAATGTGCTGAACACTAGTCTCCATAGCACATATACAAATTTAAAACAATCAAAAGCATTTACAAATTGGTTCAGTACTAACCAAATAATCTTTCAGCAATATTTAGAGCCTTCCATACTCTAAACCTTTCTCCACACACATGTCTCCCAGGGAAAGCTTCAGAAGAGAGGATGGTGCTGCAGCTTGCCCTAAAAATCATCAAATGTGGGATCTGGAGGAGCCCTCACTGATAATGCTGTGCTAGTGGCAGTTCTCTTGTAAATCAAGGTCCTCCTAGCTCTCAAATGCCTCAGCTGATTGCCGTTGCCTCCGAAATACAGAGGGAGAGAGTCAGTCTCAAAAATAGGCAAGGGCCAAACCATTTAGAGCTTTATAGGCTACAATTAACACCTTAAACATCACCCACAAATCAGCTGGTAGCCTGTTCAGATCATGCAGCACTAGTGTAATCCCTGTTTACTAGATGACTGGTAGAATTCAGCACTAGCTGTAATTTTTGTCTAACACTAAAGTAATCCAAGATTGAAGTGACAAAGCGAAGGATGCCTGTGGTGAGTAACAGACCTGAAAGAAAAAGCAACAGCTTTGTTGCCAAACACAAAATATGGAAAACACTTTTGTTACCACTCCTACCAGAACAAGCAGCAGGTGCTAAGAATTTTAACAAGAAATCCAGGCTGAAAAACTGCATAAAAAATGGCAGGCATACCTCCTCAAAAAGGGTTCTGATAAATCTTCATAATTTCTTCTGGTTACTTTCCCCACTGTATCAGCATCATTTCTATTTTATCTGAGTTGTGCTTTAGCCAGTTAGCTCTCATCCACACTCTAGTTTTGTTGAGAAACTGGGCAAGGTGCTCAATTGCATTGGCTGGGTCAGAAGAGATGGAGATACATAACTTGGGTTCATCCATATACTGAAGACTCTACAACCACTATATCCCCACTAATCCTGTAACGGCCCCTTGTATATGTTAAATAGGGGGATGACAGAGTAGTCCCTGTGGAGCCCCGCATGAGAGAACCCTGAGGGGCAAATAAGGAATTGCCCAGTACTACTGTTTTCTGTCAGAAGAAAGGGACAGAGCCATACAATAGCTACGCCATCTACCTTTCCTTTGGTTTGTAAAGTGAGTCAACAAAACTTCATGAACAAAGGTACCAAAGGCAGATGACAAATATAGAAGAATCAGCATGGACACCATCCATCCCCAGGAGGAAATAAACCAATATAACCCATATGGTGTCTGTACTATTCCAAGATCTAAAACTAAAATTGCTAGAGTCAAGAAATCCCGAGAATTCCAAATATTGACAGAACTGTTCTAGCACAACCTTCTCAATAATCTTCTCCAAAAAGGAAGATTCAGCTCTACGCAATAACTAGCGAGATCATAAATGTCAAGAGACAGACAAACTCTAGGTTACTATGCAAACTAACCCTTCTTTCTACTTTTTTGCTTTACTAACAGGATAACCCTAACAAAGATTATGTAAACTCTAGCACAAGCTCCCCAGGTTTAGTTATATACTAGAGTGTTTTGCATAGAATTTTTCAGCCCCATCCCATAGTTCTCAGACTATTTTCAGCCTCCTCAAAATCACCAGGAATTAATCTATGGCAACAGCAGAGTCCTGCCACATTTTTACCGATGTTGTATATAATGTAGTTGTAGCTGTGTCTGTCCCAGGATGTTAGAGACACAAGGTGGGTGAAAAGATATTACCTCACCCACCTTATCTCTCACCTGTTTACAGAGACAGAGATGGTCATCTCCAGCAGAAATCCCAGTTCTTAACCACCCAAGAGCAGCATGGATCTAAGGACTAGTCTACTCAAGGAAGGTTTTGTCATTTTAACTACCAGTAGAGTTAAACTGGCAAAACCCTCTTAGCTAAAACAAAATTTTAGCGGCATAAAAATCCTTGACTAGCATACATTATCCTGATATAAGAATATTTGTATCAATGTAATTATGCCTACACTAGGGCTTTTAGTGGCATAGTTATGTTGGCAAAATATCAAGCCTCTAACCAATATAGCTATGCCAGCAAAACTTTCTAACATAGACCTGCCCTAACGTGTAGAGCATAATCTGCAACCCCATCACTCAAGTATCAGTTGCAAACTATTTATTTTGCCTTCTGAAATACTGGACATTAGTATTTCATCACCAACTCATAGTCAGTAAGGTGAAAATGAAGTGTTTTAATTTTTCCTTCTTAATCAATCGCTGTTATCCACGCCACCAGCTGCTCTAGGGCTTGATCCTGCATCACTGAAGCCAATAGGAGTTTTGCCGTTAAATTGTATGAGAACAGAATCAAGTCCTTCCTAGGCTCAGAACCTTTGTGTTATACTCAGCTCCGTTCTCTTTCCTCTTACCCATCTCCCTGTATCCAGGCTATTGCTAAATCCTGCCAGTTTTCCCCCTATAATAGTCCCAAAAGCCATCCCTTCTTCTTTTGCTGAAACTTTGCTCCATGTTCTGACTAACTTGCATGTTGATTGCTACAACCTCTAAATCTCTAGCTGCCCCTGTTCTCAGACTGCATTCCTCAGGTCTACCCAACATGCTACCACCAAAATCACCTTCCTCACCTGGTATTCCAACCATGTCTTCCTCTCCTCCAAAGCTCTGCATTGGATGCTCTTCCCCATCAGACCCCTGCTCTGAACTCAATTCTTTCTGTTCAACACTCACTGAAGATCCCAGCCTTCATTCCAGATGTTGCCCTCAAATGTAATATTCCTGACAATAAGCATATCTCATGATCTTCCATTGTCACCCTCATGCTTCCATCCCCCTCCCCAATCTACTTTGCCATTATCCATTGCTATCTTATGTCTCCTTTAGACTGTGAGCTCTTCTGGGCAAGGGCCCGTAATTTTTATCTGCTTGTAGAGCAACATGCATGCCTGCAGAGCAGTATAAATAGGTACATTATTTTGATTTAATCCCCAGTCCACATTTCATTTTTTGATATGGCTATTCAGATTGTGGGTACTACAGAGTTGCAAACTTTCTGTGGAGATTTGTGTTCAAGGTGTAGGGATGGGCGGAGACTGAATTTGGTTTCTGCAGACAGGGAAGTGTTAGTGGAAGACAGAGGCATCCTGAGGCCTTGATGATAGGCAAGAACCACAAAAGAGTCAGAGAGAGGAATTGTGTGTCTGAGACATTGGCCCTCTCATGTGGAATAGAGTCTTCCCTGCAGTTGCCAACAAAAACAGATCTGCAACAAGGTTCCTTGAGTTCAAAAGCGCTAACTTTAAAAAATTAAGGGAATTAAGGAAGTGGACTGGACTGAAGAACTCAAGGATATGAATTTGGAGAAGGCTCAGAATTACTTTATATCAAAGCTGCAGGAGCTATTTGAAGTCTGCATCCCAAGCAAGGGGAAACATTCATTGGGAAAGGTTGCAGCCCAAGCTGGAAGAGAAAGCATCTCAAATAGGTGATTAAAAGAAAGCAGAAAGCCTACAAACAAGGGAAAATGGAAGGGATCAGCAAGGAAGGCTACCTCTTGTAGGTCAGAAAGTGTAGGGATAAAGTGAGAACTGCCAAAAAACAAACAGAGCTGGACCTTGCAAAGGGAATTAAAACCAATAGTAAAAGGTTCTATAGCCATATAAATAATAATAAAAAAAGAAAAGACGTGTAACCTCTAAGCCCTGAGGATGGGGTGGAGGTTGAAGATTATCTAGCCATGGCCCAACACCTATACAGATACTTTGCCTCAGTTTTTAATGAGGCTAATGAAAATCTTAGGGGTAGTGGCAGGGTAGCTAAAGGCAACGAGGATATAGAGGTAGAAATTACCACATCCAAGGTGGAAGTCAAACTTAAACAGCATAATGGGACTAAACTGGGGAGCCCAGATAATCTCCATTCAAGACTATTAAAGGAACTGGAACATGAAATTGCAAGCCCAATAGCAAGGATTTTTAATGAATCTGTAAACTCACGGGTCATTCTCTATAACTGGAGAATTACTAATATAGTTCCTATTTTTTAAGAAAAGGAAAAAAGTGATCTAGGAAACTACAGGCCTGTTAGTTTGACCACATTTGTATGTAAGGTCTTGGAACAAATTTTGAAAGAGAAAGTAGTTAAGAGCATAGTGGTGAACGGTAATCAGGATAAAACACAACATGGTTTTACGAAAGGTAGATCATGCCAGACCAGCCTAATCTCCTTCTTTGAGAAGATAACTGATTTTTTTAGACAAAGGAAATGGAGTAGATCTAATCTACCTGGATCTCAGTAAGGCACTTGATAATGTTCCACATGGAAAATTATTAGTTACATTGGAGAAGAAGGGGATTAATATGAGAACTGAAAGGTGGATAAGGAAGTGGTTAAAGGATAGACTACAACAAGTCATAGTGAAAGGTGAACTGTAAGATTGGAGGGAGGTTACTAGTGGAGTTCCCCAGGATTCGGTCTTGGGACCAATCTTATTTAATATTTTTATTACTGATCTTGGCACACAAAAAAGTGTGTGCACGCCAATAAAATTTGCAGATGACAAAAAGTTGGGAGGTATTGCCAATACGGAGGAGGACCAGAATATCATACAATAGGTGGATGAATTTATAAATTGGAGTAATAGGAATGTGACATGCAAGGTCATGCATTAAGGGACTAACAACAAGAATTTTTGCTATAAGCTGGAGAGTTATCAGTTGAAAGTGACAGAGGAGGAGAAAGAACTGGGTGTATTGGTGGATTACAGGATGCCTATGAGCCATCAATGTAATGCGGCCATGAAAAAGGCTAATGCAGTCCTAGGATGCATCAAGCAATGTATTTCCAGTAAAGACAGGGAAGTATTAGTACCTTTATACAAGACACAGATGATGGTCCCTTCTGACCTTTGAGTCTATGAGTCCATCTCTCAGAGTATCCTTTGTGAATAGATTTTAGAGAACAATCAGGTAAGCACTGCAATAAATTGTATGCTGACAGTTCATGCAGGTAAAAGCAGTTGAATTCTACCTCAGATAATGTAGTGTTCCCTTCTCAGTCCCAAGGAGATCAAACTTAAATGACCAGAGTTAATACTCTAGCAGTTCCAAACTGATACTCATAACAAGATCCATTGACTGGAAGTTGATGTCTGCAAAATTTGAACTGAAAATAGGATGCAGATTTTTAAGAATGAGGATAATTGAAAATTGGATGCAGATTTTTAAGAATGAGGATAATTGACTATTGGAACAGAGTATCAAAGGAACGTGATAAATTCTTCATCACTTGGAGTCTTTAATTTAAGATTGGCGTCTTTCTAAAAGATGAGCTCTAGCTCAACCTCAAGTTGTTGGGCTTGATACAGGAGTTAGTGGGTAAAGTTCTCTGGCCTGTGTTATGAAGGAAGTCAGACTAGATGATCATAATGTTCACTTCTGGCCTGAAAAATCTTGAGATTCTGTGCTGTGCCTCCTGGAGGAACAGCACCTAAGGCAAGGCTCAAAAGGGGAATGGGGGGAGAAGGGGGTTGAATGTGACTGTAAGCCACCAGTGTACCCTCAGGATTTTGGAGTGCTTTGGGTGCTGAAGGTTCCGTTGGCATAAATGAGGTTTATGGGTAATGCCAGACCATGGCAGCCCAGAATCTCTATAGCAGGGTGCACAACATAAATTTCCCCTCCCACCTCCATTACAGCCCCCATGCTGGAGCTTGCAAAGAAGCTAAAATACAGATACTTAAAGCAGCCCTATGCTGTGTCTGTACTGGAGGAATTATTTCACGGTTCTTGGGGGGAAATTCTGGGCCCTGTATGCCACTGGGGCAGTGTCTACGGGCCAGAATCTCTCCCTATAAATTTACTGTTTTTCAAAACCTTTAATAAGACCATGCAAAGAAATAGTTCTGCTGGTGTTATGTTTCACTTAGAAGAAGTTTTTGCAGATGCCGTGGCAGGTGTCAGACCAGCAACTTTTGACACTGAAGACATTATTTGAGAGGAGATTTAGCATCCAAATGGTTAAAATATCACCACATTTCATTCTTCTTAGAATTCCCATAAACATTCAGCAAAGCAATTTCACTCAATCACACATATTAACTACTTAAGTTCCCCTCTCCAAGGATGTGTATTGTTATTTTATGCCAAATGTGCTGTAATTAAGTTTGACATAAATTTAAATATGTGGTTTGCGGGGCAAATGGGAGATGTTTTTTTTTCTTTTTCCTATATGGAGAATGTAACAAAATAATATACTTTTTTTTAAATTCCCTATCTTTTTACTCATTGTCCATTTTATTAAAACCACACGGGTTAATCTGTGGGCTGCTATGTTTCCAAGGCCAGTTTCTTGTCTCTGATTTAAAAAAAAAATAATAAAAATTACTGGATCAGGCATGGAGTTTGTTTGTCAGTTTGGTCAGATTAATGGGAGTCTTAAATTTCTAAACCATAGTGAGGACCCTCTTCATTTCACAGTATTATTAATTGTTATGCATTGTATCATTCACTGTGCTTTGTTGTGAGCAAACTATCTATTTTTCAAGGCTGAAGGTGACTTTGGAAGCCAGACCTAATCACCATATTATTATTATTTATTATAGTTATTTATTATTTTTATTATAATAGAGCCCAAATTGGGATAAGGGTTTCCTTGTGCATGGAGCTGTGCAAACACACAACAAGACAAGCTGCCTGCCATGAAGAGATTTAAGACGAAATTTATCTGATTTAAGACGAAATACAAAGAAGAATAACAAAAAATAGGGAGGAAAAGAGGTGAGGAAGTTGAGAGTAACAGTAATAAGATCATGTAATTATATAGACAAAGAATTTGAACAAGATAGTTCAAAATAATTTAACAATATTTTTTAATTATTAGCTTTAAAATTACCTCTGTGCTCCCTTTACATCTCTATCTTCTCTAGAAAAATTGTCCAAGGAGTGTGGGGTTTTTTGTATTATTTTGTTTGTTTTCCCAATTCTATATATTTCCAGTAGCCCCTCTACCTATCATTGTTAGTTCCTTGAACTAAATTCTGCCCTCAGTTACACCCATCCACACCACTTGAATTCAATGGCCAAGCTTTGCAAAAGTGACTAGTAATTTTACATGCACAGCTTGAGACACCTTAAAGGGACCTGATTTTCAGAAGGCTCGGTACTGTTTAGAATAGGGGTTCTCAAACTGAGGGTCGGGACCCCTCAGGGGGTCACAAGGTTATTACATGGGGGGTCGCAAGCTGTCAACCTCCACCCCAAACCCTGTTTTGCCTCCAGCATTTATAATGGTGCTAAACATATCAAAAAGTGTTTTTAATTTATGGGGCGGGGGTCGCATTCAGAGACTTGCTATGTGAAAGGAGTCACCAGTAAAAAAAAAGTTTGAGAGCCACTGGTTTAGAACATAGATGATAGGAGATTGTATCCTGGATATCAGTGACTCACAAAAAGACTTAGAGATTATGATTAGGGTGACCAGATGTCCCGTTTTTAAAGAGACAGTCCTGTATTTAAGCCCTCCTGCAGGTTTCCCGACTTTTTCTTTAAAAATGGGCAAATTGTCCCATATTTCTGTCTCCCCCCCACATCCATCAGTACTGGCAGGTCCTGCTGTGGGCCGGATCCCTGCTTGCCAGCCACCTGCCCACCAGCAGTGAAGGAGGGGATCCACTAGCTGATGACAGTGGTGGGTGTGCAAGGCTAGTGGCAGGGCGAAGATGCAGCGCATGGGGCCAGATGCTCCCCCCTGCTGGTCCGTCAGCGCAGCCCTTGCTGTCTGCCAGCTCTCAGCCAGCAGGGCCCCAAGCACAGTCCTGTTTCAGGCCAGCACTGGCTGCGTGCTGCGAGCTGCAGAGGCTGGTTATGTCTCTCCTCTGCTGCCCACCCATCGACCCTTTATGTGTTCACCCTCTCACTCTCCTCTCATGCTTTGCCCCTTCACCCCCACAGCCACACTGTTCCTCCATATCCCCCCCGGCGGGGCGCGTCTCACTCCCAGCACTGTGCAGAGAACCAGCCCCTGGTCAGAGTGCTCAGCTCACCAACAGCCTGGCCGGCAGGCTCCTTCCTTCCCCTACTGCCTCTGGCTGGGCTGGTGCCCCGGGAAAGTCCAAGACCCTCTGGCCCAGAGTGCAAGCCAGGAGAAACCGAGCCCTGCATGTGCCAAAGCCCTGCACACAGCGCTGGCATGGAGAAGCCTCTCCGCCCCTCAGCTAAGCTGTGGAGTGGCGGGGGCAGGAGCTATTTCTAGCCTGTTCACACCCCGAACCTGCAGGCTCCATAGCAGCCCCCAGGGCAGGGGCTTAGCACCATCTTCACTCCCCACACCCCCACCCTTGGTCTTGCCCAGGGAGCGCAGGGTTGCTCTGTCCCCTAGGCACCCTCACCTGCTGAGCCACCTCCCTGGCCAGGTTCACTGAATCCCATGCAGTCAGGTTCCTGAGCCCTGGTGCACAATGCGTCCTTAGGGCTTAACCCCTTCCTGCCTGCACTGGAGGCAGCTGGGTTATGTCAGCGGCCTGGTTATGTCAGTGGCCAGCAGCAGTCTGGAGGTATTAGCTGCCTTTTGATGCTGTGCAGGCAGGAAGGGACAAGCTGCTTCCAGCCACAGGGGGGAGTAGGGGTGGGGAAGAATCATAGAATATCAGGTTGGAAAGGACCTCAGGAAGTCATCTAGTCCAACCCCCTGCTCAAAGCAGGACCAATCCCCAACTAAATCATCCCAGCCAGGGCTTTGTCAAGCCTGACCTTAAAAATCTCTAAGGAAGGAGGTTCCACCACCTCCCTAGGTAACCCATTCCAGTGCTTCAACAACCTCCTAGTGAAAAACTTTTTCCTAATATCCAACCTAAACCTCCCACGCTGCAATGTGCGATCATTACTCCTTGTTCTATCATCTGCCACCACTGAGAACAGTCTAGATCCATCCTCTTTGGAACCCCCTTTCAGGTAGTTGAAAGCAGCTATCAAATCCCCCCTCACTCTTCTCTTCTGCAGACTAAACAATCCCAGTTCCCTCAGCCTCTCCTCATAAGTCATGTGCTCCAGCCCCCTAATCATTTTTGTTGCCCTCCGCTGGACTCTTTCCAATTTTTCCATATCCTTCTTATAGTGTGGGGCCCAAAACAGGACATAGTGCTCCAGATGAGGCCTCACCAATGTTGAATAGAGGGGAATGATCATGTCCCTCGATCTGCTGGCAATGCCCCTACTTATACAGCCCAAAATGCCATTAGCCTTCTTGGCAACAAGGGCACACTGTTGACTCATATTAAGCTTCTCCTCTCCACTGTAATCCCTAGGTCCTTTTCTGCAGAACTGCTGCCTACTCATTCGGTCCCTAGTCTGTAGCAGTCCATGGGATTCTTCCGTCCTAAGTGCAGGACTCTGCACTTCTCCTTGTTGAACCTCATCAGGTTTCTTTTGGCCCAATCCTCTAATTTGTCTAGGTCCCTCTGTATCCTATTCCTACCCTCCAGCATATCTACCACTCCTCTGAGTTTAGTGTCATCTGCAAACTTGCTGACAGTGCAGTCCACGCCATCCTCTAGATCATTAATGAAGATATTGAACAAAACCAGCCCCAGGACCAAACCTTGGGGCACTCTGCTTGATACCGGCTGCCAACTACACATGGAGCCATTGATCATTACCCATTGAGCCCAATGATCTAGTCAGCTTTCTATCCACCTTATAGGCTATTCATTCAGCCCATACTTCTTTAACTTGCTGGCAAGAATACTGTGGGAGACCGTATCAAAAGCTTTGCTAAAGTCAAGGAATAACACGTCCACTGCTTTCCCCTCATCCATAGAAACATTTATCTCATCATGGAAGGCAATTAGGTTAGTCAGGAGATGCGCTCTGCTAAGACACTGGCCAGGTTATCCCTTTTCCCACCCCCCTCCTCCCTTGCAGCTGGAAGCAGCTCTTGTCCCTTCCCTCCTGCATAGTGCCGAAAGGCTGCTGCTGGCCACATTCTGGTGTGAACCCTAGCAGAAATCTGGGGAGGAGGACATGTGACCCTGTATGCCCCCACACACACACCTGTTGCCTTGGGAAGACACTGCACTAGGTACCAGGAAAGGCAGGTCCGTCCTGGGGGTGCAGCCAGGCATGGAGGGCAGGGAGAGTCAGGTCAGTCGGTCACCCCCACATTTTGTGAGAGGGGAGTGTAGGTGTGTCATCTCTCCATGTGTGTGTATGCGGGGGGTAGGGGTGTGTGTATGTGTCACCCCTCCTCATGTGAACCCTAAAGCCTTAAAGATAAGAAGGTAAATAGAAATAATCCAACTATGCAGTATTTCTTTTTATCAGGGGCTCAGTCAACTTGATGTTAATTTGAATGTTTGTACTGCAAAGTTCTGATTGACTGCTGTTGAATATGACCAATTTTACCAGGTGTCCCATATTCAGCATAGGGAAATATGGTCACCCTAATTATGATGGATACTCAACCAAACATGAGCCTCCTGTGCAATATTGAGGCCAAGAGAGCTAATACTATACTTGCATGTATATTGAGTAGGAGTAAGGAGGTGGTATTATGTCTGCATACACCACTGGTGAGACTGTTACTAGAATGGTGAATCCCATTGATGAGTCTGGTTCTGGGTGTCCACATATCTGAAGGGACGTTGAAAAAAGCTACAAGAATTATTAGATAACTGAAAAAGCTACTTTAAAGGGAAAGACTAAGAAGCTCAGTCTAGTTAGTCTATCCAAGAGAAAGTTAAGAGATGACTTTATCATGGTCTATGAGTGCCTAGGTGGGAAGAAGGTATCTGATGATAGAGGGCTCTTTATTCTAGCAAACAAAGGCATAGCAAGGTTCAATGGCTGGACATTGAAAGTCAATAAATTCAGAGTGGAGATAACATGCAAATTTTTAACAGTGAGGGTAATACACCATTGCCATAATTTATCTGTCCCGGGTTTACAGTGGCTCCAGTGGCTCCATGGAGCTGGGCCCATGCTCAGAAGGGGCCCCAGCCTGCTCCGCTTGCACTGCGCTCCGAGACCCCACTGGCTCCCTCCACCTACCACTTGCTCCTATTGGCCCCAGCCCCTGCTCCTCTCTGCCCCCTGGCCGGACCCCAGTGCACCTCCAGCTCTTGGTAGTCTCTGCTGCCCACCACCGGTCCCTGGAACTGAGCCACTTGGGACTGGCACAGAAGCCTGGCCAGTCTCAGCCGGGGGGGGGGGAAAGGGGATAGTGTGAGCAGCATGGCTGGGCCCCTCCAGGTGAAGTAGGTCTTGAGGGAGCCCAGCCGGGGCAGGCCCTGGCCTGGGTGATCACACTGCTCCTGAGGGGCCAGAGCAATTCCTGGCCCTGGGACTCAGCCTGGTAGACACAGTCACCTCCCAGCAGGGCCAGTGAGTGCGGGCAGGAGGCAGGGCATGGGGGAGTGGGTTTCTTGCAGGGCAGGTGCTGGGCTGTGAGGGGGCAGGGAAGATCTGTGTGTGTTGGGGCACTAGCAAGTGGGGGTTCTGTGGGGAGTGCTGGCAGGCCCAGCTCTAGACCCCAGTGCGCCAAGCGCGCGCGTGGGGCGGCATTTTACCTGCAGGGCGGCAGGCGGGTCCGGCGGACCTTCCGCAGTCATGCCTGCGGGAGGCCCAACGGAGCCGCGGGACGACCGGACCTCCCGCAGGCATGACTGCGGCGGGTGCGCTGGTCCCGCGGCTCGTGTGGACCTCCCGCAGGCATGACTGCGGAAGCTCCACCATAGGCGCGGGACCAGCGGCACATCTGCGGGAGGTCCCGCGGAGGCGCGGGACCGGCGCCCGGCAGCGCAAGCAGCGCGGCACGCCGCCCTGCTTGGGGTGGCGGAATTCGTAGAGCCGCCCCTGGGTGCTGGGCAGTTATAGTGGGCTGTGGGCAGGGGGGCGCTGGGCAAGGATGGTGTGCAGGGTGCTATGCATTTGTGTGGAGGCGGTTGTGGGGGCACTGGCCATAGTCGGTCTGCGGGGGCTCTGGCCATAGGGAGTCAGGGGGTGTTGGGCAGGGGGAGCTGTGTGGCGTGGCATGGGCCCACCCCTCGAGGAGAAAGGGCACGCTGGTAGCACAGGGCCAGGTGGGCCACTGTGTGTCTGGCAACTGCTGGTTTGTAACTAGTGCCCTCGCACTGGGCTGGGCGGAGCTGGGCCACCCCTGCCATGCCATGCCCCATTACCCTTGGCTGGCCCCTCACTCTGGGGACTGACCTCCACATGCCATGCTCCACTGCCTCCATGGGGGCCCACAAAAGGTTAAGCTGGCTCTGCTGGGGACACATGGACGAGCGGCGGCACTTCGGCGGCAGCTCAATCGCACCGCTTCTTCGGCGGCAATTCGGCAGCGGGTCCTCCCTCTCTTTTCTCTTCGGCAGCAATTCAGCAGCACCTCAAAGAGGAAGAGAGGGAATGAGGGACCCGCCGCCAAATTCCCACCGAAGACCAGGACGTGTTGCCCCAATACCGGACGGAGTGCCACCCCTTTAAATTGGCCACCCCAAGCACCAGCTTCTTACACTGGTGCCTGGAGCCGGCCCTGATTCTCTAGCACTTGAAGTGTTTAAATCAAAATTAGGTGTCTTTCTAGAAGTATGCTATAGCTCACCCACAAGTTATGAACCTGATACAGGAATTACTGGGTGAAATTCTTTGTCTGAGTTATGCAGGAGGTCAAACTAGATTATCATAATGGTTCCTTCTTGCCTTAAAATCTATTAGTGCAATTCTTCTTCTTCTTTCCAGAAGAAAGAAGGAAAGAACCATGATGAATCTTTTGTAATCTTAATGAAAAGAGAGATTGTTATTAGTTCAGGACCAGAAGTCCCACAGGAAAAAGCATAGGAAAGACCCTTTCTATCAGAGTATTTTTAACAGTATGTTCATACATGTGATTGCTTCTTTAGACTATTTCTCAGATCAACCAGATGTAAAGGGAAAAGAAGACACAGAAGGATTGTGCTGAGCTTCATAATACTATCATCCCTCTTCTTTCTTGCAAATTCTGCATGCAGTAAAAAAGTTGATACTTTTCCCACTCAGAAGCCATGATCTGATGTATGTTTGTGGATCAAACTTTCTGACAGCTATGCAGTGAACACGTAAAGAGCTACAAAGATTTCAGAAAAGCCTAAGAAATCCTGTTGTCTTCCAAATAAATCAAGAGTGACTAGAGAACATATTATAAAAACAAGCACCCTTTTTGTAGCTACTTATCATCTGGACGCTCAAGGAGAGACAACTTCTACATAGAAGAAAAATGGAACAAACCTAGAGGATTAGGGTCACTGAATAATTCTCCACCAGAATTGCTTTTAGCAGCAAACAAAGCACATGACTGTCAGTCCACGCTGTTGGAAATGCACAGTTGGTTATCTTGGAACAGATTCCTTTTGGCAGATGAGTGACCCACTGATTACTTCCGACCAGTATGTTTCAGACCCATCCCAGACATAGATTTACTGTTTCTCAACAGCCAAAATAAGAAGATGGGAGATACAGACAAAAAAAATGCCTTACGCAAATTAGTGTACTGAAAATATTACCTGTTTGAGATTTAACAGGCCTTTATTCTATCTTGTTTCTAGCTCCCAAGAGATTGTGTGTAAACAGAGCAGTTCTGGACCTCAAATTTCTCAACAAACAACTGAGGAACTTCAAGTTCAATATAGAAATATTGAAATCTCTATTTGATATTTTATTCCAAGGGTGCTTCCTAATTTTGGGCTACCTGGAGGAGGTGTTACCTCCATTTGCCTGTTCAGGCATTAGTTCAGGTGATTCCTCACTTTTCATATTGGGGCAACCATTTCTAATACAAATTCCGATCCTTCAGATTGTCTGTGGCTCCAAGAGTGTTTACCATGGTCTTAGCTTTACTAATAGTGGCTTTTGGCAAAGGGCCATTCATGTATATCCATTCCTAGATAACCTATTGATTTGAGTACCACTGCTATAAGAGACCAAATCAGATACTGTAACTCAGCTGCAATTTCTAGAGATACACATATTTCTCACAAATCAGGAGAAGAACCATGCAATTTCTTTACAACAGATTTTACACCTGAGAGTACTCATAGACACTGGCAAACATAAAGTATCCCAGGAAAGACATTAGAAAATTGGCTCAACAATTCAAGAAATCAAGTACTCCCTAGTTTTATCAGTACAAGTAATAATGAGTCTCCTGCGGTTGTTAGTAATGTGCATCCATTTTCTCACGTCAGATTGCGGATGAAGACTCTACAAAGCTATCTGCTTTCCCTTCCTCCAAACGTATCCATCTACAAAATCAGAATTATTCAGAAAGTTAACCATTTTAAAACAGGTAGACAACAAAAACAGGTTCTTAAAAGGATGTGATAGCCAAATGCTCAAAATGAATATTAATAGGGAACATCTTTCTGAAGAGATGGGGCACTCACTATGCAGTAGGCCATGGAAAATGGTCAGAATAGTATTGCTATCAGAAACAATAAATAGTAGCCTCAAGGATTTGTTACCCTGGTTTCAAAACAGACACATTCTCATAATCACAGACATTATGGCCCTCATGACCTACCTCAACAAACAGGGTATCAGATCCATGAGTTTCCCCATGGAAGCATAGCTATTACTCTCTTAGACTAAGAAGAATATTTTCTCTATAATAATACTATGGATCCAAGGAAGAAGACTAGCCCAGCAGACAGATGGTAAGTAGTTGGAATGGAGCCTAAACCTTCCTATATGCACAACCATAATAAAGAGGTTTGACAAGCCCAAGTTAGATCATTGTCTGCATCCAAACAAAATCATAAAGTGCTCTGGTTTTTCACCAGTGGCAATTGCCAAATGGTAATTGCTCTGGATGCATTATTTCAGTCCTGGCCACAAAAATTCCTGTATGCTTTTCCTCCATTTCCAAAATTCTCCAGAAGCTCAAAAGAGAAAATCAATGGTCATTCTCAAAGACCAAGATGCCATGATTCCTTGACCTACCTAGTAAATTAGGGAACCCCAAATATTCTACTGCACAGTTAAGGGTATTTTTGGATAGGAGTGTTATCAGATCAGCACATAGACCCTGACAAATTCACAGAGCTCTTCCTCAAAACTTGAATGTGTTCCTTAATGATCTTACAAAAATCCATTTGAATCAGTTCAGGAAGATTCTCTCTATTTTCTTTCAATCAGAGTAGTTTTTCTAAATTACCCAGAAATCTAAGGATTAACTAAAGCCTCAAGATTTTGTGTCCAGTGGCAAAGGTATTGTATCTCAGAAGCCTACAGAACAAGAACCACATCACCTTACTTTACAAGCCCATGTTATTTGAGTTTTTTAGATCCATAGATTGTTAATTGTCAAAAGGGACCATTGTAACCATGTAGTCTGACCTCCTGCATAACACAGGCCAGAGAACCTTGCCCACTAATTTATTCATCAAGACCATAACTTCTGTTTTAGCTAGCTCCGATATTTTAGAAAGATATCCAGTTTTGATTTTAAAACTTCAAGTGATGAAGAATCCACCACGTTCTGAGGTTTGTTTGGGTACCTGAAAATTGCATTCTTTTAAACAGACAAGTATACAGTTACACTCCAGTGTGTTAACTATTACAAAAAAGGATTATCCTCAGAATGTGGATAAACAGTTCTTACAATCTACTTCAAGGGGTTACTAAAGTTTCAATTGACTGATTCAGATATATACCTGCATTTTTTGTTCTGCTCTGGAAGTATTCACACTGGTGAGTGCCTTAGAGCCCTATACAGTAACACAATGGCCTGGTCTGCCTCTCAACGGTAGGGACTGAATCTCTATTGTTTGTGGACTTGCCTATTCCAAGAAACCACATTTTCAAGTAAGCAAGCATTTTTTCCAGAATGGTTGTGACGGGTTGAATCACAGAAACCCACTGGAAGCTGCTACCTGATGTGACAAGACTACCTCTGCCCCTGCTTTCCCTGCCAGCTCAGGACCCCAACAGCTTACAGAAGTGTTCTTATCTTTAACACTCAGATGCCCAACTCCCAATGGGGTCTAAAACCCAAATAAATCCATTTTACCCTGTATAAAGCTTATACAGGGTAAACTCATGAATTGTTCACCCTCTATAACACTGATAGAGAGGTATGCACAGCTGTTTGCCCCACCCCTGGATATTAATACATACTCTGGGTTAATTAATAAGTAAAAAGTGATTTTATTAAATACAGAAAGTAGGATTTAAGTGGTTCCAAGTAGTAACAGAAAGAACAAAGTGAGTTACCAAGTGAAATAAAACACACAAATCTAAGCCTAATACAGTAAAACAATTAAGTACAGATAAAATCTCACCCTGAGAGATGTTTCAATAAGTTTCTTTCACAGACTGGATGCCTTCCTAGTCTGGGCATAGTCCTTTCCCCTGGTACAGCCCTTGTTCCAGCTCAGGTGGTAGCTAGGGGATTCCTCATGATGGCTCCCACTTTGTTCTGTTCCACCCATTTATATATCTTTTGCATAAGACAGGACTCCTTTGTTCCTTTGGTTCCCCCCGCCCCCATTCCTCAATGGAAAAGCATTAGGTTAAAGATGGATTCCAGTTCAGGTGACAGATCACGTGTCGCTGTAAGACTTCATTACCCACTTGCTAGCATACACGTATACAGGAAGATTTACAGGTAAAACAGAGCCATCTGCAGTCAATTGTCTTGGTTAATGGGAGTCATTAAGATTCCAAACCACCATTAATGGCCCACGCTTTGCATAATTACAATAGGCCCTCAGAGTTATATTTCATATTTCTAGTTTCAGATACAAGAGTGGTACATTTATACAAATAGGATGATCACATGCAGTAGATTATAGATTTGTAATGATACCTTACAAGAGACCTTTTGCATGAAGCATATTCCAGTTACATTAGCATATTTTCATAAAATCATATAGCGTGCAATGTCACAATGGTATGAACCTGTTTTCCTTTACTATTTCTTTTACCTCTTTTACAAAAATTGGCATTTCTGCCCCCACTCCTTCTTTTGAACACTAAAACAAGGATTGAATGAAATTTTAATAATGCTGGTCTAGTCTCAATCCCACTGACTTCAAAAGTTAAACATGTGCTTAAGTGCTTTTTCTGAATCAGGACCATGGTCATTTTGCTTTCAAAGCTTTCTATTTCTTCTCTTGATTATTTTCCTTTCATTGCTTTATCCCATTTGATTCTGCCCAATAGTTTTCTCATTCCTTTTAACATGCTTTGCTGAAATCCAGCAAATTTACTAATCACTTTTTAGGATTAATTTTTGTCCTAATTAAAATTCTAACTGGAATATGGTCCGTGTTTCACATCTCCTCCCATCTATAGTCTTGTCCTCAATATCACCCATATCTAAATGAATAATTGGTTTGTAGTTTCCTCTTTTACATAGCTCGTAAGAAGCATTCTCCTATATCATATCCCACAAACCTACAGTTTTGTTTGATTTTCTCCTTTACATTTTGTGTTTCACTTAGTGTCCATGACTTGCAATTCTCATCTCTACTAATTCTCAGAACATTTCTTTTGTTTAAAAGTGTTTTTATTACAAACTAATATGCAATTTCAACCCTTCAGGGATATACAGTAATAATCTATATGTTGATATTTTTTCTTACCACAACCTATAGTATATTTGCTCTTTGAAGTTTTACTAAAACTTAATCAATGTACAAGTATCAGGTTTTGTTCCTCTTTTATTTTCTTAACACCTCATAGACCTTCACTGACTTGAGTTATCTCTTCATCCAGATACCTCATAAGATCAGACAAATAGTAGCCTATTCACTCTGTCAGCATATTTCTGTGTCACTTTTATTTTTAAACCACAATAAACAGGTACCAACCCCTAAGTTCGTCAAGTGCCTCCCAGTTCAATTGCCTTAAAATCTTTCCTTCTTCTCTTTGTTCTTCTTACTTTTCTCCTCAATATCAAGTCTCCTCAAATTCACATTTTTCATTGCTTGTCTTGTAACCTGTTTGTTTTCTTCTGTGAGCCCTAATGCCCCAAATCTAAAACATTCCTAATTGCATCAGTTTTTCAACCACACATTCAAGTTCCTAGTTTTCTATCCCTGTGGCAATGAACATGGCTCTGCATATGCCACTGGTAATTTTTTCTGAACAAACTATATTGTTCTTTGGCTTACTTTCTACTTCTTTAGACTTTTCTTATAAAACTTGCTTTTTATTTCTTCATTGTTGTATGTTCCAACATGGACTAAAACAGTTATCTCCTATCTAGCTGAAGCCTGGACCTTGTCTATATCTCTTCTGCTTTAGGAGCATGGAAACCACAAAAGAAAACTTAATGAGACTTTAAGGTGATTTTCAGAGGCACAAATGGGAGTTTGGAGTCTAACTCCCATTAAATCAGTTTAAGATGAGTATCTAATTTCTCGTTGTCCCTACATTTTTGAGTACTTCCCCATTACTAACTTCATTTTCCTTTGCACTCCTCCCCTTTTTCATTTGATAGATATTTGCTCCATGGTGGTTTGACTGTGATTCACTTTTACTAAGATTGATGGCAATTAATTTGTCCTTCTCAGATATTCACAAAATTGAGAACTTGTTACATAGATTTTAAGGCTAGAAGGGACCATTATAATAATCTAGTTTGACATTCTGCAATACACAGGCCATAAAATTTCATCCAATGCTTCTTGTATCTAGCCCAATAACTTGTGGTTAAACTAGAACATATCTTTTATTCAGATATTTGATGCTGCTTTAAAGACTTCCAAGTAACCGAGAATCTACCACATTCCTTTGTAATCTGTTCCAATGGTTAATTAGACTCATTTTTAAATGTGCATATTATTTCCAGTTACAACTTTGCTGATTTCAATTTCCAACCATTGGCTCTTTTTATGCCTTTGTATACTAGATTAAAGAGCGCTGTAAGATCAGATATCTTCTCCCTGTGTAGGCTGGTATAAAGCTGACTTACTCTCATCTTCGATAAACTAAATATATAGTGCTCCTTTAGTATCTCATTGTAAAGCATGTTTTCCAGATCACAAATCATTCTTTTATCTCTGGTCTTTGAACCCTCTGGAATTTTTCAACATCCTTTTTGAAATGTGGACATCAGAACTAGACACAGTATCCCAATAATGGCCTCACCAATTCGACAAACAGCGATAATACATTTTCCCTACTCCTGCTTGATATTTTCCTCTCTATATATTCAAGTATTGCATTAGCCCTCTTGACCCCAGCATCATACCTATAGCACCTTTTCAGTCACTGATTCCTTTTGAGAGTCACTGTTTTCCAGGATACTGTTACCTATCCTCTGCATGTGGCCTGTATTCTTTGTTCATAGACATATGGCCTTGCATATGACTGTATTAAAACTCATATTGTTTGTTTGCCTTCATTTTGCCAAATGACAGATTGCGCTGTATCAGTGACCTGTCTAATGTGATCCTCGGATGTATAAAAAGGGAAGTAGCAAGTAGGAGAATGGGGGTGATTTTACCAATACTAGAATACTGCCACAGTTCTGGTATCCACATGTTAAAAAGGATATTGAAGAATTGGAGAGGGTGCAGAGAAGAGACACAAAAATGATTTGACAGCTGCAAAAAAATGTCTTCCAGTGAGAGATTTAAGGAAATCAATCTATTTAGTTTATAAAATAATAGATTGAGACGTGACTTGATTATGGCATATAAGTATCTTCCTGGGGAGAAAGTATCATATACCAAAGGACTCAAACCAAGCAGAAAAAGACATAGCAAGAATCAATGTCAGGAAGTTAAATCCAGGCAGATTTGACTTAGAAATAAAGCACACATTTTTAACAGATGGTGATTAACCATTGGAACAAGCCACCAAGGGAAGTGGTGGATTCTCCATATCTTGAAGTCTTCAGATCAAGACTGGATACTTTTCTGGAAGATCTAGTTTAGCCAGACACAAATTATTGGTCTCAATACAGGGGTAGCTGGTGAAATTATTTGGCCTGTGATATACAGGTTCCACTCAGTGATCTAATGGTCCCTTCTGGCCTTAAGATCTATTAATGCTGTCCAAGAACAACATCAAGTTCCTTTTACAAGACCTATTTTCCATGAAACAGTGTTGATTAGTAATAATTATATTTCCACCCTTTAACTCTTTATTGATAAAGTCCCATATCAACCTTTTCATTGTTTGCCCAACATTTATGTCAGATTATGGGCTTATATTTACCCAGGTCAGTCCTGTGTACTCTTTTTAATACAAGCTTGGCTTTCTTCTAGTCTTGTGGAACTTTCCCAGTTTTCTAAGACTTATTAAGAATTAACCAAAAACCTCTGGAGAACTCCCCAACCAACTTTTTAAAATTCTTGGATGCAAGTTAACCAGACTTGCTGATTTTAAAATGTTTAACTTTAATAAATGCTACTTAACATGCTCCTTCATTACTGTATCATCATCATTCTACTATATGTCTACATCTTCCAGCTTGGTTCCAAATGCACAGCATAAATGTTTATTGAACACTTCCCATTTTTCTGCAACATTGTTGACAATTTTAACATCTCTATCTACTAATTATCTATAGCATTGCTAGGATACCTTTTGTTCCTGATAAATTTTTAAAAAATCTTTCTTACTGTCCTTAATCCTATTGGCCAATGATCTTTTTGTTGATACCGTTAGCTTATTGTATCAGTTGCCTACATTTCTTTACTTCTGATTTATATTCATTGCCACAGACCTTTCCTTTGTTCTATTTGTTATATAATGATTTTTGATTTTTTATGACTGCTTTCACATCCTCTTTTAACCAAGATCTTTTAATACTTTTTTTGTGAATGAGGAATTATAACTTGTTGGTCAGCAAGTAAAGTATTCTTAGACAATTCCCAATTGTCAGTCACATTTTTCTGTTTAAATTTTCTGTTCTAATCCATTTTGCTCACAGCTGTTTATACCTTTGGGTAATTTGCCCCTTTAGAGAACTAGGTATACTAGGATATAAATATACTAGCTAATAGTTGGACTATAATTTGTCTGCACAAAATGAAGGTAACCAGTTCATGATCACTTGTAACTAGGGCAGCCACTAATGTTTGATTAAGTGATCAATTGATCTTTTCCTATCACAACGGGGTGTAATATTGTATCACCATTTCACTATGCAACTTCCACTCACTTCCCAGTCACCTTCCCCTCTTCTGTCCATAGTATTGCACTTGTTTATAATTGCTACCCAGTCTTCCATATTCAAGCCAAGATCATAATACATTTGACTAAAAAATAGGCTTTTTTTCTACAAGCTGTAACACCTCCGTTTTTACTGTTTAGCATAGTGTTTTTAAAATACTGTAATAATGTCAGTATGTAAAGCCTTGCAATTGGGATTTCCCTCTAAATCCTTTGACAAAAGAACCAAAATATTTTAGGTAGTAGGACACAGTTTGAAAGACAGCACATTGTTATTGCCCTTTGTCATTTCTACCATGTAAATTTATGACAGTGATTGATCAACTATTTGTGATATGATAGTGGGAAACTAACAGTTCCAGCTACTTGCAGTAAAATAAATACCTTGAAAAATATTATCCTTTTTAGTTTGCATAGCGAATAATCTATTGGTGAGCTGGGTCGCAGTTTTCATTGTCTCTGCCAAGAAAATAAGTCCTGCATTGCAATTTATTTTGAAGGCTTTAAAAACTGTTAAAATTTATAGTAAATTGAATAGTGGTTTGAAGGTTCATAGCCAGTCTGATTAAGAGATGCTTCATGCTCCATAACCAGGAAAAGGTGGGTATTTAATTTTAAAGATTAAATGTTAGAGCTGAATATTGTTAGAAATTGTTGCGTTTCGGTGCACAGTAAATGACTTGGGCATGTGACTAGTGTATCTTGGTTTGCCAGGCTGATGTCCACCAAACCTAGTGATGCATGTATCCTTTGAGTCTGCACTCAAATTTGTGGATACATAATAAATAATAATAAGATATCTGGACAAATGTATCAGTTCAAAATATTTTGCTGGGTTTGAAAGTTGTGGTACTTTGGAATATGGAAGATTTACTGTATTTTGACAAAAGTAAACAGCTAAGGGAAGTAGCTGAACACACATATTATGTAGGGAAATAGTATGATAGTATTGTTCAGTTTTCACCAAAAAGTTTAGTACCAATTGGACATCTAACTTAATGAATGGCAGTGAAAATGAGGTGGGATCAGTGGCTAAAATAGGAAAAGAACAAGTTAAAAATTACTTAGACAAATTAGATGTTTTTAAGTCACCAGGGCCTGAAGAAATACATTCTAGAATACACTAGTTGCTGAGTAAGGAGATATCTGAGCCATTAGCGATTATCTTCGAAAAGTCATGGAAGACAGGTGAGATTCCAGAGGACTGGAAAAGGGTCAATATAGTGCCAATCTATAAGAAGCAGAATAAGGACAACCTGGGAATTACAGACCAGTCAGTTTAACTTCAGTACCGGGAAAGATAGTGGAGCAAATAATTAAGCATACCCTCCTCATTACCAAAATCCTTAGCTTTCCAGATGCCAAAACCACTTCCCATGGCTTCCTAGGTGCCAAAAGTCCCACTGTCCCCTACCCACCAGTTAACACCCCACCCCCCACCCCACAACTTCAACCATGTAGTTAGATGTTTTCATAATCTGCAGGGTATAAAAATTTGGGGGCAGCATAAAATAAATGTAATTTTATGTCAAAAGAAATGACACAATACTGTCCTGCATATTACTTATTATACTTAATGGAATGACAGATCTAGCTCTGAATTTACATTAAGCTGCCATACAGTTTCCATTTTGCTTCACCTGCAGAAAACAGGAGCCTTCCTGCAGTTTGTCGGTGCATCTTGCTGTGCAGTGTATCAGTGTAGTGCTCCTCTCCAGCTGGTGACCTCCTTTAATGGCAATCCGCTTACAGGTTTTGATGGACAAGTCTGGGTTCTTTTGGATTCCGCCACCCACTCAGCAGGGTGTATCTTTCTTTTTTTCTATGAAATTATTTGGCAGGGCCTCCACCCTCCTCGCTCCTTCCTGGCAGGGTCACCAGGGCAGCTTGGGCAGAAAATTCTAACTACAGAGTAATCCCCACTTACTTGCCAGATAGTTGGAGACTTCCAAGAAATAACACAAACACATGAAAATATATTCAACACAATAATTATATTAAACAGGAGAAAAATACAAAATAACAGGGTGAAACACTATTTTTAGGGTCACCGGTGCCCACACTGAAAATACCCGTGACTTGATGTAACAAGTGTAAAATTAGTGTCCTGTTGGTACGTGTACTTTGTTGGGGCCCTTGATGACCTATAAAATTCTTCTCTGCAGTGCTTTAGCAGTGTGGCTGACTGGGTTCAGTATAGCCCAATGGACTCACAAGTGGGAGGAAGTGGTAAATCCCTCCACAGGTGTAATATGCAGCAGGTTATAAAATCCTCAAACCCGCACTCCCTGGCTTGAGGACACAGTTCAGGGAGTAGGGGGTCCCCAAAACAAATTCCCTGACTAACTAACTAAAAGATGGTGCACTCACAAACTCCATGAATGATCCTCAGGTTCGAAGAAGACGCGGGACTTCTCAGGCAGGAATCAGGCTGCGTCGGTCCGAGGATTTCCCCTCACCACAAAGGGGTGCAGCGCACAAGGTGTAGGTTATACAACTACCTAGGTCTAAAGTATGCATAGTTAATGATACTGAATATAGAGAATATGGAGCTATCACTTAAATTAATACAGTAAAAGAATATTCTGAAACATGGTATTGTAAATTCTCACACTGTTATTTCTTGTCTCATGATATTTGGTGCTTTACTTGAAACCGAGCTCTTGGAGCCTTTTTAATACATGAGAATTTCAGCTTTTATTAAAAGTACATTTCTAGCCCTGATGGTTGCAGAGAAAAGCTTGACAGGAAAACCTAAAGGTTCAAACACCAGAAGGCAAATTAAAAAAAACACAGAGAAAAATATTTTTAACATCTCATTGTTTTTAAGCCAATTTCATGATTTGGTGAGGGACTGACTCATGAATTTTGAACATTTGGGATTGCAACTACCAGAAATATTTCTAGATAGCTGACAAAAATGTTTCTGAAATACATCCCAAAGTTCCTCTAGAGGACTTGTCCTGAAAATTATTAGAAATCTTTTTAGGAACTGATAAATTAGATGGCCATTCTGCCTTCGTCTGAAAGATTTACGTTCCTGGATGTAGATGTCTAAATATAGGGATATTAATCTGTAGAGGGTGTTTGCCTGGGTGAGGGATTGTAGATGTATAAATGGTTTGGTTTGTCCCAATAGTTCTTACATGAAAACATCCAAGATTATATAAAAAAAACTATTTTCTTGACATATCTATGCATTTTATACAAGACTTCTACGTATCCTAAATTGTTTAGTTGTCATTACTTGTCTTGTAAAAATCCTTCCCATCATCTAAAATCTTATGTAGGTCAGACTTCTTCCATTGCTAAAGAGCACAGAATTTTGAGTTCTAAAATTGCTCCAGGTTAACAAATCTGAAGTTACCATTAGTATTGGTGGTGAACTTTTAACTACGTATAGTGTCTTGACCTGGGGATGTAGGTTTTGTGGATAAATAAATGAAGCTTTCTGTTTACTTTTCATAAAAAGCATGTTAACTTTTTGTATAAATCAGCTTAACAAAAAATACCACAGGATTTCTTACAAATGTTTGGTCCTTTCTTTACTGACATATTTTTATATTTCTGTAGCTAGACCCATTTTTTATTTTCCTTTCAAAAATATGTTTTTTTTAATTCATTTGCCTTACCTTGTTTTAAACTTTCTCAACACCAGTGAGACAGCTATGCTGACCATTACTAAGGGATTCATTAGGTTGCATCAGTAGCCTAGCCCAGTATCAAAGGGGTAGCCGTGTTACTCTGTATCCATAAAAACAACAAAGAGTCTAGTGATCTCTCTCTTAAAGACTAATAGATTTATTTGGGCATAAGCTTTTGTGGGTAAAAAACCTCACTTCTTCAGATGCATGGAGTAAAAATTACAGATACAGGCATAAATATATATTGGCACATGAAGAGAAGGAAGTTACCTTACAAGTGGAGAACCAATGCTGAAGGCCAATTCAGTCAGGGTGGATGTTGTCCACTCCCAATAATTGATGAGGAGGTGTCAATACCAAGAGAGGGAAAATTGCTTTTCTAGTGACCAGCCACTCCCAGTCCCTATTCAAGCCCACATTAATGGTGTTAAGTTTGCAAATGAATTATAGCCCTGCAGTTTCGCTTTGAAGTCTGTTTTTGAAGTTTTTTTGTTGAAGGATGGCTACTTTTAAATTTGTTAATGATTGTCCAGGGAGATTGAAGTGTTCTCCTGCTGGCTTTTGTATGTTACCATTCCTGATGTCCGATTTGTGTCCATTTATTCTTTTATGTAGAGACTGTCCAGTTTGGCCAATGTACATGGCAGAGGGGCATTGCTGGCACCTGATGGCATATATCACATTAGTAGATGTGCAGGTGAATGAGCCCCTGATGGTATGGCTGATGTGGTTGGGTCCTGTGATGGTGTCGCTAGAGTAGATATGAGGACAGAGCAGGCAATGGAGTTTGTTACACGAATTGGTTCCTGGGTTAGTGTTTCTGTGGTGTGGTGTGTAGTTGCTGGTGAATATTTGCTTCAGGTTGGGGGGCTGTCTGTAAGCGAGGACTGGCCTGCCTCCCAAGGTCTGTGAGAGTGAGGGATCATTTTCCAGGCTAGGTTGTAGATCGTTGATGTGTGCTGGAGACGTTTTAGCTGGGGGCTGTACATGATGGCCAGTGGTGTTCTGTTATTTTCCTTGTTGGGCCTGTCCTGTAGTAGGAGACTTCTAGGTACCTGTCTTGCTCTGTCAATCTGTTTCCTCACTTTTCCAGGTGGGTATTGTAGTTTTAAGAATGCTTGATAAAGATCTGGTAGATGTTTGTCTCTGTCTGAGGGTTTGGAGCAAATGCGGTTATATCTTAGGTCTTCACTGTAGACAATGGCTCATATGATGTGGGTGGAAGCTGGAGGCATGTTGGTAAGTATTGCGGTCAGTAGCCTAGCCCAGAATCCCCTCAGCTCCATTGCTCCATTTCTTCTTGAGGAGACGATAACAATTATTAATTTTCACAACATCTATTATCTTTTAAAATCTGACTAAATAACACCAGCAACAGGACTGCTAACTATTTGGATCATTTTCCACTAGCATAACATGTGATGTTTTCAGGCTTTTAAACACTAAAGAATGACATAATACCCAACCTCATTTCTTATTTACGAATATTTCATCAAACATAAGAGTTTCCTTTTTTTCCCCTCTTCATCATACAAAGTCTAAAAAATGACCTGGTGCTTAAGGTTAGTGAATTGGCTTCATTTTGGAGGGAGTTTTTACAAACTTGTTAGTGTGGTTATCTATAGCATGGTTGTTGGTTTGTTTGTTGTTTATATCTTTTCACTCTAGCACAATTTTGCTACTTACTGGTACATTTATACTTACTCAGAAACCGGTACAACCACAATCTCTCACACTCAAGGGTAGCTGCAAAGAGATTTGATGTCTGCATTGAGGCAGAATTGTAAACAGTGTGTTTGTATTAAAATATGCACAGAAATTATTTTATGAGTATAAAGTCAAGAAATTTCACCCTAACCTTACAGTTCTAAGTTGCTTTAGAGTGGCATACCTAACAATAAATTAAAGGCGTTAAGCCAGACTCCACATAGAGCCTGATTATTTACTCCTTTGCACCTCGAGTAGTCATTTACACCTGTGCAAAGTCAGTGCAAATAATTTGTAACATGTTACACTTCTGATGTTAGTGATTTACACCCACTTTGTACAGGTGTAAATAACTTCATATGGTGTAAAACAGTGGAGAATCTAGCCCATTGTCTTTTTAAGACTCAGAGTAGTGGTGTGAGAGCAGAGGAAGTGTCAAAAAGGGAACAGGAAACAGATGGGAGATGAGATCTCTCAAAACTCCACAATTCTCAGAAATTTCAGGCCAGTCTCACACCTGAGGATTTAAGGGTAGCAAAGAACAAACATTACTCTTTGCACAGATACAAAATAAGAAAGCAGAAATGTGGAAAAGAGGAATATACTCCTGGTTAATTACAAATGAGCACAAAAATGCACTCCAGTACTTCCCTGTGTGTGAGTTATGTGGAAAATGTTGATTATGTAAATCTTTATTAGCATCAAATAGATAGGACATCACATCAGTCTTTGAATTCATTTAGCACAAGGAAGAATAAGAAGACTAGAGTGGGATCTCCATTCACACTGAAATGAGCTCTGAGTACATCTCTGAGAGCAGAAGAAGAAGAGAAAAACGTTAGGAGACCCAAACAGTAAGAAGCTGGCAGAAATATACTGTGTCCTTATTAACAAAGAAACCAGCTAAATCCTGTCCTGCTTTCACTTTTGTTGTATGGTGCACAATGGGGGAATATGCTACAAATTCTGGAGCGAAGGAGGGGAAATGTCAGTGGCATTATGTTACACCAACAAACGGTCCAAATTCCTCACTGAAATTTATTCTGGGCTGCAATGCACAAGGTTACCAAAAAGTGTCTTTGCATGTTTTGCAATTATAGTGTTAGTGTATCATAGCAGATTTCTTATTTATGGAGATTGGGTCTGTAGTTTTATTTATATTTTCTTTTAAGAGTGGGGCGTGGCTCTTTAACCATGAGAAGTTGAATCATTTTGCTAAGATGCTAAAATCTTGCAATCCAGCTGACCTCCTCAAAACAAATCCAAATAGTAAAGCTGTCCAAAAATCCAAGACACTCTCCCCCCCCACAACTGCATTTCACTTGTAACCTTGCACAGCCTGTGGTCAGACAAGATCCTTTGAACACATTCTCAGAGCTGCAGTGATTAGACAGTCTTTGATTACCTAGCTCAGCTGGTCCTCAGTTCTCTATAATGCTTTCTCCCCCCACTTTGTGCTCGCCTCCCCCGCCAGTGCCCTATTCATTCACAGGCAATATTTAAAGTCAAAGCTTTTTTCCACCCTCTTTTCATTTTCCTAGAGCGTATAAATCTCAATACGTAGTTAAAACTAATCCTGATTTATTTAGGATTTATCTGTATTATTAATTCCAGTCATGTTGTGAAAAAAAAGTGCTAAAGATTCTAGTTTGTATATAAAGTTTGGTTGTTTGGGAGAGAGGTTTAGAAGAAGAGTGACCTTTTTAAGTCTTATCTTTTAGCCAAAATCTGAGACTTTCGCATTTTTTAAAACACTTTGGATGGGAACTGGCCACAATAATTTGATTTATATTTTTCAGTAAATACCCTGTCGGGCTATTTCATGCATTAATCTGGATTTAATGTGGATTTAAACATTTACAATGCAAAATAATTTGGGTTAAAAATAATCCCCCTTGATAAAGCTAGAAAAAAACCCACAACTGTCACCATCTCTGACATCCAGGCATTGAATGAGACCTTGAATATGCAAATTAAGAAAAGAAAAAATTCAACAGGAAACACCTAAGATGGCATGTTATATTTTGTATTTCGGTCAATCAAATGTTTTGACTGACTTAACAGTTTGAGGAGTTAGGGTCTTGAACTACTATGTGTCATAAATCAATTCATCATCATTCGTCACCCAAATGGTACAAACTCTGACATTATGGCCTTAGAAATTTTGCCTTTCGAACTGTGCCATGTTGGGCCATACACATGCCCCAGATTACCTGAGTCTGGAATTTTCAGTAAAAAGACTTCTCAGTGGATAAAATAATGAAGTAACCCCACAATTCTCTATTCCTGAAGCCATGTTAAAACAGGTACAAAATTAATCTAAAGTATTATTCCACAGTAGCTGTGAACTCTGAAACCTTTCTTTGAAGAATGACAAGACTGCTTGGCCCACCATATATTTATGGACTCCCAGGTACTCTCCATATTTGATATAACTCATTAACCTACAGTACTCTCCATATACTGTAGCTTTCAGAATGTCAGGGTGCAGATACCTTCCTTATACATTTATAAGAGAACCGTTGGGCTCTGTTAGCATGGGTATTTGCCATGAGCAGACCAGGAAACCACAAAGTCTTCCTTCTTATGCTGCATGGCACTAAAATATCCAAATAGGATGCACAATATGCATGGGATGTAACGAAAATCCTACCAAAGAGCTAGGATTACTGATTTTTCTCCAAAGTCTATTAATGCCTCTCACCTCCTGGTCTCACACTTTGTCGTGGTTTTTAAAAGTAATTTCAGATCATGTCATTGAGGAAAGTATAAATAATTCTTGTGTACAGTCCACAATATGAAATTCTCTTGCAGTTGGTCTCACTTCAGTCTGCTCTGTAATCTTCTCAATAGTTCATCAGAGCCATCCATCAATAATAAGGAGCTGAATTCCACTCTGGAAGCTGGAGAATCAGTCATTGGTAATTGTTGGATGAACCAAGGAAGAATATTCCAGAGCTGTCCAGGAACCAGTGGGCTGTTATGCTAGCTAGCTTCTTTTACCACTGAACAATATCCTAGCTGCATGTAAAGCTTGTGAGAGATTCGTCAAGTGAGGAAAACCCAGCCGTCAATAAGCAGCTCCGCAGGGTCAGTCAATGAACTGCCTTTCAGATGGTTACCGACCACTGAACTGGTTCTCCAGCAACAATCAAACAGTCTTTAGCTGCTATCAGCCACTTCCATCACCTCTGAGACTGGCAGTTTTCCAATAAAGCCAATATCCCCCTCCCCCAGGGTAAGGTCATCAGCAGGAGCCGGGCATTGTCATTTTACTCCAGCAATTTGACAACAATGTTAGCTTACACTCTATTAGCAGGCAGCTACACCCTGACCCCTGACCCTGACATTGACCGCAGACAGCCCACTAGAAGGGTGGACGCTGATAGTTTAAGGTGGGCTGTTGAAGTTGCTTAGAACAGCCCTCACAGCTACCACAACAGAGGTCTGTCAAGACCAATAGTGCTGAACTGTGCTGATAATCTGTGATATACTGATACACTCCTAATAGTAAGTTTTAAATCATGAAGTTCAGAAGCAGACTGGTGCTGAACTTAACATTCAGCTGTGAATCAATTATACATAACAAAATGTCTGTATAGGAGCCAGTGCTGGATTCTGGGCACTTAGCACAGATTTGAGGATAGCTGTTACCAGATATTTAGAGAGGAAATTGCAAACTGCAGTTTATAAGATAAAAAACAAAGAGTAAACAAAGTGAAATGTGCATTTTATAAGAGTGTTAGTATGAGATATGCTTTTATACTAGAAGCAGTAACTTGTTATGTGTGCTATTCCAGTGCTGTTAAATTTGGATAAGCTTTATACCAGGACTGTTAGACTGAGCTATGTGTTATACAGTACTGGGCTTGTTAGACTGAGTTGCACATTATATCAGGATACAGGGTGCTTTGGGTATAATGGGACTTGAAGTTTTTTGGAATTAAAATAGCAGAGAAAACTTTTAACAGAACATTCCTTCCAAATCAGATCCTCTCAACTTTCATTTTTTCTGGTCTTTACCCTTTGTCATCTCGCTATAATTTTTCTACTGAGGACTTAAAGGCCTTCCCCCATCAATAAAAACATTAGCTCACTAACCATTCTGATGGCTTTGCTTCTCTGGATTAACCCTTCGGGAGCTGGGGTTTCCTTTGGATTTGTAAAGATATTGATCATAGATCATGTTTGCCTTTCAAACACTCTCTCTCCTTTAGACTTGATGGATAGTTTCAGTGCTGCAGATAGGCAGCAAATTCACCACAGCTATTCAGCGAAAGTCTGTAGTAAACTGTTTAAAATGTTCTCACTAGTTGGTTAGATGGACAGATAGAAGAGTTATAGCTTTGCAAAGAAACATGCTGGTCATCAGCATCAGGATTAACGTATTGATTATTTTCTCAGGTAATTCTCAAAGCCATTACTATTTTAGAAAAAGTTGAAAGGTTATATAATGTCTGATTAACAAGGCTTTATCATCAAGTTGGCAACAATTGTACTAAATTATATTTTAAAAGGCGGCTTCATCCTGATTCAAAGGTCTCTTTCCTAGTGATTAACCATTTTTCAGAAAATGTCTATAAAACATGAATAAAATAACTAGATAAACCAATGAGAGAGGGAGGTAGCTGAGATACCTGCACTGCTACTAGTTAAGAACAAGTTATAGACGCTCTTAGGATAATGATGCAGGAGAAGCCTTGCAAAATGTAAGGGTCACGTTTTCCAACCCAAGTGTTCTTAGCTGGCCCAACTGGCTATGATAGACTATAAGAACTAGTAACCTAATCAGAAAATGGATCTTCTTCCCTTTGAATGCATGTACTAAATTTGTTCTCCCAGTATGCAGAGTCTGACTGAGACCCTGGAATGGAGATTTACATATTCTCCTTAGTTAGGACCATTTTACTATTATAACTCTCATATATTGTGACCCTCCCTTGTATACATGTATGACAATGAAAAGAGACCTGTCTGGCCCTATCTTGGACTGAGAAGGGCTGGTATTCTCTTGAAACCTGGGTGGTGTCCCTGGGTTATTGAGGCCCTGGAACATCATCTCTGGGAACTGTCTATGCTCATCCTTTGGGGATGTTACATGGACTTGCAAGTTTCTTCATAAAATGCAGTGAGTCTATCTGCTCTTTTAGGTGGGCTGTATCTTAGGCCTACAGCTCTTTTGTCTGCTGTTACATCATCTATTTCAGGATTTCTTTAGTTTTCCTTCTCTTATGCCTCTTTTGCAGAAGGACTTAAAAAATAATAAATACCATTACTGATTCTGCAGGTAAGAAGCTGCCTTTCCCCAACCTATACCACAAAAATAGTCCACACACTATACAAAGTCAAACTCACCCCTTTCCTAGGATTTGGCATTATTTATAAAGAAAACAACAATAAGACTATGTACAAATCCACTCAGACTCTTCCCTCCGCCCCCCCTTCCCCAAGTCAGCTTCTCCTAGGATTCCTGCCTCAGGACTGCTGAGTCTACATCCTCTTTCCCCAGAAAACCACTCCCATTTCTCTTATATCTTGTTGGGGGGAGCAGCAACATCTCCCTCTCTGAATTAACAGAATCAAAACCTGCCAACAAGGTAGGACATTTCAGGCAAACGCTGCTAGGTTGTTACAAGCCCAGTATGATAAGATGAGACGTGACCCTATAAAACTACAACCTTGGGACATATATGGCAAAACAGCCAACCAATACAAATACCCTGCATGAGTGAAATAGCAACACCCCTAGAGGTTCATATGTTGCTTCCGTTTCTTTTCCTGTGTCAAAAATATTTTTGGAAATTCTTCAGTACAGTTCCAGCATTACATTTGCCATTTCTTAAAACCACTGCCAAAAAAATCTCTCCCCTTTGTAATGTGTGCTCAAGATAGGCAGCTAATGAGAGGCAGCATAGATTGAAGGAATGATTACAAGGTTGGGAATCAGGCCATCTTTCCTGAGTTCTAATCCCACCTCTACCATTGATTTGCTGTCTAACCCTCTGGAAATCATATCATTTCCCTACTTCAGAGATGGCAATATCATCTCAAAGGGATGTTGAGAGGGTTAATGAATATTTGTACATCACTTTGAATATATAAAGTACTAAAGCATTGTTATGGATAGCTGTTGTATTGACAATTTCATAGTGCAATGTATTCATTGATCACTCATCTTCCTGTTATCAGTGTGATCACCTACCCTGGGATAGATTTGATCATTTGATTTGAAATAATGTATCTATTTCACAGTCTTACTCCTGTAGAGAGTAGTTGTTTAAGAGGATTTCCCTCTTCGTGCAGGGACAGCAGCAGCCATGCCAATCAGGGTGGGGGCAGATTATGGGAGATTGATTGATGGAATATAATCCTCAAAATATACTGATCTGAACTGATGAAGATTGTATTTCAAAGGTAGCAGCTCATCTTCACTACAGGGACTGGCCCATAAATAGGGATTTAATGAGCTCTGACAGGCGTGATTTCTCTGGTGGTACAGTAAAAACCACGTGGCCAGACCTGATGGCTTGGAGGTCCTGACCTTTAACAAGGACTTCTGACATAGGGCACACTGCCCAGGAGAGATAGAGAGGCACAAGGCCAGAGACTCAAGGTCATCAGATAATGAAGTGGTCAGCATTGGATTTCTGTCATTCACACTAGTTTAAGCATAAGACTGAGAGTGTTTAGTAAAAGAAATTGGTAGGAGCACACAAAGCAAGGAGGTGTGATCAGAAAACCCAGGAAGGACCTTATAACTTGTTGCTTTGAACTAGACTAAATGGTGACTTCTCTATAACTTTAAGTCTTTAAATCAAAGTTTGAGGACTTCAGTAACTTGGCCAGAGGTTATGGGCCTATTACAGGAGTGGGTGGATGACATTCTGAGGTCTCCAATGTGAAGGAGGTCAGACTAAAGGCTCATGATGATCCCTTCTGACCTTAAGGCCTATGTGTGTATTTCTCTAGGTTCTTCTACTGGTGCCCACCACTGTGGTATCTGAGTAACTCTGGGACAGAAGGACACAAGCAAAAAGGAAGCTCAGAAAACTAGTGAGTCTCTGGTGTGGAGAAACATGTAATGAAAAGGGGAGGTCAAGAAAGGAACAGGAGGTATTCAGAGGTGGTTGCAGTACGACATGTTATTTCTACTCAGCAGCAAAAAGATAAGGAAATTCAGGCAAACCCGTAACTTAAAGTGAGCTTTGTGGTTAGACGTTGAGACTAGGGAAACAGGAAGGAAATGAGCAGTATAGTCAGCATACACAATGTGGATCTGAGTTGAATGAGCATCTAGGTGCTGATTCATCCACATGCTGGTCCAGAGTCTGGTACAAGGTCTGAAGAAAGGCAGCTTGTGCCTCCTTTTCTTTAGATACAGATTAGGGCATTCCTGAGTGCTGCCATAAATTGAAACACAGCTGCTATGGCCCCTCTGGGCCTTGTGACAGCCAGGGAATAAGTGGGGAACAGGAATACCCCAACAATGCCTGTTCCATCCTCTGGCATGCTCCCTTCTACCCCTGAACTGTCATCTATGTGTCTGTTTTCTAAGAAAAACTTTCATTTTGTTCTAAACAATCTGCTGAGTAGTCAAACAGCAGGACTTTGAAACAGTCAGAGGAAACTAAGATCTGTTGTTAAAGAGACACTGTGAGGTGATTATGACCATAACTGAAGGTTTGCTTTAAAAAAAAAATTCTGTAAATCCTAATCTTAACAGAAATGTTGTCATTAAAATTTTTGTAGCATTTCTCCCTGAAATACAAAAATTTAAATCTAAACATTTGCAGCCCAAACACTGCAGAATTGCACTACTGCATAAGAAGCCAAAAATGAAATGAATTAGAAACAAAAATTAAAAATGAGAAATCTATTATCCAACCTAGTTAACATGCAAAAAGTAAATAAAAATCATTAATGATTAAAAGGAAATTAGATTTTGAAAACTATTATAGACTTAATAATCTGAGATGATATTTAATTACACAAGGAAGGAAATTTGGTTTTTAATATATGATTTTGACCTTGACAGTCCCTTTCGAAACTTTAAATTTGCAAGCCCTACAAAGATTAGAATAATGAAACAAGACCTGCACAACTGTTTCCTTTCTTATTTAGCCCTTCAGCCTATGGTACTCTGCTACAAAAATTCTAGCTAACTGAACAATGCATCTGTATCAGCTTCAGCCATTGAACGGGTGAAGGGAAGGTAGATTTGCTCTTTAGCTGTTTTTCTCCATCTGGAATCTTAAGGTTCTTTTCTTCTCTGGGTAAATGGGAGTGCTGGAGCCAAGCGACCTGTTAGTGAGTTGAATTGTGAGATTACATTGCAATGTTTTAATTTGTCTTTGGATGAATTCTCATAAGCTTTCATGAGAAAATCTCCCATTAGATTCATTCGTTTAATTTAAGAACAGTTGGGAGTGGATGGGCCCAGATGACAGATGGAGGAATGTGGTCTCTTATAGGGGAGTGCTAGCACTTTTTGTATTTATCTTTTCATAGAACACAGTTGCTGTTCTCTGCTGCTCCCATTCCTTGTGTGCATTTTTCATGCAATATTTCTTAGAAATCACTCCTTTTTTTGTACTATGGGTCTTAAAGATTTAATTGTTTTCTTCTGTACTGTCTGAAAAGACAGAGCATTGAAACATAAGAATACATTGTAGGAAGTAGACTAGTAGAAACACAGGACAGAAAAATAGGCTAAGCCTTAATAAGTGGCTCTCAACCCAGTTTTGGATTGCAGAATATTTTATAGAAAGAGGTAGGGGGGAAGAAGAACCGTTTTGTTAATTAGATCTGCTCACTGTTGTTGAGTAAATTGGCCAAGTTTTGTTTAAATCAATTATAAAAGCTATTATTAATAGGAATATTTTTATGACTTTTTAAAAACACATCAAGGAAGACATGTTTGCAACCCACGCATTACAGCATTTTGCTGATGCATGAGAATTAGAAAGTGAAATTGACTAGGAAAAAAGGGGAAATGGCTAATCTATTTTCATTGTACAAAATGAATTAAATGCTCTAAGTAAACAAACAGCATTAATTGGGATAAATAAATTATTCTGCCAGTCTTAATAACATAAATTGTATTTAGTAATGGAAACAAGGACAGTTATGCTATCAATATATGGGGCCTGAACATGCAAACATATAGGAGTGTGGACAGTCCCATGTGAATAGTCCCATTGACAACAAGTGTTTGCAGGATCAGTTCTATGGTTTGTGACTTTTGTCCCTTTAAGAGCCTCTTAGTTTTACTAACAGGTAATGATAATAAAATGTAATTCAGAAATGCCTATGCACTGAGATTGCTGGGCACCATAACAGAAAAAACTAAAACTAAATTTTAATAAGCAAAAGAAAATCTGTCAAAAATAAAAAGTCACTTCTGTTCTAAGTCTCTTTATGAGGCAACTTTATAAAACTTATTCCACTTTGCAATTTGATCGGTCAAGGGGCTAACATAGCATACAGGGTCAACATTTCAAAACCTGGACTATGGATGCGTGGGGAAGCAGTAGATATGATCGATCTTTGCTTTAGTAAGATTTTTTACATGGTCTCACATGACATTCTCATAAGCAAACTAGGGAAATGTGGTCTAAATGAAATTACTATAAGGTAGATGCATAACTGTTTAAAAGACTGTACTCCAAGAATAGTTATCAATGTTTCGCTGTCAAACTGGGTGACTTATCTAGTGGGCTTGCACAGGGGTCAGTCCTGGGTCCAGTACTAGTCAATATGTTTATTAATTACTTGGATAAGGAAGTAGTATACATATAAAATTTGCAGGTGACACCAATCTGGGAGGGGTTGCAAGCACTTTGGAGGACAGGATTAGAATTCAAAATTACCGTGACAAATTAAATAATTACTCTGAAATCAACAATTGGAATTCAATGAAGACAAGTGCAAAGTACTCCACTTAGGGAGGAAAAATCAAATGCACAACTACAAAATGGAGAATAAGTGTCTAGGTGGTAGTACTGCTGAAAAGGATCGAGGGTTATAATGGATCACAAATTGAATGAGTCAACAGTGTGATGCATTTGCAAAAAAGGCAAATATCATTCTGTGGCATGTTAACAGGTGTGTCATATGTAAGGCACAGGAGATAATTGTTATAAGAACATAGGATCATAGAAACATAAAAATGGCCATAGTGGGTTAGATCCATGGTCCTGTCTTCTGATAGTGGCCAGTGCGAGATGCTTCAGCGAGAATGAACAGAACATGCCAATTATCATGGGCTCCATCTCCTATCATCCAGTTACAGCTTCTGGCAGTTGGAGTTTTAGGGACACCCATAGCATGGAGCTGTGACCCTGAACATCTTGGCTATTACCCATGGATGGACCTATCCTCCAGGAAAAGACGGTTACTCACCGTTGTAACTGTTGTTCTTCTTCGAGTGATTGCTCCTATGCATTCCAGTTAGGTGTGCGCGCCGCGCGTGCACGGCTCTTCGGAAGACTTTTACCCTAGCAACACTCGGTGGGTCGGCTGGGCGCCCCCTGGAGTGGCGCCGCTATAGCGCAGGATATATACCCCTGCCGACCCATCCGCTCCTCAGGTCCTTCTTTCCGCCCGTGACGGACGTTAGAACAGTGGAGCGCAGCTTAGCTGACCTCCACCTCCCTAGCTGCTCGTAGTTTCTCTCATTTAGTGTATAGTTTATAGTTGTAGTTAACTTTATTTGTTTGTAGTATAGGATTTATTTTCAGGGGTGCAGGGTTTATCCCCTTCCCCTCACCCGGTGCCGGGTCCGATGCCCGGTCCACAGGGTTTTACAATGCTCGGCCGGCCACAAGCCATTGCCGACAAGAGATCCTCTCCTAAGTGCCTCGAGGATTCTCAACTGACAGATAAGTGCCGCATTCGCGGGGCCTTTGATCCTAGAACAAAGGGGAGCGGGACTTTCGTCTCAAACAGCTCCTGAGGGAGGCAGCTCTTGCTCCTCTGCTCTCGGCGCCGAGCGCTGGTTAGTCTTCAAGGAGCGCTCCCTCGGCACCGGTTCCCCGGCACTGGCCCTCGCTGACTCCGACATCCACTCGGCATGGTTCCCTCTCCTGGAGGATGAAGAGGCACAATATACTTGCTGCGTCCGAGCCGCCTGCTCCGCAGCCAAGCGCTATGCTCAGTCGGATCGCCCGGCACCGATGTCTGCCGTGGCACCGACAATATCCGCACCATTAACTCCGGCCAGGCGAGAGCCGTCGAGTCCGGTGCCGGAAAGCTCCCCGGTACGGATCGTGGTCGAGCTCGCTATGACTCTGCGTCCGAGCCGCCTGCTCCGCAGCCGAGCGCTATGCTCAGTCGGATCGCCCGGCACCGATGTCTGCCGTGGCACCGACAATATCCGCACCATTAACTCCGGCCAGGCGAGAGCTGTCGAGTCCGGTGCCGGAAAGCTCCCCGGTACGGATCGTGGTCGAGCTCGCTATGACTCTGCGTCCGAGCCGCCTGCTCCGCAGCCGAGCGCTATGCTCAGTCGGATCGCCCGGCACCGATGTCTGCCACGGCACCGACAATATCCGCACCATTAACTCCGGCCAGGCAAGAGCCGTCGAGTCCGGTGCTGGAAAGCTCCCCGGTACGGACCGTGGTCGAGCTCGCTTTGACGCTGCGTCTGAGCCGCCTGCTCCGCAGCCGAGCGCTACGCTCAGTCGGTTCGCCGGCACCGATGTCTGCCGCGGAACCGACAATATCTGCACCGTTAACTCCGGCCAGGCAAGAGCCGTCGAGTCCGGTGCTGGAGAGCTCCCCGGTACGGACCGTGGTCGAGCTCGTTATGAAGCTGCGTCCGAGCCGCCTGCTCCGCAGCCGAGCGCTATGCTCAGTCGGATCGCCCAGCACCGATGTCTGCCGCGGCACCGACAGTATCCACACCGTTAACTCCGGCCAGGCAAGAGCTGTTGAGTCCGGTGCTGGAAAGCTCCCCGGTACGAACCGTGGTCGAGCTCGCTTTTCAGTGGCGTCCGAGCGGCCCGCTCCACAGCCCGAGCGCTCTACTACGTCGGGCTGCCCGGCACCGGTGACTGTTACGGCACCGACAGTATCAGCACCGTAGACTACGGCCTCGCAAGAGCCGTCGAGTCCAACACCTGAATGCTCCCCGGCGCGAGCTGTGGTCGAGCTCACTATTCCCTCCACGCTGGGAACATTTCCACAGCGAGGGAGTTGATGGCAAGGGCAGAGCCTGCACTGCTTAACCCCCGACATCGCCGGTGCGGGTTATATGGTCTTTTGGCGAGCCTGTCTTGCTCACGCCACCCTGCGTCGGCACCACAGAGCGGCACCGTCCCCGATCGCGGTCCCGCAGATGTTCTCGGTCCCGTCACCGATCGAGGTCCCGACGCCGCTCGTGATCTCGGCACCGTTCTCCATTGCGGTACCTTTAGTACTCGCGGCACCGGCCAGCGTCACATTCGCTGGCCCGGTACATTCGGCACCGATCCCGCTCCCTGCACCGCCCCAGGCACTGAGACTCCCGTACCCACTCCTGAACGTCGAGCCTCGCGCTCTCGGTCGACTGCCCAGCACAGCTCCGGTGGCAGGTCTTGTTCTCGATACCGGCATGTCTCCCGGTACCGATCCCCGGTGCCGAGTCGAGCGACGTCAGTTAGAGAAGGAGACTCTACCAAAGGCTCTTCAGCTCCTTCAGGGCCACCCAGTCACGCATCAGTGTTGCCACGTGCGGACACTTCATATGCGCAGTACTCTCTTTTCCGATGTGCCCTCCAGAGTCTTCCAGGAGACCTATCAGAGGTCCTTCTAGTCACCATGGGCGTACTGCCACGCCAGAGGCATACCAGTGCTCCCATCTCGCTCCGTTCCGTCGGAGCTCTGGGTGCCAGAGGCGGCAATTAGCCATCCCCCTGCGACCAGTACGGAGCAAGCCCTGGTTCAGCCACCGGGCTCCCAGATCTCACCGGCTCAGGAGGTTGTCCAGGAGTGCGAGCCCACACAGGACCCGCTTGTCCCTGGCCTTTCTTCTTCCTCCTCCCCAGCTGAGGCGGGGGCAGGAACATACTCCTCGGGCCCTCCTCTGATCGGAATGCAAGTGCATAGCATCATCCAGGGGGTACGAGTACCTAGGTACATCTAACCCCCCCCACACACTCCCTTGTTGTCCAGTCCCTCAATGGGATGGAACGCCATGGCCAGCAGGCACCAGCTCCTAAATCCTAGGGGGCTAGGCGACTGGTCTTACGGGGCCGTACGATGTACTCGGCGGGGGCCCTGCCACTTTGTGTAGCAAACTAGCAAGCCCTGCTTAGCCGCTACTACGGGTGGCGGTGGGCAACTTTACAGAGTCGGTTCTTCAGAACTCACGTCAAGAGTTCGATGCCCTCCTGGATCGAAGGAAGAAGCTGGATAGAGCTTCCCTCCAGGCCTAGCTGGATGCAGCTGTCTTCGCTGCCACGACCCTGGCCTCGAGTGTGGCCACGAGGCGCATTTCCTGGCTCCGGTTATCGAGCCTTCCCTCGCAGCTGCTGTCCACCATACAGGACTTGCCCTGCACTGGCAAAGGCCTGTTCTCTGAGAAAGCTGGCCCTAGGCTGCAAAGCCTGAAGGGCAGCAGGGTCACTTTCCGCTCTCTATTAGCATGCACACGCCGGTGCTTAGCGCCGACCTTTCCGTCCCCAGCCTCACCGCTCTTACCCTGCGCCTAGACAAAAACAAGACTTTGCCAGCAGGCGTCACTTATGCGGTCGTGGGCATCAATCACGCCCTCAAGGTTAAGGTCCTTCTAACCATCCTCGTCCCTCTTAGGGACCCCTCTCATGAGCGATTCCTCTTGCAACAGGTGCGGACGCTCCTCTTCATCGGAGCTATACAGGAGGTGCCTAGGGACGAAACCTAATCCCCTAGGCGAAGGGAGGTCTCAGACATATCCTAGACCTGCGGGTCCTCAACAAGTTCACGCTGCGGATAGGTTCCGCATGGTTCCCAGGGGGACCGTCATCCCACCCTTGGATCCCGGAGACTGTATGCCGCCCTCGATATGACGGGCGCGTATTTTCATGTCCCCATTTCTCTTCCACATTGGCTCGTTCGAGGGACCTCCGAGCCCAAGTACCAGTCCTGTGGGCATCGACACGGACCTATTCCGGTGTCTAGGCCTGATCATCAATGGTAAAATCCACTCTGGTTCCCACACAGGGAATAGAATTCATTGGAGCCACCCTGGACTCCAATCTCACCAGAGCCTGCTTACCTCAGCCTTGGTTTCATGCGGTGGTAACAACTGTACAAGGTCTACGGACCTTCCCGACAACTTTGGCTCACCCAGGCCTAGGTTTCCTGAGTCACATGGCTGTCTGCGCGTTTGTTTCCAAACATGCCAGGCTTCGCCTCTGTCCACTCCAATCGTGGCTCACCTTGGTGTACCACCCGGGCAGAGATACCACCCTGGTCGTCTCGTTCCCCCTGAGCATCCTAGGCTCCCTCGACCGAGAGTCAGTGCCCTCCCTGGTGTATCCAGGGATGCTGTTCCATTCACCCCTCGGGGTCCCTCATGACGGACACCCCATCTCTCGGCTGCGTGCTCACCTGGGTCAGCTTCGCACTCACGGCCTTTGGTCAGCCCAAGAGCTGGCCTTGCGCATCAGTGTCCGAGAGCTGGGAGCAGTCTGCCTTGTATGCCAGGCTTTTCAGCTGGCGGATCGCCTCAGCAGATCCTTGCGGTCTCACAAGTGGTCGTTCCCTCCGGACGGTATCCATTCCGTTTTTCGGAAGTGGGTCTTTCCCCTGTTGCCTGATTTGGGGAGGGTTAGTAGGGACAGTGGAATTTATCCACTTAATTTAGTTTTATTTAATAATTAATTTTCTAATTAATTAAGAATGTTAGTAAATAATTAATAGATATTAAATATATGTATGGGCCGCCAATATGTGATCAGAAGATAAAAAAAAAAGTTGAATCAAGGCTTCAAGAATTTTAATACCAAGAGATTGGGGTATAACAGGAATTACACTGAGACAAAGTTAGTCAAAACAACAAACAAGAAGTAAATGTAAAATGTTAAAAAGCAGTGAGAGATTACTAAGTATCAGTTCTGCAGCAAAGAGTACTAAAGTGAATTTCACTCTCAGAGAGAAGTATAGTTATAAAGAAACTGGTTGTAAATTAAACCCTCTTAGCAGGTGAAGTAGAAATTAAGAATTATTTCATACTCACAAGAATTAATATACTAGCTAGCATTGACAGCTCTGGGAGAAGGAGGCTTGAAAAGCAGTTGAGACGACCAGGAAACAGAGAGAGATCGCCTGCCTAAATGACCTTTATAGGGTAAAATCCTTCCCTTTATGCCCAAATTTGTCTTTCCCCATGGAAAGGAGTGTACCTGTTTTTTTCATAGGCTGACCTGTGTAATGCATTTAATGACAACTATCTATTTATTTTTGTGGTAGACTTGTTATATTTTTTGGGAAAGAATATACTACTTTTTTGCACTACTAGGTGAGTTAGCAGATATTCAGAAAGTCCCTAGACAATTTTTTAGGTTTTTTTTTTTTCACTTTTCTTTTTTGAGTAAGGGTCTTTTGTTGTGCTTTCAGCATCACAGAGGGAGATAGGATGTCTGTGTCTGGCTTTCTAGGTATCTTGCATTTATAGCTATTATAATATTGCAAATTCTATAATCCTACACAGCCACACAAACAGCCTCAGGGCCCTCTCTTCGCTCCCGCGAGAGCGAAAACAGAGAGAAGTCCTCCTCATTCCAAGACCTCTCCCCGGGCTCAGTCTTGGAGAGGTTTCTGATGCCGTGGATGAGCCATCGGCTGTCCAATTTCCACCGTTCCCGCTGGCTTGCAGGGCCCTGCTAAAACTCCGCAGGGGCAGAGCGCACCTGATCATGATCGCTCCAGCGTATCCCAGGCAGCACTGGTACACCAGGTCGCTACCCCTGTCGGTAGCCAATCCTATTTCCCTACCTCTTGGCCCAGACCCCATTTCGCGGGATCGCAGCAAGCTTCACCACCCAGACTGGTAATCCCTGCACCTCACAGCAGGGCTGCTGTGTGGCTAAACCGATCCGAATTACATTGTTCTGCCTCGGCTCTACAGGATTCTCCTGGGTGATAGGAGATCCTCCACTCGGTTAACGTATTTGGCAGAGTGGAAGCGTTTCTCCTGCTGCTATGAAACGCACAATGATTCTCCCGCCGAGGTCCCGATCCAGTCCGTCTTGGACTACCTCTGGTCTCAAACAGCAGCACATGGCGCGGCCCTCATTAAGGGTACTCTTGGCAGCCATCTCTCCCTTTCACCCAGCGGGGAGTGGCCGCTCCGTATTCTTATGCCTTGTGGTTCCTAGATTCCTCAAGGCCTTGGAGCGTTATACCCCCCCCCCCCGGGGTTGGCCCCCGCCACAACCTGGGTCTTCAACCTGGTTCTCGCCGGTTTTATGATTGCCCATTCGGGACACTGACAACATGCTCGCTGGCATACCTGTCCTGGAAGACAGTCTTCTTTGTAGCCTTTCCATCGGCCAGACGAGTCTCCGAGCTTCAGGCGCTCGCGATGGACCCACGGTATACTGTCTCTCTCAAGGACAAGTGCAGTTGTGACCGTGTCCGGCCTTCCTCCCTAAAGGTGGTGTCAGCCTCTCATATCATCCAGGATAGCTTCCTTCCGGTCTTCTGTCCGAAGCCACACTCATCGCAAGGAGAGCAACAATTGCCCTCCCTAGACGTCCGTAGGGCGTCCGCAATCTATATCGAGCGGACAAAGCCCTTGCGTAACGCCCCCGAATCTTCATCATGCTGGCATACCGGACGAGGGACATACCTGTCTCCTCCTAGAGGATTTCATCTTCGATGACTGGTGCATCTGCGCCTCCTGTGTTTAGCCCATGTTCCATGGAGCCACCTTACTGTACATTCCACCAGGGCTCAGGCTTCCCTGCTGCCTTCTTGGCCCACATACCCTTTCAGGTGATGTGTCGTGCAGCTAGTACACACCTTTGCCTCATTGGCCCAAGTGTCCAGAGATGATGCAGCCTTTGGCACAGAAGTTTGCATTCTGCAGCATCTAACTCCGACCCCACCGCCTACATAAGGCTTGGGAATCACCTAACTGGAATGCATAGGAGCAATCACTCGAAGAAGAAAAGACGGTTACTCACCGTAGTAACTGTTGTTCTTCGAGATGTGTTGCTCCTATCCATTCCAGACCCGCCCTCCTTCCCCACTGTCGGGTAGCGGCAAGAAGGAACTGAGGAGCGGATGGGTTGGCAGGGTATATATCCTGCGCTATAGCGGCGCCACTCCAGGGCGCCCAGCCGATCACCGAGAGTTACTAGGGTAAAAGTCTTCCGAAGAGCGTGCGCGCGGCGCGCACCTAACTGGAATGGATAGGAGCAACACATCTCGAAGAACAACAGTTACTACGGTGAGTAACCGTCTTTTCTTCGAGATGTGTTGCTCATATCCATTCCAGTTAGGTGTGCGCGCGCCGCGTGCACGTTTGTCGGAAGACTTTTACCCTAGCAACACTCGGTGGGTGGCTGGCGCCTGAGTGACGCAACCATGGCCCGGATATATACCCAGCCGACCACCCACTCCTCAGTTCCTTCTTGCCGGCTACTCCGACAGTGGGGAAGGAGGGTGGGTTTGGAATGGATAGGAGCAACACATCTCAAAGAACAACAGTTACAACGGTGAGTAACCGTCTTTTCTTCTTCGAGTGATTGCTCATATCCATTCCAGTTAGGTGATTCCCAAGCCTTACCTAGGCGGTGGGGTCAGAGAGAGACGTGGCGGAATGCAAAACCGCTGAGCCGAAGGCCGCGTCGTCTCTAGATTGCTGGACTAGAGCATAGTGCGAAGCAAACGTGTGGACTGAAGACCAGGTCGCCGCCCGGCATATCTCCTGGATCGGTACATGTGCCAGGAACGCGGCAGAGGAAGCCTGAGCCCTGGTAGAATGGGCAGTGAGGTGTCCCGCTGGGACATGGGCCAAGTCATAGCATGTGCATATGCACGTTGTTAGCCAAGAGGAGACCCTCTGTGCTGAGACGGGGAGGCCTTTCATACGGTCCGCCACTGCCACGAAAAGCTGGTGGGGATTTACGGAAGGGCCTTGTGCGGTCAATATAAAATGTGAGTGCCTTGTGGACATCTAAGGAGTATAACCGCTGCTCCCGTGGGGAGGAATGAGGTTTAGGTTAGAAAACTGGGAGGAAGATGTCCTGGTTAGTATGGAAGGCCGAAACCACCTTAGGGAGAAAGGCGGGATGTGGCCGCAACTGAACCTTGTCCTTATGAAAGACAGTGTAAGGGGGGTCTACAGTGAGTGCTCGAAGTTCGGAGACCCGCCTGGCCGAAGTGATGGCCACCAGAAAAACTGTCTTCCATGATAGGTATAGTAGAGAGCAGGTTGCCAGAGGCTCGAAGGGGGGACCCATAAGCTTGTTTAATACCAGGTTGAGGTCCCAGGTGGGGGCAGGATGACGAACTTGAGGGTAGAGGCGTTCCAGTCCCTTCCTAAACCTAGCGACCACCGGGTGAGAGAACACAGAGTGACCAGCCTCTCCAGGATGGAAAGCAGATATGGCCGCCAAGTGAACTTTCAGGGAGGATATGGCAAGGCCCTGCTGCTTAAGCTGCCAGATGTAGTCCAGAATTACTGGAATGGGGGTCCCCGAAGGAGTAAGAGCCTGTGACGCACACCAGGCTGAGAAACGCTTCCATTTGGCCGAATATGTGGACCGAGTGGAGGGTTTCCTACTACTGAGCAGAACGTGCTGCACAGGGGTGGAACAGCGCAACTCCGAAGTGTCTAGCCACGCAGGAGCCACGCCATGAGGTGGAGGGCAGGAAGGTCCAGGTGACGGATGGTGCTGTGCTCCTGAGTTATAAGGTCCGGGCAGAGTGGGAGGGTGATCGGTATGGCTACGGAGAGGCTGAGGAGCATGGTGTACCAGGGCTGCCTGGGCCACGCTGGGGCAATCAGTACTAGATGTGCCCTGTCCTGCCGGAGTTTTAAGAGAACCCTGTGCACCAGCGGGAACGGAGGGAATGCATAAAGCAGTTGGTGCTTCCACGGAATGAGGAATGCGTCCGAGATCGAGCCTGGTGAGTGACCCTGGAACGAGCAGAACACTTGGCACTTCCTGTTCATGCGAGAGGCGAATAGGTCCACCTGGAGAAAGCCCCACTTGCAGAAGATTGCATGGATAATGTCCGGTCTTATGGACCACTCGTGACACAGGAAGGATCTGCTCAGCCGATCTGTGAGAGTATTCTGAACTCCCGGGAGAAAGGATGCCACCAGGTCTATCGCATGAGCTATGCAAAATTCCCATAGATTGATGGCCTCTAGGCAAAGAGGGGAAGAGCGGGTCCCTCCCTGCTTGTTTATGTAATACATGGCCATCGTGTTGTCCGTAAACACGGAGACACAACGGCCGGACAGAAGCTTGCGGAATGCGTGGCATGCCAGGTGAATCGCTCTGAGCTCTCGGACATTTATGTGAAGAGAGAGCTCCTCTGATGACCACAGGCCTTGGGTGCGCAGGCGACTGAGGTGGGCTCCCCAGCTGAGGGATGACGCATCTGTCGTCAGAGACAGGGTGGGCTGCGGTGGGTGGAACGGTAACCCCGCACACACCATGGAGGGGTTCAGCCACCAGTCGAGGGAGCGCAGTATGCTCGGCGGGATGGTGACTAACGTGTCCATCACATCCCTGCCCGGACGGTACACCGAATGGAGCCATGTTTGAAGCGGGCGGAGGCGAAGCCTGGCGAATTTGGTGACGTATGTACATGCCGCCATGTAGCCTAGAAGACTGAGGCAAGTGCGGATCGAGGTCGTGGGAAAGGCCTGCAGATGATCACGGACATCACCAGGAATCTTGGCTGAGGCAGACAGGCTTTGGCCAGAGTGGAATCCAAGGTAGCTCCTATAAAGTCCAGCCTTTGAGTGGGGACCAGGGTGGATTTGTCCACGTTGAGCATTAGGCCGAGACGTGCAAACAGGTCCTTTGCCACTCGTATATGTACCCTCACTTGCTCCTGGGAAGCTCCCTTGATGAGCCAGTTGTCCAGGTATGGGTACACGTGGAGCCCTTGACGACGGAGGTGGGCGGTGATCACCGCCATGCATTTCGTAAATACTCGAGGCGCTGTGGAGAGGCCGAAGGGAAGGACCGCAAATTGGAAATGCCGATGGTTCGCTACAAAGCGGAGGTATCTCCTGTGCGGAGGAAATATGGCTATATGAAAGTAAGCGTCCTTCATGTCGAGGGCAGCATACCAGTCTCCGGGATCCAAGGACGGGATAATGGTCCCTAGGGAGACCATCCGGAATTTTAACTTTATCAGGAATTTGTTGAGGCCGCGTAGGTCTAGGATAGGCCTGAGACCCCCTTTCGACTTGGGGATCAGGAAGTAACGGGAGTAAAACCCTTTGCCTCATTCCTTCTTTGGCACCTCCTCTATCGCTCCGACGGTGAGGAGCGTTTGGACCTCTTACAAGAGAAACTGCTCGTGAGAGGGGTCCCTGAAGAGGGACTGGGAGGGGGGGTGGTAAGGCGGGGTTGAAGCAAATTGGAGGTGGTATCCTTGCTTCATGGTACGCAGGACCCAGATGTCCGAAGTCAGGTGGGACCACGCAGGGAAAAAATAAGAGAGGCGGTTGGAGAAGGGAGGGAAAGGATCCTGAACGGGGAGTGGCATGCTGTCCTCGGGTGCATCTTCAAAAGGACGACTTCGGACCCGCCTGTGGCTTGGAGGGGCCGCGGCTTTGACCCGTTTGAGGACCAGAATATCGTCTGCGACCACCACGCCCTTGGCGCCTGCCAGAATCCTGCCTCTGCCTAGGCACAGAGTACGGACGGAAGGTATGGGGGCGGAAAGTACGACACTGGGTCACGGGGGTATGCATGCCCAGGTTCCGCATAGTGACCCGGTTGTCCTTTAAGCTCTGGAGTCTAGTGTCAGTTTTCTCCGAAAATAGGCCCTTACCCTCAAAGGGTAAGTCCTGGATGGTATATTGGAGTTCCGGCGGAAGAGTGGAGGCCTGCAGCCAGGAAATACGCCTCATGGTGATACCGGACACTAAGGTTCTGGCTGCGGAGTCCGCCGCATCCAGGGAGGCCTGCAGGGAGGTTCTGGCCACCTTTTTCCCTTCCTCCAGGAAGGCTTTGAATTCCTGGCGGGAGTCTGGGGGAAGCAACTCCCGGAACTTGCTCATCTCCACCCAGGTGTTATAGTCATAGCGACTCAGTAGTGCTTGCTGATTCGCTACTCGGAGTTGCAAGGCACCCGCCGAATACACTTTGCGGCCTAGAAGGTCCATCCTTCTGGCTTCCTTGGATTTCGGAGCCGGGGCTTGCTATCCATGGCGCTCCCTCTCATTGACGGACTGGACCACCAGGGAGGAAGGAGGAGGATGTATATACAGGTACTCGTACCCCCAGGATGGTACCATATACTTACGCTCGACCCCCTTCGCCGTTAGTGGAATGGAGGCCGGCGACTGCCACAAGGTGTCTGCCTTGGCTTGTATAGTTTTAATAAAGGGCAGAGCCACCCTAGTGGGCGCATCAGCTGTAATGATGCTGACGACGGGATCCTCAACCTCTGGGACCTCCTCCACCTGCAGGTTTATATTGAGGGCAACCCTCCTGAGGAGGTCCTGATGCGCCGTGAGGTCTATTGGAGGCGGGCTCAAGGTCGATGTGCCTGCCACTGCCTCGTCCGGCAAGGAGGAGGACGAGACGCCGGGGACAAGGGGTTCCTGTACCTCCCCTTGGTCCTGTGGTGGTTCCTGCTCAAGCTGCGCCGGCGAGGTGGACGCCTGAGCCAACTGGTCGTCTGTGCCAGCCGGAGGGGGACGACTAACCGTGGCCTCTGGGGCCCGGTGCTCTGATGAGGTAGCACGTGAGGGAACCAGAGGGGCACCTTGGGCCTGATGGTACGCCCATGGTGTCCAAAAGGGCCACTGCTGAGCACCCTGCGCTTGAGAATGGGCTTGTTGAGACAGGCCCTCGGGCACGTCTGCATCGCGGTCTTGTGCGTAGTAACTGCCCGCTTGGGACGATACCGACGGAGGCCTGGATGGCCATGGAGGAGCAGATAAGCCTTGGGCGGATGTCCCCACAGACCTAGTGTTCCTACGGAAGGGGGACCGGTGCCGTGAAGAATCTCGGTGCTGAGATCAAGACCGGGACCTGCGACCGGCCCGGTGCTGGGAGATCGACCGGGACCTGGAATAGCGGCGCCGTGAGCGGCTCCTAGGCGAGCGGTGCCAGGAGCGGTGCCTAGACGGTGATCAGCGCCATGAGTAGCAGGACGGTGACCGGGATGCAGAGCGGTGCCGCGAGTCGGACCGGCGCCGTGTGGTGGAGCGGTGCTGGGACTGCAAGCGGCGCGAAGATCGAGAGCGGTGTCAGGGTCTGGATCGCCTGCAGGACCGCGATCGAGAGCAGTGCCGGTCAGGTGCGCTGATCGAAGCTGGACGAATGAGGGCCGGCTTCCCGATTGATTGAATCACCCGCACCGGCGGTGCCAGGGGTGGTAGCGGTGCCGGGTCCGTCAGCGCGATCAGGTCCTTATCCACTTCACATACCTCCGGCGTGGATGGTATGACAAGCTCAACCACGGCGGGTGCCGGGGAGACGGGTGCTGGGGAGACAGGTGCCAGACTCGACGGCCCTTGGTGGACCGGAGTCAACGGCGACGGCTTAGCAGGTGCCACGGCGGGAGCGGGCGCCAGGCGGTGCAGCTGAGCTGTGCCCTCGTGCCACGCATCGGGCGGTGCCGGAGCAGCAGGGGTCTTAGTCTTTTTTGCTCTCGGTGAGAGCGAGCGCCTCAGGCCTGGTTTTGGTGCCGGCGATGTCCGGTGCCGAGAGGGCTTAGGCGTACCGGTGCGACCCGGTGCCGATGAGGCGCTCCTGGAGTCCGATGGGGCCGCGCTCGGTGCCGAGGATGGAGGGGTGAGAGCCGCCTCCATAAGGAGCTGTTTAAGCCTAATATCCCGCTCCTTCTTAGTGCGAGGCTTAAAAGACTTGCAAATTGAGCACTTAGCTGTTAAGTGCGACTCGCCGAGGCACTTCAGACAGGAGTCGTGTGGATCCCCTGTGGGCATCGGCCTGTGGCAAGCCGAGCACGGCTTGAATCCTGGGGAGCCGGGCATGTGCTCCGGTCCCGGTGCGGGAAGGGGCTAAGCCCCGAACCCGACTAAGTCTACTAATTACTAACTTAACAATTGATAATTAACTACACTTATCTAAATTTCAACTATATCTACAACTATCTACACAAACAGAACGAAAACTACAAGAATGCTAGGGAGGTGGAGGTCAGCTAAGCTGCACTCCACTGTTCCAACGACCGACACGGGCAGTAAGAAGGAACTGAGGAGTGGGTGGGTCGGCTGGGGTATATATCCAGGGCCATGGTGGCGCCACTCCAGGGGGCGCCCAGCCGACCCACTGAGTGTTGCCAGGGTAAAAGTCTTCCGACGAACGTGCACGCAGCGCGCGCACACCTAACTGGAATGGATATGAGCAATCACTCAAAGAAGAACTTATCTAATTCTTTTTTTAAATCCAGTTAGAGTTTTAGCCATCACATCTGGCAATGAGTTCCACAAGTTGACTCTGTGTTGTGTGAAGAAGTATTTCCTTTTGTTCATTTTAAACCTATTAATTTCATTGGGTGACCCCTAGTTCTTGTGTTATATGAAGGGGTAAATAACATTTCCCTATTCACTTTCATGATTTTATAGACCAATATCATATCCCCCCTGCATTGTCTCTTTTCTACGTTAAACAATCCTAGTCTTTTTAATATCTCCTCATATGGAAGAAGTTCTATACCGCTAATCATTCTTGTTGCCCTTCTCTGTACCTTTTCCAATTCCAATATCTGTTTTTGAGATGGGGTGACCAGAACTGCACACAGTATTTAAAATGTGGTGGTGCCATGGATTTATATAGTGGCAATATATTTTCTTTCTTTTTGTCTATCCCTTTCCTAATAATTCCTAACATTCTCTAAGCTTTTTTGGCTGCTGCTGCAAATTGAGCAGATGTTTTCAGAGAACTACCCACAGAAAACTCCAAGAGCTCTTATCTGAGTGGTAACAGTTAAGTTAGACTCCATCTTTATGTATGTATATTTGGAATATTTTTTTCCAATGTGCATTATTTTGCTCTTATCAACATTGAATTTCATCTGCCATTTTCTTCCCCAGTCACACAGCTTAGTGAGGTTCCTTTGTAACTCTTCACAGTCAGCTTTGTACTTAATTATTGTGAGTAATTTTGTATCATCTTCAAACTTTGCCAACTTACTGTTCACCCTTTTTTCCAGATCACTTATGAACATGTTGAAAGAACACAGGTCCCAGTACAGATCCCTGGGCACCCGGCTAGTTACCTCGCTCCATTGTGAAAACTGACCGTTTATTCCTACCCTTTGTTTCCTATCTTTTAACCAGTTACTGACCCATGAGATGACCTTCCCTCTTATCACATGACTGCTTACTGTTCTTAAGAGCTGTTGGTGAGGGACCTTGTCAAAGTCTTTCTGAAAGTCTAAGTATGCTATATCGACTGGATCCACCCTTGTCCACATGCTTGTTGACCCCCCTCAAAGAATTCTAATAGATTGGTAGGGCATGATTTCCCTGACTCTTTCCCAACATGTCATGTTGCACTGTACTTGGCACTGATGAGGCCTCAGCTGTAGTACTGTCCAATTCACACTTTAGGAAAGATGTGGATAAATTCAAGAGAGTCTAGAGCAGAGCAACAAAACTGAAAAAAGGTTTAGAAAACCTGACCTGTGAGGAAAGGTTAAAAAACTGGGCAGGTTTACTCTTGAGAAAAGACGACTGAGAGAGGAACCTAATAACAGTCTCCAAATATGTTAAGGGCTGTTTTAAAGAGGACAGTGATCAATTGTTTTCCATGTCCACTGCTTTATTCTGAAGCAAGGGAGATTTAAGTTACATATTAGGAAAAACTGTCTAACTATATGGGTAGTTAACCAATGGAGTAGGTTTCCAAGGGAGGTTGTAGAATCCTCATCACTGAAGGTTTTTAAGAACAGGCTGGACAAACAGCTGTCAAGGATGGTCTAGATTTACTTGGTCCTTCCTCAGTTCAGGGGGTTGGATTAGATGACCTCTCAAAATCCATTCCAGCCCTACGTTTCTATGATTCTATGATTCCCACTCTCAGGGATGCACTAGGTAGCTTCAGGCCTCCTCTCTCACCTTTGAAATAGGGGTTGCAAGTAGCTTGCACTGCTATGAGCCAGCCACCCCTCCCCCCATGTGGAATTTCTGCCACTAGGGGCCCATAGTCTGTATTCTGTTGACAGTGACTCACCAATTGTCTATATGAATAGATGGATGGACACTTTCCTACATCCATCTTTTCCTACACTCCTGATTTATTACTTTGTAAAATAATAAAACTTTTAAAAGGTAGAACCTGAACTAAAGCTGTGACTGTGACACTAATAATCAAACTCTTGGGGAATCATTTTATATTATGTGCCTTAAACATTGATCCAGACCACTAAAAGTTGGCCTGAAATACAGTATAGGCATAGGCGCCGACTCCATGGGTGCACCAGGGCTGGATGCGGGACATTGGTGGGACTTGGGGGAAGGGGTCGGATGGGGGCAAGGCAGAGGGTTAAGCACGCTCCGGGCCCAGAGAAAGCCAGCGCCTATGAGTATAGATACTGAATACTGGATCCAGGAAAATGTCTCTACTGCTTTTGATTTCTTTGTGTTCTACAGTATGTGGCCACACAACATAACAGACCATAAAGCAGAACTAATCCTAGCAATTCAGAGAGGAAGACAACCAGTAACTGGCCTGACCTGATTTGCTCAGGAAGGAAGTAAACAGAACAAAGAGAATTTCAGTTTTCTCCTCACACCAGCCAATGTTGCAGTTAGATTATAATAATTTAACTTACATTTTAAACACCTTTAATCCAGAAGGATTCCCAAGTCTTTTACATTCTTTATAAACTGGTTATATGTATAGTATGAATCCCTTCACCCTTTGCAGAAATCCAGTCACCTGTGGGCTGGAACCTGGGAGAAGTTTAGCAGCACACAGTGTTATTACACAAGTTTCAGACAACAAATGGAAAATAATGTGTGCATCTGAAATGGTGTTTCCACTGAAACTAGCTCATGCTGCATCTACGCAGCTTGGTGCAATTATTTCTAACCAGCTATCACTCTCTGATGGTCAGTATTCTTACACTATTCACTAAAGTGCCTCCCTGTTGGCAGAGGCTGGAGCTAGAGATGCAGCTTCCTCACAGCCAGCAAATGTTTCTATGTGGTTTGTTACAGTGACCTTAGATGGCGGTAGCAGAGACTGGGATAATTTCTTTCTCTGTATGAAGTAGCTATCACAGTACTGAAGATGGGTATCCCACATACTCCTCCTTACTCCTTCCCTTTTCCTGCCATCAGCAGCTGTCCCTAATCATGGGAGGTGCTCCACATAGCTCAGCAGAATGAACAGGGACTGTGCACAGACTCTGAAGGGCTTTCCTGCTCCACCAGCGATCACAAGTGTCTTTGTTATCTCACCTGTCGATGCCCGGCACTCACTTGATGTCTCAGTTCCGGAACAGAGACACTCCAGCTGCTATCTGGGAAGACTCTGGCCCAAAAATATTTAGTTAGCAGCCATTCAGTTAAGTGGAATTGACTTTTTATCGGCTTTCCTCTGTACGGCTGCCACCAGCGAAAGCCGTTTCCTCCTTCCCTCTTCTCCTCCTGTCAGTTCACTCCGCATTCCTATCGGCAGCCTTTAGCTCTGATCAATACTAACCGCTGTGTAACAGCTCACGCACGGCTGCTTTAGTTTGCATCGATCAGACCCTTCTTCCAACAGGTAGCCAGCTATCTGAGGCAATGACTTGAGATAAACACCTACTTTTACTTCAGGCTAATTCATTATAGAGAGATTTCAAGGAGGCCCTGTGCCCTATTTCTGAGACTCGTAGATACCAGAGATTCAAGATCAACTCTTCTGCTCGAGATTCCAAGAGACCTTTGCTTCCTTCCCTCTCCTGTCTGAAATGCAGCCTATAGAAAAGATACCATCCAAATCATTACAAAAGCCACAGACTGAAAATTACACTTTAAAACATTTTACTTTGAATTAAATGAATTTGGAACTTAGGAAATGGAAAAGGTAGGAATAGTATGGCCAGGCATCCTCTCAGCTGCCACAAAGCATCTCTGCCAAATCTTCTCCTGACTTGTAGCAGCTCCTGTTATACCAGTGCACGGTCCCATACACACACCTCTACAAATGCTCCAAACTCTTGCACTACAACATCCCTGTTAGTCCAGTGCTTGCTCCTGACACTGCTCTGTCAAAACACCTTCACTCTGGCCTGTAGCAATCCCTGCTATTCCTGTCAAGTGCAAAATTCGAATTTTTATGGAGGTTTTAGTGATGTGAACAAATATACCTTGGAAACTATGCTGAGACTGCCAACTCATTGTATGTAAGTTAGCCAGTTTAATTTACAAAGGCATACAGCACACATCCTTCAACACTGCACCTTCTGACCAGATGGACATGTAACATCTGTTCTTCTTCGAGTGATTGCTCCTATGCATTCCAGTTAGGTGTGCGCGCCGCGTGTGCACGGCTCTTCGGAACATTTTTACCCTAGCAACTCCGGCGGGCCGGCTGGGCGCCCCCTGGAGTGGCGCCGCTATAGCACTGGATATATACCCCAGCCGGCCCGTCCGCTCCTCAGTTCCTTCTTCCCGCCCGTGACGGCAGTTGGAACAGTGGAGTGCTCCTTTGACCTCCACATCCTTAGCTTCTCTCTGTTCTCATTGTGTAGTTAGTGTATATAGTCAGTTAAAATAGTTAGTAAAGTTAGTAATTAGGTGGATTAAGGGGAATTAGGGGGGCTTAGCCCCTCTTCTCCCGACCGGTGCGGGCTTATGCCCAAGACACCGGGATTTAAGCCCTGTGCGGCTTGCCTACTGCACATGCCGATTGGGGACCCTCATGACTCCTGCCTGCGTTGTTTAGGAGAGACCCATCGCGCAGATAAGTGCCCAATTTGCAGATCGTTCAAGCCTAGAATGAAAAAGGAGTGGGACATTAGGTTAAAGCAGCTCCTAATGGAGTCGGCGCTTACCCCTGTGGTGCCGACACCAGCAGCTCCGCAGTCGTCTTCGGCACGGAGCGCACCAGCGGTTCCCGACTGGTCCGGAACCGAGACACTTAAAAAGAAGCAGCCGGCACCGAGGCCTCGGCACCGTTCCCTCTCACCATCAGGGAAACGAAAGCCGCAGCAGAAGCCTATCAAGGCACCTGCATCGGGACCGCTCACCCAGCCACCTCCGGCACCAGCTGCGGTGGGGCACAGACCGTGCACGGTTCCATCGATTCCAGCGCCGCAAGGGCCGTTGAGTTCGGTACCGCCCTGCTCCCCGGTGCCAACCGCGGTCGAGCTGCCTCTCCCGTCGACGCCCGAGACTTTCTCGACAGCAAGAGAGCTCATCGAGCTCACAGAGGCACCAAGCCTCCGGCCCCCGGCACCGCTGGTGCGGGCTGTACAGTCAGTGGGAAAGCCGGCTATGATGAGGCCACCTTCCCCTGACAGATGGGATAGACGGCGTTCCAGGTCCCGATCCCGATCCCGATCCCGGAGACGTTCGCCGTCACGCCGATCTAGATCCCGGCACCGATCACCATCTCGGTACCGCTCTCCATCTCGGCGCCGGTCGCAGTCCTGGTACCACTCCGCATCGCGGTACCGGTCGCACTCCCGGAGACGGTCCCGGTCCCGGTCACCAGACCGTCGGTACCGAAGGCGGTCCAGTTCCCGGTACCGTTCCCGGCACTGCGACTCGCGAGCCGCTCTCACCATCATCGCTCGAGATCCTCCCGGCACCGGCACGGTCGATGGTCCCGCTCTCGCTCCCGGCACCGCGACGACCGGCACCAATCCCCGGCACCGTCCAGGGACAGACTGGCGACATCGACGGCGCAGTCCTTGAGCGCCTCTGCCCCCCCATGGCCTTCTCGCCAACCCTCGGTCGCCTCTCAGGCAGACAGCGGTGGGGATCTCCCGGCCGACCCCCAAGGGCAAGACCATGGTCCGCAGCAGTGGGGCTTTTGGACCCCCTGGGCCTACCACGAGGCTCAAGGGCTTCCCCCCCCCCTCCGTGCCCCCGGGGCTCCAAATGCAGGGTGCCGGAAGCAACGCTCAGCAGGCCTCCTCCATCATCGCAGGGTGAGGCCCCACCGCCACCTGTAGCGGCAGAGCATCCTGTGGCCGAGATGGCTTCCCACCCCCTGGAAGAACCACCTCCAGAGACCGTGGTCCAGGGTCTGTCCTCGTTTTCCTCGCCGGACGAGGCGGTGGCGGGGGCATCTATAGTGGACCCCCTTCCGATTGACTTGCGGGCCCACCAGGACCTTCTTTGCCGGGTGGCGCAGGCTATTGACCTCCCCGTGGCAGAGGTCGCTGAGGATGACGACCCGGTGACCAGGGTGCTTGTAGCTGAGGCCCCGCTGCGAGTGGCCCTACCCTTTATCCGCACCATACAAAAGAATGCCACTACCATCTGGCAGTCACCGGCGTCCATTCCTCCCACCGCTCGCGGAGTGGAACGCAAGTACTCGGTTCCTCCCAGCGGCTACGAGTACCTATATACGCACCCGACTCCGGACTCCCTCGTGGTGCAGTCCGTAAATGACCGGGAAACACATGGGCAACCCGCTCCAGCGCCAAAATCTAAAGACGCACGGCGCATGGATCTGTTGGGCCGGAAGGTCTATTCGGCAGGTGGTCTCCAGCTCCGGATTGCCAACCAGCTGGCGCTCCTTGGGCGCTATACCTATGACATCTTGGTGTCCCTGTCCAAGTTCTCGGAGCTGGTCCCAACAGCCTCCCGACAGGAGTTCTCGGCCCTCCTAGAAGAGGGCAAGAAAGCCTCCTGGTCCTCCATCCAGGCCGCTCTGGACTCGGCGGACTCAGGAGCCAGGACTCTGGCCTCGGGAGTGACCATGAGATGCATCTCCTGGTTGCAGTCCTCCACCTTGCCGCCCGAGGTGCAGTACACCTTGCAAGACCTCCCCTTTGACACTCAGGGTCTCTTTTCCGAGAAAACGGACTCAAGGATTCAGACCCTCAAAGATGGTCGAATTGCCATCCGCACCCTGGGTATGCACACACCGGCTACCCAGCGGAGGTCATTCCGGCAACAGCCATACCGACCATTTACTCAAGCCAGGTCACGGCCTTATAATAGTCGCAGAGGCAGCCTAAACCGCCATAGACCATCGGGCAACAGGCGTAACCAGGCCCAGGCGCCCTCCAAGGCCCCTCAAGGGCCTAAGCAGACATTTTGATGGGACGCCCGAGGACGGCCCATCAGACTCTTTACCGGATCCTTCCCCGTTATTTTGCAACCGCCTTTCCCACTTCCTCCCGGCGTGGTCCCAAATAACAACGGACAACTGGGTACTTCGTACAATCCAGTGTGGTTACCGCCTTCAGTTTGTTTCGTCCCCTCCCTCCCACCCACCTTCCCCGTCCCTCTTCAGGGTGCCCTCTCACGAGCAATTCCTCTTACAAGAGGTCGAGGCTCTGTTGAGCTTGGGTGCCATAGAGGAGGTGCCGATCGACATGCGAGGCAGGGGATTTTATTCCCGATATTTTCTCATCCCCAAGGCGAAAGGAGGTATCCGACCTATACTAGACCTCCGGGAGCTCAACAGGTACCTGCTCAAGCTCAAGTTTCGCATGGTCACCCTGGGGACCATCATTCCCTCCCTGGATCCGGGAGACTGGTTTGCCGCCCTCGATATGAAGGACGCGTACTTCCATATCGCGATTTACCCTCCCCATCGACGCTTCCTGCGGTTCGTAGTCAACGAGGCGCACTACCAGTTTACGGTACTACCCTTCGGCCTTTCCACCGCGCCGAGGGTCTTCACCAAGTGCATGGCAGTGGTTGCCGCCGCCCTCCGCCGTCGTCGCATGCACGTCTACCCATATCTCGACGACTGGCTGGTGCGCGGGACATCCCGACAGCTAGTGGCAGGTCAAATGGCCGAGATCCTGGACCTGTTTGGGTACCTGGGCCTTCTCATAAACACCGAGAAGTCCACTTTAACTCCATCACAAAGAGTGGAGTTCATCGGAGCGGTCCTGGACTCCACTTTGGCCAGGGCCTGTCTCCCTCGACCTCGGCACCAGACGATGGTCTCCATCATCCGGGACCTACACGCTTTTCCCACGACAACGGTTCGGTCCTGCCTGCGCCTCTTGGGCCACATGGCGTCCTGCACGTTCGTGACCACGTACACGAGGCTGCGCCTTCGCCCATTTCAAACTTGGCTGGCGTCGGTGTACCGTCCGCACCGCGACCCTCTGGACATGGTAGTCACGGTCACGAAGCCAATCCTCGGTTCGCTCAACTGGTGGCTGGACCCAGAGGTCGTGTGTGCAGGAGTCCCGTTCCGCCCTCCTCGCCCGTCCGTCACCCTGACCACGGATGCCTCGGCATTGGGATGGGGGGCTCACCTTGGCGACCTACACACCCAGGGTCTCTGGTCGCCCCGAGAGCTCTCCCTCCATATCAACGTCAGGAAGCTGCGGGCGATCCGCTTGGCGTGCCACACCTTCCGCGCCCATCTGCAAGGGCGCTGTGTGGCGGTGTTCACGGACAACATGACGGCGATTTTCTATGTCAACAAGCAGGGCGGAGGCCACTCTTCCCTGCTTTGCACGGAAGCGATGCTCCTGTGGGACTTCTGTGTAACCCACTCAATTCACCTGGCAGCGTCCTTTCTTCCAGGAGTGCAGAACACACTGGCCGACCATCTCAGCAGGTCGTTCCTCGCCCACGAGTGGTCCCTTCGTCCAGATGTGGCGCTCACAAATTTCCGAAGATGGGGGTTTCCCCAGATAGACCTGTTTGCCTCCAAGGAGAACAGGAAGTGCCACCGGTTTTGTTCTTACCAGGGTCGCTCCCGAGGCTCCCTGTCGGACGCATTCCTCTGCTCCTGGACGGATCACCTCCTCTACGCCTTCCCTCCGTTCCCACTCATACACCGGGTGCTACTCAAGCTTCGGAGGGACAGGGCCCGTCTCATTCTCGTCGCCCCGGCCTGGCCACGGCAGCACTGGTACACTCTGCTGCTCGAGCTCTCCGTTCGGGATCCCATTCCCCTTCCGTTATGGCCGGACCTCATCACGCAGGACTTCGGCAGGCTCCGCCACCCGGACCTACAGTCCCTCCATCTTACAGCTTGGTACCTGCGTGGTTGACCCACGCGGAGCGGGACTGTTCGGCGGCAGTGCAGCAAGTCCTGATGGAAAGCAGGAAGCCTTCCACTCGCTCAACCTACCTCGCGAAATGGAAGCGTTTTGCACTCTGGTGCGATCAGACAGGCCTTAATCCTTTCCTGGTCCCTATTCCTACGATCCTGGACTACCTCTGGTCCCTTAAGGAACAAGGACTCGTGGTCTCCTCCTTGAAGGTACACCTGGCAGCCGTGTCCACCTTTCGTCCATCCATAGGAGGTCGGTCCATCTTTTCCAACCAGATGGTTTCCCGCTTCCTTAAGGGCCTGGACCGCTTGTACCCGCCGATACGACGTCCTACCCTGTCCTGGGATTTGAACCTAGTTCTGGCCAAGCTTATGGGAGCACCCTTCGAGCCCCTGGCCACGTGCTCACTGCTCTACCTCTCGTGGAAAACGGCCTTTCTCGTCGCTATAACATCAGCAAGATGAGTTTCCGAGCTCCGTGCCCTAACGGTTGGTCCACCGTATACCATCTTCCACGGAGACAAGGTGCAGCTTCGTCCACACCCGGCCTTCCTCCCTAAGGTGGTGTCGGCCTTCCACCTCAACCAGGACATTTTCCTTCCGGTCTTCTTCCCGAAGCCGCACACCTCACCTCGTGAACAACAGCTTCACACCCTGGACGTCCGCAGGGCCCTCGCCTTCTACATCAAGTGGACAAAACACTTCCGGCGTTCGCCCCAACTATTCGTGGCGGTTGCTGATCGCATGAAAGGCAAGCCGGTCTCCTCTCAAAGGATTTCCTCCTGGGTGACCGCATGTATCCGGACATGCTACGAGCTTGTTCGAGTGCCAGCTAGCCACCTCACCGCTCACTCAACGAGAGCACAAGCCTCGTCTGCCACCTTCCTGGCCCATGTCCCCATCCAGGACATCTGTAGAGCGGCCACTTGGTCTTCCGTCCACACCTTCGCTTCCCACTACGCGTTGGTGCAGCAATCCAGAGACGATGCAGCCTTCGGCTCAGCAGTCTTACACTCTGCCATGTCTCACTCCGACCCCACCGCCTAGGTAAGGCTTGGGAATCACCTAACTGGAATGCATAGGAGCAATCACTCGAAGAAGAAAAGACGGTTACTTACCGTTGTAACTGTTGTTCTTCGAGATGTGTTGCTCCTATCCATTCCAGACCCGCCCTCCTTCCCCACTGTCGGAGTAGCCGGCAAGAAGGAACTGAGGAGCGGATGGGCCGGCTGGGGTATATATCCAGCGCTATAGCGGCGCCACTCCAGGGGGCGCCCAGCCGGCCCGCCGGAGTTGCTAGGGTAAAAATGTTCCGAAGAGCCGTGCACGCGCAGCGCGCACACCTAACTGGAATGGATAGGAGCAACACATCTCGAAGAACAACAGTTACAACGGTGAGAAACCGTCTTTTTTGTTTCTCAGACAGCATGGGATGGAAAGTGATATTGAGCAGATCGACGTCAGAGAGTATGGATAGGAGGCATCACTTTAAGGCTTAAACAGCAATATAGTGGTAATGGTCTTTTTCACATACCTGCTACTAACTATAAAGTATCTTTACTGAGGTAAGTAGAAAGCTTTTGGTAGACGAATCCTAGCAGATAGAAAGATGGAGTCTAGTGAGGGAAGAGGTACTAAGGACTGACAATCTGGTGCACTGGACTAGCAGAAACTGATCAGCTGAAAGACTAGAATCATAGAATATCAGGGTTGGAAGGGACCTCAGGAGGTATCTAGTACAACCCCCTGCTCAAAGCAGGACCAGTCTCCAACTAAACCAGGGCTTTGTCAAGCCTGACCTTAAAAACCTCTAAGGAAGGAGATTCCACCACCTCCCTAGGTAACCCATTCCAGTGCTTCACCACCCTCCTAGTGAAATAGTGGTTCCTAATATCCAACCTAAACCTCCCAACTGCAACTTGAGACAATTACTCCTTGTTCTGTCATCTGCTACCACTGAGAACAGTCTAGATCAGGGAAAGGCAGCATGCTAGCTGATTTTCAGTGGCACCCACGCTGCCCAGGTCCTGGCCACTGGTCCAGCAAGCTCTGCATTTTAATTTAATTTTAAATGAAGCTTCTTAAACATTTTTAAACCTTATTTACTTTACATACAACAATAGTTTAGTTATATATTATAGACTTATAGAAAGAGACCTTCTAAAAATATTAAAATGTATGACTGGCACATGAAACCTTAAATCAGAGTGAATAAATGAAGACTCTGCACAGCACTTCTGAAAGGTTGGCGACCCCTGGTCTAGATCCATCCTCTTTGGACCCCCCCTTTCAGATAGTTGAAAGCAGCTATCAAATACCCTCCTCACTCTTCTCTTCTGCAGACTAAACAATCCCAGTTCCCTCAGCCTCTCCTGATAAGTCACGTGCTCCATCCCCCTAATTATTTTGGTTGCCCTCTGCTGGACTCTTACCAATTTTTCCACGTCCTTCTTGTAGTGTGGGGCCCAAAACTGGACACAGTACTCCAGATGAGGCCTCACCAATGTCGAATAGAGGAGAATGATCACGTCCCTCGATCTGCTGGCAGTGCCCCAAATGCCATTAGCGTTCTTGGCAACAAGGCACACTGTTGACTCAAATCCAGCTTCTTGACCATCTGTCCAAGGTACTCATATGGCCCTCATCACTGTAGTATCTAAGCACCTCAAAATTTTTAATATTTTTATCCCTGCAATATCTCTATAAGGCAAGACAGTGCTAATATCCCATTGTACAGATGGGGAACTGAGGTACAGTGAGATTAACTGATTTGTCTAAGGTCCCATAGGAACTTGAACACCAGTCTCCCAAGTTATAGCTCAAACTACTGGACCATCCTCCTACCTAGAGCTTTGAGATCTGCCTGGGAGCAAAAATGTTGGGCTGGAAAAAACAGATCCAGTCCAAAAAGCTATAGCTAAGGGGAAAACTTTGGGGAACTGCTAAGAAATCCCCTCAACATCTGCTGACTGAGAGGCATGTAGGACACAAGGAGGGAATATGAGACTCTGCTGTTCTCTAAGCTTTCAGGGTATATTCTCCACATCATGATTCCTGCTCCTTCTCCTCACTCTCCTGACGTGGACTTTCTAAAGTTTGCAGGAACTGATGCTGATCTTCAGTTTTTCAGGAATCATGCCTAGTGCAGAATTTATAGCTTACCATCTCTTTGTAAACCTTAATGATATGGATGTGGATATATTATAGGTAGATATAGACCATGTATGCCCGATTTGTCATTTCCAGGGAGCAACATTCTTATGGTGACTGACAATGTGTTTTTTTCCCCCTCCACCAGACCTTTTAACAACACATTGACAGATCTCGCTGTAACTGCACTTGCTGTTATTATAGTGTTCAGGTGACAGTCTAGATACTAGAGTGACTGGCACATTATAAATACCTAATAGCTAGCTAGGTTAGATGTATTACAGCTGAAATAAGCAACATATTAACTAGTGTGTGTACACATTTCTGAATATGGAAGGTTAATTGGGAATTCAAATCCAGCTTCATCTGCTTCTTTCCTCTCTTCAGGGAATCCTGAGAGAAGTTCCAGTGACAACCGTTCACTTGTCCTTGTATGAAAACATTGCCAGGCTGTAACACTTCCACATTTCTGGGTGTCAAGCAATTGCAAAGATTCATACTTCAACTTTCCTGAGCTGCATGATGAGATGGACACAGGTATTGACCCTTGCAGCTGGCCCATCCAAAATGAAGCTGTTCTTTGTGCTGCACAAGTATTTTTTGGCCCCGGTGAGGCATTTGAGAGCAAACCAGGCTATTGCAGACATGAAAAGAGCTGTTTGTGCATCAAACTCTTTGGGAGTCTTCTGAGGGCTCCACAGAAAGCACAGCACACAACAGACTTGTGCGCAGTTCACTCTCATGCTTTCACACACCCTCAACCATAAAAACACTTAATCCAAGCCCACTGTACAGCCTTCACTTTTACTTTTGGGAAGTGGAAAAAAAGCAAACAAAGAAGAGTAAAAGTCTTTGGCAAACATGACTCTTTAGCAGTCCTTAATCAGCTTGTTAAATATTCCACAGATCCTGCACATGCAAATCTGAAATCTCCCTACAAAAAGGGGGCAGCAAGCCTAAAATAAACACGCTGCCATTTCCAGTTTTCATGTAGCCAACCCAGTGCATAGCAGCACAAGGCCTGCAGGGCATCTAGGGTTGTTACAAACTTTCCAGAGAAGTGAGTGTTTATTATTGTTGTAGGTTTGATGTGTTCCCAAAAGGATCTAATCAACATGTAATAAGGCCTCAAGAGAGCAATTAGAAACCTCAGCTTTAACTCTGTTAAAACCACAGTGGAGAGAGTAACTTGCTTCTGCTCTGGGGCTATGCAGCATGATTCCTTGCAGAGGAATAAGTACTGGGAATCTGAAAGCCATTCTTGTACCATTCTTAGTACCAATGTTTGAATGATTTGCTCTGCTGACTGCATGTGCGCAGCCTGATAGTTAGAACCTAGGGAGACAAGGAGGCCAGTGTTCAACCCCTGTCTTTTTTTCTGGCTTTTTCTCTGTGGCCTTGGACAAGTCACTTAATTGCTCTGAGCCTCAGTTTCTCCATATGTAAAACTGAGATAAAAATAATTGCCTTCCCACAGAGGGTTATGAGGCTTAATTAGTTAATGCTTGTAAGTAATTTGAAAAACTTGGATGGAAAGTGCCAGAGAAGAGCTAAGTATTAAATATTTCTCACTGTTATTCAATTTAGCAAATTATCCAGCCACCAGAAAGCAAGAAATTGCTTTAGAAGACAGTTGATCAGGGTAGCAACTGCAGTGAGGACTGGCTGCTCTGGAGCAAGTGTTCCTTTCCAAACTGTCAATCCAGGAATTTAGAAAAGTCTTGACTATTTCACATCCACCTGCACTGGGACATAGAAAGACATTCTCTGCCTGTGGCACATAATAGTCTATTCTCTTGTGGGCAATAATACTTTGGTCTAATTTCGGCTGTTGGGTTTAGTGCGCATGTGCTGGGTGGTGTTGATTGCCTATGATATACAGGAGGTCAGATTAGATGGTTTGGGAGTCCCTTCCGGCCTTAAACTATGACATGTAAAGAGAGATATCTACACAGAGTATTAGTTTTGTGGGGGAGGGGATGGAGGGCTGCCTTCCATACCTGAAGGGTTTTCGTTCTTAAAAATATGGTAGGATCATGGTAAAAAATTAGAAATTGTCCCCAAGTAAGCCTTCCAAATGTCTTTTCTGAGGGACTCCTTCTGTGCCAGGACCCTGCTGTGGTATAGAGAAAAGACAGGTCTTGTTTGTCCTAAAAACAAATATCACACTTTAACACAAAACATACTGACAAAACCCAAATACTATTAGAATATAAGAAACTGAAAGAATAAAGCTTATCCCAGCAGCTAAAATATTAGTTGTCCATTTTGATTCCTTTAGATCTGTCAGCAGCCTTCAGCAGTCTAGACTATGAGGTGGTGTTAGTGTATTTGTAGACAATGGCGGAGTAGACAGAATTGCACTTGTGTAGCTCTGTTTTCTTCTTTCTGAGATAAGTGTTCATTGAATAATTGCTCTCATACCCAAAGATTCCATCATGTGGGGTGATATGAATTCACCCTTCCTATTCAATGTGTATGCGAAGCCAGTGGGGGCGATAGTGAAACAGTTTGGAATGCCATGTCCTCAATCATCAGATGACACTCTGCTCTATTACATTTTCATCAGATCTGGATGGTGCTGCCTCTCAGCTGTCACAGTGTTGCTGGTGGGGTGGGGGAAACAATTTGAGAAGTTGGCAGAGGTTGTCTGCTCCTTGGTAGACAAAGACAAACTGCACATATCCTCCAATGTACCTTCTGACCAACTGGCCACGTAACATTAGTCTTGCTGTTCAGCCACCATTAGAACTGAAAATAATATTGAGACGACAGACCTTTAAAATTATTGACAGAAGGCATCACTGTGCGGATTACTTAAAGAGAAGTATGGTCGTAATATTTCTTTTTTGCATGCCCACTAAAAAGTGTCCGATGTGGGGTGTCAGTACTGAGTCATAAAGGAATACTTTTAGAAATAAAGACAGAGTAAGTATACTTGAGAGTGCAACAGTTGCGGTGTTGCAGTGATCAGCGAGCTGCCAGTGGACCAGCGAGAAACACAGGTCAAATCAGAACACAAAAGGAAAAATGTGATATGGTAGAGACCAGTGGTTTCTACCAGTGCAAACTAACATGCAATAAAATGAAAAATAACCTATAAAATGAAATAAATCTATAAAACAATGCCCAGAGCAGGAAGCCAGTCCCAATCCCACAGGACAGGAGCGCCGCTGCAGGGTGAGTGCAGGGCAGGCTGTCTCTCCATACACCTGCCTGAGGGCCTCCCACCTCGGGGGCAGGATCTGATACCCTCCCCAGGGCTCCCACCCCAGGAGAAGGCCCCTGACCTCTTCCCACAATAAAAAATAAAATAAAATTACCTCCAAAAACCAAACCAAAACACAAGAATTTCACAGGGATCTAGTGATAAGTAGCGTGTCTCTTCTCTCTTTCTCTCTTTTGACAGCTGAGCATTGCCCCTCGTTTACCATTGTTACAGGCCATGGCCTACATAGCCCATAGTTAATCCACCACTGAGTGAACACACTGTAAATTACACAGACTTGTACCTCATAATAAATAATCAGGAAGCATAAGACTGACTATAAAAGCATTATAAGAAACAACTCTGTGGGCTTTCTATGCCATGCTAAAAGCATACAAACGTATAAGTCAACCTGTTCAAATATGGGGGAGTAAAGTCTGAGGTCCAGCTAACTAATTAAGGGGAAAAAATAGAAACTGCATCTACAGATCTGCAAATACTACATGTGCACAGTTACATTAATCATAGAATCATAGAACTTAAGATCAGAAGGGACCATTATGATCATCTAGTCTGACCTCCCGCAAGATGCAGGCCACAAAAGCTGACCCACCCACTCCTGAAATAATTCTCTCCCTTGACTCAGCTGTTGAAGTCCCCAAATCCTGATTTAAAGACTTCAAGTAGCAGATAATCCTCCAGCAAGCGACCCCTGCCCCATGCTGCGGAGGAAGGCGAAAAACCTCCAGGGCCACTGCCAATCTACCCTGGAGGAAAATTCCTTCCCAACCCCAAATATGGCGATCAGCTGAACATAACTAAAATAATTCTCTTGCTACACCATAAAAAAGAACACAACTTCTAATGCCATCTCTTCCAAAGCAGCAAAAACATCCGCCATATCAAAGTGCAAAAACTCATGCCAAATGAAAACATACTCCACCTCTAACATCACTCCCAAGCCTCGACAACACTAACCTCCTGAGTAATAGAGCAAACTAGTTTAGACTACAATATGATTCAGGATACCAGATCAAAATCTAAAACACCAGTACAGGGATCACTGGGAGGAACAGATCACAAACAACAAGATAATTAGCTACATATCCCTATGCAGAACAATCACATAATCAAGTACATCACCATGATGAAATATGAAAAACTAAGACAGGCTCTTATTAAATATCAAATCCATGACCAACTAGCAGACACAAAACGCTGTTCAAATCCAGTGAGGAATGACTGTACAATATTTTTGACACAGAGCTTCTACTCTAGTGTCCAAAATATAAGGGAATGTGAGAAAGGCATTTCCTCAAATTATCAGAAATGATAAAGAAAAACTGTAAGTAACAAGAGAGATGGCAGGAATTGCATTTCACTGCCAGAAAATCAAGAATAGTCAATAACAAAAGGCAATGGCATAAAACCTGAAGTGCATTATAAAACCCTGCCCAGGACAGATATTTGATTTATTTTACCTATTTCTGGCAGATACCCAAGGCAGATACACTTTGGCAACATTTGTATAGCTTGTCATGAAATCAAACGTTACTGCACTGGCTTGACAGATGACAGGCAATTGTGCAACAATGCAATTATTAATGCAAGAATATTATTTTTATTGGAAATCAGAGAGGCTTACAGTTGCTGGATTAGAAAACTAGATTGAAGAGGTGGGAATTACATTTAGACTTAAAAATTGTGGCCATTCTAAGTTCCTATGGAAGCAAATTCCAAAAGCTTGGAACATCAGCCAAGACAGCTGTGCCTCCTGTGCAATTCCATTGTTTCTAAAGAGGAGCACTGTTAAGCACAGTTGAGGATGCAAAGGGTGAGGTAATCCTTTAGGTCTCTTGGTTTTAGAGATTTGATGGCCTTGAAAATAATAGTCACAAATGGCAGAATACCTTTTTTGTGGCTAATGTGAGTGTCCAGTTTGAAAGCGGAATCCAGAATAGAACCATAGATGGTTGAATACCTTTTTGATTTGGGGACATCCATCCTCAGTTCTTATCAATATCATGGTGTCTCTTCAAACTCTTTCATTCTGCCTTCAAGCATAACCTGCATCTTGCTTGGATTTAACTTCAGTCACCTCTTCCCCATCCAGGTGCTGATCTCAACTGAGTGCTGGGTTACGTTTGTGTATGATATGAACAATAAATATAGCTGAGGATCATCTGCTTATTGTTGACACAGAATCTGGATTAGATGGACCACTGATCTGGTCACTACAGCAGTTTCTATGTTTCTTCAGTTACACCAATAGCTGCATATATATATTAAAGAGGACATGAGAGAGAGTGGAACCTTGTAATACCCTACAGGTGAAGCTTTTTGATAATAGAGGAGCAGTTGCTCATCAGCATCATCTGGGTGTGGCCCTGAAGGAAGTTTTCAAACCATTTAAAATATTTCTCTTTACTCCTGCTGCATCTTTAAAACTGGACAGCAGTATTTTCTGACCATCTAGAGTAAAGAGGAAAGATCTGGGAGTAAGAGCACTGGTATTTGTCCTTTATTCATGGATAGTTAGAGACTGTCCACAATATCCTGTCTTGGAACAGGAATGATCTTGGATGTTGGCTGTGGACAGACATACTTGGAGATAGCTCTCAATTAACTTTTTCAGAAACTTTTGCCACCTGGTGCTAGTAGACAAGGTCTGTTGCATCTCCTGAAGATTTCTTTAAGGCTGGCCAGATGTATAATATGTCTTAAAATGAGGAGGTAGAGTTCCTTCTTTGAATGAGATGTTGACACTCTTTGTTAGAAGAAGCATGACGTCATGGCTTTCGTCTCCTTTGATATGTCCAAGATGTCCTATCAGGTAAACAGATCAAATTTAAGTGGGGAAGTGTCATGTAATGGGCAAGTCCAGGGTGATTGGTTCCAGGTATCCTGAGAACCCTTCTCAGATGCAGATAATCTTGGTGCAGAAGTCTAACTGCAGTGAATCATACTGGGTTCTGTTATGGATTGCAGAAAATCTATTTTGATAAAGCAGAAGCCACACTGAATACTTCTTTCAGGCATGTTTTGCCGTCCACTATGGAGGAAGAGAAAAAGATTCTCTTGCTATAACAGCCTAAACATAAGCTTGTAAGAAATCTTTGTTCTTCAGTTTGTTTCCCTCAGCTCAAGTTTTCTATCACAAATACCCAAGTTATTACACTTTCCACTTCATCTGGTACAAGTTGTCTGAGATCCCTTAAGACCTGCATGGCAAAGAGGAGGAAGGAGTCATTTGGGAGCCATTATTCTGAGGGCAGTGGCAAGTGCTTGATCATGCTGACGCCCCAGATCTGCTGCTCCCTGATAAAATGGTAAACTATTTTTGTAACTGGATATGTTTTGGACCTCTAGTCCGAAGATCACGTTCAAGGTGTATCTGGCTATATGGTCTCGATAAGGAATTACCTGTGAGATTCCTAAAGAAGAAACAGAGTGGAGATGAACTTCCTGTTTCTTGTGCCCAAGGCCCATCTCTGATGACATCTTGTGGATGACTAGCTGTCAGCTTAAGCTCAACATAGTAAAACAGAACTCCTAAAGCTTTTCTTTCAAGTCCTCTCTGTCTGTGGAAAACATCACCATCCTCACTGTCACTCAGGTCTGTACTCTGGCCATTACCTGTGACTGGCCCTCTTTCTAGAACTGGGGTGGGCAAACTTTTTGGCCCGAGGGCCACATCGAGGTTGCGCAACTGTATGGAGGGCTGGGTAAGGAAGGCTGTGCCTCCCCAAACAGCCTGGCCCCCATCCCCTATCCGCCCCCTCCCACTTCCCGCCCCCTAACTGCCCCCCTCAGAACCTCCATCCAACCCCCCCTGCTCCTTGTCCTCTGACCGCTCCCTCCTGGGACCCCTGCCCCCTATCCAATCTCCCTGCTCCCTGTCCCCTGACTGCCCTGACCCCTATCCACAACCGCGCCCCTGACAGCCCCCAGGACTCCCACCCCTATCCAACCGCCCTCAGCTCCTCATCCCCTGACCACCCCCTCCCAGGACTCCCCGCCCCTAACTGCCCCTGGGATCCCACCCCTTATCCAACCCCCCCTTCTCCCAGTCCCCAGACTGCCCGGACCCCTCTCCACCCCCCCACCCCCAACAGGCCCTCCCGGGACACCCACTCCCAACCTTCCCTGTTCCCCATCCCCTGGCCACCCCCCCAGAACCTCCACCCCATCCAACCACCCCCTCCTCCCTGACTGCCCCCCAGGACCTCCCACTCCCTTACCCAACCCCCCCGCTCCCCACGCCCTTACCAGCAGCAGGAGCTCGCAGCCGCAACACCTGGCCAGAGCTAGCTGCGCTCCCCATACTGCCCAGAGGGAGCAGCGGGACAGAGCGCAGCCCGTGCGGTGGCGTGGCTGTGGGGAAGGGGAGGGGCTGGGGACTAGGCTCCCCGTCCAGGAGCTCAGGGGCTGGGCAGGACGGTCCCGTGGGCCGGATGTGGCCCACGGGCCTTAGTTTGCCCACATCTGCTCTAGAGCCTCACATCCAGGCTGCATCTAACTCCTGCTCATTCTTTCCACACAACATCTCTAAGCCTTGCCTATCCATCCACACAGCAAAAATTCTTGTCCAAGTCCTCATCATTTCATGATTATTGCAACATCCTCTTTTCTGGATTTATCACGTCTTGTCTGTCTTAGATCTACTCAAAATGCTGCTGCAATGATTATTTTCTTAGCTTGTTGCCTTGACCATGTCACCCCACTCTTTGCATGCCTTCACTGGCTCCCCTTTTTCCATTTCATCAAACATAAGCTACTTGTCTTCACCTTCAAAGCTCTTCATGGCATATCTGGACTATATCTATCATCTCTCTTTTACTATTGAGATGTTGTCTCCCATCTCCGATCAGGCAATGATTCATAGATTTTAAAGCCAGAAGGGACCATTGTGATCATCTAGTCAGACCTCCTATATAACACAGGCCATGGGACTTCCTTGAATTAATTCCTGCTTCAAGTCTACCAGGTGTGGTTGAACTAGATCATATCATTTAGAAACACATTCTATCTTGATTTAAAAATTTCCACTGATGGAGAATCTACCGCAACCTTTTGTAAGCTGTTCCAATGGTTTATCACCTTCATTGTTAAAATTTAGCACCTTCTTTCTAGACTGAGACTATGTCTACACTAGAAACATAAGTCAACCTATCTTAGGTCGACTTACAAACACCTCAGTAATTACTGTGGTGATGCATGTCCATACTACATTTCTTGGGTCAGTGGTACATGTCCTCACCAGGAGCACTTCTACTGACCTGAGAGGGACAATGTGGGAAGCTGAGAGCCTGGTCTCCCAGCTGCACTGGCAGCTCCCTGCCAGGAGCCTGGCTGCCTCACAGGTTCCCGGTGGGCTGTCCCCCTCATTCCCCCACTCCCTGTTCCCTGCTGGGAGCGGTGGGAATCCACCCGAGGCTTCTCATCTCCCCATTCCCTGCTGGGAGTAGGGGGAAGCCATGCAGAATTTCTTTGTACACACACCCCCACCTCCAAGCCGTGAAACTGACAGGACAGCACGGCTCCCAGCAGGGAGCAGGGTCCAGCTATCCAGGCTTCTTGCCCCAGCTCCCTGCCTTGAGTGGGATTCATTCTCGCCCCAGCTCCCAGTCAGGACTGGGGTCCAGCTGCCCAGCTCTCCATGGGAGCTGGGGGCAGCTGGGCTCTAGCTGTCCTGCTTTCTTGTCAATTTCTCGGCTCCTGCCCTGAAGACAGTCAACAGTCAATGTAAGTAACACCGGGTCTAACTACACCATCACCCTAATTGCACTAACATAAGCCCTACACCTCTCATGGAGGTGGAGTTATGATGTCGGTGGAGTAGGGCACTGACGTCGGTGGGCGCACCATTCTAGTGCAGACACTGATTTAATTAGGTCAACATAGGCTGCCTTGCTTCGACCTAACTCTGTAGTAGAAACCAGCTCTGAATTTGTCCAGCTTCAGCTTCCAGCCATTGGCTCTTGTTATACCTTTGTCTGCTAAATTGAAAGGCCTCTATATTACCAATTTTCTGTTCCCCATATTGGTAATTATAGACTATAATCCAGTCACCCTTAAGCTTCTCTTTGATAAACTAAATAGACAGCTCAAACACTTAAAGGCCTGTTTTCCAATTTTTAATCATTCATAGATTCCAAGACCAGAAGGGATTATTGTGATCATTTAGGCTCACCTCCTGTATAGCTTAGGCCACAGAACTTTCTCAAAATAATTCCTACAGCAGATGTTTTTAAAAAACAACCAATCTTGATTTTAAAATTGTTAGCGATAGAAAATCCACCATGTCCTGTGGTAAATTGTTCCAGTGGTTAATAACCCTCAGTGTCAAAAATTTACATATTATCTCGATTTGTCTAGCTTCAACTTCCAGCTATTGGACTGTGTTATACCTTTCTCTGATAGACTGAAGAACCCCGTATTACGTATTTGTTACCCACATAGATATTTATAGACTGCAGTCAAGTCACTCCTTAACCTTCTCTTAACATAAGAACATAAGAAAATAAGAATGGCCAGACTGGGTCAGACCAAAGGTCCATCTAGCCCAGTATCCTATATTCCGACAGGGGCCAATGCCAGGTGCCCCAGAGGGACTGAACAGAACAGGTAATTATCAAGTGATCCATCCCCTGTCGCCCATTCCCAGCCTCTGGCAAACAGAGGCTAGGGACACCATCCCTGCCCATCCTGGCTAATAGCCATAATGGACCTATCCTCCATGAACCTATCTAGTTCTTTTTTGAACCCAGTTATGATCTTGGCCTTCACAACATCCTCTGAAAAGAGGTTCCACAGGTTGACTGTGCATTGTGTGAAGAAATACTTCCTTTTGTTTGTTTTAAACCTGCTGCCTATTAATTTAATTTGGTGACCCACTAGTTCTTGTTTTATGAGAAAGGGTAAATAACGCTTCCTTATTTACTTTTGCCACACCAAGCATGATTTTATAGACCTCTATCATATCCCCCTCTTAGTCATCTCTTTTCCAAGATGAAGAGTCCCAATCTTATTAATCTCTCCTTATATGGAAGCTGGTCCATGCCCCTAATCATTTTTGTTGCCCTTTTCTGAACCTTTTCCAAGTTCAGTGTATCTTTTTGAGAAGGGGTAAACACATCTGCATGCAGTATTCAAGATGTGGGCGTACCATGGATTTATATAGTGGCAATATGATATTTTCTGTCTTATTATCTATCCCTTTCTTAATGATTCCCAGCATTCTGTTTGCTTTTTTGACTGCCGCTGCACATTGAGTGGATGTTTTCATAGAACTATCCACAATGACTCCAAGATCTCTTTCTTGAGTGGTAACAGCTAATTTAGACCCTATTATTTTATATGTATAGTTGGCATTATGTTTTCCAATGTGCATTACTTTGCATTTATCAACACTGAATTTCATCTGACATTTTGTTACCCAGTCACCCAGTTTTATGAGATCCTTTGTAACTCTTCACAGTCTGTTTTGGACTTAACTATCTTGAGTAGTTTTGTATCATCTGCAAATTTTGCCACCTCACAGTTTACCCCTTTTTCCATATCATTTATGAACATGTTGAATAGGACTGGTCCCAGTACAGACCCCTGGGGGACACCACTATTCACCTCTCTCCATTCTGAAAACTGACCATTTATTCCTACCCTTTGTTTCCTATCTTTTAGCCAGTTATCAATCCATAAGAGCACCTGCCCTCTTATCCCATGACTGCTTACTTTGCTTAAGAGCCTTTGGTGAGGGAACTTGTCGAAGGCTTTCTGAACATCTAAGTACACTATATCTACTGGATCCCCCTTGTCCACATGCTTGTTGACCCCCTCAAAGAATTCTAGTAGTTTTTCCCCCTAGCTCCCAGCACTTGCGCCACAAAACAGGTGTTTTGCCCGGCTGGGAGGCGGGGGAACGTGGCATGCTCAGGGAAGAGTTGGGGCCAGGACGGGGATTTGGGAAAGGGGTCCAATAGGGGCAGGCAGCGGGTGGACTTGGGGTGGGGACTTTGGGGAAGGGGTTGGAATGGGGGCAGGGCAGGGGAAAGGGTGGAGTCAGGGCAGGGGGGGCGCGATCACCCACTGGCGCCGGGGAAAGTTGGTGCCTATGGGTTTGGGACTCTCCCTCACATTCTCAGGCGTGAAAAGCAATGCAAAGAATCCATTTAGTTTCTCCGCACTGTCCTTATCATCCTTGAGTGCTCCTTTAGCATCTCTATCATACAGTGGCTCTACTGGTTGTTTAGCCGGCTTCCTGTGGCTGATGTACTTTAAAAAACTGATTTTGTTAAGCTAAATAGCTTTTTAAGCTAAATAGATTGAGGTCTTTGAGTCTATCATTATAAGGTATGTTTTCTAATACTTTAATCATTCTTGTCACTCTTCTCTGAACCATCTCCAACTTATCAACATCCTTCTTGAATTGTGGGCACCAGAACTGGATACAGTACTCCAGCAGCTTTTGCACCAGTGCCAAATATAGAGGGAAAATAGCCTGTCTACTCCTACTCAAGATTCCCCTGTTTATACATCCCAAGATCACATTAGCTCTTTTGGCCACAGTATCACATTGGGAACTCATGTTCAGCTGTTTATCCATCATGACCCCCAAAGCTTTTTCAGAGTCACTGCTTCCCAGGATAGAGTACACCCTCCTATAAGTATGGGCTACATTCTTTGTTCCTAGATGTATACATTTACCTTTAGCCATATTGAAACGCAGTGTTTGCTTGCACTCAGTTTATCAAGCAATCTAGATCGCTCTGAATCATGACCTGTCCTCTTCATTATTTACCACTCCCCCAATTTTTCTGTCATCTGGCAACTTTATCAGTGATGATTTTATGTTTGCTTCCAGGTCATTGATAAAAATGTTAAATAGTGTAGGGCTAAGAACTGATTCCTGCAGGACTCCACTGAAAACAGACCCAGTAAATAATGATTCTCCATTTAAAGTCACATTTTGAGACCTATCAGCTGACCAGTTTTTAATCCATTGAATGTGTGCTAAATTAATTTTATATTTTTCCAGATTTTTAATCAAGATGTTGTGCAGTACCAAGTCAAACACCTTACAGAAGTCAAAATACATTACATCAACACTATTATCTTTAGCAAGCAAACATGTAATCTCATTAAAAAAAAACACATTGGTTTGATAGGATCTATATTCCATAAACCCATGTTAATTGTCATTAATTGTACTGCCATATTTTAATTCTTTATTAATCGAATCCCCTATAAGCCACTCCATTATTTTGCCAGGGCTCAATGTCAGGCTGACAGGCCTATAAATATTCACATCATGTCACTTACCATTTTTTAAAATTGACACAACACCAACTTTCTTCCAGTCTTCTGGAACTTCCCCAGTGCCCCAAGACTTACTGAAAATCAGTGTTAATGGTCCAACACACACCTCAGCCAGCTATTTTACAAATTTTGGATGCAAGTTATCTAGACCTACTGATTTTAAAATGTCTAACTTTAGTAGCTTCTGTTTAACATCACTACAGATGCTAATAGAATGGAAAGAGTCTTATCATCATCATATGATGAGACTATATAATCTGTTTTTCCCCAAATACAGAACAGAAAGATGTACTGAACAGCCTTTTCTGCTTTACTATTGATAATTATACCATTTCCATCTAGTAATGGACCAGTACTATTGTCAGGATTCTTTTTGTTCCTAATATATTTAACAAAACTCCTTATTGTCCTTAAGTCAGCTGGCCATAGATTTCTCCATGTGTCATTTTGCTTCCCTTATCAACTTTCTACCATTCCTAACTTCTGATTTATATTTATTACTATCAACTTCCCCTTTCTTCCATTTGTTATATATTATTTTTCTATTTTTATAACTCCCTTCCCCTCTAAACCAGTCAGTTTTTTAACCAGCATGGCCTTCTTCCTCAGTTATGGGATTGTGGCTTTTGGGGCATCTAGTAAGGTGTTCTTATATGGTTCCCAAATATAATTCACATTTTTCTAATTAAATTTTCATGACTGTTCACTGAACTTTTTCCAGTTTTTCAAAATTCTTCCTGAAGTGTGGATACCAGAACCAGGCACCGTATTCCAGGAGCAGTTGCACCAGTGCCAAATACAGAAGTAATATAACCTTTCTACTCCTAGTCAATATTCCCCTTTTTATACATCCAAGGATCACATTAGCTGTTTTGGCCACAGCATCATTCTGGGTGCCCAAGTTCAATATGGGCAAACAGAGAACAGTTTCAACCAGTAATATATATACTTGGTGCTTCAAAAGGACTAATTTCCCAAAGCTGAGGAAAGTTATAAAATTGACATGGAGGAAAAATTTATACAGAAAAGTCTGAATGAAAATTGGGAGTTCTATAAGAAGAGTTTAATAGGTAGTCAAAAGCTATACCACTGTCAAGAAAGAAAACAACTTGACCTAAAACCACATCCTGGTTCAGTGGCAAAATTAAGGCAGAAATTAGAAATAAAAAAATAACATAAAAATGGAAAAAGGGGAAATAGATAGCAACAAATATAAATTAAATGTTATGAAGTATAGAACATTGATATGGGAATCTAAACATATCATGGAAAAAATCTGTGGCTAGCAGCGCTATAGGCCCATTACTAGATGAAGATGGTAAAACTGTTAATAATGATGCAGAAAAGTCAGACATGTTAATTAAATATTTCTGTTCCATATATTGAAAGAAGCAGGATGATGTACTTGTATCACATAAGGATGATAAAATATTTTCCAGTCTATTAATAACCCAGGAAGATGTTAAATGGCATCTACAAGGAATAAACATTTTTAAATCACCAGGCCCAGATAACTTGCACCCAAGAGTTCTAAAAGACCTGGCTGAGGAGATCTCTGGCCCACCTGAAGTTCATTTTTAATACATCGTAGACTACTGGGAAAATTCCAGAAGCCTGGAAGAGGACTAAAGTGCCAAAATTTAAAAAGGGCAAGTGGGATGACCCAGGTAACAATAAGCTGGTTAGCCTGACATCAATTCCAGGAAAAATGGAAAAACTGATACCAGATTCAATTAATAGAGAATTAAAGGACAGGTATAGAATTAGTGCCAGTCAACATGAAAAATGGATTTTAGCAAACTAGATTTAATTCTTTGAAGAGATTACAAATTTGGTTGATAAGGTAATTGCGTAAGTATAATATACGTAGACTGTAGTAAGGCATTTGACTCTGTACCACCTGACATTCTGATTAAAACATTAGCACTGTACAACAGCAACAAATCAAGTTAAATGGATTAAGAATTGGCCAACTGACACATCTCGAAAAGTAATCATCTATGGGGAACACTGAATGGGAGATTTCTAGTGGGGTTCTTCAAGGATTGGTACAAAGCGCAAAATGATTCAAACTTTCATCAGTGATCTGGAAGTAAATATTAAAACTGCTATTTAAATTTGCAGATTTTATGTATTCTCTCAGGTCAATGGTTAAGACTTTAAATAGTGTAGGGCCAAAAACTGACCCTTGTGGGACCCCATTAGAAATGCAAACCTCCTCAATGAGGATTCCCATTTTCCATTACATTGTCAGTTAGCCAGTTTTTAATCAATATGTGTGCCATGCTGATTTCATATCATTCTAGTTCTTCTTCAAGTGCTTGCTCATATCAATACCAATTAGGTGTGCGTGTGCCGTGTGCACGTTCGTCGGAAGATTTTTACCCTAGCAACACTCGGTGGGTCGGCTGGGTCGCCCCCTGGAGTGGCGCCGCTAGAGTGCCGAATATATACCCCTGCCGACCCAATGGCCCTTCAGTTCCTTCTTACCGCCCGTGTCAGTCGTTGGAACAGTAGAGTGCGGCTTAGCTGACCTCCACTTCCCTAGCTACTCGTAGTTCTCTCATTAATTCTTGTGTATATAGTTCAAATTTATATAGTTGTAGTTAACTTTATTCGTTTATAGTATAGTTAGTGTATATACTTCAGAGGGGTTCGGGGATTATCCCCTTCCCCGCACCCGGTGCAGGGGCCTATGCCCGGTTCACTAGGTTTCAAACCATGCTCGGCCTGCCACAAGCCAATGCCAACAGGAGATCCCCACGACTCCTGTCTTAAGTGCCTTGGGGAATCTCACCTAACAGATAAGTGCCGCACTTGTAAGGCCTTTAAGCCGAGAACAAAAAAGGAGCGGGACTTTCGTCTCAAGCAGCTCCTGATGGAGGCAGCTCTTACTCCTCCACCTTCGGCACCGAGCGCTGGACAGTCTTCAACTAGAAGCGCTCCCTCGGCACCGGATTGCGCCGGTACCACCAAGGCCTCTCGGCACCGGCTGTCGCCAGCACCGAGGTCCGCTCAGCACCGATCCCTCTCCCCGAGGGCAAAGAGGCACAAGACTCCTGCTGCGTCCGCGCCGCCTGCTCCGCAGCCCGAGCGCTCTACTAAGTCGGACCGCCCGGCACCGATACCTGCCGTGGCACTGACAACATCGGCACCATCGATTCCGGCCACGCAAGAGCCGTCGAGTCCGGTGCCTGAAAGCTCCCCGGTGCGAGCCGTGGTTGAGCTCACTATTCCCTCCATGCCGGAGACATTTTCCACGGCGAGGGAGTTGATTGCAATGACGGAGTCTGCGCTGCCTCAACCCCCAACACCGCCGGTGCGGGTTATACAGTCGATCGGCAAGCCTGCCTTGATCAGACCACCCTCCGTCAGCACCGCAGAGCGGCACCGTTCACGATCGCAGTCCCGCAGACGTTCTAGGTCCCGTCGCCGATCCAGGTCCCGACGCCACTCGCAGTCCCGGCACCGTTCTCCATCTCGGTACCAGTCGCATTCGCGGCACCGGTCAGCGTCCCGTTCGCCGGCCCGGTACACTCAGCACCAATCCAGCTCCCAGCACCGCTCCAGGCACCGTGACTCTTGTAGCCACTCCCGACGTCGAGCCTTGAGATCTCGGTCGACATCCCGGCACCCTTCCGGTCGCAGGTCCCAATCTCGCTCCCGGTATGCCTCCCGGTACCGATCCCCGGTGCTGCGTCGAGCGACGTCAGTTAGAGAGGGAGACTCTGCCCAGGGCTTTTCAGCTCCTCCATGGCCATCCAGACATGCATCAGTGTTGTCCCACGCGGGCAGTTCATACGCACAGGACCGTGATTCTGATGTACCCACCAGAGTCTTCCAGGAGCCCCAGGCCCAGGACCCTGGCCCCCATCAGTGGTCATTCTGGACACCTTGGGCGTACCACCACTGACCGGTACAGAGGAAGCCCCGGTTCAGCCACCGGACTCCCAGATCCCACTGGAACAGGAGGTCGTCCAGGAGCACGAGCCCACACAAGACCCACTTGTCCCCGGCCTTTCTTCTTCCTCCTCCCCAGATGAGGCGGTGGCAGAAACATCCGCCTCGGGCCCTCCTCCAATTGACTTGAAAGCCCATCAGGACCTCCTGAGACGGGTGGCACTCAATATGAACCTCCAAGTGGGGGAAGTCTCGGAGATAGAGGATCCGGTCATAGACATTCTGTCGGCTGACACCCCCACTAGAGTGGCCCTTCCATTCATTCGGACGATCCAGGCCAATGCTGATACCATCTGGCAGCCTCCAGCCTCTATCCCGCCCACGGCCAGGGGAGTCGAACGCAAGTACATGGTGCCCTCTAAGGGGTACGAGTACCTATATGTATATCCTCCCCCTTGCTCCCTTGTCATCCAGTCCGTCAATGAGAGAGAACGCCATGGCCAGCAGGCACCAGCCCCTAAATCGAAGGAGGCTAGGCGAATGGACTTACTGGGCCATAAGGTGTACTCGGCAGGGGCCCTGCAACTCCGCGTAGCAAATCAGCAAGTCTTGCTTAGCCGCTACAATTACAACACTTGGGCGGCGGTGGGCAAATTTACGGAGTTGGTCCCTCAGGACTCCTGTCAAGAGTTTGCTGCCCTCCTGGAAGAAGGGAAGAAAGTGGCGAGAACTTCCCTCCAGGCCTCATTGGATGCAGCTGACTCCGCTGCCAGGACTCTGGCCTCGGGTGTTGCCATGAGGCGTATTTCATGGCTCCAGGTGTCGGGCCTTCTCCCGGAGCTGCAGCATACTATACAGGACTTGCCCTTCGATGGCAAAGGCCTGTTCTCTGAAAAAACTGACCCTAGGCTGCAAAGCCTAAAGGACAGCAGGGTCACTATGCGCTCTCTCGGCATGCACACGCCGGTGACTCAGCGCCGGCCTTTCCGTCCCCAGCCTCACCGCCCTTACCCTGCGCCTAGACAAAGACAGGACTTTGGCAGAAGGCGTAGCCGAGGCGGTCATAGGCATCAGTCAGGGCCCCAAGGGGGCCAAAATCAGGGTCCCTCTAAACCACCAGAGGGGCCAAAGCCAAAATTTTGAAGGCACGCCCGAGGACGGCGTACCAGTTATTACCCAGGATCCGTTCCCTCCCTTTTACAACCGCCTCTCCTTTTTCCTCCCTGCGTGGTCCCATCTAACCTCAGATCGTTGGGTCCTACGCACGATGGAACTTGGGTACCGCCTCCAGTTTATTTCACCCCCCACCTCCCACCCTCCATCCTTGTCCCTCTTCAGGGACCCCTCTCACGAGCAATTCCTCTTGCAAGAGGTGCGGATGCTCCTTGCCATCGGAGCTATAGAGGAGGTACCAAAGGACGAAAGGGGCAAGGGGTTCTACTCCCGCTATTTCTTAATCCCCAAGGAGAAGGGAGGTCTCAGACCTATCCTAGACCTGTGAGAACTCAACAAGTTCATGACAAAGCTGAAGTTCCGCATGGTATCCATGGGGACCATCATCCCATCCTTGGATCCCGGAGACTGGTACGCCGCCCTCAATATGAAGGACGCGTATTTTCACGTCGCCATTTATCCTCCACACAGAAGGTACCTCCGGTTTGTGGCCAACCGTCAACATTTCCAGTTTACAGTCCTTCCGTTTGGCCTCTCTACAGCCCCAAGAGTATTCAAAGTGCATGGCTGTAGTCGCCGCCTCCCTTCGCCACCGTCGGATACACGTTTTTCCGTATCTAGACGATTGGCTCATTCGAGGGACCTCCGAGGCCCAAGTTACCCGTCTTGTGGGCATCGTCAAGGACCTATTCCTGCGTCTAGGCCTGATGATCAATATAGAGAAATCCACTCTGATTCCCACACAGAGAATAGAATTCATTGGGACCATCCTGGACTCCAATCTCGCCAGAGCCTGCTTACCTCAGCCTCGGTTTCAGGCAATGGTAACAATTATACAAGGTCTACGGAACTTCCCGACAACTTCGGCTCACACTTGCCTAGGTCTCCTGGGTCACATGGCTGCCTCCACGTTCGTAACCAAACATGCCAGGCTTCGCCTCCGTCCACTCCAATCATGGCTCACCTCGGTGTACCACCCGAGCAGAGACAGCACAGACATAATCGTCATGATCCCCCTGAGCATCCTAGGCTCCCTCGACTGGTGGTAGACGCCCTCCCTGGTGTGTGCAGGGATGCCGTTTCATCCGCCTCACCCCTCGGTGTCCCTGACGACGGACGCCTCATCTCTCGGCTGGGGTGCTCACCTTGGTCAGTTTCGCACCCAAGGCCTTTGGTCAGCTCAAGAGCTGGCCTGGCACATCAATGTCTGAGAGCTGAGAGCAGTCCGCCTTGCGTGCCAGGTGTTTCAGCAGCACCTACAAGGCCGTTGTGTCTCAGTGTTCACAGACAACACAACAGCCATGTATTACATAAACAAGCAGGGAGGAGCATGGTCCTCCCCTCTTTGCCAGGAAGCCATCCAGCTCTGGGACTTCTGCATAGCCCAATCGATAGACCTGATAACGTCCTTTCTCCCAGGGGTCTGGAACACTCTGGCGGATCGCCTCAGCAGATCCTTTCTGTCTCACGAGTGGTCGATTCATCCGGACGTTATCCATTCCATTTTCCGGAAATGGGGCTTTCCCCGCATAGACCTCTTAGCTTCTCGCGAGAACAGGAAGTGCCAGACATTCTGCTCCTTCCAAGGCCTCTCCCGGGGCTCGATCTCGGACGCTTTTCTGATGCCGCTTTTCTGATCTCGGATGCTTTTCTGAGCCATCTGCTGTACGCTTTTCCACCGTTCCCGCTGGTTCACAGGGTCCTGCTAAAACTCCGCAGGGACAGAGCGCACCTGATCATGATCGCTCCAGCGTGGCCCAGACAGCACTGGTACACCTTGTTGCTAGACCTGTCAATAGCCAACCCGATTCCCCTGCCTCTTTGCCCAGACCTCATAACGCAGAATCACGGCAGACTTCAGCACCCAGACCTGCATTCCCTGCACCTCACAGCATGGCTGCTGCGTGGTTAAACCGATCCGAGTTACGTTGCTCTGCCTCGGTACAACAGGTACTCCTGGGTAGTAGGAAACCTTCCACTCGGTTAACATATCTGGCCAAGTGGAAGCGTTTCTCCTGCTGGTGCGAAACGCACAATGTTACTCCCTCCGAGGTCCCGATCCATTCCATCTTGGACTACCTCTGGTCTCTCAAACAGCAGGGCCTGGCGGTGTCATCATTGAGGGTACACTTGGCAGCCATCTCTACCTTCCACCCAGGGGAGAGTGGCCGCTCCGTATTCTCGCACCCTATGATTTCTAGGTTCCTCAAGGGCTTGGAGCGCTTATACCCCCAAGTTCACCGCCCCGCACCAACCTGGGACCTCAACCTGGTTCTAAACAGACTTATGACTGCCCCATTCGAGCCGCTGGCAACCTGTTTGCTGCTATACCTGTCCTGGAAGACAGTTATCCTCGTAGCCATTACATCGGCCAGACGAGTCTCCAAGCTTCGGGCTCTCACGGTGGACCCACCGTATACTGTGTTTCACAAGGACAAGGTGCAGTTGCGACCACATCCAGCCTTCCTCCCTAAGGTGGTGTCGGCCTTTCATATCAACCAGGATATCTTCCTTCCGGTCTTTCCGAAGCCACCTTCATCACGCCGGGAGCAGCAACTGCACTCCCTAGACGTCCGTAGGGCGCTCGCATTTTATATCGAGCGGACAAAGCCCTTTCGTAAAACGCCCCAACTCTTTGTCACAGTGGCAGACTGAATCAAGGGCCTACCTGTCTCCTCCCAGAGGATTTCATCTTGGGTGACGTCGTGCATCCGCACCTGCTATGACTTGGCCCATGTTCCATCGAGCCACCTCACTCCACATTCGACCAGGGCTCAGGCTTCTTCTGCTGCCTTCCTGGCCCACGTACCCATCCAGGAGATATGTCATGCAGCTACCTGGTCCTCGGTCCACACCTTTGCCTCCCATTATGCACTGGTCCAACAGTCCAGAGATGACGCGGCATTTGGCTCAGCAGTTTTGCACTCTGCAACATCTCACTCCGACCCCACCGCCTAGGTAAGGCTTGGGAATCACCTAATTGGAATCGATATGAGCAAGCACTCGAAGAAGAAAAGACGGTTACTCACCTTTGTAACTGTTGTTCTTCGAGATGTGTTGCTCTTATCCATTCCAAACCCGCCCTCCTTCCCCTCTGTCAGAGTAGCCGGCAAGAAGGAACTGAAGGGCCGTTGGGTCGGCAGGGGTATATATTCGGCGCTCTAGCAGCACCACTCCGGGGGGCGACCCAGCCAACCCACCGAGTGTTGCTAGGGTAAAAATCTTCCGACGAGCGTGCACGCGGCGCGCACACACCTAATTGGAATGGATATGAGCAACACATCTCGAAGAACAACAGTTACAAAGGTGAGTAACCGTCTTTTTCTTAATCTAAATGTCATGAAATATTAAGTCAAATGCCTTACAGAAGTCTAAGAATATTACATCAACACTATTACCTTTATCAATCAAATTTGTAATCTCACCAAAAAAGATACCAAGTTAGTTTGATAGGATCTATTTCCTATATGCCCACATTGATTGGCATTAATTATACCACCCTCCTTTAATTCTTTATGAATAGAGTCCTGTATCTGTCATTCCATTATTTTGCTCAGGATTGATGTTAGGATGACTGGACTACAGTTTCCCAGTCACCACACATGCCCTTTTGAAATATTGGCACATTAGCTTTCTTCCAGTCCCCTGGAATGTCCTCAGTGATCCAAGAGTTACTGACAATGAATATTAATGGTCCAGAGAGTTCCTCAGCCTGCTCTTTTGAAACTCTTGAATGCAAATTATCTAGATCTGCTGATTTTAAAATGTCTGACTTTAGTAGCTGCTGTTTCATATTATCCTCAGTTACTGTTGGAATGGAAAGTATTTTATTATCATTACATTATATGACTATATAGAATCATAGAACTAGAGGGACCTCGAGAGGTCATCTAGTCCAGTCCCCTGCACTCGTGGCAGGATTAAGTATATTGTCTGGCTTTTTCCCAAATATGGAACAGAAATATTTATTGAACAGTTCTGCATTTTCTGCATTATTATTCAGAATTTTTTCCATTTCCATGTAGCAATGGACCAATAACATTGTTAGGATCCCTTTCAGTGCAAATATACTTTAAAAACTCCTGATTGTCCTTAATTCTGCCGTCCACAGATTTCTCCTTGTGCCTTTTCCTTTCCTTATCAATTTTCTACAGTTTGTAACTTCCATATATTATATATTAATTATATTATATTCATTATATTGCTATCAACTACACTTTTTTCCCACTTGTTATACATTGTTTCTTCATAGTTACTCTTACTTCTCTCTTAAACCAGGCTGCAGCTCCACTGTCATGGCCCCCTTCCCTCACTCACTAGCCAGGACTGTGGGAGCTGTCCCCAGCCAGGAACTGTTCAGCACACCCCATAGCAGGGGGCTCATCTTCCTTCTTGCAGTTGCTGGGCCAGGACTGCAGCTTCCCCTGCACCTTGCACCCCAGTATTTTGGGCCTCTTGGCTGTGTAGGGAGCCCCCTGCAGCCCCTGCTGTCAGCGCTGCCCTATCCCAAACCCCGCCCTAACTCCCTCCATTAGTTTCCAGCAACTGTAAAAATAAAAACAGATAAAAATAAAAAAATTAAAAAATAAAAATTGATGATAGAAAAATAATCTTAAAAGTAAAAATCAATATTAATCATCAAAATTAGAAAAAAGTAAAAACCAAATTCTGCCAACCCTACTTATCCTGCTGACCAATGTTGTTTCGTTGTTTCCTCACTAGCAATTCATTGCTGTCTCCAACAATGCCTCTTTCAATTCCCTTATTAATCCTTTGTCCTTCAGGCATCTGAAGATGAGAAAAAAGTCCAGATTAGTTTATGTTTGGTTATACATGTTATATAAAGGAATTCAGATGATTTGTATTTCCTGGTTCCTTTCTAGAATTCCAGAATGGAGAAATATATTAATGCTATTCTGCCTCTTCTCTTATCTAGTCAAGACTTCCTGTGTTCTAAATATCCTAAGGAAGCAAGGTGAGTCTTCTCAGGCCTATTGATGTAGTCTACCTACCAGACTGAAGCCTGTATAAATAAGTGCTAGGCAATGAAACTCATGTTTGCAAGAGAAAAGGACCCTTTGTTTCAGGAGGTGATATAGCAGAGGTATTAACCTTGCATTTAGCTATATTAAAATGCATGTTGTTCAAGTGAGACTATTTTACTATGTAATCCAGATCACTCTGTAGAAAACAGGGGCGGCTCCAGGCCCCAGCACGCCAAGCGTGTGCTTGGGGCGGCATGCCACGGGGAGGCGCTCTGCCGGTCGCCGGGAGGGCGGCAGGCGGCTCCGGTGGACCTCCCGCAGGCGTGCCTGCGGCGGGTCCGCTGGTCCCATGGCTCTGGTGGACCTCCCACATTTGGCTCTGGTGGAGGTCCACCAAAGCCGCGGGACCAGCGGACCCTCCGCAGGCATGCCTGTGGGAGGTCCACCAGAGCCACCTGCCGCCCTCCCAGCAACCGGCAGAGCGCCCCCCACGGCATGCCACCCTGCTTGGGACGGCGAAATGTCTAGAGCCGTCCCTGGTAGAAATGACTGGTCCTTATCATTTACCACTCCACCAATTTTTGTTATCTTCTACAAATTTTACCAGCTTCCAGATCACTGAAAAAGAAATTAAATAGGATTGGGCCAAGACCTCACTAGAAATTCCCCCATTGCACAGTGGTTCCATAACTACTGTTACTTTCTGAGGTCTACCAGTTATCCAGTTTTTAATCTAATATGTGCTGCATTGATTTTGTATAGTGCTAATATTTTAATCAGAAGATTATGGCCATCAAATACTTTTCATTCCCTCCCCACACTAGAATGGAGTACAGTTGAAAATGCTGATCAACATAAAATTAGTCAATGCTTTCCATAAAGATTATTTTTGAGAGTTTGGGGTTTTTTAGCTATATTCTTCAAGTGGCCTGTCTCCATTGTTGCAATGTTTTCTAGGTGGCTCAACTCAGAATCTCCTTCCCTCAGCCGTACCAAGGAAGGAGGGATCTTGTAGCCATCTTGTGGCTTTCTCCCCAGGCCTTGGCTGCTGTGTTGTTCTCCACACAGCCCAGCTGCCCAGCCTACAATTCTGCTGCTCCCACTCCCTGGCTGCAAGCTGAACTCCAGCTCTGATTCCCTGTCACCCAGGGCCGGCTCTAGGTTTTTTGCCGCCCCAAGCAAAAAAAAATTGTGGCTGCCCCCGTCCCAGCCCGGGGCTCCCCCCCGCCCCCCCCCCCGCACCCTCCTGCTGCCCCAGCTCTGGGCTTCCCCTTTCCCCCAACAGTGCCCTCCCCCCACCCCGCTGCCGCCCCAGCCCTGGGCTCCCTCCTTCCCTCCCACCAGTGCCCCCGCACACACACCTCCTGCCACCCCAGCCCTGGGCTCCCCCACCACCTGCACCCTCCTTCCGCCGCAGCCCTGGGTCACTGGTAACTCGCTCCCAGGGCGGATCATTCAGCAGGAATTTTGGATGTGCACAGAACACAGACAGGATTGGTTCCCATGTGGTTACAGAGCTGCAGTAAAGTGGAACAATTTTCAGCTTGTGTGATTGAAGGATATCTGGATGCATATTATAAGACTGTCCTCCATAAATGAGGAAAAGTTGAGGTGCCTTTATTATTCTTTTGTTCCACTCTTTCTTTCTCTGGGGAATTTGCCAATGCAATATCACTGTCTTCCTTTTAAACAAACAAACAAACAAACAAACAAACAAACAAACAAAAGGCAATGGCTGTTGCAAATAGCAATTCCAGTCCTAATAACCACTGGGAAGCATTTCTTGCTCAATTTTATCCTACTTTTTCTACAGCAAGTTACAGTGGATCAGTATATGTGATTTGGGAGAAATGAAGTAACAGCTGCCCAAACTGAGCTTGAGCACTCCTGAATTTTGAGGTGTTCAAATCTGGAAGGCAGGCGCTGGGTGTGTGTGTTGGGGGGCTGTGGGCTCCGTGGGGGAGCATGGCAGCATGTATGCAGCAGCGTGTCTGGATCTGCGCGGAGACAGACACGCTGGTCTGAGTGGCACGGTAAGGGGGCTGGAGGGTTGGAGAAGGGGTAGGGGGCTCCGGGGGCAGTCAAGGGACAGGGAGCAGGGGGTTGGATGAGGCAGAGGTTCGGGAGGCAGTCAAGGGACAGGGAGCAGGGGGGGTTAGCTGGGTCAGAGGTTTGGGGGCAGTCAGGGGACAGGCAGCTATTGGATAGGCATGGGAGTCCCAGGGGTTTGTCAGGGGACAGGTAGGGGTGGGGTCCTGGGGGAAGTTGGGGGTCTCAGGAGGGGGCAGTTGGGGACAAGGAAAAGGGAGGCTTAGATAGGGGCTGGGATCCTGGGGGGCAGTTAGGGGCAGGGGTCCCGGGAGGGGGCAGTCAGGGGACAAAGAGCAGTGGCGCTTAGATAGGGGGTGGGGTCCTGGGGGGCAGTTAGGGGCAGGGATCCCGGGAGGGGGCAGGCAGGGGACAAGGAGCAGCGATGCTTAGATAGGGGCTGGGACCTATCTAAGGTGGAATAGAACAGCACCAGACATGGACTGTAATCCAATTATCTCTGCAGGACGAACTGGAGAGCAAGAGGCACTGCAGACAGGTCCAGGAAACAAAATGCTGAGTGCCTGGCTGCAGCAAAAATCCTGAATTCTGTAGCATCTTGTAAATATACTAGATTCTGCAGCCACCTAAGAGTTCTTGAGGCCCTGAGTAAAAGGGGCAGCTGACATATCTTAGAGTTACTGTTTCAGCACCTCAACAGATTCAGGTAGACATCACTACATCAGTTAACACTCTATTCATGTTATCGCATTTATGTCTGTAACCATAAGGGCTAAAAAGGTATTTTTAAAAAAATGTAAGATGAAATCTGGAGCAAGAGGCAAATTTCATGGCTGCAAAATCACAAAATACATGAGGCCCTCCTTACTGATCAGCCCTTTTAGCTCTAGTGGTAAATTCCTTTGGATTTTAAGCAGAAAAAGCAGGGTAGTGCCCCAGGTAAGCATGTGATCTAGTTATTATCTGCTAGCTGCACTACATAGATTAAGGTATGGTCTATCTAGAGTGGATGGACTTCACAGAGCAAACTGCCTTTCTCTGATTCAAAGTGAATCTTTTAACAAGAGTTGGGAGACAATTACAGTTAAATGTGGGATGTATCAAAACTTTGGTTAAAAAAGATACAAAGTACTGTAATCCATTTGTAAAACTCTAAATGCACACACTGCTCTCTCCCTGCTGCTGTGGAAAATTAGCAGTGGAACTGGGAAATGTGTAAAGACCCTAGCATACCAAGCATTCTTTCTCCTTATTGTGGTTGACTTGCTGCTAATGAAAGTGAGGGACTAGCAGTACTGCCTAAACCAGGTCTAGTGGGGAGAAAGCTTCAGGCGCCCAGCTTGGCCATTGCACTTGCAGCCCAACCTGCTATTCTTGTCTTGTGCTCCCACCCTCCAGCTCCACTAATGCACTTCAGTCCTGGCTATTACTGCCCTGTGCTTTAATAATTTTTTTTAATAATTGGAGATATACCAATCTCCTAGAACTGGAAGGGACCTCAAAAGGTCATTGAGTCCAGTCCCCTGCCTTCACTAGCAGAACCAATTTTTGCCCCAGATCCCTAAGTGGCCTCCTCAAGGATTGAACTCATAACCCTGGGTTTAGCAGGCCAATGCTCAAACCACTGAGCTATCCCTCCTTTCTTTTTCACCTCAACCAATGCCTCAGAACCTCCCCAGTATTCCCACACTGGGCCTCTCCTAAACAGAGGTGCTTAGATAGCAAGGTGATAAGCACCTTATGAAAATCTGAGAGAGAGAGAAAGAGATTCACTACTGATTGTGCAAAATTCTATAGTTCTGTGATGTGCATAAATACATTAGGTCTGCTTGAGAGCACCATATTCATCTCACATGTGACCTCAGTCAAATATGAATCCAGATCTGACTCCAGGACTCCTAAGGCTGAAGCATTAGGACTGCTGCACCCTCTGTTGCCCCTCAGATAGAATACATTCCATTTAAAACGACATTGTGAGCTCCTCCAACAAGTCCAGGAGATGCTTCTCTTTTCAAATATTGCTACTTTTCAGATATTGCAGCTGTTGAGGCCATTCCTGACAATTAATACTAAGATACAGTGACAGATTATATTTGGAAGCTGATAATCAAGGACCCAATTCCTTCATAAAATCTCTACTCTAGTTTATTCACTTATTTCTCTATGTGAGGCTCAGAAATTGCAAAGAAAAGAGATTCTCTATTAGACAGAGATTTGGAAAAATCCAACAGAAAAGCAAGTGTCAGCTGACATGCAATGCTTGATGCATCAGTCAGCATCTGGAACAGATGTGAGGCATCACTGCAATGATCAGCCTCTGGCAGCTTCCATCAAAAGCACCATCAAAACTGGGACCCCAACACAGTTGTGACATCATCAAGACGTGTATTTCAGCTCCCAAATCCCACCCCACCACCCCACAGTAGAGCTCTGTGATGAAGTGTTTTGTAAAAATTTCATTGCATTGTTACATTGATATGATTAATATGGCACAAACTAGTTTTTTGTTAAAAAATAGTATTAAAATGACATAACAATGAAAATTTTGTAACATTTTGAAAAACTCTTTTGACACAATGGGTCAGATGTTTCTTTTTACATGATTGTCACTGGCTAAACATTTCAAGGCATGTTTCTCAGATGGTAGGAAACTTTTTTATTTTCTTTTATATCAAATAATGAGTAAATTATATGTTATGCAGCATTGTGGTAGTGGTGTTGGTCCCAGGATATTAGAGACAAAGGGGTTAAGGTGATATATTTTTTTGGACCAACTTCTGTTGGTGAGAGAGACAAGCCTTTGAGCTTACACAGAGCTCTTGACCTGAAGAAGGGCTCTGTATAAACTCGAAAGCGTGTCTCTCTCACCAACAGAAGTTGGTCCAATAAAAGATATTACCTTACCTACCTTGTCTCTCTAGATTACAGGGGCGGCTCTAGACATTTCACCGCCCTAAGCACGGCGGCACGCCGCGGGGCGTGCTCTGCCGGTTGCCGGACCCAAGGCTCTGGTGGACCTCCCGCAGGCGTGCCTGCGGAGGGTCCGCTGGTCCCGCTGCTGCGGTGGACCTCCCGCAGGCGTGCCTGTGGAGGGTCCGCTGGTCCCGCTGCTGCGGTGGACCTCCCGCAGGCATGCCACCCCAATCACACACTTGGCGTGCTGGGACCTGGAGCCACCCCTGCTAGATTATGTCTGTCATTCACTGTCACAGGTAAGGTCCTTGTGTGGATGCTCAGAGGACTTCCATAGATGCATGTTGGAATAGATCCCCTTTGTGAGTGCTGCTGTCTCACATGTTTAGCTCCATTTCTTTATTATTATTTTAAGATTTTTTCCTAAATGAGATAAATTAGCCAGTCGCGCTGAAAAAGGCTACAGAGACTGGGAATGGTAAGAACAGCCCTTTGGAGATGGTACCTCTTGGAGGCAGATCATAGCAGTCAGGTTTGGGGCCTGATTTTCAGAAGGTCTAAGCACTCACAGCTCTAGTTAATGTCAATGGGAAGTGGAGGTGCTTAGCATCCCTGAAAATCCAGCCGTTGATGTTTTGGAGGCAGGTATTTGGTGCTGTGAGTCTGAGATTGTATTGATCTGTGTTTTCTCTGCTCACGTCTCTGCTGCTGTCACCTGTAGAGCATAAAAGGGGGGTTTCCCAAAGAGGCACAGTGGGATGGAATATTGGTGAAACCAGTTCACGCAACAAGCAGTTGTCCTCTTCTGAGCATGATCCTCCTTTTTTGTGTAATGTACATACTACTGCAATGGTTGTATTATAAAATTGATTAGAGTGGACTTGGCAGAATTCTAGTGATAATGCACCATATTTTTCCTGAATTGGACCTTAAATTTGGACATAAAATGTCACAGTAACTTAGAATTATTTTTGTTTTGCATTGTCCCATGTGTTGGAATGTGCTATGGGCTACACATAAGGAGTCTGTAACAGTGAACTCTTCTGCTTACTCACCTTATTAACAGGTATTAGAACTTGCACAATTTTATGCAGGGATTTAATAGCTGCCACAAGGGTTGGTCAACAGAAGAGCCTTAATCCTTATTATAGAGCTCTGTGATGCAGTCATCTAGTAACCAGTTAGCTCTGATTCTCTTATCTTTCCATGGTACAAGAAAAATCATGTTGGTGGTGCTTTGGAAGCAAAACATGATGCAGCGAATCACCAGAAAGTCCCAGAAGTTAGTGTAAGCGTCCCTGGGGTCTGCAATCACATTCCAATAACCAGGTGGCGGGAGCTGGGCATGTTGCTTTCCAACACATTTGGAACCATTCCAGCTTTTTTACAATCTCCCCTTTCCAGCAGTTTATGTTGTCTTTCCAAACAGAAACTTTTCAAACTTGTTTTAAAATATTCTTTTCTTTTGAACTTGAAGCACATTGTGTGTGAATCTTCAAATAAACATTTGTTCTTGTAAGTGCAAAACTTCCAGTGGCCATGCTGAAACCTGATTGTGGGCTTTATTTGAGTTTTGTGATGGTGGTAGTGGCAGAGGTGTGTAAGGGGTGTTTTCCCCTTGAAATGGGATTGTATTTGTACCTGGATTAAGCTCTCCTATATCAGTGCTGGCATTTTTAAAGATGAAAAACAGCACACCAAAGCACTGAAAAGGTAAAAGTGAGTGTGAAATGGCATTTAGCCAATGTTTATGAATCATTGACTATGATCATAAAATCATAAAAAATAATCACCAAAAGGTAAATAAATTACCTAGTTTACTACTTCTTCTCATGTACAGTTTGACACAAAAGCTGAAGCCATGAATGATTTATGCCTGTTTTAACAATAATACTCATTTTACTGAAAGATGGTCAGCACTAAGTTGTGCTCAGGGCTCAGTGCCAGTTGTCGAAAGGTTAATGTTTCAGCAGCAATACATTAAATTATGAATAATACCAGTCCCAACATGGAAGGTTATTAGTTCAGTCTGCTTAATTAGACCTGCTAGAACTTTGCCATCAACTAGCAGTACCCATCTCTACAGTGTGATAATAGGGTTAGAAAATCAGCTGCCAAAACCAGGAAGTTCATATAGCCTGACCTTTCATCATGGCATCTTCTGGGACTTTGTTCTTGTGAGACCCTGGATAACTCCAAGTGGTTAACCATACTTCCAGCACCTCTGAAGCTACAGCCCAACTAATGCCCACATTGAACAGAGTTTCCAATTTTATAGTGTTCATGGATACTAGAAGACACAAAGGAGTAATAGAATGCTAATCTTTCCCTTTTGGAGTCCTGGTAGCCAATTCTCCTGCCAAAGGATGTGAATAACTCTGATAAACTTTGAGAGCTACATGTATAATTTAATGATCCCAGGACTCCTGGATTCAAATATGGTTTCGGTCACTCACCTGTTAAATTAGTTTGTTTTCAGTCTTGTCCCAAATAGGGGATGTCTGGCTACATCCTCCAGTTTGTCATGAGAGAGAGACGGCCCAGCACATATCTGAAGCCAAGTGTATACCAGAGTAAAGGCCTCTCCACAAGACGCCCAGAACTGAAATAGCAGGGGGTCCATAAGTCGAGACTGAGGCAGAGCTGGAGTGGGGAAGTGTCCCAGGTCTGGTATAGTAGGGTAATGCAAGCCAGGACAGCAGGGGAGTTAGTGGTTGTTGGTCGATTTATTTGCATAATATTTGCCTGCCTCAAGACTGGTTCTAGCCTGCAGCATGTAGTCCTTTACTTCCACATGTACTACAATTCGCCCCCTTTTCTCACTCATATATAAAAGGAACAACATATAGTCTGTTAGTCTTTTATTATTCAGATTATACAGTGCTTTCAGAACATAAAATGCTAAGTATTACATTATTAATTATTAGGATTATTATTTATTAAATTCTTGGTTACATTATCCTAAGGCTGGAGCCAGAAGGGCACTATACAAAGGTGATGCCCTGTCTGTGAGATATGCAGCCATGGGAAGCTTCCTTAAGTTATAAGAGGCCAAACTCTGGCTTTTCTGTCTTGTCTTCTCATTCTCCTAGGATGGGACAATTTTGCCATTGAAAAGAGGAAGCTGGAGAAGTGTAAGAACTTTGAGTCTGTGCTCTTTCCATCAGCTAGACGATAACATGCAAAAGTAATTTATTCATCTCCATTCCATCACCCCTCATCAGACTTCAAAGATATTTTAAATCACAAACGAGACTGTATCAGATATTGTAATAGAAATTCACCAAAAGATCTGGTCTGCAGAAACAGGCCCATTTGATTGCAGTGGCTCTCAAGTGTCCTGCAATTCTGGGCCCATTTGACTCCACTGATGCTCATGTGCACCTTTCCAGGATTTGTATGAAAAGAAAAAGTCTGAAGAAAAAGTACAAGACATTCAAGTCAACATAAGAGACGGCAACAGGTAGGGACTAAATCCCTCTTCTTCATTTATCTTACAGTAGTTCTTCCCTCTCCCTCCTTGAGATTTCCCTAATAACCTCTCCTTCACACCAGCTGACCCTCACTTCTATTTGTGCTTTCTGAAATGGGGATGCTGTCATTAGAATGGCTTCATTGGAATTGTAGAGCAGAACCTGTATTATAGACAGAGAGAAAAGGATAGGGTGGAGGAAGACAAGAAAAATGGATGAAATGATGGGAGATGTAAGAAATAAAGACAGAGGGGATGGAGTAGAAGGCATAGAAAGACATGGAGAATAAAATATTGTCTATTTATTACAGTTAACTATTATTTATACTGTGTCCAACACATATTAGGTTCTTTATTGAACAAATAAAAATATAAGAACATAAGAACAGCCATACTGGGTCAGACCAAAGGTCCATCTAGCCCAGTATCCTGTATTCCGACAGTGGCCAATGCCAGGTGCCCCAGAGGGAATGAACAGAACAGGGAATCATCAAGTGATCCATCCCCTGTTGCTCATTCCCAGCTTCTGGCAAACAGAGGGTAGGAAAACCATCCCTGCCCATCCTGCCTAATAGCCATTGATGGACCTGTCCTCCATGAATGTATTGAATTCTATTTTGAACCCTGTTATAGTCTTGGCCTTCACAGCATCCTCTGGAAAGGAGTTCCACACATTGACTGTGTATTGTGTGAAGAAATACTTCCTTTTGTTTGTTTTAAACCTGCTACTTATTAATTTCATTTGGTGAACCCTAGTTCTTGTGTTATGAGAAGGAGTAAATAACACTTCCTTATTTACTTTCTCCATGCCAGTCATGATTTGATAGACCTCAATCATATCCCCCTTTAGTCATCTCTTTTCCAAGCTGAAAAGTCCCAGTCTTATTAATCTCTCCTCATATGGAAGACATTCCATACCCCTAATCATTTTTGTTGCCCTTTTCTGAACCTTTTCCAATTCCAATATATCTTTTTTGAGATGGGACAACCACATCTGCACACAGTATTCAAGGTTTGGGCGTACCATGAATTTATATAGCAGCAATATGATATTTTCTGTCTTATTATTGTGACAGGGTCAGGCCAGATGACTACAGGAGAGTGATAGAAGGCAGATATATTAGCCCCAGGTTAAGTAGGTCCCCTTTCCCTGGGTAAAGTAACAGGGAAGGTTCCAGAACAATCAGGAACTTTCTGGAAACAATTAAGGCAGAGAGGCTGATTAGAACACCTGCAGCCAATCAAGAAGCTGCTAGAATCAATTAAGGCAGGCTAATCAGAGCAACTGGGTTTAAAAAGGAGCTCACTTCAGTTTGTTGTGTGCGTGTGAGGAGCTGGGAGCAAGAGGCACAAGGAGCTGAGAGTGAGAGGGTGTGCCGCTGGAGGACTGAGAAGTACAAGCATTATCAGACACCAGGAGGAAGGTCCTGTGGTGAGGATAAAGAAGGTGTTTGGAGGAGGCCATGGGGAAGTAGCCCAGGGAGTTGTAGCTGTCATGCAGCTATTACAGGAGGCACTCTAGACAGGTGCAATCCCCGGGGCCCTGGGCTGGAACCCGGAGTAGAGGGTGGGCCCGGGTTCCCCCTCAAACCTCCCAACTCCTGATCAGACACAGGAGGAGTTGACCCAGATTGTGGGTTCCACCAGAGGGGAAGATCACTGAGGTGAGCAAATCTGCCAATAAGTGCAGGACCCACCAAGGTAGAAGAGGAACTTTGTCACATTATCTGTCCCTTTTTTAATGATTCCCAACATTCTGATGACCTCGGAATTCCATGTCTAGGTGTCAAAGAGCCCTGTAGTAGACTAGACAGAAGTGGAGAAGGGAGGAAGTGAAGAGGGTTTAGGTGGAAAAATAAGTTCGATTTTAGGCATGTTGACAATAAGCTATCTAAGAGGAATTGTCAGATGCAAGCTGCAGTGTGAGACTGAATAGAGGGAGACATGAGAAATAAACCTACTATGATAACCAGGTCCCCTGATTCAATTAGAACATGGTTGTTCTCTAACTCAGTTACAACAGTTCCAGTTTGTAATCGTAAGCCTTAGACATATCCACAAAAGAGGGGAGGACAATGGATATGAATTAGTGCAAACCAGGTCAACTCTGTAAATGAGCACTGTAGACCTGGGAAGCAGTAGCTAGCTGTTCATGTGTGGTCATTCTAATTTATTGTTGATCTTATTAAAGCCCGGTTCCATAATAATCTTGTGCCCAGGTAAATGCAGAAAAAAGAGCCTGATGCTCTCAAGCAACCCATAAATAGCAGGGTGAAGACAAAGTGTTTATTTCTTAGCCTCATGAAGGCCATATAAGTGATCTCTCAAGGGGTGGAGCTGTGTGTCCCGGCTGCTAATACTCCAGCTTAGCTTTATTGTTCAAAACACTATAAACATGGGAATAATTGTAATAGTTGATCTAATCTGACAGAGCTTCATTTTTTTTCTTCCAATCCTTTTCCGGTAAACAGGATCTTTGCCTTCTCTCCCCTTCTTGTCTTTCTTTCACAAGATCTCTCGCAATATCATTACCCTCAGAAAAACTTCCAGGGCCTATGTCTATATAGCACTCTGATCTGCAGGCAGCTAACCAATCCAGCTGCAGTCTTCAATTACAGCCATCATTTGGACTATGGTTGCTGCCCCTTTCAAATTATAATCAAAATTAGTTTCTTTTTTAATACATGCAGTTTTTGTAACACCCATTCATTCTCATCCACTCACACCCATATGGGCACACACTCTCCACTCTGGAAAATCAATAAGCTTTTCCTAAAGGAATCTATTTTTAGCTACTCTGTCACCAGATACCTTCAGTCCGTCTCACTTACATTCTTTAAGAAAGAGAACTAGTAATTCTGAAAGCTGATTAAATGTGGAAAAATAAATGTGTTCTACTGTGAATCCAGCAGAGAGGGCTTCAAGTGGAAATTCTGTGTCTGAGCAGGAAAACTATAGCGCTGCTGTTCTTGTAAGTAATTTATAGTCTCAAAGTATGTGTAAACCAAGAAGAGTTCTCCCCCATTGCTCCTAGTCCTAGTCACTCATTGACTCCTAGGTACATTCTGCCACCTTTTTCCCCAGCATGTCATAGGAGAGCTGCAGTGGGGCATCTTGTTTCAGGTTAGCCACAGGAATCCAGCTGAACTGGCATTCGGTGGAACATCTCACTTGAATTGCTCTGAAGAGCTCATCACTTTCAGAAGAATTTTAACTTTCATTTACGAAAAAAAATGGTTCTTCATTGTGAAAAAAAACCCTTTCTTGTTATGAATCTGTACCGCACAATCTGAGACTGCACATACATAGCCAGAAACAGTAGCTCAGAGAGGGGTGAACTGTCCCATTTGGTGCTAAGTTGGAAACTTCATGTTGACAGTTTAAATGGCAACACAGCTAATTATCCCCTGCTACGACATAGATCTATGTAGAATGGGTGCTGTGGTATAAAGGTTCTATCACTATGACTTTGGGATGGTCCCATTATTTACAAGTGGTGACACTACAAGTGAGTTATGCAGGTTACCCCAAATGTTTGCTGATAAAACCTTACTATCATATAATTGTGTCCTGTATAAAACATATGTTATAGAAAAGCAATTTTAGGAAGGTTTAGAGTTTTATAGGTTTTATTGGAACTATTTTTTGTATCCCTCTTCTTGTAAACCCAGGTGCCTTTGTTACCATGAATCCAATTGCACAAGACAAGAGGGACCCATAAAAATGTCTATAGCTTTCATAACTTAAACGTCACATTTAAAGTCAAGAAATCTCAGCATCTTCCAGGCTAGAAGCAGGTGCTGGGTCCCCATGGAAAGCTGCAAGTCTTCTCTTTCCAGTGGGATAAAGCTCCTTTTTCTGGTTCTATGGTCTTTCAGGATATTGGGTTTTAACATCCATTATATTTTTATGTATAGAAAAGCTACCACTAGCCCAGCCTGGGATATTTTGGCAGGAAATTCTTCTTTTGTGGAGGAGGAAAACACTTCTCTGCCAGGCTGATTTATTTTTTATTCTCAGCCATTTGAATCTGTTGAGAGGTTTCAGTTGTTAAAATAAGTCTTGAATAAGTGAGCAGAGGGCAATTGAGAGTGGGTAAGGGTGCAAGATAACTATATATATCACATGGTTCTGCAATTTGTCATATAGCTATCATCTCCATCTATATTGTTTGCATATCTGTATACAAGCATTTAGAAAACATCAATGGAATTTACAAAAATGTAGGGCTGTCGATTAATTGCAGTTAACTCACGCAATTAACTCAAAGCAATTAATCGCGATAAAAAAATTAATCATGGCTAATCGCAGTTTTAATCACACTGTTAAACAATAGAATACCAATTGAAATTTATTAAATATTTTCAGTGTTCTTCTACTTTTTCAAATATATTGATTTCAATTACAACACAGAATACAAAGTGTACAGTGCTCACTTTATATTTTTTATTACAATTATTTGCACTGTAAATGATAAAAAAGAAATAGTACTTTTCAATTCACCTTATACAAATACTGTAGTGCAGTCTCTTTTTCATGAAAATGTAACTTACAAATGTAGAATTTTTTTGTTACATAACTGCACTCAAAAATAAAACAATTTAAAACTTTAGAGCCTACAAGTCCACTCAGTCCTACTTCTTGTTCAGCGAAATCACTAAGGGTACATCTATCCTACCCGCCAGATCGGTGGGTAGTGTTCGATGTATCGGGGATTGATTTATCGCGTCTCGTCTGGACACGATAAATCGATCCGCGAATTGACGTCCATACTCCACCTCGGCAGGAGGAGTAAGAGGAGTCGACAGGGGAGTCGCAGCAGTTGACTCTCTGCCATGAGGATGGCCAGGTAAATCAAACTAAGATACTTTGACTTCAGCTACACGAATAGGATAGCTGAAGTTGCATATCTTAGTTCGAACCCCCCGCTAGTGTAGCCCAAATTTAAGACAAACAAGTTTGTTTACATTTCCAGGAGCTAATGCTGCCCTCATCTTATTTACAATGTCATCAGAAAGTGAGAACAGGCGTTCACATGGCATCATTGTAGCTGGCATTGCAAGGTATTTACGTGCCAGATATGCTAAACATTCATATGCCCTTTCATGCTTCGGCCACCATTTCAAAGGACATGCGTCCATGCAGATGACACATTAAAAAAATGTGTTAATTAAATTCTGATTCAACTCCTTGGGGGAGAATTGTGCATCTCCTGCTCTGTTTTATCCTCATTCTGCCCTATATTTCATGTTGTAGCAGTCTCAGATGATGACCCAGTACATATTCGTTTTAAGAACATTTTCACAGCAGATTTGACAAAACACAAAGAAGGTACCAATGTGAGATTTCTAAAGATAGCTACAGCACTTGACCCAACATTTAAAAATCTGAATTGCCTTCCAAAATCTGAGAGGGATGAGGTGTGGAGCATGGTTTCAGAAGTCTTAAAAGAGCAACACTCCGATGCGGAAACTACTGAACCCGAACCACCAAAACAGAAAATCAGCCTTCTGCTGGTGGCATCTGACACAGATGATGAAAATGAACATCCATCAGTTTGCACTGTTTTGGATTGTTATTGAGCAGAACCTGTCACATGGATGCATGTCCTCTGGAATGGTGGTTGAAGCATGAAGGAACATATGAATCTTTACCGCATCTGGCATGTAAATATCTTGAGAACAGGCTAGAACTGTGCCACGCTGTTCTCACTTTCAGGTGACATTGTAAATAAGAAGAGGGCAGCATTATCTCCTGCAAATGTAAACAAACTTGTTTGTCTGAGCATTTGGCTGAACAAGAAGTAGGACTGAGTGGACTTGTAGGCTCTAAAGTTTTACATTGTTTTATATTTGAGTACAGGTTTTTTTGTACATAATTCAACATTTGTAAGTTGCACTTTCATGATAAAGAGATTGCACTACAGTACTTGTCTGAGGTGAACTGAAAAATACTGTTTCTTTTGTTTATTACAGTGCAAGTATTTGTAATAAATAAATATAAAGTGAGCACTGTACACTTTGTATTCTGTGTTGTAATTGAAGTCAATATATTTGAAAATGTAGAAAACATCCAAAATATTTAAATAAATGGTGTTCTCTTATTAACAGCATGATTAATTGCAATTAATTTTTTAATTGCTTGACACCCCTACAAAAATGTTACTGAATTAAGCCTCACAGTTCCCCTCTGCTTCTCTTGGCCCTCCCCGAAGGTCAACTAGAATTATTGTCTGTATTGTACAGAAACTTAAGGCAGGTCTACACTTAAAACACTGCATCAATGCAGCTTCACTTAAGCAAAGATGCTACTACACGGATGGGAGAGCTTCCCCCGTCGGTGTAGTTATTTCACCTCCACGAGCGGCAAAAGCTATGGCAATAGGAGAAGCTCTCCCATCTAATAGCACTATTTGCATGGGGGTTTAGGTCAGTATAACTACCTTACTATGGGGGGTGGATTTTTCACACCCCAAGCAACGTAGTTATACCAAAATAGGTCTGTAATATAGACTTGGACTTGTGTACAAAGTCTGTCTGGCTATATCTTTGTTTTAGGCATTTGTAACTTACCTGTTAACATTGTATCTTGGCGCTGCAGGCCAGACAGTGAATCTGAGGCACTACAAGTCCTGACTCCAAGTCTTGTGGCTAAGGTACAAAATCATTCTTCCTTCTGCAACCATGCTCATTAATATCTTGTTAAATGATTTTGCACACAGTTGGCCCCTTCCACTGACCAGATGTGTTCAAAGCCAGCTTTGGAAAGAGAGATGTTCGGACTGTGCTTTAGTGGAGTGATGATGGGACAGTGCTTTTCTATTTCTTTCTCACTGCAGGGCATGATTTCCCCACTCCCCTTTCTCTCTGAGGAAACAACAGTTAGCAGAAAACTACAGAGAAGGTTCATTAGGAAACACTAGCATGACATTAGCAGGAGAACCCTGCTAAGAAATGCAGCAGATAAAGAAACGTCTCATCTATGAGCATAAACATTAGGATCCTCTTCTGTTAGCCATGAATTACAGAATTCTCTGCCATATCTCAGACACTTTTTATCTTTTCTTCACATTTGCTGCAACTTTTTTCTGTCAAGTACTGAGTGGTCTCACATTTACAACCCCCTGAGACCTTTGTTGTTGGCCAATTTCATTGCTACTTTATTAATATAGAAGTTTTACCAGATGCACCAATCAGGAATTGGCCCCCACTGTGCTAAGCCTATACAGACCCCTGCCCTGAATTGCTTCCAGGCTAAGACAGTGATAGTTCAAGGCCAGAAGAAGGAGGATACACTACAATTCATACAATGTTTCTAAAAATAGAGATTTGATTTTGTTGTAAATTGATGAAGAGTTGATTTCCCCCTCCCCCACATCCTAGCCATCATTAATTGGCTGATTGCATTTAGGCTGATTTATCATTGATTGTGATACTACCCAAAATGTGCTCAGTGTTTTCCAGACAGAGGAAGACATGGCCCCTTCTACAAACAGTGAACAATCTACGTTTACACTTACCTCTGGAGCAATCGATCCAGCAGGGGTTTCGATTGATTTAGTTGGGTTTGGTCCTGCTTTGAGCAGGGGGTTGGACTAGATGACCTCCTGAGGTCCCTTCCAACCCTGAGATTCTATGATTCTATGATTTATCGCATCTAGTGAAGATGCGATAAATCGACCACTCAGCGCTCTCCCATCGACTCCGGTACTCCACTGGAGCAAGAAGCGCAGGCGGAGTCGATGGGGGAGTGTCAGCAGTCGACTTACCGCAGTGAAGACACTGCGGTAAGTAGATGTAAGTACGTTGACTTCAGCTGTGTAACTTAGGCTATGGCTAAGCTTTGAAGCGCTAAGTGTAGTCAAAGCGCCAGCGCTGGGAGAGAGCTCTCCCAGCGCTGTCCGTACTCCACCTCCCTGTGGGGAATAACGTACAGCGCTGGGAGCCGCGCTCCCAGCGCTGGGGCTTTGACCACACTGGCGCTTTGCAGCGCCGCAATTTGCAGCACTGGAGAGGGTGTGTTTTCACACCCTGCTGCAGCGCTGCAAATTTGCAAGTGTAGCCATGGCCTTAGATTGATTCCCCCTCCCCCGCAAAGTGTAGACCAGGCCTAAAAACACAAAATCCGTCGCTACACAAAGAGTTAGTGAACAACAAGCTAGGGTGTAAATCCACAGCATGCTAGCCTGCTGCACACTAACTGTCCATGTGTACCGTACTACCATGCACTAAAAGTTTCCTACTGCACTTTTACCTACTGCTGTTTGAAACCTCAGTAGGTAAAAGCACACTACGGGCATGTCTACACTGCAATTAGACATCTGCAGCTGGCCTGTGCATCCTGACTCAGGCTTGCAGGGCTTGGGATAAGGGTGTAGACATTTGAGCCCAGGTTCTGAGAGCCTGCAAGGTGGGAGGGCCCTACAGCTCAGGCTTCAGTCCAAGCCAGAATGTCCACACCACAATTACACAGTACCCAACCCAAGCCCCACGAGTCTGAGTCAGCTGGCATGAGCCAGCTGCAGGTGTCTAACTGCAGTGTAGATGTACCCTAAGGAGCTTTTAGTGTGCAGGGTTCCCACAGACAGTTAATGTGCAGCAGGCTAGTGTGCTGTAGATTTACTAACTCTCTCTCTAGACAAGCCCTAAGGCAGAAAGTGATACAACAAACAAGAAAGGTCATCAGAGGATGATAACCATGGAATTAATAAGTCATGGCCTATGGTTTTGGGGAGTTGTTTTGTTTTAAGTTATAGATACTATTCTCCCTCTCACAAATCAGCCCACTGATCTCCCTTCCACACCAATTGCCACCTTTAATTCTAGTGTCTTTATCCTCCCCCTTTCCAGTTCAACTCCCTCCCTCCATATAAGTGAACAGTTCACTCATGAGACAAATAAACAAAATAGCCAAGTAGAAGATTAGAGACACAAGGTGGGTGAGGTAATAGCTTTTATTCAACCAACATCTGTTGACCAACACAGCTACAGCAACACTGCATACAACAATGGAAAATAACAAATTTTGCTGTTTGAAATGGAAACACCTCAACATGAAGAAAGAGGAAGCAAAACTTAACAGTGACATCTACTTCCTGAGCAAATGCCAGAAACAAAACATCTTCCCCAGAGGTCTCCCCAGCTATAGCCCTCAGACTGCTACCTACAACTCCAAATGTGCTGAACAGCTCTGCAGCTGGACTTCTGAAAACCGAGAAACCACTTACTACACCTCCCGTACTCCAGAAGGGACTACCTCCGACAAGAAATCATCATATGCTTCTACACACAGGAAGGGGGAAAAAATACCTGGAAATCATGCAAGAAACACAAAACAACAACAACAAAACCCCACCTGATGACACCCATCCAACACAAAAACAAGAAGTGGAAAATACCAGTTGGTCCAATAAAAGTTATTACCCTAACCTCACCCTCCTTGTCCCACTAATATCCTGGGACCAACAGGGCTAAAACAACACTGCATACAACAATATAAGTGGAAGATTAGTTAGCTAATTGCTTGTAGGTATTGCAGAAACAAAAGGTCTTGAGGAAGAATTTAAACATCTGTGTGGGCAGCTCAGGAAGAGTAGTGCATGTATGGGGGAACCAAGGAAGTTAGGATGGGCGTGAGCACTTCCCGAGGAGCCCCGCTCAGTCAGGCTCCATACAGAAAGCATCTGTGGCTGCTTTAAAACTTTGAGTGTTTCTCTTTTTTCTCACACACCATCTCTAAGTGGTAAATGTGCCTGTTAAAGTGCTAATGTCCTGCAAGTGGAATCCCACCTCCAAGTCTATTAGGATAATGAGTTCACACCTAACTAATGGAGACTTAATAGACTCACTAATGGGCCACCTTTTCCCCAACTGTTTATGACCCCTTAGGATGGCAGTTATTAAGGGAGGAAAAGGTTGAAGGATGAGCTCTGTCCTACAGCCTATGAAGCCAGCTCTCTTTTCGTCTCTGGCCTCCTTGGCTTGCTCTGGCTCTTAAGGCAGTTTCCAGGGACACCATCTCTCTACCTTTCTGGAGGAAAAGTAAACATTTTGAGGCTCCTGTGTCTTTATTAAACATTTCCTTTTAACTGCATACTTTGGCTCTGTGCCCAACTACAGGGAGAAAGCTCCCACAGAGCAGCACAAACCCAGAGCCCTGCCACATGGTTCCCAGGATAAATACCCTTTGAAAAGTCAAGCACCTGTGTTGGAGGCTCCTCCCTTAGTTGATACCTGCAGGGGGTTTCCCAGCTCTCAAGGGCTAGGCAAAGAAACTCCTAGGAATTCATCTTGATTTCTTGTGTCACTGATCTTCAACATACATATGGAGAAAAAAATAGAGAGGAGGGACCAAGGCAGCCATTATGCACTGGGGTAGGGTGACCAGACAGCAAATGTGAAAAATTGGGATGGGGGTGGGGGGTAATAGGAGCCTATATAAGAAAAAGACCCCAACATCGGGACTGTCTCTATAAAATCGGGCCATCTGGTCACCCTACACTGGGGAAAGATGACTGAACCCACCTAATTCCAAATGCTAACTGCTGGAGATCGGGATCCCATCTGGCAGGGGGAGGGAGGGAGGCAATTTACCTAAGGGAGCTAAATTTATGTACTGATGTCAAGGGGAAGGGTGGGCATGATAGATATAAAAGGGGATTAATCCAAAAGTAACTGTAGATAAAAAGCCCAAACAATTTCTTAAATCCACAACAGCAAGAGAATTTATGCTAGTACTTATTGTGCTCATGCGCCCCCATCCACAACTGACAAGCAATTTTATTGGGTCTCAAAGTCCCATTTAGCTTAGGGTCTGTTCACACTTCAAGTATAACTGTGTGCTAGTACAGCTGTTGGTCATGATCTAACACAGGGGGTCTCAAATTGGGGGTCAGGACTCCTCTGGGGGTTGTGAGGTTATTACATGGGGGGTCACGAGCTGTCAGCCTCCACCCCAAACTCTGCTTTGCCTCCAGCATTTATAATGGTGTTATAAATTAAAAACACGTTTTTATATAGTTAAGGTGGGTCACACTCAGCAGCTTGCTATGTGAAAGGGGTCACCAGTACACAAGTTTGAGACCCACTGATCTAACATGACTTTTTCTTGTTAGTGTAGTTGGGACAACATGGTTCTTTAGCTGTGCTAGGGAACAGTGTTACAGACTAGGTCTTGACCCAGGAAAAGCATGTAGGGAGAGAGAATCTGCAGGAATGTGTAGGAAGAAAAGGGGGAGAGAATCTTCAGGAATGGGGTGGAGGAAGGAGAGACTGAATGCAGAAATGCATAGACGGAGGATGTGTGTGTGTGTGTGTGTGTGAGAGAGAGCGAGAGAGAGTCTCCAAACAGCCAGGCAGAGGGAGGGAACACGTATGAGAGACACAGTGATGTCAGCATTTCCTTGTGGATTGGTCATGTGGTGCTTGCCAGGTAAACAGTCTAGAAATAGATGAGAGGAAGGCAGCGTATGGCGTGTAGAGCAGGGCCAGAGGAGCTCAGGCTCCCTCACCCTTTCCTTTCCTTACTGCTGCATCTTACACAAACAGCTTCCATGGCTCCAACAAGATTCTCTAGAGCAGAATTACCAAAAAAAACAACCCCTGAGAAATAAAAGACTAAAGATTGATTTAAGATCTTAAATATTTAATGATCATTTTGATTTGAAAACACTGACAAATCAAAGGAGGTAGATTTTGTTCTTTCACAAGACCTTGGTTACAGCACATCCATGTCAGCCCTTCTTGCATTGGAAGGGTTATATTACCCTGAAGAGGAGACAGCCGAGGGGCTGGGAAGGTTCTGATTTAGGAAAACATAATGATGATGTTTCTTTTCAGCAAGGGAAGAGAAAACTTTAAGGGGACTCAGTGGAAAAGATTCCAACTGCTGAAGGGACTCGTTAAAGTGGAAGGAAATAAATTGTTCTCAGAGCTGAGAGGGTGAACCTCAGGGAACAACTTAAAATGAGAGAATTTATAGCAAACATGAATTTTATTTAATGAGTTATTTCATGACATGTAAGTGAGGTCACAGCAGATTATGCATATGAAGCTCGGTGAAACCCCAAGAACAGTCTCCTCTTCAATGTGCCATTTACCACCTCCTCTTCATTCAAATCCCTCCTTGAAACTGGCTCCTTCTGTGGTGCCTTTCAATGTAATCCACCAATTACATTATTAACAACAACAAAAAGCTACCTGTGCTGCTTGGAGACTTCACCTTCTAATCTCTGGTCATGCAATTTATAATGTCTGGACTGGACTGACTGTCAGTTGAGAGCCTGGTCTTTAAAGGTCCTGTGTGTACTCAGTTCCCATTGATTTTAGTGGAAGAAAAAGATGCTCAGCATCTTGCTATTAGATTGTCAATTGCTGGGGGCAAGGGACCCTATCTTCTCCAAGTGTTACAGAGTATCCTGCACAGCGTTGGGGCCCAGTAATTATATGTAAACCATTTTGGAGTGGCAGAGGGAAACTGAAAGAATAGCGAGCTGGGGAAAGGTTAAACCAGGGACAGTTTGATGAGTAGCTGGTCTGTTCCTGCCCAGCAATTTCTCTTACCCTACAAACCCCCTCACAAAACAAAGCTTATAGAGAGAGCATGCCCCTCAAATGCCTTGTATTCTGACTGGAGATTAGTGGTCATTTTACAAGGCCTCAGGGTTGGACTGCAGGGTGCAGCACTCCCTTGAAAGGGAACAGCAGACACTTCGCTTGGAAACAAGTTTCCCCTTTACAGCAGTTTATAGCTGGAGCAGTGTCAGATTGTGGCAGAAATATACTGTCCGCCTTTGGGTTGAAAGATGGATACTTGATACCTCGCTCTGTTGCTGAAACACATCACCCAGACAAGATTCCCAGATCCTAGTATAGTTATTTTTTGAAGCATTATGTAATTGGATTGCATGGGCAGGCGTGCTTCTTTAACAAGCCTTTCAGCAAGCCCTCTGCATTTGCCTCAGCCAATCCTCAACTCTTACACACGTACTCACACTCAGTTTAGAGTGAACTTGCTGCAAAATACAGTTAGGAAACAGATGAAACCAAAGCACTGAACAGATAATCTGCTTCCCTCACTAGCTGGGATTTCTGGAGGGTGATTCGCAGAGCACAATCCAGTGTCTTACTCTGCAAAAAACAAAACAAAAACTGGGGGGAGGACAGAGGAGGACAGCTAGCAGTAGCTTTCTGAACTGAAAGAGACCACTAACCCTTTACCCTCCCTGAGGTGAATGTCTTTAAAAGATTGCCATTGGGCCTATCTGTTGCATTCAAACAGTGTGAGTGGGCAAACAGGGGGGGGTTGATTTCTATTTTCCTGTCCTCTCATCACCACTCATAGGAGCATAGATTTTGCCATATCATATCAGACCATTGGTTCATCAAGTCAGGTATCCTGCCCCTGGTCCATGCCTGATGCCTCAGAGAAAGGTGTAAAATCCCCACAGGATATTTAGCCAATTATGCAATACAGTATAAAGTGGGTGGGGAAGGAGGGGAAAATCCTTACTGAGCCCTGTCTTTTATTCCTGTTCTATACAGTTTTATCAGTCTCTTACCACTATTGTCAGTATATTGGTTATGACTCTGCTAAGTCATTCCATCCTGTTTGTGAGGGACAACTGACTAGTGGCAGCAGCTACAGAAGCAATTATATATATAATTTCTTTTTTTTTTTTTAAGTGTGAGTTTTTGCTGGGACCAGAGGATGCAACGGGGACTGTGCCAAGAGATACACTCTGGTGGGCAGTAGTTCAAATAGATGCAGAATATTACAAACCTACTAGTTTCTTATTGCAGGAAGGAGAAAAATATCACCCCCAATCCTCCATGAATACTGTTGGCCTTCTATCACTATCTGAATCCAAATCAAAATTGTTTCCTAATTTCCAAAATGCACCCTGGTTCTGCTCCACCCTCCTTTTCTGTCTGTTCCCTGCATCCTTCCACTCTTGGCCTTTTCTCCCTGTGGCTCTCAACTGTTGGTGAGGAGTTAAAACTTTTGTTTGCACTTAATCGATGATTGACTCTCTTTAGAAATGTTTTTGATATTATGTAAGAAGAATGCTTTAGAAAAAACTATCAAACTAATGTTATTTCTAGGGCTGTCAAACGATTAAAACATTAATTGCACTGTTAACAATAAGAGAATACCATTTATTAAAATATTTGTGGATGTTTTCTACATTTTCAAATATATTGATTTCAATTAGAACAAAGAATACAAAGTATACAGGATTCACTTAATATTTTTATTACAAATATTAGCACTGTAAAAACCAAAATAAATAGTATTTTTCAATTCACCTCAGACAAGTACTGTAGTGCAATCTCTTTATCATGAAAGTGCAATTTACAAATATAGAATTATGTACAAAAAATAACTGCATTCAAATATAAAACAATGTAAAACTTTAGCGCCTACAAGTCCACTCAGGCCTACTTCTTGTTCAGCCAAACGCTCAGACAAACAAGTTTGTTTACATTTGTAGGAGATAATGTCGATCCCTTCTTGTTTACAATGTCACCTGAAAGTGAGAACAGCGTGGCACAGTTCTAGCCTGTTCTCAAGATATTTACGTGCCAGATGCGGTAAAGATTCATATGTTCCTTCATGCTTCAGAGGACATGCAGCCATGTGACAGGTTCTGCTCAGTAACAATCCAAAACAGTGCAAACTGATGGATGTTCATTTTCATCATCTGTGTAAGATGCCACCAGCATAAGGTTGATTTTCTTTTTTGGTAGTTTGGGTTCTGTAGTTTCCACATCAAAGTGTTGCTCTTTTAAGACTTCTGAAACCATGCTCCACACTTCATCCCTCTCAGATTTTGGCAGGCACTTCAGATTTTTAAACTTTAGGTCAAGTGCTGTAGCTATCTTTAGAAATCTCACATTGGTACCTTCTTTGCATTTTGTCAAATCTGCTGTGAAATTATTCTTAAAACAAACAACATGTGCTGGCTCATCATCCTAGACTGCAAGAACATGAAATATAGGGCAGAAAGCGGGTAAAACAGCAGGAGACATACTATTCCCCTCCCCACCAAGTTCAGTCACAAATTTAATTAATGCTTTATTTTTTAATGAGCATCGTCAGCATAGAAGCATGTCCTCTGGAATGGTGGTTGAAGTATGAAGGGACATATGAAGCTTTAGCACATCTGGCACGTAAATATCTTGCAATGCTGGCTACATCGCATTATCCCCCGGAAATGTAAACAAACTTGTTTGTCTTAGCAATCATCTGAACAAGAAGTAGAACTGAATGGACTTGTAGGCTCAAAAGTTTTACATTGTTTTTGAGTACATAGACTCATAGATTTTAAGGTCGGAGGGACCATCATGATCGTCTAGTCTGAACCTCCTGCACAACGCAAGCCGCAGAATCTACCCACCCACTCCCGCAACAAACCCCTAACCTATATCTGAGCCACTGAAGTCCTCAAATCATGGTTTAAAGTCTTCAAGGTGCAGAGAATCCTCCAGGAAGTGACCCATGCCCCACACTGCAGAGGAAGGCGAAACGCCCCCCCAGGGCCTCTGCCAATCTGCCCTGGAGGAAAATTCCTTCCCGACCCCCAAATATGGCGATCAGTTAAACCCTGAGCATGTGGGCAAGACTCACCAGCCATACACCCAAGAAAGAATTCTCTGTAGTAACTCAGATCCCACCCCAACATCCCATCACAGGCCACTGGGCATATTTAGTGCTAATAGTCAAACACCAATTAATTGCCAAAATTAGGCTATCCCATCTTACCTCCCGTCTATAAACTTAACAAGCTTAGTCTTGAAGCCAGATATGTCTTTTGCCTCCACTGCTCCCCTTGGAAGGCTGTTCCAGAACTTCACTCCTCTGATGGTTAGAAACCTTGTCTAATTTCAAGTCTAAACTTTCTGATGGTGAGTGTACAATGTAGCAAAAAAAAATCTACATTTGTAAGTTGCACTTTCATGATAGAGATTGCATTACAGTACTGTATAAACTGAACTGAAAAATACTATTTCTTTTATCATTTTTACAGTGCAAATATTTGTAATAAAAATTATAATATAAAGTGAGCACTGCACACTTTGTATTCTGTGTTGTAATTAAAATCAATATATTTGAAAATATAGAAAAACATCCACAACTATTTAATAATTTTCAATTGGTATTCTAGTGTTTAACAGTGAAATTAAAACTGTAGTTAATGTTTTTAATCGTGATTAATTTTTTTGAGTTAATCACATGAGTTAACTGTGATTAATCGACAGCCCTAGTTATTTCCTTTTTTTGGGTGGAAAAAGTAGATGGGGACAAAAAGTAGAAATGTACGCAGTAAATTCCTGATAATACAGATCTAGATACAGCATTTATGAGGAATTCTGTATACATGCTTGGTCTTTTCATATTATGCCAGTTTGGCCTTTCATGGTCCTAAAATGTCCATGCAATTGGTTTAGCTGGTGAGAAACATTTTTCCATAGCTCCTTCCTCACTTGAGCAGTTGGAAACCTCGACTGTAGATTCAGTTCTTGGTTTGATTATTATGATGCTGCTTCTCTTTTTTCTAGTCACTGAGACACTTATATATGGCTTCCAATTTTTGCCTTAAATCCATATTAACTGAAATGCATAGGCTGAAAATAAGACCGCAAGTTGTTGGGCCTGATGCAGGAATTACTGGGTAAAATTCTATGACCTGTGTTACACGTGAGGGCAGAATAAATAACCACAGTGGTTGTTCTAGACTTAAAATCTGTAAGATTGTTTTCAGATGAAGAAAAAAATCTTAACTTTTATACCAGAGCCTTACACAGTTTTTACCATGAATAACAATGACAGGCAGATAAGACAGCTTGGAGGACAAGCATATAAAACATACACGCAAAATGCCAAAAAAGAATTTTCTGCACTATTTTAACAAATGCCAAAAGCTAGAAGCCGTATATACAGCTAGGGGTGGATGAGGAGGAGAGGCTATCGTGAACACAACACAGTTCAAGTTGGCAAAGAGCCCTTTCCTGAAGAATGTACGTTTAACCTTTAGCATTCAAGTGTCTGGGCTTAAGTGTCATTATGAGCAATACTTTCCTCTAGCACAGCCTCCCCTGACTGTGGGAAGAGGGTTTTGTACAAACCCACCATCTTTCCCCCTTCTTTTTCTAGAGGATAAAAATATTTCAGCCACCTCTGTCACTTTTAATGCCAAATACAAATGTACTTTAAATGGAAGCTGCTGACATGCCATTTATTTCAAATAAAACCAAGGTGCTGTAGTGTTTGCAGATGGGATGCTCTTTGGTCCTGCTCACTCCCTTTGCCAGTGGAAAGTGCTGGTCTGGTCTTTGGGGGTTCTTGTGCTGCTATGGTCTGACAGAACAGACTCTTTGCAGATCAATAATGTGTGACTGGAGAACACAACCTATAACCAAACTAATGCTTATGGTTTGAATCAAAGGGTTGGGATTTGATGCAGCTGCCCACAACTCAGTTCTTTGCAGTCTTGGCCTCACACTATGGAATTCTGAAACTGGTGGCAGCAGGTACCTGGTGGAACCTTTTTTTAGGGGGTGGAAAGAAAGGAAGGAAGGGAGAGGGGTTACTAGTGACTCCTCTCTGCAGGAAACAATACAAAATGGGAAACATTGGACCAATTTCTCTGCCTCTCTAGCACAGAACATTTAATCTAATCTTTTGGTGAACACAATACATGAAATGTTAGAGACAGCAACAGACAAACATCAGACCCTGCTGCAAATGGACAGGCTAGAAATGCCCCCAAATCATCTCCATCTGTAAAACACTTCAGGACTGATAGAAAACACACACATCCCAAGCACTGACCAGATCTGGGAGGCTGCATTCCAAGAAAAAATAGAGGGGGGAAGTAAAGGAAGTGTTAAGTGGTAAGAAAAGGAGATTCCTGGTTTGATTTTGGCGCTGAGAGGAGAATCCTTGCAGTGAGGCATTTCCTTTCAGCCCTGCAGTCTACTCACATCTCATCCGTCGTCTTCGCTGTTCTGCTGCAGAGCTTCTTGCTGATCAGAACAATTGCTGAGGGAGGAGCGGGAAGCCTCCTTTAGGGTTTCTGTAGCTCCCTGATGGTTATTCCCCACATCCCAGCCCTCAGAGGGCACTAATCAGAGCAGCTATACTGTCTATTAGGGGAGGGCCAGGGTTTAGCTGCAGGGTACATAACTGACTGAAGTCACATACTGGATCCCACCTTCAAATAGGCATGTCACAAACAAGACTCTCTCTCTTTTGCAAATGTTAGACTTGCTTATATTATATATGGGAAATATTCTGAAAAAACATACAAAAATGTAATTCTTTGAAATGAACTTTGTGTGAGGTATTTTACATGTATGTATGATTTTATAAAATAAGCACAAATCTTTGTAAACCCCCTTCACAGCAGCAGATTTTTGTGCAGTTGTAAATTAGACTCTTAGAGAGAAAACATCTATTTTTAGAAAAGGTAACAAGATGAACATATTTGACTAAGACGGATGTAGGTGGACCTTGTCCCCATCTCTCACAATGAGTATCTCACTATTTTCCAACTTAGAATTTTGGAAGCAAGGGGAGTAAGGCTGGTATAATATAAGGTTAGCAGGCCAGGCACCGGCACCTAAATTATTGAAGAATCTGTTGACTCAAGTTTTCTCTCGTAGGCCTCCCTCTCACTCCAAAAGAATTTTAGGGGGAAGATTTTCAAAAGCACAAAGGCCAGTTAGGTGCTTAACTCCCACTGGAAACCTTTTAAAAATCTTCCCCTTGAAGATCTGGTGTCTTCAATTTGAGGAGGTTTATGTGAATTGTGGATGAGTCTCTCTCTCCTTTGCAAGATTTCCTGTGGAAGGGCCCTGACTGTTGAAGAAATGCAGATTCTTTTTAGTGTATTTGATACATTTATACCAAATTGTGAGAGAACTATTTTGGAAAATATAGAACCTTTAATTTATCCTTTTGCCTTGAAAGCAAAATGTCTATTTTATCTTTTTAATTGTATTACTTTGCAACTTAATCCCACCTTTTTCATTTAAAATTGTTCCCAGACATTAGTTTTACTATGACCTTATTTTGATATATTTTTTAAAAAATCAGGGAAGTGACCATAACTCAGTGATTTCTGTAAATACTTTAATAAATTCTAATATTGAAGATGACATCAGTACAACAGGCAGAAGGTGTACAAGCATAAAACAAGTACAACTGCAGCAAATATCCATAAAGTATTTCAGGCATAAGCTACAGCTCAGAGGGAAATGATGCTCAATATTTATATCAGGTTAGTGAGTCCTGATTAAATGTCAAGATTTTTTTCCTCGGTGATTCTTTTTTAAAAGTGTATTAATGTATAGCTACATAATGAGTCCATTTTCCCCCATCACAATGAAATCTACCATACGTTGCATTAAAACCTGCAAAAATAGGCAAATATATATGTTTTAAATCAGTGTTTCTCAATGACTCATCTGTGGACAGGCACTGGTCCCTGAGATCTCCCTGACACAGTTTAGGAAGGCAGCAAACTGGTCCCTGGTATCAAAAAGGTTGAGAAACACTGTTTGAAATAACAGCCCTATTATGAAGCTGCTCTACCCCTGAAGGAATATTTATGTGCTATAAACAGTGACAAAGGCAAGGGTGTGAAATAGCTCTCGTAGTCCACTGATGCCTTTCATTCTTAGTGACCAAGATAATTTTGGTGATGAAAAAAATGGATGTCCGAATCTTTAAAAAAAAAAGTCATTGAATAAAGAGTATCTGGGAAGAGACATGAAAAAACAGGGAGAGAAAAAATATCCCCCTGATTTTCCTCACTCCAGAGCTCGCTCGCTCTAAATCCTACACCAGGTATTTCTCAAGAAGAAATACATACATCTCTCTAGCATATCCACATATACATCTCTCAGCAATAAAGGAACTCAGCCTCCTGTCCATTAAACAATACACGCATACACGCCTCCAGAAGAAATACATACATCTGCTAGAATTGCTCAGCAGTGCGTCTCTCTCTAGCCCTGTTTATCTCTCTAGCCCTGCTGCATTTCTGCATCCCAACAATGAATGTGCTGCTGTGGCATATCCCTTTCCATGCCTCTTGCTAAACGTATGTATATGGGCACAATGCATCAGATCACTTCTGTGGCTTGCATAACTCTTTTGCAAGCGAATGCTTTTGATTATTTGTGCTGTTTGTACCCGTAGGAACCCCTACATTAATGTAAGTATCAGAGGGGTAGCCGTGTTAGTCTGGATCTGTAAAAGCAGCAAAGAATCCTGTGGCACCTTATAGACTAACAGACATTTTGGAGCATGAGCTTTCGTGGGTGAATACTCCAAAACGTCTGTTAGTCTATAAGGTGCCACAGGATTCTTTGCTAAATTAATGCACCAGCTTGATCTATTTCATGTTAGCTAACCTCCCCCTCTCTCCCCACATTCAACTTGATATAAACAAACTCTTAAATAAAAATACAACCAAAGCATTGTGCAGGTGAACTAAAATAAATGCTGAGAAAACCAGACCCAAAACTCTTAGTGCTAAGGTTTGATTGCAGATTTCCATTGCAAAGGAGCAGAGAACTGGAAATTTGACAAATGCCTTCAAATTGACCTGTATTTTCACAATGTACACTGTGTTTAAAATGAATGGCAGACTTTATCACTTGGAGCTACTTCAAGGACTCTGGGCCTCTGTTTTATTCTGATTCTTTAAACATATTTCCAAGAAGCAGAAAATCATATCAACAATTCATATTATGGACTTTTTCTAAGCTAGGTTACATTTTACAATGGGTTATTGTCTTATTTAAACAGGAATTTTGAAAAATAGCTTGGAACTCTCCCTTTACATGCAGGCATCATTATCATGAACTGCTCCGTAGAGCTGATGGATTGGAAGATCTAATAGGTCTTTTCTATCTTTAGCATCAATGACTTCCACCTCACCCAAAACATTAGAGTAAGTCGTATTCAACCAGTTTGGGGTTCTGTTTGAAATTGTGACATGGTTGCCGCTCCCTGCTGACTGACTCCTTGCATTAATCTGATTTCACTGGGGCCATACCCGGATTTCTGTCCCACTCATGCTTTAGGGAGAACCTTGTTGGGTAGCCAAACTGCATTTCCACGGAAGGACCCTGCCTCCATACAAGACTTAGGGACCCAGAATCATGCCCCAAGTCTATTCACCATGGAAAACCACCACTCATCTGGGAACTCAGTCAGCAGAAAACTATAACCGATGTATCAGGAATTAAGCCAGCGCATTCCTAAAACTCTTTAGTCTTCATGCAACTTTTTAAAGAAAAGCAAATTCTGTAAATATATTTGTTAGTCTTTAAATTGTACAAAACTGTTTTTCATTCCATTAGTGCAAAATAGATAAATGCAATGGTATATGTCTACATACATATCCCTTCGATATGCAGGTCAAAAAAAATTAGATGGATAAAGAGTTTGTATTTCTTGATGCAATTATTCATGTGTTGTTTTTCTATATGAAAATACTTACATTTTTTGAAGTCTTACAAGGTGAGTTTGAGAGCTTTCCATTAAATACATGAGATATCCAAACAAAAGATTAAATACTTTTATATTAATGTAAAGGTGTGTATATAAATAAAATGGAGGCAACCCTAGTGACTCTGCAGTTGGGATTATGTTGATTTCCACTTCAAAACCAGGACTACAACTGATATTTTATATTTTAATGATAGAATTTAGTCTCCAAACTCTTTTGAGAACAATTGCATTTTCTAATTACTATTACCAACCTGTAAATATAAAATGTACTATCTGCATTTGTAACCTTTATCTACAGCTATTTCAGCACCCTTTAGTCAGATTTCTGTGTTTGCATAAGGGTTTAATAACTGCAGGACAGTTCAGATGACTCAGTAAGCTCTGCACACTGTACACTGAAAAGGGGAACTCTTCCTTTTTTTCCTTCTATTTCTCCTCATCTATCCTATTGGTGAGGCTGTGGCGGGAGGGAATCTATCTCCTCATCTTAGTCTGGCCTTATTTCTCTCCCCAGCTCCCTTAATTCCCTTCGCCTCATCTTCTGCTCTTTCCGGAGGCAGAAGAAAGGCATTTTAGGACTTGACCCCCAGAGCAGAGCTGCTTGTGACTGGACCCGGCTCTGGGAGGAAAAAGAGGAAGAGTAAAACCCTCTCCCCTTGCTTTTCTGCTTAACCCTTTAGTTACTCTGAAATGGAGAAGTAGCATTAGTGCCTCTAACCCCAGCTGTGCTGCTGCCCTCATCCTTTTGTGGGCACTTTGGATCACTTAGAAAGCATAGAAGAACAAGAATGCAGGAGCACTGAGAGACTGTCACAGGAGGGGCGAGAGCAGCAGAGCCAGAGGAATACCCCAGAGTTGCCAAAAAGAAGGATGTTTGGTTAGTGTTGAATACCCAGACACGTGCACTTCAGCATGTTTGCATTTACAGAACTATACGTTTTCATAGGAAGTGAATGGACAGTAACAGACTAGACTGCACAGAGAAGTGTACATGTCTAATAAGGTGTGTGCACACATGTTATTTCTAAGGCACCTATCACCATAGTATCTGGTATTAGACTTCCTTGCCCCTTATCCACACGTTTACTTTTTCCTGTACCCTGGAGAAAAATGTGCACACAGAGAATGGGTCCTGCCTGTCCCACTACATCTACAACCTTTGGAGAAAATACGCTCTCCTTAAAAACTGTACCGGGAATTAGCAGGCAATTGTTGCCTTTATTCTGTTCTCCTAGCTTCAGTGTCATCAAAGCAATTTGTTTTATATTCACAAAGAATGACAGCTACAAATTCTGTGCACCTCTCTAGACAGCACACGGAGCAGCCTTGCAAAATTCTGCTTGCCCGAGGCAAGTAGGATCTTTTTTTTTTTTTTTTAAATAGGCAAGTTGTTTTTTCCAGTTATCATAGTAAGAATGGGCAAACAGATTTTTGTGCAGGGACAGGTAAATTTCCATGACTGTTTTGCAAGGCTGACAGAAGTACATGCTTGCATTCATATACTTACTGATGTGTGTAAATTCACAAATGACATACAGGCATGCATATAGTTACACACCCTCCATGCATAGCTCTTAGTGTTCATAATTTACAAATAAAATGATATACCCATTTAAATGCCCATTTTCTTATATCTCACAAACATCCCAAAACTGCAAAATTATTTTATTAATTTACCAGATAATAACTGTTCTTTGGATTTCTAGCATTCCTTCGCCTTTCCTACTAAAATTGTAAAGACTTCAAAATTACCACCTCAATATTAAATAATGTATGCTTGGTAGGATTAGAGAATTAAAAATACAAATATTTTAGTTTTAGCATGCAGTTTACTATACTACAATTTGAAATCCATCTGTATTCAGAATCTCCCAAATGGAAACACTGACTGCAACTGGATTCCTTGTTCCGTAAACTAAAATCAGGAGGTTTTATTTTTTAAAATATAAATTAATGACATTTTTAAAGCTTCTCTACATCTTCAAGGAGGAAGACATAAATTGGCTGCATTTTTTCCCCCAGAAAAACTAACATTTACACAGGTTCTTGGAGACCGAGAAAAGGGGGGTGGGAACCAACAACAAAATTTTAGACCCTTTTTTGCCTGGTCCAGCTCCTAAAAATTCAAACCCCAGGTTCCCTCTAGTCAGCTAGATTTTACAAGGACATTGGGCTGGGGGAAAAAAGAGCGATTAACTGTTGCAAATGGAAAGTTTAAATACTAATCACAAATGGAACAAATTGAAAGCAAAAATGTTACCGTAACAATAAAGAAATATTTAATCAAAGCACAGGTTCTGTTGGGACTGAAGGAATGCTACATCCTTTCCTTAAAAAAAAAAAAGGGGTGGGGGGGAGAAGGAGAGAGAGAGAGAAAGAAAGCAAGAAAAAAGGCAGAGGCACAGCCGCCTCCTGGAGTTCCCCATTGTCCAGGGCTATAGAGATCCCCAGAATGGCATTAACCTCACAAAAGGCACATTGTGCTGAGGACAAAAAAAGCCCCTTCTTCTACAATAACTTTTAGCTTTTTATTTTTAGAAAATGACAAAGCTTTTGCAGCAATGGCTGGTGAAACCTGTAGCCCGATTTCCAGCGAGGCTGGACTTGGCTTTATTGATCAGCTGTCCCGCTTGGAAAAGCAGCCAGGAAAGTTTGAATGGGAACTCGCTGTTGGTTCCTGGAGAGAAAAGCCCCGATTTGTTAAACTGAGCGTTCTGCATTAAACCAGCTTTATTGCCCAGCGAGGGTCGGGTCGGGGCGAGCCCAGCCCGGGGGGGGGGGGGGCAGGAGCGGGCTCTCCGCACCTGGCGCTGGGCGCCCCCCGAACTCGGCTCCCGGAGCGCAGGGGGAGCTCGGCGGCCGCTCCAGGACACGCGTGCAAGTGGCACTGCCAGGCTGCTAAGGCAGCGGGCGAAGTTACACAAGTGCATCCGTGTCATTCGAGCTCGGGCAGCAGCGGGGCGCTGAGGCTCGGGCCGGAGGAACACGGCGGGGTTCGCCGGGCTGGGGGCAGGTAGGGCGGCGGGGTCCGCGGCTGCCGCCGGCCTTTGCAGCGCTCTCCTGGGGCGGCTCCGCGCCGGGCCCGCAGCCCGAGGCGCTCCCCCTGCCGCGGCTCCTACCCCTAGAGGCTGGCAAAGTTGCGCTTGTTTCCAGCTGCAACTTTCCCAGCTCCTCGCGGGAAGTTCCCGGCGCTGGGTCTCCCCGGCCCGCGCGGCGCGGCGCGGCGGGGCCCCGGCGGGCCTGGCCGGGCAGGTGGCCGGGAGCGCAGCCCGCGGGCAGAGCGGGAGCGGGTCAGCGCCCCAGCGGGTGCGTGTGCGGGAGCCTCGGCCCAGCCCCCTCCGGCTCGGCTCGGCTCGGCTCGGCGGCGGCGGCCGGGCCCCCCCGGGTCCCGCGGGCCCCGGGCGGCGCCGGGGCCGGCCACATGCCCCAAGTTTCGCTGCGCTGCTGCCGCCGCCGCGCTCCCCCCGCCCGCTCCCTCGCTCGCTCGTTCGCTCCCTCCCCCGCCGCCTGGGCTGAATCTTATTGATCCAGAAGGTGGCTAATTAGCCCTTCCCGTCGTGCCTGGGTAATGAGGCACATGCGCACTGCTCTAATCAGCCATTTTTTGCAGGAAACTAATTAGCAGAATAAAGATCCAAAGAGTTTTTTTTCTTCCCAATCATCAGATCTGAGTCCGGGCGCTTCCTGCTCCGGCGACCGCCAGCCCCGCCGCCCGCTCCGCTCCGCCCCGACCGCCGCTGCTGCTGCTGCCGCCCGTGGCCCCCTCTCTCCGGGGGGCTGCAAACTCCCCAACAACGATGCTGCTGCTGGGCAGCGGCGGCGGCGGCGGCGGCTCCTGCTCGGCTCCGGCTGCTGCCTCCTGCTCCCGCTGCTGCTGCCCCGGGCTCCTCCTCGGAGCGCGCCGCTCCCGCCGCTGCAGCCGCGGCAGCCTGCATGGGATCTGTGGCCCCCGCGCCTCTGCCCAGGATTAAAAGCGCCGCCGCCGCCGCCGCTGCCGGAGAAGCGACCGCGTAAGTGGCAACTTTCCTGCCCTGTCCCCCGCTCGGGCTCCTCCTGCTCGGGGCGCTCGGGCTGCTTTGCATGGGGCTGGTCCTGCCCCCCTCCCTCCCTCTCTCTCCCACCCGCCCAGCTCGGATCCCGCCGCAAACTTTGTGCCGCTCGCCGTCCCGGAGCCCCGCCGGGGAGCTGCCCCGGGACACGCGCCGCGACCGCTGCCCCGTTCTCCGGCTGCAGCGCGCAGGTGTCTCGGGCTCGGGGATCGCTCCGGCTCCGGCTCCGGCTCCGGCAGGCTCCGCACAGCGCCGCGAGCCCCCGGGAGGCGGGGGACTCGCCTGCTCCCGAGGAGATGCCCAGCGCCCCTGGACTGCTGCGTGCCCTGCCCGGCGGCGCCCGGGACAATGGCAGCGAGCGAGCGAGCGGGCGGGCTGCGAGGGAGGAGGCTGCTTCGCCTGCCCAGGGCTGGGGTGACACCGGCGGGGTGCGCAGCTCCGCGGAGCAGCAGCGAGCTCGGGGCGCAGGGTTAGGTTACGACTTACACCGCCGAAATTCACTGCGGGACAGGAGCGGGCTCCCGGGCTCGCCTCGAGGCACCCGAGATTTTTGCCCTTTTTGAAGAGTGCCTGGGGAGGGACAGGAACTTGGTCTGAGCGGGTTCAAACACAGGTTTGTGGGGGACGAGAGAACATTGATCAGAATAATCTGCATAATCGATAGGGCAATGTGCAGAAATCGTGTCCCTCCATTTACTGTAAATTTCTCTAATCTCTGCAGCGAGGCTGCCCGAGTGCAGCTTCCCTCTTCCTAGTGTGCATTTCCTTGCAGCCAGCACCCCCGAATTTACAGCCGGCTCTCGGCTGCTGTCTCTGGGAAGGAGAGACACTTTGTCTGCCTCGCTTCCAAATTCCGGCCCTTGACTTTCCTCTTCAGGGGTGTCTCTCTGTGTGTGTTTTCCGGGTGGGTGTTGAGAGGTTTAATAGGAGATGTCTTTAAACTCGACCAGTTCCTGAATGTGGATTAATGTGGTTGTTTCCTAGTCTTTCAAATGAACAGTAACACTTCCTAGGATCCCTTCTCTGTTAATCTAGGGTTAGATTTCAGCTGTGTTAAGTGTCATATAATTCTGTACAATTAATACACCAAAAAGCAATTTAAAAATTTTAATTTTTTAAAAAATTGTTCCAATGCAGACACCATACCATCCTTGTTGCCAGTCCCTGTAATCCTGCTGCCTTAGGTGAATTTGTGTTTGGGATGTATTTTGAAAGAGAAGTTCAACTTAGTCTGGTTGGTCCTTTATTTTATTAAAGTGTACATGGAGCTAGTTTTGAAGACTGTGGTTAGGGGGATGGGAGAGGTGAAGGCAGAAAATGCCACTGTAGGCCAGTCCCTCCTTTCTCAGTTTCAGTTTTTAATTACTTAATGCTGAATTGCACAGTGCTTATCTAAATATTTGCAAATGCTCTTTCCTATTGATTCCTCTGAATAAACTGTCCTCCTTTGCTTTAGAGAGGAGGTGATTCATGCTCCTTTAAAATGAAATCTTTAGAGCAGTGTGTGTATATTGTGTGTATAAAAACACACATTTTAGTTTTAATTTATAAATTGGGGGTGTGTTTTTGAAACGGTGTTAAACTCTTTTTGGGCTCAGGGAAAGATTTGTTTCTCTTTTGAACTGTGCTTGAAGCTGGTCTTTGGTAGCTCCAGGACTTGCTGTGTATATGTACATCTCTGCCTGCTCTCTTTTTCTCTCCCTCTTGTTTAATATGGAGCAATTTTCTGGAAGCTCAGTGACTCCCTCCTTAGGGTCACATTGAGTTCGAATCTCACTGAAGGTGCAGGAATCCTGCAATGGGGGAAGTAAGAGAGTAGAGAGAATGGGGTCAAGTTGGTTCCTTAGAGGCCAAAACTCCCATAGCTGCCTTAAAATAAATAAATTTACAATTTTTGCGTCCCCTGCCATGTTACAAATTGCAGTCTCCCCTTTCAGGTATTTGCTTTACAGCTTAAAGCTGCTTCTCTCTCTCCCCCCCCCCCCTAAAAAAAATGGAGTGGGGAGAAGGGGAAAAAATAAAATCCATTGAGTTTAGGCAAATAATGTTCAGTCTCCATATCCTATTACAAAGCACTTTGAATATGCAAGACATCACACAAGACCAGTTATTCCAGTTACAACAAACTTAAAAAGAGAGAAAAAGGAAAGACAGGTCTAGATTGACTCTCTCGCACTCACAAATTACATATTTAAAGCTCTCTCTAATTTTTTCCCATACTCGCATAGTATCAATACTTTTTTTTATGTCTTGTTCTTTCATTACAATCTTTCAGTTGAGTTTAGGAAGATTGCTGCAAGCAACACATTTTCTGTATTTTTGTTCCTGTATCTTGGAGGAGAGTTGGCAGACATTCTGTGGTTTGCAGTTACACAATATGTTATCGTGTTTTTAATCACTAAATCATTGCAGTGGTTATAGATTTACAGTCTTAGGGTATTACAGAGGAGAAACAGAGGCTATATGTAATTTATACGTATGAGTGTGCCTGTGTGTTCTGTGAACTTTTAAATTGTATTATTTTTCTTTTGTTTTCTGAAAGAGAAAAAAGTTTATATATTTGTGCCAAGTCTCCCCACGTGCTTCAAAAAAGTTTGTAAAATCTTCTGACCCCAACAGGGCAGGAATTCTAATTATTGTTATGTGAAATGTTGGAGTTAAACTAATGTCGTCGTTGGGATTAGCGAAAGGCAAGCAGGCTGTTCTCTTGTTTTAATATTAGCCACCTGCGTTGGGATTCGGCACTGATTGGAAATGGTAATGTGGGGAAGAAGGACCCATGTTTTGTAGATGTCGGTGACCTACTGTGGCATGTCATTGGTAGCCCACTTTCTGCAGCTGTTTTCATATTATTATGTAACAGAATCCTTGGTAGCATTAAAAATTCAGTATTACAAGCTGATTGTAATGCTCCCTCATTAGGGAGCACTGTCTGGTCCTGAATTAAGTGAAACACAGAGCATGGCTTTTAGATTATAAACACCAATAAATATTAAGTATCAGCAGAGGGAAAAAATAAAGTCAGCTGGGCTTTCGGCCTCCTCTTAGTTCTCTCCCCCTCCCCTCCCCACCCCACCCCACCATATTTGTCTGTGTTTTTTTTTTTTAGTGTGAGCTGTATATCTGCTTTCCAGTGGTGACATTTTCTGTCGTTCTTGAGCGAGGTCTCTTGTATACACAAAAGGTTTAAAAGTTTGTTTTGTTTTGATCTCTATTAAACGGGTCCTTCAGTTTGCTGATGTCATTTCCTTTCATATTTGAGTTGTTTGTTGTGCCTCCGCGCCCCCCCCCCCCCTTCAGCTGGAGCCTAGGGCAATGTGGGGAAGTGCAGCAGCTGAGTAAGTTCTGGGTTCAAAGGCTGAGGGTCGTATGGTGCCTTTTCGTCATTCTCTGATTTGCCTGCTTGGAAAGAAGCTCCAATCCCAATATCTGGTTAAATGCTCAGACATCAACTTTCCGTGGCCTGTCCATGGGCTGCAGTGGCAGGCGATGATTCATCTCAATTTCCTTTTCTCGCTCGCTCCCCTTTTTAATGTCTTTAATACTCCCCTCTGTCCCTTCCACCCTCCCCTCCCCCGCCAAAAAAAGTTCTGACAACTGCAATTCACTTGCAAATCTGAGGCCAGCATTAGTGGGGCTCCTGCTGTGAAAAGAAGGAAAGTGTTTCAAGGCCCGTTCTCTTCCCGCTCTATTTCTGTTCTTCATCTCCAGTTAAACATTTCTAAGTGGCTTTTTCCTTTCCTTGGTCAGTTGACTGACTTCAGAGGTATGGGCCCTGTTCTCCTGATGTTACTAACATTACTATCTAGCCCAGTTCTCTCCTCTGCAAGCATTCTTCAGTCAGTAACAAAAACAAACAAACATAGGAAAGAGGAGGAAAAGAAAGAAACCAAATTTCTAACGGCAAAGTTTTTTTTTTTTTTTTTTTAAATGTCTAGTTACATTTGGAAAGGAGTGGCCATTTGGCTGTTTGCTTCAGGTTTTCCGTATCCAGGCTGGAGTGAAAAATGAGCCAGCATTGACACTTGGCTTGATGTGAAACCCTGGGTAACCTCTTTCCCCTTCCATGGCTCTGGCCTTTTGTTCCTGGAGAACTGAGTTAAGGTGCTTTTCACTCGGACCAAAGACAGCACGAGAAGTCTCCCTGTGTGCGTAGCGCCTTTGGATGGCCTCCTCATGGTTATTGTCAGAGCAGAGTCTAGCAAACAATCGTTTTGACGAGACACAAATGCAAAAACATTTGTCCATCTTTTAATCTTTGTTTTAGGATTTTTTCTCATTCTTTAAATTTCACAGTTTCAGTTTGTGTCTTGAGAGAGATGAGCGGAACAACATGGAGCAGATTTACCATAGGCCAGGCCAGCAGTTGAACAGATTCAGTAGAAATTGGTAAATCCTAAACTGATGCACATATGGCTGAGTGCATTAGTCTCTCTGTTAACACTTTCTTCAACTTTTTAAAATAAAAATGTGCTGAAAAAGTAAAAAATGAAACGACTTTTATTTTAACTTGATTTAGTATTTTATAGGCACCATTTTTTATGACATTTTACTGCACATACACCACACCCCCATCAGTTCTAAGCTTGTCTGTACTGGAAGAATTATTAGGCAACCATCTTATTCTAGGTTGTACTATGGCTTGTATGAGTCGTGTTTCTGATATAGTAATTTAATTATAAAGGTGTCGTAACACATACTGCACATAGGAGAGATTGGTGCATTTTAGAAAAGACTAATTACACCCCCCCCAAACCTCTTAAGGCTCTTAACTTTGTTTTTTAACGTAATACCACCTGCCTTTGTGTGGTTTGTACAACGCTGAATATAAATGGATGCATCAGATGGGAGAGATGGTCCATGAACAAAGCAGGAGTCCGATTTTCCCATCCTTCTTCTCTCTCCCCCCCCCCCCGCCCCCCTTAATATATCTGCATCAACTGGGATGCTGTAGTTAGAGGTCTGTCAGCTTTTCTGTTATGAACTCTTAAATTTTGCAGGTTGTACCATAGAAAAACCTCCTGGGGATAAGATGAGGTGTTCGTGTGGTATGCAAGAATACTCTATTTTTTGTTTTTTTTGTTTTCCTATAATTCAACCTCTTCTCCCCCTTCTTCCCCTTCCCTCCCCCACCCCCTATTTGGAATTGTACTGTAGCCCATTAGTCCCTTATAGGAGATTTATACCTCTGTATTTTGAGGTGAGGAAAAGAGAACTAGATGAAAGAAATTCTTCTAGTAACAGACTGTCTTCAGCACCTGCACAGAGCTTCCTCTGCTTCCTTCGTTTCCTTTTCTGTCATTTTAAACTTGGATAGGATTTTTAATCTGTGGAACTAACACTGCCACGATGGAGTTGAGGGCTGTCGTGTCAGGAGAATGGGAATCCAAACATCTGTGCATAGGCCTCGGCACAGCAGACTCTAATGGTTTTGACGGAGCTGTTGTGGTCTGTTGTCTGGAAAATCTGCATTCTACGTAGTGCCCGAGGGGGGCCTCGGTACCACAGATCGTAATGTGTACCTAAATATAACTGCCTAGGCACAATGGGGTGAGATAAGGGCAGAACAAGAAGCTCAACTGAATGTCTGCCTCTTGTTTTATCACTGATTTACAGTTTGTGTGTGTGGTTTTTTTAAGAGCAGCAAAGGATTTGCAAGAATAAATATATTAAACTCAGTTATGTAAGAAAAAAGCACATAGCTAAGGTTTTCCTTTTAGATAAAAATGAGGGAGCTCCTACTCATTGTCCCTTATTTCAGGAATTATATCTGCCCTCGGTGAGAGAATGCAAACAGGTTATGTGTACTCATTGCATATGTGTGAAGAAATCTGGTTGGCACAGTTTTTTTTTATCTTGGTAACTTACCAGCTAGCTGAACCTCTGAAGTGGTAAGTCTCCCATTTCCGGGGCATGTGAAGCCAGCATTTTTTGTTAAAATGTTTGTATTTAGCTGTTGTCAGTTCATGCATTCAGATGCAACTGGATTAGTTTCTAAAGGACTGGAATTGGAGAGGAGTGACCATTTCCAATACTATTATTTTTCTTGTTGGTTCTGCAGGACAGAAAATGTCCATCTGTTGGTGCAGGGGAGGTGAAGTGTTTATCTCCAGAGCAACCAAGGTTTAAAGAGCAGTGGTATTCCATACCAGGTGTACATTGTGTATATATTTTCAGAGAGAGGGTGAAACATACCGGTAAAGTTCAGCCTTGTTTGAAATTATGTTTTGATTCAGGGGTGTCGGAATGGGGGAGACCTGCAGACTGATTCTGTAATAGGAGCAGCACAACATTCAAATTACCTGCCTGTTTCTGCATGTAGCCCAAAGCGTCTGCTCATAGCAAGTGTTCTGTGTCCAGGGGGATCTCAGGTTATTTGTGTCCCCGTTAGTTAGGTCTGTGAGGTGGAAGAAGCAGGTTCTGGTAGCCATCGTTGAAGACTTTCTCTTTTGCTGCTAAATCTTGATGTTTGTGTGGCACTCCAGGTGTCTCTGTTTTTGCTCTTGAATTCATTATTATGTTTAACTGTTAATTGTCTGGTTTTTGGTATTATCAAATTACAAACGTGCTCCTTGTTCAAGCAAAGCAACAAAATTAGATATTTTTTTTCAGCACTCAAACATTTTCTTATTGTCCTTAATTGTACAGTTTGTGTTCCCAGGAAGGTGGAAAGTGCAAGCCCAGAGTACTCAGGCTTTCAAGTTTCATGTTTCAGAAGAGAGGCGAGATTGGAGGGATGAGGCTCTGGTCTTTCTCTATTTCTTTGGGGACGGGTGAGGTTTGGGGTGTTGGTGATAGTAATACTGTGTGTTGCAGTCTATCCACAGAAAATCCCCCCCCCAAGTTTTCATAAAAAACATTTCCGCTTTGCGGTATGTATAGTCCTTTTCAGAACCATAACTTTGGTATGAATACACCTGTAGAAAAGTAATCTCCTCCTATGACTGAATAGAAACAGATTTGTCCTGGGAAGTCTCAGCTCACTGGAATGCTGTTTTTCCTCTGAATACTCCTGACTATTCTGTCCCTCCTAGTGCCCTGATAACCCTAGGGTAGTTGTCCCTGCTTCTGGAGTGTTGGCTGGGTAGGAAGTGGATAGAATTACCACCTCTCTGGAATAAAATGCGGGTGCTTCCTTCTAGGGGCTAGCCTGGTGTCTGTACCAGAGAGTGGTTGGCTTCTTCTAGCCAATGATACACTAATGACAAAACAGCTTGTTAGGTAACGGGGAGTTTCAACACCTACCTCCCCCCCCCCCCCCATTGTAACCATGCTTTAGTGTGTGCAAAAGTACTAATACAAACTCCGAGCCATCTAAGCATTTATACCAGATGTTCTGGTGAGGAGCATGGGATAAATACCTGCACAGATTGCTGGAGTATCTGAGCGCCTGCCTCGTTGCTATCCCGTGAGGTGCCCGTAGCTTTGTGTTCTCTCTGTATGATGCAGTACAGTGGTAAAAGCAGAATACACGGGCAGGCACTTGAGAAGCCTGAAAGGGTTGCAGTCAGATGAAATAGTGAAGGGGTCAGTGGGGGTTTCCATTTTGGCCTACCAAAGATATCTTGTGTGGTGAAGTGATGGGTACCTGAAAGATGGGGCTGTAGGATAGAGTCTGAGGTGGGAGGTTGACTGAAGGCAGAGCCCACTACTGTTGTAGGCAGTACAGGAAACAGAACTGCACTGATTTTGTTGACGTGGGTTTGTGTGTGTGCTGCCAACTAGATTGGTTATGTTATCATGTTTTATTTATTCATTTGTATTGCAGGAGTGCCGCTCGGAGCCCCGCTCATACGTCAGGAGCCATTGTGCTAGGCATTGTTACAGATGCATAACAAAGATGGTCCCTTCCCCCAGACTGTTCACAATTGAAGCTCCCGCTGTCTGGTTACTGAGATTGTAGGATGAGGCCTGGTCCCTTTTAGAAGAGTGAAGACTTTTATTTGAAAGCAGGAAGCATCAGTGCACGCCAGTAAGAGCCAGTTCCAGCTGAGCTGAAGCAGTGTGTTCTGTGCTGTTGGCCAGGCCAGGAGAAGCCTGCTAATGGTTGACGGCCAAGCATGGTATTGCTGGGGACACTTGACATCCACTAGGTTTACAGGAGCCCCTCCTGGTTCCAGAGAGGGGTCCAGTCACAGGCTGCAGTGGATTTGTGCCTGCCTGGTTTGTGTGTTTGAGAGGCTGAGCGCTCGCTGAAGGAGCGCGAGAGCTCCTGGCTGCTGTGTACCCAACGTCCTTGCGTGCGTTTCCGATTAGCCGCCCCTTAGTGTGCCAGACAGAACTGTAGATGTCAGGCTTTGCACAGAAAGGAGAGCGAGGCAGTGAGGGAGAGACAAGCCTACAAGCAGCAGGGCTGTGAGTTTCAAATTAACCTTCTGCTTTGTTGATGTCTAACGTGAAGCCCCCCTTCCCCTCAGCCCCCTCCCAGTGCAGTGCACGCTGGCAAATTGTGAGAGCCTGGCTTAATTTACATAAAGCTATTACAAGAAGCTGGGCAGCAGGAAGACTGCGTTCAGGCGGCGGCCCTCTGGGGGACGGCAATCGGAATCCCGCCTTGTGCCGACTGGCCAAGTCCAGCAGCTCTCGCAGGCAGTGGGGGGAGGGGAGTTTCCCTTCCAGAGATGGTTTGGGGCATGGGGGATTTGACCATCTCCCTTTCAACACGACCACCGCAGCTGACGATGGAAAAGACCTGCTAGATTATCGTGTCCCATGCAGGATTGCTTTTTATACTAGGTTGTCCAGTTTAGTTTTAAGCAATGGGGATTCCACCCTTTCCTTTGGGAGATGATTCCACAGCCTTAAAACATCCACTCCTTGAAAGTTCTTTCAGATGTTGAGCCTAAGCCTTCCCTTTCTGAATTTCACCCCTTTACTCTTAGTTATATGTGTTCCTATCCTGAGTTCTTTTCCCTCCCTTCTGTTTCCATCTTTCAAATACCTGTAGGCTGTTAGAGATGCAGATTTCTGATTAGAGCATGGATTTGAAGTCAGGAATGCCCAAGCATAGTCATGATGCTGACTTTGAGCAAATCACTTAACCGTTGTGCCTCAGTTTCCATCTGTAAAATGAGATAAAACTTAGTTATGTCACAGAACTGTAGTAAGGATTAATGGTAGAAGGTTTGTCATACACATTGAATATGGAAAGCACTTCGTTATGTCCCATCCCCTTGCCGTTCCTGTTGCTTTGCTCTGAATAGCCTCCACTTTGTCAATGCTTTTCTAGTAGTCAGGTGCTTGGAATTAGCCATGTCCTAGGTGTGCTCAGACTAGAGTTATTTAGAGTTGGACACTCTCCTCCTGGATCCATAATCTGCATTTGAGTATGAAGCTATTTCTCAGCTTCATAATCTTCCCTTATCTTCTAAATAATTCCACATATTGGAGGCTTTATGAATTGTATTCTTTCATCTTGGAAAAGAGAGCAGGCCAGCTAGTGTAGCAGGTTTGGGGGCTGTGTTGGTAACAGAATGATTCCCCGGGAAAACATCTGCTCACAGACCCGTAGAAACTGCCCAGTGTCCATTTTGCCTGTCAGATAGAAAGTGACTGTATACGGAGATCTCCTAGTCTAGTCTTGTTATCCTTCCTCTGCTTCTCTTACCTTGCTGCAGTCACGGCTGCCACCACCTCCATTCCTGGGGCCTCATTCAGCAGGACCATTATAGACACGCCTGGGGCTCTGGTTTAATTGACCTTTATTTTGGAATGGGGGTGGGATATGAATCTTCTTGTCTGAGCAGCTGTGCTAGATTTTTATTGGATCACGCTTGTTAGTATGTGTTGCCTCATCTCGTGGAAAGAGGGCAGTGACAGTGGCTGTAAAATACTTCTACTATGATAGCAGTTATGGTATGGAGAGGAGTGGATGTGCACATCTGGCAAAGGTGAAAGGTCCATCTCTAATCCAGAGGGGCTGTCTGACTGCTATGGGGAAGGGGATTGCTTTGGAATCCACGCTTTACCACTGCAGAAATGTCATCTTTAATCTCTTCTGCTTCCAGTGGTTCCTGGTGTGTAAATTCTACGGGCGGAGGTGTCCAGGTTAGGAGAGCCAGTGTAGTAGTTTTAAAGAGAAGACTTCAATCAAGTAAAACTGTGACAGATCTAAAAGGGCAGGCCAACATACTCTACTCCTAGCCGTACCATCTCCCCCAAATTGAGCCTTAAAGGTATTGCTGGGATCTATGCAGAATATTCTGGGGTCAGAGAGCAAGGGGAGTTTGGGAGGCGCATGCCAACTACTCTGTTAGTCTGTTTGCAACATGAAGGAGTAGGGGAAAAGGAAGAAAGATGTCTGCTACATGATTATCTTAAGACCGGTGTTGGAGAAGGATGCGCTAACTGCCGGTCAGGTGGCATTGTTGCAGTCCCTGACTAGATGAGGAGGGGGGATGAGGTAGAGTGCTGGGGAGCTTCATTCATTTTGCTTAGTGTAGTGTCCTAGAAGGGAGGTGTGCTGAGTACAATAGAGCAATACCTGGCTCCCTCCGGTAGAGCGTAAATGGTTTCTCGTCCCCACTGTTGTTTGTCTGGTTGATGCGTTTTCAGCCTATGGTGGCATCTGCTGGGAGGGAGCTACTGCAACCTTTTTCCTTGGTTGTCTCGTTGCTTTAATCAGTCTCTTGACTGTTTTCTCCTTTGTTTTAAGCAGGCAGGAGCTCTTGTTGGTCAGCATGAGATCCTAGAAGTGATTGAAGTGGATCTGATGCCAAAGCAGTCATGCCTAAAAAGCTCCCTTCCTTGCAGGCTCGCAACAGTTTCATCTGAAACTGCAAATGTTTAAGCATCTGAGCAGAATTTTGGAAGAGTCCAGGGAATTACTCAAAACAAATGGCTAAAGAAGCTTTAACTCTGTCCTAAGGAGTGTCAGTTAGTTACCTTTCTCTGGGTTTAACAAGAGGCAGTGAAACCACTTTCACCTTAAGGAGTAAACCTCTTGATTTTTCTCCGCCCCCCCCCCATCTCCCAGCTGTTTTGAAGTGAGCTGTCCCTGGGCTCAGGACCAAGGGCCTGGCTGGCAGCAGCTCTGCATCTGGACCATGTATGTTGCTGAAATATGGGCAGTGTCTTAACTATACTGCAGTTGCCTCATTCATGTGTTTTTTCTCTGAAGATTCTTCCTCTTACTGTGAGTCCCTTTGTGAATTGTAATTTTTGGAGCTGAGCTTTGTAGAAGGTGGGAAGAGGGAGACTAGTTTGGGGGAGTTGACGTTTCCTCTTCTGCTCCTTTTTTCTCCATTAGTCTGAGAGGCCACTAGGACATGAAGCATCAGCTCGTTCCTCCATGCAATAGGCATCCTGTCAGGATTCTGGATGAAACTGGTTTTTCTTCCTTTTGCATCTGAAGGTCATGATACAGTCAGGGAACACAAAGATTAATGAGGCCTGTGAAGTGAGCATCTCGAGAGAGGCATTGGACGGCCCCCTGGGAATCTTGAAGCTCCTAGCTGCTCAGTCATTAGGCTTCAGCGTTATGCACCTCTCTCCTGTATTTAGTCCTCTCTTACAGGGGCATCTAGGGTTCTGCTAGCAGTGCTCCAAAGTAGTGACACCTCTTCTCCTCCTCCCAACCCGTTCTCAAGGCAGAAGAAATCTCCATGTGCATAGACCCTTGAGGAACGCTGAGAGCCCAAGCCAGATGGCCTCCCTGCCTCCCTCTGGACCTTGCGAAAGGAGCTAGGATTTGGACCCTTTTGACTTAATGTGAAAGTGTCTTGTGGGAGTTTGGCATGCATGGAGTGGAGAGAGATTCCCCTCTGAGTGCTGGAGGCAGGGGGACATAAGCTTAACATTAACAGAGTAGCTGGCATGTTAAAATATTTGAAATGATAGTGGAATTTTCATCTGCTGCTGACTTCCTGCTGTGTACTGAGTGTTCTCCGTTTCAGAGCCCTGATTCAGCAGTGAAATTGTGCCCCCCCCTCCATTTTTATTAACAGAGGCTAGTGACTGCTCAGACCTCGTACATGAATTTCTGGGGGTGAGGGTGAGGGGCTGGATGGAGCTGGGAATAAAGCTGATATGTAGTGCCTGGAGGGGGCATTGATGCGGGACTGGATCTCTGAGTTAAGTGTAGGAGAGTTGAAGGAAGATTCAGTGGGGGTAGCAGAGTGTCTGAGAGAGCCTCTGTTCTACCATTGCAATGCTCAGGTTCTTAGTATTAAAATCCAAGAAGTGGAATGAAACCAAGAGTGAATCATAAAGCTCAAGCCTTTAACATTCCCTTTGAAGGTGCCCAGCAAAGGAAGAAATAGTTTTGCATCTGTCTTATTTCTCTCAAATAATTTTTTTCTTTTTTCTTTAGAAATATTAGGAGTATCAAATTTGTCTTTCCTGTTTTTTGCTGGAAGTCTCCTTGAGGGAACCAGAGAAGTGGAATGGGAGTTTTCTTAGCCTACCATTGAAGGGGTGAAGTGTTTAACAAGAATGATACTTCCCCCAACTGTTTATCAAGCCTTTGAGTTAAATATATATGAACACAGATTTCTAAAGAGCCTTCATACCCCTTTCCCTTTCAGTTCAGGTTTCAGTCCCTAGCTACTGTACTGTGATATCCTAGTAGTTTTCCAGTCATCTCTAGAGCCTTCCAGGAAAACAACAGACTGGGGTGGCCAGACTTACTGACCCTCTGAACCGCATGAGACAATCTTCAAAAGTTCGAGAGCCGGGGCAACCTGCAGGGGCTTGGGGCGTCAGCCCTGCAGGTGGTTCCTGATGGGGCTCGGGGCTTCCACCCCACTCAGCTGAAGCCCCGATCCCCAGCAGGTGCACCCTGTGGGGCAGAAGCCCTAAGATGACAGCCCCCTCCCCTTCCTGCTGGACAGAAGCCCCTACCTCATTACTCCACTGCAAGGCAGAGGTCCTGAGCTCCCCCTTCCCCCCGTCCTGTCTGTTAGGTGAAGAATGGGGGGGTGGCATGGGGGACTCTGAGCCGCACTTTAAAAGTAAAAGAGCCACATATGGCTCACGAGCCACACTTTGGCCACTCCTGGAATAGATAAAACCTGAATTTCTAATGCTCGGTGTTAAGGGAGTGATTCACCTTCCTTCATATATTGTAAAGAAGCAAAAACAGGGCAACTTCCCCTTCTCTTGGCAGATCACCTTTACACGGAGTGACAGCGTGATGTGCGATTTCATTCCCAGCATTAACTACACAGAGTGAAGCATCGACAAATGCTTTACATGGTTTTTATTCCCTCTTCAGAGTTTAACACATGATAGTGTTGTAAGAATCACCTTGATGGGGGTTATTTTTAAAGGGGTAAGTCAAGCTCAAAATCATGCTTCTGTCTGAAAATTGATAGAGGCAACATCTCATGAGGTGTTAATGGGAAGCCCAGAGGTTTTCCCTTTGTTTGCAGTGTGGGTTGGAAAGTGCTTTGTGTATTTCGCTTTCTCTGATGAGTCAGTTTCTTCATTGTTGGTGTGGGTCTTTCACACAGTGGAGGAAAGAGATGTACTTTAACAAAAATTGAAAATACATTTCCTAAAATGAGAATTCCCCGTTGGCTGTGTAGGACCTGAAACTACTTCTGTTTTTCTTTTAAATTGACCGTATATCATATTTGTGACATCCCTGTTTTAAGTGACTTAAACAATAGAGAACAGTTTTACTCTGAAAAACCATTCATAAAAATGCTGTGATGCATCTCTGGATTTATTGTTTCTAAGATTTCTATATCGGATATGCTCCCTTTTCTCATTGGTAACTCTGCAAACTCAGCCTGTGTTGTCAGATGCAAGCTGGTTTTTTAAATGTCCCTTATCTGTAACTATAATGGTTCTTCTGGCTAAACGAGGCCCTCATTCACACCTGTGCAGCTCTGGTGCCTTTGGTGGATTTGCATAGGTGTGATTTATTGGAATAAGGTTAGGCCTGTTCTACCCAGAATTTGCACTAGTTTAACTTAAATGGGTTTAAAAACTGGTTTATTCAACCTAGTTCAAACCCCTGTGTGGGGTGGACACTCTCTTTAATTTTGGTTTATGGGTGGCTTATTTTGGTTTAATTTATATCTGTTCCCAATCAAATTAAGCTAAACCATAAAGGACTTTCTTAAACTGATCTGAGTGTCCATACAGGGATTTTCACTAGTAAACCAGATTGAATTCACACCTTAGATTAAATTGGTGCAATTTTCCCATGTAGACAAGTTCCTTAGTAAATAATTCTGTTGATATCGATAAGTAGGAATAGAATTCAGCTCACTCAGTCATAACTGTATTGACTCTGGAGTACTAATGGGAGCCAAAAGCACAAAAAGCTCTCACTGGAGTGGGCAGGTACGATTCTAAATATGCACGAGGGGGGACATCTGTTGAACAAGACGGTGCTGTTTTTCAGACTCCTTTCAAAGTAAATAAGAGATTTTAATTTAACATAAGAATTTTTGTAAAGCTTTGTAGGACTTGCCTTTTAAAAACTTTACAAGTTTGGCTTCCAGTTTTTTTGGTATGGAAAAGCTGATTGATTCAGTCCTGTGGACCCCTCTGAGGAAGTATCATTCATAGGGCACCCCCTCCACTGAGAAAACCAGTAGTCCTGTTCATGGAACAAGGATGGCTAAAAATGGCAGTGGAAATTTTTATACTCAGCTGTTTAAGGTAGTGTATCTAAGCACTGCGGTTCCCCCTTTAACACTCCCTTTTGAGCTTGGTTATTGCCAGGGTGCCTGTGCTGAAATCGCAAACAACATACGCTGAGGGTGGGACAGATTTGCAGCCTGAGGTCTTGTTTGTGCACTCTTTTGCACCTGGAACTGCACTGGTGCAAACCTGTACTGTAGATGCAATGCTGTAGTGTCATCTGTGACTTGCACAAGTATCTCACCCCTGCCAAAGCTAGGCTGCTCAGAGCAGCTCTTAACAGCGCTTTTGGTCCACTTCATTAAAAAATGTTTACCTTCCACATGCTCTTTTGCAGTAGCACTGGTCTATTGAATTCGGTATGAATGCTGTCCCATTCTCCTAACACCCCTGCTAGGTATGTTAGCTGCGCACATTCTTCTTCCTGCAGCCTAAACTGCCCAAGAGCAATAACCTTTTTCACTTTTCCTTAAAAACAACTCTACTGCTAAATTCTGCAGTTGCAGAAAGTGTATCCAGTCTTCTAATGTGTTTCAGGCTCTTTGCTGTTCTAAAATGAATTTTTGCTGCAGGCTTTCAGATGGTTTCGTTCCAATTTAAACAGCCCAGTATTAACATTTGGAAACTGGCTTCTTCACATCTGCATTAACATTGTAAAGACTCTGCAGCACAATCTGGCATGATCCAAAGAGAGAGAGAAACATGGATTCAAACAAAAATGTGACTGTGTCTGGGGGAGAGGGAAGAATTGCCTGCCTTTCCTGATAGCGGGCTATATTAAGGTTGAATTGTACCGTTGGATGTCAGTTATGTTAGGGTAGAACTTTATTATATTTTTAAGTTGTCAGCAGTGCCTAGAGTATATGGTACATACTGGATTTTTTGTGTATTTAAAGCTAAATATTAAATACCGTTAGAGTGCTGACTCACAGAATGGCCCTGACTTTAATTTCACTCTGGTTCTTGTACCGGTGTAGTACCATCCACTCCAGTGGAGTTACTCCTCATTTACACCAATGTAATGTTAGAATTGGCCGAACTCTGTGGTGCTCCCATCCCAAACATTGCCATGACCAGCTGTTTTTATATTTATTATAACGGAGCATCGACTTTTTCTTGACACAAAGTTAAAGTTCTGTGCTAAGGCCTAGCATGCAGGAGAAAGTGTACTAGGTTAGCTAAATTGCTTTAGAAACTGATGTAGATAAATTAGTGCACCTCCCTTGTAGTAATGCCTCAGAGCAGTTTTAGCTTTTTGATACAAATACTGACTTAAGCCAATTGATGTAAGGTATTCCTAAATCAAAATGAGTATCCACACAAGAGAGTTGCACAAATTTAACTAAATCAGTTTCTATAGTGATTGGCTAAATTGGTACAGCTTTAGTGTGTAGACAAGGCTTAAGTGATGTGTGAGGCTGCCATTCCTCTGGAGTCTCAGTAGGGCATCTTTCTGGTGGCCCCCATCTTCCTAACTGTTCAAGAAAAAAATGCTGACCACAAAACCATCAGATTGTAACTGCGCCAGCTAATTACAAAGAGTAAATCACTAAGAAATGTTTGCGTTGTGTAATAAATAATAATTAACATGCAGGCTTGAAACTGTGATTTTAACAATGGGTTGTGCACAGTAGGACTGAGAGGACTAGAAAGGCCAGTTTCCAGTGGCTCGTGGGGGAGGGGCAGGAGGTCTCCTTGTGCTGTCCTCGCCTCCGGGCACTGCCCCTGCAGCTCCCATTGGCTGTGGTTCTCTGTTCCTGGCCAATGGGAGCTGTGGGGGTGGTGCCTGGAGGCGAGGGCAGTGTGAGGAGACCTTCTGCCTCTCACCTCCCAGAGCCACTGCCAGACGTGATGGCCACTTCCTAGAGCGGTGTGGGGCCAGGCAGGCCGGGAACCTGCCTTAGCCCACCAGCCTGTTAGCTGCAGGAGGGTTGGCAACTCTTTTGTGATCTACCGGTTGGTGACCACTGATTTAGAAACTGTTAATTGGGCGTAATTACTGAAAACGTTTACATTATAGAACTTCAGGACTTTGGAACGGTTCTTCAGCTGTCTAATGGAGAAGCTGCTCCTTTTGGTCCCGCTCTGACACATCCCAGCAGGATCAAGTTAAATGGTAAAGTGCAGCCTCCACTGAGAAAGCTGGCACACATGCTGACTGAAGAGTCATTGATTCCAAGGCCAGAAGGCATCCTTGTGTTCATCTCGTCTGACCTTCTGTGTAACACAGGCCAGAGACCTGCTGAAAAAAGATGTGATAGATCTTTCTAAAAACTATCATGGATTTCTAAAAACTACTTCAAAAATTCCTGCTTGTGTGTATCGTAGAAAATGTTTCCTATGTGAAGAAAGCTCTATGAATTTCAGACACTCGCTAGCAAGAATAAACCTCCAAGCCATAGGTGGAGTGAAGTGTTCATTCTGCTGCTGCCTGGGGAAGCTCTGAGCAAAAGCAGAGGAGACAGCGGAGCTGTCTGCAAACTCGGAACACCATTGCATAGATTTTTCACTCTGTTAGCGTTGGAAGGCAATCTCTAGTTAAAATGGCTGGAGACTTCACTTTTTTATGTGAAAGCTTAAATTTTGTAGGTCTCTTGCTAGGGAGGATTTTCCAGTGGACATTAGTGAGTGGATCTGTAAACTACTAATCTCTTGTCTTCCTTTAACTTAGTTTCCAGTCAGGGAAAACAGCGGGACCACACAGGCTGGGCTTTGGGAATGGGAGAAACAGGAAAAGCACTGGTCACCTCCTCTACCGTAATGGGTGACTTGCTGGACAACATGAATAAAGTAGAGAGCGCTGATTCAGCCCCTTTTACTGCACATCTAGGAGGGGGATGGTGAGAGCTGTCCCAGAGGTGAACCCACCTGCAGTCCATGTAGTTCATGCAGCAGAAGTTATGAAATTCTCATCAGCAAGAAAGGAAGCCAAAGGAGGAATCAAATCCACCTGATTTGGGTGGGGAGAAGAGAGTAAAGAACCAAGTGAGCAATAGAAGTAGCCCAGAATTGTGTTCTGTTTTAGATTCTTCTTCTCCGCCTAACATCATGGCTTCTGAGCACCTTCCAGTGATGCATTAGGCACCGCGACTGGCGCAACATGCTTTGTATTTGCATGGCTAGTAACTGTTGTGACAAGGTTGTAGGAGTCCGAACCAGTTGCTTCATGTGTGCAGTGTATGGTTCTAGCAGCCTGCAGCAGGAGTTCACACTTAAAAGAAAACGCCCTACCACGGAGAACCTCTGGCACTCCGAAGCACCGGACCTGTACCCACTGGAGAGAGACTGTGCACTGCTGCATAGTTCTTGATGACTTGCAGCAGAGCTTTGTCTGCTTTCTAATTCCCTCCAACCGTTGTACGTCTTCTGTAGGGAAAGGGCTTCTCCTCCTGACCCTGCAGATTTTGTTTGGTATTTTGCAGGTAGGAAATTGCTGCGTGTTAAACAGATTCTGGGACCTCGGCCCCCTGTTTCCTAGGCGCCACTTGCTCACTCAACACAGTTTTCAGTTTTCTCTTCTTGACTCTCCTTGTTGTTCTGCATTTAAATTCTACGTTTTCATGTAGCCGCTCTTCTTACTAGGCTGGGGGTAGTGTTTCTTGCCACACTTGTGCCACAGGATTCAGTAGTGCAAATGTCTGTCTGAATTCAGACCCTTTCTCTGTTTCCACTCCCCCAGGAGGAAGTTGGCAGGCTGCCTCCAAAGTGAACACCTCATCTCAATGACCCACCTAGAGCGGCTGTCCAGGGTGGATTTGTATATGCTAATAAGCCTGATTTGTCCTAGCTTGTTTGTAGTGATTTGTGACTGCATTTATATGCAAATACTAACAACTTGCTGCTGAGTTAATTAGCATTTTTTCTCTTTGCTTCCTGCAGCTTTAGGAAAGGGGCTTTATTCTTTTGATTCCAGTCATCCGACCTAACCCCCACCCACGTGTAATTGGGGGAGTGCCAGACCATGCCCCTCCCTTCCCTCTGTAGGAGGAATAGAGGGGCACCAGAGTGGTGCTCTGGACTCAATCTAATCACTAGATAAAAGAAATATGGCTGCAGCTGTGGAGGTCAGCTGCCATGCAGTCAAAGTTGCCAGCACTTGTCACTGTAGAAATTTCACTTTTCCTGGGTTCTGAACATGGTTGTGCAAAGTGAGTGGGGGCCAGCAGCTCACAGCTCCAGGAAGAGTTTTGTACCTTTTCCAAGTGTTGGTATAGGAAGTTCTGGTTCTCTTGGCTGCCTTGATTGCGTTCTGCTACAGAATGTCCGGTGTTTGCTAGTTACTCTCTGCAACCAAGTGATGTCTGGTGTTTTTAAAACACAACCCCCAAGCTATCCCGAAAACACAGAATTTCTTCTTTCACGGCATGACTGCAAACACCAAATACAATCAGATGACTGACTCCCAAAAGGCAGAGTCTTCATGGTTGTTTTCTTGTGGCCCAGTTATTGCAGAGTTTAGAGTGCGCTGCTTGTGTGGGGGGGGAGCTGGCCTCCACCTGATGCTTTGAAACTAATTTTTGGACCCCAACTACATTGCCTGGGGTACGGATCAGAGGTTCACTTGTGTGCCTGGAGGATTTTACTCTTTGAATTTTGTCATCTTTCTCATTATTGCCAAAATACAAGGTTTGGTTAGTCTGCCCCATTCTGGGGTACTTGCTTTTACTTGGCGTGCTAGTAAGGTTTACACGTGAAATGAGCTAAATGGCATTAGCTCGCTCTCTTGACACCCAAGGAAAGGTCCGGGTCTGTACAAAGAAACCCTGGAGTCGGATCTCGCCATTTGCCATTTTACTTGCTTGATCCAAATAAATGCAATAGGTGCAATTCCTGACCAGCCCTGAGAGCCGTAAGTGCCTTTTTGCTGGTGTGTATCCTGTATGGAGAGTGCTTCACTCTCCTCCTTGCCTGTCCCTCCCTTCTTGCTGCCCTGAAGCAAAGTCTTTTTCACAGTTACTGAGTCAGTGAGAACAGTGGTTGTGGTGGTTTTTTTTTTTTTTAAGCCTTTGTTTTTACTCTTGAAAGGTAGGGCAGTGGCTGCACAGCTGCAGGCGTGGAGCAGAGGAGACCACGCTCCCTGCAGCCTCTAATCTCTGCTAAAGCTCCCACCTTCTTGCCTCTGCGTGGGAGGGAGGGAGTCGCACAGCACATTTGGCCTATCTGGAAAAGAGGGTAAATCTCCATAGGGCCGTGTTCTCTCCTTGGAGTTTGCAATACAGTAACTCGAGCTAATTGGAGGTACAGGATTAATTTATTGGGTGAAAGGGGTGCTAATCTCCAGCAGTGACAAGATGTAGGGAGGGTGGGGTCTCCTGAAGAGACAGCACTGTGAGATTCTCTTTCCTACATGGGTTGTGTCCTGGAGGCAGGAGTTGTGAAGCAGAGCTCTCTCTGAATCACTCCATTTTCTTTTGACTGGAGGCTAGAGTCTCAAGTTGCATTCTTTTATTCCCTTTGTCCCACCTCTTTTCTGTATGTTGTCTACATAAATTGCAAGCTCCTTGGGCAGTGAAGTGTCTTAAAGCAGCTAGCATGTTTTGGGATACAATTTAAATAATGGAAAGAGAGTGGATTAGAAGCCTGAGGCAGGGGGCTGCAGACAAGGCAGGCGGAAATAGAAGTCAGTGAGCCCTTGTTCTAGCCTTGATTGACATTTGTTTTTTGTGTGTGTGTGTGTGAGAAAAGTGACTTCTATTGCATTGGGCCCTGGTAAGAGGGAGAGGACCACTCTGTGTCCTGTGGCATTCGGGTGGAGGGGAGGAAAGGAGGGAGAATTTACCTTGGTGCTACTTGGTTATCTATTCGCAGCCTTTTATCCTGGTGGCTTTAAAGCCTTGAAGGGGTGGGAAAAGAGGGGCACGCATTGCCACTTGCACCTGAAGCCTCCACATGCGAAGGGGATGTTTTTCTGCAGTTTTCCTCTTCTAGCCCATCCTCTTGTGCAGAGTCGATTCCACTCTTCTCTCCTGGTACTCGTGATGCATCAGCACTCTGGTTTGATTTTTGGCCTAGTAGGCAGATTTTCCTCTCTTTAAATCCCTTGGATGCTTTTTCCTGCACCTCCTTTTATTTTCTTATTTCACATCCTCAAAGACAAGAGGGCCTGGAAGCACAGACCTGTCCTGCTGCATTCCTGAGTAATTGGGTTTTGATTAACTCAAGGGAGAGAAGTTGGTTTCTCATAGCGACCATTGGGATCAAAGTGCCAGGAGAAGCAGTTCCTGTCCCACTGTCTGGGGTGGCCTTTTCAACCCAGACTACTTTAGCAAGTTATTTCCACTTTTCTGATTTTTCATGCTAGTGCTAAGAGAGCTTTTGATAGACAGAAAAACTCCTCCCCCACCCCTCTTCTTTGCATTTTCTTCCAGGACTCCTTTTCCCTGCAAAACACATTCTTGTGCTAATCCTGCTACAGGAGGAATGCAAATACCTCTAATTGTAAGACCTAGGATGGCTCTTCCATATCTGTGCATCTTTTCTTCTCCTAGGAGATGGCTAAGCATTTCACTTTCACAAAGCACTGGGCACTTTTCCTTCTCTGTTGGGACAGTTGTCAGGATTACCAGGTTCAGGTCAGATGCTAAGAGGGGACAGCAGTAGGTTCCTTCCTGGAAGCATAAGTAATTTCTTTACCTCTTTCATGCTCCTGGGTTGAGTGAGAGAGTTTATACATCTGCCACTCCTGATGGATCTAGTTGGATGAGTGTCAGACGCACACTAGCAGCAATGAGATAATTTCAACTCATGGCGGTGAGAAACCAAGCTGGCGTTATGATAGAGGAGACCTTATTCAGGACAGAAAGCTGCCATGTTGTGGGAGCTGGTTACAAAACTGTACAGCAGGGTGTCAGTCCTTCCATGGAAAGGGACAAATGTATTTTTGATTATGAGCAGTGGGTCATGGTACATAGTTAGGACTACATATGACCCATGATCCACAATGAATCTCCTACTGTTCTGAAAGAGGCTTGCACGAGGATCACGTGGAGAACTTAGCCGTTAGTAATTTAAACTTTTAATCATCATCAAAGAATCTTATGGTTTTTGTCTAGGATCTTATCAGGTTCCTATTGCCATAGTATCTGAGCACCTTCTTTTAAAAAAAAAAAAGAGAGAGAGAGAGAAGAAAATCGAGGTCCAAGAAGTAGACTGACTCTTCTCCTTTGGTCACTCTTTCCTCCTCCAGAAAGGAAGGAGGATTATGCATTTATAGGCAGTCTATGAGAAAATATTTCTCCTTGGGCACTATTACAATTTATGTCCTTTGCTTGTCTGTCTTCCCCAGCCTCCTTTCTTTGTGTCTTCTCCTTTTCATTTAAATCAAGATTAGATCTTTCTCAAAGATAAACTCTATTCAGGTTATTGAACTTGATACAGGAATTGTTTGAAATTCTATTGCACATTTTATACGGGAGGTTAGACTAGACCATGATTGGTTCCTTGTGGATTTACAGTATAAACTTTAACCTGCAGGGATTGACCAGGTTCTGTAGCAGCCTGGTCTGGGGTTGAATATCAGTATGCCCAGTGTAATCTCACCAGGATGAAAATGTCGCTCTAGTCCCATACTGCACTGTCGGGAGGTTACAGAACCATGGGCTTGTGGAACTAGTGGCTGGATTAGACTCTTGATAGATGTCAGAGTGATCCAGTAGGACAAGAGTTTATGTAAATTATTTTCTAGAAATAAACCAGCCCAGGAAGCACTTGAACACAGTAAAAGCTCAGCAAGAATAGTTGAGTCAGTTCTTGCTGAGGTGATACTTGAGGAACCTGAGGCAAATGGCCCCAGCAGTAGGAGTCTTCAGGCTGGTGAGTGGAGCCGTGTTTCAGAGATGATATGTTTGGGCCAGATCGGTCTGTGCCCCCTCCCCCATCATCCTTTATTTAGAGATGTAGTGACATTGGTGTTGAATTGTGCAAAGCTTGCTTTCTCTCTCGCTGTCCGCGGGAAGGAAGAGGGGCTCCAGTAATGGAGGTAATGGTGCTGAGCCAGCCTTTCAGAGAAAAGAGCTGGGGGACACCTGGTGGAGGTGGCATTGGCATCCTAACAAGACCTTGAGGGAATGACCGCAAGGGTTTGGACAAACGAGCAGTGAAGCATAAGAAGCAACGAGAGTTTGGTCTTGCTCAGCCAATGAAGGTGATAGCACCGAAGGCTTGGGTAGGCTCCTAGGGTGAGTTTGGAGTGGCAGAGAGGATTTCAGCAGGTTAGCTGTGGATGTGGTGAGATTGAGGAAGCATCTAGCAGCCTGGGTTTGGGCATACGTGTGGAGCCCATCGAGGTTGGCTTAGGCAGCAGCAGGGTCTCAGTCATGATTTATTAAGGCTTGTGTATGGTGCTTACTGCTGAGCACTTCATGGACCTTCATGGACCACCCTTGTGAGGCAGGAGAACATTCTCCTCATTTTACAGCTGAAGAATGGAGAAACAAGTGCATCTAAAGCAGGGGTAGGAAACCTATGGCACGCATGCTGAAGGCGGCACGCGAGCTGATTTTCAGTGGCACTCGCGCTGCCCAGGTCCTGGCCACCGGTCGGGGGGGGGGGCTCTGCATTTTAATTTAATTTTAAATGAAGCTTCTTAAACATTCTGAAACCTTATTTACTTTTCATACAACAATAGTTTAGTTATATATTGTAGAGTTAGAGAAAGAGACCTAAAAACATTAAAATGTATTACTGGCACTCGAAGCCTTAAATCACAGTGAATAAATGAAGACTCGGCACAGCACTTCTGAAAGGTTGCCGACCCCAGATCTAAACAGGATTTTCATAAATTTTCTAGCCCTTGGTCTAACACCAGTGCAGCTCCGCTGGCCCTAGCAAAAGTGGGAATGCTGCTGTAGAATGGCTGCCAACATTTTTACCATCATGTTATCTACAGCTGCTCTGAGAAGAGATAGATGATGCACTTGTAAAATAGCTGGCTAGTGCTCCCACCTGTGCTACAGTGGGAGACTTCCCTAACATTGTCAGTGTAAGGCCAGAGTGACTTGTCCAAGATCTCTCAGATCTCCTGAGCGTGTCAGTTGCTTTAACCATAAGGCCATCCTTCCTTTCTTCCCAGAATACTGTCCTGTAGGAGAAGAATTCTAAAACACCTGGGATAGCTCAGTAGTTTGAGCATTGGCCTGCTAAACCCAGGGTTGTGAGCTCAATTCCTGAGGGGGCCATTTAGGGATCTGGGGCAAAAATCTGTCTGGGCATTGGTCCTGCTTTGAGCAGGGGGTTGGACTAGATGATCTCCTGAAGTCTTTTCTAGCTCTGATATTCTATGATACCTCTGCTCTTTCAGCAGCTATATCTCACACTGCTCTTCAGAGAGAGCCAGGCTAGACAAAGTGCCTTCAGCACTAGGTATCCTGGGGATGGCCTCCATGTAAATGCTTACGGGAAGTGGAGCATTGGGCCCCTTCCAAAGGGGCTGTCTTTGCTCCAGACACAGCTCAGGTAAATAGAGAGCCCCCAGAGGGCTTAGCGTGAAATCTGTGCTACAGAGGGTGCCATTCTTTTTCCAGGTGGGACCCTCTGAGGTTTTCATTAACTGCTCTTTACAGGCAGTTATAATTGGGAGAATCGGGTAGGTTGGAAACTCCAAACTCTGCCCTCCACTCCCCCCAGCCCGTGAAGCTGTGGGAGGAGAATTTAGTGCCTGTTCAGTGCTTTGGTTTGTGCTCTTGCTGACGGTGCATGGCTTGAGCCCTGTGCCTTCCAAGCAAGGGGTGAGCTGGTCTCTGTGTTTCTGCCTGGGTTTGGAGGGAGACTAAAGAAAGGCGCTGGCGCCTGGCCCCTGCTGAGGGTGGGGTGAGCTGCAGCTGCCTGACCCTGGGTGAAAAGTTCAAATCTGCATTTAAAAGGAGGAGAGCCATTAAGTGGCTGGGACAGTCTCCAGTCAAGTCGAAACATTTTTTGTTTCTAAAAGACACTGAGCTGGCCTCTTGTTCGGACTCCATGCAGCCCTGTGTGCTTTGCCGGTATGCCATCGTTGCTGTTCCCAGTGGCCTCGGGCTCGCTGGGGAGCTTGGGTTCGTGTAGGGATAGAAACGGAACCCATGGCCTCATGGACTTGGGGCTCTGCTGGTGGCATTCAACTCCAAACCCATCTTTTGGTGGCGTTTCCCCTGAAGATCTAATCCTGTATTCTGTGCTTCTCGCACCTTTTCTCTTACAAATCCCTGTGCAGTACAGATGGTGCAGTGTCTTGCCCCACACAGCCCGCAGAAGTCAAGTACAGAACCCAGGTCCCCCAGCTCCCTGGCCTGTGCTCAGACCACTAGACCAGGCTCCACGGCTTCACGTTTGTTGAACCCCATGCATTGGCCAGCAGGCCTGAAGCATTGCTCCTGCCCCCCCCCCCCCTCCCAATATATTAAACTGCTGGAGCTCCATGGTAACCTTGTGTGGGATTGCAGCCTTCCCCTCCCCCACTTAATGTTCACAAATGCACACTGGGGCAGCCAGACATTAGTATGAGCAGGACTTGTGTCTCCATGGTGATTCAGCCTGCCCCACAAGAGGGGCGGGGTGGGCGGGGAGAGTCCTGTATCTGTTATGTGCTAGCAGTTTGAAATGAGCTCCTGGGTGTTAGGAACGAGTTGGGAAGCTCTGTGTTTCCCTTCAGGCCAGACTGTCCCTCTTACTCCTGCTTAAAGACCTGGGTCAGAGGTTTCTCACCTCTAAACAGCTCTGGCATCTGGGAAGCAGCTGGAGGGTCTTGGCTTGGTGTCCTGAGCCGTGTGGCAATGCCCTAATGGGGAAGAGTCTTGTTCTTTTTAGTCCGGATGCTCCCTCACTGAGCTATATGCTGCATTAGTTCCTTTCTCTTCCTACCCTTAAAAGTGCATTGGACTCTGCAGAGGATTTGAGTAGCACCTAGTAGATTTGGTTTGTTTACAAGCATTAGACAAATGTAAATAGTTTAGCTTCTCTCTTGACTATGAATGGAGATTAAGGAGGCGCCTAGGGTTTCATTCCTTCCTGCTCCATTCGGATGCTAACAGGTTGGTCTGTAACCTGGGAGGAGCAAGATACAGCTCTTGAACATTAGGACTCTGCCTTCTGGACTACAGAGAAATGAGTTTCATGACCCTTATTCATATGGTGGGACCTGGTGCAGAGTCTGGGTAACAGAAGTCAGAGGAGATGTCGTGTGTGTGCGCACTCCAGCAGCTTCAGTATTTTAATTTTGGGGAAAGTCACCTGAGGGGGGCCGGAAGAGCTTTTCACCTAGAGCAAGTTGAAATTCAGTTAATTTTCAAAGGAAAAACTTTATTGTAGCAGAATCTGCAGTTCTTTGCTTTTTCACATGCTGAGTTTCCAGCTAGGTGTCAACACAATGTGTTCCGTTGAGTGGTGTGGGGATTCCTGGTTTATCAGGACTAGATTGGAGAGGGAGAAAGGACTGGAAAATGAAAGGTATCAACAGACTTCTTGTTAGATGTTTAGGCCATTGTGTACCTATTGTATACCTTCTGGAAAAGCAAGCCCACTATAAGAGTGCTCATCTTTGCATGTGTTCTGCATTGTCCTCATATTCTGGACAGTATTGAAGTCTGCAGCCAGATATTTGGCTTGTCTGCTTTTTTGTAAGAAAGAGGGATGCACTTTGGAAACCACAAAAGTCCATGTAGGGCCTAGCATGCATTAGCATTTTTACATATCTGCACCTGTGCACCTCCCCAAGAGGTAGCAGTTGTGAGCTCTAGTCGTTTGCAACATTTTATCACTATATTTGGTAAACCTGACAAGGAGCAGCTGCACTGGTACTGTGGACAAGGTTTCTGCAACTTGGAGTTCCTAAACTGTGCCTCATAGAGTGAGAGTGTTGGTGATACTCTTAAAAGCTGAAACCCAGTTTGCCTGTTGAATTCTAGTGTTCCACCTCTCGGTTTTTGGATCAGTAGTACAAACCTGGCTGCATTAGGAGAATAGCTGGATTTCCTTTTCAATCCCAGTATAACCACAGTCCTTGCTTTTTGATTCCAGGAGTAGAAGGGAGCATCTCTGGAACGGTCCTCTCATAAGAATGTTCCTTGCCCAGGAAGAGGGAGTTAGTGGGAATTTTCTGGCTACCAGATCAGTTTATAAATGAAACTCTCTGGTTGCTGCATCAGGCCTGCTGCGGGGTTGTGTGATATTTGATATTTCTGTTTGCAGATAGACGTTTAAGTCTTGGCCTGCTGCTTGCAAAAATGTTTCTGGAATACTTGAAGGGGGAGAAGTCTCTCACGTTCTCAGTGTGGCAGTATTTCACATTACCATTTGGGGGCAGCAGCTCCTTCTGGGGACAGGGTGGGGCTGGGCAGCTGAATTCCTTGTCTGAGGTCATTGGTGCCAAGGTAGGGCAATTTAATTAGCAGAGCCTTTGTCATTAGTGAGTTATTTTTGTCTGGAAACACTTAAATACTATTTACTCCTTGTCTCAACAAAATGCAAAACAGCAGTTAAGCAGAATTTTTTTTCTATGAATCGGGCCAGTCAAAAAACAAGATGTGATTTCCCCCTGAACAAAATAAATGCTCTCCTCATGGTGCTGCTGCCTGGTGGTAGGGATGCTGTGCACCTTCTCTTCTGGACTTAATCCACAGTGATCTAGTGCATACGGTGCTGTTCTCTAGTGTACTTCATGGTGTTCATATTCCTTCATCCTGTGCCAGACCTCTGGTAGCGAGGGGTTTCATCTCCTCTCCTTTTCTACTTTCTGTAGGAATGAGGGCGGAAACGTTATTTGACAAAATCCCCATTAGCAGCAGTCTCCTAGGAGTTTGGGGTGAGGGGAGAGCTGGCAGTGTGAAGTCCTCCTCTCTTTAAAGTCGTCTTGTGAGCTGATGAGGAAGCTGAACCTGTGCGAAACCCAATGGGGGCCCCTGAATTTGGGACTGGAGTTTATTAAATTCATATTCTATGGTTCAAATCACACTGGTTGCAGGATGAGGGGTGGTTCCTGTCATAGAAACTATCACTGTGTTAAAGGTCTAAGGTACAGGGAGCCACTTGAAAAGGCTGAGAGTGGCATGTGAGGAAGCAAGTTAATTCTTAATCATATCTCATATATATGTATATATTAGCCTCCTTTGTAGCAGATATGTCTGCTGTAAAATGCTTAGTGTTGAGAGCCCGATTGGGCAGCACACACTAAACGCTCAAGCTCCTGCCTGCCTTTTTTCTTCAAACAATATCTTATGGCTTCCAGATTTCTGATAAATTGATAAGAGGAATTGCGTGAGTCAATAGAGTTGTAGACACTTTGCCAATATAACCCTAGCGCTATTGATCTGCCAGTAAATTAAAGTCTTACTTAGAGGCTGCCGATATTTCTAATCTCCTGCTTCGCCAATTACAACCTTCCTGCTACCTGGAAAAGAGAGTGAAAGGGAGATGGGGCTTTTGAATTTTTGTTGTTGTTGAGCTAGCCTGTTGATGAGGCAGGAGGAAAGGGAGTGAGGTGGAAGGGGTGGGTGAGTTGGGGACTAGCTAGCAGTACCTCAGACATCTGTTGTTGAGTTCACCTCTGTGCATGTGTTTTATTAGTGGAAAGAACTCTCTACTTCAGTTTAATAGTGAATCTGTCACTCACCTCTCCAGGAGTTCTATGTAAGGCTCCCCCGAGGTAAGGCTTTCTTATGCTATTTATTTCTCTTCACCCAGACACTTGAGGGAACACTGCCCGGTGAATGATGCAGAACACAGTGTGACCACATCGCTAGCCTTCAGTTTCGTGTTTAGGATCCTCTCCCTGTCTGCGTAGAGTTAGAAGAATAGTGCTTTCTCTCACTCTTGCCCCCTCCATTAATTCTCTTTCATGAGATAGAAATTGGACAGGTTGAGATATGAAACCATGGCTTTGCTGTGGTGGTGGGAAGGAGCGGGAATGGGACCTTGCAGGTCTTGCCAGAAGAGGCAGAGCAGTGAAGAGAAGTGATATGTTTCTGGGAAAAAAAGAAATGTGGAAAACCTTTTATGCCTTGGTCAGTCTCTCTCCCCTCTGTGCCCTCTTGCCTGCTTGTTTGAAGTTGGGCAACAATAACAGTTGCTTTCAGATGTCCGAGGAGGAACAATGGGATCATAGAGCTCCCTGCCGGGTCTCCCACTCTCCGTGATGATGGTTTCAGCCGATCGTTTGTCCGATAAGCTCCTTTCAAGTCTCGTTTCTGTTTGAAAGTCCGCTGTTGGCTTTGGGAAGAAATCTCCAGATAAACGCTGTGTTCTTTCTAATACCCCAGAGCGAAAATCAATGGGAGGGATAATTCCTTCCCTTGTCCTACACAGACTTTCGTGTGTTTGTGCCTCCAGCGGCACCTATTCAATACATAAAGAAAAGGGAAAAGCCCTCCCTTTGGTGCTGTTTGCGGGACAGACTGGCTTCTGCTGAGGGTGCCCTGATGTGCAGAGCAGTATGGTCTTCGGAGAGGCTTCCTCAAACAATGTTTGCTTTTATTATTTTATTGATGGTTGGCTGCAAGTGCGACATAGGTGCAGACCTAGGGTCAAGTGCTACAGGGCTGCTTACATAAAGGAGGAGTGTGATCTAGGCAATGTAGGCTCTAGTCTCGACCGAGGTCATGCAGTGGCTAAGCCAAGTGACTTTAACCTCTTCCTATTTCCACATCTGTATTAAAATAAGGCTACTCACCCATTCTTGTAAAGTGGTGGAGTAGCACCTGCATCATATCCTCATTATTGTACAGTCTGTTTAGAGTGCTCCAGGCAGTGAGGAGGAGACCAGTATTGCCAGCCCCAAATGCTCAAAAATCACGAGTTAAGCTCACCAAAAATCATGAGATTGGCTTTAAAATCAGGAGATGAAGTAAAAATAGTAGATTTGGTGTTTATTTGCCTTCTGCTTCTTGAGTCTCTAGGCTGCACTGGGGTCATATTTTGAAGCTTTCTCTACAGCCATGGGGGCTAGAAACTTACTTTTTCTATAAGAATGAAGGCTGAAATCCTCACCTAGCCACTTGACTCCAGGACTTGGAGCTTTAAGGAAAACAATTATCTTGAGACTTGTGACAAAATCATGAGAGATGGCAACACTGGAGACCTGTTGTAGCGCTTACGGTGGAAAGAGGCTGAAATCCCTGTTTGAGAGCACAGCATCAACTCCCAGAAATATCCTGGTGTGGCTGAAATTTTATCTGTTGGAAGAAAAGGTAAAGTCTGTGCCAGCCTGGGACACGAACGTGTTTATAAAGATGTGTGTTTCCGAAGTGAGGTTACTTGCCTGGCTCTGTGTGCAGATCACATATGTTGTTGAACATTGTGCCTTCACTGATGATGAAGACTTTAACCACTCCAGCTTTCGCTGGTTTGTCATGGAGGTGCTACAAGTCCTGTCCAAGGTGCGGCGCTGCGGTGGGGGCACAGTCTCACAGAGTGCCTGTCTGTGGGGAAAATGGGGCATCGAAACTGGCTCTACACCAAGATTTTTCTTCAAATTTCCAACAGCTGTACTTCCAGTAGTAGCAACAGTGGGCACACAAACATAGGCAGGGCACCAATATTTTAACCACCAGGTTGCCTAGCCCTGCTTGGAAGAGGCCAGTAGTACCCTTTTTACCCTAGGATTCCTCTCTTTTTAAAGCGGATTCAGTGGCAGTGCAATGCTGGGAAATGGAAGAAAAACCCTATAGTGTGGAGGAGCCCAGGAAGAGGGAAATGTTTGGCCAGGGTCTGCTATTGAGAGTTTTGAGAGGTGGGGAGTGACCGACTCTCTCCTTTGTACATTGTATTGTGTGAGGTGTTCGACTCCTGCTCACGTCTGGTGGTGACGCGCTGGCATAGATGCAGACTGGAAGTTGCTTACTAAAACCACAAACTTTATTGTAGCAACTTGTTAATGTTCAGTTACCCAAATAGTGGGTGCTCTGAAGCAGTGAAAGGACATTCTGAATGTTATGCACTGCTTTTTTGCCTTCTGTTGTCCTGGTAAATACAGGAGAAACCTAGAAGGGTCTAGAAAGTATTTTACTAACCTAAACTGGTACACAGCAATTAGCATGATCAAAACTTTCAGCTCCCTTTTTTCTTTTTTTTCTCTGCACCCTGGGGTGTGATATAACTGGAGTGATAGGGCTCCAGTGGTTGCATGATAGATGGCTCACGTGGGTAGGAGAACAAATCTGCGTGGCTTCTCCTACCTATCTTCCCCCTGGCTTATTCAGTACTAAGGCCAGGGGCACAGTGTCATTTGTCAAAACCAAACCCAGCATCTGGCACTGTTTCTGGATTCTGTTGGATTTGCTTTGTCTTGTGGTCTGGCCCTTGCAATAGCTTCTGCCTCATAAGAGAGAGGCCTGATTTAAAACTCCTTCAGGCTGTGGGAGGAGTCTACATTTGGGTTTTTTTGTGCTGCCCCCTTTACTTGATCATTTGGACAATAGTCCTATCTAATCTCCACGGGCGGGGGAAGGCGGGCGGGGATATGCTACTTCAAGATGCTTTTGTAGGCATGTGGCTCAAAATGGCTTTAACTTTTTAAAAAAAAAAATTCAACGAAAGTCTTGGAATGTCTGAATTGCCAGACTGGAACTTCGTCTACTCCAATAATGCTGTTTCTGACTGGCCTATGCCTGGTGCTTCAGAGGAAGATGCAAGGACCTCATTGTAGACAGCTGTGGCATAACCTAACCAAGGGGGAAGTGTCTTCCTAACCCTCAGCATTTAGATGTTGGCTTATACTCTGAAGCAGGAGGGTTTATATCCTTTTAAAAGATATTTTATCCAGCCTAATGCAACCTCTAGTACATGTTTTGAATCCTCCTAATTTCTTGGATTCAGAGATGGTGGTGAGTTTCATAAGTTAATTATATTTTGCTTTTTGATTTCATTGGCCATCCACTTGATTTTGTAGTATGGGATAGGAGCACCTCTTATCCTCTCTACCAGTCATTATTTTTTCATACATCTATCTTGTTTTCTCTTACTCATCCTTCTCTAAACAGACTCAATCTTTTACACCTTTCCTCAAATAGATGCCCACCCGGAACCCCCAACAACTTTTATCCTCTGTCTCTGCTATACTCTTCTTGAGATAGGGTGACCAGAACTGAACACAGTACACCTCTACCCAGATAGAATGCAGTAAAGCAGCAGGGAGCCCCAGGCCCTTTAAATCCCCGCTCGAGCCCTGCTGCTTTACCGCGTTGTATCCAAATTCGAATTTGTGTGGAGCCCCGGGCCCTTTAAATCCCTGCCTGAGCCCCGCCGCCGGTGCTCCAGCGGTGATTTAAAGGGCCCTGAGCTCCCCGCTGTGGCTGGAGCACCAGGCCCTTTAAATCACTGCTGGGGAAGCCAGTCCGGCGCGACGTACCGGCCCATACCTGATATAACACTGTCTCACCTATAAGGCAGTGAGATTTCTCCCAGGGACTGCATTATATCGGGGTAGAGGTGTATTCCAAGTGAGAGAGTTATATAATGCCATTATAACATCCGTTTTTTTAAATCCTGTTCCTAATCATCCTAACATTTTCTTTGCCTTTCTGGCCACAGCTGCATGTAGAGCAGAGACTTTCATTGAGTTGTCCACAGTGATATCCAGATCTTTCCTGAGAGTCCACAGTTAATTAAAAACCCAGCAATGTGTGTGAGTAGTTCATATAAATTCTTCCAGTGTGCATCACCTTGCTACTGTCAACATTGATTCACTGTTCACCCCTCTTCCAAGATCACTAATATATTAAAAAAACACTAGTCTTAGTATGTCACTTTGTGGCTCCCACTGTTAACTTATTGATGCATTGAAAATTCATCATTTATTCCTGCTCTGTTTCTTCACTTATTCATTTGTGTTTTACCTTCCAAATATAATGGAAATTAGGATTAAATTTAAATTCAGGAATTTTGGAAAAAATAGTTAATATCAGATATCTGGTTTAAAATAGGCTCCAAGGACTAGGCTAAAATGTATTCGAGTTAATGGGATCAGTTTCACACTGCTAACTCTTGCCTTATAGCTTCCGCTTGCATTAAGTACTTAAATAGGAACATGTACAGTGGATCTAGAATGATGATATGCAGAAAAGGAGAAAGGAATTGGGGGCGGGGTGTGTGTGTCTGTCCCGTAAGTGACCTGTGCTGGCACAGCCTGTAAAATATTGCCCCTGGTGGCCTAGCGGTGGTCTGCTGGTGAGCTATGAAGAGTGCAGACGCCCAGCAGTGTATTAAACACTAGTTGAGTACAGGAGGGCAGCATATCACAGGAGAGAGATAAGCAAAGTTCTCTGATTGTGGATCAATAAAGGTTAGTGACATCATATATCCAAGTGAGAGAACCTGCTTTCTGCAGAGCTATTTATCAGATTGCAGGCTGGGATAGAGTTAACCTTTTCCTAACCAGATATCAGTTCTTCATCTGACTCCAAACAGGATAACCTTCCTCTCGGCAACAGAAGAGTCTCTGACCTCACCTTCCTAATCCTGGACGTAGAGCCATCCTCACATCAGGCTGGCTTACACCTGGAAACAGGCAGGGTTCAACTCTGAACAATCCCCGATGTTGTTTGACCCTGCGTCCAGCCAGCACTACCCTAATACCATGCTGGAGTGTTGGGATGTGAAACCCTGCACAGCTGGGAGTCCTGGCACTATTTAGTGTCCAATATTAACCTTCCATTCTCTTGTCTTTTGTGCGAGGAAGGGAGCTGGAGCTGCGGGACAAACACCAGGTGTAGGTGGCAGCAGACACTAGCTGCACTGGGTAAAAGTCGAACATTAGGCTGTGAAGCTGGGCCCCAATGGAGTGTCTGGCTGTGAGGAATATGAAACTGTTTCCCAGGCTAGTCCAAGTTTCCAGCACAGAGCTGTGGAGGAATTGTATGCAGCGTTTCCCTGAACAGTTCTGCTACCCTGGGCCGCTTAGAGCCAGTGTCCATAAGTGGCTACTTTTTAAGCGCTCTAGTCACAATGGACATCAGCGATGCTTTCCAGATGAATGAAAGGGCAGGCGCCTGCCCCGACGAGGCTACACCCTGAGTTAGATGTAACACAGCAAAGTGGGATGAAGGTGGGAGGATGGGTAATTCCCGCAATGAGCCTGTATTTCTAGAAAGGAAACACCAGTTTTCTTTAGCAGAGGCTGAGATTTTATCCATAAAGACTTTTGCTTGCTTTTGTTTCTGCTATGATCTATTGCTGGGAGAAAAGGCCCTGGTCTGTGATTGTTTCTTTTGGCTGTGCCTGACAATACGTTGAGGGCAATGCCAGTTACATCTCCTAGTGGGCTGGGGGATGATTCTAGCCCAGGCTAATGGGCTGATGTCCAAGCAGAAAGTGTATTTTCAATGAGGAAGTGCTGAGATATTAGTGGAGCTTGGATTACTGTGTGATTGTGCTGTCAATACTGCTGTATTGAGTCCGAGAGAGCCTGCACAACACAGGGAAACACTTAGCTCACTAGTGCTGCTTATTGAGAAGCCAATAGCAATTTACTTGCTGACACATGACATCAAATCCATTCCCAGAGGTGCAGCTCCTACTAAACCATTGCCAAGCTCTCCTTTACACCTGCATTCCTACCTTAACTTTAAACGTGCAGGTGGGAGGGAATAAATGAGGTTGTCATTTTTGCCATGCATGCCTGCCCACAAGAAAGTGAGGATCTCTTTTTAAGTTAGTACCTCTTCTCTCCCCCTTACTCGTTTGCCATGCTCTCGTCGCACTGTCAGGAGCTAGGACAGCGGTGGGCAGCCTATGGCACGGGCGCCGAAGGCGGCGCACGCGCTGATTTTCAGTGACACTCACACTGCCCGGGTCCTAGCTCTGCATTTTAATGTAATTTTAAATGAAGCTTGTTAAAACATTTTAAAAACCTTATTTACTTTACATACAACAACAGTTTAGTTCTATATTAAAGACTTATAGAAAGAGACCTTCTAAAAAATGTTAACATGTATCACTGGCACGGGAAACCTTAAATTTAGAGTGAATAAATGAAGATTTGGCACACGACTTCTGAAAGGTTGCCGACCCCTGAGCTAGGATGTGCTCCTCTAAGCCCTAGGATGTGAGAGAAATCTTTACCCTTCACGTGGGATTCAACATCTGTAAAAATGTATCTCCTCTTCCACGCCTGCGTGATGCAGAGGCACAGAATATGGGGAGGTTAGAACTGCTAATCTGATGTGGGGGAGGGAGAAAAGGAGTGCCTGGAATCTATGGAGCGGCTGGATTTCTTCCTGCCACGCTTCCCTCCTCCTATGGGATGGGGACACGTGCCCTGACATGCTCATTCTCATCTTTTGGGGAGTGCTCGTTGCAACACAGCGCCCACAGACAAGTACCAAGCCCAGGTCCTTTGCCTGAAGAGTTAACTCTCTAAATGTACAATACACAAAGGAATGGAGGAGATGTGATGGAATCACTGATCAAGCAGTGATATTAGGTGATCTGAAAATGGGGCCTATTCCCCCTTCTTTAAAGCTACGAAAACTCCAGCAATGCTTAAAATGTAGTTAGGAATACCAGTCCAATCTTTCCTCTTCCTGCAAGAGGTCATTTGGAGGGTTCAGGTAATGTAAGTGGAGAGCTTTCTCGCTCCCTAATTGAAGGGAGAAGTGTTTGAAACTAAGGGTGCTTCTTTCAGCTTGTCTGGTTTGACTTATTTAACTCAGTTGACTGACAAAGAGCTTTAAACTGTCTGAATAAAAATCTCTCCCATTGTACTCTGCTCAGGGTGTCACTTAGCGCCACAGTTGGTGTTATCCCCTTAGTTGTTCAGTTGTTTATAGGCCTTCCAGGACGAATAGGACACAGGAAACTCGAATTCTGAATGTAATAACGAAGCAGAACAAAAACCTATTTTTGTTGGATGAAGACATTTTGGACTTTGCTTCTGTAGGATTTAAAAAAAAATGATGATGCACATGCTGTGTTTCTGATTTCAGATCACACTTACGCATGTCTGTCTAGCTCCATGCTTTCTGTTTGTATGTTTTTTACATTTAACTCTTTTTTTTTTACCTGCAGGGTGTGGAGGAGAGGGGTCTGCTTTCCTCTTAACTTAAAGCAGTTTGCAGCTGCACATCAGTAGCGTCTGGCAGAATGGTGTCTGTCTACTTTGGAGGCAGGGAACGCAGTGTGTCCAGTTGGTAGAATAGCTGGAATGCCTGTTGAGAAGGAGAATCGGGTCACAAATTGAATAAAACTGTTTAGAGGGTTGAGAAGTAACACATACAAGGAAGTTGGAGTTCAGAGCTCCTGCTAGCAACTTAATTCACTTCAGGCAGCCTGCTCTGGTCTTTGGGGCATATCTGCCTGGATGTTTTCACTCTGTTTTTAATGTGAATTTGTTTTAAAACGACCTTAGAAAAAGGGAATCAGACTAGAAGTGAAAGGCAGGCAGCAGCTCCCTGGTTTGCCTTGCACCTGTACTGAACCTTCTCTGTCTCTTCCAATTGAGATAGGTGCCTGTGGTCCCATTGCATAGCATATAATGTAGCTTATTGGCTGTGTCCGACATTGACCTCCCTGCTTGAAATGTAGCTTTCCGGCCAGTAGGATTCATGCTGTCTCCCTTGGTTCTGATTCAAGCCCAGACCTCACATCTAGATTGACATGGCCCTGCCTAGGAGGGGATTCTCTGAGCTCCTGAGCCAGAATAAACAGGAAGTACTGGCTTTGAAAACTTGTTGCTCTCTGCCTGGTGGCTTTAACCAGAAGATGATGGTGATGTGACAGCTAGAGTCCTTGGTATGTTGGCTGGGGAAATGCCAATTCACAGTCTGCATTTTGGTACTGTAAGTTGTCAGAGTGCAGTTGGAAAGACAGGGTCTCTAGCACAAAATAAAATAATAGGCCATAGGATTAGATTTTTACTGGTAAACATTGATTTCACTGTACACACACACACAAACCAGAATTTTTTTTCCATAGGTGATGATTGAAATTTACAAATAGACAAAGTAAGAAGAATCCTCCTTGAGAACTAATTAGAGTGTGATTTAAGGATATTTACTTTGTGAACATCACATGTCAAAATATACAGTTGGTGGCTTAATGGTTATAAAGCATTAACTTTGTGAATCTCATCATCTACTGTCATTAAATAATTCTGACCCCCATGATTTCCTGCAACCGTGAATTTAAATCAGTAGAAATAAAAAAGCTTAAACTTCATAATTTTGCATAATGGTGAAAATTTAGTGACTGAAAAAATGCTTTAAAATACATCAATATTATCTGTAAAATTATATAAAAATGAATTCTGCCAAACATAACAATATTGGACGATATGACAACATAGGAGCAGTGGCATGGGTTTCCTGAGGGTGAGGAAGTGCAGGGCAGAGGGAACGCGGTATCTGGAGTGAGGAGAGGTTAAGAGCTAGAGTTTCGAAAGCCTGTGTATGCTCACGCTGCCATTATGTGCTTTTTTTTTTTTGCCCTCAGAATGACACTTGGTTTTTAAATGCCCTTATGTACCCATTGGGTTATCGGAAAATTAGGCCTGAGAAGTGTATCCAAGAACGGCATGCACAAATGGAAGAGAGGCTGTAGGGAGCAGAGGCTGTTTTGATGCCTGTTTGTGTGCATCTCTACTCCCACTTCCTCTGCTTCTGGTCCCGGAAGGGAAGAGAGCAGTCAAGGCATTGCTAGCCTGGTCTTTCTAAAGAATACAAATATTAACTGTCGGACAGTTGGATAAGAAACTAAATCAAAGATAAAATACTCTACCCAGTTGGCTGCTTCTCCTGCAAAAGAAATAAGGGAAAGTAGAAAAGGTAAGTTGTAAACTAATAAATTGTTACTGCACTTACACTAGTGTGGACTGAAGTTTACATGGTGACTGCTGGAATGGTATCTTCCAGAAGCTGGACTCACTAAGGCAGTGGTTCTCAGCCAGGGGTACCCAGAGGTTTTCCAGGGAGCACGTCAGCTCAGCTAGATATTTGCCTAGCTTTACAACAGGCGACATAAAAAGCACTAGTGAAATCAGTATAAACTAAACTTCTGTGCAGACAATGGCTTGTTTATACTGCTCGGTATACTATACACTGAAATGTAAGTACAATATTTATACTCCAGTCCATTTATTTTATAATTATATGGTTAAATGAAAATTAAGCAATTTCAGTAATAATCACTTTTTTTGTATTTTATGTTTGATTTTGTAAACAAGTAATTTTTAAATGAGTGAAACTTGGGGTACGCAAGACAAATCAGATCCCTGAAAGGGGTAAAATAGTCTGGCAAGTTTGAGAGCCACTGCACGAAGGAAGTGGGGGAGGGGAATATTTAATTGAATTTGTGTTGTCTGGTAAATTTTCTAGTCACTTACGAGATGGTATTATGTGAACAGGCCATTGATATGCTAGGGGCTGCTGTACACCTGACAATGCCTCAGGCAAAGTGTGGGCTGAAAGGCTTGTGGGTGCAGCCGATTCCAGTGGTCACCCCATTTGGTATGCTGTCCCTCTCCCATATTCCTCCTGAGAGTAAACTTGCCACTTGTTTCTGGAGCGTCCCTTCCCAACCTGCTCTGACTCCATCCACAGCGCCCCAGCCATCCTCTTGAGCAAAAGGGGCTGAGTCAGCAACCAGTGGAGGACTGCTTGGTAGCTGCCTCCATCTGTGTCTGCCAGAATCACAACTAGCTCGTTGCTAATGTTGACCTTATGCAGCTCTAAAGTTGGTTCCTAGGGGGGCTCCTGCCCTCTCTATGCGTTATCAGCTGCCCCTTTGAAAACCCTTTCCCTAATGGACTTGCCTGAGGTCATACAGCAAGTCAGTGACAGCTGAAATTTCTGGCTTTACCTGTTAAACACTGCTGAGGCCTTGTCTGCACATGACAAACGTATCCCGCCATAGTGTGTCACTTAGCGGTAAAAAAAAAAAAGAAAAATTACACCACTGTAGCTATACCAGTATGAGCCTTAGCGTAGATGTACTTGCACTGGGTATGCTGTTGCCAGCGTAGCTTATCTCTCTCGGGGAAATGTTATAGACGATGCCAGCATAAGCACTTGTACACCAGTATAAACTGTGTCTGCACTCAGGGATTGCAGGTACACTTTTACCACTATATTTATGTCTGCAAACTTTTTTGGTGCAGACAAGGCCCTGAAACTGTGAAAGAGGGGAGAACCAGTGGAGTGGTCCCCCACTAGGGGCAGGAAGGGAAAAGTTAGGTTTTCTCTGCTTTGAATGTTCTTGTCATGTTGCTGAAAAGACCCTAAGCCAGCTCTTGGTTTTTAGCTGTCCCTAGAAGGGGTCAGGCAAGTTCACCTGCCCACCCATCGTATTTACTTGGTTCAGTAAAAACCAAGTCACTGTAATTTTGAAGGATTATGATATTGCCCAAAGCTAAATTCTCGACAAATGTAGAAGGAGAGAGAATCCCTGTCCCAAAGACTGCAATCTAAATAAACAAGACAGACCCAGTAGGGGAAAGGGCTGCATTGTCCAGGCAAAGTGAGGTGTGCACATGGCATGTAACCATGGTGTGTGTGTCTCTCATGGGGGATCTGATTGGGAAGGGTTTAGCTAAATAGAAAGAAAAGAAGGTGGGGAGAGGAGGTTGAGCTAACAACCAATCAGCACCAAAGAGAATGTTCAGAGTGAAAATGCAGCAAGCAGGCTGTCATCAGTGTATCCTGCTTCAAGTGCTTCTGGAGTTGCTGTGCCAGCTGCTGTCTCTGGCTGACTCCTTCCTGCAGTTTCTGTCCCCTGAGCTGCATCGGTGCGGGGAATCTGTGTGGTCCTAGTGGCCCTATTTTAGCAGAGCTCAGGACTTGAGGCCCGTGGATGATCGATGCCATTCCAAGCAGCAGGCTCTGCTGTAGTCTGGGCAAAGGACTATCTGTGAAGAATGTTTTAAAGCCAAACCATGCAGGAGGTGAGTTCCCAAGTGTCATGTGGGACACAGGGTGAGCTGGGAAGTGCCTTGTCAATCAACAGTGACTCTTGGTGAGTGGGTTTGGTGAGCGTCTCTAACAAGACCGGTACTGTTTTAGCAGGCCAAGGGCTACAACTCAAGAGTTCAAGGGCTAGAGGTAGAAAGCAAGGCCAAACAAAGGGGGTTTCGGGGCTCTGACAGAGACGTTAAGAGCCCTTCCTCGCAAAAGGAACACCGCAAAAAAGTGTTGATCTGCTCAGAGCCTGGCTCAGTCACTCTTCAGAATGAGACTGTTCCTCAGGGCAGTGGTGATTCATGCCAGCAAAGTTCATGTGCTCTGGAGAAGGAAGATCTGCACAGGAAAAATGCTCACCTCATGCTATAAATGCGAACTCTGTGGAACAGGGTAACCAGAGATCAAGTGCAGACAGGTAAATCACTCTTCTTCTCTGTGCTTGTGAGCATGGTTGGGAGGGTTGTAGGCAGGTGTGTGCCCCTCTACCCTGCAATCATAGACTGGTGGAGTTTGTGCTTGTCTCCCCAACCATGAGGGCTGGGATGCTGGGGGACTGTTGGCATGACTGGTGAGGTGCGTGCCACACCAGCACAGTGGGTTTTTGATGTGAGTTTAGCATAGGTGATGTGGGTGGCAGGGGGAGTCCTTTGATAAGGAGCCATGGCACTTCAAATACACATGCAAGTGCAGTTTGTAAAGGGTCACTTGAGAGTATCCCTCTGTATGTTCTCAGCTGAGGACTCGTATTAAGGTGCCTGTTGAAATGTTGTACTGTGCCTCACCACGGCAGCACCTCCTGCTGGCTGGTTTGGGAATTAGCTCTTTCAGCAGTATGCCTTCGCTAGTGGTGTCTCGCCCACCGTGACCCCTCGGTCTCCGCTGTCCTCACAGTCAGACCCACATCACTCCCGGACCGCGGGGTCTGCTTCCGGACACTGCCCTCCAGCTGTGCCTGCTCCACCCCCCCATTCCGGGGGACCGGCAGCTTCTGGTTCTATCACTCGTCTCAGTGGCTCATTGCAGTCCTCAGTCTAGCCCCTTCCCCCAAGGGCCAACTGCGGCCTGGCTTACCCACTCGTCACTGGCAAGTGGGGGGGAAAGAAGGGGAGCCCAGGCCTGCCTGCTACTCTGGGCTCCGACCCAGGGACCATCTAGCAGCAGCCACTTACTGCCCTCCTCCAACTCTCCTTTACTGCCTGCTTCCCTGGGCTACTTCCCCGTCGCCCCAGCACCTTCTCTGCCCCTTTGTGTCAGGGCCCCAGTCTGGTAGCCATTAGCCCTGAGCTCCCCCAGCCTCTGCTGCCCCTGCCCCTGCCCAGCTCTGCTCTGTCTTAGGTGCTTCTCTAAGAGCCAGTTCTTCTCCCTTTGCCCTCCAGGGAGAGAGTTGGCTTCTCTCTGCCCTGCAGCCTTCTTATAGGGCCCAGCCTGGCCCTGATAGGCTGCTTTCAAACCTCCACTTGATTGGCTTCCAATAGGCCCTTCCACGATTGGCTGGGGCTCTGCGCAGCCTCTCTGGCTTGCTGCAACTCCTTCCGTGCCAAAGTGGGGCAGCTGCCTCATGCAAGTACAAGTAGGTATTTTTCAGTGCAGGGGTGTTGCTCCACAGCAGATACCCAGAGAACCTCTGCATACTCCTAGTTTTTGGATGCACCCACGCTTTTAAAAAGCAATGCCTTTGGGAGCCTCTTGGTGGCACTGAATGTTCAAAGCTGAGGACGAGACCATGCCGTTCCCAACTCATTCCTTTCCACAGCTACTTGTAGGTGTAAGGACCTTCACCCTGTCTAGAATCTTGGTTTAGTTTTTCACCAGACTTCTAGCTGCTTAATGACAGAAACGACTCTGAATTGTGCATTGTGAGTGGAGCCTTTATGCAATATGTTTATCAAGCTGGGCAAGCTTCAGCTTGGTTCTGGGGCATTGTCAGATTTGGACCTCAAAAAGACTGTTTCATGCTTCTGTCTTCCTGGAATTAGTGCCTTAAGGAATGATGTGCTGTGGACACATGTTCAGTGTGCTTTACCTTTCTTTTACTGGCACTCTTAGCTCCTGTGAGTGCTGATGGACAGTGTGTCTGCAATGCTCAACCCCAACAGGCTATGGAGTAAGGCACTCAGAATTTATCTGGACTTTGTGTAGCTTTGAGAGACCAGTTTAAAAGGAATGCCTCTTCTGTGTAATGCTATCAAAATAGGTTAGTTTAGACCAGTGGTCTCAAACCTTTTTACACCCAAGATCACTTTTTGAATTGAAGTGCAACCCAGGATCTACCCTGCCCCTATTCTGAGGCCCCGCCTCTCACTCCAGCTCTCCCTCCCCCTCGCTCACTTTCACCAGGCTGGGGCAAGAGGTTGCGGTTCAGGAAGGGGGCACAGGCTCTGGGCTGAGGCCAGGGGGTTCGGAGTGTGGGAGTGGGCTCTGGGTTGAGCCTGGGGCAGGGGGTTGGGGTGCAGGAGGGAATATGGGCTGCTGGCTCTTGGAGGGGGCTTAGGGCTGGGGTGGGGGTTTGGGGTGCAGGAGGGGGTATGGGGTGCTGGCTCCAGGAGGGGGCTCCGGGCAGGGGGTTGGGGTGTGGGCTTCCTCTGGGCGGCACTTTACCTTTTGATGGTTCCTGGTTGGTGGTGTAGCAGGGCTGCCGCTAAGGCAGGCTCCCTGCCTTCCCCAGCCCCAAGCTGCTCCCAAAAGGGGCCCACACACCGCTGCACCCCTGTGCACTGCTCCCTCCTGCAAGCACCGCCGCCACAGTTCCCCATTCCCCACCAATGGCAGCTGTGGGGGCGGTGCTCGCAGGCAGGAGCTGCGCATGGAGACCCTTGTCTCCCCCAGGGCCGCGGGGGCATGCTGGCTGCTTCCAGGGGTGGCATGGGGCTGGGACAGGCAGGGAGCCTGCCTTAGCGGCAATCTCACTGCACCTCTGGAGATCACGATCAACTGGTTGGTGACCAGTGGCTTAGACAATGAAATGTGTTACTTCCTGAGAGTCTGAGGGCTCACTCTGATGGGCTAACACTGCATTGCCCGCCTGCCTCGTAATGTTTCTATCCTAGGAATCTGCAGAGCTGCTGTCTGAAGTTAGTCACAAATGTACATGGCGCTGTTATTTTGTCGTGGTATCTAGAGCTAGTGCTCACTTTAGGAGGGCAGTTCTGCAATCCTTGTTTAGTTCAAATTGCATATTTGTCTGTCTTTGTGGGGTTGTACTGCTGACTAGGCTCTGAGCACATGCAGGGACCATGTCAAAGAAGAGAGGTTGCTTTACTGGTACCTGGTTCTTAGGATTGTCTCTGTATACTCTCAACCCACCCACTTTCCCTACACACTCATTTGAAATCCAGATCCATAATGTCTTCTGTGCAGGGCATGGCTGGGCTGTGGGCAGGCTGGGCTAAGTGTTTCTTTTGCCCTGCTAGTGTGATTTCTGGTTCCCTGGGTTGAGCTTCACTTATTTGTTTTTCAACCTGTTATCTCTGTTATCTGGATGATGATGATTATCAGCATATTGGTGTTACTGAAACTGTCTCCATATGCATGTTGACAAAGAGGGAGGGGACAGGATTAATTCTGATGTGATTCTACAGGAGTACTCCTGGAGCAGTTGCCTGTCACCTGCAATCTGTTAAAAGGAGTGACTGAAATTCAGTTTGGTGCTGTACTGTTCATTCCCATTGTATTTTGAATGTAGGTCACCAGCACATCCTGGTCAAAGGTGTTGAACATCCCTGACAGGTTGAGCAGTCTGATCATTGAGGTTTGGCCTCTGTCTGCCATAAGGAAATCACCAATCCATTTGTATTACTAGAGCCATCTCTGTGCTATGCCTAGCCTGAGTACTGATGTACGAAGTGTCCAGGATGTTAACAAGCAGAAGTGGGGTTCTGTTGGACCTGGTTCTCAACACATTTGGTGTGTTTGCCTGGGAATCGGATCAGAAACTGGTTGGTAGTTGCAAACTCATTAGCATTCACTGTGTGTTTTCTGTTTTGATCATGTCTCTCCTTTGCATCCCTCTGCTGGCTCCCTCGTCTCGATCACCTCATACATGCTCCAATACATCTGTTAGTCTGTAAGGTGCCACAGGACTCTTTGTTGCTTTTTACAGATCCAGACTAACATGGCTACCCCTCTGATATTTGATGTCATACATAAGCTGCTTGTTTTCACTTTCAAGGCCCTTCGTGGCCTATTCTGACCCTTCCTGTTATCTCACACTCACTGTCCACAGGTCCACTCCCACCTCCAGTCAGCCTGTGCTGCCAGCCTCCATCACTTATGTTACATTTTCCAACAAGCCCCTTTGTGCTTTGTCCTGTTCTGCCCCTCACACCTGAGAGGAGCATCTGGTAAACACCTGCAAAACCATTTCATTATTCTTCTTCAAAGCCCTCCTAAAACTCTCATTTGCTAGGATGCCTGCAAAAAAACACTTGACAATGGCTTGGCTGCTGGTGTGCTGAGACCATAGCCTATCATGCTGACCAGCATTGTTTTGTTTTTTACTCCTTTGTTGCCTGTATTCAGCTGTTGTCTCTTGTCTGTCTTAGACAGTCCCTGCCCCAAAGAGCTTACAGTCTTTCTGTTCTCTTTGTATCGTGCTTAGCACGACGAGATCCAAGACTAGGGCTCTTGAGCACTATGATAATACGAATAATGATGATCTTCTAATCATCTTTGCTAAACTTGTTCAAGGCTTAGGTAGGTTGCTCTCTTTGAAGGAGAGATGATCTTGCTTAGCTGAGGACCCGTGAACAACCATGATAGGTCAAGGTGTGAGGTGCAGGGACAGGTCCTGATGTCCCTTGGAGCTTTTAATGCTTTGCTTGTTTGGTTGAACCTCTGATGAAAAGTGGGATGATCTTTGATATGTTCTACAACAATATCTTTCATTCCTGAGAGACTGTCTCTTATTCAGTTGATATTTTTATAGAGTAGTCAGAGGCTTCGGTGTAGTCAGGGTTTATCATTCAATTGACTGCTTGGAAAAAGTCCAGCTGACTGTGACTCGGCAGAGTTCGCTGTGGAGAAGAAAGAGGCTCTTTGTTTTCTTCTTAACTGTGGCATATTCCTGTAACAAATCCTTGTGACGGGTGTTATGGAAGGAAGCTGGAGTGGGGTTTGTGTCACCAACATTTCAGCCTTTACGTTCACTCAGAGGAAGCGAACTGAGTGAGCCCAAACTGACTATGTGGATAGTTTGGGAAGGGGTTGTCTTTGGACCAAGGTGTCAGTGGTTGTGGCCACTAGATGGCTGAAATGCTCCACCAAATTATACCATTTAACTCCTTTTTATCTTTCCTTAGGATTCAGGCTCCTCATCATCTGTTGTTGGTGTTTTTTTTTTTAAATGTCTCTTTTGGCATTCCAGCACCTAGAACTGTGTGTAGTATTACAGATGTGGCCACCAGCACTGTACCAAAGGAGATATTACCTGCCTGTTCTATGACGTGCCACAAAATTTCACTGGCCTTTTTTCTGACTTCTGCATTATGAATGTGTCCAACTTGCTGTCTTCCATCACCCCTCATCTCACTCTCACATCTCGCTTTTCTAGATAAGTATTAGCTTTACCCACTCCACATTCACCTTTAAAAGGGAATGCACACTGTTTAGAGCAAAGTCGTAGTGCTCTGAGCCAGTGGATTTTTAGACCTCATTCAGAGGACCAGGGCTCTAACTCTCTGCTGCATCAAGAGTTCTCTCATGCTTGGCTTGTGTTCAGCACCCAAATCATTGACAGGTTAAGTAGCCTGAGTTCTGAGACTTTCAAGCTGCTTTTCATATGCAGATCTGAGGTGTGATTGACAGTTGTTGCAAAAGTGTTCTAGCCTAATAGGCCTTTTCTACTACAGCAGTTTCATTAAAATCTCATATGGCTTCACAGGTGGCAGCGTTGGCTAGTGTAGACTGGGGATATTATAACCAGCATGTCATTTTAGACCTACTTGGAGTAGGTCAGACAACATAGTAGTAAAAGAGTGTAGAGAAAGCACAGGTATCGCTTACACCATTGGTAGCATAGGCAGAGCTACGGTGATACAGAAAAAGTTTACAGATTTTCCCAGCGTAGATTCAACCGTAAAGCACATCTTTTACCAAGTGCCAAAGCGCTGGCAAGGGAGTAGAAATTAGCTCCTTTCAGTGGAACTGTGGGGACTTACTGGCAGGCTTCTGGAGCAGTGTTACTACAGTATTTCCCTGACATTACAAAGGGATCAATGCTTAATGCCAGAATCTAAACATGATGCCTAAGGCTATGGCTACACTTGCACTTCAAAGCACTGCCGCGGCAGCGCTTTGAAGCGCTAAGTGTAGTCAAAGCGCCAGCGCTGGGAGAGAGCTCTCCCAGCGCTGTCCGTACTCCACCTCCCTGTGGGGAATAATGTACAGCGCTGGGAGCTGCGCTGGGGCTTTGACCACACTGGCGCTTTGCAGCGCCGCAATTTGCAGCGCTGGAGAGGGTGTGTTTTCACACCCTGCTGCAGTGCTGCAAATTTGCAAGTGTAGCCAAGGCCCCAGTGTAATTGGTAACAAACCTCATTGCAACTGTTCATAAGATATCCTAAAGGTAACACTAATACCATAATAGAATTGGAACAAAACCGAGGTCACCACTCCGCAGACTGGAAAATGCGCTAGGAGTAGCCATGGTGTGACAACAGCGGGATGCTGGTATCATTGACTGGCATTTCATCAGGGCAATTTAATCTGTCTTCTCCACTGACCACATCTTTAGTAAACCGTTATAGTCAGTCTTCTCCTGTGTGTGGCTGCATGGGTACCAGAGCCCTGGAAGGAGCCACACAACAGGCATCTGAGCGGGCAAGCCCCTCTTCTTAGTGCCATAGTGACCTGTATTGACACAGATAATGTTAGTCTGACCGTTCTTTTCCCGTTAGTTGTTTTGCCTCCAGAATTCACACGGGTTCGAGCGATTCAGTCCTGGAAAGCTGAGACGGCAGATATTTTGAGAAATTTGAGCAGGCGGACAGCCAGCTCCTAATGTAGTTGGCAACCCAGATTACACGTACTCAGGTGCTGCAAAGATTGGAAGAGAGCTGATGGCCTGAGGCTACCACAGGAGTGGGCAGGATGCCACTTCCTTTAAGTACTTTCCTGTTCTTGTCTCTGTCTGTCTGAGCGCAACAGCTCAGGCTTTCCAGTTCCACAGGCTGCCAGCTCTGTGCCAGAGCATCTCCATAGGCAGGCTGCGTGGGAGCCTCCTCCTCAAACTGCAGCCTGAGTTTCCATTCTGCTAGTGGCAAGAGTGCAGGTACATTAAACCTGAGACTGCAGCCTCTAGGGCAGCTGGTGATCAGGATTATTGGTAAAGCAAAGCAACTTTTTGACCCTTTTCCTATCGCTGTTGCTTTTCAGGTTTGTCTTTATCTGCCAATTTTTGAGGAGTGCAATTACAACGGATCGATTGAGTTTGGAAAAGGAAGTGCAGCTTAATGATCAGAGGCTGAAATGTTCAGAGCTTCTGCTCTCTGGACAGGTCTGACAAAAGAAACTCGACCAGCCCGCTGCTTATCTTAGGCTATGTCTACACTATGAACCTGAGGGAGTGATTCCCCTGCTTAAGTATGCATACTCGTGGTAGCATAAGAAGCAGTGTAGCTGTGGGAGCGTGGATAGTGGCAGCAGAGGCAAGGCCACTGTACAAACCTGAGCTGCAGGCTTGCAACTCTTCCCATGCTCCCCAGGCTGAGGCTGTGGGATAGGAACTGGAGGGATTCACTGTCTGAAAGGAGTATTAGCTGGAACTGTAAAGACTAGTTACTCTATGTACAGAATATTTCTTACAAACAGTATAATAAAATGCTTTCATTAAAAGAAATTTTACAGAAGAAAATAATTTTTTCAGTTTTTTTTTTATTAAGGGGCTAGGGGGACTAGCAGGTAATTTAGCACCCAGGTTCTGTGCACTGGTCGGGGAGTTTTCAGATCCCTAAATTAATTAATACTCTTTGTCACAACTGTTTTTAAATTCTAACAGACAGCAGTTGAATTGTGACTGTTCCCTGCAGCGTCTGCAGCTCAGACATTCAGCATTGTGCTAGAATGAGACCCAAAAGTGAAACTGGCTAGTCTGTTTTCAGTGTTTTAGCTGAATGAAATGCAAAAGTAAACAAACAAAAATCAAGACATGTAAAATTAGTTGAGATTTTTAAATTTTCCAGTTGTGATGACCTAAGACAGAAGCTCTGTGGAGAGCAGGCTGGTCATATGGTACTGGCTTTCATCTTTCTCTTCATTCCCACCTACCATACTGCAGTAAAATACAGCTAAAAATGCACTATCCTTTTTCATGCCCACAATTGCTATCATTGCTGCAGGGGTACTTTCAGGATCACAAATGGAAAGGAAGGTGAGAACTGTAATCATAACTGGGAGGGCAGTCAGTCATTCATGGGACAATCTGTATTAAAATATGGGACACATTATGAAATGTCTTCGACCCCCTGCTCTAAGGTGATAAAGGTGAGGAAAGGCAGTAGTTGTCTTTTACCTGAGAGTGTTCCTTTTAAGAGCTAAAGGCGTGAGAGATTGAATTGAGATTTTAAGAGAGAGCGTATTGATACTTGGCAAGATCCAGGATGGCTGTTCCAGATGACAGGAGTTTCAGAGAAAGCTCTTGCATCATCGGGGGGTAAGAAACAAATCGCTCACTGAACCTGCTGTCTCTGGTTGGACAGATTCAGAGATCTGAATACTGGTTTATGTCCCCCTAGGAGCTGAGAGGTCAAATATAGACTAACTGGGGTCCAGTTGACTCTTTCTGCAGTTCGGCTGGTGGTTTCATGGAAAAGGAAGGACCTGAAGAAAGATGGAGATAAGGGAAAGGAAATTCCCTCTAAGGATGATCAGAATGGTTTGAAAAGGCAACAGGTTCATATTTTGAGAGAAAACCCTACAAGTGTAAACTGATGTCCTGACCTGAGAACAGAACACAGATGCAGTCAGCATTGGCTTTCTTCCAGGGGTAGTGCTTCTAACTAGGGCCTGGTCCACACTGTGGGGCAGTGTCGAGGTAAGATACGCAACTTCAGCTATGGGAATACTGTAGCTGAAGTCAAAGTATCTTATCCCAACTTACCTCCCGTCCTCACTGCTCGGGATCGATGTCCGCGGCTCCCCCGTCGACTCCGCTACCGCCACTCGCTCCGGTGGAGTTCCGGAGTCGATGGGAGCGCGTTCGGGGATCGATATATCGCGTCTAGATGAGATGCAATATATCGATCCCCGCAAAATCGATCGCTACCCGCCGATTCGGCAGGTAGTCTGGACGTACCCTAGAAATCAAAGAAAGTTAACTGGAGGTCATGGAGCCTGAGCTTCCCACAGGCATTGTCCCAAGCAGCCGCGTCATTTGTTTCCCCAGAGCATATGAGCAGGGGATGAAGGAGGCTTAGCTGAGAGAGAGGGAATTATGATTTTGTTAAGTTACTGAACTGGTACGTGGAAGACTTGGTTCAATTTCCAGCCCTCCCATAGGCTTCCTATGTGAGCTTGGGCAAGTCACTTAATCTCTCTCTCTGCCTCAGTCCCCTGTTTGTACAATGAGTAGAAAACTTCCCTACTTCATGAGATGGTGCTGATGTAAGTACCAAAGTTACTAGGCTAACCCAGTGAGTCACTCTTCATCTCAGACCCACTTTGTTGGGCGGTGAGAGACCCCATAGTTCTGTGCCACTTACTCAATATATGAGGCAGAATAGGAAAAGCCTGCAGAATGGGACTTCTAGTGCAACTGAATAGGAGAACACAGGCTTCCCTATCGGAAGAGTACACACATTTTGGGAATGGATTCCTAGCAATGAGATGTTCTTTTACAGTTTTATTTACGAATTACAGTCCAGAAGGCTCCCAAGCCCCAGACACAGCAGTTAGTGGTAGTTCACAGATAGCTGACCACATGGTGCTGGCTTTCCTCCTCGTTTCCAATGTGCTGTATTGAGGACAACTACATACATAACCTTACTGATGTTACTTTCCACATAAGCAACTGCTGTATTTGCCATAGCAGGAGGTGGCCCATGTGACATCTCTTTAAAATGTGTTCCACATTTTGAAAAAGTTTCTCTCACGCACGCAACCTTTCAGTTTGGCAAGGAGCCAGGATTCTAGTTTAATTTCCAACTCTGCCACTTACCATGTGGCCTTCCACAAAATGGGAGTAGTACTTCCAAGAGTCTGATGAGGTTTTTTCTTAACATGAGAGCACTGTTCAGTGTTTGAGGAAATGCTTCTGTTGGTTTCAGTTTTGTGATAGTTTCTTTCGGGGAACATTTGTAAACAAAAAAAGTTAACTCTCTCCCTTAATCGCAAACTAGGAATCAGTCCTTGAGGCAGAGTTGCTTTCTGGGCATGAGGAATTTGTTGTTTGGACTGAGGCTCCTGAAAGAGGATTTCCTGCATGCTGTTTGGCCATCTTTGTTCAAGGACTGGTGTACATAGTGTAAATAAAAAAAGTTACACAAACTAAATACCTATTCTCCATATCACTGACTTCTGTTCCAGCGGAAACTGGCTTGCAAGCTCTGCCATTTGCTGGTGTTCATCAGAGGGGAACAACATTAACCCAGGGTTTGAAAAAGATAACCCTCCCATTTGCCAGTGACAAGTGGAAACTTCCAGCTGTCTAATGAGCGAATGCAGACTGCTTCCAACCTTCTCTTCAGAGCTACTGATCCCAGTGGGTCTTGCTGAAGCAGAGCAGTCCTTTTCTGGCTTGTGGTACACAGGAGATGAGGCTCGTAGATTTAATGGTCCCTTCTGGCCCGAGACTCTCTGAATCTGTGTGGCCATTTCTGGGGTCTGTTCCTTTTTTGTGTGCTACTTTACCCACATAGCTTAACAACTTGCCTAAAAGAGAGCAGAGGCACGTTCCCTCATAGCTTCTAGGGAAGATGTGGGGGAGGCAGAAGATTTTTATTGACACATGACGCTTCCTAGCACTGCCTCTGATTGGAAGAGGAAAGAGAATGTGAAAGAGGACAGGAGAGAAATTGACTGTCGCCAACATTCTAAATGGTCGGACATCTACTAGACAGAGTGGTTAACGGCCTCTCCTTGAACCAGGATTAGGGACTGCACTCCGCTCAGAAGCCCAACAAGCAGTCATCTGGAGGCTGGGAGGATGAGAGACTTAACAAATATTTACTTTGGGATCTTCAGTTGGAGGTCTCTGTAGAAAGGTGAAATGTTCTCTTTATGGTCTGTCCATAACAGAGTGTTAGAAGGGGATCTTGATTTCTGGATGCAACAAAAATGGCCTTTCCCACTGTGTTTAGTGGAAGGAAAAGGAACTTAGTTATTAAAGGGACAAGATCCCATTTCTCCTATTAAGTTGAATGCCCACCACTAGAGGCAGCGTTTGTAATTCTGAACCAGAGTAGAGCTCCTACCATGTGCAAGGCTGGCTATAACTGGCTACTCCAGGGTAGGCAACCTATGGCACGGGTGCCAAAGGCGGCACATGAGCTGATTTTCAGTGGCACTCACACTGCCTGGGTCCTGACCACTGGTCCAGGGGATTCTGTATTTTAATTTAATTTTAAATGAAGCTTCTTAAACATTCTGAAACCTTATTTACTTTAAATACAACAATAGTTTGGTTATATATTATAGACTTATAGAAAGAGACCTTCTAAAAACATTAAAATGTATTATTGGCTCGCAAAACCTTAAATTAAAGTGAATAAATGAAGACTTGGCACACCACTTCTGAAAGGTTGCCGACCCCTGGGCTAGACAGTAATACTGCTGAAGAGGATCTGGGGGTGATAGATTACAAATTGACTATGAATCAACAATGTGATGCATTCATGAAAAAGGCTGCTGTCATTTTGGGGTGTACTAACAGGAGAATGGTATGTACAACATTAGAGGTAACTATCCTGCTGTACTGGTAGTACTGTGTTCAATCCTGGGCACCTCATTTTGGGAAAGATGTGGATAAACTGGAGAGAGAGAGCCCAGAGGAGAGCATAAGAAATGATAAAACAGTTTAGAAAACCTGAACTAGGAGGAAAGGTTAAAAAACAAAACTGGGCATGTTTAGTCTTGAGAAAAGACGGGTCGGGGGAATGTGATAAGTCTTCAAATATGTTAAGAGCTGTCACAAACAGGATGGTGATGAATTGTTCTCCATGTCCACAGAAGGTAGGACAAAAAGTAAGTGTCTTAATTTGCAGTAAGGGAAATTGAGGTTAGATATTAGGAAAAACTTTCTTACTATAAGGATCGTTAGGCTATGAAACAGGCTTTCAAGAGAGGGTGTAGAATCCCCATCACTGGAGGCTTTAAAGAACAGACTGAATAAACATCCATCAAGGGATGGGTTTATTTGGTCCTGCCTCAGTGCAGGGGGCTGGATTTGATGCCCTCTTGAGGTCCCTTCCACCCCTGCATTTCTGTGTGTGGTGGTTTGTTGTTTTTTTTTTTTTTATATGGCATATGAAACCTGAGCCTAACTGCAAGGCAGCTTTCTCAAAGAGGTGAGGCACGGGGCTTCCAAGAGATAAAAGCCATCTAGGATGAGATTCCTTGACAGCAAGGCAGCTGGAAAGAAGTGTTGTGGTTCAGAGGGTTAGTGGAGAGACTCTGCCCAGTCAATGTGTGCAAAACTCTGATCATGCTGCCGTTTGAATTGAGGGCATTGTAAATAAGCGTTATACTACTCATGTCCAGACAGAGGGATTACTGTAGCTGTCATGCTGTCTCCCTAATGCAGTTTCTCAGCCTGAGGCTCATGTCCCAAAATTGGTTCACTGGAATGCACCAAAGGATCATGGGCTGGCTGGGCTCAGCTTTCCACTCTGGGCGTTGTGACCAGTGCATAGGGTCCCAGCACTGTTCAAATTTGGCCCAGCCACCCCTCTTTCACAATGACCAGGGCTAAATTTGAGTGAGTGACTCCCTGCCTCCATGTTGGCAAAATATTTCCACTCACAATCTCTCCTCCTTACACGCTCACTGAAAGGTGCCCAAACAGTCTGTTCTAGAAAAGGGACTGGCCTTCACCACTACATACTAGCTCATTGATTCCTGAGCAGTGCCATTCAAATCTCATACCTAGTTGACTTAAAGAGGGGTAGTTTGATTTGTTGTGTGACTGATGTGGTGATGTGTCTAGCCTACAAGACAACCTAGCTGGGTTAGTTCAAGCTTCTGTGCAGACTGAGGGCAGTGCACAGCAAGTGGCCCAACAGGCTGGTAGGAAACCACTGAAAAAGGAAATGAGCCCTCCCTGATTCTCCCACTTGTGCTAAATGAAGTTTCAGGTCTGCAAAAGCCATTGCTCCAGGCTATTATATGAACCGAAGAGGGCCATATTCCTGTTGCTAATGGTAACCTGTCAGACCTTTGTGTCGCTTCCAGTGATCAGTGTCAACACGTTCTATAGTCTCCCAGGGCCCTTCTGTAACATGCTCATACGCTTGGCAATTGGGAGTGAAGATCTGCTGGGTCATCACTTGGGAAAGAGCTCAGAATGTCTATAGAGTACAGCAGAGCTCTCTAGCTAAAGAGTTGGGCGGCTTGTCCTTGCTCATACTCTGAAAGGCCTCTCTCACTGCAGGACATCACTGGACAATGGCCACTTCACTTGTGTACTAACCAAATAAGTGACCCTTAGTGGCTCAAAGTTCTTAAAGAAGACCTAAGTGAGTTCCAGAACTAATTCTATTTTTAACAGAGTTGCTTAGAGAAAGCTTTTTGTGGTAGTAAAATCTCAATAGCTGCTATTAACCACCTTATGAGAACTAAACTGACTTTGTCCCTGGAAGGTGTGTTGGTCTCTAGCTTTCTCTGATAACACTGGAAGGCTTCATCTAGTGGGGCGTGGCACACATGCCACTGAAGAAGATAAAGACTAGTTTCAGTTGATCACTCTTGAAGAGGCTTTGATAGATGAGATTGTATATTGCTCTTTGCTGCTCTCCTTTTCATCTAGCATTTTGTGTCTCTGCGTTTGGGATGATCATTGCCCTTGTTCAATCTCTCTTGGCATTTTGGACCTCCAGAGGGAAGGAAGAGACAATCTATGGAAGTGGATTTGACTTAAGTCTTTGATGATTTGGTTTGTCTTCAGCCGATGGATTGAGAATTTTTTGTCTCACAATTCTGCAGGCCTTTATCTTTGTTCGTGTGTATCCATCAGGCTTGATAAAGCCCTGGCTGGGACAATTTAGTTGGGGATTGGTCCTGCTTTGGGCATGCGGTTGGACTAGATGACCTCCTGAGGTCCCTTCCAACCCTAATATTCTATTCTATGATTCATCTCTCTTACGTGAATGTACATTTTAGTTCAGTTGTTGACCAGGGTTCATAAGACCTTGCTTCCAGACTGAATATTTGCTCCCAGTCAGCAACTGCAGTTTCTCATAACCAGGTGGAACAATCTCTTTTTATCTGAGATCTTGCTTATTTGTCTTCCCTGGGAACTCTTTCAAGATAAAGGACTTCATATTTCTTCTACACTGGTATTTTGTGTTTAATTCAATTAGTCAAATGACTTTCTCTGCCAGCAGGTTTTATGCATACTATGCATAAAGGCTCTGTACTGGGACCAGTGCTGTTCAACATATTCATAAATGATCTGGACAAATGGGGTAAAGAATGAAGTGACAAAGTTTACAGAGGATACAAAATGACTCAAGATAGTTAAGTCCAAAGTAGACTGTGAAGACTTACAAAGGGATCTCATAAAACTGGGTGACTGGCAGATGAGATTCAGTGTTGATAAGTGCAAAGTAATGCATCTTGGGAAACATCCTAACTATATATACAAATGCTGGGGTGGAAGTTAGCTGTTATCACTCAAGAAAGAGCTCTCGGAGTCACTGTGGATAGTTCTCTGAAAACATCCACTCAATGTGCAGCGGCAGTCAAAAGCAGTAACAGACTGTTCAGAACCCTTAGGAAAGGGATAGATAAGACAGAAGATATCATCATGCTACTATATAAATCCATGGTAGGCCCTCATCCTGAATCCTGTGTGTAGTTATGGTGACCACATCTCAAAAAAGATATACAGTAATATAATTGGAAAAGGGCAACAAAAATGATTAGAGGTATGGAACAGCTTCTGTATGAAGGGAGATTAAAAAGACTGGGACGATTCAGCTTGGAAAAGAGATGACTAAAGGGGATATTATAGAGATCTATAAAACCATGACTGGTGTGGAGAAAGTGAATAAGGAAGTTTTATTTACCTCTTCACATAACAAAAGAACCAGGGGTCACCCAATGAAATTAAGAGGCAGCAGGTTGAAAACAAATATAAGGAAGTATTTCTTCACACAACACACAGTCAACCTGTGGAACTCCATTGCTGGGGATGTTGTGAAGGCCAAAAGTATAGCTGGGTTCAAAAAAGAATTAGCTAAGTTCATGGAAGATGGTCAGGGCTGCAACCCCATGCTCCGGGTATCCCTAAACCTCCAACTGCCAGAAACATCTGGCACTGGCCACTTGGCAGAGAGAGGATACTGGAGTAGCTGGATCATTGGTTTGACCCATTATGGACATTCTTTTGTTCTTGCAATCACATTTATAATGTGTAAGCAAAATAAAGTCCAGACCAGTAATATAGATATTTCTATTGGAGATATACCAATCTCCTAGAACTGGAAGGGATCTCGAAAGGTCATCGAGTCCAGCCCCCTGCCTTCACTAGCAGGACCAATTTTTTGCCCCAGATCCCTAAGTGGCCTCCTCAAGGATTGAACTCACAACCCTGGGTTTAGCAGGCCAATGCTTAATAGGGCCAGTTTCTCAAAGCTGAAAACAATTCTGCCAGATTACTTGGGAGGAAGAATTTGATCAGAAATATGTAAATGGTAATTGGAGATCATATAAGAACACCTACTTAAATGCCCCCAAAGTCACAATTAAGGAAGAAGGTCATTTTAGTTAAAAAACTGACCTGGCTTAGAGGAGAAGTGAAGGCAGCTATAAAAAAAATAGAAAAATATACAACAAATGGAAGAAAGGGGAACTTGATAGTAATAAATATAAATCAGAAGTTAGCTGTGGAAAACTGATATGAGGACTCTATGACCAACAAATTTAAGGACAATATTAGGAACAAAAAAGAATTTTGACCATGATATTGGTTCATTACTAGATAGAAATGGTAGCATTATCAATAATACTACAGAAAAGGCAGAAGTAGTCAATAAATCTCTGTTCTGTACTTGGGGCGGGGGGAACAGATTGTGTAGTCTTATCATGTAGTAATAGCACTCTTGCCATTCCACTAATATCTCTGGCTGATGTTAAACAGAAGTTACTAAAGTCAGATAGTTTCAATCAGCAAGTCCAGATAACTTGCATCCAAGAGTTTTTTCAAAGTGCTGGATGAAGAGTTTGGTAGACTATCAGTGTTGTTTTTTCAATAAGTCTTGAAGCCCTAGGGCAGCTCCAGAAGAGTGGAAGAAAGTCAATGCTGTGCGAATTTTTAAAAAGTATAAATAGGATGACCCACGTAATTATAGGCCTGACAGCTATCCCTGGCAAGATAATGGAACATCTGATACAGACTTGGTTAATAAAGAATTAAAGAAGCATAATGTAATTAATGCTAATCAACTTAGGATCTATTTTCCATAAACCTATCAAACCAATTTGATATCTTTTTGATGAGGTTACAAGTTTGGTAGCTAAAGGTAATAGTGTTGATGAGGTATCTGTAGACTCCTGTAAGACATTTGACTTGGTACCACACAATATTTTGATTAGAAAAGTAGAGCAGTAAAAAATGAACATGGTATACATTAAATGGATTTAAAAACTCGCTAACAGGTAGGTCCAACATAACTGTAAATGGGGAATCATCAAGTGGGTCTGTTTTCAGCAGGGTCCCTCAGAGATCAGTTCTCAACCGTATGCTATTTAACATTTTTATCCATACAGTTATCACTGATAAAGTTTGGAGATGACAGAAAATTTGGAGGAGGGATAAATAATGAAGAGGACAGATTGCTTATTCTGAACTGTCTGGATCTCTTAGTAAACTAGATACAACCAAACAATGTGTGTTAAATATGGCTAAATGTATACATCTAAGAGTAAAGAATGTCAGCCATACTTACAGGATGTGGTACGCTATCCTGAGAAGCAGAGACTTTGAGAAAGATTTGAGTCCTGGTGAATAATCAGCTGAACATGAGCTCCTAGTGGTACCTGTGGCCAAAAGAGCTAATACGATCCTGGGATGCATAAACATGGGAGTCTTGAGCAGAGAGGTTGTTTTACCTCTGTATTTGGCACTGGCGTGACTGTTGCTGGAACACTGTTTCCAATTCCGATGCCCATAACTCAAGAGAGATGATAAATTGGAGCGGGTTCAGAGGAGAGCCACCAGAATGATGAGAGGATCAGAAAACCTGCCTTATAGTGATAGACTCAAAATGCTCAATCTGTTTAGTTTAACAAAGACAGTTGGCAAAGGGGTGACTTGACTGTAAATGTCTAAATGGGGAACAAATATTTAATGGGCTTTTCAGTCTATCAGAGAAAGGTATAATACGATCCAGTGTCTGGAAGCTAGAAAACATCAGACTGGAAATAAGGTGTAAACGTGTAACAGTGAAGGTAATTAACCACTGGAGCAATTTACCAAGGATTGCGGTGGATTCTCCATCACTGATGATTTTAAAATCAAGATGGGATGCTTCTTCTCTAAGATCAGCTGTAGGGATTACTTGGAGGAAGTTCTGTGGCCTATGTTGTACAGGAGGTCAGACTGGATGATTGCAGTGGTCATTTATGGCTGTGCAATCTACCTGATCAGCTGTAAGTGTTCTAGAGCTGGTAAAGATTCCATCCGTGTCATGGGCAGGCGGTTTGGAGTTTGTGTTTGTGATGTAACCCCACTTTCTCAAAATCGAGTAGTCAAATAACGTTTAATAATCATTAATTTTAAAAGGAGAACAAGGGGTTCAGTATTGTCATGGTTGAGGACCTCACATACCCTAAGGTCGTGCCATCACAATGGGTAGTTCTGTCGTGGCAGTTTGCCTGGACAGCTTTTGGTGCATATAGCCCCATGTTTGTTTTTCCACCTTGTGGTGCTAATGGGCATCTGGCAAAACACCACAAAAGGGGGATTAGACTGCGCAGTTGAGCCCCTGTTAGCTGTCACAGAAAGGAGACATTTGCCTTGGGAACCACACGGTGGTAGCGGTCTCTGAATTGTAGTGCTCTAATCATTCAAAAGAGTTGTAGTTAAACTTGCTTTCTTTCTTAGCTCACCCATTTATCTTCCCTGGCTGGCTTATCTGGGCATGGGTGCACAGGCATCAAGAAATAGGTTGGCTGTTTTTTCCTTCTGCTCAAAGGAGTTGTCTGTGTAAACCTTCTACCTGCTGGAGAGGAGTCCTGTGTGTTTCCAGATTTGGGAGCCAGCACTGTACCCCTTGGGGCTTTTGGAGCAAATCCCAGCTTTAGCTTGTTCCAATCTCTCTCTCTCTCCCCCATGCACTTTCCTTGCCTGGAGCCAAAGCAAGAAGCCAAGAATTAACTATTTTGTGTGTTTCACTTTTTCCCCTTGTTGCATCAGGGTTTGATAAATAACTGGGTTGATTGGATAAAAACTTTTCACTTCCTTCCCCTCTCCCTTCTGAAGATACATTACATTTCCAATATGTGTGCAGAGCTCAGTAAATATCTGAACACACAGCAAGTGAGATGGACTGCTCCTGAAGCGAATCCTCTGGACTCCCCAGAGCTAACAGCATTAGAATTAGATGCAGTGGGGTCATCCAGTAATATTAATATTTAGCATAGCCTGTGTTCTTGTACTTACTAGAGCTGTCATTGTGTCCAGTATGTAGTAGTGTCTAAGGTACAGCTAGCAGGCGTCCGTAAGTACAGAGGGGGCTGAGCCGTTTCTATTGTAAAGTTCTATGCTAATCCCGGACTTGAGAAATGTGGTATTGCCATAGTATGAGCGACACACGATAGGACTTGCTGTTTGTGTTGTATGAGTCATGAACACGGGTATCTTTAGGGATTTTGCAGATTTTGACTTTTCAGACTTGAGTTAACGAGCAAATTATTTACAGTTCAGAAACCCATGAATTAAGTTCAGGCCATCCCAGAGAATGTGAAAAAGGTTCTAGTCTTGGGAAAGAATCTGAAAAGGTGGCCTCTTGGTCACCTTGTGGGGTAGGACCAGGAGCACTTCTGGAGTAGCTCCTGGCAGCAGGAAGGGATACTGCAGATTGTGTTCTTGGGCTTGAGGGCTTTGTAAATAACACATTTCAGAAGAATGCTCTTTAGACTATATCTGAGCACTGGCTGAGTGGGGAGTGGTCTAGGGTTCGGCCAAACCCCAATTCTCATTTTTTATCAGATGAAAAAAGTTGGCGCTGCCGTTACTTGTTTGAAGTTTGAAGTCCGAATCTGAGGTTCAGACCTGGATAGCGTGTGGTATCATGTGTAGGCACTGGGGAACATTGTTGGCCAGTCAAATAAACCCTTTCCTTTCTTGGTGTCCCTTTTGGAATCCTTCCTTCCTTCAAGCTTGAGTGGTGGAAGCTGGGATGGTGCATGGCTTGGCTTTTTGAAGGAGGCCACATCAACTTAATGGAGCTTACTGCCAATACTTACTTAGGAACGGCCATACTGGGTCAGACCAAAGATCCATCTAGCCCAGTATCTTGTCTTCTGACAGTGGCCAATGCCAGGTGCCCCAGAGGGAATTAACAGAACAGAATCATCAAGTGATCCACCCCCTGTCGTCCATTCCCAGCTTCTGGCAATAACAGGCTAGGGACGCCATCCCTGCCTATCCTGGCTAATATCCATTGATGGACCTGTCCTCCATTAATTTATTAAGTTCTTTTTTGAACCCTGTTATAGTCTTGGCCTTCACAACATCCTCTGGCAAGGAGTTCCACAGATTGACTGCGTTGTGTGAAAAAATACTTCCTTTTATTTTAAACCTGCTGCCTATTTCATTTGGTGGCCCCTTCTTGTGTTATGAGAGAGTAAATAACACTTCTTTATTTACTTTCTCCACACCAGTCATGATTTTATAGACCTCTTTCATATCCCCCCTTAGTCATCTCTTTTTTCCAAGCTGAAAAGTCACGGTTTTATTAATCTCTCCTCATACGGCAGCCGTTCCATATCCCTAATAATTTTTGTTGCCTTTTCTGAACCTTTTCCAATTCCAATGCATCTTTTTATTTTTAGATGGCTTACCATATCTGCACACAGTATTCAATATGTGGGCATACCATGGATTTATATAGAGGCAATATGATATTTGTCTTATTATCTATCCCTTTCTTAATGATTCCCAACATTCTGTTCGGTTTTTTGACTGCCGCTGCACATTGGATATTTTCAGAGAACTATCCACAATGACTCCATGATCTTTCTTGAGTGGTAATAGCTTATTTAAACCCCATCATTTTATATGTATAGCTGGGATTATGTTTTCCAATGTGCATTACTTTGAATTTTATCTGCCATTTTGTTGCCCAGTCACCCAGTTTTGAGAGATCCTTTTGTAGCTCTTTGCAGTCTGCCTGGGACTTAACTATCTTTAGTAGTTTTGTATCATCTGCAAATTTTGCAGCCTCACTGTTTACCCCTTTATCCAGATCATTTATGAACATGTTGAATAGGACTGGTCCCAGTACGGACCCCTGGGGGACACCACTGTTTACCTCTCTCCATTCTGAAAACTGACCATTTATTCATACCTGTTGTTTCCTATCTTTTAACCAGTTACTTACTACTTTAGTGTCTTGAGGCAAGTCTTTAAGGAATTTGAGTCATCATAGTAATTGCATTCTATGTTGGATCTTTCTCTCAGAACTTGCGCTTGACTTTTTGAGCTCTTGGGCCAGTGAAATTGTGTAAGGGTGTCTTCTCCCTGAGTGAAAGTGGACATTAAAATCCTTGTATTATTCAGAAAGCTGAGCAAAGTGTGTGGCTAAGTGAGAAACAGCAGGCCATACACAGCCTGTGGTGCAGGGCAAGGGGGTGGAAGGTCTCTTTGTCGTAGTGGCAGGATGCTAAACATCAGTTGATTTCACATTTGTGACTTCAGCAGAAAGCTCATGTGGCAGGAATTCCAGAGTGGGCGGCTGTCCGTGGGTCCCAGCCTAGCTTTTTGATGTGGAGGTCTGGAAGTTTAGGCACGTATGGAAAGAGCTAACTCTCCTTCCCGTCTCCATGTCCCAGAGGAGAGGGAGCTCTCTGAACCTGGAATGTGGTAGACAGGGTGGGCTGCTTCTAAGCCAAAGAAGACCCAGCAGTCTGTGACCTTTAGGCACTATCACAATATAAATGTTGAAGAATAATGTCAGAAGCGAAGAGGTGCAAGGAGGATTGATCTGTGACAGTGCCGCTTGGGTGCTTGTTTTACAGTAGCTGCTGCCCGCTGGGTAGCCATCTGAAGAATACCTGCTCAAATGGGCTTTGTAGTGCTAAACCGCTGACTGTCTGAGTTTCCATTTATTTATTCACTACTTTTTGTAGCTGTCTTATCCTCATCCCCAGTCTCACTTTAATTAAGAGCTGGGAAAATGCTGGTGTCTCTCAGAAATGTTGCTTAGTCTCTCCTTTGGATGTAAGCAGATGTTGCTGTATGTGGGTTAGGGTCCCCAACAGGACCCCTGGGGACCTTTTGCAATCTTGGTCCAGCATATTCAGAGGTTGCAATTACTGCTCTGTTACTAATTACTTTGGCTAGCATTAGAGGACTTACATGGGGAGCTTGGAGACTGTCAGCAAAGGTCAGCCCGAGGGCCTTTTACTAAACAGCCCTCCTGTGATAGCTCTCCTAGCGAAAACCACATGAACAGTGTGGCAAGCTTGTGAAGATGTGTTGGAATGCTGGAGCCCTTTCTGTGCTAGGCTCTCTGTGTTTTAGGGATGCATAAGAAGGAGCGGGATATTAGGCTTAAACAGCTCCTTATGGAGGCGGCTCTCATCCCTCCATCCTCGGCACCGAGCGCGGCCCCATCGGACTTCAGGAGCCCCTCATCGGCACGGGGTCGTACCGGTACGCCTAAGCCCTCTCGGCACCGGACATCGCCGGCACCAAAACCAGGCCTGAGGCGCTCGTTCTCCCCGAGAGCAAAAGAGGCTAAGACCCCTGCCGCTCCAGCACCGCCCGACGCGTGGCACGAGGGCACGGCTCGGATGCTCCGCCCGGCGCCCGCTCCCGCCGCGGCACCTGCTAAGCCGGCGCCGTCTACTCCGGTCCACCAAGGGCCGTCGAGTCCGGCACCTGTCTCCCTGGCACCCGCCGTGGTTGAGCTGGTCATACCATCCACGCCGGAGATATGCAAAGTGGCTAAAGACCTGATCGAGCTGAGGGACCCGGCACCGCCACCGGTGCGGGTGATTCAATCAATCGGGAAGCCGGCCCTCGTTTGTCCAGCTTCGATCAACGCACCTGACCGGCACCGCTCTCGATCGCGGTCCCGCAGGCATTCCAGATCCTGGCACCGCTCTCGATCTTCGCGCTGCTCACAGTCCCGGCACCGCTCCACCACACGGCGCCGGTCCGACTCGCGGCACCGCTCTGCATCCCGGTCGTCGTCCTGCTACTCACAGCGCTGATCACCGTCTAGGCACCGCTCCTGGCACCGCTCCCCTAGGAGCCGCTCACGGCGCTGCTATTGCAGGTCCCGGTTGACCTCCCGGCACCGAGCCGGTCGCAGGTCTCGGTCTCGATCTCGGCACCGAAGTTCTTCGCGGCACCGGTCCCCTGTGCGTAAAAGCACCAGATCGGTGGGGACGTCGACCCAAGGTCTCTTGGCTCCTCCATGGCCTTCTAGGCATCCGTCGGTTTCGTCCCAAGTGGGAAGTTACTACTCTCAGGACCAGGATGCGGATGTGCCAGAGGGCCTGTTTCAGGAAGCCCACCCCCAAGCGCAGGGTGCTCAGCAGTGGCCCTTTTGGACACCATGGGCTTACCATCAGGCCCAAGGTGCCCCTTTGGTTCCCTCACGTGCCGCCTCTTCAGAGCACCGGGCCCCAGAGGCCACAGTTAGTAGTCCTCCACCAGTCGGCACGGACGACCAGTTGGCTCCAGCGTCCACCTCACCGGTGCACCTCGAGCAGGAACCTCGGCAGGACCCGCAAGCAGGTGCACGATACCTTTGCCCCCGGCGTCTCATCCTCCTCCTTGCCGGATGAGGCAGTGGCAGGCGTGTCGTCCTTGAGCCCGCCTCCTATAGACCTTACGGCGCACCAGGACCTCCTCAGGAGAATCGCCCTGAATATAAATCTGCAAGTGGAGGAGGTCCCAGAGGTCGAGGATCCTGTCGTCAGCATCCTTACAGCTGATGCACCCACCAGAGTGGCTCTGCCCTTTTATTAAAACTATTCAGGCCAAGGCAGACACATTGTGGCAATCGCCGGCCTCCATTCCGCCGACGGCGAAGGGAGTCGAGCGTAAATATATGGTACCATCCCGGGGGTACGAGTACCTGTATATGCCTCCTCCTCCTTCTTCCCTGGTGGTTCAGTCCGTCAATGAAAAGGAGCGCCATGGACAGCAGGCACCGGCTCCAAAATCCAAAGAAGCCAGAAGGATGGACCTTCTGGGCCGCAAGGTGTATTCGACGGGTGCCTTGCAGCTAAGAGTAGCGAATCAGCAAGCTCTGCTGAGTCGTTACGATTATAACACCTGGGCGGAGATGAGCAAATTCTGGGAGTTGCTTCCCCCAGACTCCTGCCAGGAGTTCAAGGCCTTCCTCGAGGAAGGGAAAAAGGTGGCTGGGACCTCCCTGCAGGCCTCCCTAGACGCGGCGGACTCCGCAGCCAGAACCTTGGCGTCCGGTATCACCATGAGGCGCATCTCCTGGCTGCAGGCTTCCAGCCTTCCACCTGAGCTTCAATATACCATTCAGGACTTGCCCTTCGAGGGCAAGGGCTTATTCTCGGAGAAGACTGACACCAGACTTCAGAATTTGAAGGACAATAGGGTCACTATGCGGAACCTGGGCATGCATACCCCCGTGACCCAGAGGCGCACTTACCATCCCCAGCCCTTCCGGCCGTACTCTGTCCCTAGACAGAGACAACGTTTCGGCAGACGCCGAGGGTGCGGCGGCTGCAGGCGCTATTCAGGTCCTCAAACCAGTCAAAACCGCGGCTCCTCCAAACCGCAGCCGGGCTCGAAGTCGTCCTTTTGAAGGCACGCCCGAGGACAGCATGCCACTTTCCATTCGGGATCCTTCACCTCCCTTCTCCAATTGCCTCTCTTATTTTTTCCCGGCGTGGTCCCACCTGACTTCGGACATCTGGGTCCTGCGCACAGTGAAGCAAGGATACCACCCCCAATTTGCTTCAACCCCACCTTACCCCCCCCGTCCCTCTTCAGGGACCCCTCTCATGAGCAAATCCTCTTGCAAGAGGTCCAAACGCTCCTCACCGTCGGAGCAATGGAGGAGGTGCCAAGGGAGGAATGGGGCAAAGGGTTTTACTCCCGTTAGTTCCTGATCCCCAAGTCGAAAGGGGGTCTCAGGCCTATCCTAGACCTATGCGGCCTCAACAAATTCCTGATAAAGTTAAAATTCCAGATGGTCTCCCTAGGGACCATTATCCCGTCCTTGGATCCCGGAGACTGGTATGCTGCCCTCGACATGAAGGACGCTTACTTTCACAGCCACATTTCCTCCGCACAGGAGATACCTCCGCTTTGTAATGGACCATCGGCATTTCCAATTTGCGGTCCTTCCCTTCGGCCTCTCCACAGCGCCTGGCAACCTGCTCTCTACTGTACCTATCATGGAAGACAGTTTTTCTGGTGGCCATTACTTCGGCCAGGCGGGTCTCCGAACTTCGAGCACTCACTGTAGACCCCCCCTTACACTGCCTTTCATAAGGACAAAGTTCAGTTGCGGCCACATCCCGCTTTTCTCCCTAAGGTGGTTTTGGCCTTTCATACTAACCAGGACATCTTCCTCCCAGTTTTCTTCCCTAAACCTCATTCCTCCCCACGGGAGCAGCGGTTACACTCCTTAGATGTCTGCAGGGCACTTGAATTTTATATTGACTGTACAAGGCCCTTCCGTAAATCCCCACCAGCTTTTTGTGGCAGTGGCGGACCGAATGAAAGGCCTCCCCGTCTCAGCACAGAGGATCTCCTCTTGGCTAACGGCGTGCATACGCACATGCTATGACGTGGCCCATGTCCCCGCGGGCCACCTCACTGCCCATTCTACCAGGGCTCAGGCTTCCTCAGCCGCGTTCCTGGCACACGTACCGATCCAGGAGGTATGCCGTGCGGCGACCTGGTCATCGATCTATATGTTTGCTGCGCACTGTGCTCTAGTCCAGCAATCTAGAGACGACGCAGCCTTCGGCTCGGCGGTTTTGCATTCCGCCACGTCTCTCTCCAACCCCACCGCCTAGGTAAGGCTTGGGAATCACCTAACTGGAATGGATACGAGCAATCACTCGAAGAAAAGACGGTTACTCACCGTTGTAACTGTTGTTCTTTGAGATGTGTTGCTCATATCCATTCCAAACCCACCCTCCTTCCCCACTGTCGGAGTAGCCGGCAAGAAGGAACTGAGGAGTGGGTGGGTCGGCTGGGGTATATATCCGGGGCCATGGTGGCGCCACTCCAGGGGGCGCCCAGCCGACCCACTGAGTGTTGCTAGGGTAAAAGTCTTCCGATGAACGTGCACGCGCGGCGCGCACACCTAACTGGAATGGATAGGAGCAACACATCTCGAAGAACAACAGTTACAACGGTGAGTAACCGTCTTTTCCTTCATGAGAGCGGATGTTGCTTTTGTACTGCAGTAGCTGTGCCAAAGTAAGTTTAGGTGGATGAATGGAAACTTGTTCTGGCTCAGTTTTAATGTTTGGTCTGTCCAGTATCATGGACATCAATGCCAACAGTGACTCGGGCACAGATTTTCTTGGCATTCTGAGTTAAATGATCCAGTAAACTGTGTTGTCATTTGAAACATCTCTTAAAAATTTTTTGCTGTTTGGGGCAGATGAAGTGCTTCTTGGTCAGTCTTCCTCACGTGCTTCTGGGAGGACATATGCAACGTCCTGGTTGAAGGCAAGGAGTGCATCTCGTCTTTCTTTGTGCAGTTAGAGATCTGGAATGTGGATTTTAGTTCAGTGCTCTGAATGTGCCCAGCCACTATCGCCCCCAGCTGATCAGAGCCTTGTGAGCTCTGCTAATTTAAAGACTGGAGCCATGTCTTCTCAGTGTCTGCTGTCAGTTGAGCAAAGGCAACCCCAAATTTTCTCTGCATTGCTTTGCTCAGTTTTCTTCTCTCTGACTTTGGTGTAGACACACCAAACATGTTGCATGATACTTTGCCTTTTGGGCCATTAAGTCCCCAGTTCTTAGTTTTGCAAGCAAGCACTGGTCTTGAAGCTGAAATACACGTTTGTGGAGTCAACTATCAGTGTCAAGGGTAGACGCTTCATGGAAGTCCTCTGATGGTATGTTCATCTCACAAATAAAGTGCAATTTGTTTTCTGGATGACCTTTGTGCTGGTCACTTAAACATGTCTCCTTTGCAGTCCATCAGGGTGATCCACAACTTCCTTGGCCTTTCTGAGTTTGGTCCTGTTAAAGTTAATGTAGCAGAATTTGTGCCAATGGCAACAGTTCTTGTTCAAAGTCTTTCAGTACCATCATCTCATCTGCATATGACTTGGGATATGGGAAGTGCATTCAGCTTATGGAAAAGTCTAATATTTTCTGCTAGAGTTTGATAGTCAGATCCATCATGCTCCTTTTGATTACGTAGGATTAACTCCACACCTGTGTTTTCCTGCCAACGTACACACTTGCTTCAGTCAATAATATAGGAATGAGGATATTTCTGTTGATGGATCAGATTGTTGAACAAGCTTGTATCTTTTTGACATGTATGAAGAACTAGTAATAGCCAATAGTAATCTAATCTTTCATTACTGTTTACGATTAATATTACCCAATCACCAAGTACCTTTCACATAATCAAAGGAGCATCTGAAAGGAGGAAAAAAAAGAAGTGTGATCAAATGTTGCCAAGACCACGTTGACAATACAAAATGTGTCCTTACAGCAATTTTAAGGTCAGGTTGAAGAAAACCAAGAACATATCCCTTGTATGTCAGATAGCTCAGTGGTTTCAGCATTGGCCTGCTAAACCCAGTGGTGTGAGTTCAATCCTTGAGGGAGCGATTTAGGGATTGGGGGGAAAAGAATTGGGGATTGGTCCTGCTTTGAGCAAGGGGTTGGACTAGATGACCTCCTGAGGTCCCTTCCAACCCTGATATTCTATGTCCAATTATAAACCAACATTATTTGCCGAATATGGCAATGTTGATTAAATGACATGGCATGAGTTGGCGATGGCCCCATATCTAAAAATCCCTATTAGGTGATGCCCTATCACTGTAATAAATTTCATGTTTTTATCATAAAACCCACAATTCCATTTTTTGCACAAATCTGATCAGCTACTAGAGGATGTTGGTAAAGCAAGATGTTCTGTTCTTGAAGCTGAGACCTGTGTATTTGAACAGTATCACAGTTCTAGATGTAATTGTTCAGCAGGCCTGTTGTAGGCAGATGTGGAGATGGGAGTTGGCTGTAAATAATATTTGTCTGCTTAGACGATCAAAAAGGTATTTGTTTTGGAGTAATGGTGCATGCTGGGGTACAACGCTGGCCTTGACTTTAAATTCTTGAGCTCTTTCAGAGAAAAGGTAGGTAAATGGCTGTTGGCAGAATGAGTTGAATGCTTTTAGGGGTGATAAGGAGAAACCGTTCATCACTGTTTCCAGTGTTCAATGGGAAAAGATGCTCCCTTCTTAAATAGGTTCAAAACTACAGTGAAAAATATCAGTCTGGAATGAGAGTGCCAATCCCCAAGTGCATCTATGAAGGACTATTATGAGATTCGGAATTCTTCCAGTCAGTTTGTCTCACTTGTGGGATGTCATTGTCCCAGGGCTTCCGAGGGCAAGTCTCAAGTGTTCGTTACTGGTCAAATAACTCTTCCTGCTCTGCCAATCTGTTTTTAAAATATACTAACTACAAAATAGAAAAACTAGGCAATACACCTGACAGTACACCAGTCATGAAGCGCTAGCTTCTACCTGTCTCGAGCCAATCAATGAAACTTCATGCAAGAGAAATTGACATGGGAAAATGACATGAGGGGTCAGAGAATGGGATACCTTTGAAAGAATTTAGCAAATGCCAAGAGATGTGTGCTAGTCAGCTGTGTTCTGGTCTCTGAGAATTCCCTGTTCAGCGCTCTACTTTCAGTGGGCTGGAGTGGACTTTGCAGAAAGTTGTTGTAGAAGCAGCCAAATGATTGCTAGGTGGCTTGAGCAGATTTTAGAGAAGGGTTAATCCAGTGCATTTAGCCTTGGGTCATTCCAGGAATGAAGCGAAGCCCCATGTGGAGTGGAACTTGACAGCCATGTACTTGTGGGAAATGACTCTCTACACCAGTTGATGGTAGAAAGTAAGCTAATGTCATATGGCTGATGAATGCAGGGAGGAATTTAGGGAGGCAAAATGCAAGTACTCAAGTTGAAATCTGACTAGAATGTCAGTTAATGCACCGTGTTTTGCAAAGGGTGCATGAGCTCTAGTGACAAATTCATGGATCCTCTGTGTTGTGTTTTACCCAAAATACTTCATTTCCAGCTGTGCTGTGATTCTGGTATGTCATGCTGGGTTACTGGACTTAGCACCATCTGCTGGATCACCGCCACTCTTTCCAGCAGCACCTTAGTGGTCTTGGGAGAGCACCTGTCTAAGTCCTGATGTGCCCAGCTCTTAGTCTGTGAGAACTGAGGGGCTAGGTGTCCTGGTTGCAGACTTCTGGAGAGGTTTAGCTGATCTGTTCATTTACCTACAGACCGCATGCTTGGAGCTGTACAGGGCACACATCTGAAGATTGTCCCTGACTTGAGGAGTTTACAACCTGATAGACATAAGGTAAGAGCCACTGGGAGGCCCAGAGGAGAGAACAAGTGTAGTTTATGCTGGCAGAGTCCCTTAATGGCTTATACTGGCAAAAGGAGAACTTTTCCCAATACAGTTAAAACACCTCCCCAAAGGACATAAGCTGTATTGGCAAAATGACTCTAAGCTGCATCTATGTCAATTAGAGGTGTGATTTCCCGGGTGAGGGGGGGCACACTCATAACAGAAACATTTATGCCAGCCAATCTTTCTAGTGCAGACCTGGCCTCAGTTTTCAATCATTGTCCTGCTTTCACACACTTCTCCTCTGAGGGAGCATTGGGAAAGAGAAAGTGTTCAGTAAATACTGCACTGACCCACATCAAAGCGGGGGATGCCCCCATGTGTAATAGGTTCTCCAGTCCAAGCAGTAACTCAGAAGTGAAATTAACTCCGGGTAACTGCTTTGCTCTGGCAATGTGAGGGACTTTGGCCCCACTTTGTGGGGTTTTCAGACAGAAGACTGTGGCCTGGCAATTCTGTATTATTTTTGTAAAAAGCTCAAGGAAGCACTAGGAGCATCTTGCAGGCACCCAGCAATTATCATAATAAACAGTTTTATCATCTGCTTGGCAATCAATAATGTGGCTTACTCTGCTTTAGTATCTCAGTGGTATTGATTACCTTAACAACTGTGCTGCGGTTAGCGTGTGTTAACCCCTGCTCTGCTGGTAGGGCCTGCCACTTTCACTGGAGGAGGCAAAAAAACTCTGTTTTCAGTCTAGGCAAGATCACAAATTTGACAGCAGGCCAGGCCAAAATTAGCTTTAATCCTGCAATGCCTGACCGTAGCTTTTAAATGAGAAATATGGAGCCTGATAAGTTTTGGGGAAATGGTATTTTAAACATTTAGAGGAATTGAATTAAAATGTGACCCAAAATGCGACTATCAAAAGCCTAAATATTTCCCTCTGCTTTCCCTACTTGATGGGTTCTGATTGTGATCATTACTTACTCCATTGTACCTTTGTAGAACAGTTTTTATATAAGTGGCTTTTTTCCTGAGCATGATTATGATCTCTGTACCTCACTTCTGGGAGGCTAAACCACCCCCCTCTATCCAGGGTCCTGGGCCCCACTGTCCTTAGAAATTGACAGGAGCTCAGAATTTTTCTGGGAGTAAGAATTTGTCCCAGACATTCCAGCTTCTACCAGGGCCCTGATTTCTCAGTGCTGGAATCCCATGGTCTTCAGGGACTGCATGAGAACTGGTCAGCTCACTCACATGGAGTTCCCTCTCAGCTGGCACCCAAGGTCCCCACATGGGGGGGAGGGGGGGATATGGTTTCCCTTGGATACAGAATTGGGACCAATTGCTAAGACCCCCTGGGTCCTGCAGTGGCGCACACAGGTCTGGACTGTGTAGTGCTGTGTGTAGAAAAGGCTTTGACTAAGTGAATCTGTTGCAGCATTTGAACAGCCTTGCCATGCTACAGTCTCAGCTTAAGAACAGCAGTTCAGAGCTTGTTCTGTGTTGGGAGGCAGAAGTTTGCTTTCTTCGCTTCAGGTTCCTGACAGGAGTGTGAGGAAAGCAATACTTCCTGGACCTTGGGTGTAACTAGGAAGTTTGGTCTCATGGCCCAGTATTTCTCCTAATGGAATTTCCCATCAGTTACTGCCCTGCTGATTTCTGATCAATGAAAATGAAATTGCATCACCTCCTCAGAGGCTCCATGTATGGCTGCAGCTTCCAGCCGTGTCAGTTCCGGTAAAATAATCTCATCAGGCGTGTGAGAGGGTAATAAGAAATAAAAATAAAACCCCACAATTAGCAAGAGGCTGAACAGCAGAGTAACACTAAGTCCTGGAGACCAGGAGAGCTACATTCGGTGACTTCTCACTCTCCCCCAAAATCTCCTGGCAGTTCAAACTTGAGGCCCCCTGAATCCTGTGTAGGCCCGCTCTTGGGTGGGCTCTGGAATCTGCAAGCATCCAGGCACATCCTGGAACTTCTGCCCATTTGGGTCACAGTTTAGCCAATCTATAGGTAACAACTGCAAGTTACATTAGGATTCTATTTCCCTGAAAGCATGACAAAAATCTGGCACTTGCTAAACAGTGACTGTGTGTGGCATGGGCCAGGAGAGCCTGAACTCCAGACTCACAGCTTATTGAATGGGATTCAGCCTGTTGATGCCCACTGGATCCTGTACTCAGTGGGCTTTGTTTTAATCAGACAACTGCCTCTGAAGTGACACCAAGTCCTAGACACTAGTAGCAGATGGATGGGTAGGTGCATTGCCCTTGGGAACAACCTGTTTTAGAAATTCGCATGTCTGTTACAAAGTTACACATAAGAATAAGGGCTTGTCTACATGGGAAATTTTTCCAGTTACAGTGGTATAGTTAAACGGGTGTAGATATATTGGTATAACTTTCTGTGTGGACACTTTTTATTTCCAGTGGCTTTTTGGCCTAGGGCATAATAAATCCACCTTCGCAAGAGGCGGTAGCTGTGTTGGTGGGAGAAGCTCTCCTGCCGACATAGTGCTCCCCTCACTGGTGCTTAGGTTGGTGTAAGTTGCATCGATTGGGGGTGGCTTATTCACACCCCTGAATGATGTAAATTCTGCCGAAGTACGTGGCAGTGTAGACCTGGCCTAAACTGCTTCCAAAGCAACAAAAGCAAAACCAGAAAAGGTAGGCTTGTACCGGAATAAGAGTGTCTACCTGGGGAATTGCAGCAGTAGAACTGCTGCAGTTTACGTTAATGTCTTAGCTTATATTTGTGTAGACCAGCCTTAATGCCCTGTCTGTAGGAACCGACCAGACAGTAGCAACTGTTTCCGGGGGGAGAGCTTGTTTTACTGGTCTTCCAACACCCCATTCCCTACTATTCTCTTATTCAAAGTCGAGTTCTGCTGCTGAGTTTATTGCATCCCATAGGTGCTCTAGCTTGCATCAGTCATTGAGTTGGTCAGTTCAGTCCCTACAGCACACCTCTCTGCTAGGATCATGGCTTAAAACCCAAATTCCTCGTTAGAAGATTAAAGGACTGCGTCGTTGTGTCCATCATGGGTGGCATGCATTGCCGTCATGTAATTCACTGTGCTGCCTGACCTCTCTTCTGGCTGGTTACCAGAACGATTGCAGAAGGCCATAATGTTGCCGAGGTGGCAGGACTGAGCACTTCATGTATTCATAAAGTCACTGCTTAATTGTCCTACGCGTAGGCTTTCCCAAAGGATGTGAGCCAGGGTGTGAGACCTGGCAAAGGAGAAGGGTGTGAGCGATAACTCTGGCTACTGTGGTCTCTGTTTTTGCCCTTGACACTAGAAAGAAACAAGTAAACTGGTGGAGGGAACACAGCAATGGCAGGGACCCCTCACCAGGCCCGTGAGCCCATGGTGGGTGAGTGGGCCTGATAAGAAGGTTTTGGGTGTTTCGAGAATACCTTGTTTTTATGAGCTGCTATGGGGCATGTAGAGACTTCATTGTCTGTCTTTATAAAGATTTCCATTTTGAGTTGTGTTTGTGTAGCAAAGAAAATGCCTGAGGTACTTCTGCTGGAGAGAGAAGGCGGTGGCCCTGGACAGCACAGGCTGTTGGAGTACTAGGAAGATGTAGGATAGACAAAGACACAGTGAAGCTTAAAACATCAAGCATCCTCTGGACCCTCAGTTCTCCCAAAGGCGTGATCCAGGGCCTCTAGGCAGTCCTTCACCTTGACCCCTGGGTTACCGAGCTTTAGGGTGCGAATCACATCTAGGGCTGGCCCCCTGAGACACTCTACTAGTCGCCTTCTCTTTTCAGCATCAGGCACCGCCCACTCCTGCAGCATCTCAGTGGTGTGCTCCAGCCAGGGTTCAAATGCTTCCTCCCCAGGTATTGGGGTGGGACCCCCAGAAAACAACCTCAGCTTACGATAGGGGCTTGACTCAGGGTGGGGTGGCATAACTTTCTCTAATGCTCGCCCCAAAGCCTTCACCCACTCATCAGGTGAAGGAGCAGGCTCCTGTTGTGGGGCTTCCGGCTTAAGGCCCAACAGACCCGCCATATCAGCCAAAGTTTTTCCCTCTTTCCCCAAAAAGGCCGACATTTTCTTTAAAAACTCTACATCAGGGGTAGGGGCTGGTGAGGGCTGGCTCCCAGTGGTTATTACCTTCCACTCACCATCTTCCACTGCTATCGAGCCTGGAACCTGTAGAGGGTCCACAGCCGAGGGCAGCTCACACAGTACAGCAAAAGCCCCCTCCTCCCTCACAAACATGCGCCCACGCATTTTGCACTTACGCAGGTACTCAGTGGATGACCTTAAGGTAGGTTCAATTGAGCCCTCATCAACTGCCTCCAGCACCCCCGTTACCAGAAGACAGTTCCTGGGGTCAATATTCATCCCCTTGCACCAGTCCTCTAACAAGAGTAGGGCCATTATACAAACTCTAATCTGTTCCCAATACAACAGGTCAAAACAACAAGGTAATTTGCAGTTTTCCCAATTCAATGGATCACTCAAGATGTGCTTGCGAGGGGTACTGACCCAGGATCCCGGACGAGCCCCCAAAAATGTAACCCCTCTGCCAGGCTGAAACAATAGCAGCAAGGGCCAGGTTCAATACCTAGGGGTCCCTTCCCCACAACGTAATGCAGACCAGCTCGAGCCCCCACCCAGTGACCTGGGAAAATCTTACACACACCCCTGGGCGCCTCAAGGAGGCAATACTTCCCCTCTCGCAAGCACAGACTCTTGGTGTAGCAGAAAAGGTTTAATTACATAAGATAAACAACAACAAGCATGAAATTTGGAAAATACCTCAACTGGAGTTCATAGGTCAAACCGTGAGCAAAGACCCACCCCAGCAACTTGGGCCGTGTCCTTCTCTCTGGGCCCTTGAGTCCAGCAACCCCCCTAAATCACCCACAGTCCCAAAAGTCCCACAATTCAAAAGTCTCTGTCCCGGGTCAGGCAGCCCAGAGTTCAAGAGTCTCTTTGCAGAGGTCCCCCTCCCCAGCCTAGGTAGAAAGGGGCACCTTACGTGGTTCGGGGCCAACTGCCCTGCCTCTTCGTGGGGTTCTGCTTCCACTAGTCGTCCCCGCAAACAGCTCAGCTCTGCTTACTCTGTGGGCTGCTCCACTCTGCCAGCTGCTCTGGTCCACCAGCTGTCCTGTGATCCGCTCCAGCCGTCCTCACGAGCTGCTCAGCTCCACTCACCCAGTGGCTGCACAAACTGCTCCACTCTGCTCTGCCAGTATTGCTTCAGGCTCCCCCACTCATCAGCACAGTGCTCTCAGCTCAGCAAGTCCATCTCTTCAGTGATTTCAGCTCCACTCATTAGCACAGTGCTCTCAGCTCAGCAAGTCCAGCTCTTCAGTGATTTCAGCTCATAGTAGGGGAGCCCCAGTATCAGTGAATTCAGCTCAGTAACCTGCATCTAGATTCTTAAGGGAATCAAAAGTTAACTCTGACATTCCACAGTGAAGAGAAGCTCAGGTGGAACTGGTGCTTCTGACTCACACAAAGAGCCTGCACCACCAAGTACAGATACCTGTCCCCAGCCTCTTTTTTTTCAATGGGTTTTGGAACCCATGTGCCCCATCTAGCAAGCGCTATCCAGCTGACAATGAAACCCCCCATCACAAGACAATTTTGTAGTTCCCCATTTACCCAATCAGGGTGACAACATTTCATTCCTCCTGCCCCAATAACAACGAAATTGGGGCTCCCACAGCTGTGAAAATAACCATCCCATGCTGCTTTGCGGTATGCTAAGTGGGGTGGGAGTGCCCATGCAAATAACCGAAATACCAATGCAACACTTTCCGCACTCCCCATAATTTACCACCAGATGTCAGGGTGGGGCTCATCCTGACTCTGCTTACAGCTTCTTCCGGGGTCATTACTGTTACTTGGAGCACAGAGTCTGTTGATGATAGTTCTACATTCCTCCTCAGTTCAGGCACAGCCAGTAAGAACCTCTGCAGGCAGCTCTGTAACCTCAGGCTGTGATCTCATCTGATCTTGTAAGATAAGCAGGCTAATGCAGAGGCATTAATAATGGTTGGAGACTCAAGGAACAGGTGATGCAGGAAGTGGTGATAGTGATTCATTGAGTGTCCCTCTTGCCTCTGGGGCAGTATTGACTGGATCCAAAGGGTGCGGGGGAGCACTACTGTTGGAGGAGCTGTCTTTGCTCTTTTTTAAAGATCGAGCAATTTGTCATAAGAGTAGGTGTGTCAATCCCACTGTTGTGGCCTAATTGCAGTTAGACTGTAGGGATGTCTACCACATGGCTACAACTGGTTGGTTCAGCAGAGGTAGCAGTGGTACTGGTGTAGACAAGATACTAGGCAGACGTCAGTTTCTGTACCCTGTTATGTACGGCTGCAAGGGTTAAAACTGCTGTGGACTGCTTAAAGCCTTGTCTGTGTTACCACTAGGACCAATCAAGCCGAGCCAGTGGTAGCGAAGATGAGAAACTCCACAAAAAAGCCTAGAGTGGACAAAGCGTAATTGTGTAATGTCTGCGAATCCCCCCGCAGTTTGTACAGGCACTTGGGAGGCAGGGTTCAAAGGCTGAGTGAGGAGATCTGGATTTTTGTCCTGCTTCTCCCACCAACTTGCTGTGTTACTGCAGCCGAATCACTTAATTTCTCTGTAGGTGTTTTCTTTAGCTGTACAAAAGAGATGATGGCACTTACCTTTTGAGATCTACAGGTGAAACCCCCTAGATAAACACCAAGTATTGCAGTTAAAATTATTTATTACTTCTCTCCTAACTAGTTGTGTGGTGTTGCTTGTGAAGAATAGCTGCTATGCTCCTCTCCAGAGGTGGGTGATCTTTGCATATGGTTTGTAAAATGCATTTTGCTGGAAGGCACTATATATATTGTGTATAAGCAGGGCCCTGTGTACTCCCCAATGCAGGGGGACCAGATGCTGTGCAGGGTTTTCCTTTTCAGGTAGGGACCCTCTCTCCTGTTTCCATGCCAAGTGGATGAGCCCTACGGCTTCCAGTCCTCTTTTGTTCAGCATTTTCTTTGCTTCCTGCTGCTTGAAAAGCTGTTTATGCCAATGATCCCATGAAGATCTGAGGAACTTGCTGTGCCTATACATGTGAGTCTGTGCATGTGTGTTTTCTACCCTATTAATGAGCGTGTGCAGGGCAACGCTTGTTTGTATTGTCAGTGCGCCAGTTCCAGAGCCCTGTGCCAGAGCCAGCTGCCAATGGCAAGGGCCCTCACTTACGCTTTTTTCTTCCTGTGAGGAAAACCCACCTTTTTCAGAGTCACTTTGGCGATACCTGCTGTGCAAGGCTTTCCTTGCCTCAGGCCACCTTTTACCTAGTTCTCTCCCAGTGCCCTGCGCCCTTCTGCACTGGTTGGCAGGACCCCCGCAGAACAGAAAGTATCCAGCACTTAAACAGTAAATCACAGGGAAGCTTCCCCGGTCAGGGAGAACAGCAGGCTGGGTGATGAAAAGGGAACACTGCAGCAGGATGGCAGGGCTCTTCTGTTCCCCCATCCTGTCAGCGAGTGTTGGAACCCTGTAGGGTAGTGCTGGCTTGATTCCTACTCACTTGCTAATCACCCTGCCCATAACAGAGCGGTGACTGTCTCTGGCCAGCTGGAACCACAGTCTTGGACAGAGGTCTCTGCAGGGAAACTCTAGGAGCAGCCAAATGCAAGAAGAATGCATAGGCTGAGATTTGTGTGTGTTGTTGCTGTTTGCTTTGTTGATTAATGTAAACGTCAGAAAAGGGGTAAATAAAAGCTCTCTAGTGTGTGTGTAGATGCTGTCCAGACCTGGGCAGGAATACCTTGTGCTAACAAACACACAGGACACAGCATTGGCATTGTGGTCCTTTAACTGTTTGTGTTACTTCCTGTGGTACTTATCTGTTGCCTTCTCTCACGAAGATGTGGGGGAAATAATTTGCCCTGTGAAATTAGTTGCTCCTTGTTGAAATGTTGGGCTGCAGTGATTTTAAAAATGCTGGTTTTGTTTTCTCATTAGGAAGTACATCATAAGAATCCCCGAGAACTGACCCTATCAAGAACCACTCTGCGAGCTACGCACATACTTCATTGCTATGCCTAAATTTTTACCCATAAACACCATTTTTATTCTATTATTCCACGTTGCAAACTCCTCAGATTCCTCTTAATAAGAATATCTGCCAGCCTCTCTGGCACCTCAGTGAGGAGGGAAGAGCTGACCTCTGTCTCTCACGTTTAGGGTATAAGAAAAAACCCATCTTTTGAAGCTGGGAGTTGAAAGAGCAAAGAACCGTGGAGGACATCCCTGAATGCTAATGCCTAGCTCAAACTTTGGCTCTGTGCTGCACCATTCCTTTGAGCTGATACTTTGGGAATTAGCCAAGAGCTCTCTATTCTAGAAAGTCATTTTCCATGTATTTGTTTAATAAGATCTGCTGCATAAATGTTCTAAGTGACCTGTCCATGCAACCTTAGTTTTACCCCCTTGGGCATCCATCCTGTGCATTGACTAAGGCAGGAGTCCTGTGGGAAGGAACAGTGCATTCAGATAACTCCAGATGGATGCTCAAAGGGGCTGAGTTGAGTCTGCACGGGCAACCTACATTCTGGAGTTTCTTAATTTTCAGGTGCTTGGCTTTCCAATCTAACTGTTTTGAACATAGCCATTTCTGTATATAATTTCCTATGCTTTCAAAAAGGAAAAGGTTAAAAAATATGGGCATGCATAATGCATCCTCAGTAGAACAGGGATTGTGAACTTTCAATACTTCTGTTACTGGCCTCTGCCACTTGAGCTACAAGACAGAATGGTTACAGAATTGGCAGCAGGGGAAAGGGGTTGTCCCAGTAGGGCATGGGTTTCTGGGGCTGGGTGTTGGATTCAGGGGATAGTTGGGAGGAGTCTTGCCTGGCTCTCTTCCCCTTCCTTCCCTGCTGCAGCTTACCTGGCATCTCTCCGTTTACAGTGTGGTATCTGCAGCAAGCAGCAGCAGGGGCCCAATCTAAAAATATTTATTTGGTGGTTGTTTTGGCAGGGTGCCACATCTTTCCAGAGGTTTGCTAGTGACAAAGGGGAATTGGGGATTTTTAACCATTCACCTCAGCACAACGTGAACAGCATTTCCTGGGACAAAGAAAAGGCACTTCTCTGGCCTAAGGGCTTTCCACATGCAAACTTCAAAGGTGTGCTGCAAACAGTAGAGGTGTTTAGAGCGCCTCAAAAAAAGTTGCAAGATTTTTTTATAATGTAAGTATTAAGCAACCTAAATATAGGGTTTGTTTCCAGCACTCCCTATAATTAACAGATTTCACACTTTTTATTATAGATGGTTGTGCTGTGTATTCTGGGTACTCTGAAAAGCTGATAATTTTCCAAACCTATATTTCCCATCACCTACTTTACCTGGTATGCAATAGCATCCAGCTTTATCCAGTTAACCTACATGGAAATCTGTGACTCACTGATACATGAGGCCAGTGTTAATGAGCAGTACAGGGTTTTGGTATCCCTGTAACAAAGCACACGTGGTGCTGAACGGTGTGTGAATGTGAACCTGTATTTCTCCTCCCTCGAGGGCACCCACGTGCAGGCTCCCAGCGGTTACTTGTGGGCAGAGGACCACCTCTCACTCCCTCCTGACAAGGGATTTTAAGGCTGCGCAGCTGCCTGCCTACACTGCTATCCCCAGCAAGCCAGACTGCTGCCTGTACTTTGCTTTCTCTCTGAGGGCTATGCTCAGTGTTATCATGCAGCTCTTTCTAAGCAAGCACACACTTATTCTAAAGGTAAAAGCAATACAGAGCAAACGTATTAAAACAATAAAATAACCTCTACACATGCTAAAAAGCTTACTTGAGGTCACCCCCTGGTTCCAGCCTAGGGCTCTGATAGATGTTAGTCTGTCAAAACCCACAACTGGCTTTTCCCCATGGTTACAAGTTCATCCATGTTAGATCCAGAATGCGAACAAAGACCCGAGCCAGTTAAGCTTAGCTGTTTATCCAAATGGCTTTTCTTTGTCTGTTGGTCTCTGGAGAATCCAGTTTGAACCAGAATACCTGAGGCTCCATAGGAGGTAGTACCTCTCTGGAGGTGTTATAACCTGAGTGATTTGCCTTGATCATCCCCTCCTGTTTTCACTTCCTGGAGGAGCTGTGGTAACCTTCCCCCCCCCCCCCCGGAATGCATATACACCGTAGCTCACAATGATACAAAAACCATTAACACACTTAATACAACGGTGTCACCCAGAGGTATTGCTGGAAGTTGCCCTATCTGTCATGGGAGTGCAGAAAGGGTCAGTGCTCCAGAGTCTGCTGGGGCCATGATAATTGGTTTCTCTCTGTCTCTGTCTGTCTGTCTCTCTCCCCACTAGATTTCCAATTAGCCGGAGAATCAAGCTATGTGAATGCAGCCAGTCCTAGGGGGCTAAATAAATGTTAGACTGCTCTGTGGAGGAGCTGCTTCTGGGTCATCCTCAGGAGGCCCCTCTTGTGCTTTGGGATTTGCATATTTACACAAATGAGAAAATGGAGGGTGTTCCCTTTTAGCCTCTGCAAAAGAGGCTGGAAAAGCGTCAGCTATGGGGGAAGAAGGATGGGTCTGGGAGGGGCTGAGTAGACTACGTCATCCCTAAGTAGTCCTGATAACCAGGGGGCCTTATCTGAGATCTTGCCCTTCCCTACCAACCCCAGCTTCTAGTAACTGAAGTTGAAGTTAGAACAATTCAGACTGGAAATAAAGTGTCAATTTTTAATAGTGAGAGCCATTGGAACAATTCACCAAGGGGCATGGTGGCTTCTCCGTCACCGACCATTTTAAAATCAAGATTGGATGTTCTTGTAAAAGAGCTGTTGCAGGAATTATTGCGGGGGCAGGTCTCTGGCCTGTGTTACACAGGAGGTCAGACAAGATGATCACAATGGTCCCTTCTGGCCTTGGAATCTGTGAATCTAGGAATAAGCTCAATCAGCTGAATAGGTGTGATAAAAACGAATTCCAGTGTCAGCAGGAGCTACTCCAATAACCTATACACTAGACCACTTGTCTTGCTCTATCCTCCTTTCCATGCACTTCAGCAAGCCACCTTGGAAGGAGGAGACAGGGATAAGCTTCCGTGCAGTTCCAGAGTTCCCCTAGGTTGGGGTCACAGCGCTGTAGTCCAGCTGCCCACTGAGTGTTGAAGGCAGGGTACTAATGCAGGAGGTGGTGCAGTATGCACTTACACTATTGATTCGTACGGTGGCTGTGGATCAGAAGGCCTAGGTGCATATTTACAAAGTTAAAGCCTTTCTTACATAACTTCCCACAATGGGGAACACTCGAGCTGCTGCTGCCGCCTACAGAAATGTTTGCCAGGAGTCACGTCCTCACTGAAACCAGGGCTCACACCTAACCCAATGTGAGGCCCTGCTGCTGGCTGGCTGGGGCAAGCCGTGAAGGAGCTGGGCTTCTGGTAGTCGAGCTCTTTCCTCTCCAGAACACTGACCTGGGCAGTCTGCACCTCAGGGTGGCTGCCAGAGGGCCATGGCCAGCAGTGGCAAGTGGCTGCCTGTCTCTCACTCGATGTTGCTCCCCCTTTTTGGGGTGCCATGTGTGGATCGTTAGCAGAGGGAACAGTTTCTCACTGTCTTCTTTTGTTTTCCTCCTTTCTCATCGCTTCCAGTCTTGGTTTACTGCCAAACAGCCTCTTGTGAAAGGGCCGCCTAATTAACCCTGTGCTAATTAACAATTTAAAATTACACAGCACGGCTGTTCATATTTAATTCTCTGGAAGCTTGGGCAACAGCAGGAACTCTCTCCTGCTCTCCATTCTCTGCCTTTCATGACGGCAGCAGCCTCAGCTCTTTAAGGGGGTAGGGAAGGAGGTAGGCTGTTGTAGATCAGAGCCTGCCCCCAGAGGTCAGCTCTTTGCTGAAGCACAGTGAGGGAAGCTGGCTTCAGACCAGCTGCTAGCACTGGAAATATTGGAACAGGGGGATAGGGTTCGGGGGAGTGAATGCTGTAGGAGATCACCCAGTGAGAAGCTGGGATTGACTTCAGTCATGTTCTGGACAGGCAAGTGGCTGCAAAAGGAACTCTTGTGATTAGTGGAGGCCCTTGGTGAAACTATTAGGAATATTTTTAGTGGTAATTTATTGCTTCACACCCCTGAATGTGGTTTAATCCTGGTAAGAAGACATGGCTGTTCCTGCGGCTGAAGATACTGGCCTATAATTCCTCATCATCTAATCACCAAATATGCCCAGACAGTGTTCTGGGAGGCCTTGAGATGCAGAGATTTAAAAGGAAAAATGTAGGGACTGGGGAAGGATTAGACCAGTGGTTCCCAAACTGGGGTTTGTGAACCCCTGGGGGTTTGTGAAATGTTACAGGGGGTTCTTTGGGGGGGGGAATTCCCTAGTGGCAGACGGAGCTGTCCCTAGGGAGCCCCTGGACTTCCAAGAGCTAAGCAGATCAAAGCAAGCATGTCTGTCACACTGAGGAGATATAAACTTCAAGACTCCTTATAAGAAATGGAAAGGGAGGTGGATATTTTTTCTGTTTTTAAAATTAAATAGGCAGTTAGTCTTGTTTTTAAAATTATTATGAAGAACAAGTTTAAGCTTTGTTGTAATGTGTGTCGTTTGTCTGGACTGCTAAAGACCTGAATGCTTGTGTAAGAGGAACTCTTTGAGTTGGCTTCTTAAATACCTTCCTGCTGTTTCACATCTGATACTCCTTGATGAAACATAGGAGCCTTGTCTTATAACAGTCTTATTCAAAGTGATACAAGCTACGAAAGTGAGATTTTGGAAGAGTGTTGCCATTTTCATAATGTAATAAAAATACTGTAATGCTAAATAATAATGAATAATAGTGTGTAATAAGCATGTCATAAAAACAAATTTTATATTTCCATGACCACTGCTTTTATAATTTATACTCTGGTAAAGGATAAAATCCCTGGAAATATTCATTTTTAGGAGAGGGTTCATGAGATTTGACATTTCAGTGAAAGGAGTTCACAGGTTGTTAAAGTTTGGGAACTACTGGATTAGACTAAAGGGCTATAGCTGACAGAGCTGAGACTGACAAATGCCTGAAGGATAGTTGTGGGGGTTGTGTAACAAAGGTGGGAGAAGAGACTAGAGGAGGGATTGAACAAGAGGTGTTTCCTTCAATTAACTATGCAGGGTGTGGAAGCACAGGTGGTCTTTGGGTTCTCACACTGTTCTCTTTCTTGAACTGAAGATCATTGATTTTATGGGAACCCGTGTTTACAGACAGCGCTGATCGACTTGACGAGTTGACTTCTACCTCCTTAAGTAAGACCGAGGTTTCCTTATTGACTGGCTGATAAACAGCAAAGAAGAGGAAAGAGAGAATTGTAAGAGAATGAGGAAGTGTACAAAAGATGCTTGTGCAGGAGGGCTCAGGCAATTCTCCTACATCTTGTTGCCCCTGTTCCTGGTCAGTCGGGATGGGAGATGGGTTTGGAAGAAGCCCCAAGGCACTAATACTGAACTAGTGTGACCATCTCCCCATTAGAATCTAGTTTGCTTTAAACATGCAAATCATGGAAATAGCTGAAATCTGCCGTTTGTATATGAATGGGAATGATCAGCTGTCTGTACCTCTTCTTTCTTGGCCCCATCCCAGGAAAGTAGGTCTGTTCTTGGGGCTGAACGGAATGGGCAAGAAAGCTCCCAGTCACAGAGCAGAGAGGACAGAAACCTGTCCAGGGGCCAATGGAAATAGTGCATTCAGGGCATTCTGGCTCAGGAGTTTCTCACTAGCAGCCTTCTGAGATTCAGAAAATCAAAGACAAAAGCAAGAAGATTCTTAAAGCAGCATCTCCTGAGCCAGTTAACTGGCTGAGTGGGGGAGGGTTGTTAGAGCAACACAGAGGCAGAAAAGCCCACCAATTAATTGGTAAATGCTTGCAGGTTTCTCTGGCCTGGCCTGGCTTGGAGAGGAGATTGGCTTGCCTGTCAATAAACAAGTCCCCAGTGCAGCATCAAAGCCGCAGTCCTTTATCAATCGCGGCCTCCTCTTCCCGCATGTTTCTGTAACTTACCAAGCATTTACGACATTGATTTTACAATCAGGCTGTTAACCCTCCCACCCCATTGGCCCTGCTAACCTTTTTGGCCCGAACTGTCAATCAGGCTTCTTCCAGCCAATCAGACGCATTCCCAGAAATAGTCTAGAATTTTGAGTGGCCCTATTTCTTGGCTTTAACTATTTCTTGAGAAGCCAATTGCATTTTCTTATTTTAGTTCTGTCCCGATTACTTTGATTTTTGTTTAACAAAGTAATACTGTGTTAATGGGAATGAACACTTGTTTGTATAAGCAGCAAAGAGTCCTGTGGCACCTTATAGACTAACAGACGTATTGGAGCATGAGCTTTCGTGCTTCGTCAGGGCTGGGGGAACCTGGAGCTTTGCGGGGCTGGGGCAAGAATTTAAAGGGCCCAGAGCTCCTGCCGCTGAGGGGAGCCCGAGCCCTTTAAATCCCAGCCCCAGCCCGGCAGCTGGAGCCGCGGCCGGGATTCAAAGGGCTCTGGGCTGCCCACAGAGTGCCGTGTGTGCGGGATTTAGAATCCCCCCGCGGGCCGCACAGTGAGCCGTACGTTTTGCAGGCCTGGTTTAGAGTCTCGCTTTTTTTCACCAGCCTGAGAGCTTTGAGTAGCGTAAGTGATCAAACTGCTAGCCAGAGGCGCAGAAAAAGATGGAACTCACAAACAGGGTCCAGGAATAGCACCCTGAAAAGAATCCCAGCAGGTTGGGATGTGAGAGAATTGGCTTCTCACTTGGAGAGGCTTATCAGCTTTCTTGCCAGTTTACTACTTGCAAATTTTGTACTGGACATAGCGTCACAGAAATTGTAAATTTTACCTGTGGGATTGGTGTGAATGGAGTAGACTGGAGAGATTGAGGGGATAGCTCAGAAGAAAGTAGAGTGCATGCATGTGTGTACATATGTATATGTAATGAGAGAGGAGAAAGTGATAATATATTGAAGGTAGACGAGAACTACATAGGGAGAGGGAAATACAATAACATGGGAGAGAGAGAGAAGGGAAAGAAGAAATAGCATAGATGGCAAATCAGGAAAATATCCACCATGATCCATTATAGGAAAGACAAATAAATATGGGTGAAGAGTGAAGCCAGGAAGAAAGAGCAGGTATAACAAATTTGCCAAGTGATACATTACTCAAGTAACTTTGTTATAGTCAAGTAATTTATTCAAGAACCACTTTTTGTGGCATTCAGCTAGCTCCGTAGCTGGTCAGACACTTCTTGGCAAACATTCAACTCAGTGAAATTTGTCAAATTGCACATGTAGCCAATATTTTTTCTCCTATGTCACCAACCCCCATAAGTAACATTTAAAAATTTATTAAATGGAAACTTCATTTGTTATGTATTTGATGGTGTTACAATTAAACATAGTACGTGCTCAATAGGGCCCAGTTACTGAAAGGGGTGGTTTGGTTCTGGTTTTTTTACAGTATTCTTTTAAATTTCAGGGCATACAGCTTTGGAAGAATGTCGCAACGCAGGTGTCTTTAACCATAGCTACTAGGTTCAATCCTTGGGTCAGATAAATTTACAAATTCAGATCATGATAGTTAGCAGTTAATAAAGTATTTTACATTTTCAAAGCATATAATAAAATATTACGGATTAGTTGTATTGAAAGAGACCCAGAGTTGGTGGTGGACAGCTAATTCTGCTGGAGTTTGTAAAGTAACAGGGCTGCAAAAAAGGCAAGTGCAATGTTGGCTTGTATGTACAAAAGCATCATCTCTATGGATCAGTGAGGTGATGATTCCTCTCAACTGGTCTGGGTGGGGTGACCAAACCTGGAGTATTGTTCGGGTTTTTTTTGGCACCTCCTAAGAAGAAAGTTACAGATCAACTGGAGGGAGTTCAGAGAATAGCAACCAAAATGACCAGGGAGCTGTAAGAAATGATTTATGAGGAAAGGTTATTTTAAAAATGATGTAGGTATACATGCGTTACTTGGATTGACTCAGAGACCTAATTAAGACTAAAGTATAAAATTAAGAAATGGAAAACTTAGGCTGAATATCACACGAATTCCTGACAAAGATGTATTAGGGTTTGAAGAAATCTCCCAGGGAAAGTCCGGGAAACTCAGTACTGGGGACATTCACAACTAGTCTGGACAGTTCAGTAGCACTGCAGGAACAATCCCTGCATTGGCTTAAGCGTGTTCTAGATGAGGTTTCTGAGCTCTGGTTTCTGTGCTCATTGTGGTAATGAGGTGCTTAGCAATGACTTCTGTATGTCCATTGCAGTTGCTCCAGAGCTCTACAGAAAGGAATTCCTGCCTCCTCCATCCGTGTGGCGATGCCTCTATGTACGTAACCAAAACCGGCTTGTCGTGATTTGCAGCAAGGTCCTGCTGATTGGCAGTCGGTTGTTAGTTGTTGGTGGCTGTTGGCCTTGTGGTCATGCCTAGCGGCTCTGATCCAGGACCAGGGCCTTGTTGTGCTAGGCACTGTGTGTACATACATATCAAAGGCGCACTCTGCCCCAAAGGGCTTATCAGACAAGACACAACCGGTGGATGCAGCAGATTGTGGGAAGGTGAGGTAATAGTGAGACAGGATTCGTGTTGCATGCAGCAGCCACTGGACACCAGCTGCACTGCTATCTTCAGGTGTTTGTAGGTATCGTGTCATAGGTGGATTTCAAGGAAAGTCCGAGGATAACATACTGCTACTGTGGATTTTTACAGGGAGCGTCTCCCAGGAAAAAGTGGCACCATGGGAGAGAGCACCAAGATGCTTGTTTGAAAAATTGGCAGATTGGCAATTGTGGCTGGCAGCTTTGGCCCAGGGATGGGGGTTGATGGCTCAGTAGCATACAAGATGAAAAGTAGGAAGGGCGGTAGTCCATGAAGGACCTTAAATGTCCAGCTAAGTACTTGGTTTGATATAATGGGGAATGGGGCCTGTGCCAGGATGCAAAGGGATGTAGTAGGGTCAGGGCTGCCCAAAGGTGGGGGGGAGAAGTGGGCAACTTGCCCCGGGCCCTGCGAGCCCTGGCTGAGAATCCCTTCCCTGGATAGAGGCACCTTTTTAATTTTTACTCACCCGGTGGCACTTTTGTGGTGGGGGGCCCTTCAGTCGCTCCGGGTCTTTGGCAGCATTTCTGGAGCGGGTCCTTCAGTGCCGCCGCAGACTCGGAGCACTGCCTGGTGAGTACAAGCGCCGCAGCGGGTAGTGCCTTTTTTATGTCCCCTCCCCCACTTTGCCCCAGGCCCCCTGAATCCTCTGGGTGGCCCTGAGTAGGGTAACATGGCTGAAATGACAAGCCAGGAAGGTGATTTCTCCAACAGCATTTTGAATAGATTTGATGGCATTAAGAACAGCAAAGAGATGGTTGTAACAGTAAAGACATGAGATGCTGTGGGCTTGGATGAGTTTCATAGCTAGAGGGAAAAGCTGACTCATAGAGCTGTTGAGCAGGAAAAAGTGGTAGGATTTACACGGCTTGAATGTGTGGGCCCAGAGAGAGAGAAGTAGAGATTATGGGCCTGAGTGGTGAGGAGGATGGTGGGGGTGGTGACTGATAGGAGTTGGGATGGGCAGGTCATGTAGAATTGAGTGCTAGCTGGACATCAACAAAGGGGTGTCTGACGGGAAGAAATTTTAGCTTGGACAGGAGACTTGTCCGAAGTGGCAAGGTAAATCTGAGAGTCATCGGCATGAGGATGATAGTTAAAGCCATGTGTTTGAACGAGAGGTGGGTATAGATAGAACTAGGGACCTCTAGTGAGCCCTGGAGCAGGTGTGACACAGGGCTGGGCAAGAGCATTGTAGGATGACCCTAGGACTCGTTATCCATGTGCAGATACGTGCCCAGCACGCACAGTGCTCTGTAATGCTGAATGGCTTCAAACAGAGCCACAGTAGGGTGAAGGGATCGCAAGATTTGCCCACAGCTAACTCTGGTGAAATGCTGTAGTGCTTCGTGCGAGGCACAGCATTTGGCTCGTCTTCTCCTTAGATACAATGTGTGTGTGTCCTTTCCTTTGTTCACAGACTTACGCCTGAGTTGCCCATAGCTGGGTTTGCCATGTTGAGGTTAGACTTCTGTCAGTTTCAGAAAGGACAGTTGAAATGAACTTGAGGGAAAAGTTGGGACCAGCCATCACTTTCACTTCTGCTGGCTCTTTTAACCGATTTTCAGTTCATGTCACAGTTCAGTTCAAACTGAGAGGAATACATTTTGTAAAGAAGTATAAAACAGAAATCCAAAGGTATTGCATCTGCTCTGTCGTTCATCAAGTGTGTGTGTGTGTGTGTGTGTTGGGAGGGGTGGTGGTGGTTTTTTTTTTTTTTTTAAATCAATCCATTTGTCTGGGGAAAAGATGTTCTGTACCATCTTTCAGTTCCATCTCTTGCTCTTCGTCCCATCATTTACTGTTTGCATGGCCTAGAGGTCGTTTAGTCTTTCCATTCTTTGTTTTACAATGCAAGAACAAGGGGATGTCCAGTGGAATTGGAAGGTAATATGTATTTAAAGCAATAAAGGGAAATGATGTTTTTAAATAATGCACGATTAACCTGTAGAACTCATTGCCACAGAATATCACTGAGATCAAGGTCTTAATAGGATTAAAAAAGGATTAGACACTTGCAGCTGATGAGGACATCTAGTTATATTAGACAGTAGAAAAAAATGGGAGAGGTGTAAACTCTCATGCTTCAGGGCATAGCCAACCATTCACACATGGGTTGGAAAGCAACTTTACCCATGAGCAGGTTGTGCACTATGGGGTTTCTTGCCTCCTCTGAAGCCTCTGAAACTGGCTCCTGACACAGGATACTGGTTAAAATGGGCCCTTGATTTGATCTGGTTTGGCAATTTCTACATTCTTAAATAATTTCATATCCTCTCTGCGATGTGCTTGGGCGAATTTAACTGCCTAGATATCCAAGTCGTTAAATCTCTGAGTGCAATGTCCTGTGAGTTTGGGGACCTTGGGAGTTGGTCCAGGTCTTGGTGGTCCATGACAAAGATGGATGTGTGAAGGGTACAGCAATGTTCTCTATTCCCAGGACTTTTAACAGAAGAATGTGCCTTGAAATGGCAGGATCCAAGTTCAGGAGTCACTTGCTCTGTACGTGTGTGCTAGGAAAGTGTATTAATTCCCCTGGTAGTAAGGAGAGTGGGAGGGCCTCCGTAGCACATTCTCCATAGAGGTTTAATGTTGCAGCAGTTACTTACATTATTTCATTGTAGCTTCTTAATTCGGTTTCCACTCAAAGGCTTTTCTACTTTAAAATCAGCTTAAATTGCATCATTTTTAAAAAGATCCTAAGCTTCTTAGGAATACAGTGCAGTTACTAGTCTTTGGTGGGGTCACTGCACCCTGGCCACGCCCAGTGCCTCAGTCTTGACTCTTCCTTTTTCTACCTCCATCACTGAGTAGCAAAAGAGGGGCGAGGCCACCTTTTCTTCCTCCAGTGAGGAGCTGGCTTTAGTGCTCTTTCAGCCCCCAGCACGGTCGATCTCCCTGGCTTCAGTCTCTTTGTGTTATCCTCGTTACCTTGGGTTAGGTCTTGCATTTCAGAAGCTTATTAGTGGGACGCTATCTCCCCTCCAGGGCTTTGGCTGCTCTAGGATGAAATGGACTGTGTGCATTATAGTGACTGCTGTGTGGAAACGCGGTGTGTGCCTTCTCTAACTTATTCGCCTTTCTCTTTCTTTCTGTCTCCCCCCTCTCTCTTTGCCTTTAGGTCCAAGCCGTAGTGGGTGCAATGAAAGCTCCATGCAGGCCTTACCATGGAAGGCTGTGACTCGCCTGTCATCTCTGGGAAGGACAATGGGTGTGGCATCCCTCAGCACCAGCAATGGACTGAACTCAACAGCACCCACCTCCCTGACAAACCCAGTAGCATGGAGCAGTCCACAACCGAAAACCACGGGGCCCTAGACAGCCTGAGGGTCCCCTTTCATGAGCGCATTCCAGACAGCACCAACTCAGCTGGCCCCAACACTGAGTCCACTAGCAAAGAGGTCAGCTGCAACGAATGCTTGGCCTCCTTCGCCAGTTTACAGACCTATATGGAGCACCATTGCCCCAGTGCCCACCCACCTCTTCCACTGAGGGAGGAAAGTGGGAGCGATACCAGTGAGGAGGGGGACGAGGAGAGTGACGTGGAGAACCTTGCTGGAGAAATAGTCTACCAGCCAGATGGCTCCGCGTATATTGTTGAAAGCATCAACCAGTTGATCCAAAGTGGGGGAGCCTGTGGCAGTGGCAGTGGGGCTCTCCCTTCGTTCGTTATGAACTCTCTACCCAATGCTGGGGGCAAACAAGGAGAACCCTCCTCTGCTGCACCTGTGTACCCACAGATCATTAATACTTTCCACATAGCCTCATCCTTCGGGAAATGGTTTGAGGGCTCAGACCAGTCCTTCCCGAATACCTCAGCCCTGACGGGCATCAGCCCCGTCTTGCACAGCTTCCGTGTTTTTGATGTGCGACACAAAAGCAACAAGGATTACCTGAACAGCGACGGTTCTGCCAAAAGCTCCTGTGTATCCAAAGATGTTCCCAACAATGTGGACCTGTCCAAATTTGATGGCTTTGTGCTCTATGGGAAGAGGAAGCCCATACTGATGTGTTTCTTGTGCAAGCTCTCCTTTGGGTATGTCCGCTCATTTGTGACCCATGCAGTGCATGACCATCGAATGACACTGAGTGAGGAGGAGCGGAAAATTCTTAGCAATAAGAACATCTCCGCTATCATCCAAGGGATAGGCAAAGACAAGGAACCCCTTGTAAGTTTTCTGGAACCAAAAAACAAAAACTTTCAACACCCTTTAGTTTCTGCAGCTAACCTCATAGGCCCTGGACACAGCTTTTACGGTAAATTCAGTGGCATTCGAATGGAAGGGGAAGAGGCTCTCCAGACTGGCACTGCCAGTGGAGCAGAGCAGCCACCATCAGGCATCTTGGCGCCTGGTGCCCTCTTGAACCTTGGTGGGCTGACCAGCTCGGCTCTGAAAACCCCAATTACCTCAGTCCCCCTGGGCCCGCTGGCTTCCAGTCCTACCAAATCCTCAGAGGGAAAAGACACTGGGGCAGCAGATAGTGAGAAGCAAGAAATGGGTGACCAGGATAGCCTCTCGGAAAAGGCAGAGCCAGCTGAGGAGGTGGAGGACGAAGAAGAGGAGGATGTGGAGGAGGAAGAAGAGGAGGAGGAAGAGGAGGAGGAGGAGGAAGACGACGACGATGAGGATTGCAAAGGGCTGTTTCCAAGCGAGTTGGAGGATGAATTGGAAGATAGGCCCCATGAAGAGTCTGGGGCTGTGGCAGGTAGCAGCAGCAAAAAGGACCCTGCTCTCTCAAACCAAAGCATTTCTAACTCTCCCTTAATGCCTAACGTGCTCCAGACCCTGTCAAGGGGCACAGTTTCTTCTAGTTCTAATTCTGCTTCTTCCTTTGTCTTTGATGGTGCAAACAGGAGGAGTCGTTTAAGCTTTAACAATGAGGGCGGTGGAGCCAGCGTGGCAGAGGGCAGCAGGAGGTTGGACTTCATCGATGAAAGTGCCAATAAAGACAATGCCACAGCACCAGAACCAAATGAGAGTGCAGAGGGTGAGGATGGGAGCTACCTCTCCCATCACCAGCATGCTGGTCCCCTCTGCGAGCTTGGGGGTGGGGAGTGCCCCTCGGGGAGTGGCGTGGAGTGCCCAAAGTGTGACACCGTCCTGGGCTCCTCACGATCACTAGGCGGCCACATGACCATGATGCATTCTCGCAACTCGTGTAAGACACTCAAGTGTCCCAAGTGCAATTGGCACTACAAATACCAGCAGACACTTGAGGCACACATGAAGGAGAAGCACCCCGAGCCAGGTGGCTCATGTGTGTACTGCAAGAGTGGGCAGCCACACCCCCGGTTGGCACGGGGCGAGAGCTACACTTGTGGTTACAAGCCTTTTCGCTGTGAGGTCTGTAACTACTCCACTACTACCAAAGGCAACCTCAGTATTCATATGCAGTCCGACAAGCATCTCAACAACATGCAAAACCTGCAGAATGGAGGGGGAGAGCAAGTCTTCAGTCACACTGCTGGGGCAGCGGCAGCAGCTGCGGCAGCGGCAGCCGCTGCGGCAGCAAACATTGGTAGCACCTGTGGGGCCCCCTCACCCACCAAACCAAAAACCAAACCAACCTGGCGGTGTGAGGTGTGTGACTACGAAACCAATGTAGCTAGGAACCTTCGCATTCACATGACCAGTGAGAAGCATATGCACAATATGATGCTGCTTCAGCAGAATATGACCCAAATCCAACACAACCGACATTTGGGCCTTGGAAGCCTGCCCTCCCCAGCCGAGGCTGAGCTGTACCAGTACTACCTGGCACAAAACATGAATCTACCCAACCTGAAGATGGACAGCACTTCCTCTGATGCCCAGTTCATGATGGGTGGATACCAACTCGATCCCACCAATCCTATGGCAACTATGGCTCCATCTCTAGGTGAGGTTGAAGTGTTTTCCTGGTTTTGCTGCTGTCATGTCTGTGTGGGGGGAGAGGGATTTTCTTTTTGCCACTAGGCCCTGTGGGTGGATGAGGTGCTGTCCATCCCAATCCTTTCTCCAATCCTATTCTGAAATATCTATAGCCTTCCATGCAATACATACATCGTTTGGTGAACCACGGAAGGGATAGAGACTCTCCTCCATTCTCATCCTAATGTTTTCTTTTCTTCAGAAAATCTTGGCACCCCCTTGTGTTCCTATGTATTTCTTGTGAATTTCATGAAACTCTGTGGCTAAATTGAATAGGGAAACAGTGAAGCCACTGAGAGAGGAGGCAGTGGGTGAACATCGCTGATTGGATTGTTACGGGCTCTCCAGTACCTGCAGCAAAGGCACCTTCGACTCCCTCCTTAGTTTGGAGAGGGTGGAGCATACTATTGAAGGGGGGTTTAATGAGAGAGGGGAAGGTCTGATGCTTGGAAGTTACATTGTATTAGTGAGGGTAGATGTTTGTTATGGGGATCTGGATCTGGAGAAGTGAAATATATTGACAATTGGTAGGTCAGGATAAACGTGATTGACAGTCGTGATAGATGCTTGTAGAATGAGTGATATTTGCTTGGTGAAGGGGGTGAGTAGAGATGATTGCAATGGATGCTGGTTTGAGACCTGAAACTCAAAGCTTGAACGCCGAGAGCTGTTAGGATAGGAAGGGTTGGACAAAGGTTGGCTGCTGTAGGGAAGGGAGCTGATCTGTTTATTTTGAAGGGGGTTTGTCATCCACACAGCATGTTCTGTGAGCAGGCATATTAATGGCACTTTATTACCTGAAAACAAGACTTTATTATACATCTATGAATGCATGTTGGCATCACAATTGTCAGTAAAGGCACAGTCCTTGCCCCAAGGAATTTACTATCTAAGAATAAAGTTAGAATTTGGAATGATGGGCTAAATCTCCTCTTGAAAGTCTGATACGCTGCTATAGTCAGTTAAAGGACACAACTGTATCTTCACCTACAGGAATCCTTGCTATAGTACACCCAGCATGCATCCATCCATGTGTATTTGAGCTTCCTATTGCCAATCCAATATGAAACAGTGAAGCATAGTAGAACTCTACCAGATCAGCTCTGGCAAGGTTCTGTAGCATTTACCAGCTGAAATAACCCTTTCTCTGCACCCCAGTTCACTATAACCACAATTATTTGACACTGCTTTCAGAAATTACATATACAAGGAGAGCACCTACTTTATCCTACATTCCTCTGACCTGAACTCTGTCATTTGTAATTTTATTCATCCATTGAGATTGGACAGGCTATCTTGGTCTAAGACTGTTACTCCTAAGGCACTATGTTTTGGGTTCCCAAGACTCAAGCATCTTTTTCCTGTACCTTTGTAGCAATTTAGCTTATTGCCGCACAGAGGGGCTTCATCTTAAATTTTCAAAGCCTCTGTTTGTTTGAGAGAGGGGAAAGAACACAGAACATCAAAAAGGAAAAGAAAAGGAAAACTGAGGAATGGAAGGCACTACAAACAAAAAGTAATTACAGTTTTCTTCCACGTATCTCTTGTCCCAGCTTGTGTCCTTGCGGAAGGTGGCAATGGTCTTGTCTTTGCTGTGACTTTTTTTAATCGTTCCAGGTTGCCAGTAGAAACTATATAAAAACATTTATAATGTAGCTTGTTGACATTGTCAACATTATGGGGAGTCAACATGTTTAGGGTTTCCTGAGACATACCTCTGTCAAAGTCCCCAGCCCTGCCTACCTTAAGCTCTAGGGAAATGTTCCTGAGAGGAAGTGGGAGTAACCTAGCTGGTGTTGTACTGTTGAGTGACTCCAGCTGAATATGAGCATCTTGAATGAGTCTAAGCTTGTTCGGGAAGTGATTTGTGACTTGTGCACTTTATGGCATTAGGAATCCTGGCTACAAATCTTGAGCTAGGAGTTGCAGGGCAGAGTCCCTGCCTTGCCAATAAGCACTGGACACAATTCTAGCTTTTAGGATAAATCTTTTACTTTGGGTCTATTAGAGTGGCTTTGTTCTGCATGGATGCCTTTTAAGACCCTTCCCCCTCACTTCCTTAGTCATCTCTCCCTTCTTTTTTTTATTTGCTGCTTATAAACACATTCATAGTCATTGTTTTGGTAGGTAGGAGGTGCTTTGTTCCTTTTTTTTCCACTGAATCCCACACCTGCCTAGGGCTTGTAGGTTTGAGCAGAACATTAGCTATTCTGGGGACTCCATTTCCGTTCAGCATTCCTCATTGTGGAGTGTGGTTGGGATGGACTAGCTCAGAAGAGAGAGGCTAGGTTGCATGTCAGGAAAAATGGCCTGACTGGGGATGGCAAAGGTAGGTTGTGGAAAAATCTCCCAGGGGAAGCGGAGGAAGCCTAGTTGTTTGGGACACTAAAAATTAGTGGCTTGTGCAGTAGCAAGTGCCTTTGGGTGCACAATACTGCCCTGGCAGGAGAGGGAGTAGATCATGGGTTGGCAGCCTTTCAGAAGTGGTGCGCCGAGTCTTCATTTATTCACTCTAATTTAAGGTTTTGCATGCTAGTAATACATTTTAACCTTTTTAGAAGGTCTCTTTCTGTAAGTCTATAATATATAACTAAACTATTGTATGTAAAGTACATAAGGTTTTTAAAATGTTTAAGAAGCTTCATTTAAAATTAAATTAAAATGCAGAGACCGGTGGCCAGGACCCGGGCAGTGTGGGTGCCACTGAAAATCAGCTCGTGTGCCGCCTTTGGCACCTGTGCCATAGGTTGCCTAGCCTGGAGTAGATGATCAGACAGTACAGTGGTGGGGATGAAAAACGTACCTAGATAGAGGAAAGGCCCCTAATCCATGCGAGCCCTGGCACATGGAAAGGAGTGGCCATGTGCCAGCAAGCTGGACTTTCCCTCATTAGCCTTGTCTCCTCTCTGTGAGCACTGTGTGTGCTCATGGGCATGGGACGCCTGCTCCAGTTACCTGTGCCTTGCAGCCAGATGGAACTAAAGGCTTCATTGCTCTTCCCTGACTAGAGACATAACCATCATTATGGCCATGCATCTCTGCAGGGAAGAGAGGCAGCACACACAGTGCATTGAAAACTAACCTCAGCCATCCAGGAGCACTTGTCTTAGAAAAGGTTTGTGCAGATTTCTGAATTCTGCACAGGTTGCACGCCTGCTCAGCAAATTGAGACCTCTCCCGATGCTGGCTGTTCCTCAGCAAATGACTGATAGCATAGAAAAGAAAACCATTAAAATCTCCCTCTTTTGATTAGGTCTAGACTTGAAGGCTAATCAGACTTAAAAATAACCCCTTAGACCGAGCTGGTGCGCAGACAGGCTTAATTGTTGAAGGGGGAAAAAAATTCAAACCAAAACTAGCTGAAGTGTGGGGGGAGGAAAGAGTAGCAGAGCCCCTCCATGGAGGCTGGTGGTTGGGCTATTTGCTTCAGCATGAGATCCCAGGTAATGGAGAGGAGTCTTCCCTCCTTCCACATCCTCAAGCCTTTCTAACGATATAAATAAGAGCTTGCTGTATTAATTTACTCTAAGTGAATGGAGGTCAGCTCTTGGTTTAGCTGGGTCAGTGATAATTTGAAGAGCGGGGCTATGACAGAGCGAGAGAGAGAACATGCTTCCTGCTGACTTTTTCCCTGACACACATACGCATACTTGTACTTCCCCAGTTATTAGCCATCATCCTTTCCTTGGCCATAAGATTTCCCCCCGGCCAGGACTTTCCGCGAATGTATCTAGCATTCTGAATTTTTGTTTCAGACAAGTGTCGAGGCTTCCTGCTAAGAGCATGGCACTTTTAGGGAGCTGCAGCTGGCAGCTCTTGCTAGTTGCAGAAATGAATTACTTTTGGTGCTGCTGCAGCATAACTTCCTAATCACACTGCTTGTGCTGCTGTGCACCATGGCCAGAGAGTCTCTTATTCAGCAGGGGCTGGGTTTGGATGTCCCAGGGGTGACCTTTCTTGTCTCTTCCCTGTGTCCTTACCTGCGTGAAGAGAACTGTCCGATTCCTGAGAGGTGACCACATAGGTGATAGTCTGCAAGTGGGAGAGTGTCATATAGTTGTTCACAGAGCAGCACAGTGGAGACTTTTCACCTCCTAAAATGTGTTGGGGACTCGCATTTATTTTCTCTCTGGCTGGCAAGGACCTGCTGTGCTCCTGGCCCAAGGGCCATCAGATATTGGGCTGGGCAACAAGGGACTGTTGTGCTCCGGGCCCAATGGCTGTAGAACCAGGCAGATGGCACTTTTGGGCCTGGCCCGGGATACCAGCAGTGCAGGGGCCTGGGCAAGGAGTGAGAAGTCCTGCTGTGTTTTGCTTCTGACCCATGACCTGGTGGGCATATTATGGGGCATGCTGGGGGAGTGAATGTTCTGCTGTGCTCCTGTCGTGGGAGGTACAGGATCCAGCTTTTCTGACTTGTATTTTTCTCTCTCCTTTGTGCAGTGGGTGGAGAGATCCCCTTGGACATGCGGCTGGGGGGCGGGCAGCTGGTGTCCGAGGAGCTAATGAACCTGGGTGAGAGCTTCACACAAACAAATGACCCATCACTGAAGCTCTTCCAGTGTGCTGTGTGCAACAAGTACACTACAGACAACCTGGACATGCTGGGGCTGCACATGAATGTGGAGCGCAGCCTACCGGAGGATGAGTGGAAGGCAGTGATGGGGGACTCATACCAGTGCAAGTTGTGCCGCTACAACACGCAGCTCAAGGCAAACTTCCAGCTCCACTGCAAAACTGATAAGCACGTGCAGAAGTACCAGCTAGTAGCGCACATCAAGGAGGGTGGCAAGGCCAATGAGTGGAGGCTGAAATGTGTGGCCATCGGGAATCCCGTGCATCTGAAGTGCAATGCCTGTGACTACTACACCAACAGTCTGGAGAAGCTGCGTCTGCACACAGTTAACTCCAGGCATGAGGCCAGCCTGAAGCTGTACAAGGTGAGGCTTGATTGCACTTATCTTCCTTGTAGGGGACCCGATTGTCAATTCGGAGCTACGGTGAGAGTGGGATTTTAAACCCACTCAGTGTAGTACCTCTGTGGGGCTTGGCCGCAGGCTCACTGGGATCACACACCTCCTCGGCTTGCACTTTGCTAGCAACTCTTTTGGGCTCCAAAAGCCTTAGGCCAAACTTTTCAAAAGTGATAGTGACTGTTGGGTGCCCAGCTTGAGGGGCTGAGCACCTGTCCTCTGAAAATTAGATCCCTTTAAGGTGTGTCCCGTTGCACATCCAAAATCATCGGTCCTGTCTAAAAATTGCATCCCAACAAATGGTTTCTCACTGCTAATCTCGGAAGGGATTCTGCTAGCTAGGGTTTGCCTTATGTCAGGTTGCTCATCCTTGCAAACCACATTCAAAAAGCTACTCCCATCCAAGCAGGAACTCCAGGCAGCGTGCTCATGCTAGAATGCATGTGGGGAGTGTCAAAGAAGCTGCCAGTGCCCTGTGCATTTGGGAGTGCTGAGGATGTGCTACTGAACCACTGCTTGAGATCGCTGGAAAGGAGCGAGAACAAATTCTGTTGCTATGTACATGTAGTTGACTGAGGCATGGTCAAACTGACAGCTGCCCTAGGATGATACGTCACAGCCTTTCGTTACTATTCACCTTCCACGTTACACGTTGCTCCATGACTGTTATCTTTGAGTTTTGTCCTTTTTTTTTCCCTCTTGCCTCCAGTTTTCTGGCCCTTCTGTAACCATCTTTTCCTTTCCTGCCTCATTTCTCTCTCTTCTCCCGCCCCGCCCCCCTGAACCCTGTAGGCTGTAACCCAAGAGGAGCTCCGGATACAGTAAATAGTCCTTTCACTCACGCAGCAGAATTGCTCCAGACGTTTTTATTGATTTTCACTGGACTTAAAGCTTCACCTTTTTCTCTAATCATCCCATAATGGCTTTAGTATGAACAATCAGGTACAAATCGCCATAAATCTAAGCAGCCTCACTTCGCATACCTTCTACTCACTTACACATGCTCTGTTCCTCGCTGGCTTCTCATTTTGCTCAATTTCATATTCTGTCTGTCTTTTCCTTTCCTCTCCTCTCCCTGTAACCCTAAAGGGATCTACAGTTTTGGATTAGACTAGGCGGTCTCGTTTGTACCCTGTTTATTTCATTTCCTAACCCTGCCGTGCCTTTTCGCTGTCTGAGTGTAACTCTCCCATATCAGGTGAGTTCAAAACTTTGCATCTCTCCCTGTGTCAATCCCCCTCGCCTAAGGAGGAAATGTGCGGTTTTTAACATAGGGCGTTGATCCAGGAAATGGATTACTCCAGCAATTTCAGGGGGAGAGGGGAAAGCGATAGGAGGGATGAATAGTTGAGCTTCGGCTTGAACAGCTGGAGACTCATGCCCTGAGGAAGCTCCCGGGGCCGCAGGCCAGTGGATGTGACCAGGGCTCCTCTGAACTTCGCTGTTATCAGTGGAATGGCGCAGCTCGGCTCTGAAGATGACTAAGTTCACTCCTATTTCTCTGCTTTCAAGTATCCAATTTTAGTAAAGTCAAAGAAGCTGGGATATGTATGAGAGGGAATTTGCAGTGAAAGTGGGAGCAGGAGAGATCTCTCGGGGGCTAGGAGAGGACATCTAAATAAAGTGGTCTATCTTCAGAATTAAAACTCCTGTACCAAGCATCATGATTTCAACTTGTAATAGTCTTTAGATTTGATTTGTTGTTGTTGTTTGTTGTGTGAGGACAAGACAATGGTGACAGGCTGCAAAATTTCTTGGTTCAGACTCTCTGGCTCTGTTGTGCTCCCTGGTGAGAAAGCAGATTGGGGCACTGGCTTCGTCCTTCCCTCCCCGATTCCTGCCAAAACAGGAAAATGATAAATGAAGAGATGGTGCAGGGAACAGTTTTCTAAAACAATATATTGGAGGCTTGTGAAAGGCCTTCCCCAGTCAGGCGAAGGAATTCGTTCTCAGGGACACTCGGTAGATTCAGCCCTGAGCACTTAGTCACGATTTTAAAATCTCGTTCCTCTTTGAGGTGAGAGTTGCAGTGAAACATTCAAGCAAGAGAGAGCAGGAACTACCTTGGTATCAAAATACCAAACACGGGCACCTACCAGTTTGGCATAGGTGTAAATGTCTGCTAGTGTAGCCACACATTCCATGAAATGCTTGTATGAAATTCATTGCATTGGTACCCCAACCACTTCCATTGTAAATCGTATAAGTCATGTTGCTCTTCTTAATTAGTTACCATTGTGCTATCCAATGAAAGGAGAGGTTCCCAGAGAGTTTTAGCCCAGCGCATTGATGGATTCGGTGTTAATTTTCATGGAAGAAATTGGCTGTAGATAGACACAGTTGTTCACTGAGGTGTCCTCAGCTCAGGGTTTCCATTCTTCAGTGTGGTTTTAGTGCCATGGAGCTGTGATAGCTGATGGGTGGAGTGGGAGTGGGGGCAGTTCGTGGACCAGTTTCTCTTCTCTTCTCTCAGCCCTTGGTGTGGTCTGCAGTAAATTGAGATTGATTGGATGTTATTTTTCCTCTTGCTAATGTAATCCATTAGCCTGGCACATGCATAATCAGTTTAGAGCACAGTTAACTGGATGTAATCGAGTTCTTCCCTGTCTGCTGGAGAAAATCCTCTCCAGATGCTGCCTGGGTGAGAGAGCGCACGAAGCTTACCGTGCACAATCCTCCTTACTCTGCCTCTTGGCCGTTTTCCTTTAAATCATGTTGTTGGCCACTTGGGTTGCCCAAGAGCCACTTCAGCAGCAAGTGGCGGAGCTGGAAAATGTGATCCTGAGACCTCGTTAGTCAGCAGCATGACGAGCCTGTGAGTCCTCCCCTGCCATGCATCCGGTGCTTTCTGGTGAGGATGGAGTGAGACTGCTTGGAATTTTAACACAACCTCTTTCCAAGGTCCCAGTATTTCAGGATGTCTTAAGCTCAGTTCCCTCTTACACAGCATTGGTTTATAAGGGGGAGGATTCTTTGGTGGGGGTTTTTGTGTTGGAGTTTCTCTCACTGATAAACACGGAGTGATCTGACAACCTTTCCCCACTCTCTTCTCCCCCCCCCACCCCCCCCCAAGTTGTCAAACCAGGACTTGTGCTGAAATCCTGGGAGCCCAGAGGAAAACAGCGTTTGTCTCTCACTACTGCTTGTGCTCTCATGTCCTTTAGTCAGTATATTTTCATACTGCCAGACAAGTTACCCAGAAAGTGCCACTAGTATCATAAATACTGATTTCAGCTCTAAGTGGAATGAGGTGGACATGCTGGTTCAGGAGATGAAATATTTCCATTCTGGTTGAGGCAGTGTGGTCTAGAGGAAAAGCATGGGGCTGGGAGCCAAGAGACGGGGATTCATTCCAGGGTCTGGCACTGACTTGCTCCGTTAGCTGGGGCAGGTCCCTTCCTATCTCTGTAACGTGGGAGCCATAATACTCCTTTTCCTTCAGTGCTCTGAGATTTACATTGTCTTTCTGATCTTGAGACAGTATGCAGACAGAGAAACTTCTTAACCTGTAAATCATAAACCGAGTTCCAATTCAGACTAGGTTGGCAAAAGTCATTCAGATTTGGCTTTCCTGTGAAATGTAGGGAGGATGGTATCTCATCTGGCAATGGGAGATGCATTCCCTGATTCATGGGATAATGCCACTTTATCCAGGACAAGAGGGGCATTTGGGGACAGCTCAAAAGGATACTGGAGATCTTGGGGAGGGCTTGGTATGGTGAATAGATGAACTGGCTTTACAGAGAGAGGGGCGTTCTAAACGGCCAGCTGACAGTGTTTTGTGTCACACGGACAGAGCCCAACGCCTGGGCACCACTTTTCCATCCCAGCTCCTACTTGGATTCCCCTGTGTTGTGTTTCTTTGCAGGAGTCCTGGGGAGGAAGGTGATTATTTGGAGAAACCTCATTTGCTTCCTTCATAGAGGTTCTGTGGAGCAGCTTGTGGCCTCCCCTCTTATGCTTTTTTGAGGTTTTTAATCTGATGAAAACCAAATGCCTTCAACTCTGTTAATTATCATATCATCTCTACGGTATCACTGGACAAGTAGCTGGGATAGTAGTGGGAAGGGTATGGGATGGAAGGCTGTAAAACTCTACAATTTAAAAGGAACTCTCTGTGCCCTGCAACCCCCCCCCCCCCCCGCTTCTTCCGTCCTGAAACAAAGTATATAGTTTATGCATCACCTTGTTTCTCTGTGATCCCTACAGATGTTCAGGCACTTGCCTAAGACAGCCAAGCTAATGTACAGTCCCTGAAGTGCAGCTCCCTACAAGGGAAGCATGGAGATGGCTTAATACCAGTGCACTGCATCATGTAACAGCCACTGGCTTGTTACAGCTCGTTTTCTGGTCAGTGTTTTTGCCATGAAAAATCTGTTAACCCAAGCAGGTAGGTAGAGACCCATCCAGACTCCTTACACATGAGATTCCAACAAGGGTCCCACCACTAGGGGAGAAGTTGGGACCTATCCAAATCCATTGTAGTGACAGGGCTTACGCATGGGCACCTTTGCTAGGAGAGAGACTGAGACAAAGCAGTATCCTCCATATAGGAAGGGTGCAAGTATAGATAACACTAGAGCCTATTTTACAGACAGAGTTTCCAGTGGGAATTAATTCACTAGAGCAGGAGTGGAGGCTGGAGCTTCCTGCAGAATGTTTTACAATAAGCTCTCTGTGAAGATCTCTTTGAAGTGTAAAAAGTTGGGTTAGAGCCAGAGCCTAGGCTGGGAGCACTGGAGGGACACACAGCTTAGCATGTTTGTCAAAGTAATGAGCGTCCCGTGTTCTTTGCAGCGGCTATCTCAGTATTATGCAGAGAATGGGTGAGTTGGAGAGGAGGCGTCCTTCGATGATACGCTGGCTGTAGAAAGCTATATGTAGAAGTTCCTCATTAACCCGTAGCACCTGTGCAGTGGGAAGAGGAAATGTTTCATTGGTGCCGGTGGAGTTACCTGCAGACCGTCCCTTCCTTGTTGAAGCTGTTGTTCCAGTTCACTGTGTGCCATGCTGGAGACTCACCCCAGACTCCATCGGCTCAGAAGAGAGACAGATCTGGTGAGGCAGGCTCCGTGCTGCTGTCTTCATGGGCAGAGAAGCTCTGGAAGCGAGGTGCTTGCTGCAGGTCATGTGCCAGTAGCTCATCCTTAATTGCCTTTGTTTAGCAAAGAAGAAAAGGACCTAGCATGGGGTACTCAAACTGGAGGTTGTGACCACTCAGGGGTCACAAGGTGGTTACATGGGGGTCACAAGCTGTCAGCTCCGTGGGACTGACAGGCCCGAGCGCCCGTTAAATTAAATTACTCCCCCCTTTTAATTTATAAGGGGGAGGTCCACACTCAGAGTCTTGCTGTGTGAAAGGGGTCACCAATACAAACAGTTTGAAACCCACTGACCTACCATGCTGTGAGTTCCCTGTTCTCTGTGGGGAGAAAGGGATGTTTCTTCTTCGAGTGCTTGCTCATATCGATTCCAATTAGGTGTGCGCACGCCGCGTGCATGATCGTCGGAAGATTTTTACCCTAGCAACACTCGGTGGGTCGGCTGGGTCGCCCCCTAGAGTGGCACCGCCATGGCGCCGGATATATACCCCTGCCGACCCAATGGCCCTTCAGTTCCTTCTTACCGCCCGTGATGGTCGTTGGAACAGTGGAGCGCGGCTTAGCTGATCTCCACTTCCTTAGCTTTCTTCATAGTTCTTTATAAATAGTCGTTGATAGTTCAATAGTTAGTTCGTTCTTAGTCGTTTGTGTATAGGTAGTGTATATAGTTATTGAGGGATCGGGGATTTTCCCCTTTCCTCCACCCCGGTGCCGGGGCTCATGCCCAGGTCACCGGGTTTCAAACCGTGCTCGGCGTGCCAGAAGCCGATGCCAGCGTGGGATCCCCACGACTCCTGTCTCAACTGCCTCGGGGAATCCCACCTCCCTGATAAGTGCTGCATTTGTAAGTCCTTTAAACCTAGGATGAAAAAGGAGCGGGACTTTTGTTTGAAGCAGCTCCTCATGGAAGCGGCACTTAGTCCAGCGCCCTCGGTACTGAGCGCGGGACAAACTGCATCAGTTCGAAGCGCTCCTTCGGCTCCAGAGCGCTGCTGTACCGCGAAAGACACCCAGCACTGGGCCCCTCCGGCACCGATCCTTATCTCCGCGGCCCAGGAAGCAGCACAAGACTCCTGCTGCCTCAGCACCGTCAGTACCTCAGCTGGAGCAACTGCCCACGTTTGATCACCCGGCTAAGTCTTCTGCCGCGGCACCGCTGGTAACGGCACCGTTGATTCCAGTCCCGCAAGGGTCATCGAGTCCGGTGCCCCACCGGTGCGCACCGTGGTTGAGCTCGGTCTCCCATCAACTCCGGAGACTTTCTCCACAGCGCGTGAACTTATTGCGCTTACGGAGCTGTGTCTGCCTCAACCCCTGGCACCGCCGGTGTGAGTTATATGCTCCATAGCCAAGCCTGCCCTGATGAGGCCGCCATCCGTGGGAGTAGCTGAGAGGCACTGATCCAGATCTCGATCCTGCCGACGATCCTGGTCCCGACGCTGCTCGGAGTCCCGGCACCGCTCTCCATTGCGGTACCGGTCACACCCGCGGCACCGCTCAGTCTCTCGTTCACCTGCCCGCCACATCCGGTACCGATCAGGCTCCTGGCACCGTTCCCGGCACTGCTCCTCCCGCAGCCATTCTCGGCGAAGGAGATCGAGGTCCCGGTCGACCTCCCGGCACCGCTACGGTCGTAGGTCCCGATCCTGATCACGGTACCGGTACAGCTCCCGGTACCGCTCCCCGGTGCCGTCCCCCAACCTGCCAGCTCGGGACACGGCGCCCGCTCAAGGACTCTCAGCACCACCTTGGCCTTCAAGAGACACTTCTGCGTCGTCTCAGGCCGGTAGCAGGTATTACGCACGGGGTTGTGACTCGGAGGCAGCCAGCCACACCTTTCCAGAGGACCAAGGTCATGAGCAAGGTCCCACCCAGTGGTCCTTCTGGACACCTTGGGCGTATCATCAAGCCCAAGGTTTTCCCCCGGCTGCACCATGATCTGCCCCCTCGGAACACCGCGTGCCAGAGGCGACTGTAAGCTGGCCTCCCGCCATGGGCACGGATAATGCTGCTGAGCCACTGGCGGATACCCAGGCCCCACCTGCATCTGACGCCGGTCCCCAAGAGCAGGAGCCCCCACGGGACCCTCTCGTCCCTGGCCTCTCCTCCTCCTCCTCATCAAGACCTTCTGCGACAGGTGGCCCAGAATATGAACTTACAGGTGGAGGAGGTCCCTGAGATAGAGGACCCAGTGGTAGACATTTTATTGGCAGACACCCCTACCAGGGTGGCCCCGCCCTTTATCCGCACTATACAAGCTAACGCGGATACAATCTGGCAATCCCCAGCCTCCATTCCTCCCACGCCCAGAGGGGTCGAGAGGAAGTACATGGTACCTTCCAAAGGATACGAATACTTATATGTGCACCCTCACCCTTGCTCCTTAGTGGTGCAGTCTGTGAAAGGGAGTGTCATGGCCAGCAGGCCCCTGCCCCCAAGTCTAAGGAGGCTAGGCGCCTGGACTTGTTTGGCCGCAAAATTTACTCAGCAGGGGGCCTACAGCTTAGGTTGGCAAACCAGCAAGCCTTCCTAAGCCGGTATAACTACAATACCTGGACTTCTGTGGCGAAATTCATGGAGCTTATTCCACAGGAGTCTCGCCAAGATTTCGCAGCCCTGCTGGAAGAGGGGAAGAAGGTGGCGAGAACCTTCCTCCAAGCTTCTTTGGACGCAGTGGATTCCGCTGCCAGAACTCTGGCTTCAGGAGTCGCGATGAGGCGAATCTCCTGGCTCCAGGTGTCAGGCCTTCCACCCGAGCTACAGCAGACCATACAGGACTTGCCCTTTGAAGGCCAGGGGCTATTTTCTGAGAGAACTGACCCTAGGCTTCAAAGCCTGAAGGACAACAGAATATTTATGCATTCCCTGGGGATGCACACCCCAGTGACACAGCGCAGGCCCTTCTGCCCCCAGCCTCAACATGCCTACCCCCCACCTAGGCCACGATAGGACTTCGGCAGAAGACATGGCCGGGGCAATCACAGGAGGCAGTCTGGTTCCCAAGGGGGTCAGAACCAGGGCCCCCCCAAACCACCGGCGGGGCCCAAACAAAACTTTAGAAGGGGCGCCCGAGGTCGGCGCCCCAGTCCTTTTCCTCCTTTCTACAACCGTCTCTCCTATTTCCTCCCTGCGTGGTCCCGCTTGGCATCAGATCGTTGGGTTCTGCGCACGGTGGAATTGGGATACCTTCAGTTTGTTTCGCCCCCGCCTTTCCACCCCCCCTCTCCGTCTCTCTTCAGGGACCCTTCTCACGAGCAATCCCTCTTACGGGAGGTCCAGACGCTCCTAGCCATGGGAGCTATAGAGGAGATACCAAAAGACCTGAGGGGCAAGGGATTTTATTCCCTCTACTTCCTAGTTCCCAAAGCAAAGGGAGGTCTAAGTCCGATCCTAGACCTGCGAGACCTCAACAAATTCATGCTAAAGTTGAAGTTCCGCATGGTATCCCTGGGAACAATTATCCCGTCCTTGGATCCGGGAGACTGGTACGCCGCCCTCGATATGAAGGACGCGTATTTCCACATCGCGTTTTACCCACCACACAGGTGGTACTTTTGCTTTGTGGTCAACCAGCAGCACTTTCAATTTACGGTCCTTCCGTTCGGCCTCTCTACAGTCCCACGAGTTTTTACGAAATGTATGGCCATTGTTGCGGCCTCCCTCCGCCGTCGTTGAGTGCACGTCTTCCCGTATCTCGACGATTGGCTCATTTGAGGCACCTCCGAGATGCAAGTGCGGCGCCATGTGAGTATCGTCAAAGATCTCTTCAGCCAACTAGCTCTGATGATTATCCTCCGAGTGGGCATCAGAGTGGACTTCTCGAGGTTGGACTTCATTGGAGCGATTCTGGACTCCAGTCTCGCCAGAGCCTGCCTACCTCAGCCTCGATTTCAGGCGATGGTAACAATAATCTGAGGCCTCCACAGCTTCCCGACGGTCTCGGTCCGCACTTGTCTCAGTCTCCTAGGCCACATGGCCGCCTGTACTTTCGTGACCAAACACGCCAGACTACGCCTCCGTCCACTTCAAACTTGGCTCGCCTCAGTATACCGGCCGGGCGGCAACAGCCTGGACACGATCCTCACGGTTCCCAAGGTCATATTGCCCTCCTTGGCCTGGTGGATGTCTCCCACCCTGGTCTGTGCAGGGATGCCATTCCTCCCGCCACAACCGTCAATGGCCCTAACCATGGATGCATCATCTCTGGGTTGGGGCGCCCACCTTGAGGGTCTCCGTACTCAAGGCCTCTGGTCGGCTCAAGAACTGACCCTGCATATCAATGTGCGGGAGCTGAGGGCGGTTCTTCTAGTGTGCCAGGTGTTTTGGGAGCATCTCCAAGGCCGTTGTGTCTGTGTTCATGGACAACACAACGGCCATGTTTTACATAAACAAGCAGGGCGGGGCACGCTCTTCCCTCCTTTGTCAGGAAGCCATTCACCTCTGGGAGTTTTGTGCAGCCCATTCCATCGATCTGGTAGCATCCTTTCTCCCAGGGGCTCAGAACACCCTAGCGGATCACCTCAGCAGATCCTTCCTGTCTCACGAGTGGTCGATTCGTCTGGACGTCATCCATTCTGTTTTCCGGAAGTGGGGCTTTCCCCACATAGACCTCTCTTCTTCTTCGCCTCTCGCGAGATTCTTCGCCTCTCGCGAGAATCGGAAGTGCCACGTGTTCTGCTCCTTCCAGGGATGCTCCCCGGGCTCCCTCTTGGATGCATTCCTGATAACATGGAAAGACCATCTCCTCTACGCCTTTCCACCGTTCCCGCTGGTCCACAGGGTCCTTCTCAAGGTCCACAGAGACAAGGGCTGTTTGATTCTGATCGCTTCGGCATGGCTGAGACAACACTGGTACACCACATTGTTCGACTTGTTGGTGACCGACCCAGTCCCCCTACCCCTCTGGCTGGATCTCATTACTCAAGACCACAGCAGACTTTGCCACCCAGACCTGCAGTCCCTTCACCTCACAGCATGGATGCTGCGTGGTTAAGCCAGTCTGAGTTACGTTGCTCTGCCTCGGTCCGGCAGGTGCTCCTGGGTAGTAGGAAGCCTTCCACTAGGTTGATATACCTGGCCGAGTGGAAGCGTTTCTCCTGTTGGTGCGCTCAGCATAATACTGTCCCCATGCAGGCACCAGTTCCTACTGTCCTGGAGTATCTCTGGTCCCTAAAACAGCGCGGCCTAGCAGTCTCACCCATAAAGTTTCACTTGGCGGCCATCTCCACCTTCCATCCAGGGGAGAACGGGCACTCTGTGGTTTCGGACCCCATAGTTTCCAGGTTCCTCAAGGGCCTGGAACGTTTGTACCCACAGATTCGACACCCATCCCCGATGTGAGACCTCAGTCTGGTTCTATCCAGGCTCAGGAGTGCTCTCTTCGAGCCGTTAGCCACCTGCTTGCTGCTGTACCTCTCCTGGAAGACAGCCTTTCTCGTCGCCATTACATCGGCAGGGCGGGTATCCGAGCTTCAGTCCCTCACAGCAGACCCTCCGTATACAGTGTTTCATAAGGACAAGGTACAGCTGCGACCTCACCCCGCCTTCCTCCCTAAGGTGGTGTCTGCCTTCCACGTCAACCAGGACATCTTCCTCCCGGTCTTCTTCCCGAAACCGCATTCCTCACGTCGGGAACAGCAGTTGCATTCCCTGGGCGTTCGTAGGGCTCTCGCCCTTTACATCGAAAGAACAAAGCCCTTTTGAAAGTCTCCCCAACTCTTTGTAGCGGCGGCAGACCAGATGAAGGGCCTTCCGGTCTCCTTGCAGCGAATTTCATCTTGGGTGACGTCTTGCATCCGTGCCTGTTATGAGTTGGCTCACGTCCCAACTAGCCACCTCGCCGCCCATTCTACTCGGGCTCAAGCTTCATCTGCCGCCTTCCTGGCCCACGTACCCATCCAGGAGATCTGTCGGGCAGCGACTTGGTCATCTGTGCACACCTTCGCGTCACACTACGCATTGGTACAACAGTCCAGAGATGACGCAGCATTTGGCTCAGCAGTTTTGCATTCTGCGGCATCTCACGCCGACCCCACCGCCTAAATAAGGCTTGGGAGTCACCTAATTGGAATGGATATGAGCAAGCACTCGAAGAAGAAAAGACGGTTACTCACCTTTGTAACTGTTGTTCTTCGAGATGTGTTGCTCATATCCATTCCAAACCCGCCCTCCTTCCCCTCTGTCGGAGTAGCCGGCAAGAAGGAACTGAAGGGCCGTTGGGTCAGCAGGGGTATATATCCTGCGCCATAACGGCGCCACTCCAGGGGGCGACCCAGCTGACCCACGAGTGTTGCTAGGGTAAAAATCTTCCGACGAACGTGCACCTGGCGTGCGTACACCTAATTGGAATGGATAGGAGCAACACATCTCGAAGAACAACAGTTACAAAGGTGAGTAACCGTCTTTTTTGTATCTCCCCTGCTTTCTGCTAGATGTATGAGGCCGCAGTAGGGTACCTTGTGACTCACGCTCTGCCTTTGGAACCTGTGGTTCTCACACCTTGTTTTAATGTAGCTGGGTTTGTCTTCGCTTTTATCAAAGGTCAAAATAGGGCCAGTTGTTGCAGAAGGTGAAGTGTCAGGCAGGGCTCCTGTATGCTTGAAGTGAAGTTAGTACCACCCGGATGGGCATGGTATAAGAACCTACCAGAGAAGAACTGGAGTTTCATCATCCTCATGTTTCTCCCTCCTTATTCAGGGGACACTTGTTCTCACACTTGAATGGTTTGCAGTCAGCACTTTTGCGAAGAATATCCTTTCTTGCATCACAGTAAACCAGCTTTTTCCTCCGTATAGTGTCTCTGATCCCAAAGAATTACAAATGAGTTTCCTGAAGGAGAACTCCTATGGAGCTCAAAAGCTTCTGTCTTTTAGCAAGAGAAGTTGGTCCAATAAAAGGTATTACTTCATCCATCTTGTTTCTTACAAATGAATAGTCACTTCACACTCCACTTGAAAAGCAGCCATTTCACATTGCAATCCACAACGGTTTAGGGTAAGGACAAGCAGTTAGGAAGAATTATCAAGTTAAACTGCAAAGGACTTCTATGGATGCAGAAAGTAATTTCCCAGGTTGGAACTGGGCCAGAAGACCAGAGTTAACTGCTCTTGCAAAAAGTGTCAGTGGAACTGAAATGCCCACCTACACCACAGCACCGCCTCGCAGCAGCTTGACTTCTTAGTAGAGCCCCACGCGGATACATCTGATCGGTGATCTGCAAAAATGGTCCAGGGATATCCACATCTGCTCTGAATGGTAGCCACATTAGTCTGTATCAGCAAAAACAATGAGGAGTCCTTGTGGCCCCTTAGAGACTAAGAATTTTATTTGGGCATAAGCTTTTGTGGGCTAGAACCCATTTCATCAGATGCATGGAGTGGAAAATATAGAGGCAGGTATAAATACATGAAAAGATGGGAGTTGCCTTACTAAGTGTGAGGTCAGTCTAACAAGACAGCTCAATTGACGTCGGGATACTAAGGGAGGAAAAATAACTTCTTCGAGTGGTTGTTCATGTCCATTCAAATTAGGTGTGCGCGTGCCGCTTGCACGCCAGCCGGAAGATTTTCCCTAGTAGCGTCCGTAGGGTTGGCCCGGGCGCTCCCTGGAGTGGCGCCACCGCGGCGCCCTATAAAGGGGCCCGCCGACCCTCCACCCCCTCAGTTCCTTCTTACCGCCGGTGATGGCTAGCTGGAACTTCTCTTGCGGTAGCAAGTCGGCAGTGTCCTATCCTTACCGTCTAGCGTATAAAGTTGTATGATAGTTAGTCTGTATATAGTTCTTAGTTGTTGGGGGGTCCCCCCCCGAGCTGTCGTTGCCCGCTGGGGCATGCCTGGGTCCCCCGGGTTCAAGCTTTGCAAGGATTGCGGAAAATTCATGCCCAAGAGTGACCCGCACTCGGCGTGTTTAAGGTGCCTCGGAGAGAGCCACCAAAAGGACCGGTACTCTATCTGTAGAGGCTTCCACCCGCGAACTCTTAAGGACAGGGCTCAAAGACTTAGAGTCCTCCTGATGGAGGCGGCCCTACAGCCACCCTCGGACCCGGAGCCGGCCGAGGCGGTGCCCAGCACGTAGTCTTCGGTGCGGAGCACCCCGGCACCGGCATCAGGACTTAGGGCCCAGCCCAAGTCGTCAAAAACCTGGCACCGGATGGAGTCGGGTCTAAGGAAGTCGGCCTCAGTGCAACACCGCTCGCCTTCGCCGGTGCCCGCCAAAAGAAGGAAGCTGGTAAGGGAATGGTCACCCCACCAGGATCCGAGGCCGACACCGTCCGCGACCACGAGCGGACAGGCTGGGCTACAGCCCTCGGCGGTTCCGTCAACTCCCGCACCGCAGAGAGGGCGGTCGAGTCCGGACCAGCCTAATTCTCCAGACCTCAGCGGAGACTTACACCCACCTCTGACCCCGGAGGCATTCGAGGCGGCCTCAGGTCTGATGGGACTCGCGGTGCCAGTCTCTCCGCACCACAAGGAGTTGCCCACGGTGGTCCATCTCCCGGTGCAGTCTAGGGGCAAACCGGCCATGCTGTCGCCTCCCTCCCCACACCGCACCATGAGGTCGGCACCGGACCAGGCGAGAGGCCCGCCTCCGCACCGCTCTCCATCGGCACCGGGTGCCACTCCCCCCCGGTCCTCATACTCAGAGACCTCAGACTCAGAGGCAGACTCCTATCACTCCAGCCTGTCACGGAGCAGGAGATCGGAGTCGGGGGTGAGCCGCCACCGTTACCCACAGTGGCAGCAACAATGGCAGCCGCCATCGCAGTGGCTGTTTTGGACTCCCTGGGCCTACCACCAGTCGGTAGGCCAGGCGTTCGGCCCGCGATCAAGATCGGTTTCGGTGTCCTCGACTTCAGTGGCCCCGGCGCAGCTGCCTCCTCCACTGGCACCGTCGCTGAGCAGGGGTGTGCCTTTCTCGAACACAGCACCCCCTAGCTAGCAGGGCAGCGGCACCGGCGACGGCTTCAGATCTGGCTCCGCAGGCACCGCATGATACGCCAAGCCATTCGCTGGCGACCCCGGTGCCTGTCGCGGTACCGCGTTCAGAGGAACCGGCACTGCAACCACGGTACCGTGTGCCGCAGGACCCTGAGGGACTGCATGCAACGCACGAAGGACCGCTCCAGGTGCTCTCCTCATCGTCCTCCCCGGATGAAGCGGTCTCGGGCACGGCCGCGGCACCGGCCCTCGAGGACACGCGTATCCTCCAGCAACTGCTCTGCAGAGCGGCGCAGAGCCTCGCGATCCAGGCGGAAGAAATCGAGTTGGACGCGGACCCTGTTGTGGACATCCTGGCTCCCACGGGGCCGTCCAGGGTGGCCCTCCCGCTAATAAAGTCTATAGCGGATACGTCCCGCACCCTATGGCAGACGCCAGCCTCATTGGCCCCTACCGCCAAGAGGTCCGAGCGGCGCTATTTTGTCCCCTCGACGGGGCACGAGCACCTGTACACCCATCCCCTCCGGACTCCCTAGTAGTGGATGCGGCCAACCAGCGGGAGCATCAGGGGTTTCAGGGGTCAACGCCAAAGAGCAGGGACGCAAAAAACCTCGAGCTCTTTGGGCGAAAGGTGTACTCCACGGGGGGACTCCAACTCTGCATTGCCAACCAACAGGCAGTTGTAAGCCGATATGGTCACAACACGTGTTCAGCCGTGTCGAAGTTTGCGGAGCTCCTTCCCCAGGACTCGAGGCAGGAGTTTTCAGCCCTAGTGGAGGAGGGCAAACTGATTTCCCGAGCCTCCCTCCAGGCTGCCTTAGACGCGGCGGACTGAGCCTTGTGCACCCTGGCCACGGGCTTGGTCACGCAGCGGGGAGCCTGGCTCCAGGTCTTGGGCCTGCCCTATGAGGTCCAGCAAACAATTCAGGACCTCCCTTTCGAGGGGCAGACATTATTTTCTGAAAAGACAGATAAACGTCTGCATAGCCTAAAGGACTCGAGGGCCACGCTTCGCTCGCTGGGCCTGCATACCCCTGCGACCCAGCACAGACAGTTTAGGCCGCAGGCAGCCCCCCGCCAGTACCAGCTACAGACTCGCCAGGAGCCGAGTCGCAGGCGGGGCAGAAATGGCAGTAGGCGCCCCCAATGCCACCCATCCGGCCAGGCGTCAAACCGGTCGAGGCCATCATCAGGGCCTAGAACCCCTATTTGATGGTACGGTCGAGGGAGACCTACCAACCGAGACCCTGGATCCTTCCACCCCTACCTTTGGGTCACGTCTGTCCCCCTTCTGCCATGCCTGGTCCCGCATCACGTTGGACAAATGGGTGCTCCGCACAGTAGAGAGAGGATATTCTATCCAGTTCTCCTCCCTCCCGCCCACCAACCCCCCTCCCGTCCCTCTTCAGGGACCCATCTCACGAGCAACTTCTAACTCAAGAGGTGAAGTCCCTCACGGAGGCAGGGGCGGTGGAGGAAGTCCCACGGGAGCTCAGGGGAACAGGCTTCTACTCCCGGTATTTCCTCATACCGAAGGCGAAAGGGGGCCTAAGGCCCATCTTAGACCTGCGGCGGCTGAACGAGTTTGTACGAAAACTCAAGTTCTGCATGTTTTCCCTGTCTTCGATCATTCCCTCCCTGGATCCAGGGGATTGGTACGCCTCCCTCGACTTAAAGGATGCCTATTTCCACATTGCCATAATTCCTCGACACCGTCGATACCTCAGGTTTGTTCTGACCGGTACCCATCTGCAGTTCACGGTGCTCCCGTTCGGCCTGTCGGCCACTCTCAGGGTCTTCACAAAGTGCATGGCAGTCGTGGCCACCTTTCTCCGCAGGCGGGGCATCCAGGTGTTTCCCTACCTGGACGACTGGCTCGTAAAAGGTCGTTCCGGGGGTAGGTAGAGACACAGGGTAATCCTGATAGCCCCGGCGTGACCGCGCCAGCATTGGTACATGTCTCTCCTGCACATGTCAGTTCAGGCGCCCCTGATGTTGCCCCTGCTACCAGACCTGATCACGCAGGACCGGGGCTCCCTCCGCCATCCGGACCTCGAATCCCTTCACCTCACAGCATGGATGCTCCATGGCTGAACCAGGCGGCGTTGCAGTGCTCCCAGCAAGTTTGGCAAGTGCTGCTGGGTAGCAGGAAACCATCCACTAGGGCTACCTACCTGGCAAAATGGAAGTGCTTCTCCATATGGTCGGGCCAGCGAGGTCACGACCTGCTGGTGGTCTGGGATTGCATCTACTACTAATGTTTCCAGGTCTGGGCATGGAGTTGCTTCAGGATGCTTAAGTGCAGTCTCATAAAATTTTCCCTTTTTTCAGACATTTTTCTTGGGATGAGAATGTTTTACCATTAGCCATATTTATCAGGCATAAACCCCATGCAAAGTCCAGTTTTGGATCAAAGTGATCAAATAGCTTTGAATGCAGGCCATTATTTATTAGATCTTATTCCCTCTTTTGCCCAGTTCTCAAAATAAGCTTCACAATCCACTTTTGCTCTTGCCCCCAAAATACCTTGTAAATGTTTGTTTAGCATCATCATGGCACTATATGGCCTCAGACATCTTTTGCAGAATTTGAAAAGTCTCATCAGATAGGCAAGGGCATCATTACAGCGTTTCAGTTTTGGAATGGTGTCTATAGCTTCTCGGATGACTCTGATTCTGGTTGTCCCAGCTGATTCTTTGTCCTCTGGGAGAGCACTAAGTGCATCGGATAGAGTACTCTGTCCCAGTCCATAGCTGAAGTGCCCCAGACTACCAGAACAACAGATGCAAAACCTGGAGACGTATCTCCACTGCTACAATGATTAACGCTCTCCACAACACCCTTTTCAAGATCCATGGTCCTACACATGCTCAGCACAACTGGTGGTGTATCTCATCCAGTGTGCTAAATGCCCCAATAACTATGTCAGGTTCCACTCACAATCACTATGCTCTCAAATGAACTCACACAGGAAAATGATAAAAGACAAAAGCATCCTGTCACCGGTGGGTGGACATTTCACAAAGTGACCTTTCTGTATCTGACCTACCAGTCCTCATCCTCAAAGGAAACCTGCATGACACTTTCAAAAGACGAGCCTGGGAGCTTAAATTTATAATTTTGCTAGACACTAAAAATCATGGTCTTAATAGAGACACTGGATTTATGGCTTATTACAACAATCTGTATCCCACTAACCTTCCCCCCTTTTGTCCTACGACTACAGGGGTGTTAACAAGCCCCTTCACCTTGAATGGCCCCTTAGAATATACGATAACTACTTCCACTAAACTATCTGTTCACCCTTGTATTTAGCTGTTACGCTCTGAGAACCATTCCCAGCTCTGAAGAAGAGCTCTGTGAGTCTAGAAAGCCTGTCTCTCCCACCAACAGAAGTTGGTCCAATAACAGATATTATCTTGCCCACTTTGTCTCTTGAATATCCTGGGACTGACACGGCTATAATTATTGCATAACAGTACACAGTGGTCAGCCAGGAAGATAAGTGACTCCCATCTCCTGTCTTGTAGAACTTGTCTTAAGGCATGTCACTTCTGGGTGACCTGCCTTTAACTGCAAGGACTGAAGAGCACGTGGGCACACACACACATTCCTCCTCCTTACATATTATCCCCAGGTATGTTTCACAAAAACTATGTTGACCAGGCTTTCAGTGGAAACCTTATGTGATGCTCTTTGGTGAACTAGAATGTAAATACCAGAGCCGGGGGGGCCTTGCAATCCTTATGCACCCCTGCGCCCTCTGCCAGCTGGCATCAAGAGGTCCTTGGGTCACACATTCTCCTCCACCTGACTGAGAATGGTGTGTGTCTGCGGGTAACAAACACTGTAGCCTCTCCCCCAAGTCTAAATAAAACTCCACCAACACATTTTCCCCCAAGTAAAACATCTCTGCATCTCTATGGATTTAAGGAAGGAAGGATAAACCAACCCTTCAATGAACACGCTGCAGTTGGATTCTACTTTGCTTTCTCCCCTTGAGACTCATTAAGGAATTTTAATACAGGTAACATATATTATCCATTTAACTCTTTCAAAAACCTAACCCTGGGGCCTTCACACTCCCTGTGCCAGCCTGCTCCACCACATTACCCTGGCAGTAAAATAGGTTTTTCCATTTAATGTTGTGATACAAAAATACCTTAACATAGGACCAGCAACCATGTTCTGTATGTTTGCCCCTTAGGAGGGGTTGGGACTGAATGAATTTAGAGTGTAAAACCACTTGTAAAATACTTCATTTATTCAAAAATTCAAGTCAGACATTTTTTTAAGACACATTTTGTCCCTGCTTTTACAATATTGTGGTATGTCCTGACCCATATTCAGCCAATGTCCTAGGGAGGCAAATTTGGTTTGCATAGGGATTAAATTGAAAAAGCACTGAACATAAGAGACCAAATAGACTCCAAAGGCAACCGGAGTGAGCAATCCAAAGTCGAAGGGTTGGGAATATTGGAGCAGAGCAGCCTCCCAACCCTTCTGTCTACTTGTTAAAGTAAAATTCAAACTCCAAATTGTCAAGGAAGATTTAGAATTCAGTCCAAAATGTTTCTCTCCATTTTTTGGCCAGTCTTTGACCCTAATCGTAGGAAAGGTGGAAGAAGTTCTCATTGCCTCAGTCACCATCGCTTCACAGACAAGTGTGAACAATCCTTTTGGGCCTGGCTTCTCTTTGTCACCGAAGCAGGGGTGGCGGGGGGAGGAGAGAGAGAGAGAGCAGGAGGGCTTAAGGGATTCTTTCCTAGCTGCCCAGGCTTCGCTTGTTATCTCCACAACTAGGGATTGTAAATTGTGACCAGAGTACAACCCGAGCCCTGTTCGGCACTGCACAATGCCCGTGCTCATCTGAGTTCACACTTCATTATTTCTCAGTGTAAGCTGAGAACGTATCTGAGTGTTTTGTTGAAATGCTACAAAGTAGTGTCTGCTCATCCTACCGTGCTGCATCTGTCCCAAACCCTGGCTTCAGCAGAATGAGCTGGTACTCTCAACACCAGCCATCAGACTGCAGACCAAGGATGGAAGGAAGGCAGTTCAGGGGGGCAACTTCTTGCCAGTTTGCTATACTGCTGATTCTCTTCTGTCCGAATCAAACAGCGTGGAATTGCACTCTGAAGGTTCTGATTACTGACTGGAATCCGTCAACCACGGTGGTTGTTTGGAACACCTGCTAATGACAGCTCTGGGTTCCAGAACCACATGAGAAGAGCCCTGAGCTCTGTGTCTGATCAGTCAGAGGGGAATGAAACAGATATAGATGTACTCACTTGCATATATTTACTCTCTCTGATTACAGCTGCAGATTTGGCATTGTGAGAAGTTCTAATTGGGAGAGTTAAAATGAAGTTTACTAGAGCTTGGTATCAGGAGGTCTGTGATCCCAAGGCTCTCTGAAGGCATACCCTGTTTAAAGTGCTAAGAAGACAATCATGCCATTGCTTAAGTCTGGGCCTGAGAGATTCCCTGTAGTGGGTGGGTCTACGAGATGAGAGTACTACATCTGTAAGAGATCAGAATAGGCAAATCCAGACACCCTGTGGCATGTTTGCGCTGCAAACCATCTGCAAGGCAGCTTGCCCTTCCAGAGGAAGCTCATCCATTCATAGAATCACTTCTTGCCATCTGCCTAATGAGTCCGTAGTCCCAAATGGCTAGGCTGAGGCCCTACTCTCACATTCCTACCTTGCAGAGTACGCCATGACAGACGCTTGAGAGATGCTGTTTGGAATGTTTAACTGCTTTGCTTTTTCCCCCTCTCTGGCTCTCATTTCCAGGTGAAATGGGTACCAGTGTCCTTGCCAGAATTTGAGGCTGCAGTAGCTGCAGCCATGTTGCAGGCAGTGTGACTACAGGATCTTTTGGTGCCTTCTCCCCTGCTTATATTTATTCAATAATATCGCAAGCCCTGAAGTCTCTCTTGAAGCTGAGCCCTTTGTGCTGTGCTTTTCCTAGTAGCAAATAATAACTTCATCCCATGAAGTCACAATCGCACTTTAGTAACCAATGAAAATGGGTTTGTCCCCTGTACAATAGTTAAACTGTTCAACTCTTGTTCAGGGTGACCATTGAACAGGTGTGTTCAGCAATGGGTCAGTTTCCTGGTGTGTGTGTGGGTCTTGGTGTGCTCCCTACCCAGAGGGGGATCAGTGTGGTGTAGGATTGGCTCTTGATTTGTCATAGTCTGTTAGAAATACCACTTCACAAGTCAGCTTCATCCCATGGTATCGCCTAAGACAAGTGTGCTTTGGACAGTGCTATGCAACTAATTACAGCTATAGTCTGAAAAGTGCCTATGGAAATCATATTTGTGGTTCTCTTTAATCTGATCCTATGTAAAAAGTGCTTAGTTTACAACTAAAAAGATGTTTTTTTCGGACTGCCAGCCCTGCAAATTCAGCCTGCCCTTAAAGAATCTTGTAGGTTCTTTCCCTCTTGTACATCATTACTTGCAATAAAAGTTCCACAAATCTAATTTGCATTTGTGCAAACCAAATGTCTTTAAATTGTGCTTTAGTTACACCAGTGCAGCCATCAGTGGTTCACACAGGTGTGTCTGCTTGAAACTTAGTAAACAAGTCTGTTGCTGATGCACAAGGAGGAATAGACTCCAGCTCATTCAGTCTGAGCACTCTTGGCTCTTTAGAGCTAATAGGAGTAAGAAGCATTAACTAAAACAACGAGGAGTCCTTGTGGCACCTTAGAGACTAACAAATTTAGTTGGGCACAAGCTTTCGTGGGCTAAAACGCACTTCATCAGATGCATGGAGTGAAAAATACAGGAGCCGTATAAATACGTGAAAGGATGGGGTTTGCTTTACCAAGTGTGAGGTCAGACTAATGAGATAAATCAGTTAACAGCAGGATACCAAGGGAGGAAAAATAACTTTTGAAGTTTTTAGCACTGTACTGCTAATAAGCGATGGTCACATAAACACCACCCTATACTGGAAACCTACTGACTGCTATACTTACCTACATGCTTTCAGCTTTCATCCAGACCACATCACACGATCCATTGTGTACAGCCAAGCTCTAAGATACAACCGCATTTGCTCCGATCCCTCAGAGACAAACACCTACAAGATCTCTATCAAGTGTTCTTAAAATGACAATACCCACCTGCTGAAGTGAAGAAACAGATTGACAGAGTCAGAAGGATACCCAGAAGTCACCTACTTCAGGACAGGCCCAACAAAGAAAGTAACAGAACGCCACTAGCCGTCACCTGCAGCCCCCAACTAAAACCTCTCCAGCGCATCATCAGGGATCTACAACCTATCCTGAAGGACGATCCCTCACTCTCACAGATCTTGGGAGACAGGCCAGTCCTCGCCTACAGACAGCCCCCCAACCTGAAGCAAATACTCACCAGCAACCACACAACAAAAACACCAACCCAGGAACCAAACCCCAGTGCCAACTCTGTCCACATATCTATTCAAGGGACTCCATCAAAGGACCTAACCGCATCAGTCACACCGTCTGGGGCTTGTTCACCTGCACATCTACCAATGTGATATGCCATCATGTGCCAGCAGTGCCCCTCTGCCATGTACAGTGGCCAAACTGGACAGTCTCTATGCAAAAGAATAAATGGACACAAATCTGACATCAGGGATCATAACATTCAAAAACCAGTAGGGGAACACTTCAATCTCTCTGGTCACTCAATAACAGACCTAAAAGTGGCAATTCTTCAACAAAAAAAACTTCAAAAACAGACTCCAACGTGAAACTGCAGAACTGGAATTAATTTGCAAACTGGATATCATCAGATTAGGCCTGAATAAAGACCGGGAGTGGTTGGGTCATTACAAAACCTAAACTTAATTTCCCCATTACTAATTTCTTTCTACTGTTACTCACACCTTCTTGTCAACTGTCTGTAATAGGCCACTCTCTTCCCAGTTCAAAAGTTATTTTTCCTCCCTTGGTATCCTGCTGTTAATTGATTTATCTCGTTATACTGACCTCACACTTGATAAAGCAACCCTCATCCTTTCATGTATTTATACCTGCTCCTGTATTTTCCATTCCATGCATCTGATGAAGTGGGTTCTAGCCCACAAAAGCTTATGCCCAAATAAATTTGTTAGTCTCTGAGGTGCCACAAGGACTCCTCGTTGTTTTTGCTGATACAGACTAACACAGCTCCACTCTGAAGCATTAACTAGTTATGTTAAGTTGGCTGGTCTGACTTCCATAATACCTTGGATTGTTCCCCTTCTGACAGCCACCAAAAATGCCTTGATTTGTTCCTGTCCTCTTCCCTTGTGCTGCTTTTCAAGCAATGAAACAGGGAGGGGCTATCATGGAGATCTCTCTTCCAGACCTCTGAATTGGTCAGCCAAGTGGCGTTGGGCTTAGGACCCGGCTTTCCCACTCTCCCGCACATTAGTCAGACTTTTGCTGCTTTGCAGCCAGCTGTGGTTTAATCAGTGTTGTGTGTAATGGTTTGGCTAGAAACATAGGTGCTGTCTCATTTTACGATCTCTCTCTCTGAATCTGTTTGATCAGTTCTTGTATCTCTCTGCTCCCCACCCTGTCACGTGGTCCTTTTCATGGGCTCCAAGTCTGCCAGTATAGGGCAGTAGGAAGAATGGAGAGTTGATGCATAGACTCATAGACTTTAAGGTCAGAAGGGACCATTATGATCATCTAGTCTGACCTCCTGCACAATGCAGGCCACAGAATCCCACCCATCCACTTCTATAACAAACCCCTAACCTATGTCTGAGTTATCGAAGTCCCCAAATTGCTGTTTGAAGACCTCAAGCTGCAGAGAATCCTCCAGCAAGTGACCCGTGCCCCATGCTGCAGAGGAAGGCGAAAAACCTCCAGGGCCTCTGCCAATCTGCCCTGGAGGAAAATTCCTTCCCGACCCCAAATATGGTGATCAGTTAAACCCTGAGCATGTGGGCAAGACTCACCAGCCAGCACCCAGGAAAGAATTCTCTGTAGTAACTCAGATCCCAACCCATCTAACATACCATCACAGATCACTGGGCATACTTACCTGCTGATAATCAAAGATCAATTGCCAAAATTAGGCTATCCCATCATACCAACCCCTCCATAAATTTATCAAGCTTAGTCTTAAAGCCAGATATGTCTTTTGCCCCCACTACTCCCCTTGGAAGGCTGTTCCAGAAATTCACTCCTCTGATGGTTAGAAACCTTCGTCTAATTTCAAGTCTAAACTTCCTAGTGTCCAGTTTATATCCATTTGTTCTTGTGTTCACATTGTTACTAAGCTTAAATAATTCCTCTCCCTCCCTAATATTAATCCCTCTGATATATTTATAAAGAGCAATCATATTCCCCCTCAGCCTTCTTTTGGTTAGGCTAAACAAGCCAAGCTCTTTCAGTCTCCTTTCATAAGACAGGTTTTCCATTCCTCGGATCATCCTAGTAGCCCGTCTCTGAACCTGTTCTAGTTTGAATTCATCCTTCTTAAACATGGGAGACCAGAACTGCACACAGTATTCCAGATGAGGTCTCACCAGTGCCTTATATAACGGTACTAACACCTCATATCTTTGCTGGAAATACCTCGCCTGATGCATCCTAAAACCGCATTAGCTTTTTTAACGGCCATATCACATTGGCGGCTCATAGTCATCCTGTGATCAACCAATACTCCGAGGTCCTTCTCCTCCTCTGTTACTTCCAACTGATGCGTCCCCAATTTATAACTAAAATTCTTGTTATTAATCCCTAAATGCATGACCTTGCACTTTTCACTATTAAATTTCATTCTATTACTATTACTCCAGTTTACAAGGTCATCCAGATTTTCCTGTGTGATATCCCGGTCCTTCTCTGTGTTAGCAATACCTCCCAGCTTTGTGTCATCTGCAAACTTTATTAGCACATTCCTGCTTTTTGTGCCAAGGTCAGTAATAAAAAGGTTAAATAAAATTGGTCCCAAAAGTGATCCCTGAGGTACTCCACTAGTAACCTCCTTCCAGCCTGACAGTTCACCTTTCAGTTTGACCTGTTGTAGTCTCCCCTTTAACCAGTTCCTTATCCACCTTTCAATTTTCATATTTATCCCCATCTTTTCCAATTTAACTAATAATTCCCCATGTGGAACGGTGTCAAATGCCTTACTGAAATTGAGGTAAATTAGATCCACTGCATTTCCTTTGTCTAAAAAATCTGTTACTTTCTCAAAGGAGGAGATCAGGTTGGTTTGGCACGATCTACCTTTTGTGAAACCATGTTGTATTTTGTCCCAATTACCATTGACCTCAATGTCCTTAACTACCCTCTCCTTCAAAAAATTTTCCAAGACCTTACATAATACAGATGTCAAACTAACAGGCCTATAGTTACTCGGATCACTTTTTTTTCCCTTCTTAAAAATAGGAACTATGTTAGCAATTCTCCAGTCGTACGATACAACCCCTGAGTTTACTGATTCATGAAAAATTCTTGCTAATGGGCTTGCAATTTCATGTGCCAGTTCCTTTAATATTCTTGGATGAAGATTATCTGGGCCCTCCGATTTAGTCCCATTAAGCTGTTCGAGTTTGGCTTCTACCTCGGATGTGGTAATATCTACCTTCATATCCTCATTCCCAATTGTCATCCTTCCATTGTCCCTAAGCTCCTCATTAGCCTTATTAAAGACCGAGGCAAAGTATTTATTTAGATATTGGGCCATGCCTAGATTATCTTTAACCTCCACTCCATCCTCAGTGTTTAGCGGTCCCACTTCTTCTTTCTTTGTTTTCTTCTTCTTTATATGGCTATAGAACCTTTTACTATTGGTTTTAATTCCCTTTGCAGTGCAGTGGAGGTCATGTTGCTCTGATGTACTTCCAGGGACGGCAGACCCAGCACGACCTCTTCTGCCATCAGCTCTCTTGCAGTGAGGTTCACAAGTAGGGAGTTCACAAGCCCTGGTGCTTTCATTTTACTCTGTTTGGATATTTTTGAAAGGAGTTAATGTTCTCTGGCATGCTACCATTAGCTTCTGCTGTCCAGTGGCATGTACCTTTCACTCAGGCACTTTCCGTCTCCTGTGCATACGTTGGAAAACCATGTCTCTCTCACTCCTCCCCCTTTTTTTCCTCATGCTCCGAGAATGGTAGGTTTAAAAAAACACCTGGGGAAGTTTCAGGCAGCAGTAACAAAGCCTGTCTCCACAGAGGGGAGGCTAATTACACAGCTAATTAATCCAACAGATGTCACTTTAAATGCCTGATTCTTTGTGAGTCTGTTGTGCACACATGCTGGTTAAACAGACTTCATGGGCCCTGTTCAAAATGCCTGCTCAGGCTGTTGGAGACTGTCACTTTAAAGCCTGGGGTGTCCTGTGCCTTGATTGCATCAAGAAACTGGTCCTGGAGAGTTGTCTAGACTTCATTCAAAATAGATGTCAGTCAGAGAACGTTCCTGTGATAGTTCTGATTAACTGACATCTGAAATATAAGAACCCCAGTACCCCTCCTCCCAGCACGCACCCTCCTGCTTGAAAGTGATGGGAGTTAGGCAGACACCAAGCGGGAGAGGAGCCCTGCATAGGACACCAGTGTAACAGAGGCAACTGGCTGGCTCAGGCAAACGGGAGTCTGGACATCTGAGCCTCTCAGCTTTGTGGTCACTTGTTCAAATTCAACCCAGTTCTGTAGTACCCGAAGCTGTTAGCCTCTTGTAAGTGTGGTTGGTCGGTCTGGATAACCAGCAGCACACCTGGCATCCAGTTGGCCCCCTTGTTTTTGGTCTCAAGACAGATGCCAATCAATGGACAGGAAGTCTCAACTTCCATTTCACACCTAGGACTTATCCTCATAGATGAGGGCTATGGTTTACTGTCAGGGCAATGTCAGTCCAGCTCTTTCACCAACATTACATTCATTTAAAAATGAATTAATACAACTTATTTCAGTAGCTGTCAGCTGTAAAATTCCTCTCCCTCAGACCCCATTTGGCTGCCTTTTGTGTTTCCATGTAGGAGGGTCAGATACTTGGGTGTGTCTCCAGGCTTATGTAGACAAGGAAACTTACTGGTACTGCTATAGTTACATGGGTACAGCTCCCATGTGTATGCTTCTATTCCGGGAGAAGTGTGTCCACACAGGGAAATTTTACCAGCATAATTTCCTGTGATGACAAACCCTCAGTAAGTGCTCCCTGAGCCACAGCTCCTCTTTCCTCTTGGGAAAACTCCATTAACTCAACTCTCCAACTGCAAACCGCTCCAAACGGGGCAAGACTAGTGGATGGCATTTATATTCAGAAACAGCTCTAAGAACATAATTTCATTAGCTGAATACTTATGTCCCAGTTTTTGTATCCAAATGGAGACATTCCATTAGAAGACGATAGAAGACCAAAGCAAGGGCAACCCAAACTGAGTTGTATGAAAGGTTATGTAGGACCAGCGGTCTTCTATAGCAATATCCACACCTGGTGGTCCCTACATAGCACCTCACAACAAAGACAAGTCTACTTAGTGTATTTTCCTGTGTGTGTGTGTGTGTGTGTGTATTATGGTATTTTCCTAGGCAACAGTAACAGGAATGACTTTTTGGGTGCATTCCCTGCTGGTTTGGGATTTTATTCCCCTTTAAATCAGCAGAGATGGAGACCAATTCTGTGTCTTTTCCTTGCTGAGAAGTTACATTCCAGTGACAATAGGTATGTGTATGGAGTTCGTTTCAGTGTTGGATTGAAGTTATGGCCCTATTGCAGGAGTGGGTGGGTGAGGTCCTGGGGCCTGCAGTAGGTCAGACCAGTGGATTGTGATGGTCCCTTCTAGTATGAGGCAGCCACATGTTGCTTTTAAAGCACAGGTGCTAGGTGGGAAGAAAGCTAGAGAGATCCAACAGATTATGGATTGGTTATAATGTGTGTGGCAGATGGTTGGATAATAACTACATGGAATAAGGGGAAGAGGTAAATGTAGTCAAAGGCAGAAGGAGGTTTTCTTGGGGGCTTAGATCCTTGAGTAAGTCACTGTTACTGCAGCTGATTCAGCATAATTGTGTCCCCATTTCCCACAGCTGATGAGGATTATATCAGTGTGGTTTAACAGTCTCATTTGGTACTCCCAGTGCAGACTTGTTTTAATGCGTTTCAGTTAGTGAGGTAGAAGAGAGAATGAGGTGTTACTGTTTATACACAGATAGTCTGTGCAGAGAGGGCTGTGTTGGAGCCTATACAATCCCTCTCAAAGGGCCAGCTTCTCAAAGATGTTAGCCAGCACTTCAAAAGCAAGTGCAACTGCTAGCCTCGCCAGTCCTGCGTGCTGGTGCATATTCCTCCTCTACCTATTTAGCTTCCCTTTGGCGTGGCTCTGAGTTGGAAGAGGGCAAGCGCTGCGACCAGCCAGGGAAGTCTGAAGCTGAGCAAGGCTCAAGTGCTAAAGCAAAGATTCAGTGCTGCCTCCCAGGAGTAACAGACTGCCCTGTGCACTGACTCACGTTCTGAGGGCTGAGTCACCTCACGCTCTGTGTTGCTGCATACAGCCCAAAGGTCCCAATCAGGATCAGGACCACATGGTGTCAGGCTCTGTGTGTCCATGTAGAAATAAATGTCCCTGTCCCAAATTGCTTACCATCGAAAGTCTTGTCATATTAGGAGAGAGGCTGTGTCCTTGTTGGGGCTAGCATATAGTAACTGGCATGAGGTCAAATACTAGAGAAGACAAAGCAATTGGTAGTTTTCACACAAGGTAATGCTGGGCTCCCCGCTAGAGTTTAACTTGACCTGCTAATGGGTGAACAGTACAAATTGCCTTGTGTTCACTAGACTTTTACCTCGTGTTAATTACCAGGTGTTAGCCCAGGTAAGAACGTCCCCTTTCTACTAGTGCGGATACTCCTTAAGTTAACATTGCCTTCTCTGAGCACCTGAGAGGCTTAGTCAGCACTGGGTAGAAGAGGATCAAGACTAGGAGCTGGATTGTTGCTATTTGATATGGGCTCTGCCATTGACCATGAACTTGAGAAGCCTAGTCAAGAGACTGTTGTAGGGGGATGGGAAAGGTCAGTGATACAGTTTGAATGGATTTATGTAACAGGGGTCTCTGCATTTATGAAAAATTGTGTTCTGGTGGTGAAATGTATATTTGCTGTATTGTGGATAGTAATAAGCTAGGTGGAAGGAGCACATCATCTCCCCTACACCCAGTTTCAGTTGCAGTGAAAAGTGTCTATAAATAGTTAAACCTGTTACCTAACTTGTGGCATGGAGCCAGGTCCTGGCATCAGCTGGCTGACAAAACAACTCCAAAGGCCCTGTGCATTGCTGTGTCCTGAAGGTAAAGTGGCTGTTGGTTTAAGGAGGAATTAAACAATTACCGTGTCTTAGTTCTCCCCATCTTCAGTGGTTTGACTCTATAAATTGTCAGCCTGTTGACATTTTAATGTGAATTATGTCATATGGTATCCCCTTTGATTTCAACATGCCTCAGTTTGTAAATACATGAGCCTCTCAAAGGCTTGTGGTTAGCATACACACAGGAGGCCTGAGGGTTTTTGGTGGGGAGTGAGCAACATGCCTGTCTCTTTCAGCATGGAAAGACTCTCTTACAGCATGATCTCAAGAAACAGGCACAGAGGGGCCTTCTTCAAGCACCAGCCTCTGGCAGGGCTGCTGTAGCATTGCTCTCAGCTCTTGTCTTGCACAGAGGGGATGGTGCTCCAAAGGAGATTCCAGGGCTTCCATGGTGCTGCTCCCATGGAATGCTGATTTAGTGCTGTAGTGGGAAATGGTTGCTCTTTTATCTCCACACACCCCCACGCTGGGGATTGCACAGACTCTGAACTGTTCAAAAGCAAATAAATCTGGTGTTGGGCTGTTCCCAGTAGCTCCTTCACCCATGTAGGACAAATATCCAAAACAGATGTGTCCACATGCACTTGAAGTGAGGGAGCAGTAAACAGCTGAAGCCATTTACCCATCTCTCATTTTATGGAGCACTCCTGCCCGCTGCCCCATCCCAGTGTGTGTTCTACACACAGTAATGCTCGTCAGTGACTGTTAGCTGTAGGTGACCCTTAATATTAAAAGGGGTAACTTTCACCCCTCTGTCTCTCTCTTGTTTCAAAATCCCCTCTTTCACTCTTGCCTGCAAAGTATTAGTCTGGAGGATCTGTTGCTTTGGGGAATTGGGCACAGAATATGTACATAACCTATACAGCAATACTGTCCCATGTATAAATTCCCAGTCTCAAATTGTTACATTGGAATTAAAGTTGAGAGTACATATCATACATTTTTGGTAAAAAACTTTTATATTGATGATGGAGTCGCTCTGAAAAGAAGCACTTTAAAGCCAGGAAACTAAAGTTAAGGTTAAATGTAAGAGTAAGTTAATGTATGGTGAAGGCACCCAACCCCCTTTGTATTACTATTATTTTTATTGCCCTCATGCCAAGTGCCCCAGTCATAGACCAGGTGATAAAAAGATGGTCCCTCCCCAAAGAGTTTATAATGTAGGTAAATCTTAAACCGGTCAGTTGGAAGGGACCATTATCACCATCTCATCTGACCTGCTGGTTCTCACAGGCTGTATAATCTCTCTCACTGTTTTCTGCTTCAAGCCCATCACTTCTGTTTTGAGCTATAGAATATCATTTTCAAAAGGCATAGTCTTGATTTTAAAGATTTCAAATGATGGAGAATCCACCACATACCTTGTAAATTGTTGGAATGATTACCTCCGTTGTTAAAATAAAAAATACAAAAACCTTGCACCTTATTTCTGGTCTGAAACCATTGGATATTAGATCTTTTCCTGATAAATGTAAAAGTTCTCTACTGTTAGAAAACTTCTCCCTGTATGGGTGTTTGTTGACTAGGAACAAGTCACCTCTTAAGTTCTCATGGATAAAGTAAATAAAGTGAGTTCTTCGAGTGCTTGCTCCTGTTGATTCCATTTTAAGCATGCGTGTCCACGTGCACAGTTGTCAGAGACTTTTGCCTTAGCTGCATCTGTAGGGTCGGCTGTGGTGCCCTCTTGAGTGCCATGCTCATGCATTGGTAACTGGTTTTTTCTTATGGCTCTCAATAGAGAGGGCTAGCTTAATTTTGCCCTATATTGATGGCAAATAACTGTATAGCTGTGACTGAAATATATTCATATTTGTTATCACACATCAAAAAAAAATCAGTCTCATTTAAAGACACATTAGATTTTTTTTTTTTAATATTTTTCCTCATGGTGTCACAGGGCAGAACTAAGGTTGTCTAGTGACTTCCCTGGGGCATTTCCATATCTTACACATTTGAATTTCTTTTAAGTTTAAACTTAACTCTGCATTTCCTGGGTTTTATCATGCCTGTTTTGGGGATAAATACAACATCCCTATAATGTTTTTATGTTAAATTATTGATATATACTTTCCATCTTCACTCCATGTTACCACAGCTCTTTCTGAGAATTTCCTTGTTTTTTTAAATATTAAAATGTTCTTACATAAACAGGAAGCAAGAAATCCAAAGAGAGTGCGGTGTGTGCCATTTCTAATGATTTGAAGATCTGTGGTATCAATAGAGCTGGACAAAGAGCTGATTTTTTTCAGTTTGCTAGCAGATCAAAAGAATCAGTTTGGGGCAAACCAAAAATTCTGAAGAATTTCATCCATTTGGAAAAGACACATTTTGTTTTGTGATTGAACAAAATGTTTCATTTAATTGTTGGGCATTATAAATAGAAAAACAAGGGAAAGTGAGGATTGGCGTCCCAAACAGCTGGTCAAAGGCGAGGGGTTGATGGTGGTGCCACTTGCCTTCTTTATAACTGTTAGGGGGTTCACCTAATCACCAGGATACTGTGGGGTGGGTCTCTCACAATCTGTCCTGTGGAAACTGTTCTGCTTTGTATAAATACTGAATTGTTATGGGGCTAGGCGAGAGAGTGAGACTGATCCTACAGCCTGGTGTTTAGATCGCTCCTGCAATGGACCAGACCCAAGTTCAGATTCCTGTTCCACATCAAAGGGAGGAATTGAACCTGGGTCTCCCCAAATCCCAATTGAGTGCCTTAGCCACTGGACTAAAAGTTATAAAGGAGACCACTGTCACCCTCCCCCCTGTTTTGTGAATGACACTTAAGTCCCCATGTGAATCCAGCTGGAACTTTTTTTTTCTTTTTGCATGAAACTATTCAATGAATTGATGTCGAATTCACCACTAGTTTCAATGTCAAGGGTGGGGAACAGCTTCCATGCAAGTAGAGCCTAAAGGGATCAGAGCTGTTCAGTTTAGAAACAAGATGACTAAGGGGCAGGGCTGGTGCTACCATTTAGGCCAACTAGGCGGTTGCCTAGGGCGCCAAAAAGCGGCGCCCCCAATTTTTTTTAAAAGCCTTTCAGCGGCCACTGCACTGAGAGGGAGTCTGAGCCGCCGGCAGCCAGCCCCGGGGTTCCCGACAGCAGGGCTTCTGGAGCAGAGCTGAGCTCTGGTGGGGAGGTGCCAGATGGCTCCCGGGCGGGGGAGGCGCCTCAAGACAGAGCTGCCACAGGGCTTGGGGGGGGGGGAGGAGCGCAAGGTGGCAGTTTGGCCTAGGGCGCGAAACTTCCTTGCACCGGCCCTGCTAAGAGGGGATATGATAGAGGGCTATAAAATCCTGACGGGTGTGGAAAAGGTGATAGAGAAGGTGTTATTCACCCTTTCACACAATACAAAAACCAGAGATCACCTGGTGAAATGAAGAGGTAGCAGGTTTAATACTTACAACAAGGGAAGTACTTTTTCACACTACTAACCTGTGGAACTCATTGCGCTGGGATGTTGTGATGGCCATAAATGTAACTGGGTTAAAAATAAAAACCTGGATAAGTTCATGGAGGATAGTTCCAGCTATTAGCCAAGATGGTCAGGGACACATCCCCATGTTTGGGGCGACCTAAACCTCCACCTACAAGAAGCCATGAGTAGAAGACAAAAGTGGATCACTTGATAATTGCCTTGTTCTGTACATTCTCCCCATAAGCTCCGGTACCAGATATTGTCAGAGACAGGATTTTGGGCAAGATGGGCCATGGTCTGTCCCAGTATGGCAGCTGTTATGTCAATCAAAACTGTATTTTAGGTAACTAAACTGTGCAAAAAACTTCTCCCAGCTCTAAGCATCAGCCCTAACTCTTCTTTATTCTATTTTTAACTTTTAGGGCCAGACTATCTGGTATGCACTGGAGCAGCACAAAGCAGCTGGAACATAGGGGCCGGTTAAACTGGATTTACAGCTGCTTTGTATTGCCAGAGCAGTACAAGGCAGCTGGCAGATGCAACGCAGTTTTCCCTTCCTGTCTATGTTCTCCTGCCTGCACTCTCCCCTGCCCCCCACCACAGTGTCCCCGTTGCTCATGCACGCTCCTCGGTCTCCTCCTTCCTTCCTTTCTTTCTTTTAATAGATCTGGTGTAGCAAGAAGGTTTTGAACAGAAATATTTAGGATTAATGGTCTTTTTTTTGCTGAACCTTTATTCTTCAGCAGACCCAGGTGCTTAATGTCATCAGAGGGAATGCCTCTCTTTCAAAATGGCCTCTGTCACCCCTTGTTCTCAGCGACATGGAGGCCCCAAGCTGCCTTTTCTTAGCACTGATGGCCACTGTTTCACGTGGCTCCCACTGGGAGTGAAGCAGAGTTTACCTCAGAGAAGATGATTGCCCCCTGCGCTGGCAGCAGAGGAGCCTGTGGCATCTTGGCTGTGGCAGAGCTATGGGGGATGGTAGCTATTTTTGAAAAGACAATTCTTTGAATTTCTCTGAAGAGAAAACTCTTCTTTAGCCACTGCTGTAAAAAGCACCATGAATCCTATGTTTCTTTTCCAAAGGTACCCATTGCATTGAACCTAGTCAAGTTTTATTTCTCTGCCAATTTTTATGTAGATGGACTATACTTGCTGGCAAGTTAAAGTAGTATGATCTAGATGAATGGGCTATAAGGTGGATAGAAAGCTGGCTAGATCGTTGGGCTCAATGGGTAATGATCAATGGCTCCATGTCTAGTTGGCAGCTAGTATCAAGAGGAGTGCCCCAAGGGTTGGTCCTGGGGCCGGTTTTGTTCAATATCTTCATTAATGATCTGGAGGGTGGCGTGGACTGCACCCTCAGCAAATTTGCAGATGACACTATACTGGGAGGAGTGGTAGAATCACTGGAGGGTAGGGATAGGATACAGAGGGACCTAGACAAATTAGAGGATTGGGCCAAAAGAAACCAGATGGGGTTCAAGAAGGACAAGTGCAGAGTTCTGCACTTAGGACAGAAGAATCCCATGGACTGCTACAGACTAGGGACCCAATGGGTAGGCAGCAGTTCTGCAGAAAAGGACCTAGGGGTTACAGTGGACAAGAAGCTGGATATGAGTCAACAGTGTGCCCTTGTTGCCAAGAAGGCTAATGGTATTTTGGGTTGTATAAGTAGGGGCATTTCCAGCAGATCGAGGGATGTGATCATTCCTCTCTACTCAGCACTGGTGAGGCCTCATTTGGAGTACTGTGTCCAGTTTTGGGCCCCACACTACAAGAAGGATGTGGAAAAATTGAAGAGAGTCCAGGGGAGGGCAACAAAAATGATTAGGGGGCTGGAGCACCTGACTTATGAGGAGAGGCTGAGGGAACTGGGATTGTTTAGTCTGCAGAAGAGAAGCATGAGGGGGGATTTGATAGCTGCTTTCAACTACCTGAAATGGGGGTCCAAAGAGGATGGATCTAAACTGTTCTGAGTGGTGGCAGATGACAGAACAAGGAATAATGGTCTCAAGTTGCAGTGGGGGAGGTTTAGATTGGATATTAGGAAAAAGTTTTTCACTAGGAAGGTGGTGAATCACTGGAATGGGTTCCCTAGGGAGGTGGTGGAATCTCCTTTCTTATTGGTTTTTAAGGTCAGGCTTGACAAAGCCCTGGCTGGGATGATTTATTGGGGATTGGTCCTGCTTTGAGTAGGGGGTTGGACTAGATACCTCCTGAGGTCCCTTCCAACCCTGATACCCTATGATTCTACCTGAGCTGACATCATGCAGGACATAAAAAGATCTGGTAATGCTAATTTTCTTAAAGAACCTCTTTTAAATTTATTGTAACTTAAATGAATTAAGAGATTTACTTGTTAAATTCTCAAACTTCATTCAGTACTCAGAGTAAGTGCTGTAATTTTGGGCAGGATAACATCTCAAATAGTGAAGAAATGGATCCCCACTTTAAAACTCAACCTTGACTATGGAGCCATGACTGCCATTTCTGTAGTAACAACAATAATAATAATAGTCAAACTATATAGTCTGAAAAAGAAAAGCCACCACCATCCCTCTGTGCTCAGGAGCCTGAGCTGCTGGAATCTGAAACCCACCTGAAACCATTCCACAGAGGAGGCGTTGTTGCTTAAATTATTTATTCTGATGTTTGTAACTCGTGTTGTTTGATGGTTGTGGGAGTAATACACAAAAGATGGAACGCAGCAATTCCTGCTGAGGGTTTTCCCTAAACTCAGGTGTCGAGGCTCTTGGGCTTGTGCGAGGATGCTCGACCCTGTGTATTGTAAAACACCTCTGCTTCCACACACACACCCCCTTACTCACATTTCCATGGGGAGAGGGGGGCCTCTTGGTGCTTTTAGAGTTGCACTGTGGTCTGGCATTGTTTTGAATTCTGTTGCATTTTGACAAACTCCAGGGTAATGGTGTGTCTATCATTAATTATTATGGTAGCATGTAAGGCCCTGAACAGATCTGATCCACCATTGTGCTAGGTGCTAGACTAACATAGTAATGTTGTTTTTGCAGCCCGGAGCTACTGGGCCCAGTGAGAAAGGTGAATTGCATTCTCTGGCAAAGTGACCATGGCAGTAGGCAAAGACCTGCTGAAACGAGTGAGATTTATATTCTGAAGAGTACTGTATACTGATTATTGCTTATAACCTGTAAGTACTCTTGACAGACTAAATGCAGCTACTCCACGAGAACTGCCTCCGATTCAGAGTGAGGATTGAAATGGGAATACTGTAGTTGTGCCATTCTTATGTCTCCTTTTCCACTGCTGTCCCTTCAGCATTCCTTCTGTGCACCTTGCTTCCTGGGTGATGAGAGCAGCAGTGAACTTTACAAAAGCACTGTCTAGGGTGCACAGATGGCCAACTTGCTTTCAAGTTTCTCAACTGCTGCCTTATCCATGTCAGTGGTTGCTCCACTTGCACAGTGATTGGACTATGGAATCTAGAAGGAGGGGCCAGTATGACTGTGCCAAAAACGTAGACATGCTAGTACCACCATCCCATTGCGTTGAAGCCTGCTCCAACCCTGCATCTTCCTGACTTCCATGTCAAAAAGAAAACGATTTTTGCATACTTTAAGTCCGTGACTTCCACTTCCCCTCTGTCTGAAACTGTTTCCGTTGCATCCATCGACGTACTATCTAGGCGCTAGTCTTAAATACTGGCATGCCATCTGCCACAGATCCACAGGATCTGGCCTGTGCCCCAGCTTTTAAACCCTCTCTTGGAGGAGCCCCTTCAGTGTGCCAGTCCCCCAAGAGGTCTCTCTCTTCCCTCAGGTTTAGTCACGTGGCCTCACTGCTTCTGAGGCTGAGCCTCTGGACTCCAACCCTCTTGCTTCACACCTGCGCATCTGCTCTGAGACAGACTCCTGGTCAGAGACTTGTAGCCTCGTCAAGGACTAATGCACCTCAAGAAGTAGTTGCAGTGACACCAGGCAGCCTTTTCAAAACAGACTCAGATTTATTAGTCAACTGGAGCAGAGCATTGGGACGTCCTTAGGTCAAAACATAGTCCATCTAGCCAAACCAGAGCAATCCACCAGCCAAGCTATAATGGATTCCATTGTAGGCCTTGTCCTTCTGGGTATGTCTGCACTGCAATTGAACACCGATAGCTAGCCCCGTCAGCTGACTCGGGTTCATGGGGCTCAGGGTATGGGGCTGTAAAATTGCAGTGAAGATGCTTGGGCCGGAGTTCTGACTCTGGCATCCTCCACCATTGCTGTGTGGACATACTCTCAGTGACCCCTTAATCAGTCCAAGGTGAGAGCAGCCAGCCTCTGCCAGAAGCCAGCCCTTTGTCACCTCCAAGTCCTTTGTCTCCAGGCAGGCCCATGCTGAGTTCACAACCCCACCTGCTGGAGCTTTCCACTGTTGAGTGAAGATTGTTCAGTCAGTGGAGCTTTCGTTGTATTTCTGGAGCCTCTGTTGATCTGAACCAGTTCCTTAATGGCTCTATTCATTGCATCCCAGACTGCAAGGTGACACTCACACATCCTTTCCTTTGCTGTGCCAGGGGCCCTTTTGCACCCACTGGGTAGCAAAACAAAGTACAGAGGGAAACTGAGGCACACATTGTTTATAAAATATTAGACAATTCCAACGTTCACACCACTGACTGCACTCACGCAACCAAATCCATCTGGTTATGCGTGTGCATGCATGCAATGCCAAATCACATGAGAGTGAAGCTCTTTCCACTCCAGCCCTAACTCAGGAGGATGTTGAATAGCAGCACCTTAAGTTAGATATTTTTGAATCCGCACATCTAGATACCTGGCAAATGAGTGTTTTAAAAGAGCTGTCCTTGGAGCTTTGTGGACTGTTAATGTTGATTCTTTTCAGTAACTCTTGGAACACTGGGGAAGTTCCAGAGGTCTGTAAGAAAGCTAATATTGTGCCAATATTTCAAAAGGGTAAATGAGACAACCTGGGTAATTATAGGCCTGTCATCCTGATATTGATCCTGGGCAAGATAATGAAGCAGCTGATACCTGACTTGATTAATAAAGAATTAAAGGAGAGGAGTATAATTAATGCCAAGCAACATGGGTTTATGGAAAATAGATCCTGTTAAGCTAACAAACTCTTTTTTGCTGAGATTACAAGTTTAGTTGAGAAAGGTGAGTGTTGATGCAATATACTTACAGTTCTGTAAGGCATTTGACATGGTACCACATGACAATTTGATTAAGAAACTAGAATGATACGAAATCAACAGGGTCCACATTATATGCATTAAAAACTGGCTAAATGACAGCTCTCAAAATGTAATTGCAAACAGGAATCCTCTTCAAATGCCTTTGGTTCTAGTGGGGTCCCACAGAGAGCAGTTCTTGGGCCTTTACTATTTAATATTTTTATCAGTGACCTGGAAGAAAACAGAAATGTGTTGGATATGTATTATCCTAGTGCCTGAGGGTGTGGCTACGCTGCAGTTAAACACCCACAGCTGGACCCTGCCAGCTGACTTGTGCTTATGGGGATTAGGCTGTGGGGCTGTTTAACTGCAGTGTAGATGTTCAGGCTTGGGCTGGAGCCTGGGCTCTGGGCCCCCTCCTTCCAGGTTCCAGCTTGAGACTGAATGTCTGCACCACAGTGTAAACAGCCCTGTAGCCCAAGTCGGGCCAGCCGCGGGTGTTGCATTGCAGTGTCAGCATACCCTAAGACTGCGTCGTGGACTGGGACCCCCTTGTGCTACGCTCTGTACAAACACAGAACCAGAAGTTCCCGGAGGATTTTACAATGCAAATGGAAAACGAGAGAACAGATGGACACATGCAGACAGGGGCATATGTGGAAACAAGACTGTATTGGTCAGTATGATAAGTGGAGATAAAATGTTTGCAGATGACACAAAGATTGGGGGAATGGTAAATAATGGGGAGAACAGTTCACTGACTGAGCAGGATCTGGATTGCTTCATAAACTGGATTCCAGCAAAAATATGCATTTTAATATGGCCTGATGTAAGGTCAACTTTTAGGAACAAAGAATTCAGATCATACTTGCAGGATGGGAGACTCTACCCTGGAAGGCAGAGACTCTGAAAGGATTTAGAGGTGGGGGCAGGCTGGATAATCAGCTGAACGTGAGCGCTCAGGGTGAGTCTGTGGCCAAAAGGCCTAATGTGAGCCTGGGATGTATAAAGAGGGTATCTTGAGAAGGTGTAGAATCTCAACTTTACCTACAAAATAAGTTCTGAACTCACTGTTGCCACGCAAGGAAAAGAGTTTGGTGTTATCATGGATAGCTTTCTGAAAACATCTGCTCAATGTGCAGTGGCAATCAAAAAAGCTAACGATGTTGGGAACCATTGGGAAAGGGATAGATATAAAACAGAAAATTTCATAATGCCTCTATATAAATCCATGGTGCACCCACATCTTGAATACTGCATGGAGTTCTGGTCACCCCATCTCTAAAAAGATGTATTAGAATTGGAGAAAGTACAGAGAAGGGCAACAAAAATAATTAGGAGTGTGATACTGGCAGGCCAGGTGCCAGTTCATGCCAAGGCTCTTATGCCTCATTGAACATTGACAAGTGCATAGCTGGAAACCAGTCTGGCTCATGTGTTACTCCTGGGAGAATTCTGCGCCACTGCACAATGCAGAATTTTGCAGAAATTAATGTGGGGTGCACAGAATTTCCTTTGCAGCCCATTTCTGAGGGGGAAAGAGAGATGTTGGCTACCCTAAGGACCACTGGACCCAGCAGAGCCCAGTTTGCAAAAAGAAGACATGGCTGAGGGGGGAGGGAACTGGAGGGTTCCCAGCATGCCCTGAAGAAAGGAGGTGGCAGTATGCAGGAAACTGCGAACATCAGGCTGTTTCTCCCTCTGGATCCCTGGGCTCTAGGAGGGTAGGGTCTGGGCTGGGAGGATCCACGGCTGGGCTCTGAGGGGGAGGTGTTTTGGGTTTCTGGCCCCCAGCTGGGCCCGGGGTGGTGGTGGGGAAGAGTGCAGAGAAGCAGTAACTGGGCTGTCATAGGGGTTTCTTTAATGCTCTACTCCTGGAGAAATTTTAGTGTGTGTCTGTATTGTTACAGACATACTTGTTGACAGGTATTTTGAAATAAATTACCAAAATAATTGAAACTGGTGTTATTGTATAGTGTTGTTTTGACAAAATTTGCAGAATTTTGCAAAATTTCAACGTACTGTGCACAAAATTTTATATATTGTGCGCAGAATTCCTCCAGGAGGAGTGTGTTAATAGTGTTAAAATAAACATTAGATTTTTAAAGATATGTTTAGTGCTTGGACTTTATGAAATGCTTGTGAGTTGCTGCATGTATTAATCTCGTTTATAATATCTGTATCCTGTGTTATAAAGTAATATTTAAGTGTTGGCTCTGTAACTATAAAAGCGTTAGCTATGAAAATGAAACCCCCAGGCAGGAGAGAAACATTACCAAGTGTGAAGTATCAGTTTACACAAGAGGTGTCATCTTCTGCCCAACAAAAGAAGGCCTGTACCTACCTACAAACCATTGTGGAACATAAGTGGACAAAAGACTTTGTTGATTGTTTTCCCTATCCCCATGAAGCAGGGACGTGCACAAACACTCGTCCCATCACGGCTTGAACTGTGGTGGAAGGGAATAAAAATTCCTGTCAAGAAGAAATTGTCATCACGATGCTGCTTGGAATTTGGAGAGGGCAGTATTTCTAAACATAAGCAAGGGATCCCAAGCTTGGGTTAGACCTGAGGGCCTATAGCGCTTGCACATTATAGCAGCTTCTGTTACTTTTTTGGAACCTAAGACTAACTCATTGGTGTATGTATGTTACCTACTTTAACCTGGTAAATAACTCTCATTTCCTTTTCTTAGTTAATAAGTCCTTAGTTTATTACAGGATAACATAACATAAGAACGGCTGTACCGGGTCAGACCAAGGGTCCATCTAGCCCAGTATCTGTCTACCGACAGTGGCCAATGCCAGGTGCCCCAGAGGGAGTGAACCTAACAGGCAATGATCAAGTGATCTCTCTCCTGCCATCCATCTCCATCCTCTGACAAACAGAGGCTAGGGGACACCATTCTTACCCATCCTGGCTGATAGCCATTTATGGAATTACCCACCATGAATTTATCCAGTCCCCTTTTAAACATTGTTATAGTCCTAGCCTTTACAACCTCCTCAGTTAAGGAGTTCCACAAGTTGACTGTGCGCTGCGTGAAGAACAACTTCCTTTTATTTGTTTTAAACCTGCTGCCTATTAATTTCATTTGGTGACCCCTAGTTCTTGTATTATGGGAATAAGTAAATAACTTTTCCTTATCCACTTTCTCAACATCACTCATGATTTTATATACCTCTATCATATCCCCCTTAGTCTTCTCTTTTCCAAGCTGAAGAGTCCTAGCCTCTTTAATCTTTCCTCATATGGGACCCTCTCTAAACCCCTAATCATTTTAGTTGCCCTTTTCTGAACCTTTTCTAGTGCTAGAATATCTTTTTTGAGGTGAGGAGACCACATCTGTACACAGTATTCGAGATGTGGGCGTACCATGGATTTATATATGTCTTATTCTCTATCCCCTTTTTAATGATTCCTAACATCCTGTTCTTTTTTTGACCGCCTCTGCACACTGCGTGGACATCTTCAGAGAACTATCCACGATGACTCCAAGATCTTTTTCCTGACTCGTTGTAGCTAAATTAGCCCCCATCATGTTATATGTATAGTTGGGGTTATTTTTTCCAATGTGCATTACTTTACATTTATCTACATTAAATTTCATTTGCCATTTGGTTGTCCAATCACTTAGTTTTGTGAGATCTTTCTGAAGTTCTTCACAATCTGCTTTGGTCTTAACTATCTTGAGCAGTTTAGTATATTCTGCAAACTTTGCCACCTCACTGTTTACCTCTTTCTCCAGATCATTTATGAATAAATTGAATCGGATTGGTCCGAGGACTGACCCTTGGGGAACACCACTAGTTACCCCTCTCTATTCTGAGAATTTACCATTAATTCCTACCCTTTGTTCCCTGTCTTTTAACCAGTTCTCAATCCATGAAAGGACCTTCCCTTTTATCCCATGACAGCTTAATTTACGTAAGAGCCTTTGGTGAGGGACCTTGTCAAAGGCTTTCTGGAAATCTAAGTACACTATGTCCACCGGATCCCCCTTGTCCACATGTTTGTTGACCCCTTCAAAGAACTCTAATAGATTAGTAAGACACGATTTCCCTTTACAGAAACCATGTTGACTATTGCTCAACAGTTTATGTTTTTGGCTACAAGCATTTGTATTTGGTGTGTGATCTGAGGTGCAATTGACCTGGGGTCAGTGACTGGTCCTTTAGGACTGGGCGTTACCTGAACACTGTTGTGATCTTTGGTATAAGGGACCTCTATCACAAAGGCAAGTGTCCCCGGGTTGCAAGAGGGACTGTGACCCAAGGGGACTGTGTCTGACTCCATGGTAAGGTTGTTGCAGTGCCTGCGAGTTCATACCTGCTGAACTCTAAGCACAGAACTCACAACCAGTCTGGGGGTTTGTTCCCTAGTTTGTAACAGCCTGCCCTGAGAGCCATACAGCTTGACAAGGGGAATGGAACAGATTCCATGGGAGATGAGAGTAAACAAACTGAAACTGTTTGGCTTAGAAAAGAGACAGCTAAATGGGGATATGATAGAGGTCTATAAAATCATGACTGGTGTGGAGAAAGTGAATAGGGAAGTGTTATTTACCCTCTCACATAACACAAGAACCAGAGGCACCCAATGAAATTAATAGGCAGCAGGTTTAAAACAAACAAAGGAAAGTATTTCTTCGCACACTGCACGGTCAACCTGTGGAGTTCATTACCAGGGAATGTTGTGAAGGTCAAAAGTATAATGGGTTAAAAAAAAAGAATTAGATAAGTTCCTGGAGGACAGGTCCATCCATGGCTACTAGCCAAGGTGGTCAGGGATGCCACTCCATGCTTTGGGTGTCCCTAAATCTCTGGCCTGGTCTACACTACGCATTTAAACCATTTTTAGGAGCGTTAAACCGATTTAACACCACACCCGTCCACACTAAGAGGCCCTTTATATCGATATAAAGGGCTCTTTAAACCGGTTTCTGTACTCCTCCCTAACGAGAGGAGTAGCGCTAGTATCGGAATTACCATATCGGATTAGGGTTAGTGTGGCCGCAAATCGACGGTATTGGCCTCTGGGCGGTATCCCACAGTGCACCACTGACTGCTCTGGACAGCAATCAGAACTCGGATGCAGTGGCCAGGTAGACCCGAAAAGCCCCGCGAACTTTTGAATATCATTGCTTGTTTGCCCAGCATGGAGCTCCGATCAGCACGGGTGGCAATGCAGTCCGAAATCAAAATCCAAAAAGAGCTCCAGCATGGACCGTATGGATGTGATCGCTGTATGGGCAGGCAAATCTGTTCTATCAGAGCTCCGTTACAGAAGACGAAATTCCAAAGCATTTTTAAAAAATCTCCAGACAGAGGCCACAGCAGGGACTCAGCACACTGCTGCGTGACAAACGTAACGGAAAGCCAAAGAATCAAATGGACGCTCAGGGAGGGAGGGAGGGGGGACTGAGGACTCCAGCTATCCCACAGTTCCTGCAGTCTCCGAAAAGCATTTGCATTCTTGGCTGAGCTTCCAATGCCTGTAGGGTCAAACACATTGTCCGTGGTGGTTCAGGGCATAGCTCGTCAATTTACCCCCCTCACCCACCCCCAGAAGTAAAAGGGAAAAAAATCCTCTCTTGACTCTTTTAAATGTCACCCTATGTTTACTGAATGCTGCTGATAGATGTGATGCTGCAGCAGCAAATGGCAGCATCCTCGCCCCCCCTCATGGGTGGCTGATGGTACAATATGGCTGATATCCATCATCATCATCAGCCTTGTGGCAGATGGTGCAGTGTAGTAGGACTGGTATCCGTCCTCATCATCAGCCCATGAGTGCTCCTGGCTGGCCTCAGGTGAGGTCAGCTGGGGGCGCCTGGGTAAAAAACTCCTGATCATTCCCAGTAGATGGTACAGAATGGCTGGTAACCATCTTCATCATAGCAACGGGGCTGAGCTCCATCAGCCCCCGCCCTTCATGTGTAAAGAAAAGATTCTGTACTGCCTGGACTATCATAGCAGCGGGATGCTGGGCTCCTCTCCCCCACACCGCTTAATGTCCTGTCTGGACTATCATAGCAGCTGGAGCTGCCTTCCCTCATTTTATCTCACTAACAAGTCACTGTTTCTTATTCCTGCATTCTTTATTACTTCATCACACAAATGGGGGGACACTGCCACGGTAGCCCAGGAAGGTTGGGGGAGGAGGGAAGCAACAGGTGGGGTTGTTGCAGGGGCACCCCCTGTGAATGGCATGCAGCTCATCATTTCTGCGGGATCTGACATGGAGCGGCTGTGCTCTCTGGTTCTCTGATACACTGGTTCTCTAGTACACTTGTCCCATATTCTAGGCAGGACTGATTCTATTTTTAGGTACCATAAAGGAGGGATTGACTCGGGGAGTCATTCCCATTTTTGTCTTTTGCGCCCCCGGCCAATCTCAGCCAGGGGCACCTATGACAGCAGCAGATGGTACAGCACAGAAGGACTGGTAACCGTCATCTCATTGCCAATTTACAATGGCATAGTAGATGGTACAGAACAGCTGATAACCATCTTTGCTATCACGCAAAAGCAAATGAATGCTGCTGTGTAGCGCTGCTGAATCGCCTCTGTCAGCGGCATCTAGTATACATACGGTGACAGTGACAAGAGGCAAAACAGGCTCCATGGTTGCCATGCTATGGCGTCTGCCAGGGCAATCCAGGGGAAAAGGGCGTGAAATGCTTGTCTGCCGTTGCTTTCCCAGAGGAAGGAATGAGTGACGACATTTACCCAGAATCACCTGCGACAATGATTTTTGCCCCATCAGGCACTGGGATCTCAACCCAGAATTCCAAGGGGCCGGGGAGACTGCGGGAACTATGGGATAGCTACGGAATAGCTACCCACAGTGCAACGCTCCAGAAATCGATGCTAGCCTCGGACCGTGGACGCACACCACTGAATTAATGTGCTTAGTGTGGCCGCGTGCACTCGATTTTATACAATCTGTTTTACTAAACCGGTTTATGTAAAATCGGCATAATCCCGTAGTGTAGATGTACCCTCTGACTGCTGGAAGCAGGGACTGGAGATGCATCACTCACAATTGTGTTCTGTTCATTCCCTCGGCAGCATCTGGCCAGTGTTGGAAGATGGGATACTGAGCTAGATGGACCATTGGTCTGACCCAATATGGTCATTCTTATGTTCTTATTGTTATATTACCTCCGTATTTAGCACTGGTGCAACAGTTAACTGGAATATTGTATCCAGTTCTGGTGTTCAAAATTCAAGAAGGATGTTGGTAAATTGTAGAGGGTTCAGAGAAGAGCTATGGGAATCATTAAAGGATTAGAAAACACGCCTTATAGTGAGAAACTGAGGAGCTCAATCTATTTAGTTTAGCAAATAGAACATTAAGAGGTGACTTGATTATAGTCCTTAAGTGCCTACATAGGGAAACATTTTTGATAATAAATGGCTCTTCCATCTAGCAAACAATTGTCTTACAAAATCCAATGGCTGGAAGTTGAAGCTAGACAAACTTCAAACTAGAAATAAGGTGCAAATTTTTAACAATGAGAGTAATTTAAGCACTGGGACAACTTAAAAAGAATTCTGCATCACTGCACATTTTAAAATGAAAATACTGGCTGTTTTTCTAAGGACATGCTCTAGTTCAAACAAACTATTTCCAGGAAGTCTTACGGCCTGTATAATACAAGATATCAAACTAGATGATCACAATGGTCACTTTTGGATTTATAGTCTATGAATATGTGAAATTGTTCCATGGCTTTCTTGAGATGGAAATGGAGTAAAGAGTTTCAGAAGTTGGTGGGTATGTGTGTTACAGGCCCACAGCTGAAGCGTGTCTCTGGGTAAATAACGCCATAAGCAAGGAGAATGAGCATAGCCCTGCAGGATATATTAAGACCTAGAGAGAAGCAATTACTGGTAGCAGCCTCCGTTGTCCTCGTGATGCACAGTACAGATTTCTCAGCGTTGTCTCTGATCTCTGTGGGTCTCTGTCTGAATCGATGAGATAAGATAGAAACTAGTTCAAATGGAATCCAGATCTTCTAGTTTTGATCCTTTGATTTTTAGGAGATTCCTTTGCATTTGAGCCTTTTTAGGTGCTAGGAAGCTCTGGGTGTAGTACTTCAATGGAGAATGACACAGCATCCATTTGTAGTCCTCGCTGCAGCTGTCTAGTTCTCACATGAACTTCTTGAAGTGAAGGTACTAACCAAGGCTGCACCTCAACACCCTGGCCTTCCCTAGCCAGTGTCCCACCTCTAGCCATGGCCATCCCCTGATGCTTCAGAGGAAGGAGAGTAAAAAAAAACAGAGCATTGGGAGGGAACAATTTCTTCCTGACCCCTGCAGGTCATTGGCTGAAACCCTGAACCCATGAGCTTTTAGGTACATAAACTGGAAGTGAGCCCAGGGCTACCAAGCCCTGTTCCCTGCCATCACAAGCAACCCCTCATACAGTTCCACTCATAAACTTGTCTAGCTCTCTTAAAGCTAATTAAGTTATTGTGAGGCTGTTCCAGAGCCTCACTCCTCTGATGGTTAGAAACCTTCTAATTTCCAGCCTGAATTTATTCATGGATAGTTTGATATTGTACTTCAGTTTAAATAGCTGTTCACCCTCCCTGGACACATGTGGTCTGCCCTTGGAGTTGGAGAACCCATCTCCTGGAAGGGTGAGTCGCAGGGTCTGACTGCACTGCACTGCACACTTGAGTTAGAATAGAGAGAAGACATGGCAGCTCAGCTCTGGGTTATCAGCTCAAGGGAAAACCTAGAGGGGAGCCTGGGATTGAAGTCAAGCTGCTAACCAGAGCTAAAAGCAGAGTTGCTGGGTCTTCACAGCTACTTTAACCTGAGTTAGCAAGTTTGCAGCATAGTCATTCCCTGAGTCTGTGACTTGGCCTTGAGGACAACAGCTTCCTCACACATCTACAACCATAGCAGGGTGTGCTGGCATTTCCCTCTAGTTCTTTCCCCAAAGTTGGGAAACTCTGCCACATTCCCAACTTGCTGAAACTCCCTATGTGGTGTTACTGGCTCACCGCGATGTTGGCGTGGATGGGTGAAGGCTGTCATGATTGAAGCTCCGTGTTATTGGCCTTGTCCCAGCAGAGGGTTAGGTGGTGCTGTGGTGTTGTCTCAGAGCTCAGATGAGTTAAAATTAACATCTTGGCTGTTTATGGCCCCTGAAGATCTCATGACACCCTTCATATGCATGGAAAATTTCTGAATTGGATTTGTAGCAAATACCAGTGTTAATTACATTCTGCCTACTTCTCCCCTGTGCGCTTTCTTCACTTTTCTCCTTAGCTGTCGCTGTTAAACAATTACCCCAGTTCACTGTAGAAACTGTAAACATTTCAGTGGAGGGTAAAGTAATCCCTCTGCGTATAATTTTAAACCCATTTAACATGTTTGTGTCCTTTTGAAGCTAAAAGTCCATTGTTGGTTCTACACAGGTGCAACTGGATATTGCAGCACTATGGTATTGTGAGATGAAGATAATTATATATATTTTTTATCTTTAAACAGTATTTCACGAGCTCTGTTGAATCCTCACAGCCCCTCCGTAGGGATCCCCGTTTCATAGGGGACAGCACGGAGGCAAAGAGGTTAATGGTTATGTCTAAGGGCACATAATAAGCAGGTTTCAGAACTGAGATCAGAGCTCTGGAGTTCCTGGATGTAGCTCTAATGTTCAGGCAACAACTTTTTCAGCACTGTGATTAACCAGTCCTCCGAGCCGGAGCCACATTTAGAAGCTGGGTGTCCCTGTCTGTTTGGAGGCTGCACCCTCCCTGAGGAGCACTGAGTACAATTAAACAGAAGCAGCAAGGGTGAAAGTAACTTAAAGGACTTAGAGGCAGGCCTTCAAATCACTCCGGAGCTACCAGCTGCAGAGGCGACTGGGCGCCCTGGGGCTCAGGGGGGAATTAAAGGGCCCAGGGCTCCAGCCGCCGGGGAGCTCCGGGCCCTTTAAATCCCCACCTGAGCTGGGCCGCTGAAGCTCCGGCGGCATGTTAAAGGGCCCGGGGCTCCCCGCAGTGGCAGGAGCACCGGGCCGTTTAAATCACCGCCGCGGAAGCCAGTCCAGTCCGGCACGGCGTACTGGCTCTTGCCGGTACGCTGAACCGGACCGGCTTACTTTCACCTCTGGGAAGCAGTGATGGGCTTTGGAAATTGATACGTTTTCCTTGCAGTTATCTGTATAGAAAAGTTTGTGCTGGTCCTAATGTGTGCAGAGTTGTAAAGTCACTCCTGCTCCAAATCGAGCCGGTTCTGCTGGGGGTGTGTGTGTGTGAGAGTGAGACCCTCCTACTCATCTGTGTTCTCGCCAGGGACTGGGCCACCTGGCTGTCAGTGTGGGTTGCTAGGAAACCAACATGCTTTGGTCTCAGTTTCCTTAGGACAAGACCCCAGCCAACACTTCAGGGCCTGAAATCAGCATGGATCAAAAGGAAAACACAAAAGAACAAGTGGAAGGCTGTGACCCCAAACCCTCCCCCCGGTCACCCAGCTCAAATTCTTTCCATGGGCTTGTGATTCTTAGAAATGAATCTCAAACAGTTAGGAAAGGGGCAGGCAGATGGATCTGTGCCTGCCCTTTTCACTTCAGGAGCAATTTCCTGTTTGCATAGGATTGGGAAGGTTGAGTCTGTAGATCCCACACAGCGAGACGCCCTTTCCCTTTTAAATTCTGAAGGCTTCACCTGTCACTCCCTCTTATTTCTGAGACTGTGGAGTGCAGGTCTTTGATTCTCTGCCCTGGGGGTAGGGTGTGTCGTCTTTGAGTATCAGGGCTCATGGTGAGGGAATAAATAGCAGATTATGTATGACCTGAGTAAACCCTGATTGACCTTTCCCACTGATGGATTTGGAAAAGTCTGTTCCCAGGACACAAGGGCAGTGCTAGCCTTGGACTCTCCTAAAATTTCTCCGGTCTAGTCAGGAAAAGTTCAGCAACATAACTGTCAGGAGTGTGAAAAATCATAATCCCAGATGCTGTCAAAATCCCTAGTGTAAACACAGTTATACCAGCAAAAACCCCAACAGTAGAACCTGTGTCGTGCATCTTATTTCAAAGCACAGGCAGCTGTGAGAACTTAGCGCTTCTCCAAGTCAGAGCAGGATGGCCCAGTCACAGATCGGAGCTGTAAGCAGACTCCAGAGAAGTTAGCTGCCAAATGCTTACACGTCTTTACTGAGCATGTGTAAACCGTTCCCTCTCCCCCCCCCCCACCCCCCAAAGGATCATAACTTGGCCAAATTGGTGTGTTTTCATAGGAACTGCACTAGGCACCAGGGTGGCTCTATGTTTTTTGCTGCCGCAAGCACGGCAGGCAGGCGGCCTTCGGCGGCATACCTGCGGCGGTCTGCTGCTCACGCAGATTCAACGGTGTTTCTGCTGGTCCCATGCCTTCAGTGTACCTGCCGCGGAACCGCAGGCATGCTGCCAAAGGCTTCCTGACTGCCGCCCTCTCAGCGACCGGCAGGCCGCCTCCCGTGACTTGCTGCCCCAGGCACGCGCTTGGAGTGCTGGTGCCTGGAGCTGCCCCTGCTAGGCACATCCTTGACACCAGTGCATCCTCTGTCAAATTTCAAGTATCTGCTCCGAAGTATTGAGGTGCTAGAGCTTTTAAAAATTCTCATTTTTGTATACGAGGGCCATTTTGAAGAGGAAGGTTGTGCAGTATTTCTTAAAGGCAGTCATCCTCTGGATTCACTTAATCTTTCTTGGAAGATTTTGTTCCATAGCAGGATGCTCTCAACCAATAGGTAAAATAATCCAATTCTCTCTCTCTGTCTGAGACTGGAAGCTATTTGGAGCAGGGACTGCCTAGTCTTGTCTTTATTGGCACCTCACTCTGTGGCCTATCATTATTATCCAAACTATTCACATTCCATTCAAGTGATTTTATTAAATATTAACAAACTTTCATATCCATGCATGAGATTAACACAGTTTGACATTCTGATTAGCTCATAGGTAATATCAAATAGCTTCCTAACTCTGTTCATTAACAGAGTTTCCTGATGGGCTACTCTTATCAAATGAACTATTCTAGCTATAGGATTCCTTATACCACGCTCATCACTGTAGTTTCTGGGCACCTTCCAGTAGTGCAGCAAGTGATATGACTAATATCTGTCAAAGGTTTGTTCTCTCATCATCTCCCCAGGGGGAGGAGTGTTTGGTTTTGGAAGTTTTTAAAATATACACACACACGTTGCTATGTGTTCATGTTAGAGAAACTAAGGCCAAAGACGTGAGCCTTGCACGTAGAGCGGAAGGTGGGGAGGTTTGTGATAGTCCTTGCTTCCTGGGGGAGTTCTTTCTAGAGTCTTGGGCCAGCCCCCAAGACAGCCCAGATGAACTTTGCCCTTATGGTACAAAGTTCCATTGTGTCAGAGGAGTCATGTTGTCAACTATGACCTTCATCTCGGAGATTTAGGCTCTTTTAGATACCCTGGGCCCAGGCCATTGAGTGCCTGGAAGATTAGGACCTAGACCAGGGATAGTCAATTATTTTTTGTCATGATCCCCAAATTTCTTAGTCAACGTCCAGACTCCAGAGAAAATAAGTAAGTAAGTAAAAAGATTTGGGGGTTTGTTCAAAAGCATTCGGTGGTCTGGATTTGGCCCACGGTCCGCCTATTGACTACCTCTGACCTAGACCTTTAACTTTATTTGATATTCTATGGAAAGCTAGCCTAGCGAGCGAAGGACTGGTTTGATGTGTTTGCGGTAGCTTGTGTTGCTGAGAAGTAGTGCTTTGTGCCAGCCGGATTTTCCTAAGGCATGAAGGCTTCATCCCGAGGCGCATTTCATTGCTGTAATATAACCAAGAGGTGACACAGGTGTGTGTAACTGAGGCTGGGTAATCCATCTCCAGGATGGGACAGAGTCTCCCAACCAACTGGACATGGTAGAAAGTTACTCACAAATACATCTATGTGATAACTTGACATCAGTGAGGACTGATGACTGGGCCACCTTAGGTCTGTATATTTTCATTGCTGCCCTTGTTAATGTTTGTGTAGGATGGCTCAGAGCCTGATACCGTTCATTTCTGTGGTACTGGATTCTTCCACTTGCAGAGAGAGTAAGGCCATAATCCCCTGGGGGCACTGTTGCTACTATAGGATTATCTCTTGGGATTCACTATGGTATGTTGCTGTTTTTCAACCGTTTTTCATTGGTGCCCCCCAAAAAATTTTGACTGGAGGTGCGGATCCCTTTGGAAATCTTAGACATAGTCTGTGGCCCCCCTGGGGTCCACAGATCACAGGCTGAGAACCACTGGTGTAGGAAGTTAGTTTCTTTATAACTATGTGAAAACAGGGTATTCATCAGTCTTTGTCATTGTCACAGTTCGGGGCAGCTGCACCTGTATTCTCCCTCTGAGGTCCAGAAAGGGCACCTCTCCTAGGCTTCTTTCTCCAGCCATCATCTCTCTTGGGCAGTGACACACATCTCTCCCTCATGCTGTGAATTCCCCAGCAAGTCAGATAACTTGCACCTTGCTAACAAGCTTACCAAAGATCACCTTTCCCCCGTCTCCACAAGGGCTCTGGTGAGTCCTTCCAGCCATTCCCAAAGGATTGGCCCAGGCCTTGGACAGAAGGTCCTGTCCCTTTGCTGGATCAGAAAAAAGGCCCTGAGTTCATTTAAATTCAGGCCTTTTATCCAACTTTCTCTGTCTGTTGGCCTCTGGCAAATCCAGTTTGAACTAGCAGATGCAGGCACCCCCAGGGTGGTAGCTCTCAGGAGGTCTTACCACCTGAGTGAATTTGCCTAACACCCCACAATGTTCTTAGTGTTTGGATGGCCGTGGTTACCCTCCCCCATGGAATTGCATACAATCCCTAGCCCAGATGATACATAAACTTAGTACAGTAAATCTCCCAAAGATATTGCAGGAGATTGACAGATATGGCAATCACAACACTTGTAACTTTCATTTGATTTGAGATAGTTGAAACAAATGGTGAGCAAAGGAAGTTTAATCTATGTCCAAAGTATTTCCTTGAATAAAATGAGCATAACCTAGTTGGGTCTTGCTGGCTCCAGTTTCCTGTGTAATTTCTGAAGCATTATTACACTGGCCCTTCGTTGTCCGCATGTCCCAGCCTGCAAAAATCTCCTGCAACTACTCAGCCAGTAACATGATCACAAAGCAGTGTCTCCTCATACTGAATAGCTGAGTTTCTGTGGAAGATCGTTTCTTTCATATGAGTGCATAAAACCTACTGCAATGCTTTAAACCAGAAACTTCAGGAAACTCTCTGCAGGTGAATGCATTGGGCACCAGTCCCTCAGTAGGAGAGACAGGTTGGGTTTTTCTTTCTGCTCTGCTTTATCCTCCTCCCCTGATCAAGCAACAAACAAAAATTACCTTGTAGAGACACTTCGGGGCCAGTGAATCCACTTCAGGTTCCAGCCATGCTTCCTTTCTGTCACTGCCTAGATCGTTCTCATGGCGCTGGGATCCCCATTGTTTCTGAATGCAGCATACAGTTTCAAGAGCCCCATGCTGTCTGTGGTTCTCTTCCTCTGATTGTGTCTTTTTTCCACCCGAGTTACCCTGGATAGGAGCCCAGCCTGTTACTACACTTCTCTTGTCTGTCCTGCTTGCTTTGGTGCTGCAGCTGGACGTGTCCATTTGCTGCCTGCCCTTTACCTACCCCTCTTGGCTTGGAGCTGTGAGAGCAGCTCCTTCTCGTGGACTTGCATGCCACTCTTGGCACCTTTAACCGTACGGCACCACTGTTAAGAGCTGCTCCAGCTGAGCAGCTCTTCTCACATGGGTACGCTAAGTCCAGAGGGCCTGTCTGCTCACTGGTGGGTGTTTGGCTGATTTCCAGTTCTAATTCCAGGTCACCTGAGGGTGTTCACAGATTGGGAAACAAGAATAACTAATGGCATGGAAAATGTCTCCTATGAAGAGATTACAGGGATCCCAATCTTTTCAAACTCAGAATCCAGCCTACAATTTCAGGAACCCTGTTTTCTTTTCCTCTGATTGTCTTTTTTTTTTCACCTGCCCATTTTCTCCATTGACCACGTGGAGAAGATGACTAAGAAGGGGTATGATAAAAACGTACAAAATATAAATGGTATTGAAAGGGGGCATATCCCTTCTCCCCTTCATAATACAGGGACAAAGGGATGCGCAATTCAATTGAGAGGTCACAAATTTAAAATTGATGCAGAAATACTTCTTTACAACACACAAGACTGTGCAACTCACTGCCACAAAATAAACTCTTGCTCTTGGTGATAACAGGATTCAAAAAAGGATCAGACATTTTTCTGAGTAACAAGAGCCAGGCTTGTCCTAGTGAATATTTTAGGAAAATTGTGGAAGGGATATAAACCCTTGATCTTCAGGGCATAAGCCAACTTCTAACTATTGGAAGTTAGGCAGAAACTTTCCTTGGGAGCAGGTTATTCTGTAAGTGTCAACAACAAGGTTTCTTGCACCTTCTTCTGAAGCAACTGATGATGGCCACTTTCGGATGCAGGATCCTGGATTAGGTGGCCCTCTGGTCTGATGCATTCTGACAGTTCAGACATTCTGCTTTGGAAGAATGCCACTGCTATGCCCATTGTCTGCATTGCATGTCATTTCCAAATGTCTGCTTCGGGTTTTTGGTGGGTGGTGATATTGTAAACGGAGAGGCCCTCAGAGAGTTAGGTCTCATGGACACAGATCACAAAAATTAACCTCTTGAAGCATTCTAGGTGTGTTTCTAATGACTGCATTAAGTGTCGTACTCTGCAGACTAGCGAGGGAAGTGTGTTCACTTGTCCCCTCTGCTGGAACTGCATTGTCCACCCCTTGCTCCTCTTGTGCTCTTCCAAAACAAGCTTTATTTATACCTTTCTGCCTGCATGGGTCAATCCAACCCAAAAGCAGGTAGGACAGTACTATTATAAAAACTCCATAGCAGTCTCTTAAAGGTCCTCTGAACAAAAGATAGATGCTTCTCAGAGGTCAAAGGAAGCTATTGAGGATTTGCATTGCAGGGGGAAAGACACATACACATTTCAGTGGTAACATGGAAAATAAATAAATAAACCAGATCTCCCTCCCTCCCTCCCTTCACTGCTGTTGCAATCACTTAGGGTATGTCTCTGCTTACCATTTAAAGCAGAAAAAGTCCCTTTTTTTGCTCAAAAACCATGGGAGCGTTGAGACTTGCCAATGACTTTTTGTGGTGAAACTCAGAAGTTTCACCACAAAAAGAAAACCACCTCCACGAGAGGCATACAGTTCTTACCGGTGATGCTTTTATGGTGATGTACAAGTGAAGACACGTTCTTCCTGCTTACAGAGCTTTTTGCCTCCTGAGAATATCCCACAGTGCCTAGGTGACCACTCTGGCCAGCAGCTCTGGCGCAAGGTAAACAGACGTCAACCCGTCCCCCGGTAAAGCCCCAGTAACTTTGAAACTCCCCTTCCTGTTTTATTGGCAAGTGCTCACTTGTCATCTGGCCAGGTGACAATGGCTGCTCCACAGAGCAAACAATCCCCTACTTGGAGCAATGCTGAGCTGCTGGAGCTGATCAGTGTTTGGGGGAGAGGAGGCTGTGCAGGGACCCAGGATCTCACCTCTCCCCCCCTTCTCACAAGACCCATCCTCAAACTGGAGCGAGCTGCACTGTGGGACAGCTTCCCTAGAGCACTGCTCTCGTCCGCGATGGAAGTGCTGCTAATGTGAACACTCTCTGACGACTGAGGAAGTAAGTGAGTACACAAACCAGCGCTTCCCTATCACCGGTGAAACTTACGGCGCAAAAACTCTGCAAGTATAGACATACCCTTAGAGTTGGCCTGCTGGATTTACTCAGTAGCATCAAACTCCATTTTATTAATCTGTATTTGAACATCGGTGGTACCTTTCAGCTGAGGATCACAGAGCACTTCAGAAGCATTAACTAAGCCTCATAACACTGTAAGGTGGCAAAGGTAAGGGATCTTTAGTGTTTGCTTTTCCTGCCACTGAAATGCAGTAGTGTCTAGGGTAGAACTAAGCAACTTTTTAATAGACTTTGACAATTGAGGAGAGGAAGCTGAATAGAATGTAACCATCTGAGCTGGGACTTGGCCAGGGAGCAGGAATAATATACACTTTTATTCAGTTGCTCTGGGATTTTTCCATAGTAGTAACCATATAGTAGCTCTGATTAACAATTAGCAGACAAGGAAAACACAAATCTGATATTTGGATTTTATTAAAACATTTGATATCTCAAAATCATGACCTGAAACATTCAAATTGGCTTGGATAGAACAGTGTTATGGGGGTTAACAATAAACCAAACAGTAGTGAGGAACAGCAGTGACATGAGTTTGAATGGCACCTGGGGTACAAAGCTGGGTGGTAAGGCCAGCGTTCATTAACATCTTTCTTAATGAGTTGAAAGGAGGAGTAAACGGCATCCACATGTAGTTCATTGATGATACCAACTTGATAAGGACAGAGAAATAATTCTGAGGAACCTAGAGATACTGGGAATTTAGGCAGGAAATTACCAAATGAGATTCAACATAGAAAAATGCAGCTACTACATCTTGGGGAAAATATTCCGGAATGAGGATACTCCGAGCAAGGGAGAAATTGGAAGCAGTGATGCAGAAAGAGAACTAGGGGTGACAGTGGGCTGTGAATCAGACATGAGTTTGCAATGTGATATGGCTGTGAAAAAGCCATTGCAATAGTTCAGCAGTTCTCAGACTTCATTGCACTGTGACCCTCCTTCTGACAACAACAATTACTGTATGACCCCAGGAGGGGGGGCCCACCCAAGCCCCACCACCCAGAGCTGGGGGGGCCAAAGCGGAAGCTCAAGGGCTTCTGCCTGGGGCAGAGGGCATGTAACCTTGGCCCACCTCCTCGGACTTCAGCCTCAGCCCCATCAAATCTAACACCAGCCCTGGTGACCACATGATAATGGGATCACAACCCACGTTGCGGTCCTGACCCACAGTTCGAGAACACCTGTAATAGTGTAATAGAACACCTGTAATGTCCAGAGGCTTTGTATTGGGTAGCCAAACCTGGCCCTGGATGTGGACAGGAAATAAGTCAGCATCTCATCTCCTGCTTCTTCCATTAGTTTTTCCAGCAGATGTAACCCTTTCCCCGACAGAGCATGTCTTTTATCTGCCACTGTTCACACCACTGAACCAATTAACCTTTCAGAGCCAGAATGCAGCCTTCATTTCCCTTCTTTGGAGTTTATAAGCTGGGCTCACCTGCAAATTCCAGGCATTTGTGAACTTGAGGTATAACCGTCTTAGTTTTCACATTCTTTCTAAAAACAAAGGAAATTTCCTGACCCAAAATGTTAAGATATTAGTAGTTATATTATTTAATTAAACAGTCTTAGAATGTTAATTATTTTTTTAAAAATAGTTGCAATCCTGGAAATTCAGAGTGAAGATTTCAGATTGCTGAGCCTATACCCAGCTAGTGTTGCCTGTCTGGCTAATTTTGTGAACTGCGCTTTTGGACGTGACGTCTCATGGCATGTGTGTCTGGAGGGCAGGACTGGGAATCAATTCAGGATGGCGGTAGGGTTGCCAACTTGGCAATATTTAAAAACCAGACACTCCAGCAGGAACTTCGCGGCCCTTCCCCCCCATTCCCTCCTCGTCTCCCGCCCCAGGCCCATCGCTCACTGCTTTTCCCCTCTTCCCCCGCTCCCTGCATGGGTCTGGTGGGACTCACCTGCAGAGCCAGGGCTGGGAGCTGCAGCCACCTAATGTAGGTAAGAGGTGGCCCCGGCTGATGACTTGACGCCTCCCCACGTGCCCTGCCCGCAGTGACCGGACTTTGAGTGTCCAGTCAGTGGATCTGACTGGACACAGTCAGGGCCCCTTTTTGACTGGATTTTCCAGTGAAAAGCTGGACACCTGGCTACCCTAGCTGGCTGTCAGAGGGAATAATGCAACCTCTGAACAGAAAGCAGGTTTTGCTCTTCCTGTATGAAAAGCTAACAAACAACCCTGCTTTCCTCCACCTGAAACCCTCTGTTTTTCCAACCCCCAGACTTCATGTACATCATCTTCCCTCATATCAGCCATTGACACTCCTCCAGTTCACCTGGTGGTTGTAGCTAAACAACCAGAATGTGCCTGTTCAGACTGTCTAGAATAGTATAAGGAAGCAGGATCTTTGGGCCAGGGCCTGTCTCTGGCCATCACCTCCTCCTCAACCCCAGGCTGGCTTCTTCCTGCTCCTCTCCGGCCCCAGTGAGATGAAGCTTTTTGGATTGTTGGTCTCTTGTCCTTCCTCTGTGCATTTCTTCTCGCCTCCATTTTAGGGGGAACAAGTATTAACCCCTGGGGTTGGTACTGTAGAGTTGCACAAACATGGCGTTTGCATAGCTTCATCTTGGCGCTGTACATCTTAAAACATACGCTTTGCTGTTGCACCTGCCACGGAGTAGCTTTTAAAAATCATGTTCAGCGTTTTCGTCTGATGTCTACAGTGACTGTTCCTTACTGAGGACTAGCCCTTTGGAAAGAAAGCATGATGTTCGTAAAGCTGTGTCTGTTAGTGGCGAGCAAAACCTCCCCAGTTTAGCTTAGTCTCAAACTTTCCAAAAACGTGACCTTTTGGCTGAGACTAAACCAATTGCAAACATCACAGTATTTGCAATAGTGAAAGCTACTGTAAGTACGGCAGATGTCAGTGCAGGAAAGCTTCCCTGTGAGGCTTTTAGTCGTGTCTATCATTTGCATAGTGAAACTGTCGACTGCTTTGAAAATTTACCTGCTGATGTCGTTTATGTAAAACATGCATCACCTGTGCCAATTTTCCAACAGTATTTTGCTCTCTGGGCTCCGGTGATTCAAGCTTCTCTCTTAAGCTTTGATTTGTACACAGGCTCTTGTTCATTCTTGCTGCAGTTTACGCTTATGATCAACATTTTTCCTCGTAATGTAAATTGATCGGGATTAAGATTGTCTGCAAACAGCATAGCTGTCTCACCTGTCCTCCTAAACAGCAAAGAAGTCTTGATGGACAAAGGTAAATAGGTGATCAGAGATTTCTGCAGTAGCAGCAGGGTGGGGGAGGGTGGATCGTGAGGTAGCAGGAGAGGTCTAGAGCAGGGAAGTGTAGTGCCAACTCTTCAACTTTATCATGAGTCCTGTGAAATTTGTTGTTCTTTTTGAAGCTCCAACTCCTGGAATCAGGTAATTACACTAGAATTCCACTTTCATTAAAAAAATCGGCAAATTCCTAGCCCTCCTGGTTGCAGAGAGAAGCTTGAAAATCCAATCAGTGTGCCCCCTAAAGGCTCAGAAGGCAAATGAAAAGACAACAAACCAAACGTGTCCTGTTTTTGGCAGTTAAATGAATTTGAAGCCAATAATGATTTTTGGGGTTTGACTCGGATATTTTTGAAGGCTTGGGGCTGGTGATACTGAATAAAGGGGGACACTGAGTGCTCAAGTCATTCCACTCCCATTCCTGTTTATCTCTGTAGTGGTCGTTCACACACACAAATAAGGGATGACAGTTAACAGGGGAGAGGATTGAGAGGAGGACAGCTGCCGGGGTGGAACATCCTGAAACGTGCTTAATATCCTATGCACCCTTTTTTAGTTTGTCTTTGGATTTTTTAAAAGTGAAAGATGTTGACCAAAAGAAGTAAGTCTGGTGAGTGTTGCTCTCAAACCTCAAGAACAGTTTTGATCCACATACGTGGGACACTAGGAGACGTACCATTGACTATGACTGTTGGCTCGTTATTGAGTTTGCTAATGACAGTAGCACGCCACTACATTCATCTGCCTCGGTATTGGAGCATGTGCTTGTGAGAAACATTCTGTGGAGGGGATTGGAAAGCTCTTCGGAGTTGTGTTCTTAGGAAGGAATTGCTCCGGTATGGCTGCCAGTCCTGTAATGGAATAGTGTGGGAAAGGAGAAGACCATGACTGCAAGCAGGATGCCAAGTGAGCTGAGCCCCATCACTACAATTGTCTTTTTGTCACGTGTTTCTACAGGGACCCAAGCTGCTACCACAAGACAAACAATAATTTGCCAGATGGAAACTGGCACCTTCAGCCACCTGGTTTTACTCCGTTCATGTCTCCTCCCGTTGTTTGTTTGACTCTTGGCCCTAGGACAGCAGTGTTTTCTTCCTCTTGATCCATGACTTTCAGAGGAGGAAGTGGCTGGTGGGTAAAGCTGAGCAAAGAGGCTTTCCAGGGACTTGCTAAAGAAAGTGGCAGGGGTCCTGGTGATACTTGTACGCATGTAATGAGCATGCAGAGTCTTTCACCTACCTGACTGTTCTGTGATGAATGATTAATTCATGTTCTCAGGCCAACTGTGCAATTTAGCCAAGGAGAGGAAAAAGTCCAAGTTAAACCTGATTTGGCCACATCTTGTTTTCTGTTAATCTATGCTGTTGTGTGTCCGTCTGTCCCTGGAGAGTGTGGGGGGCTTGCTGCTCACTGAAGCCTGCATAAACAATGTCCTTGTTAAGAGCTGATCGGTTTAGGAAGGCCATGTGAAGAAGCCAGCCTGCCAAAGACGGCGAAAACTGGTGCTGTTGCCTCCCTCTGGGCCTTAGCCCCTCCTCATTAAGCTGTTCCGGGCTATTGATTGGGAGCTTGTGTTTGGAAGAGTCTTACTTACTCCATGCATTATCTTGACAGATTGATCAGACCTGATTGAGAACCTCTTAAAGGAACGAACAGCTGTAATGGGAAAGTTGGACTCTGTCATCCGTTAGGATGATTCTGGGAGTGAGAAGAACAAGGCTGACATCTTGGAGCAATTGTATTTACAATTAACATGGCTGAAAACGATTGCCTCTATTGATCCCCCCTTCCTGCAATTACAGCCCCATTGTTTACATTCCAGCACTTCGGTTATAAAAAGGAAATTCAATAATTATTGCATTATTTAAAGTTAAAGTGCCACAGAGTTTGCTGGCTACGCTTGCTGGTTGATTTAACGTTCAGTAAAATCCATGTTGAGCTCTCCATCTTTAGGCTGAACAATATTGGCTTTTAATGAGACTTAAAGGGGTGGGGGAGTAAAACCCAGTCTGCTAGGTGTTTGTCTGGGTGGTTTATGGGGGAAACTCAAAAGCACTTCAGAGTAGCCAAAGGTATTGTCCTTCCCTCTTCACCACAAGGAACAGCCTCCTGGCCACCAGAGAGAGCATGTCTGGGCTGGCCACCAGAGAGAGCATGTCTGGGCCAGCCACCTTTCATCTTGCTCTAAACCCCAATGGGGGCATCTCCCCCCTCCTTGCTTCCCTCTACTGGCATATGTGGAAATAGGTAATAATTGGAGATATACCAATCTCCTAGAACTGGAAGGGACCCCGAAAGGTCGAGTCCAGCCCCCTGCCTTCACTAGCAGGACCAATTTTTGTCCCAGATCCCTAAGTGGCCTCCTCAAGGATTGAACTCACAACCCTGGGTTTAGCAGGCCAATGCTCAAACCACTGAGCTATCCCTCCCCTCCCCCAAAATATAATATATGGAGATATACCTATCTCACAGAACTGGAAGGGACCCTGAAAGGTCATTGAGTCCAGCCCCCTGCCTTCACTAGCAGGACCCAAGTACTGATTTTTGCCCCAGATCCCTAAATGGCCCCCTCAAGGGCTGAACTTACAACCCTGGGTTTAGCAGGCCAATGCTCAAACCACTGAGCTATTCCTCCCCCCTTGTGGGGCACATAGGGGAGATAGAAAGTTCAAGGGGGTTATTGATAGACCAGTAATGAGGTAGAATGAAAAGCTTTTCTCCAGAGTATGAAAAGACTGTGATGGGTCTCATCCTTTCTGGGTAAGACGGCTTGCTTTTTCTAACAGTCTGATCCAGGACTCGATTAATAAATAACTAAAGGAGGATAAAGTAATTAATGCAAATAAACATGGGTTTATGGAAAATAGATCCTGTCAGACTAACTTGATATCTCTTTGAGATTACAAATTTGGTTGATAAAAGTAATAGTATTGACATAATATGCTTAGATTTCTTAAGGTATTTGACTTGGTAGCGCACAACATTTTGATTAAAAAACTAAAATGATATAAAATTACTATAAAATTACACATTAAATAGATTAAAAACTGGCTACCCGATAGGTCTCAAAATGTAACTGTAAATGGAAAATTTTCATCAAATGGGTCTGTTTCCAATGGAGTTCCGCAGGGATCTGTTCTTGGCCCTACACTATTTAACATTTTTATCAATGACCTGGAAGAAAACATGAAATCATCACTGTTAAAGTTGCAGATGACATACAAATTGGGGGAGTGGTAAATAATGAAGAGGACAGATCACTGATTCAGAGCGATTTCAATTGTTTGGTAAACCAGGCACAAAGAAATAGTATGTATCTAAATGTAACTATATACATCTAGAAACAAAGAATGTAGGCCATACTAATGAGCTGGGGGACACTACCCTGGGAAACAGTGACTGAAAATGATTTGGGGGTCGTGGTGGGTAATCAGTTGAACATGAGCTCTTAGTATGACTCTCTGGCCAAAAGAGCTACTGTGATCCTGGGTGCAGAAACAGGAATCTCAAGGAGGAGAGGAGAGGTATTGGTATGACCTCTGCTGGAATTCTGTGTCCATTTCTGGCACCCACAATTCAAGAAGGATGTTGATTAAATTGTAGAGGGCTCTGAGAAGAGCCATGAGAATGATCAGAGGATTAGAAAACCTGCCTTATAGCGATAGCCTCGGAGCTCTGTCTGTTTATCTTAACAAAGAGAAGGCTAAGGGGTGACTTGAGTAGAGTCTAAAAGTATCTGCGTGGGGAACAAATATTTAATAATGGGCATTTCAGTCTAGCAGAGCTATGTATAACATGATCCAAGGACTGGAAGCTGAAGCTAGACAAATTCAGACTGGAAACAAGGCGTAAGTTTCTACCAGTGAGAGTAATTAACCATTGGAATAATTTTACTGAGTGTCATGGTGGATTCTCCATCGCTGGCAATTTTAAAATCATGATCAGATGTTTTTCTAAAAGATTTGCTGTAGGCGTCATTTTGGTGGGAGTTCTCTGGCCTGTGTTTTACAGGACATCAGACTAGATGATCTTAATGGTCCTTTCTGGCCTTTAAATCTACTATGCAGCATTACTTTCAAGGAGACAGATAACATGATGGCAGATTCGAAGACCTAGGCCCCTGCACAGAGACGTAGGGCTCTTCTCAGTGATGCTGCTGTCAGGTGTTTGACATGTGCATGAAGGTGCACTATAAGTACTGCCGAGTCATACTGTTAATTGGGTTCAGTTATTGCCAAGTAGGATTTAAGAATGGGAGCATCCTCTTTAGGTGGAAAAGAAAGTGAGGACCTGCGGAGAGAACCTTGGAAACAGCATGTTGCTCCCTTGTGATATTTTCTTAAGGTCCCAGCTACGGGGCCTGTGATCACATCAAAATCTCAGCTTTATTTTATTTTTGGAGCGGGGGGGAGAATATGTTTCTAGCCCTTAGAGTTGTGTAGAAAAATGTAGACAACATGAACCTTAAAGGCTCAAAAGGCAAATAAAGACCTAAATTTGTTTTTAAGAACCTCATGGTTTGTTCAGTGATTGGGATTGGCAGTACTAGGAAATCTTGTGTTTAGGGAGAAAATTTTAGGGTGAAGACTATGATGTCTGGTTATAAAAATGACCAATGAACCCAAACCGCAGACAGGTGTGGGACAGAAGGGCTGGAATTCCTGCTTGGAGGCATGTATAAAGGCAAGGACATGGAGGGCTTTCAAGATGAGGGTGTGGAGATCACTTCTTTGTGAGCAGTACACAGTTGAAGGACATGCGAGGAGTCTAGAGACAGTGAAAGTTCTTCTTTTGAACCTGCTGCAGTGAAAATAAATTATCCCTTGTTCCTGCAGACATCTGGACAGGCATTCCCAGCAAGGGGCTGGTGGTGAGCAGGTCCACCTCGTTTCAGCAGCCAGGCAGCATGTGTTCTCACTGTACTTAGTTGTACCGGCTTCTCAGATGGCTCCAGGAAATTCCAGCAGGGGCTGCAGGTGTGAAAGGGAGAGTAAGATGAATTGAGCCAGCTCTGATTTTTATGGAGTACTTGGAACAGGCCAGCATCAGACAGCTGCTTCCACATGACTTTCATTAAGGATCCAAATTCTTGTGTACAAGGATTGTATGGTTTATCTAGTGCAGCTTATGGCTCTGCGGGCCCTGATCTTTTCCCTTAGTCACAGTATTCTGCATACATGGGTCCTAGCCTCAGACTCTCGGGATCAATATTTTGGCGTCTTGTCTAGATTTATAGATTATAAGGCCAGAAGGAACCACTGTGATCATCTAGGCTGACCTCCTGTATAACACAGACCAGAGAACTCCCCTGAATTAATTCCTCTTTGAACTCAAGCGGATCTCTTAGAAAAATCTCCAGTCTTGATTTTAAAATTGCCAGTGATGGAGAATCCACCATGACCCTTGGTAAATCATTCCACTGGTTAATTAATCTCGCTGTTAAAAATGTGCAGTTTATTTCTAGTTTGAATTGGTCTAGCTTCAACTTCCAGCCATTGGGTTGTGTTCCACCTCATTCTGTGCGATTGAAGAGCCCTCTACTATCAATTTTTGTTCTCAGTGTAGGGTATATATAAACTGTGATCAAGTCACCCCTTAACCTCCTTTTTAAGCTGAAACAGTTGAGCTCCTTGAGTCCGTCATTAGAAGGCAGGTTTTCCAATCCGTAATCGTTCCTGTGGCTATTCTCTGAACCTGCTCCAATTTATCACCATCCTCTAGCTTCGCTGGAGTTCCTCGTCGCATACAGAATTACAGCCTGGTGGTAAAAATGGAATCCTTATGGGCATGTGAAGTGCTTTCCACATAACCCCAGTGTCAGGAATTTATATCTATGGTATCCAGTGTGCCCCAAACTGTGGGGCACACACCCCTAGGGGGCCACAGAGGAATATTCGGGGGGGCATGTGGCAGGGCCAGGGCGAGCTCCCACATGGGGTGGGGAGGGAATACCACGCTTCCAGGCCTGCCTGCAGATCAGCTCCACCCTCATTCCCTCTCTGCCCCCTGCCCAGCTCCACCTTCAGCCCAAGCTCCGCTGCTGGTGAAGCCTTGGCTGTGCAGTAATGGAGGGAGGTGTGGACAGATTCTCTTACTGGTAAGGGGGAGGCGACTGGAAAAGTTTGTGCACCACTGCAATGGGCAGACTGAATTCAGAGGGCCACATTCTATGCTCCACTGCCCCTGTGTGACCCTGTATTACTACATTCAAATCCAAGGAGTGACTGTCCCTTTGTCTTTAGCGTAACAGTGCCATCCTGTTCCCAAGGCTTGTTCCTGAACCTCCGCCGGTCCGGAGTTGGAGGCAATGAGGCTGGCATGTGCTGTCCACCAACGCCTCGCTCACGCAGCTGCCAGTGGGTCAGTACGTGCACGTGTACAAGGGCTTTTGAAGAAGTCTGGATTAGCGGTTTTCTCTTTTGTCTCCTCTTGGGGAGAGGCGAGTGCTAAATGGGACATATCTGTCCAGATACGAGTGTCCCGGAGGCATGGCAGACGCTGGTATTTTGTGCCTGCATTTGGTTCCTGCTCACCTTTCTCTTGCAGCCATGTTTGGTAATTCTTTTAACATCTCTCTTCTTTAACTGACATTTACCAGTGCATCAATTACAGCGCCTCCCGTGCTGGAAGGAAAGCTGCATGAGAAGAGAGGTGCAAGCCTCTGCTCTTTAACATGACTCCTTTCTTTCACAAGACCTCTTAGAGGAAAACTTGTATCTCCTAGCTCTAAAAGAAGAGACTAAAGACCCCTCTTTGGGCACTGATCTTCAGTACACTGGAGAAAGTACTGGATAATGTTCAGTCAACTATCATTTTTTATACGAAATGAGTCTCATCGATTTGTAATGCTAATCTACGGCAATGAACCCGCGGCCAGTGTTAGTAGTGTAGAATGACTGAAGAAAAATCAACGGTGGAGGGATGTGGGGGAGAGGGAGCCTTCTAGTTATTTATGTTGAGCCTAAGTGGGGCATGGTTTTGTGGGTATTGCAACATATAACCCTGACAGAGTAGAGCAGGCATGTTTAAAATGATCCCTTTGCAGCAGGTTCCCCCAGTCAACCTGATCCCTGTGGGCTCCTGCAGACTGCCTACGCCGTCACCTCTAGGAGAGTGGAGGCATGAAACAAGAACTGGAAGCAAACCAGCTCTCTTGGACTGAGCACAGGAGGAGGCAGCAGGGGTGGGAGTTCTCTCTCCCCAGGGCCCCCTTCATGGGATCTGAGCAGCACTAGGGGAGAGAGGAAGGGAGGTTTTGCCAATTCTCGTGCCTCCCAAGCCTCCAGCTATCCATCTTCCCTTTCTCTTTTTGTGGGATTCAGGAGGGAGAGTCCCAGTTCTGTGGCCCCTGGAAAGGCAACAAGAGAGGAGCCACACAACTTTGTACCTCCTGGCTCTGCAGGCGAGGAGCCCTGATCCTTGGTACTTGTAACGGGTTAGAGAAGTGAGGCTGCCTTTTTGTGGAGCTTAAGAGACCAGCGGCACCAGGACTCTTCCGTAGGGTGGTGGGTGGGAACTGGTTAGCAGATCTCGTGGCCAGCAGACTGAGGGGGCAGAATATTCTCACCATTGATCCTCTAAGGTTTGTTAGGGTTGGGGCTCCAATCTTGTGGAGTCCCTGGGATCTACCATAGCAGCACTCCTCCCCGTTTTTTATTTTAGAAGATCCTATGGTCTGCTGGAGAGAAGTTCCTGTGAGGTAAAGTGAAGGTTGCAGGCACAGTCTGTTCTGTGTTTCTAAAAAATAACCATTACAAAGCATGCAATTCAGAGTGAATGTTGCACTGCCACAACAGGCTAGAGTTACGCTTTACATAGGCACTAAACCTTTGACTTGGACACACTGAAGATGGCTCATAGATTTTAGGCAGAAGAGAGCATTTCGTTCCACTGCACTGTCACTGGGAAATGGGAGTCTAGTGTCTTAATGCTACAGTAGGAATTGGCTTCCTGCACAGTATAAATAATAAACTTGCTGTACACATTCAAAAGAACACTTTCAAATTCAAAGCAGCAAAGAGTCCTGTGGCACCTTATAGACTAACCGACGTAAATTCAAAGCAGACCTGCTAAGCTCAAGTTAGCAGTTCAAGAATTGTGTGTTAATTAACAAATTAAAGCTAATTATGTGGGTAAAGTGTCCTACATTATTAATGTTATTTTTTGAAAGCGTTGTATACACACGTGCCTGGAGAAGTTTAGCTTGTTTCTGTCTTGGTGCATTTTGCAGTAGTGTCTAGAGGCCCCAGTTGAGATCAGGGCCATATTCTCTAGGCGCTGTACAGAGTTAAGAGAGTGAGAGAGTCTCTGCCCCAAAGAGCTTGCAGTCTGACTACAAAAGAAGGAAAGGGGGGTGGGGTTTGTTAGGAGGGGATTAAATGGAAAGACAGAGGAGGGGCCCCGCATTGAAGTGATGGAGGTGAGAAGAAAAAGGGAAGGGAAGGAAGGAGAAATGGAGTATAGTGTTTAAAAATTACGTTGGCCACAGTAATAGGCTGGGAATGTTTATTATGCTGGTACTTATCAGAACAGAATCCCAGACACAACCTTCCAGGACAGATGTTTCTGAACAAGAATTGGAAAGTTAGTCCATCAATCCGAGGGTCAATTTCACCATCACTCTCTTAACTGATTTCTTTCACTTAGAGGGCAACTGAGCAGATTGATTTCTTTAAGATGAACTGTAAAAATAACATTATGCAACACTTTCTGAATCAGTCTGAGAAAGTACAGTTACAATGTAGGCTGTCTAGTTATTTGAGTGTGAGTCTGGTTTACTGTGGAAGTAACTCTACGTCCTGGGTTTCTAAATGTCTAGTGGTTGCTTCTTTTAAACTCTAACCTTATTGAAAGCTAATAGGCAGACACAATGGTTGATGCCAATATCTTTACTATAATGTAATATTTTGATCTAATGCATAACATTTGACATATGACTTCCTTTGTCATTCTGACTTCCATCCTCCAAATGAGACAACAGGGTAGGTTCCTCCACAGTCTAACTTTCTGATACAAAGTTTGTGTAAGGAAAACCACCTTGCTTGCATCTATTTCTTGCTACTTTTTGCTCTCTTGCTTGAGCAGGATTTTTTTTTTTTAAGCAGAGGACGGAATCAGGGTGTATGTTTGTGGGAATAAAATAGAGAACCCAGTTTCTCAGAGGCAAATCTCTTGAGTTTTCTGATTAGCTCTTCTTCATCTGCGAAAGAGCTAGTAATGTGCGGGGCTTGTTCTGTGGCCAGGTACTAGAGATGGTAATGTACAGGGGTATTTCCTCCAGGGCTTCAGAAATGTTCTAATGTTGAAATACAACCAGCTACACACTGAGACACACTTTTGGCATTGTAATCCTTCCCCAACTGCCCTCTTCCACAGGGACAGCAGATGGCTTTGCATTGAGACACTAGATGTTTCCTCATTGAAGGACTGGGCTGGATTGTTTTTGATTTTTGTGTGTAAGAGTAGGTGTTGTGAGCTGCATGTGTTGCTGTGATTAGTGTGTGTACAGTAACAGGCCTTATTCCCCTGGGAAGCTTCACTTGTGACCCTTATGGTTTCTATCAGAATGTACTTCTGTCTGTTTCTACTTTAAAGTGGAGCTTTGACTAAATCTAATCAATATTTTGCATTCCATGCGTGAAGAACCAGATGTTAAAAGTTTCCTATTGTTGGAAGGCAGGGTGGGAGAGCGGGGGTGAACAGCCCCTCCAGATTTACTGAAATCGATGTTCTCTGAATGAAGTTGGTTAGTTTTCTTTAGGAACAATATATTCTTTTGATTTATTTTTTTCAAGATGAATTATCGTCTAATGAAAATTCTTGTTTAGTCTTTTGAATTTGTGCTTTGTGTAAGGGAAAATTCTCATCAGGGAAAAGCTTTACTACATGATGGACCATTAACTGTACTTATCTATCTGTGTGTTTCAGCATTTTCAGTAACGCTCCAGCTAAAAATTGCAGGTGTGTGACTTTCACCCACTTCTCTCCTCTAGTGTAATCCTGCAGTAAAATCACAGTACTGACCTCTGTCAGGTCCATGGCAGACTGATGTAGGTCACATGGGATTTTGATTTCACTACAGGATGCAGCAGCAAGTGAAGCTGGCCTGAGAGGGCAGGGTCTCTGACTAAAACTCTCATCCTTAGAACGGGAGCACAGGGAACACCGCAAATGAGCCACATTTGTTAAGTTGTTTAAAATATATTTTCCCCAGGATGTAAGCCCCCTTCCCTCTCCCCCCGCCCACTTCAATCAAAGCACTGAAAATTGTGCCTCGTCTCCCATAGAGACCATGTCTATAATACTTCTCTGGAACCTTGCATAGTGGTAACAATGATCTTGCAACACTCCCAGTCAGGAAATACCTTATGAAAGGCTAGGAAGAAAATCCCCCAATGTCAGGTTATTCTGGAATTGCCTTCTTGGGGTTTTTTGCACCGTTTCGAAGCAGCTGGTACTTGTTGCAGTTGGAGACAGGAAACTGGGCTAGATGGACCAGGTTAGCAATTGCTACATCTGTCTCTTTTCATTCACGGTCTTAGAATTTGAAATTTGTGCCACCAAGACTTAGGAGGTTTCTGCACTCAAGGGAGCAAATACTTTTCTTGTAGCCCCATTGAGCAAGAAATCCAGGGCTGGTGGTAGGAGTGTGTTGCAGAAATCTGAGCTGGGCAGGACAAGGCACTGGGCTGATTGAGCTGGGCAGGACACTGTCAAATCACTACTCCCTTGCGTCGTCTTTTGTTTTTTATATCTGAAGCAATTGCTCTTTCTCTGGCTATAGCATAGGCTAAGTTAATGCACAAAGACAGTAGAGATGAGAGCAGAGGAAAGAAGAATAAAATGCCCATGAGAGAGAGAGAGAGCTCGGGAAAGTTTCTTTGAGGGCACCAGAGGGATTGGTGCCTTGGTGGATTCTTCAGATATTACAGTGAATTTAATTAAATACATTATGATCCCAAATGAGACTATTCTAATTAGCTGGATCAGGAATAAATTTATTCTCTTCGCCCACCCCTTCTGGTCAAACGCAGCAGCTGTAGCTCCTATCCAGTTTTAAGCATGTCCTTGGCTTGGAAAGATTGTTTATCTCTTTGGCACTCTACTACAGATCCCTGTCATCCAGACATAAAGAGCCAGGTAATGTGTGTCTTTAGCAGGACATCTGTCCCCAGCCATCGCTGGCAGGTGCAATGAGACAGCTGTCTTAAGTCTAGGGTAACCGCTCCTCATATAGGTAATGCTTTTTGGTGAGAATGCAGCCCAAGATGGATGGATGTAAATTTCCCCCAAGTAGAACAAATGGGGAAGAAGGCTTTCCTGGGCTGCTATAGAAGGTGAGGAGCGGTTGGTTGTGGGCCCGTGTGCTAAGAATGGACACTTTCAGGCTCACGGTGCAGGACAATACTGGAGAGGACTTGGGTTATTGCTGAATTGCAGGTTATCGCAGGTACGGGCGGTAATCCCAAAATGGCTTGGCCTGGGAATTCTTCCTTGACCTTTGACCTTGTGTCCCTGCTTCACCTCAGCAGGCAGGAACAAAATGCCATGGGAATGGGGAATGCTAGTGCAGAATATATGGGAAAAGTACCAACTCTACCCAAAAATGAGAGAGCAAAGCGGGGTTGTGCTACGGCCCTCTGCATAGCTGAGAGGGTGAATTCTTGCCTGTGTCTTTCTCTAAGAATTCTTTGTTCCAGCCTTTGGGATTCACAGCAATGTGGTAAATAACATTTATCCCTTTCCCCAGTGTCCTGGGGACTCTGTGTCTGAGAACTGACAGGATTCATTTGCTGATCAAGGGGGGAAAACTGTCCTTCACTGGCACTGGCTGGCTTGGCTATGAGATCTCTGTTTGGGAGGGGGATGCTGTTCTGTAGCTTGCTCTGAATTACTTGAAAAGGAGGTTGTTGCTAGTGCACTTAGTCTCTGGCCATTAGCTTTGGATGTCTGTCCCTACCTACGTCCAGCTCTACCAGGTCATCCTATGTCTTTCATCCATTTCCAAGGGAATGGAACCTGGAGTGGTAGGCATTAAACCTTCTCTTTACAAACAAAAAACCCTGGGATGCACATACTCAGCAACTCTGCTCTCATGGGCTCTTTCCAAGGGCCCTTGGAATTCATTCACTGCAATCAAGGGCTGCTTCTGTTTTAGTCTTCTAAGTTTTAGTTGAGCATTTTTCAGATGTAATTCTGTCTGTTGGACATAAGATCGGAGCTCCCTCTCTGATTTCCTCCCTGGAACAGCTTTATTGAGAGAGAGACTTGCAAATTCCACACTTGGTTGTGAACAGTTTTTAATGTTGGATTGGTCATTTTCTTTCAGTGAAAAGGCTTGATCTTCGTTGCTGCTGCTATACTGTTCCACCACATGCTTATCTCCCTGAAGACTTTCCAGGGAAGCAAAGAGTGGGAAGTTCTGTTTTAATATCCACAAGTGCAGGGAGACATGGATTTCAACTTTCTCCATCATTTACCACTTTTTCCTCATCTTCTCCTCTCCCTCTCTTGGGACAGCCCCAATCCATAACATCTGTAGCCTCCCACAAGACTTCAGTGCCTTTCAGTGATCAGTTGTGGGAGAGGAGCACTGAAGCACGATGCACATGGGGGGGCCCCCATCAGCCTGAAAGGTTGTGTGGTCACGTCAAATCCCCTGTGTAGCCAGGCCTCCAAGTGAGGGACACGGCAGAGGAGGGATGGAGGCACTCGGTATCTGCAGGGATGTGTGTGATAGTGGGCTCACTTCTTTCACATGTATGATGCTCAGCTCCAGGACTTAGTACTTCCGCTTGTGATAGTGGACAGCCACGAGCAGTGAGTTATTGATGGTTTGTGTGGGACTTTGGATCAAAAATGAAGGTTGACCCTTATGATCAGCTATAATTGCGGGGTCTGCAGAGATGGTTTTCGATGGGATTCAGTGGCTGAGGAATCAAGAGCTTGTTCTTTGCTGCCCTGACCACTGAAACATCATCTCACTGTAGTGCAAATAGTAGCCCTTCTCTTGGTTCAGATCTACCCTTCAAATGCCCTTTTCCACCGGGCCTGTGAAAGATAAACCTTGAGAGAGGTACAGCAACAGACCCAGTCATTTTAAAAAAGAAACTCTGGAGTTCTTGATGGCCCTTTTGGTCCTCTAATGCAGTTTGTAGCTGAAGTGTTTTATTTGTACTGTTAGATTACAGTTTCCTGGGGGCAGTGACTGTGTGTTTTATACAGTGCTGTGCATTAATAAAAAAAAACAAACCAAACAGTCCTATGCCCACTTGTATTGCTCCTCTACCCAAAGTCAGCCCAGCCTCGCTCTAAATGCCATTGCTGTCAATCCATACAACAGTGCCAGGAAATCCCCATTCATGGTACCTTCATAGTATTCTCCACAAAGGAAATTCTTGCTCTCGTTCTTGTTCAAGGTGTGTTCCTGCTCCCGAGTTTCCAAGAAGCCTTTCTGCAGCTTGAAGTGCAGCAGCCCATATAGGCTGGGGATGGGTCATTTTCTAATTCCGTCACTCATGTGTCTCTGCTTTGTTCTTCACAGCACCTTCAGCATCATGAGAGCGGAGTTGAGGGCGAAAGCTGCTATTATCACTGTGCCCTCTGTAACTATTCCACCAAGGCCAAGCTGAACCTTATCCAGCATGTGCGCTCCATGAAACATCAGCGTAGTGAGAGCCTGCGCAAACTGCAGCGCCTTCAGAAGGGCCTCCCTGAGGAAGAGGAAGACTTAGGTCAGATCTTCACCATCCGCAAGTGTCCAGCTGCTGATGCCGGTGAGTGGCATTTCTTAGCTATGGCTATTGACTGGTGTATGTTCTGATATTTGATTTGGAGAGTTAAAGAGTTTGTAGCATTTCTCAGCCAGCTTCAGGATTTCCTTGTCATGGTCTCTCTTCCTCTTTCAAGGTGATAGTTAGTTAGTATTTATTACAGTAGCCTTACAAGCCCCAGTCAGGCTCAGAGGCCCACTGTGCTGGGTGCTGTACTGACACACCAGAAAACGTAATCCCTGCCTCAAAGAGCTTACAGTGTAGGGCCCCGACCCTGTGAAGACTTGAACACGTGTTTAATTTCATATGTGTGAGTTGTCCCATGGGCTTCAGTAGGACTAATTGCATGTGTGAAGTTAAGTACACGCGTAAGTCTTTTCAGACTGGGACCTAAAATAACTAGGGACATAAGAGGATGAGGGATAAAATCAAATTCAGTCAACTTTCATAGGTGGATATTTGCATTTTTTCCAGATAATTATCAATAGGGCCGTACCGAATTTACAGTCCATTTTGGTCAGTTTCACAGTCATAGGATTTTAAAAATCACACATTTCATGATTTCAGCTTTTTAAATCTGAAATTTCAGTGTGCTTTATTTGTTGGGATTCTGACCCAAAAAGGAATTGTGTGGTGGTCACAAGGTTATTGTAGGGGGTGTAGTGGTACTGCCACCCTTACTCCTGCGCTGCTGCTGGCAACGGCGCTGCCTTCCGAGCTGGGCAGCTGGAGAGGAGTGGCTGCTGGTAAGGAGACCAGCTCTGAAGGCAGAGCCGCCGGCAGCAGCAGTGCAGAAGTAAGGATGGCATGGGATGGTATGTCCACCCTTACTTCTGCGCTGCTGCTGGCGGAGCACTGCCTTCAGAGCTGGGCACCCGGCCACCGGCCACCGGCCACCACTCTCTGGGTGCCCAGCTCTGAAGACAGGACAGAAGTAAGGGTGGCAATACCACAACCCCCCTAAAATAACCTTGCAACCCCCCTTTAACTCCCGTTTGGGTCAGGACCCCCAATTTGAGAAACGCTGGTCTCCCCTGTGAAATCTGTATAATATAGGGTAAAAGCACACAAAAGATCAGAATTCACGGGGGGAGACCAGATTTCACGGTCTGTGATGCATTTTTCATGGCCGATTATAAATAAGGGTCAGCTATGCCATGTGCCCCTCACATCCTCATTCACTGATTGATTTCCTCTGGGTATTGCAGCAGAGGTGGCTCTTGAGGAGGGGTTTGGAGGAGGAGAGGATAGTGGCCTACAGACTGGTTCTGAAGGAACGTTCCATGTGTAAGGGGCAGTGTGGAAGAAGGCACAGTGATATTCGTGTGAGACACTGGCAGGGAGCTGGAGGAGGGGTTCACCAGGGTGCATAATTAGGGATGGCAAGAGAACAGGAATTCTGTTTCACAAAAGTTTGTTGAGGTTTGGACATTTTGTGTTCTGTATTGGAATGAAACCAAGACCTTGCAAAACTGTGTGTGGGGCCCTTAACATCCCAGAATAGCCAATAGTCAGGACACTCACCTGTATTATGGGAGACACAGGTTCACGTCCGTGTTCTGCCTGATTCAGAGCAGGGTCTTGGGGGGTTTCCTACGTCCCAAGTGAGTGCCTGGGCCAGGGGACGACTGGCTGTTTCTCTCTCTGTCTGCTTTTGACCAAAAATTCCATCCTGGGCATCAAAAACCTTCCTGATGAAAGTTTTTTGTTTTTGACTAATTAGCATTTTCTGGGGGTTTTTTGGTTTTTTTTTTACGTATTTGTGGAAAGATCCCTGACCAGTCCTATCATAGGGACTGATCTCAGGGTGCAGTCATCAAGACAGGGTAAACATCTGGATGAACGCTTACATTGTGTGGATAGAAAAAAAATGCACATCTTAGAAATGTGTTGGTGGATGAAGGGTTTGGTGGTTGCTGATATACGTGTTGATCAAAGAGAAACTAAAATTCTTGAAAATACCTGAATAAGCAAAACAAAAGATCTCAAATCACTAAGGGTTAAATCTGGCTTTATAACCCGAGTAACCAGTCTGCAGGCTCAGGGGTTCTGTGGGGGCTGAGAGGAGGGAATCAAGCTCCTCACAGTTCACAATAGCAGTGAAAATATACTGTGGCTGCCACCCCACCCCTGGGGCTACAATAGAGGCTGCAGCTCCTTGGCTTTCTTTTCGTGGGTGAGAGGCGATTGCTGGAGGCGATCTCGAGCTCCACCAGAGAAGACCTTTCAGTTTCCCAGTACAATGTATTGACTTGTAATATACAACTCTGTGTATTTTGTAGCACATGTGAGTTTGTTAAAGGTGAAATGCAAAAGAGAAAAAGAATGACTTGGGCCCCTTATGCTATGTAAAGAAGGGTTGAAAGGCTTTTTTAAGAAACACATTTTCTTTTTCTTTTTCTTTTACTTTAGAAGCTCAGGACTTACCTGTTTTTCCTGGAAGACTTTATGAATGAATGGAGAACTGTTAGGATTATGACATCACAGTAGGGTGACCAGATGTCCTGATTTTATAGGGACAGTCCTGTTCTTTGGGTCTTTTTCTTATATAGGCTCCTATTACCCCCCACCCACATCCCGATTTTTCACATTTGCTGTCTGATCACACTACATCACAGGTACTGAGGAAGTGGAACCTGACTAGCTGAGAGGGGAAGGGAATTATGGAGAGTTTAAATTTGTATTTTTTTCAACACTTATTTAACTAGAAGTCTTACAAACTTTGGGGGGGAAATCTCCCTTTGTTAAAGATTCAACAATCGTAGCTAGTCTAACCCCCTGCCAAGATGCAGGGTTTGTTGTGTCTAAACCATCCAACAAAGATGGCTCTCCAGCCTCCTTTTGAAAACCTCCAGTGAAGGCTCTTCCATGACCTCTAGGCAGCGTGTTCCATTGGCCGACTGTTCTTACAGTTAGGAAAGTTTTTTCCTGAGATTTAATCTAAATCTGCTCTGCTGTAGTTTGAACCCACTGCCTCTTGTCCTGCCCTCTGTGGCAAGAGAGAACAACTTTTCTCCATCTTTTTTATGGCAGCCTTTCAAATATCTGAAGACTGCTATCGTGTCTCCCCCCCCCCCTTTTCCAAACTAAACATACCCAATTCCCTCAGCCTTTGCTCATATGGCTGCATTCCATTCCTTTGATCATCTTTGTCACTCGCATCTGGCTCCTTTCTGGTTTATCACCATCCTTTCTATACATTGGTGACCAAAATTGGACAGAGTACTCCAGCTGAGACCTAACTAACGCTGCCTAGAGCCGTACTATCATCTCCCAGGGCTTGCATGCTGTGCCTCTGTTAATGCAACCTAAATTTTTTGTATTTTTTTTTTTGCAAGACCATCAGACTGTTGACTTGTGTGATACACCACAACTCTCAGATCCTTCTCAGCAGTGCTGCTGCCAATCCAGTTATCCTCCATTTTGTATTTGTACACTGGGTTTTTCTTCCCTAAGTGTAGCATCTTACGTTTATCTTTGTTGAATTTCATTTTGTTGTCTGTAGCCCAGTTCTCCAATTTATGAAGATCCCTCTGAATTTTAGCTCCATCCTCCAAAGTGTTAGCAACCCACCCCCCAGCTTTGTGCCATCTGCACATTTAATCAGTATTCTCTCTCTTCCTACATCCAGGTCATTAATAAAGATATTCAACAACACCAGACCCAGAACAGATCTCTGTGGAACCCCACTTGAGACCTCCCTCTAATCTGACATCATTCCATTAATAGTTACTCTTTGTTTGTGGTTTTTTAACCAGTTATGTATCTTAATGTTAGTTCCGCCAAACCTGCATTTCTCCAGCTTTCTTATCATAGAATATCAGGGTTGGAAGGGACTTCAGGATGTCATCTAGTCCAACCCCCTGCTCAAAGCAGGACCGATCCCCAACTAAATCATCCCAGCGAGGGCTTTGTCAAGCCGGGCCTTAAAAACCTCTAAGGAAGGAGATTCCACCACCTCCCTATATAACCCCATTCCAGTGCTTCACCACACTCCTAGTGAAAAAGTTTTTTCCTAATATCCAACCTAAACCTCCCCCACTGCAACTTGAGACCATTGCTCCTTGTTCTGTCTTATCAGAATGTCATATGGGACTATGTCAAAAGCCTTGTTGAAGTCCAGATATATTATGTCCACTGCATTCCCCCTATCCACCCCACCAGTTACCCTATCAAAGAAGGAAATCAAGCTGGTTTGGCATGATTTGTTTTAGTAAATCCATGCTGGCTGCTAGTGATTACCCCTTCACCCTCCAGGTATTCGCAAATTGAATAATTTATACATTGCTGTAGTAGCTTCCCAGGTATCAAGCTCAGGCTGACTGGTCTATAGTTTCCCGGCCCCTCCCTTTCCCTGTTTTTGAAGATGTGTGCTACATTAGCCCTTCTCCAGTCTTCCGGGATCTACCATTTCAAATCTTGGCAGAGAGCTCTCACTCCATATCCCTGGGGGTCTCCCTGGAAAGCACCAACAAACAGGAGGGCAAAACTTGACATTCCTAATGTTTCTAGATTCCTAGTTGAAAAAAATGCAGGGGAAAAAAATCTCTTTACCTAATAAAGATGCAAAGGAGGAGGCAGCCCCTTTTGCAGGTCACCTTAATGATTTGGAATCTTTTCACTTTCTTTACAGTTTTAAGAAGCCTCTCAGCCAAACTTTGAGAGAAGTAATAAATACTGACAGCCTGAGGATTCTTGTTTGCCAAAATGTCAGGTCACCCCCCAGTAGAAGACCCTGCTCATTGGGTGTGCTCCCAGAGTAATAAAGCAACTGAGTTTGCATTTGGCTGAGACTGTACAAAACCAAAGTGGAGAATGGATAATTTCACCATCTTTCACTTGCTTTTATGCCCATAGAGAACTGAAGATGAAGGTGCCCAAATGGATGATAGAGCATGGCCCCACTTCTCTGTATGACAGCGAAGAGAGGCCCTGGCTAGTATCTGGGCTGGATGTTGGTTGTTTAGTTTTCCCTAATAAATGCTCTACTTTTCGGATCCTAGGAGCTACAGACCAACAACCCCGACTAGGTCCCACCTAGCCTGAGACTCCGGGGTTAGGGCAGATTGTTCTCTGCAGGGTGTGCTTCAGGGTCTTGTCCAGTTGAATTTCCAATAACACACTGCCTGGGGCTCCCATCACTCCGGTGGAGGTGATTGCACACTGTGGTGGTGGTCTCTTAAAGGATGTCTACACAGCCCGTGGCAGTGAGTCTCTGAGTCTGGATCTGCAGACTCAGGTTTAGGCCACTGCGCTAACAGTAGCTCCGTAGACCTTGCATCTTGGGCTCTGTAGCCCACCTACCCTTCCTAATCTGCAGGGCCTGAGCTCCTGCTCAAGCCACAATTTAAAAGCAGTGTCTCCAGAGTTGATTCTGGGCCTACAGACAGCCCGCCTGAGCTGGCAGGGCCCGAAGGAAAGGAGATGTGTATAGCTCCTCAAGCCCATTGCTGACAGCTAAAAATAACAGATAAATAATAATAGCAGAGCTAAGCAATGACTGAGGGGAGCACTTCAGTATTTCAGGAGGGAGGAGAGGAATTATTAGACAGGTCCAAGGGGGAATATTTATAAATGAAGGGATGAAATTGAACAAAAGAAAATATTGCCTTCTCAGTTACCTCAGACTGTAAGGATACATCTACACAGCCAGTGGCAGCCTGTGGCTTCAAGCCTCCAAGCCCCAGTCAAGTCAGCTAAGGCTGGCAGTCTAAATCCAGTATCAGCTCTGGAGATGTGTTCACCATCATGTTTCTGTGCCTGGTGTAAATGGTACCAAGGTCCCTGGATCTGGCCTGGTCAGCCAACTCTATTGAAATCTGGCACCCCTTGACACTGAGAAGCCACTTGTCAGAATGGTCCCTGGATCCATCCATGTCGACAAGTCCAGAGCTGAGGATCTGACACCATCTACTCTTGAGAACCACTTACCAAATATGTCCATGTGAGTAGCACTGAGCTCCCCGGATTCATACAGGTTAACCAGTGTGGTCTGAGGGACTGGTACCATTGACTCTCTGTGCTTAGCACAAGCAGCTTGGAAGTCCAAGTCATGGAATTTAAGGCCAGAAGGGACCACTATGGGCATAAAAACAAGATCTAGCCTGATCTGTATATCACAGCTCACCAACACCAAGCAGATCTGTCCGGGTTGACTGAATCACACTTTTGACATGTGTAGAAGTATTTCAGTGTAGGGCATATGTCAGCCTGGGAAAGCTGTCTGTCTTTCCCACTAAACCTCTCCTCTCTTCTCCTTCTACACTTTATCGCTGGGTGTGTTCAACCACTCACAGGGATTATTTCACTGTCATTCTGATGTAGATGACTCTCAAATCTACTTTGTCCAGGCCCACATCTAAGCCTATGTCTCGAATGCTTTCTTCTAGGTGGCTTGTCAGTTGCTCAGATGCTTTCTATCTGCACCTAAACTGTCCCTCTGTACTCTTTTTCCCCATTCTCCTTTACTGTTAAAACACCCCATCCTCCCTCACCCGGGCTCACAACTTGGAAATTATCTTTCACTCTTTCCCCTTATATTATGCACATCTAAGGACTATATACATTTTTCTATTTCTTTACACCATATCCGAGATCCAACCTTCCCTTGCCTGCCTGACAACTAAACCACTGAGCCACATTGGAATTATTTTCAGTCTTAGCTACTCAATCTTCCTCCTATTTGGCCTCACTAACGTGCACTTGGATCCCTTTCAGGATGATCCAAATACCCTGCCACAGTTATCTGTCTTGACAGTTATTCAGACCTGGTCACAATTCACTTTCGGTCCCTCTGCTGACTCCTCCTTAAGAACTTTAAACTCCTTGTCCTCACCTTCAAAGCTTCACCCCCAATGACATCAGTCTCCTGTCACCCTCTGCTCTGAGCAATGCCATTCCCAGTACCCTGTTTCCTTCTCCACCCCCATCTCCGTATTGTCTCACCCACTCTGCCCCTACATGTGGAATATCGTTTTGAAATCATTTCTCCAAGCCACCACCAGTTCTTCATTCAAGACCCTTTTTTCAAAGCACCTTCTTTTGTAAGACCCAGAGAATGATTGTATAACTTGGTTTTTTATAGAATATCAGGGTTGGAAGGGACCTCAGGAGGTCATCTACTCCAACCTCCTGCTCAAAGCAGGACCAATCCCCAACTAAATCATCCCAGCCAGGGCCTTATATAAACAACAAGGAGTCCAGTGGCACCTTAAAGACTAACGGATTTATTTGGGCATAAGCTTTCATGAGTAAAAAACCTCACTTCTTCAGATGCAACACCAGACTCCTTGTTGTTTTTGTGGATACAGACTAACACGGCTACCGCCTGATACTTGGTTTATATAAATTGAACAAAAGGCCTCCACACACAATCCTCCTGCTAAGATTTCCCAGGGTGGCCTGTGGTCTCTGCCTGCCTGTCCGACTGTAAGTGCTTAAGGGAGAGGCTGTTATCTTCGTGTATTGTGCAGCACTGAACCAATAAATAATAATGAAGAGTCTACTACAGTGCATTTCAGTGCAGGCTAAAGCTGTGTTCTGTTGTTCCTCCACCTATTAATAGCATTCAGGTGTTGCAGCCATGCTTTGTGTTTGCACATGGCTAGTCTGTGCTCAGGTCTTATACTGAACTTGAATCTGTGCTGTGGAGTAGTCAAGGTGAAAGGAGTGGCTGTGGTGGAATAAGTTAGCAGGGCCCTTAAACAGAGGGAGGGAGGAGGGATAGCAAGGGTGCTGTGTATCTGGAGCTAATTGAAATACTATTATCAGTTTCACAGGACATTTCTAAATCCTTTTTTGTTCTGAAATGGAACAAAATGTTAAAATTTCCCGCAAAACAAAAATCTTATCGTTTTCAATTCAAAACAAAGTTTGTGAATTTTGACCCAGAGGAGGAAATGTGAGAGTGGCCATTTTGAATTTTCTTCAATGCTTCAGTAGGCAAGGGAAGGAATGGGTACGTTGTCCCTAGGCATTATTTGTCTTCCTAGCTCTCTAGGGCAGTGGCTCTCAACCTTTCCAGACTATTCTACCCTTTTCTGGAGTCTGATTTGTCTTGCGTACCCCCAGGTCACATCTCACTTAAAAACTGCTTGCTTACAAAATCAGACATAGAAATACAAGAGTGACACAGCGCACTAGTACTGAAAACGGCATGCTTTCTCATTTCTACCATACGATGATACAATAAATGGGTTGGAATATAAATATTGTACTTGCATTTCAGTGTATCGAGCAGTATAAACAAGCCATTGTCTGCATGAAATTTTAGTTTGTACTGACTTGGCTCGTGCTTTTTCTGTCGCCTGTTTTAAAACTAAGCAAATAGCTGGGTGAGTTCATGTACTCCTTGGAAGGCCTCTGCGTACCTCATTGAGAACCACTGCTCTAGGACAGTCACCACCTGTCTGTGTCTGTGCAATGCCCTGTATGTCTGAAAGCCTCCCGTCATGTAAATAATGTATTTCCTGTCTCTGCCTGGATGTGTTTGTGTGCACACCTAGGTATTTGTGGGTTCTGTTCTATGGGCTGGTTTGCACACACTTATTTCTGTGTATAGGGGGTAGTGTGGGTGAGGCAATGAATTATGTGTATGTTGCAGGAAGTGGTTCAGAGCAGGCCACCCCCCCGGAGTTGCAATTTTGTTACCATAGCCTCAGTTCCCCCAACTATCCGATTAAGTCCCACATACCTAAGAGTTTGAATGACCATTCTCCCCTATGGGGTCTACTTTAGTAAGCCATTCCAGTTGTATAATTGATTCATTTGGCCCTCTCAGGCCCAAACTATTTCTCCCTAGACAGCATGGTTCTCCTCAGCACTTCATCGTCGAGGTGCAAGGTACTCTGCAGTCATCCAGGGCTTGCTCCCTGCGGTCCTGTCTCCTAGGTGAGCCTAACTCATCTCATAGGAAGTGCCACCGCCATGCTTCTGTCACATGACCCTTAGTCACCTGACTCAAGCACAGGCCGGAGCTTGGGGCCTGTTTGTTGGGCCTGCGACACACCCAAGGGGTAAGATTATTAATAAAACCTTTGTTCACAGTTACAGCATTAGCAGCTGAGTGTGGCCTTGGGCTTCGTGTCAAGTTACTCTTGTAACAACCACCTTCAAAAAAATCTTTTAATCTTTTTTATTAAAGACCCAGGAAAAGAAGAGAAACCAGTTATAAAGCATTTGGAATGTAGTGTCCAGGAAGGCTTCCTTTTAAATAATATTCCTTACTCCTTTTCCCTTCTGAGGCTGGACCTGTTTCATAGGTTTTAGATGGTGTTGCCAATGGCATCAGCATTTGTGAGGAAAAGAGGAAAAGTTAGCTTTGATGATCTGGCACTGTTCTAGTTGACGTTGATCCTGTTTAATTTCCATAAAACAAGACATGAATACAAAAAGGGAGAAACAACCAAAGCAAAGACAGGAGAATCTGTGTAGTGTTCTGGTGCTGACTTCCACTTGCAGCTTCACTCCTGGAGAAACACAGGCCCAGCACAGGGTTTTACCAGCCACTCAGAGTATGTCTACACTGCAATTAGATGTCCACAGCTGGCCCATGCCAACTGACTTGGGCTTGCAGGGCTCTGGCTAAAGGGTTGTTTAATTGCCATGTCAGGGGTTCCTGCCTGAGCTGCAGCCCCAGCTCTGGGACACTTCCACCTCACAGGGTCCTAGAGCCCGGGCTCCAGTCTGAGCCCAAATGTCTACACCGCAGTTAAACCGCCCCTTAATCTGAGCCAGCTGGCATGGGCTAGCCAGAGGTGTCTAATTGCCGTGTAGACTTACTCCCAGCAATGGCAAACTTCTACCAGTGTCAGGAATCTAGCACTGGCTCACAGCATGTCTTGCCAGAGGTGAAGTTAGTTGTCTTGGCTGGCCAATCCAGACTCTTGTTAGACAGAAGACAAAAGGAGAGATGAAGAGGAGAAATAAAGTAGGGAATGAAAATGACACATGAGGGCGGGGTGACATCAGGAACCAAAGTCTCTCACCCTCAGGCATCATTCAGGATGGAGTAGAAGCTGGTGGAGGTGGTGATGATATAATCTGGTTTTCTCTCTCTGGCCCTACCTGGTCAGGATGTCTTTCAGAATCAGGACAGTGAAGGCCCAGTGAATGGTGCCATGGTGGATCCCAGGGTCTCAGGAGGCAGTGGCATTTGCAGCCATGATGATAAAGCTTGCTCCTAACCAGTCTGCCCATCCCACTGCTCCCATTAAGTGACTCCCAGATAAGCCATGTCCAAGGCAGGGTGGCAACTTCACCCCATTAAAATTAATCAGTTCTAACACAGTTCAGTCATTTCAACTATAAACGCTTCTTCCTTCTCTAGACTCTTCCAGCTCGTTGTCCTGCCAGCCCATTACTTTACCAGGAGTTTGGAAAGACCCCTGATTACAGGTCTTCTAACTTTACAATTCAGTGTGTACCAGTCTACTTGGTTCCAACTTTTATTACTTCTACAAATAGTTTTATATACCAGGCCAAGCTGGACTTTTGTTACCCTGAATAACTTCGATTACTGGCCTCTGCACAACAGACTTTAGTGTCTTGCTGGGGCACAGTTTGAGTGGTGGGATTATTACCTCCAGTTTGCATGTGTGCAGTTGTTTTTTTGTGTATATCAAAAAAGGGGTGCATAACACCCTGGGTTTGCATGTAGATATTTCCATGCGTCTGTGTCTCAATCTCCTGATGGAAGAGAGTGCCTGATTTGGCTTAATTAGTCCTCTAACAATCTACAAAGGTCAGGGCCAATTGCTTGTTCGTTTACATTTGTAATTGTGATAGTTCCTGATTGCACATTATTTGCAACTCATTCCCTCCCACCCCTTACAGAACATACATATACTTCCTCTCTCCCACCAACCCCTTACAGTGCGCACACACACACTCACAGCTGATGATACAGACCTCCCAGGAACTTCTGTGCCTACCGTGGAAAAGAGCTTTGGGAGCTACAGTCCGCTTCCTGTGGAGGGGAAATGAAGCCACGGGCAGAGAAATTACACAGACACCGGGCAAGAAACCCAAGCCCCATTATCTGGGAGCCTTCTTGAGCTGGATGATTTAAGATCATTACGCTTTTCTGCTTGCTCTGTGCAGAGTTTGCTAATGTTGTAGCAGACAGGAAGATGAGCTCACGTGGGATACTCAGTGTTGCTGACCAAGAACAGTGCATCCTAGGGACTAGGAGATGCTTTTCTATCTTGGATATTTTAGGGCACCCCTCTCTATAGTATCTTAGCACATCTCTGGGCTTCTGCTATGGCTGGTATTTGTCGCTCATTGCAGATGCATTTGTTTGCTGTCACCCATGGGCCAATTTGCTTTTAATCCTGACCACTTAACAAAAAAATTCCCTAAACAATGATCAATGAATAGAGAGAGGCTGATGAGCATGGGAGACAGAACTTCCGTAGGCTAGCCCCAGCTCCTGAGACATTAATTTCTGCAGGAGATAGTGACAACAGAACTCAGCGGTAAATTTAAACTCATTCCTTCAGTCTAGCTCTCACCAGTAACTCCTGCATACCTCCCCACACACAGATCTCACAGGCAAAAAAATCCCTAGAAACTAACCAAGCTACTGTTTTTACAGCTGGGAAGGAAGAGTGAAGGAGGAGTGTTATTTCTATGTGCAAATAATCTTAGATAGTGTGGTGGTAGCACCATGCAGCGGTGGCTTCAGGCACCAGCGCTCCAAGCGCGTGCCTGGGGTGGTAAGCCGCGGGGGGCACCCTGCCGGTTGCTGTGAGGCAGCAGTCAGGCAGCCTTCGGCGGCATGCCTGCGGGAGGTCCGCCAAAGCCGCGGGACCGGCGGCAGGTACGCCGAATCCACGGGACCGGGGACCTCCCACAGGCGCACCACTGAAGGCAGCCTGCCTGCCGTGCTTGTGGCGGGGAAAAAAGCTAGAGCCGCCCCTGGCACCATGTAAGTAGACAGGGCATGACAGAGATCAACATAAAAACTATTTTTGTCCAACCTGTGAAATCATCTTTTCCCCCAAAAGCTGCAGGTACAAAACAAGCCTTTTTAGTGCTGATCTCAGATAGTTGTGCTTGAAGCTGCCAACACTTGGTGTGGAACTGCCGGATTGGTGTTTTGTCGATGTAAATGTAGCTCAGTGGTCAGTGTGTTGTGTTCCCCCGTGCCTGATCCACGCAGGATGCGAGTCTGTTACAGCCCCATATATAGCCTGGCTCTAGAGACTCAGGCTTTTAGTGCTGGAGGTCCCTGAGGTCAGTCATTTTTGAATGCTAGCTAAACATGTCCCATTCTGATCCCAGCATTAGCAAACACCCAGGGACCTGCCTTTCTCCTCAGACTCGGGGTAGAATGGCTGCCAGCAACTTGGGTCATTATCTCTAGATGTAAAAGTCTTAACCACTGGGGAGCTCCTCTGTTCTCAGAGCAACTGAGAAGGGGGATTCTGGATACGTCTTCACTGCTCCCCCCCACCGCACCCCCCAACAACAACAAAAGGTGTTCTTACCTTGGGTTAAAATAGCAGTGAGGACATGGCAATGCTTCTTTTAACAGTTTACAACTCGACTTTAAAGGCTCTGGGTTGAACTTGAGCTGCTAAGCTGAGGTAAAAGCAGTTTTGCTGTGTATTCACTGCTGTTTTAACCAAGTTAGCTGCCCCCACCATCCAGTCTGTCCCTCTCGTTTGGTAGCCATTTCCTGGATTCCAAGTTGAATGGACAGGGCGAAATGCTGGCAGCTCACAGAGGCGTGGAAAACCTGCTACGCAGCTGGTGTAGGCAGAGGCAGGTTTAGAAACGAGCATCCCTGGCCCTCGTAGCCTGGGGGAATGGGACCACCATATAAGGCATTTCCGATTTGTAGGTGTCAGTGACGTCTACGAGCTAGATAGTATTAAAGTAGGGCTGCAACACGTGCCTGCTTTGAGTGGAAGTTTTAGTGAGTCCAGTCTCCCCACTTGCACTGTAACCTTCTAAGGCCTTGTCTGTGCTGGAATTTGCCAATTTCTGCTGTCACGGTAGGTGCGCTGGTACCAAGTTTAGACAAGGGAAGCTGCAACATTCACCAGTGCAGCCTATCCCTGCTTGCAGTATGGGCCCATCCCTAACTTTGGTAATGCCTAAAATCTGTCTCTCAGATTGTAATTAAAGGTAAACTTCCCCCATAACCAAATGCAAGTATTTGGCCTTACCAAACAGAGGCAATGGAGGGTTTTAGAGAGATTCAAAAGAGTGGGATTGTCATTGTCACACCTTTGTCTGCTGTCTATGTGGAACTTAGTTCTGTGCACACAGGGTGCTTAGAAACTTCCCAGTGGGCAGAGAAACTTCAGTGGCTGCAGTAGTACAGTGCACCCTGGGCAGAGGAATTTCTTTTGCACCTCACCCAGGGACACAAGATATTTGACTAAATTCTGTTTATTAGCAATGTGTAGGCAGGGTGAGCAGCTCTTCCAAACTGATTGCTCTGTCTAAACATTACCAGTAAACAAAATTAAGTCAAATCTCCTGTGTGCACATATGAAGTGCAATAGAAACACCTCTGTGCAGGATAAGGGCCTTTCATGGCAGAGCTGAAGTCTGTTGGTGAAGCAGGGCAGAAGCCTCCTTGTCTTCCTTGTATGCTGCTTTTCATGACTGTGTTCAGATTGCTGTCTTCTCCCATTCTCAGGCCTTGTCTTTGCCCCGTGGATCTGGAACCATCTCCCCTGTCCTGTGCACTTGCCAGTCTTATTGTCCTCCTCCAAACCAGCTTCTTTCAGCGAGCATCCCCGTCACTAGCTACCTCTCAGGTGCTCCCTCCTTCCCACTTCCAGGCCTGCCCAGGATAGATTAAATCCGTCTAATAGGACAGTTCAGACGCGAGCCCAACCCTCTTCACAAATGTCAAATGCTCTCCCAGCACTGCTAGCTTCTTCCCTTATTTTGTCATCCACTGATCTTTCCCTGTCCCAATGTTGTCTTTCCTCAACGTGTCATCTCTAAGTTCCTTGTGGCAGGAACCTGTGTTTATATCTGAAGTGCTGTACACTTGATGCCATGTAAATACAATCAGATTATTGGTACATAGACTCTAAAGATTTGCTCTAAAGTCGTTGTGAATGCCCAGTCTGTGCAGCGTACTGGAGACTGGGCTAGAAAGGGCTGCTGTGTGTGTCCTGCCATGCGCCGGTTGGAATGGAATCGAAGAGCTTGCTGCAGCTGGGGCGATTGTCTAGCTTTGGTCTCTGAAGAGGAAATCCTTTTCTCTTGTCTCCTCAGCAGAAGATGAGGAGTGAGAAAAGCTATTGTCCTGTTCTGAGGAAACATTCACTCTTCAGCGCAGTAACATACATGAAATAGCAACAAAGCACACTGCTCTTGGCAGTATGTGTGTATGCTGATTAAACCTACACTTCCCCGTTTCCTGCAGTGTTTCTCATCCTTGTGCCAAAGCCCCAAGGCACCCTCACATACAGGATTATCATGTCTTCCAAAAAGGGTTTCATTTCACTTCTGTTCCTTAAGCCATAAGAAAACTTGTTGCTTTAACCTCATGTCATTCCGTTGGGATCTCAAAGCCCCATTTCTCCAAGCTGTTCTTCCATTTCTGAAGGGTATCATGACCCAGGTGTGACTCTCAGCTGTCTGGCAGGCCCACATAGACAGCTCTGCTCTGCTCTGTGTAATCATATCCTCCAAGGGATGTGTTCAGACACCCGGCTGATTCAAAGTTTCCTCCTTGATAGAGAAGTGGAGAGGGATATTTGCGACTGTTACGTTGCTTTTGCTGTAGTCTTTGTACTATTGTTTCACAGTCATCAAAACTGGAGAATTTTTTTTTGTGGTTAAAGGGCAGGGTGGCTGCTGACAGGAACGTCTGTGAGAAACAGAGTTTGAGGACATGGGGAGACAACCATTCCAGGTCCCACAGGAAAACACACTAGGATACAGACTAACACGGCTGCTACTCTGAAACCTGTCATTACACCAGGCTCAGTTTGTTTAGAAACATAGGGGGACTTGCTTGTCTCTGTACTTGTTCTCCAGCATGATCTACCCACTTGTCTGCCTTTTCTGCCCTTAATTTGGACAGGATTATGCAACACCTGGCTTCTTCTTTCTCTTCTTGCAAGAGGCTCTGATGTGAACACAGAGATGAGAGGCTGGCTGCTGAGAGTAGAGGGACAACATTTGTTCCTCTTTAATATCTGGCAGAGGCACATTTCCTTTATTATTTCTCTCTTGGTTCTTGAATTTAAAGAAAAGAAGAGCAGTTGTGTCCCAGAATCCATTTGACCAGCCAGCAGTGGGGAGATAATCTCTAAAGGATATGAAAGGTTTAATCATTTTAATTTTGTTTTTATTAAAGTTTATCATAACTTTTTTCCATGTGCCCTGGTAAACATGAGAAGAGGATGGAGCGAGTAATATAAATATGCACAACCCCCCCCAAGCGTTCACTTAATGAAAGGCTCTAATGGGAGGCGCCTGGCGGGAAGGAAGTGGTTAGATAGCTGGGCTAGGGAAGGCAGACCAAAGACACGCTGTAATATCACTGAAACGTGGCAGGAATCTCATAAACTCCCCATGTAGCTCCAGCAGACACTTGTCACCGGGAGCTCATGGCTTTCATTAAGAGAAAGAGAAGAAGCTCTGACTGCTGACTTGTTCCAGAATGTTTTTCTTGTTTGGCTGCATCTTAAAGCCTTTTCCACTTAATAATAATAATAATAAAAAAAAAACCCCACCAGCTTACCCAGCAGATGCTACAGTGAAGTGTGTTGGGAAGATTTGAGGTCCCTCTACTGGGCTTTTCTCGTCAGCACCCAGCATGAATTTGTCTCACTCTAGTTCTAAAAAGCTAATGAGATTGGGTTTGGGTTTTGCTTTGCTTTGGTGCTTTTGTTTTATGTTAACATTGGAGCCCTTGTCCCCTCGCGCTGATAAGTAACTAATGGACTAAATCTGGGGGATAGGGCACAAGAGAAGAGGGCTGTCCCCTGTATAAAGTGGTGTGTTCCAGCCCTCTGGAGTGATCGTTGCATGGAAGTGGCGAGCAGCTGAGCTTGGTCGACGCTAGCAGGCTGCTGGGCCTACGTGCTTAGCAGAGGACAAGAACTCTAGTTCAAAGCAACTCTTGAGTAGAGTCAGTCTCTGTACCGTGTCAGTCCCCTCTGCACACACTTCTGAAGATGGACTGTGGCCCTATCTGGAGCTGCAGCTCAGCCCCTTGACTTCATTCTGGTGTCATAAAGGATCCAGAAACCAGACTGCTCTCTCAACTGGGAAAGTCCCCTGATGTAAGGAGGCTTCCACCGTCCTACAGGGCCAATGGAATGGTCCGGTGCTGCGCTCTCTTGGCATGCTCCAATTCAGTCGCATGCTAAATGTGTGTCGGGAGAGGCAAGAGGTATGTGGGGAGAGACGGGGAGTGTGGTCAGAATGCACCGATCTGCCAGCCGGTTTCTTGGGGATCATTGTAGCCAAGACAGATTGGCCCCTGGGTACTGCATCCAGATTTAATGGTGATATTTGTTCTGAGAAACCTGGAGTTCTCTCGTATTGCTGTCCATAGAGATATAATAGGTTCTTCAAGTGCATGGTACTCTACAGTCCCGTCTCATTCAGTCATGCAAACTCACTCAAAGAGCATTCGCAGCTGAAAATACATTTTGTCACCTTTTAAGAGAGAGCTGTTCTTTAAAACAGCTGGTTGTGTACAGAGCAGGAGTTGTGGCTCCATTCTAGCTCTCTGGGACACCCAAGTACAGGAGGCAGCCCCAACATCATATTAGCTGTGACAAATCTTGCCCCACTGTATTGACCTTCAGCTTCTCTGTCAAACGTGTGTGTCTGCCTCTTGACCTGAAAAGAGCTGTAAAACCTCGGAGCACAGAACGCTCCCAGACTCCTAGCTCTTGGTGAGCACATGGACTTAAGAACCTAAGATCGGCCAGACTGGGTCAGACCAAAGGTCCATCTAGCCCAGTGTCCTGTCCTCTGACAGTGGCCAATGCCAGAGGGAATGAACAGAACAGGTAATCAGCAAGTGATCCATCCTCTTTCACCCATTCCCAGCTTCTGGCAAACAGAGGCTAGGGACACCATCCCTGCCCATCCTGGCTAATAGCCATTGATGGACCTATTCTCCATGAATTTATCTAGTTCTTTTTTGAACCCTGTTATAGTCTTGGCCTTCACAACATCCTCTGGCAAGGAGTTCCACAGGTTGACTGTGTGTTGTGTGAAGAAATATTTCCTTTTGTTTGTTTTAAACCTGCTGCCTATTAATTTCCTTTGGTGACCCCTAGTTCTTAACATAAGAACATAAGAACATAAGAGAGGCCGTACCGGGTCAGACCAAAGGTCCATCTAGCCCAGTATCTGTCTACCGACAGTGGCCAATGGAACCTAACAGTCAATGATCAAGTGATCTCTCTCCTGCCATCCATCTCTATCCTCTGACGAACAGAGGCTAGGGACACCATTCTTACCCATCCTGGCTAATAGCCATTTATGGACTTAGCCACCATGAATTCTTGTGTTATGAGAAGGAGTAAATATCACTTCCTTCCTTACTTTCTCCACACCAGTCATGATTTTATAGACCTCAATCAAATGCCCCCTTAGCCATCTCTTTTCCAAGCTGAAAAGTCCCAGTCTTATTAATCTCTCCTCATATGGAAGCCGTTCCATATCCCTAATGATTTTTGTTACCCTTTTCCAATTCCAATACATCTTTTTTTGAGATGGGGTGACCACATCTGCACGCAGTATTCAAGATGTGGGCGTACCATGGATTTATATAGAGGCAGTATGATATTTTTTGTCTTTGCCAAGGAAGCCCATCAGTATGTGTACAGTATTTGTTTTATCGCATGTTTGCCTGTATGTGCGAGGGCTCAGTATATTTGCTTGGACTACCTAGCAGTATGAGATGCAGTGAGAGGAGGTGGACATGTCCATGTCTTTCTATGGACAAAACTGAGATTTTCCTTGTATGCTGCGGGGTGTTCCCTGGCGTGGTGCATCATTCACGTAACTCCATTTTCACCACTGGTCCTGGGCTAAGGGGTTTCTCCAAGAATCACTTTTACCCAGCAGTTCTCAGTTTCCAGTGGAGGGAAATGTTTAAGCTGGGTGGCAAAGGAACAGAAAGAAATGGCCCTTCAGAGAATCAGTGCTGGCACAGTATGCCACTACTATTGTATGCAGTGGTGTTGGCACCACACAGTCGCATGGGGAAGAAACCTCTTCTGCTGATGTGGGGAACAGAAGAGAATGTCTGTCTGAGACTATGGTGATGGGCCCCACATAAGGACCAAGATAGGGCAAATTTAGAGTTCCTTTCTTGTACCAAGGCTATGGCGAAAGGAAACCAGAACAGTGATTCTCTTGGTACTTTGTGTTTCCTGAATCCCTATAAAACGAGGGTGAGATGTCTGTGGTGGGACATAAATAACGTTAAGAATTATTGAACTATTACCCTCAACAAGGTATTTGTGTTAGTGCCAAATCAAAGAGAGAGAGAGCCCATGGGGCTGGGTTTTCAGACAGTGCTTGTGCTTCTGATCAGACTCGTGTGTCCTTTTAGTGGAGTACTTCTGGCTGGAAAATGCTCTATTTCCCACCATTATTTTGACTACTTTATAGGAGATGGGGGGGAGGGTGGCGGGGGAGGGGGAGTTGTGACTGTGGCTTTCTTAATTAGTTTTTACGGACCCAGTGGACTCCAGCCCCATTTGCTTTGCTGTGAGTGTGCCTGGCTGCCCACAGCAGGCTCCTTGAAGAAGTTGTGCTTTTCTACATAGAGAGCACATCAAGGTCTTTAAAGCATATGACTTTGGCAGGACTATTTCAACCAAACCAGCTTCATTCCTGGGTGCTGAGCCCTTACTTGACAGTAGAAATGTGTGTCAGTGGAGAAGAGAAAGTAAACTCATGCTTCCTTGGTGGAATCATTTGGGTCAGACATTGGCTCCTTGAACTCATCAGGTGCTTTCATGTGGCATTGTTTCCTCTTTGCCATCGTACAGGACTGTGAACATTATACTGGCTTTCTGGTCTGCAGCGCTCCTCATGGTAGACATTGCAGGGCAGGCTCACCTTGTATGTCCACCTGGGGTTATCATCTGCCATTGGTTGCCTCTCTACTGCTGCCTGAGTACTTTCTAAAATAAACAGTATGATGTTCTCTCTCCTTTCTCTGCAAGGTAAAAATCCCTGTCCAGGGGTTTAATGCTTACACCGATAATGAACAGTTACTGCATAAACCTTTGCAAGACAATAAGGAAGTGTAGTCCCACAGTTCACTTCAAAGGCTGCTATTGGGGCTTTCATTAGGAGAGAAACTAAGGGCACTTTGGTAGCATGTGTTTGTCCTCCTTTTTTAACACATTTTAGGATTGAGGTGACCATAGTGTTACTAATTCACTTCAGCCGCGCTCAGTGATTGGAGGGAAAAGTTGATCTTATGGCCAAACGTAGGATGGACCCCAAAGATGTGGGTTCTCCTTGTGGCTATGACACTAACTCACTGGGGCAATTCACTTAAACTTCAGTGCTCCCCACTTGCTTGCTCTTCCCTCCCACACTGTGCTGTTCCAGGCCCCTGAGCCCTCCCCACCCACACTCCCCAACAGCCCTGCGCAGGCCTCTGATCCCTCCCCACTCCTCTCCCCACCCGCATCTCCCCAACCATCCTGCACCAAGCCCCTGAGCTCTCCCCACCCAAACTCCCCAACAGCCCTGCGCAGGCCTCTGATCCCTCCCCACTCCTCTCCCCACCCGCATCCCCCAACCATCCTGCATCGGGCCTCTGAACCCTCCCCACCCGCATCCCCCAACAGCCCTGCACCGGGCCCCTGATCCCTCCCCACACCTCTCCCCAACTGCACCATCCAACCCTCCTGCACCAGGCCCCAGAGCCCGCCCCACCCGCACGCCCCAACAGGCCGGCCCCAGGCCCCTGCGCCCGCCCCCCCCCACCTCCCCACCCGCATCCCCCAACCGTCCTGCGCCAGGCCCCTGAGCCCTCCCCACTCCTCTCCCCACCCGCATCCCCAACCATCCTGCGCCAGGCCCCTGAGCCCTCCCCACTCCTCTCCCCACCCGCATCCCCCAACCATCCTGCATCGGGCCTCTGAACCCTCCCCACCCGCATCGCCCCAACCATCCTGCATCGGGCCTCTGAGCCCTCCCCACTCCTCTCCCCACCCGCATCTCCCCAACCATCCTGCATCGGGCCTCTGAGCCCTCCCCACTCCTCTCACCACCTGCATCCCCCCCCCATCCTGCGCAGTCCTCTGAGCCTTCCCCACCCAAACTCCCCACCCGCATCCCCCAACCATCCTGCGCCAGGCCCCTGAGCCCTCCCCACCCGCACCCCCAACCATCCTGCGCAGGCCTCTGAGCCCTCCCCACTCCTCTCCCCACCTGCATCCCCCAACCATCCTGCACCAGGCCCCTGAGCCCTCCCCACCCGCACCCCCAACCATCCTGTGCAGGCCTCTGAGCCCTCCCCACTCCTCTCCCCACCTGAATCCCCCAACTGTCCTGCGCCAGGCCCCTGAGCCCTCCCCACCCATTGCCCCCCTTCAAACATACTGACTGGCCTGGACAGGTGGGGGTGACCTAAGCACAGTTTTTCTTCTCTTCTGATCTTCTAGTATTTAAGCAGAACAGAAGCTTTTGCTCCTTTTCTGGGAGCTGGTGTCTCACTCTGGTTTTTAGCCTTTTAAACTGAAGCATTCTGGTGTCTCCCTTCCTCCTCTTTGTTGCTGTGAAGGGTGAGCCAGGACTTGGGGTCTGGAATTGTTCTCTGCCCTCTGCTGCTACTTTGCTGCCTCCTTTGTGGCAGGACAATGGCATTAATTTCAGCCTTTGCAGGCAGGCAGTCTGGCAGAGCACAGCACTGTCCGTTCCACTTCAGTAGTGCAGCCGCCTCTGCTTTCCACATCACCTACTCACTTCTCTCCTCCGCCTCTTTTCTTTTCTGTTCTTGTGGGGTGTGTGTGGTGCCAGGGATTGTGTGGAGTTTTTGTTCCAGTCTGGAGGAGGTTAGAGGTCACTGCTTGGATCCAGCACACAGGGAAGCAGGCAAGTAGCCAAATGAAAGTAAGCAGCGTCTTCCCCCTGCTGAGCATGCTTTTCCCTGGAGCCCACTTTGGGTGTGTGTACACTGCAATGAGACCCCCGGGGCTGGGCCATGCCAGCTCACCAGGGCTCGCAAGGCTTGGGGTGAGGCGCTGTTGGATCGCAGGGTAGACATTTGGGCTCAGGCTGGAACTCGGACTCTAGGCTCAAGCCTAACGAACATGAGCCTTATGCTGTACAAGCCGCAGAAGGGAGGGGTAGCAGTGCTCAAACCACTGACCTGGGAGAGACCGAGGAGGGAATAAAAGAACCCAAACCCCACTCCACCCCTGCACCACATGACAGTGTCTGAGGGGGACATGGGCAAAGCCTCTCCATCTCATTGCTGCGTAACCTGGAGGTGGTTCAGAACTGGGCTAGCGCCTTTTCCTCTGCCCATCCTTGCCCCTGCAGGGGACTGTGGGCTCTGTGGATGTCTGACATAGATGGCTTCAGGCTGAATTCACAGTGTTGGTTAAATAAGGCAAATTAATTAAATGCATTCCCAGGCAGCATGGTGCCCGTTATCTGAACCTCTGCCTATCAGGGAAGGACTCCACAGTTACCTGCCAGAGCTGCCTCTGTCCTGGGACTGACTTCTCCCAGTTGCACAAGAGAAGACCGGTGTGCAAGGCCAGGGGCACTGCACCCTCTCTCACGTTTGCAGCACCTATTGGGGATACGCAATATTTGTTTTCTCCCCAGATAGTACTTTTTCTTTCTTGGGAGTGTGTGCTGGAGTTCCAGGGAAGTGTACAAAACCATTATTTCCATCTCTGACTCCCTCTCTTGAGTAAAGACCCGCAAATAGCAGTTTGAACATTGCCACGCAATAGCCTGAATCAGCTGGGGGTTAATGATTTGTGATGTTGGCTTCAATTCTTTTTGGCCCATTTTGACAAACATTCCTTTAGACCCCTGGCTAATATGGTACCGGATGTTCTGGAACCGCTTTGTGCCAGTTCTCCTCCTGCTACGGCCATGTTGTAGAGTAGAGAGAAATGCACAGTTGTCTGTATAATGGAAGGTGGATGCTGTCCCTGTTCAGGCAGGAGAGGGGGAGAGAGCGGGGACACTGCTTGTATGTTTGCTATTGGATTTCAGAGCCTCCCACAGGGGGCAGCACTAGCGGTGGAGAAGGGAGCAGAAAAAAGTTGTTGGGCTTTGCCTCTGATTCCGCCAGCATTTCTAAACAGGCAGAAACAGAAAATACTTTAAATGTGGAAAATGTCTCTGTTAGAAACTGACGCTTTCTGTGAACTATGCAATCCCACTTTATCTTATATACTGTTTTCCACAGACTCTGTATCCCCAGGCATGTCAGAGTTAAAATATAGCGCGGAGGGAAAAAGATTCTGACGCACAGGGCAAGGGAGAAAAGATGCTTCTAGCTGAGAGATGAAGTGAGATTGGGTACATCAGGCCCTACAAGGTGGAAGTCTGTTCCAGGTGGCAGGAGCTGTAGAGGAAAAGAGTCTTGCACAAAGAATGGCAAGATCATGTGGTGGGACAAGAGAAGGCTAACGCTTGATAAGTAGAAGGAGCAAGTAGGGGCACTGATGTTTTAAAATCAAGGTCAGTTTTGAACTGTGTGACTCTGATGCTTTGCTCAGGTCACCCAGAACTGTGAGCCAGTGCCAAGCTACGTGCCAGCTCCCCGATGTGCCAGCCTGTCTGCCTTGCCAACAAACTGTGGGATTCTGCCAATCCAGACCTATCTTGCAAGTAACAATCAGCGAACCCCAATTCCCAAGTTCCCCAGAAACGTCTTGCTGCAGTGTCCAGTCCCTCTCACTGCACGCTCACAGAAGTTAAATTTGCTGCCTCCAGAGAGGCAGAGCACACATCAGCCTGTTAGGTTAGCTGAATACCCATATTTCACTTCAATATAATAGCACTGAGATAACTTTGTTAATAAACTTATTCTTTTATTACAAAGAATATAGGTTTAAGTGATTTCAGGTACAAGTGAAAGATATGAAAGGTTACATGCTAAACACAATTTCTAGTGACTACAACTTAATTTCAGCAAGTTACAATCTTTGTCACCTACAGTCAGTTCCCAGCGACTTCAGCCCCCTGCTTGAAGGATCCACCTTTCTCAGATTTCAAGATCTCTGGCCTTTTGTGTTTTTCAGCTGATGAATGCTAAAATGGCTTTTTGTTTCTGCTCATATTTCCCTAGGTCCATTGTCTGTTTCAAGAGCCAGGAAGGCTTCCTCCATCCCCCACCATGATTGTTAAATCTCCCCCACTTGCTTTGTTTACCTTCTATCTACATGTACGTTCATTATTTCTGCCTCACCTTTCTCAATTTATACCTGAGACAGTCAAGCAGGTAAAACACCATTACTTAGTTTAGAACTGGCTGGACTTATGCTTGCCAAATACCTTTTAAGCACATATTTCCAGCACACATCTATAATTCGTTATATATCGCCTACACATACATCACCAAATAATATTAATGACCAGCAGGTTACCAGTTTGTATAGGATACCTTACATGACTCCTTTTAGATACAGATTATGACGAGAGTGAATTGGGGCAGTGTATGTGCTAGGCCTGATGTGAGTTATGGTATGGGCACGTGCTCTGCCAGTTAGCACTGAAGGGCTTCCTGGGTCACAGTGACTTTGGGCAAGTCACTTAGTTCCTCTGTGCCTAATGAGCCCCCAGTGATATGGCCTGTGCTGTTGGCAGCAAGCAGGAAGTTTGAGCTGTGAGAACACTACTCTGACTCCAGTGTGCACATGCACTTTCCAGCTGCCATTGAACTCGCATCAGCATCAGGAATGGGCTGCAGCTTCCTTTGCTCAAGTTCAACGTTCTGGGGCAGTTTATTTCCTCAGTTCATTTAGTTTGCAACTAGGGAGGTTCTTACTTGCTTTTCTAAAGCTAGATATGGAACCCAGCTGAGGTCTTCTCTGGCTGGAAAGAACATGGTAAATCATGGGCTACCTGGTAACAGACTTGCCCTTTGCCTTCCAGAAGGCAGCCGCCAAGTGCATACATGAGATGCCCCCCAGTCAACTGTTTCCTTCCTTCTGCGCAAATTGGCAAGAACTAACCTTGTCATATTTAGTGCAGCGCTAACAGGCGCCTGCCTCCAAGGGGTAATCATGCAGGCATAAATTCGGAAAGTTGCTAAGCTATGAGCAGTCTTATGAGCATTAAAAGTGTCCTCTTTGCCAGAAAGGTCATTCATAACTTGGCTGCGCCGCTGATGTACAGTCAGTGATATTGATTGATTAATGTATAAAAAGCACCAAATCCATTTGCCTCTATGAAAGAGAATAAAGTGCAGTCGACTCTCTTTATTTTCACCTCATCCTTTTGTTTGAAGGACGTTTTTTTCTCTCTTTGTTTTGCCGGCTAGGTTTAAGGGGGTTACAGAGAGCCAGTTTCTGCCAAGTAATGCGTTCACAAAGGGAACATTGATTCACATCAGTGTCGCTTGAATTACCCCTAAAGGTTTGCCAAGGAGTTGTTCTTATATTAACCTTCTGTTCATCAAAGATGAAATAAATAAGTCATAAAATTGGCTCCACTGCATTTGCTTTGGAATTGGATGCAAAACAGGAATTTCTTCAGTTGATAATTGTTGCAAAAGGTGTTGTACCCTTGTCTCTTCCTCCACCCCGGAGTCTTACCCCTCCCTCCAGCCTTGTTCCCTCTATGACACCCAGCTCCCACCCTTGGGACCTCATCCCCTCTGTATGACTGGCTTTCCCCCTATATAGGACTGCCCCCCTTCATCCCTCCTAGTTCCCTGCACCGGCCTTCTAAAGCCTCTCTCAGTGCAGTTTCTCAGAACAGAATGGAGAATTTACTTCCAGTACAGAGATTAGTTCTGATTGGCTGCCTTTCCTTTCACACTGACTAGCTGCTTCCCGGATTCCTTGCACTTGGAGACGGTTCATGTGGGGTGGGGGAGCTGGAGAGAAAACCTGCCTTTGTCGAGAAGAATTGAGTTCCAGGGGCTCTAAAAGGAACACTTCCAGCCCTGGGCCCAGGGATTTAACTGCACAACTCAGAAACTCACCCTAGCATATTCCGATTCCACAGGGATTCAAAAACAGGGGAGGGAGCAGAAGAGAAAAAAGGAAAACAAGGGCCCTCGCCTCACTTCCTATGATTCAGGATGGAGGCTGGGCATGTCAGACACCAGGTGGAATATTCTTTCTGTACTAACAGAATTAATTTCTTGCAGTAGCTCAAAATTATCCAATATAAATTCAAATGTGTTAATTTTTGTGAGTGAGCAAACCTTGGGGACTGCCGGGGTGCCTCTGTGTACATCTGTGTTCCTTCTCTTGAAGGGAATCTTTTTGTTATGTGGCTATTTTGGATATTTATTCATATATTCGATGAGCCGTTTACTAACCCACCTGACCATTGTATGATTTTATTCTTTGATACTTACCTGGCCTGGGAGTTGTACTGACATTAACTACTAAATCCACACAACACTTTGACCCTGAGAAGTGCTGTAGAGCAGCCTCATAGTTTTGTTTGCTGCATGAGTTTCATGTGTGAAATGTTCATTTTATGACTGCAGCCTTAATTAGGATGATCTCTGAACATCTTCACTTCTGAACAGACATGAGGTCTTGGGACCAGCCAATGCGTTCTGAACGTGCCATTTGATCCATCTCATTTAGCATTCACATAGTTCATCCGAGAGTCCCATCTCTTGATATTGGTGGTTACATTCTGTCTTTTGTTACTGGTTATGGCGGATACCTCTCTGTTTAATGCTGATGAGCACCATGAAACAATAGGTACTTGAGTCCATGGAGCTGGTGCTATGAGCCATGCCCCCCAGCAGGCAGCTGGCTGCAGCCTTCGCCAAAAGTGAAATGGACAGGTTAAGGTAATCATAATCCAATCAGGTCAGAGTCAGAGCAATTGTATATGTGACCCATCGGCGACTGCCAGTAGCAAGAATCCCCAATGGCCAGAGATGGGACCCTATAGGGGAAGTGCTCTGAGTTACTAGAGAGAATTCTTTCCCAGGTATCTGCCTGGTGGATTTTATGCACATGTCTAACAGATCACTGATCACCATATTTGGGGGGATTTTCCTTTTTTGGAATTAGCAGATTGGCAGAAGGGAGGGGGGGGGGGGGGGGGGAGGGCCAGCATGAGGCGTGGGTCACTTGCAGGTTTAAATTAGTGTAAATGGTGGATTCTCTGTAACTTGAAATCTTTAAACCATGATTTGAGGACTTTAGTAGCTCAGCAGAGGTTAGGGGTCTATTTCAGGAGGGGTGAGTGAGATTCTGTGGCCTGCAATGTGCAGGAAGTCAGACGATGGTCCCTTCTGACCTTAAAGTTTGTGAGTCTAGGAATCAGCAGGAGCTAGTCAGTGCAGTCATCATGTCATTTCATCACCATTCATTGTTGTCTTCACTGTTCTTCACTGTCTCCCATGTCCTGGGGTCAGTTCATTTCCTACCAGGTAGTGTGTTTTGGCTGTCGTCTGGGAGGCTGGGGAAGCGGTGGATGTCATTGCCCTCCTTGCCTCCTCCTCCCCTCCCCTCTAATGCAAAAGGCTATGCTGAGACATTTGGAAAAGGCTCTGTAGTGAGCTGTCTGCACCTGGCCAGCAACTCGATAGAGAATCGCTTCAATGTGTGAGCATCTTGAAGGCCTCCAGGTTTTGTATGTCATTTCAAATAATCTTTGCGGCTCAGCCATGAGTAGTTCAGTATTACTAATGGTTTGCAGCTGGACCGTAGTGGGTGCCGCACATTAGTGTTGGTGGCTTTCCTCAGTCCATGAACATGGTGACTGAACCAAAGACAAATGCAACTTCCAACTCTTTGTATCTAATCATATTTCTTTCCCTCCGTGCTGACTAGAGCTGCAAATGCAGTGTTGCACTAACCCCCGGACATGGAGAGAGGTGCAGGATGTGAGCTAACTCGATTCAATTGTTTTGTTCAGATGTTAGCTTTTCAATTCTACGTTAAGCACACGAGCCCTTTTTTAACCAAGATGAGCACTAGCCTCTTCAGCATTGTCATACACAACATTATCTTGAAAACTCTCCCACTCAGAAAATGACAGTTATGTTACCGTAAAAATCTCTCTTTGGTCACCAAATGCCATATAAATAATGGAAGGAACAGCTGGGTTTTCTCCCCACATATAATTTTGCTCAGGCTACTTGTACCACTTTCTGTATGTCCTTTTCTGTGTGTCATACCAGACCTGTGATGTGTCGGGGGGTTGTGCCACTGATTTAACATTCCAATAAAGCAAGCCCCTCAAATCTCTGCATGCCACCTAGAAGTGATTAAAAGCAGGGACTTTATTTTCTCCATGAGTGCTGCAAAAATTGAAAGAAAAAATCATTTTGTCTTTTAAATCTTTTTTTCTCAGTTTCTGGGTGAGCCTCAGAACCCTGACTTCCCCTCCCCCTGAGGTGAGGTGATGGGGATAGGATGAGAAAATACAAAGCGAGCACGCTGAGAATGAATCCATTTTCTCCCTTCCATCTCCGCAGAATAAATTAGAATTTGCCTGATTTAATAAAATGGCTTCATCTCTCTGCCATCTTTCCTATCTCCCAAGCGCTCTCCCCTCCCCCACTGTACAATAATAGATCTCGGCTCCATATCTCCTTATTATAAGCTAGCCATTTAACATGGAGAGAGACTGTGTGTGTGCCCATGTATGCATCGCTTGCACTAGGGGATCCTGGGGACCGAAGGTGCAGGGAATTTGTCACTCTATCTCATTTTCCCTATTGTCAGTCGTGATAGTTATAATTGATGTGGAGGTCAGTGTAATTTACTGTCTGTCTGCCATTAGCCCGACCTCTTGGAGTGGATGTGACTGCAATATAGAATTTTTGTTTCAGATGGGGGGGTGTTAGTGATAGGAAATGTTGTAACACAAATTTGCCCCAGCCACTTCTCTCTTTAATTGGCACATACTTATCTCTGCGTTCGGTGGAATGTAATTCTCCTGTCCCAGACAGGAGGAAGAGGTTACCGTTAGAATTTAGAATGGTTTCACTATATCTGAACCTTTCCCCCTCTTCAATCTGGTGTTTTTAATTTCTATTTCCTAGGTTGATTTTTTTTTCCTTTCCATTCTGACACTAATTATGCTAGGCGCATTGGGAGCGCTTGCTGCTGAGAGGTACCCAGCTAAGTGTTAAGAAAGGTTTTAAAAACAGACTGAACTCTTCCTTAATGAGGCTCAGTCGTGCTCTCCTCTGGGTGGTTTTGTTTTGCTGATCTGTCAGTTTTTCGAGGCTTTAATTGCACTTTTTTCATATTAGTCTTTGAAGTGGGGCTAACCAGATTGCTGTAAAATATAATCTAAAGAGAGAGAAGTTATTGGCTTTTCTTTTTCTGTTTTCTTTTTCTTTTCAGCTTTCATCACTCCATGATCATCTTCTGCCACTGGCTCTTGGGACCCAACAGTAGTAAAATATATGAAAGCTTCAAATGAATGGCAGGCTAGACCTTCATGGCAGCTCCCAGAATCACAGAATTTTCTTTGCCTCTCAAGCTGCCCTCTTTTGGCTCCTGTGTCACATTGTTGCTTATGTTAATCTTAATAGAACTTTCAAAATGTTTGTTTTGGAGGGGAAGCTGGGAGATTTGTATAGTGTGAGGAGACTCATTTCCTATAGGAGTGACAAATGACATCAAAATGGTTCCAAAACAAGTGCATTTGTGAAGCTCAACAGCATCTCCTCAAGGCCCAAAGTGTATGAAATGCAGAAATCCAGTCCAAAAGACGGAAAGCAGAAGTCAGGCTGGTGGGGGTGGGGGAGAGAGGTTGTATCCCTTATGCTATTATCTTTATGGCATAGAAAAACATGCTTGAAGCAATCAGCATGAAATTCTTAATTGCTTCGCTTACTTCTGCTCCCCTCGTGGGACAGATTGTGCAAATGCAAGAGCTGCCAGGACCCTCGTATTAGCGCACTGTCCCTGCTGTACACACTATGTTTAACTAGTGCTTTGTTTTGCAAAGATGCACAAAGCTTTTTCCTTTTTCATGGATGCTAATAAACAACAGAGGCAATAAAGAGCCGTTCTAGCCTACCTGACAGTGACTGTGCTTTAGTAGGGTGCAATTCATGTTTCATCCTCTTTTCCTTTAGGTTTCCTTTTTTTCAGTCTTTAGCTTTGGCTTTCTTTTTGTTTTTCTTCACATTTATCCCGTAACTATTTTAACAGCTATTTTTAATTTCTAGTCTCAACATGACCCAAATCCCTTGTTCCTTTCTTCCTTCAGATGTGTATCTTCCTCTTCTGGTTCCCAGCACATCACTCTCATGAGGCTGTATGATCCAAGAACCAGATCTGAGATTTAAAAATAAAATAAAAGTAAACTCTGCTTAGAAACACTTTAGTGGGAAAGCCAGGCTAATTGTAAATCAATGAGTCTTAAAATGCAGCATTGATCTCCAGTTAGAAGTTTGAAGGGGAAAGCAGTAATTACTGCGCCAAAGGTAGCTTTTTCTCTTAGTAAGTTCTGGGCAGAAAGAAGTCTCATTAGGGCAGCACTTCGGAATCTGAGTAATTAGTTTAAAAAGTACTTTTGTGGTGTTATTCCCTTGGCTAGAAATTATTGGAGTCTTCACAGACTTATAGTTCAACCCTGATAAGGTTTGATTTATTATTGTGTTTGGTGTGGGGATTCTTACTATATAATCACCTGGGTGAAGATCCCAAGCAGTGTAGATCAGGCAGCAAAGCCTCATAATGCACTTTGAGAACTGTTTGCATTTAAACAGTGTTCATGGATAACCCCAATTTCTCTGTGTAATGGGCTACCTGATACAATGCAATGTAACTCCTCATATACTGTCCCCTCAAGGCAGTACTGTTTGGAATGGTGTAAGTGGCCATGGCATCTCAGGGAATAAACAGTGATTTGTGTAGCAAAAACCCTACCCTGCTGAGGCTGATTAGCACCACTTGTGTTTCGAAGTGCCCTAGATATCTCTCTCATAGCTTACATCTTTAGGTTTTATTTCATGGTACCAAATAAGTTTAGCACTAATATACCGTTTTATATATATAACACTTTCTGTCTGATGACCTTGGGGCTCTTTCATTCCTGAGGAAGACAAGATGCCAGCACTGGAGATGGTGCCTCTAGCATCTAGTCTGCCTGAAAGAGGTGCTCTCTTCTAGCTTTGCGAGAGATTTTTAGCTTCTATTTTTCCGCTTATGGTTATTCCTTAGTGAATTTCCAGGAGTGACACGTGTTAAGGCCTGTCCAAAGGTCTCTTGGAAATCTGTTTATGTTGCTATGTTAGTGTGTATTATGGAGCTGCAGTAGCAGTTCCATAGTTAAGGAGTTTTATTTTCTCAAATCTGGTTTATAATAGAAAAACACCCTGCTTACTTCCCCCAAAAAGAAACAATTCTCCTGGAAATTTGGCCACCATATATTGCCCAAAGGTAGAGTTTTCTGGGAAGCTCAATGAAAATCAGAAAGTGTTTTGAAGTTACGGTGTCTTGAAAATGTTCTTATTGTTTACTTCTGGTTTTCAAGTGGTGGATTGATTTTGACCTGTGGTGTGGCATGAGTGAGTTTTTTTTGTTGCCACTGCTGTTTGTGGGGCCAAAGGGAGTTAGTAGGGTAAATGCAAAGGCAGGAAAGGAGTTAGCTAGGGTCTGGCTCATCAGAGCAGGGCTCTAAATAGAAGGCCTGGATGGCCGGGGGAGGGCCTCTGAGGGGAAGAGGCAGTGTTCAGTTAGGAAGCAAAGAGGAACTGCAGACACTGTCTCTCTGTACTGCTTCGGAGGCTTTGCGAGTTACGGGCTGTTTGCTATTTTGCTATCCTGGTGTGTTCTACTTTTTGCTTTTTAGTTTTGAGTTAGTTTGGAGCAGGCAGAAGGGGTCCAATCCTGACTCCTGTGCGTGAGGGCCAGTGCAGAGGAATGCTCTGGGAAGAGCAGCGTATGTTTTACAGTGCCAGCTTGCAAATTCCCCACCAGCCCCATCCCATCCCTTCTCTTGGTTTTTGTTTTTTGGTTTTTTTTAAACTTGCGGTACAGTGAACTGAGTGGTGCTCATGCTGAGCTGTTTTCATATGTAACCAGAGCATTAAGATTATTTTAAAATATGTATGAATATCAATTCACTGCGTCTAACTCCTGACATGGCTTGGGTAGGAAGTAGGACTTGGGAGATGAGAACAGTGGTCTGAGGGAGGGACCCAAGTGGCATGGAGCTGTGCTACCCAGGGGTGAAAGTAGAAATAGGGACTTACCGGTACGGGGCTGGGTTGGGGCCAGCTCTGGCCCCCGGAAGGAGGGGGCCTCAGGCGGAAGGGGCGGGAATGGGGAGGTAAGTGCCCTCCCCCTCTCCCTCCCCCACTGGGGTAGCAGCAGCAGCTGGGGGCTCCAGCAGCAATTTAAAGGGCCCAGGGCTCTGCCGCCACTACCACCCCGGGCCCTTTAAACTGCTGCCAGAGCCCCCAGCTGCCGCTGCTACCCCAGGGCTCCGGCAGCAGGGCTCCAGCGGGGCCATAGAGGCAGCAGAAACCCCGGGCCCTTTAAATAGCCCCTGGAGCCCCGCTGCTACTCCAGGACTCCCTGCTTCTGCCTCCCCAGGCCCTTTAAATTGCTGCCTGGGATGCCTCTGGTGCTACCTGGCTTTGCGATAAAGAGGTCTGGAGAGGAAGGAATTAGAAGCACAGAGGACAGGCTGGACATGCAGTAGCAAGATGAATGGACAGTGCTGGGAACTGGGGATTGCATGAGGGGTGAAGACAGGGAAATGCAGTGTTTTAGCCATGTTGAACTCTACCCACAAACACAGCCCCACCCTCAATGTGCCTACAGTACCAAAATAATATAGGCACATTAGAAGGGCACGAGAGAGAGAGAAAGAGATGCATTCTGGAACTGTGCACATTTTTAAGAAATGGTCACTAACTCTGGGTTCTTCTCTGCCCACCAGCTGAGGCTTCCACAGAATTTCGACCTCTTCTCATGTTATCAAATTAGGTCTGTTTTTTAAAGCTGTGGCATTTTACTGGTTTGGGGCCAGAGTGTGAGCTTCTTCCTCATTCTTTGCACAAGTAGTCCCATGGATGTCAATGGGACTGCTCACGGGAGTAATTGCTCACCATTGGGAGTAAGGAGGCCACAATCTGGCCCATAGTGATTTTAGTGTTGGAGATCTGTTGATTTTCTCCAAGTCTGAAGGTCTTTTAAGCCAGTTGTGGAAGTCTCCATATGGTGAAATTAGAAGATTTCTTGTTCCAGAAAGTAAATCTCAGACTGTGATTTACCCATGCCCGTTGTTAGGAGTGCTTTGGTGAGGGGCATTCAACCCATGGACATTCATCTTAAGCATTTCCTGACTGGAAAAACCTTTATCCCTCTCCTGTCTGTTCCCCCTCAGAGGATAGATCCAAGAGCTTCATGTAACTGGGGCAAATCAAGGAAGAGAAAGTGACCTTCATATTTTCACCTCTGGCAGTAGCTGCATCTTCTTTGTTGCTCCCTCCAAGGTGGCACTTGTAGGCCCCCAAGAAGTACAGAGTTCATCCAAGAAGAGGTCAAGGAATCAAGGGTTGAATCGGACTGTGACATGGCATGTCTATTTCTTTGGATTCTTGGAAGCCTGAAGAGGACAGATTGGCAATAACTCTCCTCCTGGATATACAAGACCATCGGGATTTCCATACTAGATCAGACCTGTGTTCCATGTAGTCCAGTGTCCTATCTCTAGCAGTGGTCACTACTAGATACTTCAGAGAAAAGTGCCAAAACCCCACAGTAGGCAGTTATGGAATAACTTGCTTCCAGGTAAGGTTTCCTTCTAACCCTTAATAATTAGAATTTGGTTTATGCCCCAAAGCTTGCAGGTTTGTATTCCTGTTACAGCGCAAACACATCTTTTAAAAAAAATCTTCTATTTTAAAATGGTTGACAGGGTGCATCCATGAAGCCCTCAAGTCAAAAAATCTGTCCAGCAACCAGCATCAAAGCCCATCCATTGAGAGAGTAGCAGCTTCCCCGGTGAAGGAATTTTATTCATCATATGAAGAGATGTGCAGCAGGACTACTTGCTTGTCCATTGATGATTTCTCAAAATTTAACAAGATGGGCATTCAGGCAGCAGCAGAGTTGCTCCACACTGTGATCGTCTAGTGGTAGAAAAGAAATTTTAAATTCCTTATCTAGTTCTGTTTGGCTGAACCCTCCCTGACAGCTCACTACTGTAAAAATCCCATTGGTTAACAGACTTGTGGACCTTGTAACTCAGAGGAAAGTTTCAGTACATCAGAAGTTCCTATTCCTTTTATCAGTTTTGAATTTGCCACCTTCCAGTTTGACTATCTCCTTGTTCTCTTTTTTGTGTGATGGAGAGCAGACGCTCCTGGTTTACCTCTCTGGATCATTTATTCTTTTATATACTTTTATCATGTCCCCTGTTGTTTGCCTCTTTTTCTAAGGGAAATAATCCCAAGCTTTTCAAATCTCTCTTCATGAGAGTTTTGATGGGCCTCTGATGATTCTCTTCCTGCTTCTTTGAACCCCTGTAATTCTGGAGTGTCCATTTTGGGTTGAGGTGACCTCTCCTGCACACAGTATGCAGATGACTCCATATCGTTGATTTGTATAAAGACATTAGAATATTATCTTCATTATTCTTCATCCCATTCCTAATGGATCCTAACATCTTGTTTGCTTTTTCTGAACACAGCTGCACTTTGAGCCAGGGTCTCTTTCCTAAGTTGATTCTGTTAATTTAGAACCTTGTGAGCTGTATGAGTAGTTACAATTATGCTCTCTAATGTCCATTGCTTTGCATTTATCAACAGTGAACTTCATCTGCCATCATGTTGCCTCTTCTCCTGTCTTAGTTAGGTCCTTCCAAAGTTCCCCATAGTTTTTCTGGCTTTGACTGCTTAAATTACTTCCCTTGTCTCTGGAACTGTTCTCTTCTTTGTTCCAAGGTTCTCTGATGTCACACTCAGAATTGATGTATTGGGTCCAGGAAAGTAAGGATGGATGTCTGCTAAATATTGACTTTGTGGTGGTCCCAGCAAATCCTTCTGCCTGTATAACCCCTCCTCCTGGTTCTGAAACCCCTTTAATCTGAATGACAGCCTTGGTTGTTTTTTTTATTCTTTTGTAGGGATAATTTACTCTCCTTACAATCTCTGTGGACCTTGGAATAACTGGCCTTCGTGGATCTTGGGCTTCTTATCCACTGAAAGGTGATGACACAGAGTTTGGAATTTGTTTCCTGTCCCATTTTAATGGGGTTGCCAGGGCTGGCTTAGATTTTCTGGGGTCCGGGGCTGAAGCCCGAGCCCCACCACCTGGAGCCGAAGCTGAAGCCCCCCTCAGGTTTCGGCCTGGGGTGGTGGGACTCAGGTTACAGGCCCCCTGCCTGGGGCTGAAACCCTTGGGCTTCTGCTTTGTTCCCCCGCCCATGGTAGTGGGATTCGGGCTTTGCCTCCCCCTTCTCTTTCGCCCCCCTCCACCCCTGGGCAGTGGAGCACGGGTGGGCTCAGTCTCCGGTCCCTCCTCCTGGGTTGTGTAGTAATTTTTGTTGTCCGAAGCGGGTCATGGTGCAGTGAAGTTTGAGAACCCCTGCTCTAGACAACTCCATTTGTCTGTCTTCCACATCTCCTCCTGAGAATCCTAGGTCATTGGGAGCTGGCGGGTTGTGTATGTTTTCATAACTCCATAAACTCTCTAACATGATAGTTCATATGGAGCACAGCCTAAAGACCCTCTCTGCTCTCAAGAGGTTCTCTGAGAATTTATCCAGCCACTGCTCCAAATGACCTTCCCGATGGCTGTCAGACACTTCAGACCGTTTATCATTTTAACCCAGAGTAGCATTCAGCGCACCAGAAGTGTAATGGGTACGAGCTGGCTGACAATTACTTGCAGTAGAAGATGCAGCCTTTGGGTTAGACCCAGCCTCCAGTGCTCAAGTGTTTGGCAATGATAGCAGTTCATCTTTGTCAGAAATTACAGATAAATCCTTATCCTTATAAAACCCAGGTGTGACTGGGCCTTGCAATGCAACTTGCTCCCTCTTCTTTGGGGTTGAGGATGAGCATAGCAAAGTAGATACTAAAGCCAGCTCAACAGTTGACCTTCATAGAAGTATATGACAGGACTTTGTGTGAAGACACAGAGCAATCCTGCTGATTCACTTTGATAGGAAGACCAGGTCTGGGACATTAAATGGCTGAGTGGCACTCTGAGGTAACAGAGCTATAAGGAAGGGATGCAGACACCTGCAATTGTCTAGCTCAGGTGCATGGGGTAAGGAAACTTCTTGAACCAGTTACTGTTTTCCCCACCTGTCCTAGATAACACTCCCACCAGGCCCTCTAGTGTGTGAGAACTGCGGTAACCCGTGCACTGTTGCTGCTTTGATTTCTCACTCTGCAGCCTTGTGTCCTCCCCTGTGTAATCTGAGAAATATTTTTATAGACATAATTTAGTTTCGGCTTAGTTTGCAATGACTGATAAAGATCTGATTTTGCAACTGGAAAGAAGGTATTTTGAGGCAGAAAATCTCCATGTGTCAGCAAGCCTGCTTGGAAGTCAGTTCGTGAAGAATTAGAAACCCTTTAAATAAATGCTTGCTTGACAAGGCTCTGTCTTCCACCTTCTAACAAGCGGGGAAGTGAATGGCAGCCGCTGGCCAGAAATTGATTGCATTAATTGATATGCCAATAAGAGAGCTTGTTACATCCGCCATTGGTTAGGAGGCCGGCTAACAAGTTCTGCTGATCAATGGAACCAATAAAGATTTCATCCATTAATGAGCAACATGGTAATTAATGTTATCCATAAACCAATTAGCCTAGGTAGCTAATGTGCTGGTTAGCACAGTGAGTAGCAGAGCAGTGGGTGTGCATAGACTGGCCATCCAATACAAAGAGAGGATTAGGCTGTTGGATACAATTTTGGAATTTGAAGGAACCAGCCACCCTCTCCAAGCCTTTTCACAGGGAAGAAAGTTGACTGACTTGGGTGACAGGAGCTTTTTTACTGGGAGAGGAGGAATTTGTGGCCAGATTTATGGAGCAATTTGAGCTACACTTTTTTAAATTTGCTTCGAGTTTTAAAGTTGAGATGTTTTTTCGTTTTGCAACAAATATTTCTGTGTGTGCGCCAATCTCTTTGGCCCTGTGTACGGAGGGCAGAATGGAATGGTTGTGTGCCTCAGCTCTGTGCCACTGGAGACCTGCTGGCATCCCATCTGGTTACATTATCTGTTGAGCATGCCTCTCATCTTGTTTGCAGGCACTGCCCCCTGTACTGGCCTTCCTCTGATGATTTCCCACTAGTGTGAATGCTGGTTCATCTCCACTCGTGGTAGCAAAGGTGGCAGCACCAGTACAGACAAAGCTCCAGGTGGCAACAAATGTGCTAAGGATCAGGCAAATCTACAGACCATGGCCACAGAAAGCTTGTAGCCACCGACCCTCCACCTACAATAGTGATGCGTAGTCTATACCATTGGTGGAGAGAAGACGGTATTAGCAAGGGTGAGAAATTTTTAGAGAACAACCTAGTGTAGCAAGGCTCTGAGAAGCTTAGAGAGTGGGGAACTAGCACTTCTTCCTCTGTCGTTGAGGAAGAACAGGTGCAAGTTAAAAGAGCAACAGACAGTTGTAGGCTGGGCCTTTCCATGCCAAAATGATTTGAGCAGGTTGTCTGACAAACCAAACCTCACCGCCTGGGATTTCGGAGGGTAGCCTTCTACCTGCCTGTGTCATCGGGGCTGCTCCCCAGGAGCACTGCTAGGTGCTGATCTGTGGTGCAGAGAAGCAGAAGAGTGGTGGCAGGGAGACTTGGGGGGGGAGGAGGGGGGCGTGTGTGGGTAAATCAGAACAGAGGGAGTTGAAGGTTCTAAGAGGTCATGGGGGGTCTCTCTGGGGGGGGGAGCTGGCTGAGGGGTCTTGGTAGGGATGTTTGTGGGAATCGGAATGAAGTTGAATTAGTGAAAAACAGGCTGGGGGTAAGACGCAAGGCAGAGGCGCAGGGACAGGCATGGAGAAGTACTTCACAGTGTCAAGCCCAATATTCTGCTGTGGAGTTTCCTTTGCATTGTTAGGTATTGACCCTGGGAGACCCCTTGTGGATTCCCTAATTGAAAATTAATACTAGATCGATGCCATGGGCAATTTGCATATTGATCATAAACAACTCTGAAGGCACCAAGTGTGTGCTGGATCAATAGGGCTTTTGAGCAGGTTGCAGTGGGAGTACATCCCCTTACACTGCACTGTGAAAGAGGTTAATGATTTGGGAAGTTCCGTCACTGTTCAGTGCAGGCAGGCATGGCGCAGCGTGCGGGCGAGTTGGGGAGAAGCTGGCTTGGCTGGGACAGGGTCAGAGTGACTGACTTCTGAATTAACAGGCTTTTTTCTGCATTTAATTCTGGGGATGTTATTGAGGGAAAGCAAACCCAAAGGGCAGTGAAATCACACAGCACCGATAGAGATGTCCCTGCTGCCTCCCAGTGCACAGCCCCCCCCCCCTTTATTCACACACTGCGAGAGGTGGGGGCTGCCATGTCTCCTTTCATGGAGCTGTTGTTTCCCAGCAGTGGTATTGGGTTTGGCCGGGAGGTGTGGAAGGAACCCCCAGTTTCTATTCATTCCCATTACGTTCAAACTTCATTCATTCCCTGGAGACATAGTTAGAGACTATCTGACTGCCTATGGCCTTTATGGCATTCCCCTCACCATAGTATCTGGCCTGAAATACTCTTCCTCCAGCCCCTCCCCATTTAAAGAAAAGCAAACCAACGCCATTTTGGACTATGCACAGTGCTCCTAGGTTAGGAGATTTCTAGCTACAGAACAAGCAGACATACTTGACCTGCACAGAGAGGAGACATTTGGACTAAGGTGTGGAAGTGAACTTCCCCATAGTCTGAAGAATTCCATCTGCCACTCCCGCACTGTGGGCCTTTCAGTCCCATTGGATGTCACTCCCATCCAGGATTTCAGCAACAAGAAATCTGAACTGATAGCAAAGCACAAGTAGCATGTGACCTTTGTGAGCAGAGAATTGGAGTGAAGTTGGGATTCTGCTCCTGAAAGTTTTCTTGGTTTCAGAGCCGTGGCAGCCGCTTGTCTGTGTACCCAGCAGGTTCCAGGAAGTCACTGCGCATCTGATTACTTCATTATAGGGCCTTTCATTGACTTGGCTGCACTATACTGATGAACTGAGACTGGGGACAAGAGCACATAATTGAGAGAAATAAATTCTTATCACAGGGCTTGCTGGAGAGAGAGACAGTGTGTCTTTGTCCAGCTCTCAGGAACATTTCAAGCTTTTCGAGTGGCTGGTGTTCCCTTCATAGTGTTCCAGGAAAGCTGCCCAATTAAATCCCAAGGATGGTATACTTCTTAGGGGGTGCCTGCAAAAAACCCCAAACCTCTCCCCAAAGTGACCTGGCTGTTGTGTCATTCTGCTCAGCTGCTTGCCTGGAGCCAGCTGTGACCCTGCAGTGGTAGGTCCACCTCCCTTTTATCAGTGTCATATTGGGAACCTTGCCATATTCCTTACATGTGTTTTATTTGTTAGTTATGAGAGCTCTTTTTTGTCATTCATTTCTTCCCAGCTTCTCTTTCAGATAAGACAGCGTGCGTAAGATTCTTTCCTGTGGCTGAGCTGGCAAACAGGGATTGAAAAGGGAATTCTCCTGCATTTTATCTTGATTTTCTTGTCCCATCTCCAAAATGGAATTGCCTGCTAAGAGGAGTTAGAACGGGTTTAAGAGAATTTCCCCAGAGCCGCCGCTGTTGTTAGAACCAGTGCACTCTGTCAATAATATTAATAATAATTAATAATTTAGGGCCTGTGACAGAATGTACAACACCCCCCCCAAGTCAGAAAAGGGTTAACGGGCTGCTGGGCCCCCGGCAACACCTGACGTAGATGTTAGGCAAACAGGAGGGAGCTCAGCTCAGTTGGGTTTGGCTGTGAGGGAGAGCAGCCCTTCAGTTATCATTGCAGAAGACAAGGCTAGCTGGGGTCAGGGGCAGAGCCTAGTACTGCTTCTCAGCCTCCCTGAGGGAAGGTTGGCCTGGCCCAGGTTGATTGCTTTGTTTGACTGCTGACGACTGACTTAGGCTCGTAGGAGCCCAGGTAGGGCAGAAGCATTTGTTTTCTTGGCATGTGTAGGTTGTGTCCTTGGCACGCTGCAGAGCCTGGGAGGAGTGTACCCGCTGAGAATACCCCCCTGGGAAAAGAGCCCCAGTTATTAGGACGTGACAGGTAGAAGTAATAGGGGATTCAGTTATTAGATATCTGGATAGCTGGTTTTGTGATAACCAGGGAACCGCATGGTGAATTGCCTGCTGGGTGTGACCTCTCAAGACATCTCAATAGATTTATGCACAGCACTGGCGGGAGCCGGTGGTCGTTGTACATGTAGGCCCCAGTGACGTAGGGAAAGGTAGGAGAGAGTCCTGGAGGCCAAACGTAGGCTGCCAAGTACAAGATTAATGTCCAGGACCTCTGTAGTAGCATTCTCTGAAATGCTTCCAGATCCACATGCAGGCCAGGCAGAACTGCCGGGGCTCAGTGCACGGATGAGATGATGGTGTTGGGAAGGGGGATTTAGGTTTATTAGGAACTGGAGAACCTTTTGGGAAAGGAGGAGCCTAAACAGGGAGTATGGGCTTCACCTAAACCAAAATGGAACCAGGCTGCTGGCATGTAAAACTAAAAAGGTGGTAGGGGAGTTTTAAACTAAAGGCTGGGGTTAAGCTGACAGCTGCAAAGGAGCACATGGCAGAGACATCCCTTAAGGGGAGGGTTTATTAATGAAGATTCTCTATAGCCTAGTACAGAGCAGAGGATAAAAGTTGACAGATTTTATGTAAGAACTGAGGAAAACAGTCAAACGAAAGAGAATTCCAGTCACTTATGTCACATAAAGGCAGACAACTAAATATTGCCAAATTTTATAAATGCTTGTATACAAATGCGAGAAGTCTAAATACTGAGATGATGAACTTGAGTGCCTGGTATTAAATGAGGATATTGATATAATAGGCATCACAGAAACTAAGTAGAACAATGCTAATCAATGGGACCTTGTAATACCAGAGTAAAAAAATGTATAGGAATGTCAGAGTAGGTCACATTAGTTGGGGAATGGCACTGTGTGTGAAAGAAATGCCTAGAGTCAAATATACTAAAAATCTTAAATGGATCAATCAGTGCCATAGAATCTGTCTGGATAGAAATCCCAAGCTTGAATAATAAGACTATTACAGTAGGCCAGTGGTTCCCAAACTTTAACAACCTGTGAACCCCTTTCACTAAAATGTCAAGTCTTGCGAACCCGCTCCTGAAAATGAATATTTCCAGGGATTTTCTCCTTTTACCTGAGTATAAATTATCAAAGCAGTGATCTTGGAAATATAAAATTTGTTTTTATGACATGCTTATTACACACTATTATTCATTATTATTTATCATGACAGTATTTTTATTACATTATGAAAATGGCAACACGCTTCCAAGATCTCACTTTCGTAGCTTGTATCACTTTGAATAAGCCTGTTCTAAGACAAGGCTCCTGTTTCATCAAGGAGTATCAGATGTGAAACAGCAGGAAGGTATTTAAGAAGCCAACTCAAAGAGTTCCTCCTACACACGCATTCGGCTCTTGAGCAGTCTAGGCAAAGAACACACATTACAACAAAGCTTAAACTTGTTCTTCATAATAATTTAAAAAACAAGACTAACTGCCGATTTAATTTTAAAAACAGCAAAATATATCCACTTCCCTTTCCATTTCTTATAAGGAGTCTTGAAGTTTAAGTCTCCCCAGTGTGATAGACAGGCTTGCTTTGATCTGCTTAGCTCTTGGACGTCCAGGGGCTCCGGGCTGCTGGCTCCGGGCTGCCCGGGGTCCCTAGGAACAGCTCTGTCCGCCACTAGGGAATTTTTTCCCAAGGACCCCCTGTAACATTTTGCAAACCCCCAGGGGTTCATGAACCCCAGTTTGGGAACCACTGCAGTAGGAATATACTACCGACCAACTGACTGGCATGGTGGCAGTGACTGTGAAAATACTCAGGGAAATTAGAGAGGCTACAAAAACAGAAAACCCAATAATAATGGGGGATTTCAACTATTCCCATATTGACTGGATACATGTCACCGCAGGATGGGATGCAGATATAAAATTGCTAGACCCCATTAATGTCTGCTTGTTGGAGCAGCTAGCCCTGGAAACCACACAGGGAGAGGCAATTCTTGATTTAGTCCTAGGTGGAGCACAGGATCTAGTCCAAGAAGTGAATATAGCTTAACCGCTCAGTAATAGTGACCATAATGTAATTAAATTTAATGTCCATGTAGGAGGAAAATACTAAAGAAACCCTCCACAGTAGCACTTAACTTCAAAATAGGGAACTACACAAAAATGAGGAAGCTAGTTAAATGGAAATTAAAATTAACAGTCACGAGTGAAATGCCTGTAAGCTGCATGGAAACTATTGAAAAACACCATAATAGAGCTTTGAACTAAATGTATACTCCAAATAAAACATTAAAAAGTAAGAGGACCAAAAATATACAACCATGGCTGAACAGTAGAGTAAAATAGGCAGTTAGGGGCCAAAAGGCATCCTTTAAAAATTGGAAGTCAAACCCTACCGAGCAAAATCCAAAGGAACATAAACTCTGGCAAGTCCAGTGTAAAAGTATAATTAGAGAGGCAGAAAAAGAATTTGAAGAGCAACTGCAAAAGAGACACAAACTAAGAGCAACAAAAAATAAAGTACCATCAAAAGAAGGAAGCCACTGGATAAGCAAAGTGCCAAAGGAGCATCAAGGAAGACAAGACCGTTGCGGAGAAGCTAAATGAATTCTTTGCATCGGTCTTCACAACAGAGGATGTGAGGAAGATTCCCACACATGAGCCATTCTTTTGCAGTGACAGATCTGAGGAAATGTGCCAGATTGAGGTGTCATTAGAGGAGCTTTTGGAACAAATTGATAAATGAAACAGTAATAAGTCACCAGGACCAGATGCTATTCCCCCAAGAGTTCGGAAGGAACTCAAATCTGAAATTGCAGAACTACGAACTGTGGTGTGTAACCTATCATTTAAAACAGCCTCTGTACCAGATTACTGGTGGATAGCTAATGTAACGCCTATTTTTATTAAAGGCTCCAGAGGCAGTATTGGCAATTACAGGCTGATCAGCCTAACTTCAGTACCATGCAAATTGATTGAAACTATAGCAAAGAACAGAATTATCAGGTGCATAGCTGAACACAGTATGCTTGGGGAAGAGTCACCACAGCTTTTGTAAAAGGAAATCATGCCCCACCAATCTATTAGAATTTTTTCAGGGTGTCAGCAAGCATATGGACAAGGGTGATCCAATTGATAAAGTATGCTTGGACTTTCAGAAAATCTTTGACAAGGTCCCACGCTAAAGACTCTTAAGCAAAGTAAGCAGTCATGGGATAAGAGGGAAGGTCCTCTCATGGATCAGTAACAGGTTAAAAAGTACGATGGTTGGGGCGCAATCCCAGGCTCTGGGTGTCCCTAAGCCTCTGAGTGCCAGAATCTGGGACTGGACAACAGGACGGATTGCTTGTTAATTGCCCTGTTCTGGTCATTCCTACTGAAGCATCTGGCAATGGCCACTGTTGGAAGACAGGATACTAGGCAAGATGGACCTTTGGTGTGACCCAGTCTGGCAGTACTAGTGTTCTTACAGAAGAGCTTACATGTCTTTATGTTTAGTTTGGATTATGAGCCTCCTGGAAGGGATCATACATGTTCATGGCCTAGCAGGTGGGCTAAGTCACCTCAGCCTGAAGGTGTTGGAGTCTTGGTGGATTGGTGGAAGACCAGGAGGGAAGCAGAGGCAGCGCCTCTGTGCGACACCATAAGCGTGTGTGGTAACAGAATCAGCATATGGTTCATTTTAAAACAGCCCCAATCTCCACTTAGTTAAACATCTTAACAGGACCACTTTCCCCAAGTCTGCGCCAAGCCCCGCTGCCCACTCTGCCTTCCATAAATTAGTTGTTTTGGGGTTTGGCTGCTTTTTAGCAGTTCCTGGGATTCTTGTGCTGTCATCTGCTGTGGAGTGATGCTGCAGGCTGGGACTGGTGGTGTGAAGGCAAATGGAGAGGGCTCACTTGACATTCTGTGACCTCTCTTGGTGCAGCTGATACCAGAGAGGCAGGGCTGAAATTGCAGTCACTTTTGATTATTTGGAACTGGGAGAGGCAGAGAGAAAGGAAAGGGCCCATTGGCTGCAGGAAGCTGGAACATTCCTCTGCTGAAAAGCTTGTTAGTAGAAGGGGAAAAGCAATTACTAATACTCTGCTAGTGCCACTAACCCAAACTGAAAAAAGGAGCAGCTCATCCGCCAGGATGTCATCATTTCTTCTCTGTGGTTAGCAGGCAGCTCCCAGGGCATCTTTCCGAAGAGAGCCCCTCCCCAAAGAGAGGAACCTGTGGACGCACTTGGGCTTGCATGAGTTGAAGCTTGCTAATTTTATCCTTGTTTTTCCTTTGTCCTGTTGTTCTGTTCTGTTTCTTCTGAAGCTGTCAGTACAATAGCAATGCCAGGAGTCATTTAAAAATTGCTTTATGGGACTGCAGATGGCTTCGTTTGTTGGAGCGGAGTAGATTAGTTATACCATAGTCATTCATTCATTCATGCCCGTCACCCCAGTCGGGGTATGGGCCGCCAACAACAGATCTCCAGAGTCCTCTATCCTGGGCCATTTGCTCTAACTGGTTCCAGGTATAGCCCATTTTTGTGCAATCAGCATGAAGATCGTGTTGCCAGGTGTTTCTTGGACGGCCTCTTTTCCGCTTGCCTTGGGGGTTCCACCGCAATGCCTGTCTGGTGATGTTGGTTGGCTGCTTGCGTAGTGTGTGTCCTATCCAGCCCCACCTTCTTCTTCTAATTTATTCCTCTGCTGGAGGTTGACGAGTCCTCTCCAAGAGGTGGATGTTACTGATGGTGTCTGGCTAGCGGATCTGAAGAATTCTTCTAAGGCAGCTATTAATGAAGGTCTGGATCTTCCTAGTGGTTGTTTTAGTTGTCCTCCAGGTTTCAGCTCCATACAGTAAGACTGGTTTCACGTTGGAATTGAACAGTTGAATCTTTATTGCCAAAGATAGCTCTCTGGAGCTCCAGATGTTCTTGAGCTGTAGGAAGGCTGCTCTTGCCTTACCAATCCTTGCTTTGATGTCTACGTCTGTGCCACCCTGCTGGTCGATGATGCTGCCTAGGTAGGTGAAGGACTGCACTTCTTCCAGGGGGCTTCCATTCAGTGTGACTGGGTCATTACTGATGGAGTTAATCTTGAGGATCTTGGTCTTGTCCTTGTGGATGTTGAGGCCGACTTGTGATGACGTGGCTGCCACTACGTTGATCTTCTCTTGCATCTGCTGTTTGCTGTGTGAAAGGAGTGCAAGGTTGTTGGCAAAGTCCAGGTCATCAAGCTGGGTCCACAACGTCCACTGAATTCCGTTCCTACACTCGTAAGTGGATGTCTTCATAATCCAATCAATGACGAGGAGAAAGAGAAATGGTGACAACAAACATCCTTGTCTGACTCCGGTTCGTACCTGGAAGCTGTTTGTGAGCTGCCCTCCATGGATCATTCTACAGTGTATGCCGTCATATGCGTTCTTAATCAAGTTGACCAGCTTTGCTGGGATGCCGAAGGAGCTTCCAGAGGGTCTCTCAATCCACGCTATCGAACGCTTTCTCATAGTCAACAAAGTTGATATACAACGAGGAGTTCCATTCCATAGACTGCTCGACTATGATGTGGAGCGTTGCTATCTGGTCCGTGCATGATCTATTCTGCCGGAAGCCTGCCTGCTCATCTCGTAGCTGTGGATCAACTACATCCTTCATTCTCTCTAAGAGGACTCGATTGAAGACCTTCCCAGGCACCGACAGAAGTGTGATTCCTCTGTAGTTGGCACAGTTGCTAAGGTCTCCTTTCTTAGGGATTTTGATGAGGTATCCCTCTTTCCAGTCTGCCGGAATCGCTTCTTCTTCCCATATCTTCTCAAAAAGGGGGTACAGCATTTCCACTGAAGCATCCAGATCTACTTTCAGGGCCTCTGCTGGAATATCGTCAGGTCCAGCCGCCTTCCTGTTCTTCATCATGGTGATGGCTTTTCTGATCTTGTCTCTGGTTGGTTTGTCACAATTGATTGGAAGGTCCTCGTTGGCTGGATCAATGTCTGGTGGATTTGGTGGTGCTGGTCTATTCAGGAGTTCCTCAAAGTGCTCCGCCCATCTATTCATCTGTTGTTCTATTCCTGTTATAGACTTTCCCTGCTAGTCTTTAACGGGACGTTCTGGCTTGCTGAACTTTCCAGACAGTCGCTTGGTGGTGTCATACAGCTGTTTCATGTTGCCGCTGTATGCTGCCTGCTCCGCTTCTGCTGCCAGTCCATCCACATAATCTCTCTTATCCTTCCTAATACTCCTCTTCACTACTCTGTGAGCTTCAGCATACTCTTTTTGAGCTTTGGCCTTTGCTGCTCTAGTCCTGCTGTTGTTAACTGCTGCCTTCTTCTTCTTTCTGTCTTCTATCTTAGTCAAGGTCTCTGCTGTAATCCACTCTTTCTGCTGGTATTTCTTAATTCCAAGCACTTCCTGGTATGCTAACCTAAGTGTGTCTCTCACTTTCTGCCATCTGTTGAGTACACTGTCTTCATCTTCCTCAGACCGATCCTGTAGTACTGAAAACTTATTCTTTAGTGTCAGTCCAAAATCTTCCTTGATCTTCTGGTCCTTCAGAAGGCTGACGTTGTACTTCGTTCTTCTATCTGACGCGTCTATCCAGTTCTTCTTCAGCTTCAGCTTCAATCTGGCCACCACTAAGTGATGGTCGGACGCTGTGTCTGCTCCTCTTCTAACTCTAACGTCCTGTAAAGATCTTCTGAACTTCTTGCTAATGCAGACATGGTCGATCTGGTTTTCTGTCGTGCCTGCTGGCGATACCCAAGTACTCTTGTGGATCCGCTTGTGAGGAAAGATGCTGCCTCCTATGACCAGGTTGTTAAATGCACACAGATCCACAAATCTCTCTCCATTCTCACTCATCTCTCCCAGAGCATGGGTCCCCATGACTTGTTCGTATCCTGTATTGTCAGGTCCAATTTTGGCATTGAAGTCTCCCATAAGAATGGTGATATCTTTGTCTGGGAGAGTCTCTAATATTTTCTGAAGTCTATTGTAAAAGTGGTCTTTGTCCTCCTCTTCGCTGTCATTGGTTGGGGCATAGCACTGAACAACATTCATCTTAATCCTCTTCATTTTAGTTCTGAAGGATGCTGTGATGATCCTGGGGCCGTGTGCCTCCCAACCAATCAGTGCTCTCTGTGCCTGCTTAGACAACAAGAAGCCTACTCCCTGTGTATGAGGTGCATCGCTCTCTTCATGTCCGGAATACAGCAACAGCTCTCCTGTCAACAGTCACCTCTGTCCAGCTTGTGTCCATCTTGTCTCACTAATACCTAGTAGGGTCAGGTTGTTGCTCCTCATCTCTACTGCAACCTGCGCCGTCTTTCCTGATTCGTATATGGTCCTCATGTTCCAGGTGCCGATGGTAATCCTTCTGGTTGCAAGAAGGGTGATCGGCTTAATGGCTTCCTCGCGGCTTTCACCACCCAACGTCATGCGTCTTCGAATTGAAGACCCTTCTTTTTCCAGGATAAAAGCCTCTGTTAACTCTATTGTTGGCATTTCTGTAGCAAATTGATTTTTTTACGGGGTGGGGTTGCTAGCCCCACGCCTAACCCTCCTCCTTTACCCTGACTTGGGACAGGCAGATGGCCCCAAAGGACCGCTCTGGTGGAGTTTATACCCTAAACAGTACACCGGCCCACAGCACAATTTAAAATGGAATTTGCCCCCCTCCGCTGCAGGAGTTTGGCTCCCATCTTCTAAAAAGCATGGCCTCTGGCAGGTTCTCCATTGCCTTTTTTCACTCCCTCGCCATCTCCTTCTGATAACTCCTCCCTGCCTCTTCTCACCTTTTTCTTCCCTTCCAGTGCTTTCCTCTTTGTTTCCTAACCCCCCCCCATTTGTCTCCACTCTGGGGCTGAACTTTCCTTTTTCTCCAGACCCAAAGAGCTGGATTGGGGCTTTCTTTTGTTTTGTTTCTTTTGGTGCTGGTTTCTGTTTTGCATGATTCCCCTTTGCAGCTGATTCCGGTTTAGAGCTAGGTTAAACTGTGCAAAATACTATTTAAAAGAAAGGAACTTGTCAAGATGCATTTGTTAGATCACATTTCAAATGAAATAGAATAGAAGGTAGATTTTGTCCAAAGAAAGGAAAAAACCCTGAAAAGCTGTCAAGCCGCAGGAGAAAGCCCCTCCTTTGTTGTCCTCCTGACACTGAAGTGTAATTTTTCATGGTTATTTGGACTGGAAAATGGTGCGGGGGGAGGGAGAAGGGAGAGATGGGCTTGTGATTATTTCCCATAAATGACAACACAATTCCATCACGCTCCACTACAAATATGTTCAGGGATATTGCCTTTTTTTGCATTTCATGTGTGAAAATAATAGCAACAATTCTAGTTCTGCTGAAATTCAAGGGGACAAATCCCTATTGGATTCTACTGACTTCAAACTTAGTTCAGTGTACAAGAAAGCTGGGGCCATCTCAGAGAACTGATTGTTGAGCTTTTTCTTTTTTAAAGTGGAATTAAATTATTCAAAAGTATCTTTAGAAACAATCAGGTGTATTTATAATGAACCCTCAAAAATAAACTGAAGAAAAAAATGTCTCCCGTTTTTGTTAGTTTCCTTTACAGTGTCACTAGATCTGTCTCTGGACCACTGGCCAAGAAGATAAGTAGCCCAGCTCATTTTGTTTCAACTACTTTTAGACAGTTTTGTATGTAATGCCTCATCTCCTGTGTTTTAAATACTTTTTTGTAGGATATGATGAGTTCAAATAACTAACTGGCCCTTTTCCTGTTGTGTAAACATGGTGTTCAGTGAGTGACACTGAAATGGGAGCATTGCTGACTTTGTGTAGTTTGGAAACAGGCCTTCTTTTTGCAGAACTGTTTTCTAGTGTGATTTTTCTTTTTTTTTCTGCAGAGCTAAATTCCTGTCCAACTTGTAGGTTTCCAAAGTAGTACAGACTCTTTAACCGTTCATTCTCAGCACGTAGCTGTCTGTGGCCCAGATCCATTGAAGTCAATGAGATGCCTCACATGCTTAAAGCTAAACATGTGTGTAAGTGTTGGCAGGATTGGTCCAAACTCTCTAACAACAAACTGAAATTAAAAGGCAAAGGTGCTGAAATTTCCTCCTCATGCTATATTTCTCCTGAGGGTTAGACGGCCGCCTCTTCCTTCGCTAGCAGTAATTGCAGCCTTATGGAACAGGCAAGCTTCTCATTCTTGTCTAAACTCCTGTTTTTTCTTGTTTCTGTAAACAGTGGTAAGCTCCTCACTACTGCATGCAAAGACACACATGGTCTCTTCTCCAGTTATCCCCCGAACCATGCCGGAGTCTCTGCCTCTCTGTTGCTCCAGCCTGTTGGCAGAATCCACGGGCAGAGGAGTAAATAATTTTAGGATCAAGTTTTTAGCGGAATGGCTTTTTGTGCAGCGCTCCTCTTGCTGCTAGCATTTTTCAACCACATGCATTTCTTGTGGCTCTCCAGGCCTGGGACCCCCAGCTGGATTTAGTAAATGAGGCAATGGATTTGATTGGTGAAAATAATGATCATACTAATTAAAAAGATGTTTTAATGCAAAAGGGAGAGATGCAAATGTGTGCTGGAAGAAGGCCAGCCTGCTTTCCTTTAGTGAGAAGCACGTCAGGGGAGAGTCGAAGGCCTTGTCTATTTTGTCGTATGTTAAAATAAAATGACCCCGGCAGCCCTGTCAGAAGTGTCCACGTCGGTCAGAGTTTCTCCCTGCAAAAGGCAAAATCCAAAGTGTTCAACAACAAACATACCTGTTTGTCTGCGCTTGCCGCCTGTCTTCAGTGTTCTCTGCCTGCATGCTTGCTAGGTTGCTGCAGGAAAGCCAGGTACAAGGCTTCAGCTTGGAGGACAGGCCTTTAGGGGCTGTTTTTCAGTTGGGCGTTATGTGCTTTTAACTTGTAGCTGGCATTCTCCTTACTCCTCCTCAGTGTGTTGTGCACAGACGTACCCTTTGCCCAGGGCTGCCCCAGAAATAAAGTTATTAACCCAAGATCAACAGAAGGATTTTTTATTACATCCTGAGGCTCCGTGCTAAATGGTTAGGAATCACTCCAACCAGCCCATTGCTCTAAGATTTGAGCCCCATGAATCACTCCTCACATTCTGGACCCCGGTATTTCCCTCCCATCACCTTGGGCCCTGCTTCTCCTTTGCGTAGCACAGGTGCAGAGTGACGCACTCAAGAAAGCACCACACAATGTCTTTGAGCCGTCGTGTGCATCCTCGTGTATGTTTGTGCCCGAGGAGGGAAATGGCTCCAGTGTGACCAACTCCTCCAACAGCAGGCAATGCTCTGCAGGGCCAGCCTTAGGGAAAACAGCACCCTGGCTGAACTTGGATTTTGGCGCCCCTGGCCCCCATAGGCATGGTGCCCCCCCATTTCCCCTCGCCCTTTGGGTGCCTCTTCCCATTGCACCGCCCACACCCTCACCCCTGCACTGTGCCCCCATCGTCCCTAACCCCTGCACACCCCTCCTGCACCCACATAGGGAAACTGACCTGGATGTATGGAGCGCCTGGTATTGCTCCTCACTCCCCCCACACACATGCCCCTAAGGAGGTGCAGAGGAACGTTGGGGAGAGCAGTATCTGTGTGTCACCGCTTGCCTCCCCCCTCCATGTTCCTCTTTAGGAGGAAGCCAGGAGAAATCTGGGCACCCCCTGTACGCAGCACTCCCTTCCAGCTAGGAGCAGCTTCTGACTCTACACTGGCAGTACACACCCCTATGCTGCTGCGCAGCACCCCGCCCCCCGCCCCCCGACCATGGCGCCCTGACACTCCACCCCACATGCTTGGGGCATTGAGGTGAGATTGCTGCCAAAGGGCTGGAAATTGGATTTATGCACCTTTCCAAGTAGCTGAATTGTGTCTGCTTCATGTGCAGCTAATCTGCAGCTCAGGGCATGTGGAGAACTGTCTTCTGGTGGGCCCTGTCACCAGCACTTAGTCAAATTATTCTCAGGATGCTGCTCTCTGAATGCGGAATCTTGGTCACTTATGCCTGTTCACAGTCAAATCAAAGGTTACAAAGGCTGAAGGCTTGATACTCTAATCCACGAATAAAAAGGCCAGAGGACTCCAGCGACAGACTTGCTCCCTATATCTGTGCTTGCAGTCACCCAGGCCATGGAGAGCTCCAGTAACAGACCTGTCCCTATTTCCTCTTCTCTTGCTGATGTAAAGCAGGGTGTGGAAGTGAGTCCCTTGAAACACTTGCCACTTAGAAATGCATGGTCAGTGTGTGTAACAATTTGGATTCATAAATTTTCTTGCATCCTGAAAGATTCTAAGATGATAGCCATACTACAGCGAGCAATCCCATTACCCACCCTTGGGGTGAGGCCCAGCAGCTTTTGAACAGCACAAAACGATAGCACCAGTGGTTTAGAAATCCCTTCGTCATGTGAAGCTGCAGGTGGAATGTAGGTAGCTGTTTGGTTATTCTCCAAGTTGAGATTTGGCTAGGTTCCCAGGATAACACCCCCCTCTTGCTTCACATGCTGTTGGCTGTTTAATAACAACAAGCAGCCAGAGGCTTGGTTCTAAGGCTTATATGAAAGACATTGCCCCATTAGCCCTATTACGCACTCCGAGGGAAGAGTGCACCCTTCTGAATTGTCAGCAATGCGTCCTGCTGCATCTAGGTGTCCCTGCAGTGCTCCTAGCCAAAGCCCAAATGTCCCATTCTGGACTTGCGACTTCAGAGGACAAAGCACAGCTGGCATGTGGGAGATGGCCTGGAACGCAAACCGAGCCTTTCACTGTGCTTTGCGCCTACCCCACAACAGTCTCCCCTAGAGCTTCTTCCCAGGGATTCATTCAGCTGGCCAGAGGGACAGTCCTCTCCATGGTATTGTTACCATCCCCCCCCACATGCACACAATTAGTGGGGCAATTGCATGAAAGCCAATGCTAACGAGGGCAGGCCCACCTCTAGCTCACTAAAAACCCTGAGTTGGGGAGTCATAGTCAGAGCCCCTAGTATACCACATGTCTGTGGCGGAGGTGACAAGATGGGCACAGAGGACCCTGGCCTCCTGTGGGCCATCCGAGATCCATGGCATGTGGGGGCCAAGTTCCAGAAGGAGAGAAAATGACAATAATTCACGTGGCGGGAGCTGAGGGCCTTGAGTGCTGACCTGCCCTGACTCTGCTTCATTTGTGAGAGCTAACTGGATTGCAGCATCCATCGGTGCATGTGTACTTGGGAAGGGAAGGGCAGGGCTACCCTGACCTTCTCATCTGAAATTTCCCTGCCCTTGCTGCCACCATTGCATGTTCACGGCTGTGTGAAAATGTCTCCCTTCAAGTCTAGGGATGGTAAGCGCGTGCACACGCACTGTCACGTGGAGTGGATAGCTCTAGCCTGCTGCTGCCAATTTAGGCAGTGTCACTGCTGCCAGAGGTAGGCCAGCTCTCAGGTCCATGGGGGTGGGGATGACACGCATCCTTTTTGTTTCACAGAAGATGCTCTGTGTACAATTAAAACTTGTTTCTGGTAAACCTCATTCCAGGAAGATGAGCTTTTAACAAAGGGCTTTTGACAGCTGCAGGGTATTTCATTTTTTTAATGCCGAATGAAAAATCAATACATTTTTCTGGGTTATACATATTCAGAACAGGCTTGATATTTCCATTATAATGGAAAATGGGTGTCTGTGCACATCTCGCCTGTCAGAGCTGCACCATTGCATTTTCCAAGCCACTGCTAAATATTTCAAACCTGATTTGATTGTGGTTCATGACAGCTAATGTTTCTCAGCTCTTGAGCCTGCCGGAGGGAGGGGAGGCAAACACTCTATTTCAGTTCCTTCTCCCCATGTCCCCCAAAGAAATATCCCTCATCCTTTTGCAACAGAGATGTCCGTTTGTTAAGGAAATAAGGCTGAGAGGAAGAGAGAGCTGAGGAGACTGGCACACTTCCAGTAGGGATTTGGTGACTTCTCTCTGCTCTGATTTTAAGCTTTGTTGTCTGGGTTTTGGAATGGGCAGAAGTGATACATTTTGTTCTGGGATGTTTGGGGACAGAGGCACATTCTCACTACTTTAGGCTCAGGGATATTCTGAATTCTGCAGAGGTCAGAAGATACTTAAATTTTCCAAACTGCTTTTCCTCTGCTCCTTCTCTTTAGTGAATAGTTTAATTTCAAATTAAAAGGAAATGCTGTTGTCTGAAATGATTTATTCACTAAGGAAGAAAAGACCCATCCTGGGAATTTGCACTGGGGTGGATTTCAAAATTCTGAAGAGCAGATTTCCTAGCATTCCTGCCGCTCTGTAATTACAGCTCCTGACCGTGCTCTTGGTATAAGCCCATTCTCAGGGATTTATAAAATTGTTCTAAGTATGTTTATTTATATAGCACCCAGTGTGCACTGGGTGCCTCGGGGGTCATGTTAAGGCACTGGGTGCCTCGGGGGGTCGTGTTAAGGCACTGGGTGCCTCGGGGGGTCGTGTTAAGGCACTGAGGGGCTTGGGGGTCGTGTTAAGGCACTGGGTCTCAGGGGTGTTAAGGCACTGGGGGGCTCAGGGGATCATGTTAAGGCACTGAGGGTCTCGGGGGTCATGTTAAGGCAGTGGGGCTCGGGGGTGTTAAGGCACTGCGGGGCTCGGGGGATCGTGTTAAGGCACTGAGGGGCTCGGGGGTCGTGTTAAGGCACTGGGTGCCTCGGGGGATCGTGTTAAGCCCATGGGGCTCAGGGGTTGTGTTAAGGCACTGGGTGCCTCGGGGGCGCGTGTTAAGGCACTGGGGGGTTCGGGGGTCGTATTAAGGCACTGGGTGCCTCGGGGGGTCGTGTTAAGGCACTGGGAGGTTCGGGGGTCGGGTTAGGGCAGTGGGTCTCAGGGGTGTTCAGGCACTGGGGGGCTCGGGGGCTCGTGTTAAGGCACTGGGGGGTTCGGGGGTCGTGTTAAGGCACTGAGGGGCTTGGGGTCGTATTAGGGCAGTGGGTCTCAGGGGTGTTCAGGCACTGGGGGGCTCGGGGGATCGTGTTAAGGCACTGGGGCTCGGGGGTCGTGTTAAGGCAGTGGATGCCTTGGGGGATCGTGTTTGTTAAGGCACTGGGTGCCTCAGGGGGCGTGTTAAGGCACTGGGGGGTTCGGGGGTCGTGTTAAGGCACTGAGGGGCTTGGGGGTCTTGTTAAGGCACTGAGGGGCTCGGGGGGTCGTGTTAAGGCACTGAGGGGCTCAGGGGTCGTGTTAAGGCACTGAGGGGCTCAGGGGTGTTAAGGCACTGGGGGGCTCAGGGGATCGTGTTAAGGCACTGAGGGGTTCGGGGGTTGTGTTAAGGCACTGGGTGCCTTGGGGGATCGTGTTTGTTAAGGCACTGGGTGCCTTGGCGATCGTGTTAAGGCACTGGGGCTCATGGGAGGATTTTATTGTTTGTGTTTCACTGAGACTCAATCTCTCTCATGCAAATTGCTTAGCAGCAGCCCGAGTCTGCCCCAGTTCCTCTGCCTAGGAAGGGTGAAATTCACATAACTTTCGTAAACCCTGACATGTACAGGGCTTGGGGAAATCCACTTTGCAGCCTGGGGCCACAGCACAGCCATACCCTCCCCGTGCCCTCTACTCCAGCTAATGCACAGGAATAGCAGCTACAGCCCCTCAATGCTATTTGTTAAGGCCCCAGACTGCAGATTAAACAGCACTCGCTGGGGTGGCTCTGTCATCCTGGATTCAGCACACCCTGCTCTGCTCCTGTAAATGAGAGAACCAGCATAGAGCTTCTCTGAGACATACAGAAGGTGCAGAGGTTCCCTCACGCAGTGCTGCAGGTGAGCTTCCTCACGCAGCATAGCATCCCCTGTGTCTCCTGTTTGGGGTGCATGCGCCCTGGTCACAAAGTGAGTGGGACTTAATTAGACTAACAAGCTGAGCAGATGTCTCCAGCTTAGAATGTCACTGACTCTTCAGACACTCAGCAAAGACGCAATCTTCTCTCAGAGATCTGCATGGCCATGACTGAAGGCTCGAAGCCAAGCTGGCTTTCAGTTATAAGCCTGGGGGAAAAGGGGACAAGTGTTGGTTTGTTTTTGTTTTTTCTCAAGTGGAAAAATTTAGGGGGGTGCTTCAGGCACAAAGTGACCAGTGAGCTTTTACTCAAACTTCAGGTGCATCAGAAAGTCGTGAACAAGTGAAAGCAGCGGATGGGAATGGGCACCAAGTATGGCAAGTACTTGCTAGTATAAGGTCACACAAGCGCCTTTGTTGTTTTTACAGGGGCTTTTGCCCCTAACTAATCAGAGGACTAGGCTGTCTTTAGGGGTTTGGCACTGGACACTCTTGCCCTAGAGGAGGGGAGCATTCCCCTCAGCTGCAGGGCTCTCCTGTTGTCTGGCTGAGCTCAACAGAAGGGTCAGCTCTGTCTTGCCATTGAAGTGTGACTATAGCATGAGTACAATCTTACGTGAGGATATTCTAGCCAATTCTAATGAAAGGAAACTACACATCAAAACCCTTCAGTGTTACTGCTCTTGAGAGTTCAAGAGAAAAGGGGGATAGGAGTGGACAACAGGGGATGGCTCACTTGATGGTTCCCTGTTCTCTTCACTCCCTCTGGGGCACCTGGCATTGGCCGCTGTCGGAAGACAGGACACTGGGCTAGATGGAACATTGGTCTGACCCAGCATGGCCGTTCTTAAGAGCAGCCTCCTCCACATCAACAAGGCCTTGTTTCTTCAGTGATATGCCCCATGAAATGCAAGAGGAAAGAAGGATGCGAAAGCCCTGACTCAAATGTTTACAGGTGTTTCTCTTCCATCTCAGAGAACAGCTATGTTGAAACAGTCACTTGGGCACACCAGATGCAGAGACCTCATCAGAGAGAGAATTTTGAAATAGGTGCTTGGGAAGGAAGAAAAGACCCCGTTTCTTTTTTACATTGGCATTTGGGTGTTGCTCTTTTCTATGTTGAAAAGAGCCACCTTGCCATTAAAAACTGGATCAAATCATTGGTCTTAACTCTGGTCTAATATCTTAACTCTGCTAGTGGACAATTCCTGATATTTCAGACAGAGGTAGTCAATTATTTTTGTGTCAAGGTCCAAATTTTGTGGTCAAGGTATAGTCAAGATCCAGACTCCAGAGAAAATAATAAAATGTAACAATAATAAGTAAAGAAAAAGATTTTGGGGTCCATTCAAAAGTGTCTGGTGGTCTGGATTTGGTCTGCGGTCCACCTGCTCCAGAAGAAGGTGAAAAACCCAACAGTAGTACATCTAGTAGCTAGTTATGAAGTACTGCACGGGAAACCGAGGGAAGCTCCTTCCTGACTGTCCAGATGATCAGTATATACCCTGAAGCCTATGATAACTACCCAACATGCAGATCTGGTATCTGCACCTTTACAAATACCAGATGGAAAGGGGCTGTGGGGAGCTGTGAACCTGCTCCTTTACCCCTGGGCTATACTACTAGAGTGGTAGATCTCAGCTCCACCATTGCTGGAACTTCCCCGTGCACGGAGCATTCCAAGGTGGGATGAAGGAGGGGAGGGGCTGTGTCATGGATGGGAGGAGACAAGACAGGAGCATTCTTATGCTCCAGTGATTCTGCACCCCTGCTTTGGTGCATAGGGGTCATTCCAACAGGGGAGCCAACTTAAGACAGTGGTCAGGGCTGCCCCAGTCTGTGCAGGGGACCAAATGAACCACTGGGGTCCAGAAGAGGCTTGTGCCAGCAAATGGAAGAATATCTCCCTCGGTGTTTTATCCTCCACCTCTCCTATTTAAAAGCAACCAAAGTTCACAAAAATTCTGTCCTGTGAGTAGGAAAATCAGTTCTGCAGCCTCATCCCGTTCCTGGATCAGAAAGCTCTGGTTGAGGCAGAAGGAAGCAGACATGATTTGGCTCTCAGAAGAGCAAGCTTTCTAGTGACAGGGACTTGGTAATTCCTACTACACGTTACTGTCTGGTAGCTTTCTTTTTAAGTAGCTGACCAATAAAACAAACTGCCTTCACGTCAGTGGGGCTGGGCGCTGAGCAGGGGAGAGGAATTTGCAGTTTGTATCCTTCTTTTAAAATCATTTTTCTACCTTTATTGGTATTCATAGCTCACATTTTCCCGGTTACTGTCTGCCTGGGCTTTCATCCATTTAAAGAGCTCTTTTTCCCCCTTGTTGTTGTTGATGATGATGGTATAAAGACAGACGGTGTAACTGCTTATGAATGTCCTATTTTATTTCCCCAGAACCAGACAGTTCACTTGAAGACGTATATTATTTCCACATGCTCAGCTTAGGCAGCCCAGACAGTGTCTGAATCCAGCGGCCGGCTACCCCTTCTTCCTCTCCATGCAGATGGTGACACCTCTAGGTCTCAGGTGGAATTGCATGAAGGCTCTAGCACTTCAGGCTTATCTTTGTTAGCTACGGAGGATGTTGCAGCTTCATTGTAGCTGAGGAAGGCTTTAGTTTTTTTAGTACATTTCTCTTTCCTCTTTCAGAAATAAGGGAAATGTGTTTGTGTCTGTTGGCTGGAGCAGAGGACTTAGAGATGGGAGACCAAGGTTTATATTTCTGGCTGTCACTGGCCCCCCTATTTAACCTTGAGCAAGTCACCAACCTTGTCTGTGCCTCAGTTTTCTGTTCTGTGAAATGGGGCTGGGGATGCTTTGAGGAGCTGAGAGGAAGTGCACACTTTATTTTACCAGGAGGATCATAGGCTACTTCCTTGTCTGTCTAGTTAAGCAGTTCTAGTCTGTGTATCACTGGGGTGTCTTGGAACCAGTCACTATGGTTAATGTTAATTTGGGACAGAAAAAAAGCAAAGACTTGATATTCAAATATTTTTTTAATGAAGACCATAAAATCAGTTAACTTTTTAACTCCTGCTTTTTATCCCTGCTTCCCCAATTAAACAGAAACCTTCTCCACACCTTGGCTTACAGCTTCTCTTAGGCAGTAACAAAGAGATGAATTTTTCTCAGTTTTTCCCTGAAGTGAGGGGAATTAAGGAATTTCAGTTCCTAACTATGAATCCAAATGCTGATTCCACAGTTCTTCCCTCCAGCAAATTCCCTGCTGCTCAGCCCACAAGGAGACCATTTCTGCATCAATCATTTGTAGTATTGTAATTTTCTGCATATCACTGAAAAATGTCTTTGTCGAAGGATACCATCCACCAGACATCTTACACTGGGAGTCTGAGCTTCCCAGAACAAGACACCTGCAACTCTCGCGGCTCTAAAGAATGTTGACCTGCAGAGCAGTGGTAGTGGGGTAGATTATGAGCCATGCGCTCTGTTAGACATCATGTGCTACCCATTCTATCCATAGGCCTTGCAGGGAGCATTTTCCAAAGTACCTCAGTCCTATTTCCAAAAGAGCCATAGTCACTTATGAGCCTGGGTCTCCACTGGAAGTCGATAGAACTTGGGCCAAGTCATATAGAAGTTTTTGAAAATTGTACCTTCAAGCAAATGGCTTGTGTTCAACCAGCAGCACCTAGAGCACCAAGTGGAGAAAGTTCACAGTGTGGGGCAGTCAGGCCAAAGTCAACACCGGTACTTGCAGCCCCTTGTCAGAGTCAATTTTGAAACCCCTTGTTAAAAAGCCCCCTTTGCAAGTGGCTACTAATGTACTCCTGATCGAGCTGGTGAAAGCTGCACATGAACCATTCCATTCCTGGAAGCTTATGTTGCTTGGATGGTGGCTTGTTTCCCTGTGGTAACCTTCAGTTACAGGGCAAGTGATCCTCAGGCCCTAGTGACTGACCCACCTTTTACCAGAGGTGGTGCTGTGAACTCACCCATGAGACTCCTTACTAGAATTCCTCCTTAATGAACCTAATAGTCCTGCTAACATTCACTCTCTTTTTTGATTGCCTGGAAAAAATAAATTGTTAGAAATGCAAAAAAAGCATATTCGCTTCTCGTCCCCTCAATCCAATGTCAGAGTATTCCCTTTTCTATTGGTAGTAAAGGTTGTCTACATTAACATTTAGTTCACCACAAACAAGGATGTGAATCTGCCCTGCATAGCCTGCCACAGGCCAAGTGTTCTTGTGAACCCTACTGTGTCAAAGAGGACTAGATCAAAGCACATTAATGAACTCCTAATATGCATCAGTAGGGACCATACAGATAGCTAGTCTGCAGCAAGCTTCACACTCCAGCTTGCTGCAAACTAATTGTTCGTGTGTGTCACTCAGAGGTGCAACCCCTCCCCTCCGCCCTCCCTCCCTCCCACACAAGTTTTGCCATGGCAAGTGTCAGTTTAAACAACGGATTGTCAGCAGGAGCGCTGTATTTTGTCAGCAAAAGTGCCAACAAACAGAAGCTACACTGCCTGACTTTTAGTGACAGGGTTGTGTTGACACAGCCGTGTTACTAAAAGATGTGTAGTGTAGACAAAGCCTTGGTGAGACTGTTCCTCTTTGCTAAAGCCATTGGAAAGGCTGCTATTTCTCACTAGCTTGTTTGGATTCTGTGAGCTGGGGACAGTTTCAGACTTCTGTCTGAAGTCCCAGTTATTTCATATTCAACGTGGGCCTGTCAGTGCTTAGAGTTCTTTTGATGGAGTCCTCTGTTGTGGATTAATACCTGCTTTTATGGCTCCCATCACCATAGTATCTGATGGACTGTGTATGTGTATTTAAAGGGCAGGTAAGTATGTTTGTAGAGAACAAGGGAGCTTGGCTAGAATTAATTGAACTGTGTTGCTTTAAGAAATATTTCACCATTTCAAGACTAACTTTATGATCCAGTTGTTGGATAATCTTGTTGAAAGTCTGAATAAATAAAAGCAAGATGGCCAAGCATGGCTGGACCTAGAAAAGATGGTGCATGTATTTCCATATCCTCCATTTTGTTTCAGCAATTTCCTCTTCTCGGATTATATGTGCGCAGAGAGGAGAGGGTTGTACAACTTAAAAGAAATTCTCTTTAGACTTGGAGATCATTTTTGGCTAGTAAATGACCCTGCTGGAATTTTGTCAGTGGTTGTGAACTGCATAGGAGGGGCAAGGTCCTCAGTTCACTTCCCCAAATGGTACGTTTCCCTAGGGACTCTCGCTTTTCTTAAATTTCTCCTTCACTCAGGCAGCAGGTTTCTTTTCACCACGTGAAGTGCTGCAGCCTGTTGTCTAGAGAAGTGACTGTTCCTGGAAATAGTCCTTATATGTTTTCCTGTGGGGATTAATATTGGGTAAATGTGAGTAATTCCCACCTTATGGGATCTTGTGGGATATACAAAGGTCAGGTTGTTGGCAGAAAAGGTCCAGCCACATCCAGGACTGGAAATGTTGAAACTTTGAAGTAAATTCTGCCAGGTGTGTTGTAGGTACACACTCCTGTCTGCCAAACAAAGACTCTTCCCAATTACGGAGAACAGGACATCCCTGGAAAGGGAAGCAGTGACCACAGCACTCCTTTCCCTGTTTCTAGAATTTCACTGGGCTTTGTTTGAGCTCTATTGAAATTACATCCAGCCTTGAGACTGAGGGTGTTTGTTTCTTGAAATGACCCAAACAGTTGGGTGCTTGCAGTCTGAAATGTGGGTGGGTGGAAATCTGTCTGAGATTGGTCCTCAGCAGAGTAGCTTGAACTGACCGTGCAAGAAACTACTAGCACTGTAGGTTCTGAGGACCCCCAGACATCATAGAAAATAACCAAGCAGTCCTAGTTCATGAATGTGAAGGAACTCAAACCATCATCTGTCAGTTTAGCCAGGTCCTTTGGGCAGTTCCTATCACAAAGTAGTCCTGGGAGAGGGGAATTGGAACCACTGGAAGCTAGGTTCTATACTGACACCACAAAATTAGCTGCTGCTGAGCTCTTTGAGTGAGAGACTCACTCCTTTCTCTACTTCTGCTTTTATTTTTTCCCCTTTACTTTTTACATTTTAGAAGAGGTGGTTGAAGATGTGGAAGGGCTGAATGAGACACCCGCTGATCCAGAAGAGCCTAGTAAAGAGCAAGAGAGTGACGGTGACAAGGACCAGAACAAATGGACAGGTGGGTTTTGCTTCCATTTCTACCCCAAGTCCAGCTAGCCTTGAGGGTAGATAGATGGTCAGAGTGGCTTGTAAGGGCACTTCAGCTGATGCCTTGTTCAGCTCTGTAAATCTGGGCCTTCATATTTCTGCCGTTTGATTTTATTTGAAGAGGGACTTACAAACTCCATACAATTTTCAAACAGATATTTCAACTTCCATCTATTAAACTTCCTCGTTAGTTCATGTTTTTACTGAAAATATGTCCCCTTCCAGCCTCCTCCTCCTGCCTGAAGTTCCTAATTCAGTGCCCAAAAGTGTGTTGGGCTTTACAAACAGTTATGAGAGTCCCTATCCCAAAGTGTTTTCTAGAGACATGGCATGATGGGAAAGGAGGTCACGAAAATGGCAAGTCCTGAGTTATGTGGTCATTCTGCAAATTAGCAGGAAAGACAAGGGGGGGGAACAGAAAGTTACAGGCAAAGCAAACTGTTGCTTTGCTTAAAAAGTCTATTCAGGTGACACCATCAACACGGCTGTTGCTAACACTTTGTTAGTGAGACTGACAGAAGGTTAGTTTGTTTTCTCACCATTTGCTATTTGTATTGCAGTGTCACCCGGGCACGTCTACACTGCAGTAAAAGACCCGCGGCTGGCCCAAGTCAGCTGACGGCCTCACAAGGCTCAGGCTGTGGGGCTATAAAATTGTAGTGCAGATGTTCAGGCTTAGGCTGGAGTCCAGGCTCTGAGCTTCTCCCCGCTCATGGGCTCCCAGAGCTTGGGCTGCAGCCTAAGCCCAACATCTGCACTGCAGTTCTATAGCCCCACAGCCTGAGCCCTGTGAGCCCGTCAGCTGACTCGGACCAGCCGCTTCTGTGCTGTGGATGTGCACTGTGCAAACATAACGGTGAGACTCCCCCTGCCCCGAAGAGCCTGCAATCAGGCTATTTCATAGAATCACAGAATCGTAGGACTGGAAGGGACTTCAAGAGGTCATCTAGTCCAGTCCCCGGCACTCATGGCAGGACAAGGTATTATCTAGACTTACTGCTTTTTTTACTTTTTGCTAGAGTTGTACAAAATTTTGACAACATGATTGAAAATACACCATGTTTTTGCTTGTGAGAAGTGAAAAATCTCACTCTTTGGAAAATCCCTGCTCATTAGAAATAAGCGGTTTGAGGGTCACTGCCACTCCCGGGAATAGGGTCACAGGCAGGTAGCAGTTCCCCTTGGCAGCATGGTTGTGCTGACCAGTTCTGGTTACTTGCAGGTAGGGGAATTAAGGGGGATTCTCATTTCCCAGCATCCAAGTCTGAGGAGTTCTGGCGCTCTGTCCTGGCAAAGAGAGAGGAACTCAACAATTCCCCCTTAGGGTTGTTTATGCTGCCGATCTTAAAATGTTCCCCTTCCACAAGCTAGCTAGACAGAAACACAGATGTTTGGCCCCATTGACTCTGTCTTTCGTGGCCAGCACAGAGAGAGAGCGAGAGTGCGCACAGCTCTTCCACGGGCTGTTATCTCCAGTATAGTTCCCGTTCTGTTTACAGCTGCTTCTCAATGAACCACAGCTGAAGGCCGCAGGTCTCTGCAGTGCATACAGTCTTACCGGGGTTGGGCATTATGATCTCTGCTTTCACCTCCAGGAAGAGTTTTGATTCTTTCACTTTCAAAGGGCACGTCAAGACTGGGAAAATAGGTTTTGTTTTAACACATTACGACTCATTTTCCAAGTCTAGACAAGCCTCAACGAGCATGCAGAAATGTTTGTGAATCTGTTCTACGCAGTCCTCCTCCTTCGTCTCCCTCAGCTTGAACAAAATGGTGCCTGAAGGAGACCCAACTGACGACAGTCCTTTTCCAAAGCTCCTCCCGCGAGGCTGCATATCTCCAGGGAGAGAGGTAAAAGTCTGGCATGGATTAGAAACTGACTAAGATACAACAAAAAAGAAGCAGCAAAGAATCCTGTGGCACCTTATAGACTAACAGACGTTTTGCAGCATGAGCTTTCGTGGGTGAATACCCACTTCTTCGGATGCAAGCCACTGCTTGCATCCGAAGAAGTGGGTATTCACCCACGAAAGCTCATGCTGCAAAACGTCTGTTAGTCTATAAGGTGCCACAGGATTCTTTGCTGCTTCTACAGAACCAGACTAACACGGCTACCCCTCTGATACTTAACAAAAAAGAAATAAACGTTTAGTTTTCACCATGGCAAAAGGTTAACAGTGGAGTGCTCCCAAGTTCCATAATAAGACAGTGTTGTCTGATTTATTGATAACAGGAAAATGGGGCCAAAGGTCAGGTGGCAGGCGTGCTGGTGGCAGAAAGTTAGGTAAGCTAGAGAAGACTGTGAGGAACTCCAGACGGGACCTACTTAAACCGTAAGATCTCTGGGGCAGGGACCATCCTTTTGCTAAGTATTTGTACAAAGAGTAGTACAATGGGACCCTGCCCACTGGCTGGAGCCCCCAAACACGACCACAATACAAATAATTAATCATCATCAACCAGGGTGAATGGGCAGCAAGATTGAAGATGAATGAAATTCAGTGTCAACAAATGCAAGGGAAGCACATTGAAAGGACTATTCGAACTATTTGTAAATGTTAATGTATTCCAAATTATCTCACAGTGCTGGCACGTTGGTATTCGTAGCACTGCAGGAGACAGTTTAAATTTTCAGATTGTTTTCAGTGATATATTTTAATTTTTTCACATAATTTTCTTAGTTTTGTAAAACTTTTTTTTTTCACCCACAAAATCTAAATGTTGGACTTGGACTTTTAAGGGAGGCTCCTTGTATTATCATTTTCCTGCGAAATTCCTAGCCCATCTTTGATATAAGTGCCATGTAAACAAGAAATACTAAAACCAATTTATAGCACCTCTAAGCTTTGCTTAGTGTAAAAATTCTCTAAAGGGAAATAAACTATTGTGTGTTAGGCCTCACTGCTGTAACTGGCTCCACATAGGCAGGTCCCTGCGCTTCCACAGAGCCCCAGGAAGCCAATGGTGCACTGGACTTGCCCTGGCCAGAGTCTGTAGCAAGGTCAGGGACACTGAGTTTAGTGGGATTTAAGCACATGCTTAAGTGCCTTGTTGAACTGGGGCCCTAATTTCTGTCATATAATAAAAATACCCCACATTATTTCAAATCAGAGAAACACCGAAACCTTTTCTTACTGGAGCAGCATAGCAATGTGAGTGTAGCCATGTTGTCCCAGGATATTAGTGGGACAAGGTGAGTGAGCTCTGTGTGGCTCGAAAGCTTGTTCCTCTCACCAACAGAAGCAGGTCCAGTAACAGATATTGCCTCGCCCACCTTGTCTCTGTAGGTACACAGAGCAATTGTAATTTTACAATTGAGTCCGTTCTGCTTCCAGAATCCCCTTGAAGACAATGAAAGATCAGGGCAAGGGGGAAATGCAGGTTCAAGCACTCACGTGAGCCAGTGAACAGGGCTTTGGACTGAAAGTCAAGAGACTCTGCTTCTGTTCCTGATGTTGTTTGTTTATTTGCATTACGGTAGCACCTAGGAGCTGTAGTTATGCACAGCACCCACTGAGCTAGCCACTGTACAAACACAGTCCCTGCTCCAGTGAGCTTACAGTCTAAGTATAAGACAGGAGACAACAGATGGATGGGGGAATACAAGGAAACAATGAGACAATAATCTGAGTGGTAGCCGTGTTAGTCTGTACCAGCAAAAACAACTAGGAGTCCTTGTGGCACCTTAGAGACTAACAAATGTATTTGGGCATAAGCTTTTGTGGGCTAAAACCCACTTCATCGGATGCATGCAGTGGAAAATACAGTAGGAGGATATATATACACAGAGAACATGAAAAAATGGGTGTTGCCATACCAACTATAACAAGAGTAATCAATTAAGGTGGACTATTATCAGCAAGAGGGAAAAAAAAGTTTGTAGTGATAAACAGGATGGCCCATTTCAAACAGTTGACAAAAAGGTGTGAGTAACAGTAGGGGAAAATTAGCATGGGGAAATAGTTTTTACTTTGTGTAATGACCCATCCACTCCCAATCTTTATTCAAACCTAATTTAATGGTGTACAGTTTGCAAATTTATTCCAGTTCTGCAGTTTCTCACTGGAGTCTGTTTTTTGAAGTTTTTTTTTTGTTGTTGTTGGAGAATTGTGACTTTTAGGTCTGTAGGGAGGTTGACGTGTTCTCCGACTGGTTTTTGAATGTTATAATTCTTGACGTCTGATTTGTGTCCATTTATTCTTTTGCATAGAGACTGTCCGCTTTGGCCAATGTACATGGCAGAGGGGCATTGCTGGCACATGATAGCATACCGTATATCACATTGGTAGATGTGCAGGTGAACGAGCCCCAGATGGTATGGCTAATGTGATTAGGTCCTATGATGGTGTCCCTTGAATATATATGTGGACAGAGATGGCAACAGGCTTTGTTGCAGGGATAGGTTCCTGGGTTAGTGTTTTTGTTGTGTGGTGTGTGGTTGCTGGTGAGAAACTGCATTACTGGAATTAATTTACAAACTGGACGCCATTAAATTAGGTTTGAATAAAGACTGGGAGTGGATGGGTCATTATACAAAGTAAAAACTATTTCCCCATGCTAATTTTTTCCCTTTCTGTTACTCACACCTTTTTGTCAACTGTTTGAAAGGGGCCATCCTGTTTATCGCTACAAAAGTTTTTTTTTCCTCCTGCTGTTAATAGTCCACCTTAATTGATTACCCTTGTTACAGTTGGTATGGCAACACCCATTTTTTCATGTTGTGTGTGTGTGTGTGTGTGTATATATATTCCTACTGTATTTTCCACTGCATGCATCTGATGAAGTGGGTTTTAGCCCACGAAAGCTTATGCCCAAATAAATTTGTTAGTCTCTAAGGTGCCACAAGGATTCCTCATTCCTTTTGCTGAGACAATATTGTTTAGAGGAGGGATTTGAAGGACGATAAGGACATCGCTTTCCAGATGTTTAAAGGGAACTTCTTCTAAGCATGAGGGGCAGCAAAAGAGTTAAGGTGCATGTTTAAAAATGTAACAAGTGGACAAGGCAGACTGACTTCATGATCTGATCCAAGGCAGGCGTCCACCTTTTGATAACGAGTGAGAGATGATATGTTGGGTAGGGGCAGGTAATGAAGGGCCTTGAAACTGAAAATAAGTAGCTAATGTTTGATGCTATAGAGAAGAGGGAGCAAGTGGAGGGATGCAAATAGAGGAGTGACATGGTCAAAGCAATGGGCTAGGAAAATTACCTTCGTAGCTCTGTTCTGGATATGAGCAGAGCAAGACTGCATTCTCAAGGCCAGAGAGAAGGCTGTTGCATCGAAATGTGAGATGATGACAGCTTGGATGAAATTTTGTAGCTCTATGAATAGGTAGGAAGGGGTGGTATCTTAGAATTGGCAAGATTTAGATACAGCCTAAATGTGAAGACTTAGAGGAGATAATGCCTATGTTTCAGGCCTGAGTGACAGAGAGTATGATGGTGTTATCCACAGTGATTGAGAAAGGAGGGAGTAGAAAGAGCTTTAGAGGGGGAGGGAGAGAATAGGACCTCCACTGACTCATTATGTGACCTTTCAGAATTTACTTAACCATTCTGTGCCTCAGTTTCCCACCTCTAGACTGAATGATTACCCACCTTAGTAAAGCACTGTGAGATCCTCTGTAACTTATAACCATTATTAGCTTTATTGCTGGAGCAGAGTGAAAAATGTCAGTGGTCAGTCAACACTGCAGTTGGCCTTCTTCAACCACTCAGCATGGTGTGCCAGAATGAAACCTTTGTAAGATATTTGCGATGAAAAAGAAAAGACTCAGCACTTTAGGTTTCCCTGTTTCACTGCAAATTTATAAAAAATTTCCAGTTTCAAAACAAGTCTGTGAAATTTTCTTTTTTTAAAATTCGTAAATAGAACAAATTATTCTTGAATAAAAATGTCCTATATTCAAGTAACATTCTCCCCCGCGCCCAAAAAAAATCAGCATCTTTTGTGCATAATGATCAGTTTTCAAATCAAAATTTAGAATTTTTGAATATTTTGATGTGAATCCAGCCATTTCTAGAAGGTTTGGCAAAAAGCAAAATCATAAAATGGGCCACAATGAAATTACAAATGGGTTTTCATTACGTTGCACAAAAAAGCTCTATCATTTTTTGCACTCACTAGTCCAAATGCTTTGTATGCATGGCAGACCCCAGAGCATGGCCAATGACTCTGAACAGTCAGTAGCTTTTCATAGGAGTTCAGAATGTTTGTGCTTTTTTAAAATCAATTATTTATTGGTTTAGAAGCACATTGCTAATGTTTCCTGTTCCTGGATTGGGCTTGTTTGCTTTTCATTTTCATTACAGTAGTGGGATTAAATAGCTTCTGCACATTCAAGAGATGCAGCATGAGTAGTCCTGAAGGTCCTTTCTACCTGTCTGTCTTTATGTTCAAGCTCTTCCAATTTTAGTGCCAAAGAAGAATGACAATTCTCAAATCTCAGCCTCTGAGCAAAGAATAAATCATGTTTCCATGATTAACTTCGGATTCATCACAAACAAGCAAAAAACCGCAATTGTTGCCTGACCGTATTTTCAAATCATGAAAATATGAATGAATCCTAGATGTAAATGTTTAATATCGGACACATTGGTTTCCACCGAGAGTCCTGAGTCATATCCAGGGAAACCCATTCAGGACTTAAAGAATTTTGTTTTATTATTTTTAAACATGAAATATATAATGTTGATAAAATGTCAGAGAACATCTCAACCTCAAGTGACCCTGCTATATGAAATACTTTATTAATGTTATCAGTTGTATGGACTTCAGTACGTCAGTGGTTTTTTGTTTTTTTTTAAAAATCACTACTTAAAATATAGATTGAAATGAAATATTTCTGGAGGACTAGCCTGAAGGACTTTGGAAAAAAAATCATTTTTTTTTTTTAATTCATGATGCTCACCTAACCCTGAGCAGTTAGTGCAATGGAGCATCCCTTATTTGAATCTGTGGTAATTGCTATTAAAGGAGGTATTAATGGGCTGCTGAGAGCTGGGAAATTGTTGCAGAAAAGTGTGTTTATGGAGTATGGGGCTGGCAGGCATGATTTCAATCGGATTTGACATGTTTAACATAAATGTATACTGCACAGCTCCTGCAGTTTATGAATAATTCCTACAGGTCCACTGCCTTTCTAATTACTGAAATTGAAAAAAACAGGTCAGGCACATCCTGGCAGAAATCTATTACCACCCCTCCCCCCTGCCTTTTTTTAATATCTGTAGTTTTGGTGGGCACTTACTGTCTGGGATATTGGGTGACATGAGAGTAAAGGAAGGGGAGAAATCAGGTGGGGAGAGGAAAGGAGAGGCAAAGGCAGGAGGACCTATTTAGAGCAGTGCTGGATCCCTGCTTCTGTCGGACTGAGGGATGCACAAATAGGGGGATCGTGCAGCTCAGTGTAATTGCTCTTCAGTCTCAAGAGACCAGGAGCAGACTTCCAAGGCACAAAAGGGCACTGAGGCACCCAACTCCCATTGAAAGCCCATGGGAGTTTTGTGCCTACGCATGTGTCTTGGTGTCTTGCAAAAACTCCCCCGGAGGCTTTGCTGGCAAAGCTTTGATGGCTCATCTCTAAGCCAGGACACCATCTCCAAGCTCTGACTTTACTTGCCTGTCTATTATTCGTATAAAGGAAATATGGTCCACGTGCTGCTGGGGACACTGTTCTCTGGCCCAGGACAATGCTCTGGAAGGTCTTGTTGCTGAATCTTACAGTCATAGAAGGCAGAGACAGAGAGGAGCATTAGGGCCCCAGCACTGGGCTCAGTTGTTGCTACAGGGCGGCGTTGTCTAGTGCTTTGTCTGCCCTACTTTGCAGTGTCCCTTGCGCTGAGACTCCTTCCGCCTCCCCTTGGGAGACTCTCCGCCTGGGACGGCTCAGTGCCAGGGAGTTCTTTGCTCTTCCCATTACATCTTGTTACACCTCCTGTCCCAGCCTCAGTAACTCCTCTCTCCCGCGCTGGGTAGAACCCTCCTTCTCCTTGGAGACAGATGCTTTCTCCCATTTCCTGGGGAGTCCGTTAGTCAAGCCCCATGGATTTAGCATTGCTAGTCTTTCCCTCCAATCAGCCCCTCCAGCCCCCTGCTCAGCTTTGTTGCTCTTCTCTGAACTTCCTCAGTTTATCAGTATCTTTCAGCCAATCTAGTACTCAGAACAGACTGCAGCATTCCCAGTGCCATCACAAGAGGGCTCTGTAGAGAGGAGCTGTCCCCTCTCTGTAGAGAGGAGCATTTCTGCATGCAGCCCACAATGCCATGGCCTTCTGGTGTCGTATTACATTGTAAACACCTATCTACTTTGCCATCCATTATAACCCCAAAGTCCTATTCTGCACTTGCTACCGTGATAGCAGACCCAGGTAGAACATGGAAGTCCCTTGCTCAATGTCCTTTAAACACAGATTAGTCTTGTAGTTTGGCTAAAACTCACCTATGTTGCAGGGTTATAGTATACAATGAGAATGTGATTAAAACAGTTTAAGCCTGTCTACACTGCAAGATTAAACTGTGTTTTATCTGTTTTAGAGGACATCTTTATTATAACTGGATCCCTCAGCAGGGGAACAGCTATAATGCTGGTGTGACCTCGTCTTCGACACTCCTAATTCTTCTTCCCACTTAGTCTCATTGTTTGATTATTTCCTCCTAGATGCGTTAGCAGCAGTTTAAAAAAATAGACTCTCATGGCTGTTCTGTCCACGTCTCTAACCCCTACAGGTCTTTTTCTATTCATTCTATGTCCTCACTGCTATTGACAGCTCTTGCCAGTTCTGTGACATGCTGCATAGCCATGCTGTTTGCTGCCTCATCCAGACTAGAAATGACTGAACCCAAAAAAGATCCTGTACTCCTCACTGGACACTTCTGCACTGCACAAAACTATGCCTTTTAGCCTTAGCCTTAAACTTTTTCTATGGTCTTTGGTCCAGTTTTCAGTCCAAATGAGTTTTTGTACCCAAGCCATTTTAATTCATTTTTCAACTAAGATACCATGAGACTCAGTATCAGCAAACTATTGAAATCCAAATTTCAACCACTCATTTGGTAAACCTCTCCCAAAAAAAGCAACCAAGATTGTCCCCCAGCAGTGCCCATGGTTTTTAATACTAATGATTATGCTAGGAAGAAAAGGTACAACATTAGGGGATGTCCTCGTATGCATGACTTGTGCATTGCAAAACAATGACCTAATGATTTCATGTACATCCCAGTAATAATATGCTCTAAAGATATGGGACAGTACTGCCCAAATTAGAAAGGTAGAAAATATTGGGCTTACTCCACAGCACAGTCCAAAGGTAACACTGCTCTACAGCCAAAATGCTTCTGAAATAAATGTAGTCAAACTTTACTAATTCTGGGTCACTGAGAACGAAAATGATGCTTAAAATTGTTGATTGACTCTAGTTTTCAAGATATGCTATTGGGTCAGTATATACGACCCTTGACTTGGGAATAGCGGAGGATAAGTGAGTTATAAAGGGAAGGGATCTCAAGTTAAACCAGAAATGACTAAAATACATCTTTGACTGGATCTATGAATAAATCTATGACTGGGTTTGGACAGTACTTGCTTTTTAGGCAAAACAATGAATGATGCAATCTGAAGCTGGTATTGCATCATACATGATATGAATTGCATCATGTTATTCCTAGAAGTCATGGATGATGCAATCATAACGAAGCTTACATCACTCTGCTGAACAAATTGCCCTATATCAGCTCTAGAAATCATACAGTGTCGTGCTCTCTTATTTGTCAGTGTTTGATTTTGCAAAGGGACACTTTCTGTTTAGCCAAAGTGAGCAGAGATGCCTCGTACTTGTGTGAACAGTACAGATAACTTCTGCTATGTTTGTGGTGAAGTGACTTTTGCATCACAAAAGCACAGTTATGGTTAAGAAAGCCTATCACCTTTATTTTGGCTGCAAAATTGGAGATCAGGACAAGAGGTGGGCCCCACACATATGCTGCAACACTTGTGCAACAAATCTTCGCCAGTGGTTGAACAGGAAAAGGAAATCTATGCCTTTTGCAGTGCCAATGATTTGGAGAGAGCCAACAGATCATACCAGCAATTGTTACTTCTGCATGGTGCCTCCAGTTGGGAAAGGTGTGTTAAAGAAGAAAAAGTGGACTGTGCATTATCCAAACATTCCATCAGCTATACGCCCAGTACCCCACGGAGAAGGACTGCCGGTTCCTGATGCACCAGAATCATTCTCACTTGAGTCAGACGAGGAAGAGGAAGAGGATGAAACTTCTGGTCCTGAACCATCAATGTCACAGGACCCACATTTTCTCCCATCCTCCTCCTCTGAACCACACCTCATAACACAGGGTGAACTGAATGACCTTGTCAGGGATTTGGAACTACCCAAGAGTAAGGCAGAGCTGTTGTTCTCCAGACTACAGCAGTGGAATCTCCTGGCAGGTGATGTTAGGGTTTCCATGTTTCGTGACCGTCAAAAGGATCTTGTCCCATCTTCTTCATGGATGGTGATCTTGTAGCCTGCAACAACATTGATGGTGTGATGGCAGCCCTCAACATCGTTCACGATCCAGATGAGTGGAGACTGTTCATTGATTCATCGAAGACGAGTCTTAAAGCTGTTTTACTGCATAATGGCAATGTTTTGCCATCAATTCCAGTTGGTCATGCAGTCCATATGAAGGAAACCTATGACAACATGAAACAACTTTTGAGGTGCATAAACTATGACCAACATCAGTGGCAGCTTTGTGGCGATTTGAAGGTTGTTGCTCTCTTGCTTGGTCTGCAGACTGGATACACAAAGTACTGCTGTTTTCTCTGTGAATGGGATAGTCGTGCAAGAGATTCCCACTACATCAAGAAAGATTGGCCACTCCGACAGTCATTGGAGCCTGGGAGGAAAAGTGTTCAGCATCCACCACTTATGGAATCAAGAAAGATTTTGTTACCACCCTTACACATCAAGGCCATTGACAAAACACAAGCAGCTTTCAAGTACCTCCGTGGAAAATTTCCAAGATTAAGTGAAGCTAAGATAAAGGAAGGTGTCTTTGTTGGTCCTCAAATTCGTGAACTTCTTCAAGATGATGCATTTGACCATGCACTGCGTGGCAAGGAAAAGACGGCATGGAAAGCTTTCCAGTTAGTGGCAATACATTTTCTCGGAAACAACAAGGCAGACAACTACAGGTTGTTGGTGGAAAACCTCCTCAAGGCATACAAAAGCCTTGGTTGCAACATGTCACTAAAGATACATTTTTTGCACTCTCATCTAGATTTTTTTCCACCGAACTGCGGAGCAGTGAGCGACGAGCACGGCGAGCGATTTCACCAGGACATTGCAACAATGGAGAACCGCTATCAGGGCAAATGGAGCCCATCAATGCTTGCAGACTATTGCTGGACAATGACAAGAGATGCTCCATTTAATGAATATAAGAGAAAAGCCAAGAAGCGCCGAGTAGACACTGAATAGGACTAAACTATGTACATAATAGTTTTTTGTCTTTTGTTTCATAATACATTTTATTTATATAACCCTTTTGCTGATTTTTAAAGTGTTACATAAACAGGACAGGTGAAATATTATCATGTAGAGCAACCATAAACACATGAAAAGACCTAGGTTTACAATTTATGATTAAAACTCTACTATCTACACAATATACATAGACCTAAAATGTAAAAACTTAAATATCTTAGAAACAGTAGCCAATCAGTTGTTTTAATTGTCATATTTGAATTCAGCACATCAAAATACATAATAGCACATTTTATCTCTGAAGCAGACGACTTCTCAAAAATTGTAGACCAGTGTAATTGAACGCTCTTCTTCTGAGGTCCAGTTTATTTAGTCCTGACACACGTTGGCCCTTTAGGCCACACTCCCAGTTCAGTCTTTCTCTCCTCTTGTGGGAGGAGTCCCCAGCTTTCCTTCTCAGAGCTGGCTCTCAGTTCAGTGACTCTTTCTTCAGGCCCTACACTCAGGGTATCTCAGGGGTTTCCCTGCTTTAGCAGGCCACTCCCAGGCCTTCCTGGCTGAGGCCACTCTGCCGATCTCCGGGTACTCTCTGCAAGAGCCCTTCTAACTCTCCACAGTAAACAGGTGTGGCTGAGCCCGGCCTCTAGCCCTGAAAGAGGCAAGCCACCCTGCTGCACCAACTTAAACTTCTTGTTAACTTCATGTTGTTGTCCTGGCCCATTGCTCTGACCATGTAACTCCTGTAGTTGAATCCTTCTGCTGGATCCCCCTGTATCAATTTCAAGCTTCTTATCTTGACCATCAAGACCCTTCATAACTCTGCTAGTCCTAATTTCTCTGCTCTGGTCTCTTGTGACATTGCATCCTGTCCCAGTCTGGTCTGCCAGCTACAGCTGCTTTGACCACTCCCTTGTCTGCTCATCACACATTCCTCCCTACTGTGTCAACTTCATAGAGCATAGTCTGCAGGGCTTTTCCTGCTGCGAAGCCCACAGGAAATCAGCCAACCCTTAACGGCTGGTCTGAAGGGGAGCTGGGGAAAGATGATAGTATTTATTGATGTCACTACAAAACGTGTATATATAATAGATTGTCTTCTTGTCTCCCACCATTTGTGTCTTGCTTGTCGTTTTATATTGTAAGCTCATTGGTGCAGGGACCACATCTGTGTGTGTGTGTGTGTGTGTGTGTGTGTAGGAGAACAGGCCCTTATCCTGTCTGGGGCTTCTGGGTGCTGCGGTAAGGTAAATATTTAATAACAGTTCAGCTATTCAGACTCACTGCAGAATGAAACGTATAACTCAAAGCTAGAAAAATAAATCCCTTTGACCCTTTTCAGGGTCACACTTTTAAAAGATAGACAAAGGTCTGTGTGCGAAAGTGCACTTGCAAATATCTCTGTGTATTTAATTCTATCTACTGGATGATCCTATTATTCATCAAATGTGGGTTTGAAAAAATCCAGTAGAGCAACAGGTGATACTCAGTCCTATTAGTATGGCTACAACGTCCCATTAGGATGAATGGGACCTTTGGGGAATAGGGAATGTAAACAGACAGCGTTTCAGAAAGAAACATTCTAACCATATGTTATTAACACAAAAAGGAACAAACGTGCAGTAGTGCAGCAATATTAGACAAGGAAATTCCATTTCAGTGAGGCTTAAGCTCTAGTCTCATGGTTTATTATGTCACTAGAATCCCTCAATGGAATTATTGACTTGTATTTATTTCTATTATATTAATATAACTGGTGTGTTCCTGCTGGAATTACAAATGTATGATAGAGAGATCTGCCTGAAACTTGATACCAAAGTATGCAGGATTCCAAAGCTGTTTCTCTGTGTGCTCCAGTGAAGAATACTCCCCAGTGTAAGAATGCTGCCTCACCACTCATCCACTCTGATAAAGATAGGAGGGTGAAGGCCTTATGGCGTAGAGGAATGAAAAGGGATGAGAGAATCCTGTCACTTCTCCAAGCACGGGCTCTCCAGACAGAACCAACAGGGACTCTAAGGATACCTTTCTACTGAATGAGTAAAACGGCCATGTGGCGCTCTCACTACAAAATCCTCTACAAGAGGCAGTCAGATTTAACTCGGGGGTTAGAGTTTGGTACAAAATTTCAGAGTGTAGGGTCCTATATGGTTGTTCCAGGAAAAATTTGAGGAAAAGGTCTGAAGAACCTGTCACTGTGGAGAAAGGCCTGTGGGAATCAGCAACCCCACTGGGTAATTGTAGTTTCTATCAGGCAGCGAAAATAGTGTTCTAGTGGGGTTGAAAGTGTAGCCGAGACTGGCTGCTGAGCTAGTACGAAGAGTATTTTCATAATCAATCAAGGTAGCAAAAACCCTGCTGTAAATTTGTGGGGCAGGTGGCAAGCTGGTTTACGGAATGCAGGGAGATGAGAACCTCTGGCTTACGGAAAGCAGCATGAATTAATAATCATTTAATTGGCTCCTCCATTATGTTGCTGGGTCGGGAGATGGAAGTTTAGATGAAGGGCCTGTCAGTGGTACTTTAGCTAAGAGAGTCTGATGGTTGAAAGGTGGGGGGTGGCGGCTGCCTTTGGCCTTTCCACAAGGCTCCAGCATAGTCAGCTCTTTGGGTCCCTCGCTATGTTAACCTCTGGGGTTAGCAAAGAAAAGGACTAGCGTCACTTCTGGGTGGCATCCCCCCTTTAAAATAGAGAGAGAGAATCCCCCCGTGCTGCAAAGCAAGTGTTGTCTGGCATAAGCACTGAAGAAGTAGCCTCTCAGAAATGCTTTAGGAGGGTAGAATGCCTTGCAGCCATACTGCTTTCAGGTATGGGTGTGAGGTATATGTCTTCTCTGTCTGTGGAAAGGTATATTCTTCTAACCTCTTTAGTTCTTTAAACCTTGAGATGAGCAAATCCATGCACAAATTACCTCCTGCTCAGGACGTTTATCACGTTTTCATTTGTTTTCTTGAGCGGAGCCCTGGTCTGCGAGCAGGATCTCTCCTTGGCCCCTAATTGTGGCATGGGGGTATGTGTGCTGGATGAGCAGTGGTTTGGAGGAAAGTGAAATACAAGGTTTTCAACACTTTTTTTTTTTCTGGAAGTTTATCTTAGTCTACTCTGTAACAGATGAGTAGGTCAGACTGACTGTGTGTGATGTGGTAATTAATACACATTCTTTTCTAAGTCTGTTTTGAAGCTTTATAGTCAATCACTGAGTGTGCTCAAGAGTGATGCGGTTTGCATGCTCCCTTTCTCCACAATGTAAAGGAGTTCTTAACTCCCTGCTCTGTGACAGTGTCCCACCACTAGTTCCATGATGACTGATCCTAAGATCATTCATGTACTTAGATCTGACATACCGTAGGTTTGGGTGGGTGTCAATTAGCAGTAACTTGGTCTCAGTGTTGATAGCCCAAATGGGAATTTTATCTTTAAAAATACTCCTTAGCATGTCTCTTGAGGCATACATTTTGAGAACACTGAAAACAGCCAATTCATCTTCACACCCCTCCTATGGAGTAAACAAGTATCCCTATGTTAGAGAGGTTAAGGCTGGTAAGCCAGATCAGCTGCACTGAGGAGCACTCGGAGTTCCAGGGGAAGGGAGCAAACTGAATTTAAACTCTCTTTTGCCGGGATGGTTCCTCAGCTGAAGTTAGTGGTCTGAAATGTTGCTATATCTTGTTCTGACTGCCTGTGGCTCCAGGGAGCCATTATGGAAGACAGAGGTCACCAAAACCCAGGGATGCCCCAGCCACACCTGGCCATGAACCCAGCAATAGCAGGAAGGTTAATGGGGGCAGCTCCTGTGTCACCAGAGGATCCCCCTATTCACCAAGGGCTGGTGTAGAGACAGGCCTATGGCTCCAGAAGCTGGCTACACTCGTTAGGGCAGCTTAGTAGCTGCAGATGATGCAGAGCTGCCCTAACAGCCCAGATGCTGTTTTCAAAAGGGTGCACTAATTTAGGGTGCTTCAAACACCCACGGTCTGATGTTCAGAGCAGCCGAGCATCCACAGTGCCAACTGACATCAGAGAACTGCCAGCACTCAGCACCTCTGAAAACAAGCCCCTGTTGTCTGAAGCTGGGCTCCCAAAATTAAAGACCACCTCTGAAAATGCAGGTGACTTCCCAAGATGTGTGAGTCAGCGGCATTGCCAAAATACAAGAACCCAGGATTTCCTGAGTTAATTGCTCTAGTCTGCCATGGATTACACCAAATCTTATTCCTGTGGAAGAGGAGATCATATTTTTGGAAATTTCCAAAGATTGTTTTTCCCACATGTTAGCCATAAGGTTTGAGAGAGATGGTTGTTTTTTGGGTTTTTTTTTTGACAAAATTAAGTAGGTCCTTAGTGTTTTATTTACAAAACCATAAAGCATTTGAATTCTTTACCTTGGAAAAGTGACTGTGGCACGTTCCCAGTAATCGCTTGAATCATTTACTGTACGATAGCATATTTATTTTCCCTTGTCACTGTGCAGGTGACTTCCATACACAACTCACAATAACACTCACCAGAAGTTACACAGATATGTTCTCTTGCGTGTTTCTCAGAGAAGAGACCCCGGTAGATTCTAAGCACAGAAGCTTTTTCCAAAAAATAGTTCTGATAATTCAGTGGGAGTTTAATGTGACATCTTATCTAATGTCACAAGTAACCCTCTCAAAGCCAGTCCCTGCTCACTGAATGTCTCCTGCAATGTTTCGATCACAGTTCATTCCACTGAGTGAAAACCAGAAACTTACGTTGTCAGTAAAGGACTAGTTCTGTTTTTATGTTCCTTGTTACCGACAAGAGGTGTCATGAAGATCATGGTGATAAGTCTGATTTCGACCACCAAATTCTGGGAATGTTCATTCTGAGCTCACCTTGGGAGCCTCAGGCCAACCTAATGTCTCATACCGTAGATACTAGGGGTGTGGCAATAGCAGGGCACAATAGGGAGACTTTGGGTAAATAAAGCATTGCTTTAGACTTTAACACAGACTTTTGTGTTTAATTACGGTTACCTTGTCCACATTTAGCCCATGAGAACATCCATCTTCTGCATGTATATTTTTACATTTAATGTATATGAAACAGGTGGTTAAACTGACAGATAATAAATCTAGGAAGGGGAGTTTTTATCCTGTAGGGACTCTTCCTGCCACAAACATTGCAGGAGAAGAATCACTAGATGCCTGTTGCACTCAACAAATAGTAGTTAAAGGGTTGAAGTGAAAGTTGATAGAGCCCAGAGAGTCCCTCCCCAAACCATGCTGGAGACCTAATTATCAGTCAGTGCAAGGGGCCAGGGCCAGATTTACACCTTATATGCCCCTAGGCACAGCATCTTCAGCACACACACACCCCTCGCCCACAGACCCCTCCACAGACCCCACCACAACTGTACAGCACCTTGCACACCACTACCCAGCGCCCCCCGCCCACAGACCCCCCCCCACTGCCCAGTGCCCCACCACCACAACTGCCCAGGGCCCCACACAGAGACCCCACTGCCTGGCACCCCAACACACATAGACCTCCCCCACTGCCCAGAGCCCCTCCCTCCCCAAGACTGGAGGTGACTGTGTCTGCCAGGCTGATCGCTCTGGCCCCTCGGTCATGGTGCGAGCAGCCAGGCTGGAGCAGGAGCAGGAGCAAGGCCTGCCCAGGCTGGGCTCCCTCAAGTCGCACTTGCCTGGCAGGGCCTGCGTTGGACTGCTGAGCTCTTCCCCTGCCACAAGGGCCTGCTTCACCTTCCCTGCTGGTAGGAGCGCCCAGCAGGGCTGCCTGGGGCCGAATCCCCCTCAGCCGGCCCTGCCCCCTGCTGGGACCTGGGAGCAGCAAACTGCATTTTTAGGCACCCCTAGAACGCTGGCGCTCCTAGGCATGTGCCTACTGTGCCTCACTGGAAATCCAGCCCTGGAAGGGCATCCTAAATCTTGTAGGGCTCTGTGATTCAAGTCCCCATGCCTGACTGTGTGCAGACAGAGCTTGGGGCCTGATGCCTGACTTCCCGATTGTGGTTGACATTTTAATGTCGGAGGTCAAACTGAAGAGTGGACAATATCAGCAGTAGTTAACCTTCTTATTGGGGCCACTCGCCTCACGTCACACAGGGACCAGCCAAGGCAATTTAACACTGGATCATCTTCCACTGCCACAACGAAGGAGTTCTTGCTAGGAATTGTTCTTGGGAGGGTGGGGGCTCATGAAGCACAGCCGGGCTCAGTGCTATTCTCCTGTCACACCATGAATCAGATCTGGAGGACTCTTTCCCGTGGCGTGGGGTGGGGCAGGTAGGTAGGTAATCTTCACCCACAGCCCTGATGCTCCATTTTGTACTGTGAGATTACTTTCCTTTCCCCCTGAAAATAAAGTAAACTTCAGTTCTGTAGAAATCTTTTTAAAGAAGCTCCATCTCTGATCCACAAGGGAGGTTTTAGATTCAAACAGCAAGTTTGTGAGTTGAATAAAAGTTCTTGCTACGTGGGCAAGACAATGGTGGGTGCGTTCTGATGTCTGTAGATTTACCATGAAAGCATTGACTTCTTTTACACTAATAAGCTGTAGGATTGGCCTTTTTTTAGTAGACTGAGCAGCACAAAGGTCTTAATGGATCCTACACATGTTTTTGGGGTATGTGCTTAAATTTGACACAGAGGCATTAGACCACTGTAGGAGCACAGGACTAAATATCAGAGGTTCTGCAAGACAGGAATTAAGTGCATTAGCAGAGCTATGTGACGAAGAACTTGCCAATCATCTGTCCTGGCTCTCGCCACTATATCACTTGGACACATTCAGGAGCACTAACATTCATCAAATCCTCTCTCCATGAGAATGACACAGGTCCTTTTATGTCCATTCATAGTGTCTGTCTGACTCCCTGTTCCTGGAACTGGTTTTGCACTCTGTTTATTTTATGAATGCTTAGTGTTGGGGGATTATTAAATGTGTGAATTAGATTTCCGATTTTAAGGCACATTTTGGAATAAATCCCACCTCGGTAGCTTTGAAAGGGTTTCTGGCTTGTGAATGACATATCTGAGCTGTACACTGACTGCAGCTTCTGAAGTGAAGTGTGGTTGGTTCCACAGCATCAGGTTCACAGTGTGAATAAGAGATTGGGAACAAGCTATGGGGGAACCAGTCTAAGAATGTTACAGCACCTGGTTAATCGGCAGCCAGTCTATCATGTTAAATATCCAGCTGTCATGTATCATCTTTCAAGTGAAAATGAATAACTCCCATGAAAGGTGAAATGGGTTTGAAGTCGATTCTTCGAGTGATTGCTCCTATCCATTCCAGTTAGGTGTGCGCGCCGTGCGTGCACGGCATCTCGGAACTTTTTTACCCTAGCAACACCGGTGGGCCGGCTGGCGCCCCCTGGAGTGGCGCCGCTATGGCGCGAGTTATATACCCCAGCCGGCCCGTCCGCTCCTCAGTTCCTTCTTACCGCCCGTGACGGCCAGTTGGAACTGTGGAGTGCTCTTTGTCCTCCACGACCCTAGCTTTCGCTTCTTGTTTGTACATAGTTAGTTTAGTGATTAGTTTTACAGTTTGTTAGTTAGATAGTTAGTGTTAATAGATAAGGTAAAAGGGGGGTTTTCCCCTTTTGCCTCACCCGGTGCGGGCTCATGCCCAAAGCACCGGGCTTTAAGCCCTGCGCTGCGTGCCAGAGGCCTATGCCCGTCGGAGACCCGCACGACGCCTGCCTCCGTTGCCTGGGCGAAGGGCATAGAACAGATAAGTGTTCGCTCTGTTCTACATTTAAACCGCGGACTCGAAAAGAGCGGGATATCCGCTTAAAGCAGCTGTTGATGGAAGCGTTGCTGCAGCCACCGGCACCGTCCGCGCCGGCACCGCGGGCTTCCTCGGTACAGAGCGCACCGGCGGCACCGAGCCGCTCCGGCTCCACGGCACCACAGCCTCAGAAAGCGGCTACGAAGTCTCGGCACCGCTCGCTTTCGCCTTCGAAGAAACATAGGCTGGCGAAGGCACTCGCGCAGGCTCGCGCTGAGGACTCGGCGAAAGCGGTTGCGCCACCTGCGGCCCCCGCGGTGACCATGCACAAGCCGTGCACCGGACTTTTGACTCCGGCGCCGCAAGGCCCGTCGAGTCCGGCGCCGCCACGCTCCCCGGTACCGTCCGTGGTTGAGCCCCGACTGCCGTCAACGCCGGAGACATTCTCTTCCGCGCGGGAGCTGATTCAGCTCATAGAGGCACCGGGCCCCCGGCACCGCCGGTGCGGGCTGTCATGTCGGCGGGAAAGCCGGCAAGAATGACCCTGCCACTGTCTCTGGACAGGCGACATGGACGACACACCCGGTCCCGGTCTCGTTCCCGGTCCTACGGCAGGTCTCCATCCCGTCGCTCGCGATCTCGGCACTGCTCACCATCGTGGTACCGATCGCCGTCGAAACGTCGGTCGCAGTCCCGGTACCGCTCGTCATCGCGGTACCGGTCGTACTCCCGGCGCCGCACGAGGTCCAGGTCGCCATCATGTCGGCACCGCCGGAGGTCGCCGTCCCGGCACCGTAGGTCTCAATCCAGGTTGAGCTCCTGGCACTGGTCGAGCTCCCGGCACCGTGACGGACGTCACTCCCGGTCGCCATCCCGGTACCGAGCGGACCAGCATCGCTCTTCGCTGCCATCCGGGGACGGCCTGCCTCACTCCGCAGCGCACTCCGTCAGCGCCTCGGCACCTCCATGGCCATCCCGTCCCGTGTCGGTCGCTTCTGGGACGGAGGGCTACGGACTCATGCCGCCCACCCCGCAGGGCCATTCTCAAGGGGCGCAGCCGTGGGGCTTCTGGGTTCCCTGGGCCCAGTATGAGGCTCAGGGGGTGCCCTTCCCCCCGAGACCACTCGCGTCCGAGCGCAGGGTACCAGAGGCGACAATCAGCCGACCGGCCCCTTCGCCGCCTGCTGCAGATGCTATGCCGCCTGAACCCCAGGGGCACGCGCAGACCGACCCCCCCGACGAGCACGCGGCGGATCCCTCTTCGGAGGCGGTCATCCAGGGCTTGTCCTCCTCGTCCTCGCCTGATGAAGCGGTGGCCGGAGCGTTGACGAAGGAGCCTCCGCCCATAGACTTAAAAGCGCACCAAGACCTCCTTCGCCGCATGGCGACGGCTATGGCTCTGCCGATAGCGGAGGTACAGGAGGACGAGGACCCCATCATAAATGTAGTTGGAGCAGAGGTGCCAGTGCGAGTTGCGCTGCCTTTCGTGCGGACAGTGCAAAAGAATGCCACTGCTCTCTGGCAGACGCCTGCGTCCGTCCCTCCTACGGCCCGTGGGGTTGAACGCAAATACTCTGTCCCTCCCACGGGCTATGAGTATCTGTACACGCACCCGACCCCGGACTCCCTGGTAGTCCAATCGGTTAACGATAGGGAGAGAGTTCACCTGGCAGCGGTGTCCGCCTTTCGTCCCTCCGTGGAAGGTCGGTCCATCTTCTCGAACCAGATGGTTTCCTGCTTCCTCAAGGGCCTGGACCGCTTGTACCCGCCGGTGCGGCGTCCTGCCCCGAACTGGGATTTGAACCTCGTGCTGGCCAAGCTGATGGGTCCTCCGTTCGAGCCATTAGCCACGTGCTCCCTGCTCTACCTCTCCTGGAAGACAGCCTTCCTCGTCGCCAGTACATCAGATAGACGAGTCTCTGAGCTTCGCGCTCTTGACGGTTAACCCGCCATACACTGTCTTCCATGGGGACAAGGTGCAGCTTCGCCCTCATCCGGCCTTCCTCCCGAAGGTAGTATCAGCCTTCCATCTCAACCAGGAGATCTTCCTCCCGGTGTTCTTCCCGAAGCCACATGCCTCGCCTCGGGAACAGCAGCTGCATACCCTCGACGTCCGCAGGGCGCTCGCTTTCTACATCGAGCGGACTAAGCCCTTCCGGCGTTCGCCCCAGCTGTTCGTAGCGGTTGCTGACCGCATGAAGGGAGAGCCGATATCCTCCCAGCGGATTTCCTCCTGGGTCACTGCGTGTATCCGGACCTTGCTACGAGCTGGCTCGCGTACCACCAGGCCGCCTCACCGCACACTCGACAAGGGCGCACGCCTCATCTGTTGCCTTCCTGGCCAATGTTCCAATCCAGGACATCTGTCGAGCGGCCACCTGGTCCTTGGTCCACACCTTCGCCTCCCACTACGCGTTGTTGCAACAGTCTTGAGACGACGCAGCCTTCGGCTCCGCGGTATTACACTCCGCCACGTCTCACTCCGACCCCACCGCCTAGGTAAGGCTTGGGATTCACCTAACTGGAATGCATAGGAGCAATCACTCGAAGAAGAAAAGACGGTTACTCACCTGTAGTAACTGTTGTTCTTCGAGATGTGTTGCTCCTATCCATTCCAGACCCGCCCTCCTTCCCCTCTGTCGGAGTAGCCGGCAAGAAGGAACTGAGGAGCGGACGGGCCGGCTGGGGTATATAACTCGCGCCATAGCGGCGCCACTCCAGGGGGCGCCAGCCGGCCCGCCGGTGTTGCTAGGGTAAAAAAGTTCCGAGATGCCGTGCACGCGCGGCGCGCACACCTAACTGGAATGGATAGGAGCAACACATCTCGAAGAACACCAGTTACTACAGGTGAGTAACCGTCTTTTATGAATGTGTTCGGAGGGGGGAGGGGGGGGTTGTAATATCCCTGTCTTTCTAGTTTTTAAATAATAGATGTCCTAAAAACTTACTTACTCCAGGTTACCAAGATACAGGGTTTATAGGATGTGCATTCTGGGAACAGCGTCAATTTCCTGGAATATTTTCTGCATTGAGCTCTGATTCTGTTGCTTTTATGTATACATTTGAATTTGAATACCATTGCTTTGTATTAACGTGTTTAAGGTTTATGTCTAAACAGCCATTCTTGGTGTCCATATCGGAGCCAGTCCCACCGCTGGTGATAGGCCAGGCTCTGTCACCCAGACTTCCTGGGGATTTCAGTGGGACTGCTTGGTGGAGAGTAAGACCAGCCATGCCCTCTGCCCAAATGCTGAGTGCATTCCACACTCTGAACTCCCTGCTGCTGCCAGTCTAGGAAAGTGAGACTGAGTAGGACCCAGATGTGAATCTTCTGTGTTGCACCTACCACTGCCCTGGGCTGGCTTTAATGAATGAATGCCTCACAATGCTTAGCACGCTGTGTATGAACCTTTCTGCACTCAGGGTAGGAATCTCATCCTGCATTGTCCTCTGTATAGCCAACTCCTCTGGAAGGAGGGGAAATCCTGACACTCAAGCGCTGACATATGGCCAAGTGGTCCAATCTCATATGTAAACACAGGAGAAGACTGTCTTGCATCTACTAGATTTTAAGCTGACCCAGGGAGTCCGAGTGAGTGGTTGTGCTTTTCTGCTTGTAGCTGTATGGATCTGTCACAGTTCCTTATTTCTTAGTGCCAGTAATGCCAGATAGCAAGAGAGAAACTCGTACTTTCTCCCTAGCATGTTTAGTAAGATGCCACTTGGCCCAGATGTTCCTTCTTGTCAAATCCTTAGATTGTTTGTTTCAAGAAAATACAACAGCACAGATGGAATTACTGATCTTTTCATCCAGCATGAACCCCTTTAGAGCTGGCCTGATGGGGATGTCCTAATGCAAATCTCATTTGTCTTTGCAGCACCAGCCAGCCAGGCAGACAAGGAGCTGACAGAGTCTCCAGCATCCTCCAAACGCATGTCATTTCCCAGCAGCTCTGAGTCACCTCTCTCCTCTAAATGGTCAAAAACTTCAGAGGAGACCAAATCAGAGCAGGTGAGGCACAGGAGCCCAGCATTACTTCCTGGAAAGCCATAAAAATCTGGAGGCTGTTAATTCACTTCCCAGGTGTTTAGAGATAAAGAAAAGTGGATGAAAAGGTGGTGATTGAGTGGTAGGACAAAGGCACAAGATTATTACAGTCAAGCTGTAAGGAAGGAGAAAATATAAGCAGTGATTGTGTCAATCATGTGATTCAGTCAGCATGTTTTGTTTCATCTCTCTATAGATGTATCAGTGTCCATACTGCAAATACAGTAACCCCGATGTGAACCGGCTGCGGGTACATGCCATGACCCAGCACTCGGTGCAGCCCATGCTCCGCTGCCCGCTCTGCCAGGACATGCTCAACAACAAGATCCACCTGCAGCTGCACCTCACACACCTGCACAGTGTGTCACCTGACTGTGTTGAAAAACTCATCATGACGGTAAGTCTCTGGGAGCCAAAGTGCACCTTCTGCCTTCCCAGCAAGAGTGAAGTTGTCTTAGCATAAATGAAAGGGCCTTGCCTGTGCCCATGGGCACTGGCTAGTTTTGATGTAACCTGCTGATCCAAGATCCCACTCTTTGATCCTAAAAGAATTTCTCTTGCTTTGATTCTTCTCATCCCCGTGTTTGGGTATCGTGGTGGTCGGCACAATCAGGAGAAAGAGTTACCATGCGGAGATACTGAGAAGAATATTCAGTAAACATGCTCTCCCTCAACCCTTTAAAGTCACTGCAAAAGTCAAGTCTTAGGTGGAGGCTTGTGGGAGAGGCAGCAGTTCGTGTGACTGTGTTGCCTCCAGTGAAGAAGAGAACAAGTGCTTCCATGTTAACTCCCTCATGAAACTGGACAGCCGGGGTCGTTAAAGTGATGGTTTACAGGAAATCAGGAACTAGCATTCTGTTTAAAACAGAACTGGGAGAAGCAACAGGTTTACTGTCTTTGGCAATTTTATCATTCTTGAGGCAAGGGTGCGGCTGGCATGGGATGCAATGCCTCAGCGGAATTCACACTGTACACTTCAGTCAGTGATCGATGCTCATCATAATGGGGGTAGTAGGATCTGTTCCTTCAATGAGAAATCAGTCAGTCAGAGATAACGTAACTTTTTATTACTAACAGATCACTTTTTTCAAGGCAGCTATAACAACCATGTGGATATTGTGTAGTTGGCCCATGTGAGATGGATAATGTGTGGCTGTAAAATCCTGTCAATTCCTTGTTTAAAATGCCACTGTCAAAATGTTTTGAAATGCCTCATTTTAAATTGAACTTTAAGGATGGTCAGTTAAACTTCTCTGAAGTGGAAAGTTCTTTAGGCCGTTGAAATGGAGGAGATTTTCTAAATATCAAATATTTCCATGGAAATATGTAGTTAGAAATAGATCAATTTTTGTAATTGTTTCTCCAAGGTGGGTTGCGCCTTTGTGCAGCTTTGGCTATCTTCACCAGTGCAGTTTCTCTGCAAGTGTAGCAAAACTTGAGAGATCAGTTAAATCTGGTTCAGTACCAAGATGTTTCTGTCAAACTTTTTTTCCCCTTCTACAGCATTGCTGTAGGTGTCAAACATGGGAGTCCTGTTCTAACCATGTCTCTAATGGAAGCTTTTATCCAGCATTCTGTTGGTCTCCAGTTAATTTGAGAAGGAAATTAGCATTACAGTACATGATGGGAAATGTCCTTTTTATTACATTTCTAACATTGCGGTGCTCAAGCTGTCATTCTGAACAGGCTTTTTGTACGAGCGACATTCTCTCGGTCATGGACTGGCTGATCGGGCACTTGCTTTTACAATGTCTCTGTAGAGCACCTAGCACAATTTGGCTTCTAAGTACTGCAACAATACAACTAAATAAAAATAATCTTGTAGGCGCACCTGTCTTTCCAGTATTCCAATCCATGTGTATCAGGGCACAAGAAAAAATGTCCAGTGGTCCATGTTTCTCCTTAGGTGGCATTGTTTGTGGAAGCACATGATCTTGATCCAGCACCAGTCTTCCTCTTTCCCCTTTGGTTTCTGTCTTTTTCTCTCCTTCCTCCTTGCTTGTCAGATTTCTCCTTCCCTCTGCTGCTTTTCCCCCACTTCCTCGTCCTTCCAAGTCTGCTGCCATATCCCCCTCCCTCTGCCATGCCTAGCTCAATTCCTGGCGGGCTGAAGGAATGCTGTGTTCCGCACTGGAGAATGGTTCATTAAATGCCAGAAGAGATGCTGTGCCTGGCAATCAGTGTTGGTCCAGGAACATCTGGGAGAGATTTATGCACCACAGTGTGGGAACCATGATCTTGGAACACATCAACATCTAACAGTGTTGACAGGTCCCATTACTGCCCCCTCCAGTAAATGCCAAATTTGGGTACTTCTGTCCTCAGTGAAAACAATAATAAACAATACAGAAATACCCAGGGGCTTTGGAATGAGAATGTTAGTTAGCTAACATTTATAGCACTCAAGATATGTCTACACTGCAATTAAAACCTGCAGCTGGCCTGTGCCAGCTGACTCAGACTCGTGGGGCTCGGGCTGAGGAGTTGTTTAATTGCAGTGTAGACATTCAGGCTTAATCTCTAGGACCCTCCCCCTTCATACGGTCCCAATGCTCAGGCTCCAGCCTGAGCCCAAACTCCTACACCGCAAGTAACCAGCCCTGTAGCCTGAGCCCCGCAAGCCCAAGTCAGCTGGCATGGGTGTCTAATTGCAGGGTTGACACACCCTCAGAGGCCCCAAACAAGGACAGAGCCCGATCGTACTGAGGCTTTGTATACATTTATATTCAAGGACTGTCCCAAAGAACTGAGATTCTAAGGCAGCTTAGAGTCAAACACAGGATGAAAATATTTTGTCCCTATCATGAAGAGAAGAAATTTGAGAGCAGTGAGTAGCAGTAGAGCTTCTGCCATACAAGTGGGAGTCCCCAGTGTGCCAAGAGTGCTCTCCATTGTTCTGGCCTAGAGAAATGAGGTCAATTTATGAGGCCTTGTCTACACCTACAAGCTGTACCAGTTTACCTAAACTGGTTTAAAAACTGACGTGGTTAAATTGGTACCGCCTCTTGGATGGGCACTCTGTCATGGTTAAGAATGCCTTATTTAAATCGATATACAGAATTCTTCAGACCATTTCGTCGGCAAGCAATTCAGTTAGATTGGTGCACCTTCTGTGTGTGATCAAGACCTCACTCACCCAGTGATTTAACAACCCCCGCCCAGGGCACCTGGAGTGCTCCAGCCTTCTGCTGAGATCAGAAATCCCATCAGAAAGGATGGGAGTCTCCTGTGAGCCCTGTCCCATGACTTGTTTCTTTGTTCAGGTCCATGAAGCCTGGGCTGCTTTTCTCTGTGGTGCTGGGGAAATAACACCTGGGGAAGGGGGATGGTCTACGTGCTTTGAATAAAGCAGACGGGGGCCAGGCAGATATTTTCCTTTTGCTTTAAATGGCAAACAACATGTTTTTTTTTAAAAAATAAAAGAAACAACCATTTGTGGTGGACACAGAAACACCGTAAATTCCTAATTTTGCTCATTCCAGCCAAGATTCCTGTCTCAATCTGAAGGCACCGAGACCCAGTTCGTGCACTATAAGTGAATTGCAGCCCAATAAATGGGAGCCAGGTTGCTTTTGACACGATGTCTTTGCGTTCAGTATTTGAAGGAGGCTCAAGTTAATAATACCTTATCAGACGCCTTTCAGGAACCTGCAGTGTCTAATATGTCTGTTGCCATAGTAACAGCTGCTTGCTTATGCTCTGCATCTCATATCTGTGTGTTTCTTGTCCCTCTCCCTTTCATATCAACAAGCAGTTTGGGTGACTGTCCTGCTGGGAACAGCCAGAGGCACTAGCCCTCCTTTCTGAGAACTGATCCTCTCAAGACACTCTGCTAGTCCATCAGTGGTGGGGGGCGAGAGAAACGTGTGTGATTGGTATGTAGAGGTCCCGGAGCTCAAAGGCATGTGTGCAACAACCCCAGCATCTAATGGATGGGGAAGACATAACGTAGAGAGTTTTTATACAGTAAGTGAAGCTCCCAAGAGACCCTGACAGCTGAAGGAAACATTCCATGCAGCCCCAGTCCGTCTGCACCAGTCTTCTCCTGCTGCCACTTGATTACGCTGGTGAATAAATGTGTTTAAAATTTGTTTTCTATGGCATTTCATCTGCTGTAAACTACTCTAGTCGTCTTTCCACACAACAGCCACTTCACTAGTCCTGGACCTGCACCGCTTTGGCCAAGAGCTCCTTAATGAGGGTGAAGTGCAGTTCACTTCCATAGTCAATTGACAAGACTGATGGGCTCGAAATAGGAGAAGGGACTGCTTCCCAGGCAGCCTCCAGTAATGGGGAATTCTCCCGCCTCCCTCTCAGCTTCCTTTATCTTTCCATAAATCCCTCTACCCCTCCATTTAATTCTGTTGTCAGTTTTCTTGTCCCGTGTTTAAGGTGTCCTTCCATTGTTCCCTGTCGCCAGCTCTCTTTTCATCTTTTTCTTTTCTCTCTTGCTCCCAAAGTAATTCTTTCCTGTTCCTGCCATCCTCTCTCCTCTCTCACTATCTTTATATTCTTTTCTCCTTTTCTATTGTCTCCTCTTACTGCTCTCTGCCTTCTGCTGTCAGTCAGTTTTTCTCTCTCCCTCCCTCTCGCGCCCTCCCTCCCCCTTCTTTCTCACTCTGTGTCTCGTTCTCCATCTCGGATGAAGGTAATGAAAATAATCGGGCTTCATTAATTCTGAGCCCTGTGAGATGATAGCCATTTGGAGCCATGTTTGCCAATTAGATGGTCTAAATTAGAAGTGACCTTGGTATACTGCCATCGCTTTGCCTTTCTGAGTCTAATGAAGCTTTTCACTCCAGCCTCCTCTCTCTCTTTGTAATGGAAATTCCCTCCTTTGTCTGGTTCAGGGACCTTGCATTGCATGTGCATTTCCCCCCTGCATGGACAGAGGGGATATTAATGTAGCTCCTCAGACCCTTGCTAGAGAGGTTATTTTTAAATCTAAATTATTTTGGCCATGTTGAGGGAGCTCATGAAGAGCTACCTAGAACTTCCATGGGATTGGCTCTGCATCCCAGACAGGCAGAGGCAGCCAGTGGGAGAAGGCAGAGCTAATGTATAGAATATTGATCTCTTGTCATTGTCCAAAGGTGGGTACGTGGCTTTGATGGGTCCAAGAACCATGTTACATATGTAGGGTCAGAATAGAGGAGAGACTGGCCAAGATGGGAATCTCCGTACGGATGTGTTACCACAAGACAGTGAGAATCCTAACCACCACAGCTCAGGCCTCAGTGAAGCCGTGCCTTCTGAAAACCCCAACTGTAAGCTTTGCTGAGCCTTAGAAAAGGGTCTGGTGTGTGGAAGTGGGAGGAGGGAAATGTGAGAACAGGGACGAACAGCCATTTACTGAGCACAGCATTGCTGGCAGAGTGGAGTTTGTACCGAGCCCCTTGTCCACCCCCTGAACTGTTAAATTCGGCTCTTACAACAGGCTCTCCAGCGCTGTCACTTGAAGAGTGTGGGTGTGGCCCAATTTCAGCAGGATTCCCACACCGAAGGATCATACTTCTCTCAGCCATTTTGGACTGTCTCGTCTGAGGAAGCAGCTTACGGAGTCCTTTTCAAAAACAGCAGCAAGCTCATTTTCTCTTGAGGATTAGCATTTGAGCTTAGTCTCTGTGAGAGAGGACAGTCTTAAGGGAGACAAACAGGACAAGGAGAGAGGAAATCTGTATTCAATTTCTGCTCACTTTGTAACACTGAGCAATTGGACCAAACTTTTCCAAACTGGCCACTGATTTGGGGTACCGGGTACACATACCGGAGCCTGCTTTCCAGAGGGGCTGAGCACCTATAGCTTCCACTGGCTTCAACTGGAGTAGTGGGCACTCAGCATCTACAAAGACCAGGGACCACTTTCACCCCTCGCATAAATACTCACTAGCCAATTTCATCTTGGGGCAGCAGGAAACTGCATAAGAGGCATTGCTAGGATAGGAAGGAAACATACTAAGGTCTGATAGTACTGGGTATACATTTCCTGTGCAGGTGATACCATGCATAGCCTACACGATAACATTGTCTAGAAGGCTGACTTACAAGAGAGCCAAGAAGTGGTAGCGTATGGTACCCTAGGACACATGCCTACATACTGTGGGGATGGGCAGGTTAGAAATTCCAAGAGTGAACTAGATAATTATTTTCTAGAGCTGAAACATGCAGGTGACTTTCAGCCCAGATAGAAAAATGTGACTCTAACCCCAAGGGGATGACAATCTGATTTGAACATGGTACAATGAGTGTGGCTAAGAAACAATAGGGAAGTGATAGAGGGAGATTGTGAGCTCTTTGGGGGCAGGGACCATCTTTTTGTTCTGTTTGTACAGCTCCTAGCACCATGGGGGTCACGGCTGGGGCTCCTCGGTGCTGCCCCAATACATAGAATTACTAAGTCTAGGGTTACACCAGCAAGCGGACACAGTGATGCATTGCGGTTGTATACATATCTCAGGGTTGTTTTAATACCTTCATATTGGTGCATATGATGTTGGTGTTGTGGAAGCACTAGAGAAACTTGAATTAGGAAATACAAGCGTTTAGGAGTCTGGAAGACTGGAGCTAAGGTTAGTTCCCAGCTATTGCTGGACCAGCTGAATGGGAGGTGACCACCTATGAGCACATGAAAGAGCACATAAGTGAACTTCCCCTACAAGACTCAACCCTCCACCGCCCTTCCACCCATGACAGTTACACCATTTAAATACAGACAGAACCATAAACAGTATAAAATATCATTTACCTGGTTATCTGTGATTGGCAGCCAGGATTCAGTGCCTTCCTTTTCACCTTATACTCTGATTATTTATTTGTATTGTGAAATCACCAGAGTGTGCCAGGCCCTCTCTGCACGCACAGGAAGCCATAGTCCCTGCCCCAAAGAGTTACCGTGTGGAAAGAAAACAGATGAAGATGGGGGCTTGGGACCCAGCCTATATGCCAAGTGATCCGTTTGATGAGTGGTCAGGCAACTTCCTCTGGGAGACACATGGGGCGTGGGAGGGGGAAGGCCCCCACCAGGAAGATGGCTGCAGCAAAGAGGGCAGCTGAGCTGAACTGGCAAATAACAGAGGTGGGGAGATCAGGCAATAAGCCAAGCACAGAGCTTTGCATTCAGGGTTTTACTTGCCAGTGGGGCCCTTGCACAGCTTGTCCTGAATACACAGACACACACAATTTCTCACTTCCTGCCCTTCTGCCTTTGTCCCAGTTCCCTCTAGGAATTTTCTGCCTTATAACAATTTCCTGTAGCAAAATGGGTGTGGGGAAGAAGGGGGGAGAACTGAGGCTGTGGAGATGCAGGTAGGTAAAGGTAATTACTTAAGCACATAGAGGGGCAGGGCTTACTGGTTTGCAGGCCCAGATTAAGATGCAGAGGAGCATGTGAGGTTGATGATTATATTTCGGGGTGAGTTAATTGACAGAAGGTGAAGGCAGACAAAGAAACTCTGCTTACTGCCTTCTTGAATCCCAATCAGGAATTATGATTAAAGACGCGGCGAGACAACAGAGCCCTGATGAATTGGTGTCTTTTTTTTTTTTTCCTTTTTGCCGTCATTCACACTTGATTGACTTCAACCTTTCAAGTGCAAAAGTCTCTCTTTTCCATTATTATTCATAGCCATCTGAGTTTTTCTAATTAAAGTGTATGAAAACAATTACTGATCCGTCGTAGTGAGTCTGTTAGTGGGGATGACTGCCTTACTGTAATGTGTATAAAAAGCCCACAGTTTTCTATAATGATGTGCTACTGAGGTGTTAGATAATTTTATTTTTTCTACTCTGTTGGGGTTTTTTAAATTTCTCGTTATTTATTTTTCATAATTCCTAAAGATCCTGGGAAAGCACTTTCCCTGCTGATAAAACTGAGAGGGACATCGCTTTCTTTCTGTCTTTCCTCCTCTGCTTCCCACCTCATTCCCCCTGCTCTGAGTCTGGTTACTATGAATTAATCGGTGACCTTTCACTTCTTGCATTCCCTCTGGACTCACCAACCACAGCCTTCAGAAATGTTCTGCTTTGGAATAAAAGGTGGAATGAGTTTGGCATTCTCCACCCCTTTCCTAGTGCTTCATCAGTGGCAGCTGCCTTTACAGGGTGCAGACGTCTGTAAAACACACATGCTGTGTCTGTATCACTCACCTTCAGTGCTCAATTTGTGCCAGGGCCGAGTCCCAGAACTGCTAGGCTCGGCCGTTCAGAGCCCCGGCACCTGTGGGCCTGGCCGTACAGAGCCCCGGCACCTCTGGCCTTGCTGTTTCAGTTACCAAAGCAAAAAAGTCACTTGAGCTCCAGCACCTCTTTCATTACAAATGAAGCACTGCTCACCTTGCACAGCTCTGTGAGTAGCCAGAGCAGTCACAGCATCCCTTCCCTCTGCTGTCTGACAGCCGAGATCTCTCACAATCAGATCCTCGTGTGAGGCTGTCCATGTATGTACTCCTGCTCCCCATGAACCTGAGCATGGCTGGATCAGACCTTCTTTCCCTACACACGCTGTGTAGGGTTTACATCAGTGCCGGTGAGGAAGACATCATGTCCTATTTAGAGTTCACAGTATTTCAGCTATACCTTAGTCACAGACTTTGCTGGCATTTCATTAGTCATCTCGCATGCACCTTGTGGCCTTTGTCTTAAGTTTGCTTAGAAGAAGGTAGGTAGCTGTATTGTATGAAAGTAATCACATCATTTGTTCTGCCATGAAATCCAAGGATCAGTCCATTCCTCTGCCTGGCCTGAAGGGGACCCTTTTGTAGCTTCACTAGAGCCCGTGACAGGTTAGCACCGGCTGCAGCATGCCATGCTCTCCCAGCAGTCAGTGGCTGGAAAAGGGCACTGTCAGAGCACAGCACTGAGAGTCCGTTTGGGTTTGCTGCTCCCTCAGTCACTAAGAACTCAGGGCATGGTCAGGATGTTCCTTTTAGCACCTAGGTGAGAGGATGCTCACAGACATCAAGCACTTGTTTATGGGGTGAGCTCCTGTATGTGGCTGTGTTATGAGATAGCACTAGTGGGAACAATGGTCTTGAATGGTTTCCTGAGCTGCTGTGTTGGGGAGCACTGTTGAAGAGCAGCCTTTAAGTTGCTAGGTGTGTGGCGCTCAGAAGTACGTAGGGTTTTGTTGCTGCATGCCCGATGTTAAGCACTGGGCAAAGCACTAGCCTTTTGGTCAAGACTGTCAAAAGTAACTCGTGATTTTGGATGCCCAACTTGAGTTACTTTATGGGGGCCTGATCTTACGAAGGTGCAGAGCCTGAAACCCAAGCTTCTTTGGAAGTGTCTCAGATCGGGCTTCCAAAAATTGAGCTATCCAGAATCACTAGTTTCTTGTAAAAATCATGGCTTTGGGTCTTGGGCTGGTGAGAGCACAACTGATTGCAAACGGAATTTTGAAGCAAGCCAGAGTAAACACTTGTTTTCTTTCCAACAGTCGGAACATGGAAGGGATTACAAAAGCTTTGTGTTTCAGACGTTTGCCGTCTCTTTTCAGTCTTTCTTTATTCATCCTTTCGCTTGTCACCTCTCTTTATTTGTACTCTTCTTTCTCATGCCCCTCCTTTTTATGCATCAATACACTTTGAAAATAGTGCTGTAGTGCTCCCTAGTTCAAGATTACAGTGTACTTTACAGGTATGATTTAATTAGGGCCTTATTATGTTTTCAGCAGCTTAAGGTGGGCCTTTCAACTTATCTACCTAATTGGTTGCACAAAAAGTTTCACAGCCCATGACAAAACATTGTCAGTGATCAAAGTCTGAATTCTACATAAAGGAAAAATATTAATAATAAGATTATTCTTCGAGTGTGCACTGCTAATTATGTCCAGAATGTAACTGTAGAAACACTTTTGACTGATGTGAGCTTTGTCTAATAAACAGGAGTCTTCAGTGAGCTAAGAAAAGTGACACCTCTGCTGATGTCTAATTTTGCTTATTTAAAGATTTTAAAAACATTTTTGTTTTTATTTCTCCTCTCTCCCATTTTTCCCACCATCCCTCCTTCCTCAGGTGACAACACCTGAAGTGATGATGCCCAGCAGTATGTTTCTCCCAGCAGCCACTCCAGACAGAGATGGAAACACCAATGCAGAGGAGCCGGGGAAGCAGGCTGGTCAGTTACTTAACTCTTAACTGAAAAAAATCATCCTGCTTTGAATTGTGGCAGCTTACTGTTCTTGTTTCCCATGCACTGAGAGAAAAAGGCCTCATTGCTATCCCTTGCCCATGCAGTTTCTCCTCAGATCATTCATTTCAAAGACAACTGCAGACAGCAGGAGATCTAACAGGATTTCCAGATGGACACCTTTGCTTAGGTCAGAAATGAACTGATTAAACATTGTGTCTTAGGCCCTGATTCGTGGGCATGTTGGAGCTGATTTGCTCTGCTCCAGGGAAATCTTCAGAGTGATGATGAGCCACCAGAGCTGCTCCTACCTCACATTCCTACTAGCGTTGGCTCCATGGTCAGGGAAAAAGGCGTGTGACTGGAGTGTCTCTGCACATGGCTGATCCCCTACTGTCAGAACAGCGCCTGGGGATCACTGACAGCCGTGCACAATAGAGCAATCTTGAGGCTGTTCTAATTTATGCCATGGGCAGGTCCAGTGCCCAGATGATCCCCAAACTGGCGTAGACCAAAAGTAGCGTAGACCGATCCCTAGACTTGTTTCAAATCCTTCTCCATCAGAACAGAGAACCAGAACCAGTAATTTTTGGAAAGGATGTTGTATTAAAACAAGAACTAAAATACCTCTTCAGACATGAGAAATTAGGAGACTGGGTGGCTGAGAATTGGTAGTGAGATTTAAAACTTTTCATCTTTTGCTCACTGTCTTAAATACAGCCCAGGAAGTAGCTAATTTCACTGAAGTAACACCACAGTTGAGGCATGTTAGCAAGGCAGCTCAAAATTACATTGGCCTTTTTTATTACCGTATAATGTTGTAAAGTCGTGCCTACCAGTAACAGTGGCCAGCTATTTAGTCCTGACTCTGTAGTGTGATATGGTGGCAAAAAAAGACACTACAGTTTTGGGTGCATAGGTGAGGTCCCTAGCCTCCAGATGGGGAGGCGATAGTCTCTAGGCCAGATTCTATCAGTGCAAGCCTGGTGCAGGGACCACAGTGAGAGAGATCTATAAGGAAGTTTGGGATTAAGACAACCACCACCTCCTTTCTGCCACAGGGCCTGCATTGTGAACAGCACCGTTCCAGAGAAGACACCAGTGGCATGGCTTGGGCTGTTGGAGATGTGCTGATTCCTTAAATCCCCTCCTCAGCTTCCACCAGTAGGAGTGTCTCTCCCCTCCTAGAACTGCTCTGTTCTCTTGGGTAGGACCTGGAGGAAAGGTAGCAGTGGAACAGCTGCTTTCCCTTCCCCAAAAGGCTGAGCTCTCCTGGGGCATAGCAGCCTTCAGTGGAGTAGGGGCCAGTAGAGGCTGAATTTCACTCTTTCTTTGCAGTGTTAGTGGACCTGAACCTCAATCTCCTGGTCAGTTCTTGGCACATCATTATCAGCAAGACTTTGACAAGCTGATGGGACAGCAAGGAAAAGTAACAAAGATAGATATGGGACCGCGGGGTTTAATTTGAGGAGGAATTAAAGGGGATGAATATGCCCAGCTTGTTTGAACAACATCATGTGGGAGATGTGTACAGTCCACGAATAGTCAAAGGGTGTAAAAGTCCAAATGAAAGAAATTATTTAGGGTTGTGTAGTGGGGCATAACATGGATAATGAGGTGAAGTTAAGAAAGTGAAAACTTAGGCTGAATATTAGGGGAAATGTCTGTCCTTCTGCACTAAGGATAATGTGCTGGCATGTAGCAAGGGGGCATGGCCTCCTTCCAAGACTGATGGAGAGGGATGGCCACACACTCTTATGGCGGTGTTACCCTGCTTGCAGAAGGGGAAGGTATGTTTTATGAGAGGGCCTTGAGCTACGTCATGGGCTGTTGTAATCTTGGGCAGCGGCAGGCGTGGTGGGGGCTAACAAAATACTTGGTGAGAAGTAACAGCCTCAGCAGAAGTAGAGGTGAAGGAAAATGTCTCTGTGGCCAGGGGGGGGAGGAAGTACTGGATTGGATCCAAATTAAGAAATGAATGATTTATATTTTTATTTAAATTGTAAATGAGTGACAGAGACAAGCCCTGTCTAAACTGTATCTTCCTTGCATCACTTCACCCTTTTTGTTCCGGTTCTGTTTTCAGAGACCTCTGAGGAGTCTGGAAAAAGCGTTCTGTCATCTGAGAGCGTAGAGCACAGTGGAGAGTCCAAACCTGTTCCTGCCGATCAGAGCTCCACCAGAGAGGACTCTGGCTTTCTTTGCTGGAAGAAGGGGTGCAGCCAGGTGTTCAAAAGCTCATCAGCCCTTCAAACGCATTTCAATGAAGTTCATGCTAAACGGCCCCAACTGCCAGTGTCTGATCGCCATGTCTATAAGTACCGTTGCAACCAGTGCAGCCTGGCTTTCAAAACCATCGAGAAGCTGCAGCTTCATTCTCAGTACCATGTAATCAGAGCAGCTACTATGTGTTGTCTTTGCCAACGCAGTTTCCGAACCTTCCAAGCTCTGAAGAAGCACCTGGAGACGAGTCATCTGGAGTTGAGTGAAGCAGACATTCAGCAGCTTTACAGTGGGCTTTTGGTCAATGGAGACCTCCTAGCTATGGGTGACCCTTCGCTGGCTGACGACCATACTATCATTGTTGAAGATGATAAAGAGGAAGAGAGTGACCTAGAAGATAAACAGAGTCCTACTGGCAGTGATTCTGGGTCAGTACAAGAAGACTCAGGCTTGGAACCTAAGAGGGCCCTACCTTTCAGGAAAGGTCCTAATTTCACCATGGAGAAATTTCTCGATCCATCTCGCCCATACAAGTGTACGGTCTGCAAAGAATCTTTCACACAAAAGAACATTCTTTTGGTCCATTACAATTCAGTTTCTCATCTACATAAACTGAAAAGAGCCCTTCAGGAGTCTGCTACTGGGCAACCTGAACCTACCAGCAGTCCAGACAACAAACCTTTTAAGTGCAACACTTGCAATGTGGCCTACAGCCAGAGTTCTACACTGGAGATCCACATGAGGTCTGTCCTACACCAGACAAAGGCTCGAGCTGCCAAGCTTGAGGCAGCTAGTGGCAGTGGCAATAGTAATGGAACTGGTAATAGCAGTAGTAGCAGTATCTCTCTGGGTTCATCCACACCAAGTCCCGTGAGTACTAGCAGCTCTAACACCTTCACAACCACCAATACCAGCAATGCTGGCACAGCTCCAGTCCCTAGTTTACTCAGCCACGGATCCAGTGAGAGTGTGGGAATTCCCCCTTCGAGTAACCCCATTAGCGCTAACATCGCCTCTCCTTCTGAGCCTAAGGATGTCAACCGGAAGAAACTGGCAGACATGATTGCATCCAGGCAGCAGCAACAGCAACAAGCTCAAACCTTAGCACAGGCGCAAGCCCAAGTCCAGGCCCACCTACAGCAAGAGCTGCAGCAGCAAGCTGCCCTCCTGCAGTCTCAGCTGTTCAGCCCTACTCTCCTACCACACTTCCCCATGACCACAGAGACCCTGCTCCAGCTTCAGCAACAGCAGCATCTTCTGTTTCCATTTTACATCCCCAGTGCCGAGTTCCAGCTCAATCCAGAAGTTAGCTTGCCTGTGACCAGTGGTGCTCTGACACTATCTGGTACTGGTCCAAATTTGCTGGAAGATTTAAAGGCTCAAGTTCAGCTCCCACAGCAGAGCCATACACAGATATTACAACAGCAGCAAGGTCAACTATCTTTGTCACAGTCTCACTCTGTCCATATACAACAGAGCCAACATCAAGAGAAAAAAACCAAATCAGTTATTAAGGAGAAGGAAAAAGACACCCAGAGGGAAAGGGAAAATGCAGAGAGGGGAGACAGCAGTTCATTGTCTAAGGAATCTCTGCCTGACAACCTAAAGCCCAAAGACAAGAAAGACTTTGCCCCAGGCAATAGTTCAGAACCCTCCCTACTTCCTCCACGTATCGCATCTGATGCAAGAGGCAATGCCACAAAAGCCTTGCTAGAAAACTTTGGCTTTGAGCTGGTTATTCAGTACAATGAGAACAAACAGAAAGTGCAAAAGAAAAATGGGAAGACAGAGCAGGGTGAGAACTTGGAAAAGCTTGAATGTGACACATGTGGCAAGTTTTTCTCAAACATCCTCATTCTAAAGAGTCACCAAGAGCACGTTCACCAACACTACTTCCCCTTTAAGCAGCTGGAGAGGTTTGCCAAGCAGTACAGAGAGCACTATGATAAACTGTATCCACTGAGACCTCAGACTCCAGATCCGCCACCGCCTCCACCTCCTCCTCCACCTCCACTCCCCACAGCACCTCCTCAGCCAGCTTCCACTCCTGCCATTCCTACTTCTGCTCCACCTATTACTTCTCCTACAATCGCACCAGCCCAGCCATCTGTGCCACTCACCCAGCTCTCTATGCCAATGGAGCTGCCCATCTTTTCACCACTTATGATGCAAACTATGCCACTACAAACATTACCTGCCCAGTTACCACCTCAGCTTGGTCCTGTAGACCCTCTACCTGCAGACCTAGCTCAGCTGTATCAACATCAACTCAACCCTAGCCTTCTACAGCAACAGCAGAACAAGAGGCCACGTACTCGGATCACAGACGACCAGCTCAGAGTTCTTCGGCAGTATTTTGATATTAACAACTCTCCCAGTGAGGAACAGATCAAAGAGATGGCAGACAAGTCTGGACTGCCACAGAAAGTGATAAAACACTGGTTTAGAAACACTCTGTTTAAAGAACGCCAGCGCAACAAGGATTCCCCATACAACTTCAGCAATCCTCCAATTACCAGCCTGGAAGAACTGAAGATAGACTCACGGCCTCCCTCTCCAGAACCTCAAAAGCACGAATACTGGGGAAGCAAGAGGTCCTCCAGGACACGGTTTACTGATTACCAGCTCAGAGTCCTGCAGGACTTTTTTGATGCTAACGCTTATCCAAAGGATGATGAATTTGAACAACTTTCTAATTTGCTGAACCTCCCTACCCGTGTTATAGTGGTGTGGTTCCAGAACGCCCGTCAGAAAGCTAGGAAAAACTATGAGAACCAAGGAGAAGGCAAAGATGGGGAACGGCGGGAGCTTACAAATGATAGGTACATTCGAACGAGCAACTTAAACTACCAGTGCAAAAAATGTAGTCTAGTCTTTCAGCGCATTTTTGATCTTATCAAACACCAGAAAAAGCTTTGTTATAAGGATGAGGATGAGGATGGACAGGACGATAGCCAGAATGAAGACTCTATGGATGCAATGGAGCTGTTGACGCCAACCAGTTCTTCCTGCAGCACACCAATGCCCTCTCAAGCTTACAGCACCCCCACATCTTCAGCTAATGCAACCTCTTCAGCCTTCGTGCAGCTCACAGCTGATGCAGATGACTCCTCCATGTATACTTCTAAAATAGAAGCTATAGATGAGAAACCAAAGCAATCTGAACCTCTGAGTACACAGCAAAACCAAACTCAAGATAAGCAAGTGCAACCAAAGCAAGAGCCTCAGCAGCAGCAGCAAGACCAAGGAGAACAGAAGACAAGTTCAACACACCAAAAGATCTCACCATTATCCTCCCCATCCTCATTACAACAACAGCCTCCACCACAGGCACAGCCACCCCAGTGTCCTTTGCCACAATCAAGCCCAAGTCCATCTCAACTCTCACATCTTTCCCTCAAGCCCCTTCATACGTCCACCCCTCAACAACTGGCAAACCTACCTCCTCAATTAATCCCATACCAGTGTGACCAATGCAAACTGGCATTTCCCTCCTTTGAGCATTGGCAGGAGCATCAGCAACTTCATTTTTTGAGTGCACAAAACCAGTTTATCCATCCTCAGTTTCTGGACAGGACACTAGATATGCCTTTCATGCTTTTTGACCCCAGTAATCCACTACTTGCAAGCCAGCTGCTATCTGGAACTCTACCTCAGATTCCAGCAAGCTCAGCCACTTCACCCTCAACCCCAACATCTACAATGAACACTCTGAAGAGAAAGCTGGAGGAAAAGGCCAGTGCAAGCCCTGGGGAAAATGACAGTGGGACTGGCGGAGAAGAACCTCAGAGAGATAAGCGTCTAAGGACAACAATTACCCCAGAACAGCTGGAAATTCTGTATCAGAAGTACCTGCTCGACTCTAACCCAACACGGAAGATGTTGGATCACATTGCGCATGAGGTGGGCTTGAAGAAACGTGTTGTGCAGGTTTGGTTTCAGAACACTCGAGCACGGGAAAGGAAAGGGCAGTTTAGAGCGGTGGGGCCTGCCCAAGCCCATAGACGGTGCCCTTTCTGCAGAGCTCTCTTTAAAGCAAAGACCGCTCTGGAAGCTCATATCCGATCCCGTCATTGGCATGAGGCTAAGAGAGCAGGGTACAACTTGACTCTGTCTGCTATGCTCTTGGATTGTGATGGAGGTCTCCAAATGAAGGGGGACATTTTTGATGGAGCAAGCTTTTCCCACTTGCCACCAACCAGTAGTGATGGTCAGGGTATTCCTCTCTCACCAGCAAGCAAAACTATGGAGCTCTCACCTCGAACTCTGCTTAGTCCGTCCTCCATTAAAGTGGAAGGAATAGAAGACTTTGAAAGCCCTTCCATATCCTCAGTTAATCTGAGTTTTGACCAAACAAAGTTGGACAATGATGACTGCTCTTCTGTCAACACTGCAATCACAGACACTACAACAGGAGATGAAGGCAATGCAGACAACGATAGTGCAACAGGGATTGCAACTGAACTCAAATCAACATCAGGACCTAGCGAGTGCCTGACAAAGGCTGCTATGATAGCAATGTCTGAGTATGAAGATCGATTGTCTTCTGGCCTTGTCAGCCCAGCTCCCAGCTTTTATAGTAAAGAGTATGACAATGAAGGTACTGTGGACTATAGCGAAACCTCCAGCCTTGCAGACCCCTGCTCACCCAGCCCTGGTGCCAGTGGTTCAGCAGGCAAGTCTGGAGACAGTGGGGATCGGCCAGGGCAGAAACGCTTTCGCACTCAGATGACTAATCTCCAGCTAAAAGTTCTAAAGTCATGCTTTAACGACTACAGGACGCCTACCATGCTGGAGTGTGAGGTCCTAGGTAATGACATTGGACTGCCAAAGAGAGTTGTTCAGGTCTGGTTCCAGAATGCTAGAGCAAAGGAGAAGAAGTCCAAGCTAAGCATGGCCAAGCATTTTGGTATAAACCAAACAAGTTATGAGGGACCCAAAACAGAGTGCACTTTGTGTGGCATCAAGTACAGCGCTCGGCTGTCTGTACGTGACCATATCTTCTCTCAACAGCATATCTCCAAAGTTAAAGACACCATTGGAAGCCAGTTGGATAAGGAGAAGGAGTACTTTGACCCAGCTACTGTACGTCAGTTGATGGCTCAGCAGGAGTTGGACCGGATCAAAAAAGCCAATGAGGTTCTTGGTCTGGCAGCTCAACAGCAGGGCATGTTTGATAATACCCCTCTACAAGCTCTTAACCTTCCTACTGCGTACCCAGCACTACAGGGCATCCCTCCAGTCTTGCTTCCAGGCCTCAACAGCCCATCCTTGCCAGGCTTCACTCCATCCAACACAGGTGGGTTCTGGAACCATCATCTCTCTGCTCAAATGTGACATTTTCCCTAGTATTGCATCTTCAGCACAAATGGATATTTCCCTGGCAATGTCTGAAGATGTTACTTGGCAGGCTATAAAGAGTAGTTATTTTACCTCTAGTTCCTTAATCCAAGTTCTCCAGCAAGGCAAGAGACTTATGAACTTGCTGTGTGTCTCTCCATATCTGGTGAGCAAGGCCCTGTGTACTGTGGGGCAAGGACCTCTGCTTGCTTTGACACAGCCTGTAAATTCTCCAGCACCTTCAAGTAATATGAAAATTGAAGCTTTTATTGAATTAAATATAAAAAGGAATAATACAGTCAATACAATATCCCTTGTGTTGTTTCTTTTTACATTAAATTCAATTTAGTACTGCTCCCAAATTTTCAGTATATTGCAGATGTTTGTATTGACAACACAAACTGCATTGTAGAAATGGTGATGGAAAATCTGGTGGTTTTTCTATGACAGCCTTCAGAGTGCCTTACAATAGCACCTACATGCCTATCCATGCAGCCACTGATTCTTTTTGAACAATAGTTGGCAGTAAAAGGGAAACACAATTCCCTTATGGCCTACTTTCCATAGGCAGAGGGTATGAATACTCCATCCTCCCCAGTGAACCCTCCCTTCCTCTTCCTTCCTTCCCCAGCTGGAGCAGTCATGGGGAAAAGGCCCGGAGTCAGGCCATTTTTCCAGAAGTCCTTTCTTTGTCTGTTGGCACCTGGTGAATGCAGTTTGAACTAGTGTATGTGAGCCTCCCCAGGACATGGTAGCTCTCTGGAGATGTTACAGCAGGAGTGAATTTGCCAAATAACACCCCCCCACACACCCGTTCTTAGTTCCTGGAGGGCTGTGGTCTCCCTCCTCCATGGAACTACATACAGCCCCTGGCCCACAATGAGACATCAGCTTAATACTGTAAGATTTCCCAAAGATATTGCAGGAAATTGCCATAGCTGTTACAGGACCCAAAAGGACTATGAGATTCAGGTCCAGAAGCTACTCTCTGATATAGTTCATGAGTCTGGGACACCTTCTCTAACAAGGTGTTAACATGACCCTGAAATGGTCCAGCATTAAACAGTTTTAAACAAGCTCCAGGGTTTGGAATAGAGAGAGCTCAGGGTGCTTGTTTGCTTGGCAAACACACCATTAAAAATCTTTAACCTTTTATTAAAGATATAGAAAAGAAGGGGGAGGGGTTTAAAGCATATGAAATGTAAATAAGTAAGGCTTTCATTTTAACAACATCTCTTCTTCCCATTCCCTCTAGCTGTAGAGAGTTTTTTTTAAAAGGAAGTGCCTCCTGTTTGATAGTCTCATAGATGGTTTTAGAGATGGTAATAACAGTCCATTTTGGGAAAAAGATAACTTAGTTGAGATGGTCTTAAGCTGTGGTTATTGTTGCAGTTACAGTCCAATCCCATTTCCTAGAAGACAAAACAAGACAAACACACACAAGAGGGGACAGACAAGGACACCAAAGATTTGAAAATGTAACTTGTCTTTGGTGTTAATTCATATTTGCAGTCTCACTGAGCAACACAGCCATGGCACGCAGTCTTGGCCACTCCTGAGACCCGGCAAACTTGTACCAGTGTCAGTCCTTGAGTGGTATCGGTAAAGCCTATTTATTTAGACTGTCTTTCCCCCCCCCCCCTTACTGATTTTTATAAACAATCTTCTGTAACAGGCTGAGTTGCACTTTTGTTACCTTTTCCCATCCACGTTTCTTGTTACGGGTGACTAGAACCATTTCATACATTTCCACCCGCTTTCCAACAGTTAGGCTCACAACTGAGAGAGGCCTCTTAGGCCCCAATTATTACAGCAGTTCTTTGAAGGGAGCTAAGTAGAGCACCTTCTACAGTGCCAGTGGAAGCCACATAGTAAGAAAAAGTGCTCTAGCAAAGACCCTACTATCGAGTCTAGCTGGAGCACAGTGTGGTTTCCCTGGACTATTGGGGTTTCAGAATAGGGCCTCTTCAGAATGGCCATCTCATCTGCCTGAGAACACTCATCAGACTGGCATGGCCAAAGGAACAAGAGAGACCATTCTTTGAAGACGCTAGAGGAGGACATGTCGGAGGACTTGGACCTGCCCTAAGTGCTGCACCTGACTGCTCTTCTTAGGATGTGTCAAATGGTTTCTGATTTGTCAGGCTCTCTCCAGAACTGTCTTTTACCTGGCACCATATGGAGAAGTCCTCAACAGGAGCCCCAGTTCTAGACTAAACCAGTGCCATCAGAGTCCACAATTCCTGCCAGATCTCAACTCAGTCCCACAGAAGTCTTGAAATCGAGAAAAGCAGGTTCTTTAACATTCTGCTGCAGGTACACCTCAGGGGAGCACCAGAAGGGATCTTGGATAGCTCCAGAGTTTTGCCTAGGATTTCCTCAATATGGGTAGAGATAGAGCTTTTGGGGCCTATGATCCTCCATCTCTTGTATCGGAGAGCGATGATAAGAGATCAGTCTCCTTTCCCCGGGAAGTCTCTTCTTCCAGATAAGGCTAAGGCTCCTGTCTGGATCCTATAGCCTGCTGTTTCTGCATCCCTTGCAGTATTTATGCCTCAGTCACTCTACCTCAGAGGAGGAAGAGGAACTGGTGGGAGAGCCTTTAGAGGCACCCTTTTTACCCTCATCCCTGGATGAGACTGTCTTAACTACTTCCTCCTCTCCTCTGCGTGATGCCTAGGCCTTTCAGGGGCAAAATGGGCAGAATGGCAGTAGCTCTGGAGTTTCCTGCAGTTGCCAAGTTCAAGAATTCACAGAATTTGTGTGGTTTCTTGGAATTCCAAGGAAGAAAGAGAGAACTTTCTAGCCTATTAATGAAGATCTGTTGAAACCAGCCAAAGAAGTCTGAAACACCCTGCCTCTGTTGACTCAGTTTCTAGGAAGTTAGATTTTATACACCTATGTGTTATATTCTATAGTTCCCCAGGGAAAGATTTGAATTATTCTGCAAACATCCTTAGTTGTTGTTTCAGCCTCAGCTAATGAATGGCATCTACTCCTGGGGACCCAATGGCCGGTGTGCTGTAGCTAAGCAAGCATGTGCTGGAGGACTCAACACCAGTTCTAAGAGATTTAGACCCTTGCCCAGCTTCCTGTTGTACTCCTCTCTTTAGGAACTGTTTATCCCAAGCACAGAAAGCCATTTCTTTAACTGTTGGACCCTAGAGATCATTGAATGAAGCATTCTCCCTTCTGTTCAAAGCCATTCCAAAGTATAACCACCTTCCCTTTTCAGGGTACTTTCTCAGAAGAAACTATTGTGAGAAGAGGTCTTAAGCCTCATGATAACAAGAACCATAAAAGTGTGGTGCTAAAGCACAGTGCAGGAAAAGTTTATTATTCTGAAAAGAAATGCTGGCCTGTGTCCTATCCTGGACCTCCATGAATTAAACCAATATTTAAGGAAATTCAAATAATGCATAGCTTCTTTGGGAAGCATAACCCCTCCTCTTCACCCTCAACCTTCAAGGTGCTACTTCCACATCTCAAGAAGGTAAAGGCACAGGACGTGCTTCAGGTTTATGATGGCCAGAAAACACTACCAGTGCAGGCCATGCCCTTTCAGGCTGGCAGCAGTCCTGAGGGCATTCCTTAAATGCTTGGTTTTGACAGGTACATCTGGTGTCTGATCTAACAGGTACATCCATACCTGGAAGACTGGCTTACAAGCTCCCAGTTTTACAGCAGGGTAATTCATGTCTTGGAGGAGACTTGCTCCTTCTTTGTTTACTCTCAGCAGGGCATAAGCTGTCTTCTGTGATGGGTGCTACCAGAGAATGTCTTAATGTGGATACCTTTCTCTGCTCTTGTTCATTAGCTAATAATTGCAATCTGAGTTGAGGGGTACACCTAGGAGCTTTGAGTCTTCATTGTCATGGAGACTTGAGATGTTCAGTCCCATACAAATTTGCTAGAGATTTAAGTCACCAGATTGGCTATCAGGTCCCATTTCCCATGGATCAAAGAAAATTCAGTGCAGATTCTCCCAGATACTATGGTTGTGATAGATTACCTGAACAGACAGGGAGTTTGTGTCAGGAAGCAAACCATGAGAATGATGCATTCACAATGAAGGACCCTTAAAACACTATTTTAGCCAACAACCACAACTCTGAAGGCTGCAAATCAGCATGAGTAGTTTCTCTGGATCTCAGTGGCTCTTCGGATATATGCAGGATGAGCTCATCATGAACTAGTTTGCTGCAAGTCAGAACAACAGTGTCTAAAATTCTGTTTGAGAGCTGACAGGGATTCCCCAATGCACAAGAGTCAGGAAGATTTGACAAGACAAAGCTAGTGTGACCTTAGTTGTGCCACACTAGATATAGCACAGCTGGTTCTGGTTCTCTCCAAAGATCATCCGCTCCACCTCCCTCAAGTCAAGATCCTTTATCCCATCCAAACAGCAGGGTGTTCACCTGACAGCGTACCTTCTGAATTTCTAGGGCAGGATGTCTTCAGCTGAAGAGATTAGGGCAGCGCTGCTGGAGTCCAGAAAACCCTTCATTAGAAGTTATGCTAGAAGCCATGGCTTTGTTTCCTGCCTGGTTACCAGACTTTTTCCACTCTCTGACAGTGGCAAAGCAATTCTCAGCCATGGCGAAGGTCTGCTCCATCACAGTTTGTGCTTATCACAGGGGTCTCAAACACGCGGCCCACAGGGCTCTTGTGTGTGGCCCACCAAGCTTCCCGCAAACCCTCCCCCCCCCCGCCTACCCATGGGATTGCCCCCTGTGGCGCTGCGAGCCCCGCGCTGCTCTCGGAAGCAGCGGGCAGCACGCCCCTTCGGTCCGGGGGGGAGGGGGAAGGAGGCAGAGGGCTCCTGCATTGCCTCCTTCCAGGCACCGCCCCCTGCAGCTCCCATTGGCCGGGAACAGGGAACCCCAGCCAATGGGAGCTTCGTGGGAGGTACCTGGAGGAGTGGCAAGAGCAGCAGACCCACGGAACCTTGAGCCCCTCCCCCTCCCCGACGGGCTGCAGGGACACGGTTCCAGCTGCTTCCTGGAACGGAGCAGCGCGGGGCCAGGACAGGGCCCTGGCCCCGGTGCGTGCCGCTGCCACCCCAGAGCCGCTCTAGGTAAGTGGTGCCAGGCTGGAGCTCGCACCCCTCCTGCACCCAACTCCCTGCCCTGAGCCCCCTGCCACACCCCTTCTGCACTCCCTGCCCTGAGCCACCTGCTGCACCCTGACCCCATGCCACACCCCTCACCCTCTTGCACTCCACACACCAACTCCCTGCCCTGAGCCCCCTGCCGCATCTCCACCCCTCCTGCACCTCAACTCCCTGAGCCACCTGCTGTACCCTGCACCCCTCACCCTCTTGCACCCCACACACCAGCTCCCTGCCCTGAGCCCCCTGCCGCACCCTGCACCCTTTCTGCACCCCCTGGGGCAGCGTTGGGGTGGGGACTGGAATGGGGCAGGGAAGGGGTGGGAAGAGGCGGGGCCTAATGGAAGGGGTGAGTGGGGGCGGGGCCAGAAGCAGCAAGGGGTGTGTGTCAGTGATGCGGCCCTTGGGTCAATGCACTAGTCCTCATGTGGCCCTCGTGGTCATTTGAGTTTGAGACCCCTGGCTTATCATGTCCGTGTGAAAGGGAGCACGATATTTACCAGTCCCCTGATGAAACCATTTTACAGGCTCTTACAAGCTGTCCCATTCATGGGTTTTACTGGTTCTTGTACCGTGAATTTCATCTTATCCATACTCAGAGAGGGGCTTTAGTTCATGGGATCTTTCTTCCTCTATCACTCCGTGCTGAAGGTCTCAGTGTTCTCAGAATGGCAGACCCTGTTGGCCAACCAACCTTATACTGCATTGGTCTGTTTTAAGCCTCAGCCCAAATTTCTAACCAGTGTTGTATCAGATTTTCACTTTGGGCTATATCACTATCTCTATTTCTCCCAAAGCCCCATCAGTATCCTGCGGAGATGAGGCTACATACTCTGGCCATTAAAAGCAATCAGCTGCTACTTAGGGTATGTATACACTACCCGCTGTGATCTGTCTATCGGGGAACGATGTATCGCGTCTCATCTAGACGCGATACATCGATCCCCAAACGCGCTCCCCGCCGACTCCGGAACTCCACCAGAGCAAGAGGCGGAAGTGGAGTTGACAGGGGAGCAGCGGCCGTCGATCCCGCGCCGTGAGGACGGGTGGTAAGTCGATCTAAGATACATCGACTTCAGCTATGCTATGCTCATAACTGAAGTTGCCTATCTTAGATCGACACCCTCTCCCCCACCGCCCCAGGCTTGGGCTGGAGCCCAGTCTCCTGCACCCTTCCATCCTGCAGCCCCCAGCACTCAGGCTGCAGCCCCAGTGCAAACATCTCCCTGCAGTCTTATAGCCCCATAGCCCCAGGCGTCTGATCCAGGCCAGCCGTGGGTGTGTTACTGCAGTGTAGGCATGGCCCTAGACAGTTAACGATACTAGCATTTACATCATTATCATTCGCTTTCGGAATCCACACCACACCAAGATAAATGGGGCGTTTTGCACCTCACTGAGAGCTCCTTGCCCCAGGTCTTGACTCTATCCTGGCCCTTATGCTGCTGCTGTGGTGTAAAGGAGCTAGAAGCAGCTGGATCTCTCCTGCCAGGAATGGCCTTATGCTGCCCCTCTTGCCCTGACCCAGCTCAGGCTTTGGGAAGAACAAAGGTGACCTTTCACCTCCTGAGTGTTCTCTCCTAAGAGGCACAGCTTAGTCAGGGCTATTTTTGGCTGTCTGCAGTATTTCCTGATTCTGCATCAGTTTGCACTCAGTTCACCTTTGAGCAGTTTGCAACTATAAGGCTGGAATTTCCCTAAATGAAGGGTTAGATTCTGCAGCACAAATCTGCAGGAAGGCTGGATGCTGCAGCAAATCCCACAGCTGTGGGATCCCTGAAAACGTGGGCCCTGCCTATGAGAAAATGAGTGTTTGTTTTATTTCCCCTTAAAGGCATCAGGAGACTTTTTCTTTTCAGGAACTTGTGTGCCAATGGCAATGGACAGGACTGATGCTTCAAACCCTTTCAGCGGCACTCCTTTTGCCCCAGCTATTAACAACTGTAGAGTAAAGATTCACTGCCCTGGAGACTATATTGTTACTGGCTATCCCTTCTGCTGGGAAAACTAGCCAGCTTCATGTTCCACTATTAATCCATCTCCTTTGTGAGTATACATTAGGGTGCATTTACTTCCACCCAAAATACTAGGTTCTTGCCTTAAGGAGATATCTAAATACCACATAAACTTTGGAACTACATCAAGGCTGTATTCCCAAAGCCTCCCATACTGGAAAGGCAGAGGCAGCATTAGAGGTTTATGGATCCATGAATTACCCAATAAGGACAAAAGAGTTTAGAAACTCCACCTGTTCAGTTCTTTGCAATAGCCATGCCGAGCTCTCCCGAATCTAGAGAGAGTTTAATGAGGTTGATCATTTCTGATGTTCACGATGTCTTTGCTTGGCACAGGCACTTTCCCTTCTACTCTTGAGCCCTTTGGCTGAAGGAACAATTGCTGCTTGTGCAGCTGTAGAAAAAGTACCTGTCAGTGACATCAACTCTTAGGCTCTTGGGCATTATGACAGACATGCAGAAAGAGTCAAATTGCTACTGTGGATTTTCAGTTCTTTGGAAGAAATTGAAACAGCTTTCCCTGCCGCCTAGAAAATTACCTGCTTCTAGTTACCTCGGCTCAGATATTGTTTTTTGACTCACCAACCTGTCCAATCAAGGGAAGCTTCTAAGAGAAAGGGAATGTGGGGTTACTGGTTTCCTTTGAGGCCTTCTTTGCACTAGGCTTTTTTCCCCCCTAACATTTCCCATCAGTTTTAGTAACAAGGGTTAAAAAGCCAGCAACTGACAGCACCACGTCTACACTTTTCCTACCACCAGTGGAGCTGCACCCATGGGAAATTTTAGGGGGGAAACCTACTGTAGACAAGTTCCTTGGTGCAGCTCCCCAAGTCTTTTCTTCTTTCTGCTTCCCCAAACTAAGACTTTCCTTGGTTTCCTTTCCAGTCAGGAAAAAAATCAGACTAGAATGCCAAGATACAACACCTTTGTATAGACCTTGGGAAGTGATTACAGCAAACTGCTATGACACATCCAAGGAGCCACCCATAAGTACTGTGTACCTGGGAAGAGAAATGGGGTCTCCTCTGGAGGAATAACTCCAGTTTGGGAAACATAGTTAGGTCTAGGAAAGACTTTGATAAAAGTATGCAACAGAGAAAAATGAATAATTTGTAGTGAATAATTTATTCCATGCTTTTTTTTCCTTTTATTGGTTTGTAGTTTGTCTACAAACTGATGGTGATTTTTCTCTCATAAGTTATCTGGTGAAAATATCTGGCAAATTTCATGTTCTCTGTGGCTTGTTATTAAAGCTGTATTGTTTAGTTGTGATACATCTCAAAAGGCACGTGGTATTGTTTCTCTTCCCTCAATGGATGAGTGTAACCTTTATAATCAGATAAACGTTCACAGGTAGTAAATTTTAAATTTACTTCCTGCAGGTATCCATGCCGGTCAAGATGAATCTTGTGAAAGCTGACAGAATGTGGCAAAAAAGAGCTGTGACACAAGCAAATTAATTAAGATTTCAAATTAATATTAATCCAGATCTAGTATGTATTGCAGGAAACCAAGTGCAAGAATGTAGGAATTGCCAGTCTGGATCAAACCAGAAGTCCTTCTTGTCCAGTACCCTGTCTCCAACAGTGGCCAATATCAGCTGCTTCAAAGGAAGGTGCAAGAAACCCCACAATTGGCGGTGATGGGAGAACTTGCTCTTAGGGGAGGATCTCCTAACTCTCATTAGTCAGAGATCACTTTATGTAACTGTCTCTCAGTGGGGAGCCCTCCTTGTGTTTGGAAGAGTGGTATTTCATAATTGATACGGGACATGAATTGGAAGGAAGTTAGTTAGCTCTGGAATTAGAGGGGATAACTTTTAGATAGGCTGACATGGGATGATCTGGTTGGCTGCACCAAAATCGGAAATGGAAAATGACTTCATGCTTTGAGGTAACTGGGCACAGCTTTTGGTTGGGACAGAGGTAGAGGAGAAGAGTAGTCCATACTAACCAGAGCAGATCCATTCATGAGACTGCTCCAGTTATATCCCTCTAGAAAGAGCAGCAAAGAGTCCTGTGGCACCTTATAGACTAACAGACGTATTAGAACATGAGCTTTCGTGGGTGAATACCCACTTCGTCAGATGCATACACAAAAGCTCATGCTCCGACATGTCTGTTAGTCTATAAGGACTCTTTGCTACTTTTACAGATCCAGACTAACACAGCTACCCCTCTGATACTTGCCTCTAGAAAGAGTTACCTTACAGTTCTTGTATTCCATTGGTGATGTCTGACTAATCACATGCTCTTTCGGCTGTTGTGACTGGGAACATATGCACTGTCATCACCAGAAAGTAGGGTTGCCGATATTGGTTGGACTTATTCCTGGAGGTTTCGTCACATGACATATTATTTCATTAAAGATTAATCTTTAATTCCTGGAAACTCAAGGACAGTTCTGGAGGGTTGGCAACATTACCATAAAGAAGTCACTTGTGCTTAATCCATAGCAGCTATTTATATTTAAAAATCCCTTCTGTGGGGTTAATTACTTCTATTCTTACAAACTAGCATTTCTACATTGAGGTCTGCACCTAGTCAGATGAGGCTGTGTGAGTGATTGTTATATCGCAGAAAGGCCAGCAAAGAGAGGACCAGGGATCTGAGTTGTCTACAATCCTATTATTAGCATATGTCTACCCAGCATCTAGACATCCATGGCTGGCCCATGCCAGCGGACTCTGGCTCGTGGGGCTTGAGCTGCAGGGCTATTCCATTGCTGTTAAGATGTTCCGGGCTTGGGTGGGAGCCTGGACTCTAGGACTCTGCGAGGTGGGAAGGTCACAGAGCTTGGGCTCCAGCTAAGCCTGGAACATCTACACAGCAATGGAACAGCCCCATAGCCCAAGCCCCAGAAGCCTAAGTGAGCTGGCATGGGCCAGCCGCAGGTTTTTCTTTGCTGTGTAGACAGACCTCTAGTGTTTGCTTTCAGTGGTGCCCACGGTGTACTAGGCACTGTATGGACACAGAAGAGTGCATAGTCCCTGCCTCAAAGAGTTTAGGCTGAGATTTTGCAAGCTGCTTACTGGTAATGGGCATTGAAATGCCAGGTGCCTTTGAAGATCTCGGCCTTACACTCTGAAAAGAGCTGCTGGGGAAGGGAAGGGTCATTGTAGTGATTGGCCACAGCCTAGCATTCCGTGTGATAACACTTGGCATTTAGAAACAGAGACTCTCCCAGTTTGCCACTGAACACTGGCTCCTTCTCAGGGTGGGAGCGGAGAATGGGACTATACGTTTGCCACTTTTGCCTTGCTGAAGTTGAGAGTTTTTCCAGACCTTACAATTTGCAGTGCACAATATTCCTCGTTCAGCTAGCTGATCTGGGATCGGATTGTCTGATTGCCTAAGGAAGATGTTGGCTAGTGAAAGAGTTGTGGATTGGTGTCTCTTGCTCTTCTCTTTACCTGCCCCTCTTGTCATCGACGATGGTTTCCCAGCTGTTCCCTTTTCCCCCAATCACTGGCTTTTTCGCTTGCTTTTCCAGTCCTGTGGCTGGACACAACAAACATCATATCACTTTATACACAAAACAGATTAGTTACAATGCAAGTGCTTATTCCTTTCTGCTGTCCTCCCTGGCCTCGCCAATATTCCCCTGGCTGCTCTCTCTCCGACCCCTTGGACACCCTCCAGCAGTTCCTAAATAATGGATTGTGGCAGACGTTCAGCTGTCCTGGCCAAATAAGGGACGTTCCAGGCATCTCTAGTATGAAGGGGATTCTGTACTTCATATCCATGTAAGATTTCCTAGGAAAGCAGACACCTACCAGCATTCTGCAACCATCAAGAGAGGGATTTTGCCAGACTAAGAAAAGAGGGGGAGGGAGGGAGGGGTCGTCAGGTGGTTGGACACTGGCGTTAGGGGAAGATCTGCTTTCCTCGAGGAGGTCAGTAGGAGTCAGTGTGCTGGCAAAGAAAACAAGAAAAGGAGGGCTCCTCTTTTGTACCTGTTCTAACCGGTTCTTTTGCTTTTCCCCTCCCCTCTCTTGCTCTGCACCACTCCTTTCCTTCCCTGTTTTCCCCCCCTCCAGTCTCTTCTTTCCTGCTATTTGTCATTTTAAAATATGTTTAGGCTAAAATTTATTTTCATTAGTGGAAAAATGATTGCAGCACCTTCGCACCCCATCTCCCCTGCATCAGTGCTGCTGTCCACCCGTGGCATTCTGCCAAGTCAGCACGGCCCCCGCTGCCTCTGTGCCTGACAGGATCTGCTTGTAGCCAGAACAGGTCAGGACAGTCGGGCCCCTTGCTATGGGAGTGGTACGGGAAGCTGATCTCTGGTGCCAGGTATTAGACAGCTAAATATGGTGAGTCAAACAGCCCTGTCGCCAAAACTAGGTAGGGAAACAGAACGGATTAACTCACTACTCTTAGGTGTTTATCTGGCCTGTACAGTTTGAGCTCCCGACCGTCTTTACTGTCTGTATGAACACCCCCTCTAGGAGGCAGGGCAGTGCTATTATCCCCATTGTGCAGAGGGGGAACTGAGACACAGAGAGGCCAAGTGACCTTGCCCAAGGTCCCAAAGGGAGTCTGGCTGAGCAGGGAGCTGAACCCGGTCTCTGGAGTCCCAGGCTAGCACCCTGACCTCACGTTTCTAAAGCACATTGGAGGTTAAAAGTGTGACTTACAGAGCTGCTCCCCTGCAGCCTGGCTCATGGCTGAGCTGCTGGCGTCAGATGACGCTGCCGGGATCCAGCCTGGGCCGGGGACTGACATCCCTGCCCAGCCATAACTCCTGGTAGGGCTAGTCGACCTGCATGGTGCTGAGTGATTTTATTGTTGCTTCCCCCCTTTAGCTTTAACTTCTCCAAAACCCAACCTGATGGGTCTGCCCAGCACAAGCGTCCCTTCACCCGGCCTTCCAACATCTGGATTACCAAATAAACAGCCCTCCGCCTCGCTGAGCTCCCCAACTCCAGCACAAGCAACCGTGGCACTGGCCCCTCAGCAGCAGCAGCAGCGCAAGGATAAGGAAAGTGAGAAGATGAAAGAGAAGGAGAAGGCGCCTAAAGGGAAAGGGGATTCCCTGCCGGGGCCCAAGAAGGAGAAAGGAGAGGCACCCACGGCGACCCTTTCTGCCCCCCTCCCCACCATGGAGTATGCGGTGGAGCCTGCCCAGCTTCAGGCCCTGCAGGCTGCCTTGAATTCAGACCCAACAGCCTTGCTTACAAGCCAGTTCCTGCCCTACTTTGTCCCAGGCTTTTCACCCTATTACGCCCCTCAGATTCCTGGGGCCTTGCAGAGCGGGTACCTGCAGCCCATGTATGGCATGGAAGGCCTGTTCCCTTACAGCCCTGCTCTGTCCCAGGCTCTGCTAGGCCTGTCCCCCAGCTCCTTGCTGCAGCAGTACCAGCAATATCAGCAGAGTCTGCAGGAGGCGTTGCAGCAGCAGCAGCAGCAGCAGCAGAGGCAAGTGCAGCAGCAGCAGCAGAAAGTGCAGCAGCAGCAACAGCCCAAAGGAAGCCAAACCCCAGTCCCCCCGGGGGCTGCTACCCCAGACAAAGACCCTGCCAAAGAATCCCCCAAACAAGAAGAGCAGAAAAATGCACCCTGTGAGGTGTCCCCTCTCCTTCCCAAACCCCAAGAAGAGCCCGAAGCAGAAAGCAAAAGTGCGGACTCCCTGTGTGACCCCTTCATTGTTCCAAAGGTGCAGTACAAGCTGGTCTGCCGCAAGTGCCAGGCGGGCTTCAGCGACCAGGAGGCGGCCAGCAACCACCTGAAGTCCCTCTGCTTCTTCGGCCAGTCTGTGGTGAATTTGCAAGAGATGGTGCTTCATGTGCCCACTGGCAGCAGCAGCAAGGGCAGCAGCTCGTACCAGTGTGTGGCGTGCGAGAGCACAGTGTGTGGGGACGAAGCCCTGAGTCAGCATCTCGAGTCAGCCCCTCACAAACACCGAACAATCACAAGAGCAGCAAGAAACGCCAAAGAGCACCCCAGTCTATTACCTCACTCTGCCTGCCTCCCCGATCCTAGCACCGCATCTACCTCGCAGTCTGCCGCTCACTCAAACGACAGCCCCCAAGCCCCTCTGTCCTCCTCTTCAGCTTCCCCCCACGCCTCCAGAAAGTCTTGGCCTCAAGTGGTCTCCCGGGCTCCACTTGGGAAGCTGCCTCCTCCTTCTTTCCCTCCTCTCTCCTCATCTTCAACGGTTACCTCAAGTTCATGCAGCACCTCAGGGGTTCAGCCCTCGATGCCAACAGACGACTATTCGGAGGAGTCTGACACGGATCTTAGCCAAAAGTCAGATGGACCGGCTAGCCCGGGGGAGGGGCCTAAAGACCCCAGCTGCCCGAAGGACAGTGGTCTAACTAGTGTAGGAATGGACACCTTCAGATTGTAAGCTTTGAAGATGAACAATACAAAAATGAATTTAAATAAAAAAATTAATAACAAACCAATTTCAAAAATAGACTAACTGCAATTCCAAAGCTTCTAACCAAAAAAAGAAAAAGAAAAAAGAAAAAGCGTGGGTTGTTTTCCCATATAACAATGCCGGTGGGTTTTACATTTTTTTCTTTTAATTAAAAAAAAAACAAAACAAAACAAAAAAAACCTCTTACATTTGTCCTGTTGGTCTGGGAGACAAAAGTCCATACTGCCTCCTTAGTGTCTTTGGAGCGTAAACCCCTTGTATATTGCCCTTTTCCAATAACGCCCCCACATCGATAGCACAGCAGAGGCCGGCATGCACTGTATGGGAAAGCAGCCCACCGTGCTACAGTTTAAATTTCTTGCTATCTTAGCATTCAGATACCAATGGCTTGCTAAAAGAGAAAAGAAATGTAATGTCTTTTTATTCTCAGGTCAATCGCTCACACTTTGTTCTGTTTTCAGAATCATTGTTTATATATATATATATATGTGTGTGTGTGTGTGTGTGTATATATATATATATATAAATGTTTTTGTTTGTTTTTGGGGTTTTTCGTTTTGTTTTTTGTTCCAGAAAAGAGTTTTGTTTTGTTGGGTTTGGGGAAGGGTTGTTTTGGGCTGGGGGGCCGGGAGTTGTTGTTTTTTATTTAAAATGGGCAGAAAGTATTCAAGAGAAACAATGTGAATTGCTTTAGCTTTCTGGGGATTTTAAGGGTAGCTTTTCTGATGAAGCCAATTTCAAGGGGAAAAGTTAAGCACTCCCACTTTTCAGAAAAAAAAACACAGAGTGTTGAGGACTTGGAGCTTAAAACTAAGTTTTAAAACAACTGACTTTCTGTATTTATGATAGATATGACCATTTTTGGTGTTGAGTAGATTGTTGCATTGGAAATGAACTGAAGCAGTATGGTAGATTTAAAAGAAAAAACCCTTTTGTGTACATTTAGCTTTTGTATGGTCCAGCTGACGGCTTCTCATTTGATGTTGTCTTGTTCATTCCTAGCCAGATAGATTGCAATCCATTGACTCGCCTAAGCTTTTCTCCCGTTTGTACCTTTATTCCCCTTTCACCCATCCTGTAATCTTCCACCTATGGTCGCTGCCTTCATTTCTTAGAGGGTGGTTGCATAATTATTTTATAAAAACTAAAGAAAGAAGTTCAAAGGGTTTTGGGGGTCAGTAGGATCCCTTGCAGAATATTTTTTGTTGAGGGTTTGAAACTTTTTAAGACATATACATACGATTTACCTATGTCTGTTACCCTTGTGCACTTATCTCTCTTATTTTTCATTTTCCTTTTTTCTCGTCCTTTCCTCATTTGTAAATGCTTCAAAGATTCTGTTCCTAAACTATAAGCATTTGTTTGTTTGTGTAATTAGGCTGCAATCTGTTCCTTCTTTTAAAATAACTTTTTGTTACATTTTTTTCTCAAAAAAAAAATTCATGCTTTAAATAAAATCCAAAGACACACCCTTTCACCACTGGTGCAGAATGAGCAAAAAGGTTTCTTTTTACTTGAGAATTTGTTTCTGATTTAAACAAACAAAACTAAGTTTAAATAAAGAAAAGAATAAAAAAGTACCCAGGTTGTTATCTGTGCTTCTTCTGCAAGCAGAGAGGCAATTCTTTATGAAAATTCAACATACCAAAACACAAGTTTTTACTTCAAAGTTTTGTCCTTGTGTTAGGCAGTCTGAGTGGTGAGCAATGTACAGAAAGCAAAACAAAAACAAAACAAAAATATCCCGTATGTGAGGCACTTGTGTTTATGTTAATCTCTGTATTCCTGTTTGTGGAAAACACACACACACACACACACACACCCCTCTTATGGTCTGTACTTTGAAAGAAAAACTTTGTGCTGCTAAAATGTAGATTTTGGAGACAGATGCTTGCTGTTTCACTTCCCTAGCCAAACATCAACAGAAACAATCTCCCTTCCTCCCCACCCCTTGAAAGTGTGAAATCATTCGCCCTGCCATCCTCCTTATATTTCAAAAGGGAACTTCGAAGACTGTGAATGCAGGTTCCATTGTTCACCTTCTGGCTTCTTTCCCCAATGTTGAAGCCACTCATCAACTTTTCAAGAGACTGGAGCATTCCGAGATATGAAACACGGATTTAATTTTTTAGCCGGGACTCTTATTTTTATGAATTTTTGGTTTTAGTTTAATGAAAGACTAGATCTTGAAATGTTGTACATATTTCTAACTAGGCTGATGCACAGTGCAAATTCCTTTTTAAATTGTTTTTTAAGTAGACAATACTAAAGAGAGTACCATCTAATATTCATACGAGTATCCAGTTGTAGCATAAGGTGTCAAAAACGAAAACAAGTACACAAAGCGTTTGCTGTTTTAACAAACTGTTTTCTTTTAACAAAAGTTCTTGTATTTCTCCCTGTGTTTGAGATGAACATTTTTTAAATTCTAAAGTTGTACAGTTTTTTGATTTCCATTATTTTATCTTGTTTGTAATTCTATTATATATATATATATATATATATATATATATATATATATATATATATAGGCCATTTAACTGTTGTATGTTACTCTATCTGTATCATATAGAAATATTTTGTTTTGTTTTTGGTTCTCTGTGTGATACAAGTTAACAATTTAACACTACCTTTATCTGTCAAATTCTGCTAGGTATCTTTTGAAATCTTTTCTTTTGGTTTTTATTATGTCGTTTGGTCATAGTGCAATTTCTCTCTCCTCCTTCTCCCTCTTCCTTCCCACCCACTAAAAAGTATTTTAAACTCATTTCCTTATATTTTCTAAATATTTCTAGATACTCTTTCAGTCTGAGATTGCCTCATCCTTTTGAAGTGCCATGCAGCAGTGGCTGCAGGGCCTGCTCACTCTCTCCAGCCCAGGCTGAGCTCCTGTGCTCTCACTCGAAGTGAAATTGATGAGCATCAGAAGGGTTAGGTTGCCAAAGTCTGACTCCTGTTGCAGAATTTCCACAGAGGTTGAAGGTGTTCTGTGGACTCCTCAGTTGTAAAACTGCTTCAATCGCAGATGAAATGAGTGATGGTTTCAACCAAGTCCTTGGAGGATCATTTTCCCCATCAGATCACTATTCTCCCCGACCTCCATGGCTTCTAACACACTGTGGTACAGTTAGCAGTCGCTGCTCAGGAGAGGCCCAGAACTGGAATACCAGGGTTGAGGTGCATACGGGCTACGTTGGGAAACTTGTCTGGTGCCTGTCTGCTCACACCAAGCCAATCTGTAGCCAGCACTGTTAGTCTCTCACTCTCATGAGCGCTAACATTCATGCCAGTAAGTCAATATCTGTCTCTATTTCTGCCCTTCAGACTGGCCTTCCCTTGAGAATTTGCACCTCTCTGCTCCTTGAGAGGCTGTGGGAAGGGGGCCATTTTCAAAGCCTTTTTAAACATTTCCCCATAATAGACATTTTTCTATTTCAAATAGAAAATCCCACAAAGTGGCCTGGTGCTGGACACCAAGCCCAAAGTAGCTGGTACTACTCAGCCAGCTTAGAACAGCACCAACTAGAACCCTAGAGCTGGGGTCTCGTCCCTTCTGCTTTTCCTAGAAAAGGGGGGAGATGGGAAACCCCACAAGGAAAAGATTTTAAACACAGCACAGAGCCGGTTCCTGTTTGTTTTAGAATTAAAAGCTTTTTAAAGAGGCGAAGATGGCCAAATTTCACACACACAGGCGCCCTTTCACCACTGGTGCAGAATGAGCAAAAAGGTTTCTACACCGTAAGGCATGTGTTTAGAGGGCCAACCTGCGCCCGTGCAGCAGGCAAGGCAGGAAGATGCAGACAACAGAGAGGCATTAGCACAAGCCAGCACACTTGATGTTTGTGAAAATATATTTTGCGTTTTTTAAAATAAATTAACTAAATTAAAACATTTTAAATAGAAGCAGAAATTTGGTTGGTTGGTTTGTTGGCTGAGATACTGCCCACTGTGAAACACAAAGCTTTGACTATTTTTTTGTTTATTTGGGGGGGTAAGTTTGGGTAGAACAGAAAGCGTAAATGAGGTGAAGAGGTATATGAACAGCCTTTGCAATGTACAAATAATAGAGCAAGTGAAACCAAAAATGATGTTCTTGGTGTTTTTCTATAATGTAGTCTTGTTAGCTTTTTTGTTACTGTAACAATGCTGATCTCGAATTGTACCAAAATACATGGAGACTAACAGAAACAGAAACCACATGGAACTTTCAAAACTTTAAAAAAAAATTGTCACAAAAACTTTGTTGTCATAGTTAAGTTGATTGTAGATGGTAATTGAATATACTCCTTTGAAAATATTTCATCAAGTATGTTTCCTGCTCATTGTGATACATTAAAAAAAAATGAGCAAAAGCTCTTGTCTCCGATGTCCCCAGGTGTGTGAAGGTTTTGTGTGTGTGCATGCAAGTGTGCTCGCTGGTAGGACTGTGTGTGCACACACTTGTGCATTCATCTGTGTGCATGAAGTTAGATGTTCATGGAGATACTTGTAGGCACATGCCCCTGGTGCACTCACAAGTGTGTGTGTGTGTGTGTGCGAGCGCGCACATGCATAGTCATTTGCCCTTACAAGCATGTGGGTGTTGTGTGCCCATGGGCACTGTTTGCATTAGTATGAGAGTGCATGGGCTGGTGCTTTGAATCAGTTTTTCTCAGCATGGAGTCCAAATGTTTAATTGGAAGTAATGAGCCAAGTAGCACCATTCGTATTACAGCTTTAGGACGTGTTGTGTATGAAAAGGGCATTGTACAAGTTGAATTTTACCAAATGACTGTGTAAGAAATCTGGGCACATTACTGTAATTAATGGATAGAAAGATAAAGCTTGATGCCTTACGAGATAAGATCAGCTTCACATCTGTAAATTAGAAATGAGCCAGTCAGCATGTGTTTTCTTCTGCTGATTAAACCAGAAGCAAAGGAAGGTAAGAACGGTAAGTAGTTGATTCACTGCGCTTTCCTTTGGTAACAGAACCCCTCACTCTCGCTAGAGCAGAGGCTGAAATGGGAGCAAAACTTGGTAAACTGCTGAATGTAAACATGTACATTTCTCTTATCAAAAACTGCCCCTTGCAGTGGGAAAGCCTTGAAATTCATTCATAAGGACCACATGCAAAAGAGAGCCCAAGGGTCTCCCATTCATCTCTAATTTATAACTACAGGAATAAATAATTTTTAAAAAGCCATTGTAGGTAAGATCTGAAGGCTGTTTAGCATGATAGTGTCCTTGGACTGTCTGCAGACTTCTCTGTAGTAAGGGGCATCCTACCCTTCCCTGGCATGTGGGAGCTTCTTGCTCCTGAGTATCACAGTCAGTGAGGGGAGGCAGGAAACAACAGTCTAAGCTTGAGAGGAGACATGTTTTCTTTAGTCAATGTTCTAACCTTATTAATTAGCCAGAAAGTTCAGGGAAGAGAGGTACTCCTGGTTTGGGGTGTTTTATTTTAATTCCTCATTTAGACTCCTCAAATATGTGGGATGATTTTTTTTCAAAAGTGCTGAGCACCCAGCAGGTCCCAGTGACCCAATGTGTGAGGAATTGGCTCTTTTAAAAAGAGGCTCACTTATTTTTGAAAATCTTGACCTTATTGCTGAATATGTACAAAGCCATCCAGGAAGTGGCACCTGTATATAATCTTGCAAGATACAGACTGTACTGTTTTGCACCCACAAAAATAAGAATGACTGGGCTTGAATGCATACTACATCCAATCACTCATATCTAGTTTACAACACTTGGGGAACAAAGGGGCATGGCTGCTTTTTATGATGCTGTTAGTTTTCTGGCTCTTGAAGGTTTGTGTTACAACTCAACATTATTTACATGTTTTTTCTAACTTAATTTCCCCTTTAAGGAACATTTGAAAAAAGCAAGATATTTTCTGGGATACAAAGAAGTGCTCATACGTCTGCCAAGACAGCACACCTTTCCAGTAACTGTGGAGGTAGGAATGCTTCAGGGGGAAAAAAGCTTACCATGCCACGCACCTGCTTGACAGAAGTCAATTCAGTTAACTGAGGGCATGCATACTTGTTAGTTGTAAATTTGTAAAAACCATAATTCAAGCTATTTTTTTCCATGGGAAAAGTGACATTTTTCATGTTCCAAAGTGGGAAATGTCCCAGGGCAACAGTAAATTTCAGAAATGCATTTTAATGGTTAACACCAGACAAAGCTTTAGACACCTTTCAGTACAAGTCTGAAGATGGAAACTAAATCCCTACTTATGTTTTAGTATGTTGTAGTTTTATTCTGAAAAAGGGCAAGAAGCAAAGGGATGCAGAATTGAGTTAGCCAGTGCATTGAGAGGCACATCAGCAGACGGGTGTGCACACCAGCGTGAGGCACATGCAGTCTATTGCTTTGATAGTGCAGTGAGCAAAATATGGCAGAACTTTCCCAGTTTGAGTGGAGTCTACTGTGCTGTTTTACTCTCCATATACAGAAAACTCGCTTAACCTTTGCCAGGCTTGTTTCCAGAAGTATCCTCTATGGCAAGTGGGGTTGTGAGAGCCAGCTGTGCCCTGAGGGGTGACTGAACCATTCAAAAATGGGGGAATGGACAAAACCAAAGGCCTTATGGGAACAGTGGGACACACCCCTCCAGAAATCAGGGCTCATCACTGATGTTCAGGGCAGGCAGTGGGGTGAAGAAGGCTGTAGTGTAGACAGGGCTCAGATGCTTTAACCACTGCAGTGTCACCAGCGCTCACCATTTCCTCGACAGTCAGGATTTCAGCCAGGGTTGAAGCCTGTCTGGCGGGAGCCCCTGTGACTGCTGGCCAGCCCCACTGCTTGAGCTAGAGCAGCCAGTCGGGGCTGGGGCAGGGGGCAGGCGGGGTTCCCTCCCTCCCACCCCGCCTGGGAAGGGGGCAAGGGAGGGTGCAGAGCCCCTAGAACTGCAGAATGAATTGCTGGGCAGGGGACTGACAGATGCGGGGCGAGAGCGCCTGTAGCGAGGGCCAAAACAGTGCTGGTGCAGACAGGGATCGGCAGCCTTTACACCGCCGCTGAGTGTGGGCACAGGGGCAGCTTCGCTAGCTTCAAAGGTTCAGAGTCATGAGCCAGGCGCCCAGACCCCAGAGATTGGCACAATATAATCTTACAACCATCTAATTTTTCTGCCAACCTTATGGTTTGTGGGGCCTGGCTCATGATTTCTGCACCCTAGCGAAGCTGCCACTGTGCTCGATACAGAGAGGGTTAGACAACATGGCAGCACAGGCTCCTGATCCCTGGTGGCACCACAGCCCTGCCTCTGTTGCAGCAGCAGCGGAGCAGCGTCCTGGGTGAATTATGGAGCTCAAGTTTATCAGCAGTACAGCCACAGACGTGATCCTGAAAACTAAACCAAAGAGAGCAGCAGTGCAGGAAGGGGAAAGCACCATTGGAGACCCATCCCTCAGGGATAGGCTGCCAGCTCTAATATTTAAAAACTGGACACTCCAGCAGGATTGCTGGAACCTGCCCTGCCTCCTCCCCCCATCACTCACTGCTTTTCCCCTCTCTCCACCCCTCTGCCTGGATCAAAGGAGGATCTCACCTGGGGAGCCGGGGCTGGGAGCTACAGCCATTGGCCGCAGGGAGGAGGTGGCCCCGGCTGAGTAGAGGCTGGCGTGGGTGATGACCCAGCACTGCCCCGTCTCCCCACCCACAGTAACTGGACTTTGGGTGTCTGGTCAGGCCTCTGACCAGACACTGTCAGGTCCCCTTTTCAACTGGACTGTCCAGTCAAAACCCAGACACCTGGCCTCCCTACCCTGAGAAAGCCCTGCTTCCTGTGGGAAAGTTGGCTCCCCTGTCTCCTAGATGTCTCCATTTTCTTTTCCCGCCTCTCCCCACTACTCTCCAGGGCTGGTCTGCAGGCTGAGCCTGATAAAACCCAAGAACTGGCCAGTTGGTTCCAGCCAGGGCATCAACCCAGCCACCTCCTGTTGTCAGCTTGCTCACATCCCTATCTCAGGCTTTCCTCTCCCACTCTACAGTGAGCACAAAATAGAGGAAAGGTGTGAATTTCATGGGGGGGGATTATGGCACACGTTAACTTTTACATGTGTTGTGAAATCACGCTGATTTGACAATAGGTGCAGCCTTAACCAAAATCACCATTTTAGACCAGTGCTGAGTTGCCTGTCAGTGGCTTTGGGTTTAATCAGAGCTGCATGTCCCTGTTTTCAGATGATGTGCGGCTGTTGTTGTGTTTTGAATCAGGTCACTCCCTACAGGACCAAGCCCACGAGTGATTAGCCTGCACAATTCCAGTTTAAAACACAGCCATTCTTGAGTGCGCAAATCAGACTCAAATAGGTCAGAAAACTTCTCAGGGCTGCACCAGTTCTCAGCTAGAAGCTTTACAACTGCTTCACAGTTTAAAGAACTGCAGCAACTAAAGTAGTGCAGGACTCTGATGTAACTAAAAAGACCTTTCTGCTCTCTCTGATCTGGTAAAAGGAGATCAGGTGCAAATGCAGCAAACTTTCTTTGGCATCACTTACAGGAAAAAGAAATGTATCTGTCACTAGCCCAGGGTTAAAGTGAAGGGTATAATAAAAGTACATATAAAACTGAAACCCAAGGCAGGCGAGGCTTGAAATTCTGCTACAGAGCAGAAACTCTTCGTGTTTGTTTGCAGCTGTGTCTTTGGACTGGGTGCTGACTTGCTCCCTTGGGACATCAGTTCTTCTTTGGTACCATGTGCACAGAGGCAAAGGAAGCTTTTGCCTCTAGTTGTGTAGTAACCAACTTATAAAATGGATGTAACCGAAGGCTTTGATCGGCTTTCCTGCTCCACGCGTCGGTTTGCTTTCTGTCACTAGTTGGGCAGTGGCTTGCTGACATCAAAAGGACATGGCCTCGTCTCCTTGTTCTCTGTAACTGGCTTTTCCATCCCCAGGAATTAGCCACAAAAGGAAAGGTTCAGTTACACGCTGCCCTGTAGGGGAGGGACTCAGCAGTGGTTTGGGTGTACTGCTGGTTGCCCTGACACAGGAAGTAGGCTGCCAGCATGAGGGTTGTCCTGGCAAATTGAGACCAGTAGCAATCGACTCTCATCTGAGGGTACCAGCGGAATAGCAAGTTGGTGTCCTGTGCAGGGAAAGGTGGAGGAGTGGAAGGAGAATAGTTATGGGGCCTTGAGCAAAGCTCTTTTTACGAGGCCTTTCTCTCTCCCCTAGCCTGTCCTCTCTCAGCAGCTGTCTGTTGTAAGCCTCAAGCGCTGTAACATCTAAGGGCTCTTCCTGTCTCTCATGTAACATCTGCTGTCTGTTGTGAGGCCCTCCCATATTTTCTGGGCCACTCATCCACTACTTCTGTGGTAGCCTCCCTGTATCATATATTTGATTCTCAACCACAGTTGTCATCAGTTTTGCTTTCAATTTCTGTTCGAAGCAGAGGCCTGTGTTTTTGTTATTCTATTAATTCTACAGTATAGCGCCACCTTTCAATTTACTGCCAGCCTAAAACAAGGAGGAGGGAAGTCTGAGCCAGGCGCTGGAGGAATTTAGCACAACTCTCAGGACTCAGATTAGTTATCAGCAGGTGCATTAGTGACAGCAGCTGCAGGAGTAACGAGAGTTGGAACGGAGGCTGTTAAGTAATATGGAGGGGGAAATACTGAGTAATCCAACAGCTCAAGCAGCATGACTGGGGGAAAGTGCTAGCCGGCCCACTTGGCCATTGCACATCTCTAACGTTAGTGCCATTATGGTTCTCTCCTATGTATTCACTGACTTGGACAGCCTGAAATCTGCTGCCTGGCTCTGCCTTGGAGCTGCTGTAGCCAACGTGCCAGTAATACTTCAGCTTGCGAAATGTATCCAAGTATCTGAAGGAGGAGAGAGCTTTGTAATTGACACCACAGCCCCTACATTAGCACAGGTGGCAGGCTGCAGGAGCCTAGAACTGCAATAGCAGGTGCCACCACAGGTCCATTTAGCCCAACGTCCGGGCTCTACCTGATGCTTAAAGGTGAAAATCTCAACGTATCTAGCTCATTGGGTGATAGGGGAAAACACATTTTTATCTTTGTAGATGGAGAGAAACTTTGCAGGTGATTATCTGAGCACATGAGGTTGGTTCCCATCAGCCCTGTCACTCTGCCTTAGCCTGCACTCTGAAGTGTGTAAATCGCAGTTCTCAAAGCCCTTTCCACTCCAACCACACCATGTGCTTAAATGAACTCCAGCTTCACTCCTCTCTGGAGAGCAGATGGTTGGGTTTTTCAAGTGAAAGCATCATCACGCACAATGTTTTTTTAAAAAAATCCAGAGGGAGGATTGTTCGCATCTTCATTTACAGCTATGCTAGCTTCTATTTTCAGATGAGAAAAACATTCCAGCTAAGAGAGAATTACAAATACCTGTCAATCTGTGTCCCCCTCGCTCATATTCTACAGGGTCAGCTAGTGATGGAGAATAACTGCCTGGCACAAGTGCAAAGAAACTCTGCAGGGCAACCCTGGGGAGAGCACTGGGGTAAAGTTTCCAAAAGCATCACAGGCTTTCAAAGGGGCTGAGAAGTCTATGTTTTGCAAAGCCAGTAGGCAGCTGTGTGCATGTTGGGAAATCTGGCTCCAGGAACGTCAGTCAGACCAAGCAGTTTTTAGAGCCTGTTTGGAAGAGAGCTGTGGCTCCAGCCCGCTTGCTGCACTGCTGCTGTTCAGAACTGGCTTGAGGAGAGCTGTTGCTTCACATCTGAGCCTGGTTTTCAACCAACTCCAGCTGGAGATTGGGCAGGGTCTTTCTCTAAGAACAGAAATGGCAGCACTGATGCAATTTTCGAAGCCAGGTTGTAATGCCTGCCTGAAAAGGATCCAGTTTTAACCAGTTTCAATTATTTAAGCATTCCTTTGCTAAACGGTATATATATACCTGGCCTGCCAAGAAAGCACAGCCTGATGTTGTAGGAAACCGCCACCACCAGCCTCTCGGTAGATGCCTGTGGCTGCACTAGTGAAGGATTAACTCCATCAGTGTGAACCCGTTCTGTCCTCTAAGCTTAACAGTGCGCACCTCATGGCCAAAGGCACTAGAGAGCTGTTTTAATTCATGCTCTTCTACCAGGGATGCGGTGGAGCCAGCCACACACACACCAGGCCTACGTAGAGTTTCCAACTTTCTACTCTCACAAAACTGAACACCCTTGCCCTGCCCCCTCCTCTGAGGCCCTGCCCATCCCCCACCCCTTCTGAGGCCCTGCCCCTGCTCACTAAATCCTCCTCCCGCTGTCGCTTGCTCTCCCCACCCTCCCTCACTCGTGATTTTCACCAGGCTGGCTCAGGGGGTTGGGGTGCAGGAGGGAGGTGAGGGCTCCAGCTGGGGGTGTGGGCTCTGGGGCGAGGCCAGGGATTTGGGGTGCAGGGGGGGCCCTGGGCTGGGGGGGAGCTGAGGGGTTCAGCATATGGGAGGGGGCTCGGCTGAGGCAGGGGGTTAGGGTACAGGGGTGTGTGTGAGGGCTCTGGCTGGGGGGGGTGAAGGCTCTAGGGTGGGGCTGGGGATGAGGGGTTTTAGGTGTAGGAGGGTGCTCTGGGCTGGGATCGAAGGGTATGGATGGCGGGAGGGGGATTGGGGCATGGGGCCTGAGGGGTGCAGGTTCTGGGCAGCGTTTACCTCAAGCAGCTCCTGAAAGCAGCCGGCATGTCCCCCCTCTGGTGCCTATGTGGAGGCAAGGCCAGCTGGCTCTGCACACTGCCCCATCGGCAGGCACTGCGTCCGCAGCTCCCATTGGCCGCAGTTCCCAGCCAATGGGAGATGTGGGGTTGGCGCTTGGGGTGGGGGGTAGTATGCAGAGCCCCCTGGCTGCCCCTATGCATAGGAGCCGGCGTGGGGACATGCCAGCTGCTTTCCGGGAGCCACGCAGCACGGAGGCTAGCTGGGCGCCTGCCAGCCCTGCTGTGCGGCACCGCCAACCAGACAGTCAATGGCCTGCTCAGCGGTGCTGATTGGAACGGCCAGGATCCCATTTCGACCAGGTGGTCCGGTCAAAAACCAGACACCTGGTCACCCTGTGCCTACAGTCATCTCTTCATGCTACAAAAACACATATAGAGCTACTGGCCCAAACCATCCTTTTATACAAGAATGATGCCCCAGTGTTCTGTGTACCAGTGTTGCACCGAGAGAAAGGGTTGTGTTTATAGCATTTACTTGTATAGCTAAACCAGCTGTCCAGCACCCTATATACCTAATTGGCAATTTTTCTACACACCTATATGCAAATGCCTTTTAAAGGGCAACTAAAGTCACACAGGTATCAAAAAGCAACTCGCCCAGCAGTGAGCCCCCTGCCCCACAGTCAGTTAACAAAGGTGGGTGGAGGGGCAGGTGCACCATGAAAGAATCCGAATGAGCCTTGGTGGCAGCATGAACCTGGTTTCTTGAGGGTCTATAAACCAGCCAGGAAGGAAGAGAACGAGAGCTGGCTGTCGGCTGGTGTCCAGAGGACGATGTTGGCTTTGAACACTAGCTGTGCTGGCTGAAGGAAGCCTTATGTGTTTATGGGGTATTATGCCTGAGGAAAGCCGCCTGGTTTTATTTTTGGGCAAGGGCTAGGAGGAGTTAGCCTCGTGCTTTCTTTGTGTCCATACGCTGCCCCAGCTAATTAGCTCTGATGCAGGTGTGCCGAGGTCAGTGCTGTTTACATAGGCCTGTCACACAGAGCCGAAGCCTAAATTCAGTTACCTCGTAGCCATTTGCTTATTGTCAGTAATGCTACCACATGTGATGCACTGGAATGGGTTACGTAGGGAGGTGGTGGAATCTCTTTCCTTAGAGGTTTTTAAGGCCCGGCTTGACAAAGCCCTGGCTGGGATGATTTAGTTGGGAATTGGTCCTGGTTTGAGCAGGGGGCTGGACTAGATACCTCCTGAGGTCTCTTCCAACCCTGATATTCTATTAATCACTTGCTGGCTCATTTCCTAGGTGCTGTTTCTCTGAAAGCAGCCTGCTGTTTTCTGACTTTGCACTCATTTGCCTAGTTTCGCGACATGGCCCTGAGGATGGGCTTCAGGGGACAAGACCTATGTTAGCGCACACGTTTGAAACAGTAGCTAAGAGGAAGTGCAACGTCCAGTGTCTTGCTGTGACCCCCCCTCCCCGCCACAAGCCTCATTGGTGCACCTCCACTGATTCAATGTGTATGAGGTATATGGCAGTGACAAAGTGTCTCTTGGCCCAGGTTTGGCCGCTGAACTGGAGGTTAAATGTTTTTTTTGGTTTGAGCAGTAAAGAATTGACTAGTTATCCACCCTCCCTGAGCTGGCAGCGATTTGTGCAGCATGTAGAACATTAGAGGAGTGCAGAATAATAACACTGTGGTGAAATTCCGCTGTCTTTTGCCTACCTCGCTGGAATGTGTTATATGACCCTCATTACAAACCAAGGCTTCTTACTGCTACCGTAGCATGCGTGGGGGAGGGGGTTTCGCATGGTATAACTGAAATGTACAGGTAAAATAACAGAACTTGCACATGGTCCCATCAGATACAGCTTGCCATAGAACCTGGCTCTCTAAAATAACAGAACCACGTCTCAGCCACCTTGCCATACAGAAAGAGTGGCCCAAATTAGGTGCTGTTGTGAGCTGCATCAACGCAGTTGATGTCTGTGTCGGCCACTAGTGGTTCGATTACATACAAAGTTGTGTATGCTGAACTTTTTTTAGTAGGTGAGGCAGGCAGGTGAGTGAGTTGGCAGGAAACCTGCATTCTGGTGGCCTTCCAAAGACTTGTCCCACTCACCACGTTCCCACTGAGTAGCTTGCTTTTGATTAATCATCCTTTTTCTGACGGCCAAATGTTCCACTGGGCAATTTCCATCCAGTGCCATCCATCCTCCCCATAACTGGTGCATCTAGCACAGCATACCCACAGAGCTGTACGACAGCTATTGTTGCTACACTGAGAGATCAGGATCTTCAGCTCAAATGGTAGTAACTTGTGCTTCTACATCCGGCAATCCCGGGTTCCGTCCCCAGAGAGGCAGTGCCCATTTGTTTCTGCTGTCTAACCCCAGCCTGAGTGTGCTGATGGCTTGTATGGGCTAGTCTACTCAGAGACACTCAGCACTTACTCCTGGAGCTCTGTGCTGTGGCTCAGCAGACTGGAGGGGGAAAACATAGGTTCTGACTGTGTGGTTGGTGGTGTGTGAAGAACTACACTGTGGCAGTGTTGCTTGCAGTTCTATAGTTAGGGCTGAACACAGGGACCCAGACACTTCATTACATGTGCAGAATGCAGTCTAATCCTCCCCAAATGTACAGCACTTACTTTGAGTATAGAATTATTTTTCTGAGAATTTATGAGTAAATTGGCCAATTAGTTTGAGTTAAAATTAATTTTAAAATGGGTCCTCCTGGAAATTCAGCACCTTGTGCGAGGCCATTTCACCGTACCAGGTAATGACTCTTTTTGGGGGGGCGGAGGGGTAGTAGTGTTAAGTTGGCCCCGTTGTTCTTAATTGAAAGTTTCTTTTGATGGCTAATGTTCTTCTACAGAGTATTCTATATACAGCTACTCTCTTTAAAACTGTCTACCATCTCCCACTGGTTTCAATGGAACTGAGCCCATAGCTTGCCCACAACTAGCTGGCCATTTTGAAAGTGACACAAGTGGCAGAGGGGTGCAAGAAGGAAAAAAAAAAGGTGTTTTTTTTTTAACAATCAGTGTAATTTAATCTGTGATCTAATGCACCAACCAGAATTCTCTGTTTACTGCCTGGTGTTACTACAGGGCAGAGTTAGGGTTGTGTCACTACCGTAATTTGTATTTCCAGACCGTAACATGTTTGGATTCCTTTGAATTTCAGCCCTAACCCCAAATTCAGTGGATTTAAAGTGCATAAAGTTAGTGTGAGGCTCCTGGAGTCATTGTTTGAATGAGTTTATTTTTATTTTTCAAAATACAGTATTTGGCTGTTGTATTAATAGTTGTTACACAGTTGCATTTTAGTGTGTGTATATTTCAGTTAGTAAGTGCTGCCCCTTTAAAGATCAGGGTGGAACATTCAGAGCGTTGTTTGACAGAGCCCAGGAGCAGTAAGAGGGAGCTTTTGCTTCTGTGGCCAGAGAGTGGACAACTCTGCCTGTGTAAATGCGACAAAGGTCAGAACTTGATTTAATAAATATATCACTCTAGAAAGCAGCCTCATGCCACCAGCACTAGCAGGGCCTGGATCCCTCAGGACATTATGGCCAATACAGCCTTTCCACAGAGGGAATCCAGTGCCACACAGCAGGAGTTGACAGTTGTTCCCTGCTAGTGGATGTTTGCTGGTCCTGATATGAGTTGTGTTTGGGCACAAATTCTCCACCAGGCGTTACAATTGACTGTAAACTCTTCAGGCCTGGTACTGTCTCGTGCTTGGTGTTTGGACAGTGCCTGGTCCGATTGAGGCCCCATGCTAGTGAGAGCCAAAACCACGTTCCTGACAATAAATTGTGAGCATTGGCAGTGCTGTGACTGTCTCACGACTATTGTGAGGGGCCAGGTGAGTTATAAAATCAGACCAAAAAACACAATCTAATCTGTCTAAAGAAAGCTCATGATTTTTGTGGCCTGACTGGTGACTTCTGAGCTCCTGGTGTTGGCAATCCCGTGGTATTTTCTTCTTTAATCTTCTATTCCCTCTGTGTCCAGCGGTGAGTGAACAGATGTCATGTGTTGTTGGCCATGTTGATAAGGGAATTTTCCAACTATTTCCCCTCTGTTGCTACTACAGAATGTTAACAAAAAAAAAAAAATCTGGGGTCAGCCTTTGCCTGAAGGGGACTGAAACAGCTGTGTATTGGCAGTGAACAAAATTCTGAAGCACCTGCAAACTGGGGCCAGTGTTCCATCCCTGAGTTTTCACAGTACCTTCTGTTTTCACTTTGTTGGTGCACAGGGACATCAGCAGGGCTAGAGGGAGGTTAAAGCAAAATCAGAACTGACAGAAAATTATTAGCATGGCAGAGACAGGGAAAAGCTCCCCTTCCTCTCTGTAATCAGATTAATGTGTGCATAGACTGCTGAGTTTTTGGGCACAGCTGTGTTTTAATGTAGAATTTCAGTGTCCATTTTGTGAGGCTGTATCCATTCCTGCTCAGCAGGGCCTTTGATCACTGAACTCAGTGGGGGAGAACAGCATAGGCATATTAATTACTTTACCATGTGGCCCTTCGGCCTAGCCATACTCTGCTCTTGGAAAATGGCCAGGTGAAAAGGGGTTTGCTTATCCCACCTGTTGTGTGGGGAAGGGGCTCCAGGCGGGAAGCAATCCCTTGGCATGTCATCTGGGTGCTCTCGCGGGCAGGGTCTCTGGGTGGTTACACTCTCACTGTGACAGGTTCTGGCTCTATCACCACCATTTGCTCCTCCTCCTGCGCAGCCGGAATCTGTAAAAATTAAATCTGTGGTTGAATTTACAAGGCTGGAGGGAGGGTGGAGATGCTGGTGCAGTCAGGGATCTAGTGTGGTGATATTAATGGGAACCAGGTGCCTGAAACAGGAGCACAAGTCCCAGATTAATAGATTTTGCCATTTCCCCCTGTCCTGGGTTTGCCTCCGTCTTATTGTATCCTGCTGCACTTTTTGGACTCACTGCATTTCATACTCCAACTGCAGCTCTGTCGCAGGCATCTCTCAGGTTTGGCAGGTTTGGAGATGGGGCACAGAGACTTCCCCCTACGGTGGGGCTGGGATCCAGTGGGGAATCACTCCTCATTGCAAACTGCTGCCTTCCAGGCATGGCGTGTGATGCTCAGAGCCGCCTCATCCCAAGGGTTTTGTTCACTGGCCCAAAGTCCTGCTGGTTAGAATGCAGTCCCACTTCTCCCCCTCCCCACACCTGTGAGCCAGCCTCTAGTTAGTGGGGGAGAGGATATGAGCCACCCCTGAGCTGTCCTGCCAGGGGAGAGAGGTGGCAGGGTCCCAGGATAACATGGCATTGTGTAAAGTGACTGTAAGGGGAAATATTCCAGAGAGGCGAGGGCTGGTTGCATTGTGGGGAGTTCTGTCCTGTTTTGGATGCGTTGATTAACAAACCTCAAAGCTGATCTGCTTTTTCAGGTTTTAATTGAAGATTCTGTCTCCTATCGCAGCAAAAAACACTCAGCTCTGGAGTCTGAACCCTCCCCCTCTCCACAGCCTGCCTCTCAGGCCTGGTCTCCCATCATGCCCTCCCTCAACCTGTATGCTGCCTGAATGGTGCTAGGCCCGATGAATGCTGGGCCTGCTACCTCTGTGTCTGTCACCAGGAGATGGGACCTTGTCGCTGCTGACTGGTGCCAGACAAGACAGGTTATGGAACGGGGTCCTTCGAAGCCCAGTCGTCACTAACAAACGCAAATAGTTCTGGGGGCTGAGGAGAAACCTTCTGTGACTCTGCAGAACGGCGCTGGTGGTGCTGGCGGCCCTGGGGACAGCGTGGACTGTGGAATGGAAGCCCCTGAAAACACCACGCCAGAGGGAAAAGCTCTGTCCAGCCGGGGGTAAGTGTGCAGAAAGGAGAGGAGTGTCTGGAAGCAGGAAGAGGGCCCAACACCTGTAGTGCGGCAGTTCTGGCTTGACTCGAAGCCACTTCTTGGGTATTTTTATAGAATCTTTCAACTGGGACGTCAAGTCGTATCTCTAGAGAACCAGTCCCGGGTTCCTGGCAGGGGCCTGGTGTGACAGAGATGGCAGCGGAGCCGCTCGGTGGCGACTCACAGTTCTGAATGGCTAGCGCTGCACAGCAAAGGCCACAATAAACTCCTCCTCCTGGCCAGCTGTCAGGGCCTCTTCTCAGGGCAAAGGGCCATCAGGAGAGGGTGGATCCTGTCCTTTGCTAGCCTGCCAGCCCGCCCAGCTGTAGCCGGCTGAAGAGGAACTGGGAGGCCTGTCAGAGGTACTTGGGCTCTGGAGCCTTAGAGGTGGAAGGAGACGGTGTTTTCTCCAAGCCAGGCCATTTTTGTGAGATGAGGGTACGTCTTCCCTCTGTTCATCTGCTCTTAGGTGAATGTGACATTTTTGCAGCTGCCTTCTTTCCAGGTAACTGATCCTGCCCCGTCCCTGCCCTGGTGAGAAACCGGCCTAGTCCCATGTTAGAGCAAACGAGGGACTAGAGGGAAAGGCCACATTGTGCGCCTGTGTCAGAGCCGCAGTCAGAATGACCAAGCGCAAGGCTCCACTCCCTGTGCTCCAGCCACTGGGTGCTCCTGCCTTTGCTCAGCTAGACTCTCAGACAGTGCCCTACAACGCGTACCGGGTGGGCAGTGGGGTTTCCAGGTCTCTTGATGCTTTATTTTGCATTTCCTTTTCCACCTGTGCATGTTGTCTGGGAAGGGACTCGACCTTGGCCAGAACTATGTTGCCCCTGCGGTGTTGTAAAGGGGAGTGTCTCAGGCCCAACAAGGGATAAGATCTTAACGAATCCCTTGTTTGCTGTGATGTGAAAGTTACATGTGGTCTGGGGCTTTGTGTCAGGTTATCGCTGGCAACTGCCATTGTAACAACCACCAGCAGACAGCTTTGTATCCTTTTCGTTAAAGATACAGAAAAGGAAGGAAAAACAGTTAAAACATGTAAATGTAGAGAATTAAGTAAGCCTTTCATTCTAACAGCGTCCCTTGTTCCCTTTCCGTATTGCTGTGGAGAGTTTTATAGGGAAAACCCCAGGTTGGCAGTCTGTTAACTGCGTTAAAGATGGTGTGATGGGGTGTGCCAGGTCTCCATGGCCGCCTGCTGGAGGCCCCACAGTCCTACTACCCCCTGTCCCAGGAAAGGAGCAGTGGCGGTGGGTCCTCCAGGCCTGCGTAGGCCAACGAGAGCCCTGGAGGCTCTGATAAAAGAAGCTGTGGGGGCCTTAGCAAGTCAGTCCCTGTCTGGAGGATGTCCCTTCTGTAGCTCATTTTCAAAAGATAATGAGATGCAGAAAACCAGTGTTCTTGGCATATTAGTCTCTTCCCTCCTGTCCCAGGGACTGGGCTGTGGAACATCCCCAACTCTCCTGGGCCCAGGGTTTCTTGTTCGGCAAGGTACTAAGAGCGAGGAAATCAACTCTTTGATTAATCCATAGGACACGTTTCCCGTCTCTCCCTCGCAGTCTCCACTCCTGCATCTTCCAGTACCCGTCATTCATCTCTCAGGACACAGCAGGGTGGGTAGGCTGTGAAATAAAAATTTAAAAAGTCAGGGGACTGACGAGTGAAATATGCATCTGTCCTGCTGGAAGCCCCCCCACGCCACCCCCCGCTCCAAGTTACTTGTTTTAGTTCATCTACTCTCCACATAGAAGGCAGGCTTCTTTTTTTATTTGTCCACTTTAATATATTATTTTTGACTATCTATCCTCATTTGTAATGAGGTGTGATATCTGGAGCTCAGTCAGTTGCCATGGAGATGCTGGTCGTCCATGTCTTATCAGAGACACACACCTTCATCTAGTGTCAGCAGAGAAGGGATGACAGAGGCTCCCCAAGAGCCCAGCTCGGCTATTACTGAGCAGGCAAGAGCTGGTTTTAATAGGGCACATCCAGGTATATGGCCACCCCCTCCCTCCCTCGTGTTAAGCCCAGACGGGTCTAGCATAGTGAGACCTGCCTATGGGCAGTAGAAATAGCACACAGGGAACATATTTGTTCATACTGAGGCTTTTTCCTCCAAAAGATTTTTAGATATCAATACCTGGTTTCCTGTGCGGGCAGAAAAAGGACGGGAACGTGGTAAATGCCATATTGCCTTTACTCTCGAGCCCTTTGCGTTTTCTGGTTTGGAGTCGGCATGTTCTCTACTTGGGCTCTGAGATTTAGGCTTTTCTGTTTCCCGTAAATTCCTGAATTTCATATTCTTCTCCAGGGCTCTAATGGGCAGTGCAGATCTGGCCCCTATTGTCCCAGCCCAGTGAATGACAGAGCAGCATGTGTTAGCTTGTTGTAGGGTGGGGGTTCCATTTCTGCTTAGAATTCCTCCACTGGGGGACTCCTCAGGGGCTGGCACAGGCAGGGGTGACTACTGAGAATCCTGTTCTAATCAGTAGCTCAGACATCTCGCTCCCTCCACAGGAGAGGTGTGCAATACCAAAGTGCTATACCTGACGTAGCAGGACCCACAGACCCCTGGGCTGATGGCCATGCCTGTCTAATGGATTCACCTTTTCTTTGCCTGCTAGAATGATTGTCCCTTTTTGACTGTTTGTTCAGATATGTTACCAGAGGAGACAAGCGTGAAATGCATTTTTCATCCTTGTTTCCATATGCCAGGGAAGTGCCATGGCTCTGGTAGATGCTGCTGGGAGCCCAGCAGCTCGTTTTTCCATTAACCAAGTGAACTCCTCCAGCATCAGTTCTGTGCCCTGAGTAAGCTACGTGCTGCCATTCGCTCAGCTTTAGGGCTGCTTTACATATGTCTCGTTTTGTGCCCTAATGCGGCTTCCAAGCTGTGGAAATCTCTGTCTAGGATGCTGCCTAGAGTATCGAGAGAAGCAGGTGGAATGTGGGAGCACAACCCTTCCTCTGCTAACGAGGGGAGCTCCCCCTCATCTCCCAGTCTTGGGGAGCAGCATGTATGCACCTGTGTGTTTGTGGGCACAGTGTGGTGGCCCTGTGTGTGTCCCCGTGTATTTAGTGCCAAGTGTTTTAAATAGTGACCTCTTCCTCGTGCCATGCTGGGTAAGTGCGATGAGCGAGGGGCCAGCCAAGAGGGAAAGCCTCGCGTTGCTTCCATCAGGTTCTATGAATGAGCAGGAGTCCTAGTGCTTACAGACCCCAGTCAGGTTGCGCTGTATGGCATGAGGGATGATATTAGGGGACAGAGGCTATTTCTAAGCTTAGGGGAAATTTTAGCACCAAAGCCCTTGAAGTGGTGGCTGCTTTCCTGTGTAATTTTAGAGAGAAAAGCTCTTTGTCAGACTTGGAGGCTGGGGGGTGCCCATGCCCCTCATTCGATTGGTCAGACTGGCACAGGGGTGAATCAAGTGGGTGCCTGCAAGCTGATCTGAGGGTTTCATTGCAGGGGCAGGTTCTGCTAAGATGCCCATGTTTGAAAATCATCCATTTTTTCCTCTTCTGCTTTCCAGCGTCATGACCTGGAGATGTGCATGGATCAGTAACAGGAGATAAGCTTAGAAGAGAGGCTTCGCCCTGCCTCCTCTATCTGTAATGGAGACCCTGACATGTACCTGAGTCCAGACTAATGACACTCTGTACTGGACTCAAACACCAGCCTGGCTGCAGGGTTTTTGCAGAGCTCTCTTCCACTTGGGATCAGTTCCTTTCCAGTGAGATAATGGGGGACTGGGGCCCGCATGCCTAGCGCCATCCAGGCTTCTGCTCCTCAGGTGGGTGGGTTTTAGTCCATCACGCACCATTGTTTCCAGCTAGGCTTCCTTGCTAGCTGTGGAACCAGGTGTGTGCCTGGGAGGTGGATGAGCAGGCTACCAAGCAGAAGCACTGTTGTGGGCAGGGTTCACTTGGGGCAGGGTGCTGATGCTCAGAGCCGGAGCACATCTGTGAGCACGTTACTCCTCCTGTACCTGTGTGCAGACCTTGTACCGATGCACCTTCTGTTCTGGAGTTAATCCACTGACCGCCACTCTCCTGGGGACCCCTTTCATTCATTACCAGATCTCTCCCTGGGGTACCTGCCGGAACGTTCAATCACCTGGACCAGGGTGTCCAGGGGAGACTCTGCTTTTGCTTTGCTGCCTTCCCCAAGAAGGAGCGAAGAACTGGATACCTCAGACCTGGTCAGTCCAGGAGCTGTTGTGGGGGCCCTTGGGAGAGGTGGTGTGGGGGGGCCACACAGGGCCATGTGCCGCCCTCACCCCCCACCCCCGATTTGCTGCTTGGCTTGTACTGAGCATGCTCAGTAACACTGTTGAAGCCTCACTCTGTCATTCCCCCCCCCACTATTGGAAGGTACGGGTCATCGGGCACTGGTGCACCTCGGTGCCTCCTATTCGCTGCCTGTGGCCCAGAACAGTCCCGGCTCCTAAGGCTGGGATGCTTTGATCTGATTTCGGGTGTTGGGTTTAGTATGCGAGTGCTGGTGGCCTGTGCCAGACAGGTCAGACTGGGTGCTCTGCTGGTCCCTTCTGGCCACAGATTCTGTGACAAGCAATGGCCCTTGGAGAGCCATGGTTAATGTACATAGCGTGGACCAGGCTCTGCATGAGCTCTCCCCTGCCATCTATAGAGACCTCAGGAACAGACTATTTGCATAGGCCCACCTAATTCACCTAGGTGGTCAGCAGGCAGCACTGCTTTGCCAAAGGGTTAAAATTCACTGAAGACTTGGGTGCAGGGACAATGAACTGCTGTCATTGTATGAGTGAAGGGCAGCAGAACTGTACTTAATATGGCCTCGCTCATTAAGCAGTGGGTAGCGATGCCAAATCCATGTGAAAGTCAGACGGAGCGAGGCCAGGTGTTCCATGGGAGGTTCCCCACGACCCAGTGAAATCACTAAGAACTGGGCTGAATGGTGGGACCACAGGACATGTCCGTGAGCAGCAGCAGCGGCAGCAGCAGCAGAGGCATTGCTTGACACCCCCACCCCCTTCCCCACTTTCTGGTGAACCCACATGAATGCACCCCATAATTCTGGGACTTTGCTGGCGTCGGACAACCAACTGGGAGTGGGGTGCAGCGGAGGAAAAGGGGAGTGGGGTGTTAAAGGGACATGGGTCATTTGGACATTCACACCACAAGGTGGGAAACTGAGGCAAAGGATGCTGCCCAGGTTATTGTGGGGCAAGTGTTTACTTGTTGTTTGCATGCTTTTGGATTGTTGTTGTGGTGTTTACCAAATGAATTCAGAGTTCCATCTCTCAATACAAGTTTTCTTTTGTTACATACAGACTCAGTGTTTGTGAGTGGGGAAGTATTGCCTCTTAGAGGTGTTGTGGGTTTAGTTTTCTCAGATTTCTGGGAGGGGGTGTGTCATGAACAGTTAGTTAAGGGTTAAGGTCTCTTTTACCTGTAAAGGGTTAACAAGCAGTACCTGAGGAACACCTGACCAGAGGACCAATCAGGGACAAGATAATTTCAAATCTCTGTGGAGGGAAGTTTTTTTTCCTGTGTTCCTTGTTTGCTCTGTGTGCTCTCTTTGGATCTAAGAGAGGCCAGACATGTCTCCAAGTTCTCCTGGAGTATTTCCTACTATCCAGTATAGTGAGTATTAGAAAGGCGAATTAGTCTTATAATTTGATTTCTACATTTGCAATTGTGTGTTTGCTGAAGGAAATTCTTTATTTCTGTTGCTGTTACTGATTATTCTGAGGAGGAGGGAGGGGGAAGTCTCTCCAGTTTTTATAAGTTAGACCCTGTATTTTTGCATCCTGGTAATACAGAGAGAGTGTACTTTTTTTTCTTTCTTTAATAAAATCTTTTCTTTTTAAAACTTGATTGATTTCTTCCCTTGTTTGGATTTTCAGGGGAAGGGGAGGGGGAAAAAGTGAATCCCTCTTTGTTTGATTCAAGGAGTTTGAATCAGGTATCTCTCCTAAGCACTAGGAGAGGGGAGGAGGGAAATGGTATGTTTCCCTTTGTGTTGAGATTCAGGTTTGAATCTGTGTTCCCCAGGGGAAGTTTTGGGGGAACAGGGAGTGTGTCAGACACTTAAAACTGACTGGTGGCAGCGAGAACCAGATCTAAACTAGGACTTTAGTTTAGAGGAGTCCATGCAGGTCCCCATCTTGGAACCCAACAGCTCCAAGTGGGGGAGAAGACCTATGACAGGGTGCGAGCCTGTTCTGTTTCATAATGTCAAGAGGAACCCCTATATATTGAAGCTGGCCCTTATTGCTCCCCACATAACCTGGCACAAGGGTCACATTAGAATGGGTCAGATCCTCAGCCGGAGTAAGTCAATGTAGCTTTGCTGAAGTCAGTGAGTAGGTCTGGCCCTGTGTCTGTAAATGGAAGGAGGAAACGGTGCAGAAGGAATTGTGCAAGTCTGTGCATGAGTAACCTGTGCTGGGAGGACATGGGACTCCATGGCATCTCCTCTCTCCCATAGGAGCAGCTTCACCATGTGACCTGTGTATAGAGCAGAGCAAAGGCAGCCACACAGGGGAGGAGAAGGGAAGAGTTTGACACCATGGCTGTCTCAAACTGGCTGTCTGTGACCAGGAGCTGGCTAAGCCAGGTTCTTTCAATCATTGAGCTTTGGGCCCCAGAACAGAAGCCATGTGGGGTCCTGGGAAAAGAACATGGAGTTTCTTTGGCAGTTGTGCTGTGAGGAAGAGGCCGGGGGTATGAGGCTAGCAGCGGAGGCAGAGTCCATCTGGCACAGAGGGGGAGTGGGCTCTAGGCTTGGAGTCTGAGCTGAGAGGAGGACTCGCTCTGCAGAAATAGGCTATGGAGGGCTCTGGAGCCTCAAAATAGGTGGCGCAGGGGTCAGTTTAGGCCCCCACCTTCTCCCCACTTGTCTGCAGCTCTGATCTGGAGCTGCAGAGGCTGCAGTTGTTGTTGGAGAGGGTGACACCTGGAAAAGGAGGGGTCTGTATCTGGGGCAGGCCAGGAGTAACACTGCCTGCATTTTCCAACTGAACAGAAACAAACTGTATTTTGCATTTGGCCTCATGAGAATGCAGAAGACACTGGTGTATCCTGGTACTAGCAAGGGCGCCTCTGGCCTGGTCTCCACTGAGTTGTGCAGGGTTTGATGTTGCACAGGTTTAGTTAAACTGGTCCAGTATTGTGTGTGGAGGCTCTTGTTTTAACCAACCAGCATAGGCGAAACCGAGGTTCTAGCCGCTGTACTTCCCGTACACACTGAATCAGTGCCACGTCACATCCTAAATCGGTGCAACTTTTGTCTGTGGACAAGCTCTGGCCCTGCGACATAGCGCCCCCTTCCTGCCCCCAAGGCCTAATGCTTGGAGCATTTCAGATCAGACTGACTAAGGCCCTGGAGTCTTTGGTGTCTGGAGCACTCGTGCCCTGCAGGGAGAATGGACGAGGTAGGCCTTTCTGTCCCTCACATCTGTGGTTGTAATGGGTAAACGAATTCCACTGAAGCACAAAACATTAGATTTCTAGCCGCCCCTTGGCTCTGGCCCAGTGGCCTCCATCCCACTGGGATGTTCCCCTTATAGTGTCTGTAGGTAGAGATGAGATTTTCATCACGTTATTTCTGTTCTCAGGGTCCTCCCTGAGGATGGGCAAAGGGTCAGGCTTGTCAGAAGGGCCCCTGATGTATCTAACCTAGCTGGATGTGCAGGGCCAAACGGCAATGCCTCGTGGGCGGCAAGAGGAGGTGCCAGCACAGCCTGCACCGCACCGGTGCCTTGGTGACGCTGGATGTTCTGAAGTTAGTAGCGCTGAGGAGAGGAAACCTTCCTGTCTCCTCATTGTCTTCACAGAAACATCAGGATCCTACTTTGCTTTGATCCCCTGCAGGTTCTGTACATGCTGCATGGGCACCACGGGAGTGGCTCCGTGCCAGCCGATCAACGCGTTCTGGGCCCTGATTGCTGCTCCAAGGCTCCTTTCCCAGTTCGTGTCCATTCTGCGCTGTGGTCAGTGTCTGTCTAGTGCTGTCTGCCGCAAACCTGCCTGGACTTATCCCCTTCACTTCCATTGATAGGTGGCACAAAGGGCCTTCCCGCTGGCTCGCTCCAGCTTTGGTGGGAACTTTACAATCGACATTAGTAAGTGAAACCTGCTGTAGAGAAGCAGCTCCTCAGCTCTGTGCCTGTCACACCACTCCACTAGCTACCCACGGTTCTGGGTAGGGTGTGAGCCCCTGCGGGACAGTGGTGCAGCTGCTAACAGAGCTGCATTTCCCTGGCTGATCAGTGCCAAAGCCACTGATCTGAACTGGCTGGAACCCTGAGCAAGGGGCCCTTTGAGTTCCTGGCAAATTTGTGAGTAAGTGGGGGAAACACGCCTGGTTTTTACTGTGGGAGTGGGAGAAAATGTCTCTCTAAACATAACACTTTGTCTTGCCCTCCCCAACCTGCCCCAGCCTACAAAGGGTCTCCTGAGCGCCAGCCCGCACAACACTCACACTCCTGTCGGCTGGAGGAGCAGAGCAGTGCCCAGCCCCTGGTGCAGGCTGACTCCTGAAGCCCAGGGAATATTCTTTCCTTTCTTGTCTCTTTGTTTGCCAGAGGATGGATGGGTGGCTGCAAGTGCAGCTCCCTAACCCCTCTCCTGCGCAGAGCATCCCTGCGCGAGAGAGGCCGGGTTAGAGATTTGTGGCCTTTTTAAATAATCAGACACAGATAAAAATTGTGCATTTTCATTACACCCTATTTTCACAGTCCACTGAACAAAAACACGACGTGGTTTTCCTTTTGGCCCTTGCTCCCCAGCCCTGCCTCTTACCCCCGTGGAGCTCAAATTAAAGAAAGGCGAAAATTGAAGCTGCTGTACACGAGGCGATTGCAACATGCATATTTGATTTTTATGATGGATCTAAACTGCTGAATAAGGCCCTGGAACAAAGGGAGACTGCGGCTTCCTGCCCATCACAGGCAGCCAGCGATTGCAGAACAAAAGCTTCAGCCATTAGGGGCTCAGCAGGGAGACCCGTTATATAAATGACTTTGTCTTCTCTGTCCCCAGCCACCCCACTGGGTGCACTGGACAGGGCTGGGGAGGAGGAGGAGGATCCTAGGGAGCGATGGTGGGGGGGGAATGGTGTGTGCTCAGCTCCAATAGGCTGTGATTTCTCCCCACGCCTTGTGCTAGCCATGGGGAGAGTAGGGTGCACAGCACCATGGAAGAACAGAGGGTCACCACCAGAATGTGTTTTCGGTTAGGCTTTGCTGCAGTTTTCCTGTGGGTCTCCCTCCTTTTACTTAAGGATCACTGAGAGGCAAAGGGGGTGCTGATGCCCTGTCCTGCAGCACATGGTGCATTAGGATGGTACCTCTCCTCTTCTGCAAATAAGAGGGTGTAGGGTTACCTCCCCCCCCCCATTGCCTGGCCCTTGCTGGCTGAGCCTGGCCCTGGTGTCTGTGGCAGGGCAGGAGAGGGTGCTGACTTCAAGGTAGGGGAGAGTGGGAGCAGCAGTCATGGCTGTCAAAGGATTGTCTGACAGAAGCACCAGCAGGCAAGGAGCAGCTTCCCTTGCCAAGCTTGGCAGGGCTCCCCTGCTCTCCCTCAGAGTCAGGCAGCCCCTGGGTGTCTCGTGCAAGGGGAACGGGTGGCTGGGGCAACCTGGCAGCTGTGTGATAGCTGGAGGCCAGGCCAGACACCGCCGATACAGGGGGGACCCCCCAGGCATTCCTTTGTCTAACAAAGACATCCCCTCAGCCGAGTCATGGGGTATTGGCTGTGAGGCGAATCCAGCACAGAGCACACAGGCCCTATGCTCGCGGTCTCCTGTGACGTATTGAAATGAGCGAGTCCCTTACGGTAAGGTTGTCCCCCACGTTCTGAGGCTGGCGAGCTGCAGGGAGAGTATCTTGAACAGTAGTTCGGCGTCCAGCTGCAAACAAAGGACTTAAACTCTTCCTTGTGGTGACTGCATTTCTTATTTTCAACTACTGTTAACCCATTTCAGTCTCCCCTCCACTAGCTTTCAGGGGAGCAGGTACCAGGGTTGGCCTGAGCACCCGTGGATTAACACCAGCAGAAATGAGTGAGTGGACAGAGTCTGCTGGAGAGGCCTTTGTCTTCCATCAGCTGAGAACAGTCAGTCCAGGGGACTCTGAGCAATCCTGGGAAGGAGGAGGGCGGAGAACAGCCCATGCCACGTGGATGGCGGGTGGGGAAAAGCAGTGCAGTAGGGTGACCTGGCAGAACAAACTTGGCTGGCCCCAAGCTGTGACACTGTGTGGTGTTGTGACATACCCTGATGCTGTTCTGAAGCCATATCAGCCCTGCTGTTGTGCTCCAGCATGGTTGTGACTTTGTCTAAGAATAGCTTCATGGGGCCATGTTTCCAATGGGATTTGGGAAGAAAGCAAACTTGCCAGGGGCAGCATAGATGGCAGCCTGCATAGACAATAGCCAATGGGTATCGTGTATGTGGAGAAACAGGCAGGGACAGTGCTCACGAATCTGCTGGCCAAAGTCTGCCATCACCTTCGTTTTACTGTTTGTGCTGATTGGTTCATGTGTTACAAATAGATCGCTGACAGATGGGTCCTGTCTCACTATGAGTCTTGGCACATCCCTTCGGCCAATACCTGAGTAAAGTCTGCTCTGCTCTCACACACGATTTGAAGAAATGATCCATTTGATGTACTCTTGACCTTAAAATCAAATGGGGAAGAGCAGGGCCTTCGGTCACAGTTCCTGGATGAACAGTGCTCTGAAGGACTCCACAGGATCACTGTTAATGGGCAGGAAGTGCTTGGGATCACCCAAAAGGTGCCTCTGTCAGAGTATAGACCATGTTCCTGTGCTGGGCACATGGCAGCGTCTTCCCCAATGTGCCTGCCCAGAAGAAGAGAGCTGGAGAGGGACTGGAGTGCACAGAGCGGACGCCATGCACGCTGTGGCGACAGCGGAGTGGAGCAAAGGGAGAACAGAGCAGCAGCAAAGCCGTAGAGAGCCCTAGAAGACAAGATACGGAGCTTGACCTTGATGTGGGAAGTGAGAGGGAGCCAGTGAAAGGAAACAAATGGCAAAGACGTGGTCTGGGGAGCAGGCCGGGGAGGAGGATTTAGCAGACACACGCCTTGGATGGATCAGAGGGGAAGGGCCGGTAAACTGGGATGTGACCGGTAACTAACCATTCCCTGTTCTCGTGCCCCAGTTCCACCCCAAGTGCTCCCTTGTTTGTTGAAAGAGGGAATATACAACTGCTTACGCATCGGATTGTCCTAGAGCAGCTCGGCCTGAAAAGGGGAACACGTTTCCTTTCCCAGTGGTATGTTAATCGTGGGGCAGATCACCTGGCAATGGCGTGTCTCTGAACACGTGCAGCACTACCCAGCAGTATCTGCATGACTAGTGAGGCTGGGATGATGGTGCGTGGATATTATTAAAAATAGTCAGCACATACCCGACCAGCTACACTTCACTGCAACTGGATACGCTGAGCATCAGAGTCACACCTCAAGCCAGCAGGAGAGAGAATGAAAGAATGGTGAATGGAAATGTGCTGGCATTTGTAAACGTGTTTTGCATAATGTTGTAACCTGTCATTTGAAGGATTAATGAGTTCTGGGCTATGTGCACACGAGCTGCTGACCTTTAGTCCATGTGAATGGTTGGGTAGGTGTCTCTGTGGTGAACCGGTTGATCTGGACTCTGCAATTTGCCCAAGAGTGGTGTAGTCTGTGTTTCAGTGCGGAAGGGGAATAGTGGTAGTGGAGGTGTGATATGCTCAGCTCAGGAGTAGGCTGTTTTGACCTTTAGCTCAGTGGAAACCTCTTTCAGTGTTTCATACAAGTAAAGCATTTGTTAAGGAAACTCCAAGCAGGAGTTCTGCGATTCCCGAGTCTGCCACAAGGATGTATGGCAAATTGCCAGCACTATTATGATGGGTCTCGCGCTTTCTCTTCTTTGGGGGGGGGGGGTTCAGGGCACCATTTCTTGCCCCTGAATTGGAATATTAATTGCCCCACTAGTGTCTTTGAGGAGGGGAGTGGAGAGGGAGGGACCTGGGCCCGCCCTCTACTCCAGGGGCCCTGAGGATAGTGGTGAACCACTTGAACTGGCGGTTCCTTCCCCTGGGCTACTTCCCTCTCCTGCCCTTCAGCTTGTGGGGGGGCTTCTTGCCTTCCTTCTACACAAGCCAGGTGCCCCTTACCTAGGGTCTTGGACTTCTTAGCCCACTGCAGCACTCCTCCAAACTTTCCTCTGCGTTCTCTTCAAACTGTTCTCTGCTCCAATACCAATCCTTTCTGCTCCAACTCCCCCACTGTCTGATTGAAGCAGGGGTTTTTATCATGTGACTGACTGCTGGAGCTCTAATTGGCTTCAGGTGCTCTAGTTAATCTATAGCAAACTTTCTTCCCCTTACAGGGAATAAGGCTCCCTTGTAACACTCTCCTGCTGCCCTCTGGCCATGCTGTATCACAGATGGAATGTGGTTCGGATGAGTTTGGATCAGGTAAAGGATTTCCCACTGGTTCCTAGAAGATGCCCTAACTCCAGATGCTGAGCTTTCCAAGGAAGTGCTGAAATGGCCGTGCTTATGGCAGCAGAGGGAGGAGTGAGGTTTTGTCACCCAGCAGAATGTGGAAGAACAACAATATAAGGAGTTGGTGGGGAGACACAACTAGAGCCCCACTTGGCAAATGAGTGTGAAGGAAAAGTGCTCCCTGTGTAACGAGGATGGTGCCGTTGTCACTCCGAGCACTGCATGATGTGCTCAGATACTGCTCCCACTCTAGTCACTGTTAAAACCCCCATTGACCTCAGTGGGGCAGCCAGGTGGTCTGGTCTGGTCTGGCATGGTGACAGGCGTTCTCAAAAGCCCGAAGGTAGAGAGACGATTGATCCGACGGTGGCAAAGAAGCTGTTTGCAGTTACAGCTGAGGTGTGTAGCAACAGCAATAGTTCAGTTTGCCTTAGTGTCTCTATTCTAAAGGGTTTCTTCCAGGCTGAATTGATCCAGTTCCGGTCCCTGCCTGATGGCAAGTTCTTCTGGAAAATTTAAGCAAAACCAGTTCAGTCATTTCTGAGCATGAGGAGGAGGGGGGAAAGGAAGCTCTTTGTGAGGAAGAGGCATTTGCGTTGGTTAGCGCACTCTCGCACCGTGGTGGGAGAAAAGGTCCCGCAGCCAGATGCCTGCCTTTGGCTGTTCTGGTGCAAACCCATTTGAGTTGCCTGATTATATGCATTTAAAACCCATATTGCCCCTGCTTTGCCTCTGGCCCTGCCCAGACTAGGGGAAATGTGTATTTTAAGCTGTGCTAGCTAACTCCTTCTAACTGACACCATGTAAAACACTCGGGCAGACAAGGACACTTCAGCTTGTGCTATGCTGGTGAGGTAAAGACAACTGATAGCTTGAGAGAGGCAGCTTCAGCACAACCACTACACACTGTAGTGTAACACAATTTTACCTCCGCCTCTTGTGCACGTGCAATACAGCGTGATCGCTCACGTTCTTTGCAAAGGATCCCTGCCTCATTCAGCAGGCAGTGAATGATGTGGGTTCTGTAAACCCAGGCCTTCAGTGGGCCAAATTCTGGGTGCATTTACCCCATTATAAATCCACTGAACCCAATGGATTTGCAGCAATGGACGTGCAAGTGGGTTGGGCCCTCAGTGCAGTTGGTGCAATGGATGTGGCAATGGTAGGCAGTTGGCAACTTGAGCCTGGTCACCTTGGAGCCTCCCTTTCATGGAACAAAAATTTAGCTTTTAGCGTTGACATCCCAGTGTGATGGCAGCTTGGTGGTTGGGTGTATCGCCACGTCCTACAGAGGTGAACCTCTGCTGGGGCAGAGCAAATAGCCAGCGTGGCGAGAGGGGTCTCTGCTCGTCGGCGACATTCCCTCTTTGTTCATCTGTTCGGAGGGCAGAGGGGGCTGCTCAGCAATGCACAGGACACGCTGCTCCAGGGAGTTGCACTGGGGGCCACCCATCATGAATGACACCCGAAGGCCTTGTTCCTCCCTCTTTGTCTTTTAGTGGTTGGGACCAAGTGATAACTCACCCCAGACATCGTCTTTCTAACCATTGGGCAGGAGTAGGGTGATGGAACACAGTGGGTAACCTCTGACCATTTACCAGCTGGTTGTCAGTTCCATGGACGGAGGCACAAGAAACGTGAGAATTCCTCCAGGGTGCACATTCACAGCATGCAGGAGATTCCCCTCAGGTACCCCATAATACCCATTTCCTCTGTGTTCAGGCTGCTGCAGGAGGGAAGGGGTTTTGTTTCACGCTTTAGCTGTGGAGGAGGGGTGAGGTTCTGCTGCAATTGTCCTACCTCATTGAGGCTGGTGCCTGACGTCTGAATAAGTTTCCACTGTGTAAAGTGTAGTTTGTTAAGAGACACAGGATGGAACAACACTGGCCAAATTAGAAACCTAAACAGCTGCTGGAGATTGAGCAGCATAGCTGGGCAAGGCATTAAAACAAAAACTGGTGGGGGTGGGGGATGCACTGGAAATCTTGTTCTAGAGGTTGGTGGCTGTGTGTGTTAGTTTTAATTTCCCTGAATTTTGTGCCTGTCTGTCTGTCTCTCCCCACAATGCCACTCCCCAGCACCAAGTTTTGTTGTTTTTCCCCCTGCTAAGTAGCTAAACTGAGATGCTGTGTGTAAGAAATGGAAAGTGACAAGATATGACCAAAGCATTGGAAATCAATCCCAACTAAATGTGCTTCTTAACTATAAGTGAACAGTTGAAAACAATCCTCTTTTATAGCCATGGAGATAAATACTCTGTTTTTATTAGGAAAAAATTGCTTTGGACTGAATAAAGTCGTTTGATTAACAAGTCAAAGTAGATGGTTTATTGATGTTTCAGAAAGGAGTTTACAAGGTCTAGTGAAAAAAGACACCCAGCTCTGAATTAACAAATTACCCTGGTATATGGGACATTGACAGTTCACTGCGAATAGATTTATGGGCTACTGCTGGCCGTCTCATCCCCATTTGGTTTATTGTGATAAAATATTGGGGGCTGGGTTACCTATAGCCGTACCGCAATATACCATATTGACCCTTGACCCTTAAGACCCAACAGCAAACCTATGTATTAGATTCTTAATTTGTCTTAATCTAACAGGATCAGTTGTAGTCATTTCCAAGGCAGGAGGGGTGTGTGTGTGTGTGTGTGTGTGTGTGTGTGTTTTGCAAATGAAGGTGGATTACTTAGTCTAATGCCCTGGACATATAGTTAGACTACGGGGCCCTAAGAGGTCACAGCGAGAGCAGTGCAGGAGCACTGGTGGGCTGTGAAGCACAGCCCTACACTGATAAATGAGATCATTTCCCAGATCCCGTAGGTTACACATGTAGAAAATTTACCATGAAAGCTGAGGACATTCTAGAGGTGTCCTTGGAATTCAAGGCAGACTGGAAATGCTGTGACTAAAACAATTAGTGCAGTAGCCCCTGTTACTTATTTTGATATTAAATTCAGTTATTTTGCACATTCCCCATACCGTTAGTTTTTCAAATGCCACAGCTTTCTGTATTGACAGTTCACAATGGCTTCTTGGAGGCAGCTGGTTTGGGGCATTCAGGGATTTTGGTGCAGAATAAACATATTAGCTGGACATTTCTTAAAACTGTAGCAGTGAAATAGCTAATAATCTAGACATTTATATTGTCATCTAAGATTTCAGAGTTAACCCAGTTGAGATGAATATGGGCCTCTCAGAGCTATTGTTTTGTACTGGCTGCAGCTTGAGGCAGCCATCGCTCTATAGACTTGCACTCGACTCACCGTTTCAAAGTAGTCTGTGCAATCGTGAGGGCTAGTTACATAATTTTTCTAAAATGAAAACTCAGGTTTTGAAGCCCAGTTCTTGTAGCCAGAGAATACCTGCAGCCAGTGGTGAGCTGCAGCCGGTTCGCGGGAACCGGTTGTTAAATTTAGAAGCCCTTTTAGAGATTCTAAAAGAGCATTTAAATTTAACAAGCGCTCCCTGCTGTGGCCCCAGCTCACCTCAGCTCTGCCTCCACCTCCTGCCATGAATGCTCCTCCCTGCTTCTCCTCCCGCCCTGCTTCCGGCGAATCAGCTGTTCGCATGGGAAGCCTGGGAGGGCTGAGAAGCAAGCAGGCTTCCCGCCCAGGAAGACGACGCTGAGGTAGGGAACTAGGGGGGCCGTGTGCCCCGGCCAGTCTCCAGCCGCGGCCCCGACCCTCCCCGGCCCCGCGTTCCAGGCCGCGACCCGCCCCGGCCCCGGCCCCGCGTCCCTGACCCTCCCCAACCCTTCCCGGCCCCACGTCCCCAACCCACCCCGGCCGCCCGGCCCCGCGTCCCCTACCCTCCCCGGCCCCGCATTCCCGGCTGCCCGGCCCCACGTCCCGACCCTCTCCGGCCGCCCGGCCCACCCGGCCCTGCGTCCCCGGCCGCCCGGCTCAGGCCACGTCCCGCCCCGGCCACGCGTCCCCAGCCGCCCGGCCCCGCGTTCCCGGCCGCGACCCTCCCTGGCCCCGCGTTCCCGGCCGCCCGGCTCCGGTAGTGCGGGTCCGGGCACGGCGGCGGCCGCGACCCCACCTACCCGGATGCCCGGCTCGGACACGGCCCCCAGCTCCGGCCCGGCCTGGCCCCATGGCTCCAGCCGCCCGGCAGCGCGGGGCCAGGCGTGGCGGCGGCCCCGGCTGCCTGGTTCCAGCTCTGGCTGCGGCCCTCCCTGGCTCCGCCTGGCCGGCCACCGGGCTCCCACCACATCCTCCGGCTCCGGGCTCCAGCCCCGCGACTCCTGCCCGGCCCCGCATCCCCGGGCTCCCGGCTCCAGCCGCGGCCGGACTGTAGCGCCGCCGGTAAGGGGGCAGGGAGGGGGTGTTGGAGAGAGGGTAGGGGAGTTCGGGGTTGGGGGGTCAGAGGGCAGGGAACAGGGGGATTGAATAGGGGCAAGAGTCAGAAAGGATCAGGGGTTGGATGGGGTGGTGGGAGGCAGTCAGGGGCAGGGGTTCCAGGGGCAGTCAGGGGACAGAGAGAAGGGGTGGTTGGATGGGGCAGGGGTCCTGGGGGGCCATCAGGAATGAGAGGAGGGGTTGGATGGGGCGGCGGGGGGCACTCAGGGTACAGGGAAGGGGGGTGGATGGGGCAGGGGTCCCTGGGGTGGGGGGGGCATCAAGGAACACAGGGGGTTGGATGGGGCAGGAGTCCCGGGGGGGGCATGATCCCTCCTAGGGTGAGGAGGGAACCGGTTGTTATGATTTAGGCAGCTCATCACTGCCTGCAGCCCTGTCTGCAGTCACTCTGTATGAGTTGTTATTCTGAGAACCAAGCACAGGTGAAGATCTGATTCCTGACAGTGTACTATTGTTTTTAAATTTGGTTTTTGAAATAGACAACTTGCATCAAAAGACTGAAGCTGTGAGCACTCCCTGAACCAATAAGCCCAAACGCTGCCCAGGCAGATGTATCCCTCCCTTTAGCCTTTCCTTCTGGAGTGGCTGATATGTGTATTGCACATGTTCACTGAATGACCATACAAAAGGCATCCATTATACTAATTTTCATTATTATACTTAGCATGACAAAACATGTTAGATTAATGAATTTGACTTATGTGATATATAGTTTATAAACCCGTATGCCAACAGGCAGAAATAATTCCCTTTTCCCTGGGAAGTTCTCAGAAGAACCCCCTGTCTATAAGAAGGGGGAACTCAAAGCTAATCTTTCTTGCTGTCCCTGGAAGAATTGCACCCACCTGAACTATAGCATTCCTGCTGGATTGCACACCTCTGTGCATGTGGCTTTGAACTGTTGCTGAAGCGGTCTATCTCAGGTACTTACATGGGCCCCATTTCCGTAGAATCTGAGTGCCTCCCCGCTTTCAGTCTTTATCCTCCCAACATTCCTGTGAGGTCAGGCAATGCTATTATCCCCTCGTACAGATGAGGAACTCGGACACAGAAAGACCACGTGGCTTGAGCAGGGTCACACAGGACTTTTGTGGCAGAGCAGCCCAGGCTAGCGCTCTAACCCGTGGACTCTCCTGCCTTTCTCTCTGTTATGTTCTCCATGACCCTCTGGAAGCTGCAGGGCCTCCTAAGGAGCTCCGGAGTTCTGTGGGTTTTACTTTCACTAGAATTCAGTTTCTGTGAAGACAAGAGCAATGGCACAGGCTGTAGCAAGGTATAGTGAGTGGCAGGCTTCTCCGCTGATGCCTCTCTGTCTTAATAATATAATAATAATAATTGGAGATATACCTATCTCCTAGAACTGGAAGGGACCTTGAAAGGTCATTGAGTCCAGCCCCCTGCCTTCACTAGCAGGACCAAGTACTGATTTTTACCCCAGATCCCTAAGTGGCCTCCTCAAGGGTTGAACTCACAACCCTGGGCTTAGCAGGCCAATGCTCAAACCACAAACCCAGTACAGTGCCACACCCCAGCTTTGTAAACCCCTTGATTCTGACTGTGCCCCCATTCAGCTCAGCCTATGGACCCTACAGTCACTTGGAACTCCCTGTGCTATTCTTTCACCGAGCAGTTCCCCTGCCTGGATCACTGCACCTTGGTCCTGACCTGCCACACATTGCTATTCCAGTCCTGCACCTTTCTCTGGCAGCAACTGCTGCTTTTGCCAGCTTGGAGTATTTTACACAGAGATTTGACCTTTGCTCAATAACTTTATTGAGGGGGCAGGATGTTATGCTTTTCAGTCTTATTTCATTCATGTTGCTCCCTGACACACACAAGCCAATAAGAAACCATCATGTCTGGCTGGAAAAGGGTCTGAAAAGGAGGGGAGGAAGCAATATCCGATGAGGTTCCCTAGTAAAGGGGGTGGGGAACAGGCTGGAGAATGAACTGGGGTAGGGAAATGCTGTGGAGTATGTGTTAATTTGCACCCATTCACAGTGCTGCTAAACAATATCCGCATGCATCTGACGATGACATAGTGATGAATGGGACACAAATGCATCTTTTATTGCCTCCCCAGCGCACGAGTGTGCTCGCTCTCTCTCTTTTTTAAGGGACTGGCGGACAGCTGGCTGAAGGAATTCATATGATTTGTTCAGCAGCCATTTTTCCTTTCTCTCCTGTAATAGGATCTGCAGAAATAATTTAAAGACGTGAAAGGTAATTTAGTATCTTCTTTTCCTCTCCCCCCACACTTCCTAGGAGTTCACCAGGTACCCTACAGATGAACTAATCCTATTGTAAAATATTATTTCTAGGGTTTATTCATTTAGTTTATTAACTGTCTGCAGTTTTATTTACGGGGTTTTGGATTTACTCTGAGAGAAGTTACTAAATGGAGTTTCTGCTCACTCACTGGCTTTAATTTTCTGTTTATCTTCTCTTTTTTAGAGGGGTTTATTCATAAACTAAGTTTCATGAGACTTAGCTAATATTTTGCAGAATCATAAAGCTACATCCTGTCATTTCTAGTACTTAGTAACTGTCTGATACCTAACAGGAATTAATAGCAAATTTTCCTGTAAACACTATCCCTCACCATAAAGTGAAAGGGAAAGGAAAGGATTTTACATCTGTCATGGAAGCTACAAGCTTTAATCTGAATCAAACTACAGGCCAGTTCTTTGGCGCGTGTAAGTGGGCAGTGAAGACTGGAGCAACACTGGTTTATGTCAGCACCCACACACACCCGTGGAGGACTCTGGGGAGAACTCTGGTTTCCTCTGCCACCCCCTGCTGTTCCTTTCCCCACAGCAGAAGACAGGCTGGTCCCATCTCTAGCTCTCCCCAGGTCCCTCTGGAGCACTTTTCTACCTATGCTGATGTTAGTGACATCACCTACTTTAGTGTCCTTTTCTTATTTAACTAACAGGCATTTTACCCTCCTTCCAGATCATTAGCGCAGATGTTAAATAAGACGAGGCCTCTCACTGATGCTTGCATTCTCTCCCCAAGCAGACACATGGCTCTGTATTGTGACTCCTTGTGAACATGTGTTCAAGCAAATCTGAATTTGCTTTTCAGGTAAGGCAACTTGTGAGACAAGTGGACTCAGAAGCTTTATGGGGCTAAGATGCATTTTGTCATGCTAGCACAGAACACCCTTCCTGAATGGACCCAGGAGGACACAGCCTTCCCCCTTAAGGCTACATCCATTGTTGACAACTCTTGCGATTTCATCATGAGTTTCACAATATTCAATGTTTTACTTAAAGTCCTAGGCCACGACATCAAGTGATTACAGCAGAATCTCAGCCATCTTTTAAAAATAAAACATTCCCTCCTGGTTTATCCAACTTCTCTGTGCGTATGCTGTGAACGTTACCTTTGCACTAAGCCCAATAACTTCCCTCCTAGACTTCTTACACTAGACTTTTCTAGCCAGAAGTATTGAGAGACTACTGAGATGGCAAAGCTGCTGGATATGGGTTAGTATTTGTGGGCCTCATGGAAGAAGTAAGTCTCAGGAAAGACTGGAATGAGGAGAGGGTGGGGGCCCATTGTTCTGGGATGTTGAGGTCACTCCAAGGGAGCAGCAATATGCAAAGTGCTCTAACCTGGAGACGTGGGGAAAAAAGAGAGCGGTGCTGTGAGGATGTGCTAGAAGCTGTAGCTGGGTCACAAAACAATTTCCAGGGCGAGACGGCACGGTTAGCTTACACTGTGTATGTGAACATTACCTGGAAACAGGTGAGCAAAGATGATATATTCATTCTCCAAGCGGTTGCTAGGAAACTCATTCAATATTTCAGCTTCATCACTTAGCTGTGCTTATTCCAACAGCAGAAATGCCTCAAGCATCTCCCGCGGCCTCTGGTGAGAAAGGCACAAGCATTGCGCCGGGGACTGGCGGGGAATGTTGCCATGGCTGGCACTACGCTGCAGTGTGTCAGCAGCTGGCATCTTCTGGCCTTGTTCTCTTAGAGACTTATTGGGGAGGGATGCAAAATTCTCCAGGAACCTGTCCAACTTGGAAGCTCCCTGGATTCTGTGTATTCCCATAAAGGAGGGAGCGAAGTGCAGCTGAACTGTAACCGCAGAGAGCAGGGCAGCAGCGTTCCAGAATGACGTTGCCTGCTCTCTCAGAAGAGCCGTCTTTAGGACATACTAAGGGTGAAGAGACCAGGGAAGGGTCTGGGGGTGGCTGGGATGAGCCTGTAGCAGGGAGGGCATATGATCCATCATGAGGGGCTGAACTCCACTGGGCAGAGCACCTTCCCCTGGCTGGCTGTAGCTGACATCAGAGATGAAAGCTGCATTGTGCAGCACATGAATGTGTTATTAAATGCCATCTAGCTGACTTTAAACCAATGGGATTATGAAATATTAGGGTTTTTGTTTGTAAATAAGAGGTGGAACAGATGGTGAAGTGATATGTCACACTGCCAGGTAAACATGAAGGGAAATCACCAGCTCGGTAATGTTCCTTCTGCTTCTGGACTGTGTCAGAGCAGAGAGCTCAATGCACTGGTGTCAGAGTGCACTGGAGGCACTAGCACTGGAGGAGGTGTTTGTGGAATGGAAGGAATGAGTGATAACAGTGAATGCTCAGTGATAGCATTTCACACTGGCTCTGTCATGGCCTTCCTGACAATATTTCAAAGGCCAGGGACCTGGCTGCCTTCGAGTCCGTCTTCCCCAGGAACTGTCACAATGCTGGTTGTGACTGGCAAGAGGCTCTTCTGTTGGTCCTGGGCTGCGCTGCTGGGAGCTGGGGAGCAGAGCACTGAGAGAGGAGACCCCCTCTCTGGAACGCCACTCTGCAGCTCTCTAGAGGTTGCCAGGCTCGCTTGCTTAGTCAGCAGTTTGTCTGGGTATTGGCTGTGCTGGGCAGTGGGATTTGTCTGTGAACCAGGAACGAGGCTGGTTTGTTTGATGTGTAGTGCGGGTAACCTCAAGGGTGGGTTTTTAAAGTTTGGGGCGCAGAACATAATGTGAGGGACAGCAAGTAAATAATTGATAAGTGAAGCCCCACTGTCTTGTGACTTGTGCAGAAGATTGTGTGGAAGATTTTGGGAAACTTTCTCACATCTGAGTGTGTCAAACTGCCAAAGTGCAGGCAGCCTGACCCACGGGGTCACTCGGGGGAGCAAAGCCTAGGCTTGGCAACAGAGGGGAGCACTGCAGAGCAAACTACTCCTCTCAGCCTTGTGTGAGGCACCACCATGTTTCAGATTAGATTGTAAGCATTTCAGTGGAGAGAGTACAAAATATATCAGATGGACAGAACAGGTTGTGCTGGTGGGGGGGGCGTGACACTATATTGAAAGAAAGCGAAGAATCAAATGAAGTAAAAATCTTAAATGAACCAAATTGTACCGTAGAATCTCTATGGATAGTATTTCCAAGGTCTATTAATAAGAATATAACAGTAGGAATATATTACTGACTGCCTGACCAGGATGGTGATGGTGACTGTGAAATGCTCAGGGAGATTAGAGAGACTATTAAAATAAAAAACTCAATGGGGGATTTAAACTATCCCCATATTGACTGGGTACATGTCATCTCAGGACGGGATGCAGAGATAAAATTTCTTAACACCTTAAATGTCTGCTTCGTGGAGCAGCTAGTCGTGGAACCCACAAGAGGATTGGCAATTCTTGATTTACTCCTAAATGGAGCACAGGATCAGGTCCAAGAGGTGAATATAGCTGGACCACTTGGTAATAGTGAGCACAATATAATTAAATTTAACATCCCTGTGGCGGGAAAACACCACAGCAGCCCAACACGGTAGCATTTAATTTCAGAAAGGGGGACTACTCAAAAATGAGGAAGTTAGTTAAACAGAAATTAAAAGGTACAGCACAAAAAGTGAAATCCCTGCAAGCTGCATGGAAACTTTTTAAAGAAGCCATAACAGAGGCTCAACTTAAATGTATACCCCAAATTTAAAATAAAATAAAAGTGCCACCGTGGTTAAACAACAAAGTAAAAGAAGCAGTGAGAGGCAAAAAGGCATCCTTTAAAAAGTGGAAGTTAAATCCTAGTGAGGAAAATAGAAAGGAGCATAAACTCTGGCAAATGAAGTGTAAAAATATAATTAGGAGGGCCAAAAAAGAATCTGAAGAACAGCTAGACAAGGACTCAAAAAGTAATAGCAAAGAAATTTTTAGGTACATCAGAAGCAGGAAGCCTGCTAAACAACCAGTGGAGCCACTGGACAATCAAGGTGCTAAAGGAGCACTCAAGGACGATACGGCTATTGTGGAGAAACTAAATGAATTCTTTGCATTGGTCTTCACAGCTGAGGATGTGAGGGAGATCCCCACACATGAGCCATTCTTTTTAGATGACAAATCTGAGGAACTGTCCCAAATTGAGGTGTCATTAGAGGAGGTTTTGGAACAATTGATAAATTGAACAGTAATAAGTCACCAGGACCAGATGATATTCACCCAAGAGTTCTGAAGGAACTCAAATGTGAAATTGCAGAACTACTAACTGTAGTCTGTAACCTATCATTTAAATTGGCTCGGTACCAGATGAGTGAAGGATAGCTAATGTGACGCCAAATTTTTAAAAAGGCTCCAGAGGTGATCCCAGCAACTATAAGCTGGTAAGCCTGACTTCAGTACTGGGCAAACTGATTGAAACTATAGTAAAGAACAAAATTGTCAGACACTTAAATGAACATAATTTGGGGAAGAGTCAAAATGGTTTTTGTAAAGGGAAATTATGTCTCACCAATCTACTAAAATTCTTTGAGGAGGTCAACAAGCATGTGGACAAGGGGGATCCGGTGGATATAGTGTACTTAGATTTTCAGAAAGTCTTTGACAAGGTCCATCACCAAAGGATCTTAAGGGAGGGACAGCTCAGTGGTTTGAGCATTGGCCTGCTAAACCCAGGGTTGTGAGCTCAATCCTTGAGGGGGCCACTTAGGGATCTGGGGCAAAAAATTGGTCCTGCTAGTGAAGGCAGGGGGCTGGACTCGATGACCTTTCGAGGTCCCTTCCAGTTCTAGGAGATTGGTATATCTCCAATTATTACCTTCAAAGCAAGCAGTCATGGGCAACCTGCGGCCCGTCAGGGTAATCCGCTGGCGGGCTGTGAGACAATTTGTTTACATAGTCATGGCTGCCTGCAGCTCCCAGTGGCCGCGGTTTGCCGTTCCCGGCCAATGGGAGCTGCAGGAAGTGGTGGCCAGCATGTCTCTGTGGCCCACGCCGCAGGTTGCCCACCACTGGATAAGAGCGAAGGTTCTCCCATGGATCGGTGACTGGTTTAAAGATAGGAAACAAAGGGTAGGAATAAATGGTCAGTTTTCAGAATGGAGAGAGGTGAATAGTGGTGTCCCCCAGGGGTCTGTACTGGGACCAGTCCTATTCAACATGTTCATAAATGATCTAGAAAAAGTGGTAAACAGTGAGGTGGCAAAATTTGCAGATGATACAAAACTACTCAAGATGGTTAAGTCCCAGGCAGACTGTGAAGAGCTACAAAAGGATCTCTCAAAACTGGGTGACTGGGCAACAAAATGTCAGATGAAATTCAGTGTTGATAAATGCAAAGTAATGCACATTGGAAAACATAATCCCAACTATACATATCAAATGATGGGGTCTAAATTAAGCTGTTACCACTCAAGAAAGAGATTTTGGAGTCATTGTGGATAGTTCTCTGAAAACATCCACTCAATGTGCAGCGGCAGCCAAAAAAGCGAACAGAATGTTGGGAATCATTAAGAAAGGGATAGATAATAAGACAGAAAATATCATATTGCCTCTATTTAAATCCATGGTATGCCCACATCTTGAATACTGTGGTTGCCCCATCTCAAAAAAGATACATTGGAATTGGAAAAGGTTCAGAAAAGGGCAACAAAAATGATGAGGGGTATGGAACAGCTTCCGCATGAGGAGAGATTAATAAGCCTGGGACTTTTCAGCTTGGAAAAGAGACGACTAATGGGGAGGTCTATAAAATCATGACTGGTGTGGAGAAAGTAAATAAGGAAGTGTTATTTACGCCTTCTCATAACACAAGAACTAAATGAAATTAATAGGCAGCAGGTCCATCTAGCCCAGTCTCCTGTATTTCTTCACACAACACACAGTCAACCTGTGGGACTCTTTGCCAGAGGATGTTGTGAAGGCCAAGACTATAACAGGGTTCAGAAAGAACTAGATAAATTCATGGAGGATAGGTCCATCAATGGCTATTAGCCAGGATGGGCAGGAACAGTATCCCTAGTCTGCTTGCCAGAAGCCGAGAATGGGCGACAGGGGATGGATCACTTGCTGATTCCCTGTTCTGTTCATTCCCTCTGGGGCACTTGGCATTGGCCCCTGTTGAAAGACAGGATACTGGGCTAGATGGACCTTTGGTATGGCCATTCTTATGTTTTTATGAGTAGCGGTGGCTGTTCTCTAACTGATAAGCAACCCTGCATCCTGGTTTTTCATATGATGTCCCCGGAGCTTCTTTAAGGACAACTGAATTATCACAGTTCTTCATTTCATTCCTCAAAATATGGTACAGAGCAGAGCATGCCCTCTTCCTTCCAGGATCAAATGGCCTAGTGGGATGAGTGTTCAGTGTGGTGAGCTATGTTTGAGTGAAGAGGAAAGTTGAATGAGTGCAGACATTTGCCGCACCATTCATTGGCTCAAAGTGAATGCTTATGACACTTGCTAATTGTTTATGATAAATTCAATCAGACGCTAAGTTACTGGACAAATTCCTTGGCTCTGAGGAAGCTGCTGAATGACAAATCACTAGCAGCGACCCCAGCATTTTTAAGGCACTTTTGTTGGAGTATTTCACAACCCTAAAAATGTTTATATGGAAGTTTTTTATTTTGGAAAATATGGTCTCCTACTCATAGTGGCTCTGACAGATGCTTGTTGTCATGCTAGTGGTCTCCAGCAGGAGATGTGTCCAGCCCTTTGCTGGGAGCTAACTTATCTCTGCTTTATCCTCAGGGTGTTGAGCTCTGTAGTTATTGCTGGTTGCTCTCCTTTCTCCTCCTTCCATTTTTATCATGTGTTTGAATGACAATCATATGCAAAATGGCATTAATAGAATTATGGTTGTATGGGTAAGAACTCAAAAGTTAGGAAATGCCAGAGTTAAGGTAGCTCGCACAACCTGATCTCCTCCCCCTGCCTAGTATGTATCATCAGTTGAAGTAAATGGAGCTGTGCTGATTTACATCAGCTGAGGATCTGGCCAAAAGTGTTTTAATTATATGGTTGTACTACTCCTCTAACAATACAGTTTGGTATCACACCACATATCTGCATCGACTTCGACACATTCCGAAGGCTGCTGAGCTCCTGCAGCTCCCACGGACTTCAGTGCGTCAGGATTTGTCCCTTAGAGAGAAAAGAACTTTCCCATATAAAATGTCCAAGGTATGTCTTTTAATAATTTCTCCGCATCCTAGGACTACACATTGAGGAGGATTTTTTTCTTTTATGGACATACATTTCTAAAGATAAACCTATTCTGTCATGATTTCAGCAGTTTCTTAGAGACATACAGGGGTTCCAAAACTTTTTGCCGGTGTGACCCCATTTTGAGACTTACTGTTTCCTGTGCCCCAGATAGCAACATAGTAACCAAAGAATCCAAGGAATTTACATAGAAAGTATGTTATTTAATGCTCTGTAATGTGACCCAGGGGCTTGCATGTTGCAATACAGCTTCCTAAAGTCCAGTAGCAAGGGAGAAATTGTACATCTAATCTCCGATGTAACATTAGTGACAGATCGATACCAAGACTTGATGGGCCCAAGTGAGCTGAATCCAGCTTCACACAAATATGTGCTCATGAATGGCACCATCATTTTTAAGGCGTGTGTTGAGAGTGCAGGACATTCATTCTTGAAAGTGAACCAGAACTCCAGGAGAGAAAATTAGGCATATGTTCCTCGCAAGAATAGATTGCAGGAAATTTCGTTGAGATGTTCAATTTCAGCTGCTGGCAAATCCATGGCATCAGCCTTGCACTGAAAGGGGTTTCACACCCAATCATACTTTTTTATGTCCGAATCAGGGAAGAAGGATGCAAACTGTTCCTCCAGACAGCTAAAATACTCAGCCATCCCCTGTGTGGGAGGCTGAATAATTCCATTGTCAGCCAGGAATTTGCAGACCTGCAGGAAGGATTCATAGTTTGTCTTCAATGATTATTCTTCCAGAAAACAATTTTCTTCATGAATGCTGTGATTTGATCACTTGGCTGAAGGATGTGGGTGTTCTTTCCTTGAAGGTCTGTATTCAATTAATTCAGTCTCTGATATGTCTGTGATATAGACAAGAAGGCACATCTTCCTTTGGTCACAAAGAAAATCAATGAATTCACTCTTTTTGCAGTCCATTGCAGAGACATGCAGGTCATGTCTTAGTTCAGAAAATCTGCCCCATACTTTTCCTCTCAAGAGCCAGCGAGTTGCAGTGTGGAACAACAACACGTTATGATTGGACCCCGTTTCTTTTCACAGGTTTGCAAGCAGATGTGCGTGAAAAGGCTGAGTCTTGATGTAGTTCATAGTAGACAAGACCTGCTGAAAAAATTCATCCAACTCTGGATTCAGAGCTTTAGTTGCCAGTTGTTCTTTGTGAATTGTGCAGAGAGTCCACACAGTAGACGGAGCAACGTTTTTTACCAAGGCAGGACGGAGCTCCACCTGTGCAGAAGCCCAACATGCGATCACATGGTATATTTTTGTCTTGCATGTAGACATGTAGCTTATTGAACATTCCTTGTGCCATCTCGTGTCTGGGAAGGAGACAGAACAGAATGTCTTTGAGCACTGCACCTTCCTATATGTATTACACAAAAGCCAAGAAATGTGCATCACAATCCTCAGTGCTCACATCAATCGGAAGAGCAAAAGCAGCTGTGTTTTTCAGACACTCCACCAGTCATGTGTTTTCCTGATCTGCTACTGTCATCTCGATCCTTCACTGTGTTCTTGGAGAGGGATATGCCTTTGAGTTTCTTTGCCTTGTTTTCCCACACATATTCACCATATCAATTGCAGCTGGCAAAATCAAAGTCTCTCCAATTGTGGGAGACTTCTTGGCCTGTGTGATGTAGTAACTCTCCTCAAATGATGCCTTTTGAGCTTAGTCAGAGATGGGCATGGCTCACTTCAATTGTTGATGCAAAAGTTCCTTCTGGCACTGGAAAAATAATCTTTGTTTTCCTATGTGCTCTTTGTGAACGGTTTCCAAGTGTAGTTTAAGTTTTATTAGGCTTCATGCTTTTGCTAGATAACACTGAGTGACATAGCAGGCATTTTGGCTTTGCTTCATTCTTGACCAAAACACTGGCAAAGCCATGCTCAGAGAAAGGCTCATCATATTTGTGAGCATGTTTCTTGGATTCTTGTTTTTTGTTCATAACTGCATCACTAGACTCACTGCTGGAGGTTGAAGCAGACACTTTGTGTAAAAATTAGTCCATTGTGCCTCACCACAAATCGGAAAGAGAAATTCACTGTTAAGCAAATGAGGCCAGGACTTGGGATGGCCATGAGTGGTGATACTGTCTCTGTGCTGCCCTAGTGACTTACTATGATTCTTTACCTTTGAGGGCCAACAGGATACTTGAAGACACAGGCCCTGCCTTAACGAGCTAACAAGCCACTGCAGATTCCCATCTTAGTAAAGGCCAGCACAGGCTCCTACCAGCCCAAGCAGAGAGATTACTCTGTTGACAAGGCTGCTGCCCACAGATAAGAATCTTCTGGATGCAAGTCCCTCATCTGGATGCTTGCACAGTCAGATGGTGCAAATGGACAAATTGGCATCTGTACAGCCATCTCCACGCAGCCAGTGTGTCCGGACCTGTTCCACAACCACTGCGTCAGCGGGACGCCATTTTTCTCTACAAATTGGTATCCTTCGCACAGTGTGACCTCGCATGCACCATATGTGCAAGATCAGGCTGTGCGGAGGCTGCCATTTTGGCGTGGTGTTTGTGGAGCAGGTCCAGACATATGTAGAAGGGTTTCTACAGCTATGTTAGCAACAAGAAGGAGGTCAGGGAAAGTGTGGGACCCTTACTGAGTGGGGGAGGCAACCTAGTGACAGATGATGTGGAAAAAGCAGAAGTACTCAATGCTTTTTTTGCCTTGGTCTTCACAGACAGGGTCAGCTCCCACACTGCTGTCCTGGGCAACACAGTCTGGGGAGGAGTGAGCAGCCCTCAGTGGTAAAAGAACAGGTTAAGGACTGTTTAGAAAAGCTGGACATGCAAAGCTGGACAAGTCCATGGGTCCAGATCTAATGCATCCAAGGGTGCTGAGGGAATTGGCTGATGTGTTTGCAGAGCCATTGGCCATTATCTTTGAAAACTTGTGGCGATCATGGGAGGTCCTGGACAATTGGAAAAAGGTAAATATAGCACCCATCTTTTAAAAAGGGAAGAAGGAGAACCTGGGGAACTACAGACTGGTCAGCCTCACCTCAGTCCCTGGAAAAATCATGTAGCGGGTCCTCAAGGAATCCATTTTGAAGCAGTTAGAAGAAAGGAAGATGATCAGGAACAGTCAGCATGGATTCACCAAGGGCAAGTCATGCCTGAGCAACCTGATTGCCTTCTATGAGGAGATAACTGGCTCTGTGGATATGGGGAAAGCAGTGGACGTGATATATCTTGACTTTAGCAAAGCTTTTGATATGGTCTCCCACAGTATTCTTGCCAGCAAGTTAAAAAGTATGGATTGGATGAATGGACTATAAGGTGAATAGAAAGCTGGCTAGATTGTTGGGCTCAACGGGTAGTGATCAATGGCTTGATGTCTAGTTGGCAGCCAGTATCAAGCGGAGTGCCCCAAGGGTTGGTCCTGGGGCCGGTTTTGTTCAATATCTTCATTAATGATCTGGAGGATGGCGTGGACTGCACCTTCAGCAAGTTGGCAGATAACACTAAGCTGGGGGGAGAGGTAGACATGCTGGAGGGTAGAGAGAGGATACAGAGGGACCTAGACAAATTAGAGGATTGGGCCAAAAGAAATCTGATGAGGTTCAACAAGGACAAGTGCAGAGTCCTGCACTTAGGAAGGAAGAATCCCATGCACTGCTACAGACTAGGGACTGAATGACTAAGCAGCAGTTCTGCAGAAAAGGACCTGGGGATTCCAGTGGATGAGAAGCTGGATATGAGTCAACAGTGTGCCCTTGTTGCCAAGAAGGCCAATGGCATATTGGACTGTATTAGTAGGAGCATTGCCAGCAGATTGAGAGAAGTGATTATTCCCCTCTATTTGGCACAGGTAAGGCCAGATCTGGAGTACTGTGTCCAGTTTTGGGCTCCCCAATACAGAAAGGATGTGGAAAAATTGGAGAGAGTCCAGCGGAGGGCAATGAAAATGATTAGGGGGCTGGAGCACATGATTTATGAGGAGAGGCTGAGGGAACTTGGATTGTTTAGTCTGCAGAAGAGAAGAATGAGGGGGGATTTGATAGCAGCCTTCAACTACCTGAAGTGAGGTTCCAAAGAGGATGGAGCAAGGCTGTTCTCAGTGGTAGCAGATGACAGAACAAGGAGTAATGGTCTCAAGTTGCAGTAGTGGAGGTCGAGGTTGGATATTAGGAAACACTATTTCACTAGGAGGGTGGTGAAGCCCTGGAATGGGTTACCTAGGGAGTCTTTAGAGGTTTTTAAGGCCCGGCTTGACAAAGCCCTGGCTGGGATGATTTAGTTGGGGATTGGTCCTGCTCTGAGCAGGGGATTGGACTAGATACCTCCTGAGGTCCCTTCCAACCCTAATATTCTATGGGAGCAAGGAAGGCATAACTGACCCTGTGCAACTGTAGAGAGGAAGGGGCTCACCATTTTCTGAGACTTCATATAACACAAGTTGCAGAAGCAAGGTGGGCTGGCGAAGATCAGAATAATTGCAAATCTGAATAAATTAGGAGGTTACCTAGGGAGGTGGTGGAATCTCCATCCTTAAAGGTTTTTAAGGCCCGGCTTGACAAAGCCCTGGCTGGGATGATTTAGTTGGGATTGGTCCTGCTTTGAGCAGGGGGTTGGACTAGATGACCTCCTGAGGTCTCTTCCAACCCTGATATTCTATGATTCTATATTTGGGAGCAAATAGCATTGTCTCATGGGCTGAATCTGGCCCATTGCACTCACACCCCATGTGCTGAAGGCATAATCCCATTTGGGGTTGTGACCCACAGTTTGGGAACTGCTGTCTTAATAGTTTGATTACATCTCTTCTCTACAGCTCATGAACTGTATTCCTCTATTCCACTCTTCATATGTAATTTCTCTTAAACTGTAATGTCTTTAGAACAGTGTGTGTTTGTACAGGACCTAGCATAATGGGGCCCTATTCCTCCCCTGGACAGACCATTTGCTCTACGCGTTCCCACTCATCCACAAGGTTCTGCTCAAGATCCGCAGAGACAAGAGACAGTCATACTGGTGGCACCGGTACACCGCACTGCTGGAGCTGTCAGTGGACACCCCAATCGCACTGCCACTGGTCCCGGACCTGATCACCCAAGACCACGGTCGCCTTCACCACCCAGACTCCAGTCCCTTCACCTCACAGCTTGGAAGCTTCATGACCAAACCCCATGGAGCTCATGTGCTTGGAGCCTGTTAGGGAGGTCTTACTTGGTAGCAGGAAACCCACCACCAGGGCCACCTACCTGGCCAAGTGGAAAAGGTTTGCAATCTGGTGCTCTCAGAGCCCCACACTTCCAATGCAGGCACCAATACCAATTATCCTGGACTACCTACTTCACTTGAAACAGCAATGCCTGGTGGCATCATCCATCAGGGTATGCCTGGCAGCCATCTCTGCCTTCCACCCAGGAGTGGCTGGGTGTTCCATCTTCGCCAACACCATGGTTAGCCATTTCCTAAAGGGTGTGGACAGGCTGTACCCGCAGGTTAGACAACTGATCCCAACGTGGGACCGTAACCAGGTCCTGTCCAGACTAACGGAGCCACTGTTTGAGCCTGTGGTGACTTGCTTGCTCCTCTACCTGTCATGGAAGGTGGCCTTCCTAGTCGCTGTTACTTGGACAAGAAGGGTATTGGAGCTAAAAGCCCTCACCCCCAACCCTCCTTACAGAGCTTTCTATAAGGACGAGGTGCAGCTTCAGCCTCACTCGGCCTTTCTTCCAAAGATCGTGTCCCAATTCCACTCCAACCAGGACCTTTTTCTACCTGTTTTTTACCCTAAGCCTCACACTGAAAGATGAGAACAAAGGCTGAACTCCCCTGGCGTTCAACGAGCACTGGCCTTTTACATTGAATGCACAAAGCCATGTCATAAGTTGAATCAGCTGTTCATGACAGTGGCAGACCGGATGAAAGCACTTCCGGTCTCGTCGCAGAGGATCTCATCGTCGATCATGTCCTGTGTCCAGGCATACTATGAGTTAGCCAAAGTCCAGCCCCTGCACTAACTGCACATTCCACAAGAGCACAGGCCTCCTTGGCAGCGTTCCTGACCCAGGTCCCAATACAGGAGATCTGTAGGGTGGCGACGTGGTCCTTGATCTACACTTTGCATTACGCAATTACCCAGCACGCCAGAGACGATGCAGCATTCGGCAGAGTGGTGCTCCAGTCAGCGATTCCATGAACTCTGACCCCAACTCCTGGGTAAGGGTTGGGAGTCACCTAATGGAAACAGATATGAGAAAGCACTCGAAGAAGAAAAAATGGTTACTCACCTTCTTGTAACTGTTGTTCTTCAAGATGTGTTGCTCGTGTCCATTCCATTACCCTCCCTCCTGCCCCTCTGTCGGAGTAGCCAGCAAGAAGGAACTGAGAGGTGCCAGGTCAGCAGGGTCATATATTCACCGCCATGAAGATGCCACTCCAGGGGGCTCCACAGCTGACCCGATGGGTGCTGCTAGGGGAAAAACTTTCTGACGACTGTGCACGTGACAAGCATACACCTAACTGGAATGGACATGAGCAACACATCTCAAAGAACAACAGTTACGAGGTGAGTAACCGTTTTTTTCTATGTGAGAGCTTAGTATCAGTGAGGAATTCAGGAGCACTCCTAAGATATAGACTGAATTGACCAATTGTATCTGTTCACCTTCAACCAGAGAAGACTGCACTGTCACTGCAAACTCTTCAAAGAGCTTCCTTCTGACATTACTTCTGTCTTGCTCTGCTTCACCTTCAGCCAGCTGTTCCTCATCCGTAAGCTGATCTCAACCAAGCATGGGGCCATTTTGGTGGTCATATGTGGTGAAGGACAGGTAGAGCTGTATATCCTCTGCATATTGCTGGCACTTGTGTCCATGTTGTCTGATCCGTTCACCTAGTTTCTGCATGTAGCTGTTGAATAGGACTGGCGAGAGAATTGATCCTTATTGGATTCAATAAGTGAGGGGTCTAGAAGAGGAAATGCAGTTTCCCCACTCTGCTTGTTGGGTGCATCCCTCCTGAAAGGACTCAAACAATTATAGTGCATTACCCTGGACCTCTGCTACTTCTCTGCAGCATTTGATAGTCACCCATGAAATAACATGTCTTGTCTGAGAGAGGACCAGGAAGATGAGAATAGAAGTTTGTCTTTGGCTAACTTTTCTTCTATGAGCTTTCTCAGGAATGAAAGGTTCTTGTTTTACTGTCCTAGACTCATAGACTTTAAGGTCAGAAGGGACCATTATGATCATCTAGTCTGACTTCCTGCACATCGCAGGCCACAGAATCTCACCCATCCACTTCAATAACAAACCCCTAACCTATGTCTGAGTTATTGAAGTCCTCAAATTGTGGTTTGAAGACCTCAAGCTGCAGAGAATCCTCCAGCAAGTGACCCGTGCCCCATGCTGCAGAGGTCCTGCTGGAATACATAAAATAAAGTGTCAGTCCTGAAATCTTACAGGCAAAAAAGACCAGGACCTGGCCTCCATGGACCCCGGCCTATTCCAAGACCCAGGCCAGAACACAAACCAATGCATTTCAGCAAAACCATTGATTGATCTGTTTGTATTTGGTGCATGATATAGTCCTGCAGCTGGGAATAGGGATATTTTGCCGCAGAGCAACTTTTGATGGGTTGGTGGTTAGGTGAACTTGACTCTGTTGCTTGGCCTGAGGATGAACTGCATGAAAGATTTTATGTGTTGGTCTTAGTGGGAACTGCACTGTCTGTTATTTCATAAGCCTCTTGTGTGCCTGAGGCTAACTGGATTAGTGAAGGATTGCATGCGTGCATGGTTTATGAAGCTGCTTTGATTACAAAGTCCAAAAATATATTACTTTTTATTATAAAAGGAGTTTGTTCTTTCTTAATTTTTATTTAAAGAGAAGACAAAATTCCAGACATTCTCTTGTTCTGCTGTCACACACACTTTCCAAAGAAGGGAAAGAAGGTGAGTTTCCTCTGATTTTTCCTTGATTAATTTTTTATCCTTTCATTTTCTTTCTAGTTTGTGCCCCACTTCCCTTGCTCACTAACTGCATGGGCCCACAGACAGCCCCTCACACACATGGAGTCCAGCTGGTGCTACCTGTTCTGCAAGATGAGCTCACAGCCTCGAGATCTCCCTGAGGTTTTGCTTTGCTGCTTCCCTGACTCCTTCTTTGCAAGAGGCTCTTTCAGTAGCACTGTTCCCTTATCCAAGCCAAGCACAACTTCATACTGATCATGCCAGTTAAAAACAACATGAGAGATGGCTGTCAGATAGTTCCAATTTTATCTCCATTTATTTGTACCCCTTTGATTTTTTAAAAAAAGTTTAATTCGTCTAGCTTTTCGTATAGCTGGACTATGCCAACATGTGCTATTGCTGTTTCCCAGTACTTAACTAGGCATTTTAGCACTTGGGGTGAGCAAGCATATTTGCACCCCCTACTAGAGTGCACAGGACTATTTTTTTAGTCCCGCTTACATCCCGTCCCGCGATACCCACTCCCACTCCAACCCGCTCCTGCATTGTTTGCTGAATTGTTCTCCCACCCTGCTATTAGGGCAGCAGGTCCTGTGGGACCCAAGGGATCCCAGTCCCGCTGCAGGACTCCCAGAAGCAGGGAAGTATTTGTACAATGCACCGCACAAATCCCAATCTTATTGCTACTACAATATAAGTAATCGAACCCATCAAAGCTGTGAAACTAATATAACCAGGCAGCTTTCTGATAAAGTGACAGAAAACCTCGGATAACCAAATATTTCTCTGACTCAGAATATGGTGGATCGCATCTGTGCCTCCACTTGTGTGGGTACGGTGTCTGAACAGGAGAGGGTAAATGCATCAATCTTGCTGGTGGAGTCTGATACCAGTTTTGCTGGCTGAGATTCTGGATGTGCCGAATGCCCTTTCCTTGACTATATGTGAGATGGATACCTATGGCTAATGAAAGAGTGAGTAAAGTGCAGGCCTGTTATTGATGGAAATGGTTAATACTTCCCTTTTAGAGGGCATAGTGCCTATCAGTCTGAAACAAGCCACAGTTGGACTATTCCTAATATCTGTGCCATTTTCTATCTTTTTTCAGCCTCTCGTTTCTAAGAAACTTTGTGGAGAAGGTAGAGGGATGGCCAGTATCAGCATTATCTAGATCCTTCTGGTTTGCTTGGCCCTAACTTGTTTGGAATTAGATCTTATTACGGTATGTAGGCAGTATTAACATCTTTGATTAATCTTCCCGGTGATGGAGATAGGTCAGGTGCCCCCATTGATTACATTAATTCTTTTAGCCACCTTTGATACAGATATTTCTCATGTTGACTCAATGCAGAACCTGGCAGGACTGCTTTATAGCACCTCCGCTCAGGAAAACTAGAGTTGTGAAGGACAGTTGCTCATCCATTCCAAGGGGTCTTGCAGTATTCCACTTTAGCTCTGTGGTTCAATGTACATGTGAAGGCACTGGGGGAGCATGCAAGATGCACTGGTCTCCAGATTGTCAGCTCCATAGCTCCACTGCATCTCACCTAGATCCTGCAGAGTCTGATTTTTTTCAGTATCTTGCCAAGAGAAGGTCCTTCATGAAAGCCAGCCTGCTTAATCTTATTCTGGACAAGACACTTGATGCTACGGGATAGGAAGAAGCATTTTGACAAACTAGCTGGGACTATGAATTCTTTAACTGAAGCAGTATTATGCCTGTTCTTTAGTTTTATTGATTCAGAATCCTAGGGCTGTCTTGGATTTATTTCTGGTCCTGAATTCCCAAGTGACAGCAAGGGTCAGAAGTCTCTTATCTTCAGCTGTCTCACAGCTGACAACTTCACTGCTTAGATCTAGATCTCACTGGTCATTTGTGCATTTGTCACCACCAGAGTTGATTATTCTAAAGCACGCTGCCTGGGGCTTCCTTTGAAGACTACATGGAAGGTCCTGGTAGTGCAGAATGTCACTGGCTGCCTTTGAAGCAGGCAGGTTGACATAAGCACAACACCATGCTATCTAATGGCTTCCTGTTCATTTTGGGGTAAAGCAAACTGGGGAGGATTATTTATAACCCCCAAATCATCTGGGACCCATTTATCTCCAAGACTGCCTCCACTCTGAGCCCTGTCATAGTGATTATGAACGGCAGAAGGTATCTGCTGTCTGTCCCAAGGGCCAAATGCCAAGAGATAGCTGCCAGGGCATTTTGATGGAGGACTTCAAAATTGGTTCATTTTGCAGTCCACAGAAGCCCACATTGGACTGTTTTTAGTACTGGCTCAAGACATGTCAGTTTGAATTGCTTGGTAACTGGCAGGAAGTTCCTTGTTTGTTTGGATTAACAACAAAGAGAGAAATAAAGCATTTGTTTTGTGCTTTAGGCATCTCTGACATAATTTAAAATACACTGTAAAAAACTCAGTACCCTCCCCAAAATGAGAATAAAGGGAAATAACCAGAGATACCTGTTAAGTCCAACAGTGTCTGGATAACATCCTGCCATACCCATGAACACCTTTGTGTGTTTCTTCCTCCACAAAAGCCAGTGTAGTAAGATGAGGCCCTGAAACATAAACTCTTGTATCAGAGGCCTGGTATGAGGCCTAAGGCCTGAACTAAAGTAATGGTCAAGACTTTGCTAACATAAAGCAAAGTTAAGTTGCGAGCAAGAGGCAGGCCCTGCTCACAGAAGCTGGCAAGGAAAGGGCTGATGTTGCAAAAATACACATACCTAAAAGGTACCAGAACACGCTGATATTTGCACATTCCACACAGATAACAAGAAACAGGCTGACCCCTCCTAAAGATGGGATGTCAAGGGCAATATGATGAATAGCGTTGTTTTGTGAGAGGCAGCACCTTACTACATAGAGGGATTGCACCTTGCTACATAGAGAGGTTGCACCTAAATATGTCAGAAGTGATGTGTAACTTGTTTGTAGCTTGGTCTGGACTAGGGGGCACTGGAGTGTCCCGCCACTGACTGAGCCGGTCCATTGTCAGTGAGCATATATGTACTAGCAGAATTGTAGACTTCTGATCCGGGGAGCTTGAGACTGCGTTTCGTTTGGCAATAAACCTGGCTGGGTGCCTTCGTATCTTCCAGGAGTCTGTGGTCATTGGGCAGTTCGCTTGAAATCTGCTGTGCCACACACGCGCACACACACGCACGCAGCCGACTTATCAACATTGGACAAAGCAGAGCACCACACCGGTGACGTCTGACAACAGACAGGATAACTAGATGAGCCCTGCAAAGTGCCCTGAAGATCAACAGATTTGGGCTACTTTGGATCAAGGTGGGGCAAGCAAATTCAAAAGTTGATGGCCCCTCATGCAGAATGCTCTGCAGACAGCTCCCCTGTTTTTATACCAAGGGAATAACTCCAGCTCTTAAACCCCAGCAAATGTTATCTGTGTCAGTCCATTACAAACCCATTTGGAGTTTTGTAGGTGAAAAACAACAGCTGGAAACCAATAGACAGCCATTGTTGATCTTGGAGTGGCAGTGTGGGGGATGGCAACCTGATAGCTGGTAGGGCTGATGAGAGCGGCAGGGAGTAGTCTAGTTTAGTGGCCACTGATATAGTATTTTTATTTTGTATTTCTTTACTCGCCCCATCTATTTATTTAATGGTAGGGAGTCTAATCAGATAACGAATTTACCTTTACTCACAGAGATCATTCAAAATGGTCCCGGTCATTTTGCATAACAATTTATAAGTATGAGGCACTATACAGAATACGTCCCAAATACCTCCCAGAGTTAAATACAGTTACAGTGAGATTAAGAGGTAGAGGACGAGGAACACGGTGTATTCAGCTGAGATGAAGTGAGCTGGAGAGTTTGAGGCGGAGTCTCACAGAAGCCTGTTCCTGCTGGCAGGAACTTCCATTTGAGAGTCATTCAACCTCCACTGATTAAAAATGCAGGAAGGGACAGAGGACAATGCTAGGCAAAAGGAGGGAAGCAGATGGAGGAACAGGGAGATGAGAGCTCTTGGAGCAAATCCATGGAGAGTTTACATACATGGAGGACAATTTTGAAGTAGAATCTGAAATGAGTGGAGAGTCACTAGAAAGTGTTGTGGTTGTATTGCTTTATACCTGTGAGGTGGGCAACAGCATTCTGCATGCCCTGGAGTCTTGATGGATGAGAGCTGAGGAGGCCATCTCATGAGTGAAATCTTTTTCTCTCCATGCGCCCTCAGTGAGTTAACTCCTTACCTGAGGAGGTTGTGAAGGCTAGGACTATAACAGTGTTTAAAAGAGAACTGGATAAATTCATGGTGGCTAAGTCCATAAATGGCTATTAGCTAGGATGGGTAAGGAATGGTGTCCCTAGCCTCTGTTCGTCAGAGGATGGAGATGGATGGCAGGAGAGAGATCACTTGATCATTACCTGTTAGGTTCACTCCCTCTGGGGCACCTGGCATTGTACACTGTCGGTAGATAGATACTTTTTACTTTCATTATTTTCTGGATAAATAATTGGTGACACATTTGAGCAGTACAGCAGTGATATGCAGTGATAATTTCTGTTCTTCACAAGGGTTTCTTCTCTGAGATGATTTTGTGAAAATACATGAATCCCTGGAATGTTTTCCCCTGTATGACTCATTCCTTGTTTAAAGAAAACATCCTTAATTTGAATGCAGTAACAAATCTGCTCCCTATCTGACTTAGTCCCTCTCCATCCAGGTCTTGTTGGGTGGTGCAGCTGTGACTGACCAAGCAGATACCACAGGTTTCCAGCCATGCACCTGCCTGCTGGAGAATGCATTACTGAGTTCATTAATGTTTCATACTAATGTATTCTAATGTACTTTAATTTTTTATTTAATGAAAATTCTTACCTTCAGGCTTGGTACATCAGGCAGAAAGTGTTGTTCTGTCCCAGCTGAGCAGTGTGCTTACTAGTTGGAAGCTTGAATCGGAGAGAAATGTGATCAGGAACAATCTGGCTATCTTCTAGGGAGCAGCTGAAAAGTACCTTTTGTGAGTGTCTCGCTCCCTTCTCCTGTGGCAGTAGGAAGGATATGGATACGGGCACTTGATAGGCTCCACCCCTCTGCTGAATAACTAATCAATAATTGGTAGAGAAATAATTTTACTCTCCTTGCCCACCCCATCTTGTGATGTGCATGATAATAAAGGAAAGCTGTGTCCTCTCACTAACCACTGTTTGGAAGGGAGCTATATTTATCGGACCTCTGTTTTCAGGAGAATGCTGTTTCAATAACTCTTCCTACCCCTAGATTAGCTCTCCCCATTTTCTAGGTCTGGTTGATGGTACAATATTTGGGGCATCTCTTAAGCAGCTGTCGAAGCTGTTATTCCTTTGACTGACAATCTAAGGCAGGGGTCAGCAACCTATGGCACACGTGCCAAAGGCAGCATATGAACTGATTTTCAGTGGCAATCTGCTGCTGGCCTGGGGTGCCGTCTGTAAATGGCTTTCCATTTTTTGCAGTGCACTGCAATCTTGTAACTTCCTTCTGTAGCTTTGGCTGTAACACCTGGTCTAATCTCAGTTGCTGATGACTTATGACATGCAGGAGACCAGGCTAAATAAGCTGGTGGTCCCGACCGGCCCTGGACTCTCTGGCTTATCTGGCCCCCATCACTTCAGTAGCTGAGCAATTCACTATTTTTAAGACACTTACCCTCCCGGCAGACATACGGGGCAGGGCAGTTGTTCCCATTGTACAGAGGGAAAACTAAGGCACAAAGGAGATATCCACACCGTGATAAAAAACTCGCCGCACCAAGTCTCAGCCTGGGTCAGCTGACTCAGGCTTGCAGGGCTAAAATTAGCACTGTAGATGCTGCAAGACCCTTTCTGGGATCTCAGAGCCTGAGCATCAACATCACTCTTTTCAGCACCGTGAGCTGGAGCCAGCTGTTGCCCACTTATTGCAGCGCAGACATACCCAAACAGGTTGAGTACCTGGCCCAAGGTCGCACAGGAAGCCTGTAGCAGAGGAAGGCAGGGGCAGTGAGTTGTATGGGCCTGTGGTGCCCGGGCCCCAGGAATATTCACGGCCCGAGGGCCCAGCTCCACCAGTGTTCGGAAAGGTTAACAACTGATCACTCAGAAGCCTCTGTGCAGCTTAAAGTATCCAAATACGTGCCAGACATTGGAAAACTCCGCAAGAAAAAGCAAGGGCAAGGATCACACTAAACTGATAAGATCTGCATTTTAATTTAATTTTAAATGAACCTTTTAAAACATTTTAAAAACCTTATTTACTTTACATACAATAGTTTAGTTATATAATCTAGACTTACAGAGACAGACCTTCTAAAAACGTTAAAATACATTACTGGCACGCAAAACCTTAAATTACAGGGAATAAATGAAGACTTGGCACACCACTTCTGAAAGAAGAGCAGGAGTACTTGTGGCGCCTTAGAGACTAACACATTTATTTGAGCATAAGCTTTCGTGGGCTTATGCTCAATTAAATGTGTTAGTCTCTAAGGTGCCACAAGTACTCCTGTTCTTTTTGCGGATACAGACTAACACGGCTGTTACTCTGAAACCTGAAAGGTTGCTGACCCCTGATCTAAGGCCTTGGGTGTGTGTGGGTTTGTCCTGTGGGGGTTTGTCCTACCCTAGCAGCCTCCCACATGCGGCAGGGGCAGACTCCCCATCTCCATGTAGCTTTTCCCATGGGAAAGGTAGGGGGAGGTGTAGACTGAGGGCCTATCTGTCCTGGGGCAGGAGTGTGGATGGATGTCTGTCGGGGAGAGAGTGTTTCCCCGAGCTGGATAGGATGGGAGGCAGGGTAGGTAGAGTGGGTTTGTCTACCCTAGTGCAGGGGCTGAGAGGGACTGGTAGGAAACTGCGTGGAAGTGGATGTCTACTCTGGTGCAGGAGTGAGATGTGTGCTCTGGCAATAGTTAACAGAAGGGTGGGATATCGGCTCCCACCAGCCACCCCATAACTTACGAGCCCCCATGGTGCAGACTCTTTCTTCCCTCCCTGGGGGATCTACACCAGAAAGTCTGCATAGATGTGTATAAGGGGGTTGTCTACTTGCAAGCCTTTGACAAGTTCTTTCACTGAAGTCTGTTAAGCAAAGTAAGCAGACATGGGATAAGAGGGAAGGTCTTCTCATGGATCAGTAATAAAAGATAGGAAACAAGGAGTATAAATAAATGGTCAGTTTTCACAGTGGAAAGTGGTAAATAGCAAAGTCACTCACAGCTCTATACTGGGACCAGGGCTGTTCGACATACTAATAAATGATCTGGAAAAAGGGGTAAAGAGTGATGTGGCAAAGTTGCAGATGATACCTAATTGCTCAAGCTAGTTAAGTGCAAAGCTGACTACAAAGAGTTACAAAAGGATCTCACAAAACTGGGTGACTGGGCAACAAAATGGGAGATGAGATTCAATGTTGATAAATGCAAAGTCATGCACATTGGAAAACATAATCCCACCTATGCATACAAAAGGATGGGATCTAAATTAGCTGTTTCCACTCTAGAAACAGATTGTGAAGTCATCATGAATAGTTCTCTGAAAATATCTGCTCAATGTGCAGTGGTACTCAAACAAGTTAACACAATGTTAGGAACCCTTTGGAAAGGGATAGATAATAAGATAGATAATATCATCATGCCCCTTTATAAATCCACTATATAAGCCCACACCTTGAATAGAGGATGCAGTTCTGCTCGCCTCATCTTAAAAAAAAAAAAAAAAAGTTAGAATTGGAAAAGTTAGAATTGGGAAGGGTAACAAAAATGCTTAGGGGCCTGGATCAATTAAAAAAACTGGGACTGTTCATCTTAGAAAAGAGACTACTAAGTGGGGGGGAAAAGTGAATAGGAAGTGTTATTTACCTCTGCACGCAACACAAGAAATAGGCAGCAGGTAAACAAACATAAGGAAATACTTCTTCACGCAATGCACAGTCAAGCTGTGGAACTCATTGCCAGGGGATGGTGTGAAGGCCAAAACTATAACTGGGTTCTAAGAAGAATTAGATTAATTCCTCGAGGATAGGCCCATCAATGGCTGTTAGCCATGATTGTCAAGGACGTAAACCCACGCTCTGGATGTTGCTAAACCTCTGACTGCCAGATGGGACTGGACAATAGGGGATGGATCACTTGATAATTACCTTGTTCTGTTCATTCCCTCTGAGGCACCAGGCACTGGCCACTGTTGGAAGACAGGGTACTGCGCTAGTTGGACCTTTGCTCTGACCCACTATGGCCGTTCTTATGTTACAAAGGGGTTGGTGGTGTTGGGGTAATGTTTGCTGAGGAGGGAAGGGGTCATAGTGAGGATAGCTGACCTGAGCCTCAGATGCATCATTTACTACAGGTAAGGGGGGCAGTTGCCCCCTGATCATGGTTTGCCCCACATCCCAGAATTTTCATAGGTTTTTATGTTCCATTACATCTTCCACTTTTTACATTTCCTTCCCCCACCACTTCAGATTTTTCAGGATATAATCTAATCACACAGAATAGTCTATAGGCTGATACAGTTTTGCCACCTCCCCCAATTTTTCTGAAATGAGCCTGCCCTCCCAGCAGGGGGACTATCTGGTGGGGTGTAGAGGGCTGTATGAGCTAGTGTGATATAGGGGGAGGCTCTCTGCTCAGGGGGGTAGGAGCTGTAGAGGGAGGCTCTCTGCCTGGTGGGGTCAGGGGGTAAGAGCATAAGAACAGTCATACTGCATCAGACCAAAGGTCCCCCTCTAGTCCCGTATCCTGTCTTCTGACAGTGGCCAGTGCCAGGTGCTTCAGAGGGAATGAACAGAACAGGGCAATTATTGAATGATGCATCCCTTGCAGCCCACTAGGATCTGTAGGGGACTCTGCCTTTGGGGGTGCTCTCTGCCTGATAGGGCCATAGAAGGGGCTCTGCCTGGTGGGTCTAGGGGGCTCTCTGCCTGTTGAGAATTTGGACTATAGGGGGTCTTTCTGACTTGGGAGGGGGGTACTGGCCCTCTGCCAGGGGAGAGAGGGGCAGTTGGAGGGGGGGAACTCTCTGCCTGTAGGGCTAGGGACCAGGTGTGGGGGGGAGACTTTTTGCCCAGGGGGAGGGGCTGTGGGGTTCTCTGCCTGTGGGGGAGGAGTTCTCTGGGTAGGGACTGTGGGAGGGACCTGGGGGTTGACTATAGGGGTAGAGGCTGTGGGAGGGGGGCTTTCTGCCTGGGTTTAGGGAAGAGAGCCTCCCCAGTCCCTAAACGCAGGCAGGGAGCCCCCCCCCCCACGGCCTACGGGTAGAAAGACACTCTAGCCTGTCCCCCACCTCCTGGGCAGAGAGCAGTCCCTGGGGCAGTAGGAGGGGGGGCTCTCTGCCCAGGGGAATTAGGGGTTGTGGGAGGGCCTCTCTGGACAGGGAGGAGGGGGCAGAGGGCTCTCTGCCCAGGCATATGGGGGCAGGGGGCTCTCTGCAGGGGCAGAAGGGGCTGTAGGGGGAGCTTTCTGAACAGGGAGCTAGTGGATGTGGAGGGGCTCTGTGCCTGGGTGGAGCAGGGGATATGGGTCTCTGTGCCCAGGGTGGTTAGGTGAAGGAGGGGAACGCCAGGGAGTAAGTTGATGTGTGTGGGGGTGTCTCTGCCTGGATGGGGCAGGGGATGTGGGGGCAGGGGCCTCTCTGCCCGGGAGAAGCAGCAGGCGGGAGATGGGGAGGCAGCAGGGCAGGAAATGGGGCGGGGGCTCAGCCTAGGGGAGGCAGCAGGGCAGGAGATGTGGTCAGGGAGGGGGGCTCTGTTCTGGAGGGGCAAGGGAGGTGGGGGCTCTGTCCTCGGGAGGCAGCAGGCCAGGGATGGGGGCTCTGTCCTCGGGAGGAAGCAGGTGGGGATGGGGCGGGGCTCTGTCCCGGAAGGCAGCAGCTGGAGGACCGGGGGTGGCTCTTTCCCAGGAGGCAGCAGGAGGGGAATGGGGGCTCTACCCTAGAGGGGCAGAGGATTGGGGGGCTCTGCCCTAGAGAGGCAGGGGATGGGGGCTCTATCCCAGGTAGGCAGCAGGAGGGGAATGGGGGCTCTGCCCTAGAGGGGCGGGGATGGGGGCTCTGTCCCGGAGGGGCAGCAGGCGAGGGGGCTCTGCCCTAGAGGGGCGGGGATGGGGGCTCTGTCCCGGAGGGCAGCAGGCGAGGGGGCTCTGCCCTAGAGGGCAGGGGATGGGGGCTCTGTCCCGGAGGGGCAGCAGGCGAGGGGGGGGCTCTGCCCTAGAGGGGCGGGGGAGGGGGGGGCTGTCCCAGGGAGGCAGCAGGAGGGGACTGGGGGGGCTCTGCCCTCGCGGGGCGGGGGAGGGGGGGGCTCTGTCCCGGAGGGGCAGCAGGCGAGGGGGGGGCTCTGCCCTAGAGGGGCGGGGGATGGGGGGGCTCTGCCCCGGAGGGGCAGCAGGGGAGGGGGGGGGCTCTGCCCTAGAGGGGCGGGGGATGGGGTGGGGGGGGCTCTGCCCTAGAGGGGCGGGGGATGGGGGGGGCTGTCCCGGAAGCCGGACTGTTCCCCCTCCCCGCAACCGCCGAACCCGCATTAACCCGGGAACTTGACACCCCCCCCCCGTCACCATAGGAACCGCAGCTGGCTGCCCGCCCCAGCCCGTCTCCATAGCGTCAGTCGCTTGGCGTCCTCAAGTTCAGCGAGTAGTCCCGCCTCCTCCTTCCTCTGCCCAATGGAGCGCGCACATGCGCAAGATGCTGCACTCTTATTGGGGGACGAATCTGTTACTCAACGCTAAGTACCGCCCAGATGCCTGCAACTTCGAGCGTCCGTCTCCGAGGAAACCGCCTCGCCCCGCCACATTGACCGTTGATTGGACAGACATCGCGGTAGGGGGCGGAGTCGTGGTCAGGACGCATCGCGAATGGCAGAGAGACTTGTCAGTCAAGAGCTGGGCGGGACGCGGGTCTGGCGGCCGCGTTCGAACCGCAGAGCCGGGACCCGCGAGCAGCATGGAGCGGCTGGGTCGGAGCGCGGCGCGCGCGGGGGCCGCCCCAGGTGGGGGCTGATGTCAGATGCCCCGGGGCGGGCGGGGCTGTGACAGAGGGGGGGTGGTCAGGGAAACGCCCGGGGGCTGTGACGGGGTGTGGTCAGGTAACGCCCGGGGGCTGTGACGGGGTGTGGTCAGGGTAACGCCCGGGAGGGCCATGAAAGAGGGGGTGGTCAGGAAACGCCTGGGAGGGGCTGTGATAGAGGGGAGTGGTCAGGGTAACAGCCGGGGGAGGCTGTGACAGAGGGGGTGGTCAGGAAACGCCTGGGGGCTGTGACGGGGGGTGTGGTCAGGGTAACGCCCGGGGAGGGCTATGAAAGAGGGGGTGGTCAGGAAACGCCTGGGAGGGGCTGTGATAGAGGGGGAGTGGTCAGGGTAACGCCCGGGGGGGGAGGCTGTGACAGAGGGGGGGTGGTGAATTAGATATGAGGGCATTTACAGTGATATTCAGACCTCAGTAGAGGGGGTGAGGGCTCTGGCTGGGGGTATGGGTTCTGGGGTGGGCATGGAGATGAGGGGTTTGGAGTGCAGGAGAGGGCTCCAGGATGGGACAGAGAGTTGGCGTGTGGGGGTGTGTGAGGGCTCCAGCTGGGGGTGCGGGCTCTGCATTGGGTCTGGGGCTTGGGGTGCAGGAGGGGGCTCAGGGCTGGGGCAGGAGGTTGGGATGTGGGATGGGGTGCAGGCTCCAGGCGGTGCTTACCTCAGGCAGATCCTGTGAAGCAGAGACATCTCTCTCTGGCTCCTAGGCAGAGGCGTGACCACAGGGCTCTGCGCATTGCCCGAGCCTGCAGGTACTGCCCCCTCAGCTCCTACTGACCATGGTTCCTGGCCAATGGGAGCTGCTGAGCTGGTGCTGGGGGCAGCATGCAGAGTCTCTGTGGCCTTCCCTCCACCTAGGAGCCAGAGGGAGATGCCAGTAGCATTCTGATTGGTTAGATTGGTTAATAATTGAATCACATAGTGTTTTAATATAATGTGCTGCAAAGAGCTACAGGAGACACATTAAAGAGCTGCTTGTGAGCCTCAGTCTGAGTATCACTGTGTTAGTGCATGCTGCTACTCACACCCCCGCAGTCCAAACTGTGGGGCTAAGCATACAAGCTACGAGTGATGTGGTAGACTCTGCATTACTTGAAGTATTTAATTGAGATGTGCTGTAATGACCCAATCAAAAGCTATGCCCTGTGTTATACAGACTGTAGGATTAGATGATCACGTTGGTCCTTACTGACCTTAAATATATTAACCTGACCTTGATAGCTGCTTTACTTGCCCTTTCCTGCAGAAGTTGATGATGAAAGGGAAGCAGATGCCCATGATCCCTGTTGCTCTTTTGAGATGAAGCAGCTCTTTGGAGAGTTCCATATGTTGTATCAAGAGCGCCTGCGTCAACTCGAAATCATGGATGATACACAGGAGGAGGTTCTCAGAGTGAGTCTTTCCCAATGGAGCACCTGCTTGTCCTGTCGAGCAACCTTCAGGGCATCTGGGGCTCATCCTAACTGTGTCTCTCCCAATTATACAAGGAGAGAAGCTAATAGAGGAATCACTTCATCATTTTTGGGAGGTGGGGAGGTGTAGAAGCACCAGATGCTTTGCTGGTGGAGCTCAGCCACAAGACACCTCACTGCATTGGCTTGTGTCATGCGTTGCAATTGCCAGAGATTTTTAATGGGATGGATATGAGTAGGGTGGCCAGATAGCAACTGTGAAAAAATGGGACGGGGTGGGTGGTAACAGGGGCCTATATAAGAAAAAGTCCGAAAAAAACGGGACATCTGGTCACCCTAGGTATGAGGGAACAGTTCAAATTGTCATAATTGCTCTAGGACTTGAAACCAAATCCTAAGGACTCTTGGATGTAAGCAGAGTATGTTAGTGTTGTCGTCTTGCTGAGTATATTAATGTAAGTATTGCTGCTTACAGGGAGAATGAGTAGCTGGGGTGAAAGATACAATAAGGTGATTCTTCTTCAGTCGCTGTGTTTTCTCCCCAACTGCATCTCCTGTTGTCATCACACTCTCTGCTAGCCCTAAATGTTGTGCTGACACTCTGCCTTCTGATGTCCTTCTTGGCTGGTGAAAACCAGTGGGGAAGTATTGGGTCCATTGTTGTTTGAGGTTTCTCTATTTGGGGGGGATGAAGGGGTTATGGTCCTTGTGTTTTTTAAGCTATTGTGAGGCCCATTCCCAAGACAGCCAGATTGTTAGCCTGAAGAGTTGGTTAACTCTCAAGTGGTGTTCCATCTATTATTGCAGAAAATTGTGGGTGAGCACCTCTGACAATTTCTTGGTTCCTCAGGCTGCCTTGACCTTGGTCAGTCTGGTTACAGAGATGGATATGATTGTGTTATTGGCTGATCTTTTCCTACCAAAGGAAGAAGATAGTCATTGTTCAAGGGATTTTCCTGACACATTCATGTAGCTGCTCTTGAGTGACTCAAGCCTATCTTTCTGAGAGAATCCAAATGACAATTGTAGTAATTGTTGCTCTGCTTCAGGATTTCTTTTCTTTACACTAGGGATTGAATTTGGATCCTAGTCCAAAACTCCTTTTATTTTAAAAATGGACATTAGCAGTTGCTATTTAGTTTATGCAATAATTAAATGGGATAACTGCTAATCAGGCAAGGCCAGGCTGATCCTTTACAGAGGCATATTTGATGGTTACCATTTATTCTATGCAATAGTTCAATGGGGTAACTGCCAGTGTATTTTTAAAATAATGAGTTTTACCATCACCTGATCCTGCAAACCTTTCTCTACACCTTCACCTGGACCCCCCTGAAGAGTCCCATTGTCCCTGTACCCAGAACCCCTCAACAAGCCCCTGTGCATCCGGATCCCCCACTGAACTACCCACACCCAGATTGCTGCACACAGAACCCTCTAACCCCACACCTGGCTCTCCCCCACCACACTAAGCCCCTCTACGCTTGGATCCTGCTGGGCTGAGCCTGCCTCCCTGGCACGGGACTGCTAATCCTGGTGAGTTGCTTCCTGCTACTCCTGAGAGAATTCTGCACCAAAACATTAAAAATTCTGTGCCAAAGAAATAAAAATTGTGTGCACAGTATTTTAAAATTCTACAAAATTTGGCAAATGTTATTTGTCAATAAATAAATGTGGAGGCTCCAGCAGGGATTACAGATGACTGGATGCACAGAGTTGGGAGATCATCCTGCAGCCCTCTCCCTGGGATGTGGACCTCTAGGGCAGCCCCGGCCCTTGTGCTGTGTCAGGGTTGGGTGCAGCCTCACCACTGAGTCCTTGTCCTGAGGTGGGGGGAGCCCTGCAGGGTGATCTCCCACCTCCATGCAGCCAGTCATCTGTGTGCCCAACTGCCATGCTGGAGCCTCCACATTAATTTATTGACAAAATTTGCAGAATTTTATGATATTGTGCATAGAATTTTAAATGTTTTGGTGCAGAAGTTCCTCAGGAGTCTGAAGGTACTGATTGTGACCAGTGCAATCCAGGGTTTATTAAAAGCCTTATTTTGATCTCCCACCTCCTCTAATTTTGTGAGTAATGTTGCTAGGCATGAGTTTGGGGTGGCCACACCTTTATTCCATATCACACTGACATTGTGTGTGTGTTTGTGTATACTGAAATTAAAATACATAACAAGGAATAGGTCTTCAGCACTGGAGTGGGTCACTGTATAGTTATGCTGTTTATTCCTTGAGTTCAAAGCGGAGTCCATCATTCCATTACAAATCCTTGTATGCAGGGTAAAAAGTTAGCTCCTGACTAAATCTTTGTCAGTTTTTGCAAGGCAGTTAAATTTTCAAAGTTTGAGCACCCCAGCTTTGTGATTTGATACTTTGTACTTGGATAATTCGAACAGTAGTTATTACATTTTGCTGCATTGTTTATTGCACATGATATAGATCAGTTTTTAAAATGAGCTGCAATTTACTGCACAGCACAGCAGCTGGGTTGACACAAAAAGCTGTAATCTAGTAAATCATATGTTTCTGGAAATTAGAACACGTACTTGAATATGTATTCATTCATTTGACTTCAACTGTGACAGATCAACTGTGAACTCTCTGGTAAATAATAGTCAGAACAACAATCCATATTAAACAGGTAGTTCATATTGCTTACTGGAGAGATAAGTTATTTTTACCTTACAGTATGTTCCACAAAATATTTTTCCTCATTTTACTGTTAGAAATAATCCTGCTTAAAAAATAACAGATGCACAGAACAAAAAAATATATAGGTTGTTTAAACTGACACATTGTTAGCAAAGTCAAAAAAACACATCTCAAAGGTGTCCAAATACAGGTGAGGGGATCAAGGCTCCGTCATGTGTTAACCATATGACTGGTATTCCCCTGCACCTGCTCTGCTGCCATCATCAGCTGATATCACTAAGCCATTAGGGCCCTGATACTGCCAATGTTTGTCCATGTGAGTATTCTCATTGAGTTTCCTTAGCCTATTTGTGTGATTAAGGGTTTGCAGCTGCACTTACAAGCACAGGAGGTGTGTGTTACCTGAACAGCAATTATATTATGCACAGTATCAGCTACTTAGATACGTTTCTTAGCTATAGCTGGTTTAGGTCACTGCTCTTCTAATCTCGACTTGGTTTTGGTCTGCATTATTAGTTGCTCTGGCTGGGCAGGTCATGCTATTTGGGGGTGACTTGGTAACTCTGTACTAACTTGTTGGATGGACCCTGCTACAACCCCCTAAAAGTTTCAGAGTGCATTTGTATGTCAAAGGATGCTGTGGAACTTCAAGTGTGTGGTAGCAGGGTTCATGTGGTGAGTTAGTGCATGGTGTGTGATAGATTCGTATTCTGGCTTTCACTGAACTAATTTGCTGTGTAAACAATCCCATAGTCATGACTGAATGTGCTTTAGCTTATAATTTTATAACCTTCTTTTTGTTTCTAATCAGAATCTTATTTTACATTTGCATTTTGTTAGCTTTTCCTTCGTTGATATTATTACCTTTTTAACAAGGAATTGTTTTTCCTCTTGGTTTTAATAATTCTGATTTAGGCATGGTCTAGCTAATTTGTCCACATAAGGAGTAGCTGAAGGGAAGATCTGATATTATCTACGAATATTTCAGAGAATGAAATGTGTAAAGTTCTTCTACTGCACCCATTCCTCAGCCTCATCTTTTACTAAACCCCATAAATAGTCCACTACCCTTACCATGAAATCTCTCAAAGATGGGATGACAAAATCCTTTGCCTTTCCTATTGGTATTTTTAACTGAAGCAAGGATTTGAAGTGGTGCTGAACACTTTTTTCAGGAGTTCATGCTTGCTTTTCATTCAAGCAGAGTAAATGCAATCACCAATATTGCTTAGAATCTCTGAAGAGTTGGTGCACTTGAAGAGATTCACATTATCTGTAGAATGGTTGAGACCTGGGATAGAATTGGATTGTTAAAGTATTTTTTTATTTCAGGAAACTAAAAATATAGAACAAAACTGTACAATTCATTCAACTTCTAGTCCTCAGCCAATGCTAATTAAGAGAGAAGTCTGATCATTTGTGGGGAAAGCAGAGCACAGGTGGTTACATCTTTGATGGCAGAGTCCCATTTGGAAAGCCAGAATATTTTACAGTATTTAGAAAGAGGCATTTCTTGGGAATATTGGGTGTAGGTGTGGGTCCCTGTGAAAATAATTGTGCCTGGTGAAGTGATAGGAAGTTTGGTTTAATCCTTGGATAATTTCACTTATGGGTTTAGGATGAAATAGAGGTGGGGGAAAAAGCTGAACCTTATTAGAAGTAGAAAAACTGGTGACTGTATCTTGGCTAGTGTTCCCTTTTTTCCAGTAAGCTGTCTGGAGGTGTATAACCCTAATGGCTTGTTGTATGCCATTAAAAGGTATTGTACACTCATAAAAGAATGACATTTTGATCAATGCTGTTAAAAGAATTAGTGTCTTGACACAGAAAAGCTTTCCTCCTGCAAGTTTAAAAATATGCCTTTAAAAGCTTTTTATTGAATACCTTTGCATCCTTCAGAAATGTGCCATTTTGGCATGAGGTTGCTCTGAAGTATTCCATATTGTAACTTAAATGCAAAATCTCCTATTTACCATCAGAAAGGAACCAGGCTAGGCATGTATAGTTACTTAACTACCATCCAGGGGACTAAAGAAAAAGCACCTTAAGCTATTGTATGTGGTCTAAAAATAAGAACTTCTTGTTTTAAAGAATCCAGAATCATTTGAAAGCCATTTGTTTTTTTGTTTGGTATTGATTTTTCCAGCGCTGTTTGAGCGCCCATTTGTGCTTTGAAGTCATGCATTTTACACCTACAAGTGGGGTACAATGTCTCCATTGGCCCACAGACATGCTGTCCATACTCGGTGGAATTTGGTTGGGGGACTTTAGGTTGCTTCCTGTGCTGGTGAATTTTTTCCTAATTGTATTTCCCTTTAGTATGATTTCAGGATCTTTTTAACAAAGCACTGTTTAACTATGATTGCTGAAATGGAGCTGAATATGGCTTGATTCTTGCCTACATCTACAGCTCAACTTGCAACTATTGTTGGCAACAGTTGTCAAGGTGGTTCAGTTTTGTAATGTAGGTTAGGCCTGAGGAATCCTATCAACGGATTTGGCAATATTGTTAATACAATGACCAGAGATGACAAATTCTGAGGCCAGGTCATTAAGCTGTGTTAACCTTTTGTAACTGAACCAGTTGAACATAACTGGTTTAAGCAAATATGTTTCAGCGCATTCACACCAGCATACTGGTGTGGTTTAAGAATTCTTGTATTTTTGCTCCATGTCCACCACATAGCTACTCTAAAGTGTTTTTGGTTGTGTGGCCCTCTTGGTGTCTATTTTACATTTCTCAGCACAGTTCACAGAAGAGGACGGTATTGTCTTGGGGTTAAGATATCTGACTGGGAGTCAGGAGACTTCCTGTGTGACCTTGAGCACTTAATAATGTCCCTTAATCTTTCTCTGTCTCTCCGTATCTCCTGCTGTAAAATGGGGAAAACAATACTTCCCTACCTCATGGGGGGGGGGGTGAGAATAAATTCATAAACATGTTTGAGGTACTAGCCTTCGTGCAATGGGAGAATCTGGTCTTTAATGTAATAACTAAGCTTTTAGTTATAATTTTGTTCTGTACCTGTCACATTCAGCATCACTTAGGAAATCTGCTCCTATGCCTGTTCTTTTGTCTTCCTTCTCGATCCCTCATTCAGTTTCTCCCCTTCTTCCCTGTCTGTGTGTGTGCACAAATGAGTGATGAGTCATGTGTCTGTGCCACAACTTCTCTTCAATTGGCCCACCATCTTTCCCAGTGGATAGGTGGAGTAGGTTGTATGGGTTTGCTGGGATTTAGCTATCTGGACAAGCCTCACTCGAGTCCTTACCCTTCTGGAGATAACCAAAACATGCAAGGGAGCATTCCTTAGGCTCCTTATCCCTTTATCTTCCGTTGGTACAGAGCATAGCTGTGCCAGCATAGCTACAATCAATGCCAGAAAAGAATCAATAGATGGTAAACTGGACTTCATGCACTCTGCTCATTCTGTATGTGCTTTTAAAATGAGAGAAACTGACAAAAGCAATATTTCAGGAATGCAATTTGGAATGAACTTGACAAACTAAACCCAGACATGCTCAGGACACTGCTTTTTTCACAAAATCCCTACCATACTAATGAAAGAAAATAAATCCTTAGGATACAGGCTAGGAAACATGGAAGACTGGTTAATAGCCTGTACAGCTAGTATGACTATTAGTGCTGCTAAGAAGATTCTATGGGGCAGATTTTCCAAAGTGCTGGCTAAACAGGGTCTTTGCATTCTTTGGGCTACTGCTCCTCTCTGTGCCATCTTGGATCCATCAGTCCATTCTCGCTTGTTGTAGGCTCAGCAGTTCATCAGCCCCACTGACACTGGGCCAGAAAAGGAGGTTTTTCTCCAAGTCTTGCTGGAAGTTGTAGCCTGAGCATGTAAGTAATTGCTGCAGGCCTCGTCACCACTCTGCACGACACTGCCTCAGCCTCTTCCTTGCCTCACCCCTCCTCAAAGTCTTTTTACATCCTCTCTGTAGGCCCCTTGCAGGCTCCACCAGCCCTCCTGACTGTTGCTCAGTGTTCGTAGATTAATTCATTGATTCATAGACCTGAAGACCAGAAGGGACCATTGTGGTGATCTAGTCTAATCTCCTGTATAACACAGGCCAGAGAACTTCCCTGAATTAATCCCTGCTTCTGGTCCAATAGATGTGGTTGAACTAGAGCAGTGTTTCTCAAAAACTCATCTGTGGACTAGCGCTGGGCCCTGGAACTTCTCAAAAATAATTCCTACAGCAGATCTCTTAGAAAAAATTCTAATCTTGGTTTAAAAATTGTCAGTGATGGAGAATCCGCCATGTCCCTTTGTAAATTATTCTAATAGTTAATTACTCTCACTGTTAACAATTTACGCCTTATTTCCAGTCTGAATTTGTCTAGCTTCAGCTTCAAGCCATTGGACCATGTTATATCTTTCTCTGCTAGATTGAAGAGCCCATTATTAAATATTTGTTCCTCACGTAGGTACTTATAGACTGAAATCATGTCACTCCTTGATCCTCTCTTTGTTAAGTTAAATAGATTGAGCTTCTTGAATCTATCACTATAAGGCATGTTTGCTAATCCTTTAATTGTTTTCGTGGCTCTTCTCTGAACCCTCTCCAATTTATCAACATCCTTCTTGAATTGTGGACACCAGAACTGAACACAGTATTCCAGTAGTGGTTGCACCAGTGCCAAATATGGAGGTAAAATAACCTCCCTACTCCATCTTGAGATTCCTTTGTTTATGCATCCCAGGATTGCATTAGCTCTTTTGGCCAAAGCATTACACTGGGAGCTAATGTTCAGCTGATTATCCACCATGATCCCCAAATATTTTTCAGTGTCACTGCTTCCCAGTGTAGAGTCCCTCATTCTATAAGTATAGCCTATATTGTTGCTAGATATATACCTTTATATTATGCACTTTAATAAGGCTATTGTTTGCTTGCATCCAGTTTACCAAATGATTCGCATGGCTCTGAATTCATGACCCGTCCCCTTTATTATTTACCACTTCCCCAATTTTTCTGTCATCTGCAAACTTTATCAGTAATGATTTTATGTTTTCTTCCAGCTCATTGATAAAGATATTAAATAATATAGGCCCAAGAACCGATTTCTGCAGAACCCCACTGGAAACCCACCTGCTCGATGATCATTCTCCATTTACAGTTACATTTTGACACCTATCACTTAGCCAGTTTTTAATCCATTTATTGAGTGTCATGTTAATTTCATATTCTAGTTTTTTTAATCTAAATGTGTGGTACTTAGTCAAAATATATTGTGTCAACAATATTACCTTTTATCAACCAAACTTGTCATCTCATTTAAAAAAAAAATCAAGTTGTTTGACAGGTTCTGTCTTTTCCATAAACCCATATTGATTTGCATTAATTATATTACCCTCCTTTAGTTCTTTATTATTCAAGTCCCAGATTAGTTGCTCCATTATCTTGCCTGAGATTGATGTCAGGCTTACACACCTATAATTACCTAGATCATCCTGTTTACCCTTTTTATAAATTGGGATAAAATTAGCTTTCTTCCAGTCTTCTGGAACTTCCCCAGTTCTTGAAGTTATTGAAAATCAACATTAATGGTCCTCCAAGCTCCTCAGCCATCTCTATTAAAACTTGTGGATGCAAGTTATCTGGACCTGCTGATTCAAAAGTGTCTAACTTCAATACCTTTTGTTTAACGTCCTTAACATTTGGCCACAGTGTTGCACCCAGAACTCATGTTCAGTTGATTATCCACCATAATCCCCTGTGAAGAGTCACTACTTCACAGGGTAGAGTCTCTCATCCTGTAAGTGTGACCTACCTTCTTTTTTCTTAGATGTAGGACCCTACACTTGGCAGTATTTAAAACACACATTGTTTGCTTGGGTCCAGTTTACCAATTGATCCAGATTACTCTGTGCTAGTGACTTATACTTGTTGTTTACTACTCCCCCCAATCTTTGTGTCATCTGTAAACTTTATTAATTATGATTTTGTGTTTTCGAAGTCATTCATAAAAAGTTAAATAGTATAAGGCCAAGAACCAATCCCTGTGGGACCTCACTAGAAACAAACCCACCCAAGGATTATTCCTCATTTACTGTTACATGTTGAGACCTGTCATTTAGTCAGTTTTTAATCCACTTAATATGCGCCATGTTGACTTTGTATCATTCTAGTTTCTTAACCAAAGTGTCATGCAGTACCAAATCAAATGTGTTAAAGAAATCTAAGTATATTACTTCAATGCCGTAAACATTATCAGCCAAACTTGTAGTCTCATCAAATTATCTGAAGTTAGTTTGACAGATTCTGTTTTCTATATATTCATGTGTGATGGGATATGCAAACCCTGCACCAGTAAGGAAAGGGTTAAGCAGCTGCTCTTAACCTGGGTAGCCCCACCCTGCAGACCTACAAATCATGCAGGGTTTGGAGGAGGAGCTCAAAAAGGAGAACAGGTCCATTCAGTAGCAGAGAAGACAGTGAAGGTGAACTGACCTACCCTCTGAGCTCCTGGGAAGGAGCAGTGCAGGATGGAGCACTGCTGCCTGATGCCTTGCTGTAGCCACTGTGCCAAACCCACAGAGAAGACACTCGTGACACTCAGAAGGTCTGAGACTATTTTCAGTTTCAGTTATTTAATGTTTTACTATAACTGCTGGGGAAAGAGGGGACTGTAGGAAGTGATTCAGGTAGGCAAGAGTATAGCACACATGCGGTATGTCTACACTGCAATAAAAAACCCATGACACTGAGTCTCAGAGCCTGGGTCAATTGACTCTGGCTCAGGCTGCAGGGCTAAAAATTGCAGTGTAGATGTTTGGGTTCCAGCTGGAGCCCGGGCTCTGACCAGGGTGGAGTTGATTTAAATCAATTTTATTTAAATCACTAGTAAGGAAGACTTGATTGAATCATGTATTTCTACATAAAAGTGCATTCTTGTTGGTTGTTATAACCTTAGTACATATTCTTCACAACTCAGAGATAGATGTAGGTTTCACTTTTAGATGGTACACACTATACATTTTTAAAGTGATTTATTTTGAAAACTTTTCAGATTCGTTTTACAGATATAGCAGAAAATGAATGATTGTTTGGTTATTTCATTTACCAAAGGTAATTGAAGCCGATATTTAAGAAGTCACTGGGAGGTGAACTATCTCCAGTTCAACAGGCTAATCATTAATATTTGGAGGATTTTCTTGACATGCTATATTAGGAGAAGAACATCACCAGACAGATGACAATGGACAATACGGAGTCTGTTTGGGCAATGGTCACATTGGGGAAGAAAACTACCAGAGCCTCATCCAGGATAGTGATTGATCTAGCTTAGAGATGGATAGGGAGCTCTTTAATGTTTTTAAGGAGGTAAACACTAATAGGAACTGCTTGATCATGGGGGACTTTAACTTCCCGGATATAGATTGGGAAACAAATGCTAGTAATAATAATAGGGCTCAGCTTTTCCTAGACGTGATAGCTAATGAATTCCTTCATCAAGTGGTTGCTGAACCGGGATGCCATTTTAGATTTGATTTTGGTGAGTAGGACCTTGTTGAGGACATTGTTGTAGGGGACAACCTTGGCTCGAGTGATCATGAGCTAATTCGTTTCAAATAAATGGGAGGATAATCAATAGTGCATCTGAGACTAGGGTGTATGATTTCAAAAGGGCTAATTTTACTAAATTAAGGCGACTAGTTAGGGAAGTGGACTGGGCTAACATATTTAGGGATCTAAGGGCAGATGTTGAAGTTGCAGGAGTTGTCAGAGGCATGTATTCGTAGGTAGCAGTTTTAGACCGAGCTGGATGAGCAAGCGTCTTAGAGGGTCATTAATTGAAAAGCAGAAAGCGTGCAGGAGTGGAAAATGGGAGGATCAGCAAGGAAACCTACCTTATTGAGGTCAGAGGGTGCAGGAAGCTGTGAGAAAGGCAGTGGAGATGGATCTTTAAAACCAATAGCAAACGGTTTTTAGCCATATAAATAGAAAGAAAACCAAGAAAGAAGAAGTGGGACCCTTAAAACTTTAAATGGAGTGGAGATTAGGGATAATCTTGGAATGGCACAATATCTGAGCATACTTTGCCTCGGTCTTTAATGAGGCTAATGAAGAATAGTGATAGAGGACCGATGGGAATGAAGATATGGGGTAGACATTACGGTAGCTGAGGTAGAAGCCAAACTGGAACAGCCGGATAATCTTCATCCTAGAATATTGATAATCTTTAATAAATTGACTGGAGATTAGCTAATGTAGTTCCTATATTCAAGAAGGGGAAAAAAGTGACCCGGGAATTATAGGCCTGTTAGTCTAACATCTGTAGTATGCAAAGTCATGGAAAAAATCTTAAAGAGAGAATGGTTTGGCAACTGGGATAGATTACAACATGGATTAAGGTAGATCGTGCCAAACCAACTTGATCTCCTTCTTTGAGAGAGTAACAGATTTTTAGACAAAGGAAATGCGGTGGATCTCATATATCTGGATTTCAGTAAGGCGTTTGATCATGAAGAATTACTGGTTAAACTGGAAAAGATGGAGATCAGCCAGAGGTGGATAAGGAGCTGGTTAAAGGGAGACTGCAGAGGGTAGTATTGAAGGGGAACTGTCCGGTTGGAGGTTACCAGTGGAGTTCCTCAAGGCTTTTATTCAATCTATTTATTGCTGACCTGGGAACCAAGAGTAGGAGTGGGCTGATAAAGTTTGCGGATGACACCAAGTTGGGGTATTGTCAATTCGGAAGAGGATCGGGATATTCTCCAGGAGATTTGGATGACCTTGTAAACTGGAGTATTAGTAACAGGATGAAATTCAATAGTGAGAAGTATAAGGTTATGCATTTAGGGATGTCTAACAAGAACTTTAGTTATAAGCTCAGTTGGAAGTAACGGAGGAGGAGAAGGACCTAGGAGTCCTGGTTGATCGCAAGATGACTATGAGTAGGCAATGTGATGTGAGACCTCATTTGGAGTATTGTGTGCAGTTTTGGTCTCCCATGTTTAAGAAGGATGAATTCAAACTAGAACAGGTTCAAAGAAGGGCCACTAGAATGATCCGAGGAATGGAAGGCCAAAGAAGGATGAGAGGAGATATGATTACACTCTTTAAATATATCAGAGGGATAAATACCAGATATAAACTGTCAGTCAGATAAGTTTATGGAGGATGGTATGATAGGATAACGGGCTTAGTCAATAGGTCAATTATGTGCCTGGTATGATGTAACCCTTTCCAGAGGCTCCAGGGAAGATTGGCTCTGCATCTTGCAGGAGGTCAGACTAGATGATCATAATGGTCCCTTCTGATCTTGAATTCTATGATTCTATGATTCTATGACATTTAAATTGTTTTAGTTAAATAAAACAACAACATTATGTATTCTGGATTTTTTTTCTTCAACGGCAAACATATATTTTAACAAAACAAGCATATGATTTTTTTAATTTAGTTGAACAATCAAGTTTTTTTTAAAATCAAGTTTGTTTTTGTTAAAATTGTTAACTAAAATAGTTTAATTTAAAAAAGAAAACAACAAAAATTAAATCGACTGTCAGCCAGGTCAACACGAGATACTTAAAATATTGGCTTCTGCAGCTAACTCCATAGTCTTCACCTTCATTTTCTTGTTTGTTCATAATCTAGAAAAGAAAAACAAGCTTTCCTGCTTTTTCAGGTCCCAAATGATTTCTCAATTTGGAATGAATTAGTTCAAAGGAAGAAAATATTCTTTCTACATCGGCAGAAGAAGCTACTGCTGTTAAAAGTGAGATTATCACTTCAACTGTCTCTGAATCCAAGTGCTTAAGTGACGCACACCAGTTCACTGGTATGCCTTTCTTTAAAACATCATCCGTAAACATATATTTCTTCAATGGTTCACCCTTAGCACTGGAATTTATTATAGTTGGCATTATGGAGGGATGATTGCTGGATGTCCATGTCATAGCCAACTCCTCTTCTTCAGCAGTTAAAGTTTGACCCTGATACTGAGTATTGAGAATATTTGCAAGAAAATGACCTGGAGATAGTACTTGTTCTATTCGCTTTTTTTAATGCTTGTAGTTTAACCCTGTCATTGCGTATTTCTCTTTTTAAGATCTCACTCAGTTACTTCCAAATTTTCCACAGTGTCAGCAATAAAACAGCTATTTCCCTGCATTTTGTTCAAGGCTACAGAAATAGGCTTCAGGGTATTCAGCATGTGTTCAACATTTCTCTTAAGCCCAATGTTGAGAACTTTAGCTGTGACAGTACCATCTATTTTTTCACGATTTGTTCACAAACTGTCATCAGGTTAGGCCAGTTCTTGATATAGTGCTCAAAACAGTCCACTACTGAGTTCCATCACACGTCTTGTGGGAGAGTTAGCTTGGTTCCTCCCACTTTTTTCGGAGCAGCTGCTGCAAAGTGGTTGTTACGGAAGTATTTTGCAATTTTAACATTAGCCTTTATTTCTGGAACACTGAAGTCTTTGACTAGGAGGTGCATCAAATGGCGCTTCAACCGTATGTCATTAGCTTGGGACTCTCTTCTCAATTTCTTCTCATCTTGGATACATTTGCAGCATTGTCTGTGACCAAGCTGCATACTAGACACTTCGCATTTTTTTTCCACAGTTTGTTACAGCTTTTACTGCTGCTACTTGTAAGTATTCTGCTGCATGTGCATTTCCTGATGTATCAATTGTTTCTGTAAGGAAGACAGTCCCTTCTGTTGTCACACAAGCACATACAACAGGATCATTTTGGACACTGCTCCACCCATCAAGACTCAGGTTAACAATTTTACCCTCTAGACGTTTTGCACACTGCTCAATTTCTCTTTCATACACTTTATCCAGCAATTTGCCTGACACATCTGCTCTGCTGCGTGGACTGTATCCTGGTCTTAATGACTGAACCATGTTAATGAAGTGAGGGTTCTCAATCATGCGGAAAGGAGAGTTTGTTGCATAAACAAACTGGGCAATTTTTTCATCAATTACCACTTTCAGTAATCTGCTGGTTCTTATCACAAACTTATCTATGGTTGTTTCTGGATGATGGAGATTTTATTTTTTTCTTTTTGCTACAGGTGATATGCTGTGGCTATGTGACATACATCAGTGGTTCTCAAACTTGGGCCGTCACTTGTTCAGGGAAAGCCCCTGGCGGGCTGGGCCGGTTTGTTTACCTGCAGTGTCCGCAGGTTTGGCCGATCGCAGCTCCCACTGGCCGTGGTTCGCTGCTTCAGGCCATTGGGGTCTGCAGAAAGTGGTGTGGGATGTGCTGGCTGCCCTTCCTGCAGCCCCCATTGGACTGGAGCGGTGAACCGCGGATGCGGCAGGTAAACAAACCAGCCCGACCCGCCAAGGGCTTTCTCTGAACAAGCTGCAGCTCAAGTTTGAGAACCACTGACATACATGATGTGACTGAAACACTATCATTGGCAGATAACTCTGAAACTATAGAAAATGATGGCGATCTTGAAGGTGGATAGTCTTCAGAATCCTGTATGTTGAGGATGGATTCTCCTAAACAAAATAAGTCAATGCAGTTATTTAATTATTATTACCATACTGCTCATTTAGTATTACTGATTGCATTCACTGACGCTCAGTACTACTTTAAAGATGAAATTGTAAAAGGAAGATCTGCCTATTTCAGCTATTTATTTTTTTTATCACAACTGCATCTAAAATGTTAGTACCATAGAGTAACAACTATATTTTTTGCTGAAACATGAGAATTCAAGAATATTCCAGAAGGAAGACAGGCAGTCCTTAAGAAAGAAGTATGAAATAAAAAAGTTTACCAACCTGAAGATCCTGCATGTTCAGACACGTTCCTTTCATCATCTTCAATGCAGGTTCCTCCTGAGAAGGGACACTTCTCATTATGTTTCATTCATGCAACCAGGCCTTGCATTTCTTTGTTGCACCTCTTGCATTTTGCACACATACCTGTACTACCCACAGGTAGAGGAACTTCATTAAAATATTCCCAAACTGGGTCTCTTTTACAGCCTGCTGCCATTATAGGTTTTCCCTTCTAGTGAGAGAATGGTATGGTAGATCTCAAATCAATGAAGGCTATACTCAGAAAGACCTCAAGACATCTGGAATATGCTGCTCAAACAGTTTCACTTTGGTTTCTACTGTCTGTTCCTCCCTTCTCACGTTTATCTCCAGACTTCTCCTTGTCCAGATCTATTCCGCCCCCAACAATCTTCTATTCATTGAACTTTTTGAAACTTTGCACTTTTAGAGAGAGGTAAGGGATTGACTCTGTGTACATAAATTTGCAGAGGGACAGTAGGGTTGAAGTCTGTTATTTCTCACCTCTCTCTATTTAATTTATTTTATTTAAAAACATTTTTGCTGTTAACAAGCATGTTATCTCTGGAGACATAAATCCACAGTTTGAGAAATGCAAAACTAAGCATCTCTGATGGTATCTTCTAGACTGAGCACTGAGTCCCATTGGGTAGATAGAAAGATTAACCTAAATAATCTATACAGAAGCCCCTGGAACCCCAAAAGATTGGGTCCCTAATCCATGAACTATTGAAACTCATTTATAAAACTTTTCTTAAACATTACATGAATATATTGTCTCATACTATATAATTAGAATTTATAATCTGTATTCCATGATGCAACCCCTCCCAGTTTGGTGGTATCTGCAAACTTTAAAAGTATACTCTGTATGCCATTATCTAAATAATTGATGAAGATATTGAACAGAACCGATCCCTGCAGGACCCCACTCGTTATGCCCTTCCAGCATGACTGTGAACCACTGATAACTACTCTCTGGGAATGGTTTTCCAACCAGTTTTGCACCCACGTTATAGTAGCTCCATTTAGGTTGCATTTCCCTAGTTTGTTTATGAGCTGGTCATATGAGACAGTATCAAAAGCTTTACTAAAGTCAAGATCTACCACATCTACCGCTTGCCCCCATCCACAAGGCTTGTTACCTCATCAAAGAAAGCTATTAGGTTGGTTTGACATGATTTGTTCTTGACTAAATCCATGCTGATACTTATCACCTTATTATCTTTTAGTTAAGTATCAGAGGGGTAGCCATGTTAGTCTGGTTCTGTAGAAGCAGCAAAGAATCCTGTGGCACCTTATAGACTAACAGACGTTTTGCAGCATGAGCTTTCGTGGGTGAATACCCACTTCTTCGGATGCAAGCAGTGGGTATTCTGTGGGTAACTATCTTTTAGTTGTTTGCTAATTGATTGCTTAATTATTTGCTCCATTATCTTTCCAGGTACAGAAGTTAAGCTGACTGGTCTGTAATTCCCTGGGTTGTCCTTATTTCCCTTTTTATAGATTGGTACTATATTTGCCCTTTTCCAGTCTTCTGGAATCTCTCTCGTCTTCTATGACTTTTCAAAGATAATTGCTAATGGCTCAGATATCTCCTCAGTCAGCGCCTTGAGTAATCAAGGCCTGATGAAATGAATCCTAGGTGACTTGAAGACATCTAATTTGTCTAAGTAATTTTTTAACTTGTTCTTTTCCTATTTTAGCCTCTGATCCTACCTCATTTTCATTGTCATTCACTATGTTGGATGTCCAGTCACCACCAACCTTCTTGGTGAAAACTGAAACAAAGAAGTCATTAAGCACCTCTGCCATTTCCACATTTTCTGTTGTTTTTTTCCCCCCTCATTGAGTAATGGGCCTACCCTGTCCTTGGTCGTCTTCTTGCTTAGAATGTTTTCTTGTTACCCTTTATGTCTCTAGCTAGTCTGATCTCATTTTGTGTCTTGGCCTTCCTAATTTTGTCCAAACATACTTGTGGTGTTTTGTTTATATTCATCTTTTGTAATTTGACCTAGCTTCCAGTTTTTGTAGGACTCTTTTAAGATCATTGAAGATCTCCTGGTTAAGCCAGGGTGGTCTCTTGCCATACTTCCTTATCTTTCCTACGCAGTGGGATAGTTTGCTATTCCACCCTTTATAATGTCTGTTTGAAAAACTGCCAACTGTCTTCAATTGTTTTTCCCCTTAGACTTGCTTCCCATGGGAACTTATCTACCAACTCCCTGAGTTTGTTAAAGTCGGCCTTCTGGAAGTCCATTGCCTTGATTTTGCTGTTCTCCCTCCTACCATTCCTTAGAATCATGAACCCTACCATTTCATGATCACTTTCACCCATGCTGCCTTCCACTTTCAAATTCTCAACCAGTTCCTCCCTATTTGTCAAAATCAAATCTAGAACAGCCTCTCCCCTAGTAGCTTTTTCCACCTTCTGAAATAAAAAATTGTCTCCAATACATTCCAAGAACTTGTTGGATAATCTATGCCCAGCTGTGTTGTTTTCCCAACAGATGTCTGAGGTATACAGTCAAATATTCATAACTTCAGATATGAAAATGATACATGCACACAAATAGGATAATCATATTCAGCAAAGCATGGCTTTTCCATTGACATCTTACATGAGATACTTTATACAAGATTTGTTGCAATTATGTAACAGTGGTAGCAACAATGATCTACATGTTCATATTTTAATCATATAATGTCTCAGCCTGATGCAGGGGATTGTAGATGAGAGGAGGCTTTGAAGACAGAAGGGGCAAGTCCCTGAGATCTCAATCCAGGAGAGGCCTGGAGCCTCTGGCCTATCCAGTAGGGCTACTTGGTTGCAGGACTCTTTATCTACTGAAAGGGGTGGACATCAATGCGCGATCTGGCTGGAGGGCCACGTCGCGAGAGGGACCAGACCACTGCAGTGTGGTTGTGACTGTCTGCAGAGGGCAGCAGGAAAGGAGAGAGCCTGATGTGCATATGCCTGGCCACAAGGAGACATCTGTGGCGAGTGATCCCTTTCTCCAAGTTGGTTGGAATTAGTTATATTACTCTCTTTAATTCTTTATTAATCAGATCCTATATTAGTTGTTCCATTATTTTACCTGTGATTGATATTTGGTTGACAGGCCTATAATACTTGGATTACCCCATTTACCCTTTTAAAATATTGGCACGACATTAGCTTTCTTCCAGTCTTCTGGAGCTTCCGCAGTTTTCCAAGACTTACTGAAAATCAGCGTTAATGGTTGAATTCCATAGAAGTCCTAGCACTACCGTCTTCTGCCTTTTACCTAGAATTTGGTCTTTCTATGGTCTTACTTCTATCCCTTCAGTTTGACTTCTATAAAGTCCCAGCACAGGCCTATGACTTCCCTGTGGGACTACACCTCTTACTAGTCCTTTATTGGTACTCCATTTCCAAGAGCTCCTCTGTATTAATAGGCCGAACCCGCAATAACCACCGGGCTTGTTGCATCCACTCTTAAAGGGATCACTATGCTCTGTTAAAGCATCTCCTCCATTCTTCTCTGCATTTCCTTCCTTGCTGCAATTCCCAGTGTTCAACACCCATGGGCTTCACTTCCACCTCTTCCTCGTTCTATCTGCTGAAATGATCAGCAGTGAAACAGTTAATGCTGACGTTTAAAATGTCATCAATAAACTTTACATGTCTCCAGTGAGACAAGCGGGGATGGGAGCGGGGTTCAACCTCCCAGAGTCACTATTTCAGACTGCCCTCATTGCTTCTGGTTGACACTTGATTCATATTGAGACGGTGGTGGTTGTTAATAATAATCATATTTATTACGGTTGTGCTTAAGGGCCAAGAATGGGGCTCTGTTGTGCGTGGCTCTGTACAGACAGAATAGTAGATGGTCCCTGCCCCAGAGAACCTGCAATCTAAGTAGACCAAATGGACACAGCCGTGGGGTGGGAGGGGAGAAGGTAGAGCAGATTAGCAGAGTGAACAGTGTGAGGGCAGTAAGTGTCATGATAGTTCTACAATTTTTTGGGGGCGGGAGGGGCTGAGTTTGCTTACCAGGGGATAAGCTAAATGGGAATGGAAGGGGGTGAAGGGGACGGGGAGCGTATGGAATGAAGCTGAGGTTAAAAGATGGGAAGGGGGAAGGATTGAAACAGCCAATCACCAAAGGGCAGAGAAAGTCTGGTCAAAACTGTAGAAAGTTCTCTGAATGTCCAAAGCAACAAAGTTTTGGCTGAAACTGCTTAGATGGCTGGCTTAATTCTGCAGTTTTTTCCCCAAGGCAACATGCTACTGCCCCTTGGAATCCCCTTTACAGTTTTGGGTCCAGGGTGGTATTAGAAGGAAGGGTGGCCCCAGCTAAGCCCCATTTCACCCCCTGCCCATCAGTATTGCAGTCTCTGCTGTGGCTGCTTCTGTCCCTACCAGTTGTAGTCTCTCTTTTTAAGCATGAGGGCTAGAAATTTTCCAAGATTCTTAAATTAAAGAAGAGTTTGCATAATCCAAATATGCCAATGAGCCACATGAATCCATCAAGCGGTCCACATGTTGTTTGCGGGCTGGGTGTTTGACACCCCTTGTCTAATCCATACAGATCTTCTGTATCAAACTGGTTTGAACATGTTTATGGGTGGATAATATTAAGTGTTTTACAAGTATTCAAGGGTGTTAGAATGGTTCTTAGAACAGCAAATTTCTCTTGTAAAGACCCTGGGGGTCTGGTCCCCATTCCTGCATGAGTGTTTTGGTGTTTTTTTTTTTCAAAATTGTTGTCAAGCAAATATTTGTTTCCTTCTGTTCTCATGGTCATGTCCCTAATGGAATGGTGTTTTGGTATTGAATATGTTTGTTCACTTTGTATGCATAAAACATGAATATTAGAGGGAGGGAATAAAATGACACTAGCCACTCAAGGTCATGTGTTCCTCTGATCCTGGTGTAACAGAAAAAAGGGATAGCATAAACTAATATGGTGTCTGGGAAGGGAACATATTTCTAAGAAAGCACCTGATAACTGAATTTATGTTGCAGAAAATAGAATAGGTGACTTCTACCTACCAAACCAACCACAGCCTGTTGGAAATGAATTGAACAATAAGAACCAATAGAATGGGAGGGAGGGATGGTTTTCTTCTTTGGCTAAATCTTGATGAGAAGCACCTACATGCAATAACGTGAGGTTGGGGAACAAGATCTGAAATCTGGGAAACCTGTGAGGGAAAGGTATTTTAAATTGTCTTAAATTCTTGAAGTGGAGCAAAATATTAAGTGACTTAGAAGAGCAGATTCCTAAAATACGGTGCTAGGTTTTGACCACTAGCTGTTCTATTGGTGTATTCTCTTGATATGGCCTTTGCATGAGTAGTTGCTCACACAGGTGCATTACTGTATTATCTAAGGGAAAAAGAGCCAGTTAGTTCATTACAGCTTCTTTGTATTTTTAGGAACTCATCCTTTGAACAGTGTTGTGAGGTGGGGTTGTGTGTGGTGTGTTGTTTTTTTTTTTTTTTTTTTTGTAGCGCTAGTGTTTGGGCCACAGGGAATTCAGATCTTGCAGAAAAAAGAACAGCCTTGAATTCAGTACAGAGACTGATATTTGTCTGTTTTATTAGTGGAAAGCTCAGTCTCCTGTGTTTTTCCTCATTCTAGATAACCTTTTCATGTCATCTAAGAAATTAATTTCTTCGTTGGAATTGTTGCAAGTAAACTTGATAGCAGGAGTGCTGTTATTGAGGCAGCTTACACAGTGATTTGTGAAGTACAGCCACTTCATATAAGGTGAAGCAAAAGTCGATTTATCGATTACTGCTGGGATTTCAGGAACCTGTTGAACTCCGTTTGTTTTTCTCTCATAAAACTCACTACTTGAATGCCTTTTTTCTTGCCTTCTTTTGGAAAGAGTTCTTTCATGCACATTCATGTGAGTGTGAACAATCGGTCTGTTTGCTAGCTATGCTTCTCTGCTGTAGAGTTGGACTGCCTAGTAAAGTGTTGATAGGGTCAGTTAGTGCAACTTTCCTGTTGTCAAGGTTCTTGCTGTCGGGGAAGTATTTTAGCAACAGCCTTTCCTATGTATAGAGAAAAATTGGGGCAGTTGCTACCCAGGCTGCAAATATTCTGGGCTCTCTGTTCACTCTGTCAGCCTTCTTCATCTGAATGTGCTTAAACAGAAGAAAATAGTATGGGAAAAGTGAGTTTATTGCAGGTGCAATGTTGCTTGTGCTATATCGCACCTTTTAATATAGGCCATCTCTTCCCTACACTTCCTGGACTCTACACTGTAAGAAGAAAGACTACACTCTGAAAACTTATCTGTTCACAATTTTTATTAAGAACTTTTTACAAGTTTCTACTTCAAGTGTTGTGTTTTTTCCTCCTGTTCCAAACTAGGCTGTGACTTGGGGGAATTAAGATGGGCTGGGCTCCAGTAGGCTGGTAAAACAAAACCAAATGAATTATAGAAGTTGGGAGTAAAGAGCAAAAATCACCCTACTGGTACAGGTCTCAAGACAGGGAGTGATCTAACATGTTCTTGAACTGCTAGTGCTGCTATACAGTGTCCAGACTCCTTTTTTACTTCAGTGGGACCTGGGCAGTATCCCAGACTTTTCACATTACAGACGCACCCCCCCCCCCCCACAGGTTATGCAAACCCGATTTACGCAAATCTGCACTTAGGAGGCCTTTTTTTTTTTTTTTTTTTTTTTGCATAATGGTCGGGTATATGTTTCCAACTTACACACAATTTGAGTTACGCAAGGCATTCCGGAACGGAACGCTTGTGTAAGTCAGGGAGTGTCTGTATTTAGGCACAGCAAAATAAACTAGATAGTTCACTTTGTGGCTTCTGTAGGCCAAGTGCATTGCACACACGAGGGGCTCACTGTGTCCTTCCATTCCTCCTCCCAAGCTCCTGTGTGCTACCCTCCCATCCCCCTCTATTTCAGGGACTCACTGCTGTCATCAGATGTTTGGCTGTGTGCGTGTTTTCTTTCTGCGTGCTGCACTGGCTCTGGCCAGACAGCCCATACAGCAGGCTCCAAATGACCTGCCCAATAAAATCATAAGACTTGGTTTAGTAGGGAAGGCGCTTGGCCAGGTTTATTGTCGACGAAGCACGGTAGTAGCACCTGGCAGAGTCTACAAGGATACTAAGACATGTATGCTCGTGACAATGGATGCAACTCAATCCATGGCAGGACTTTCCATTGCTCCCTAGGCTGGCCAAAGACACTCCCTCTGAAATACATCTTTATACACAGATTCAACCAAGTTACGTATTGCCCCTGAGATATCAGGGTGCCACCCATTGCCTTGTACATGTTGGTTTAATTAAAACATTTCTATTCCTTATGCTGCTATTCTAACTTTATCTTTAAGATGGGGCAGTGTGTTCTTGTTATCTTTGGGGAACGTGCTGCTATAGAGGTGTTCTGGTACCATCCTTCTGGAATATGTGTTTTTGCAATATCAGCTCTGTGCTTGCCAAATTCTGTGAGCAGGGCCTGTCTCTTGCTCACAACCTGACTTTGCTTCATATTGGCAAAGTTTTGACTACTACCTTAGTTCAGGTGTCATAGAAGGCCTTATATTTCAGGCCCTCTTCTTACTACAACTGCATTCCCTCCCATGACCTCCCTGATGCTAGGGGCTCTGTCTCCCCCCTCCCCCTCCCGTCCATTCTAATTTTTTTCTTTCTGTCTGGGAGAGAAGTCTTTCACAGAGTTGTGACAGAAATTACTCCTGGGGGAATTCTGCACCAAAAAATACAAAATTTTGCGGAATTTTGGATATTTTATTTGTCAAAATAAGGCAATATAATCACACCAGTTTAATTTATTTAAACTACCATACAGAAAAAAAATCACAATAACTGTTCAGTATTTCCGAAACACATGAAAGTTAAGTTACAAATATTTGGTAACCAAGACCCTGCATTCCAGTTATAATCCTGGATTTTCATTTAAATTACATTACTTTTATTTTGGTGTTTGTGGTTCTGTAAAGTAGATTGTTGCTTTAAATTGCTCAGACTTTCACACAAGAAAGTCGAACAGGTTTGCTAATCATTGTCCTGCATTTTTTTAAATGGGTGCCATAAACAGATAGTTAAGGGTTAATGTCTCTTTTACCTGTAAAGGGTTAAGAAGCTCAGTAAACCTGGCTGACACCTGACCAGAGGACCAATAAGGGGACAAGATACTTTCAAATCTTGGTGGAGGGAAGTCTTTTGTGCTCTTTGTTTGGGGGTTGTTCGCTCTTGGGACTAAGAGGGACCAGACATCAATCCAGGCTCTCCAAATCTTTCTGAATCAGTCTCTCATGTTTCAAACTTGTAAGTAATAGCCAGGCAAGGCGTGTTAGTCTTATTTTTGTTTTCTCAACTTGTAAATGTTCCTTTTTGCTGAGAGGATTTTACCTCTGTTTGCTGTAACTTTGAACCGAAGGCTAGAGGGGGTTCCTCTGGGCTATATGAATCTGATTACCCTGTAAAGTATTTTCCATCCTGATTTTACAGAGATAATTTTTACCTTTCTTTCTTTAATTAAAACTTTCTTTTTAAGAACCTGATTTGATTTTTTTCCTTGTGTTAAGATCCAAGGGGATTGGATCTGGACTCACCAGGAATTGGTGGGGGAAGGGAGGGGGGATGGTTAAATTCTCCTTGTGTTAAGATCCAAGGGGTTGGATCGGTGTTCACCAGGAACTTGGTGAAAAAGCCTCTCAAGGCTGCCCAGGGAGGGGAAGGTTTTGGGGTGACAGAAAGTGATCCAGACCCTGAAATTTCTGGATGGTGGCAGTGTTACCAGATCTAAGCTAGTAATTAAGCTTAGAAGTGTCCATGCAGGTCCCCACATCTGTACCCTAAAGTTCAGAGTGGGGGGGGAACCTTGACAATGGGTAAGTAAAATAGATCCTGAGCTGTAATCTAGCCCCATTGTACCTCTCTGGCACAGGGAAAAAAGTGAGAAAGCCCATAGACCTTCCTAGCTGAGGAATCCGTTACCGTCATTTACAATAAAGTTCCTTTACACCACTTTTTGGCAAGGTAAAGGAGCCGTAATTGACTAAGAATGGGAACAATTAATGACCATTAGCAGCCTGCCTGTTTTAGTTGTTACATTTCTGCTCTGCCTCAGGGACAGAGCCTGCTTCACACAGCCCTACGCCACCAAGCCCAGGATGCCACAACCACAAGAGAAAAGGGACAGAGTAAGTATCTCTTGCTTGTTTGCATGCAGGCAGGTGCCCAGCCATACCCTCTTAACGTCTCTCTAGGGATGCACGCACGCACCCCCAGCCTCCCTCCTCCTCCCTGCAGTGAGCTGCTGTGGAAGGGGCATGCATTTTTCTGTGGGAGAGCCAAGAAATCTGCAGAAGGTATGAATTCTGCCCCCCCGGTATGGTGCAGAATTCCCCCAGGAGTAAGAAATGATAATATTGTGCAATATCCTGGACAAACCTTACTGAATTAAGTTAAATCTTACTGAATTAAGTTCAAGTGTTTTAGGAGTTCATTGTATTAAATATGTATGTACTGTTGCAGGATTATCTGTAGTTCCATGAGGGATGAGGACCATAGCCCTGCAGGAGCTAAGAACAGTAGGGGGTGGGTAGATTAATTCAGTCATGTTGTAACAGCTGTAGAGATGTACCACCACCTGGAGAGAAGTTCACATATACCAGTTCAAACTGAATTGCCTGGGGACCAACAGATAAAGAGAGGATTTTTGGTTAAATAGCTTGAGTTAAAATTGACTAAGGGACTTCTTGCTCATCCAGCAAATGGACAGGACCCTTGGCAGCAGGGGCGGCTCTAGAAATTAAGCTGCCCCAGGCAGCGCGGTGTGCTGCGCCGCCCTTCCTCGGTCCCGCGGCGGGTCCCCTCTTCCCGCGGCTCCGGTTGAGCTCCCGCGGCAGGTCCACCGGAGCCCCGGGACATGACTGCGGGAGCTCCACCGGAGCCGCGGGAACAGCGAACCACCCGCGGGCACGGTCCGGCGGCTCCGCTTGAGCTGCCGCAGTCATGCCTGCGGGAGGTCCAGCCGAGCCGCGGGACGAGCCCCCCTCCGCAGTCATGCCTGCGGCAGGTCCGGTCGTCCGCGGCTCCGGTGGACCTCCCGCAGGCATGACTGCGGCAGGTCCACCGGCCCAGCCTGCCGCCCCCTAGATTTGGCCGCCCTAGGCAACAGCTTGGTTTGCTGGTGCCTAGAGCCGCCCCTGCTTGGCAGAGTTTGGAGTCGGTGTGTGTGTGTGTGTGTGTGTGTGTGTATGATCTCTGGTAAGCTTATTAGTGAGCGGCTAGGTTCTTGTGTTGTTTTTAATGTTTTTCTCTGTAATGCTTTTATTTTAAGACTAAATGTGCTTGCTTAGGAAGAGCTGTGTGGTAGCTTCACTGTGGCAATTCCACTGTTTGTGTCTCTAAGAAGAAAAGTAAAACCAACCTGCTGAGGCAGACTTACTTTGCTGGGGAGTTCGTAGAATAGGCAGGGAGCTGCACAGAGAGAAGTGGGTCTCTGCCCAAGAGAGGTGATGGCTGAGAACCTGTGAGCCTAAAGTTGGTGCCCTTGCTGGCCACAGACAGGGAATACAGGTGCTGTTATCCTATCCTGTGACAGGAGTCAACAGTTTAAACTGCATTGGGAGTATCAGCTGAGCAAATATGGAGGATATTGTTATGCTGGGGTTCTTGGTCTATATACAATTACAGATCTGGTTAAAGCTGCTAGCTCTGCTAATCAAATGCCAGGGACTCCACGTGTCCCCCATTTCTCCTTTTCAGTTTTTACTATTTTTACTGAAATCAGGAGGGTTCTGGCCACTGGTGTCTAGAACAGTGGTTTTCAAACTTCTTTTCTGGTGACCCAGTTGAAGAAAATGTTTGAGGCCCGTGACCCAACGGAACTGGGGATGAGGGGTTTGGGGTATGGGAGGGGCTCAGGGCTGGGGCAGAATGTTGGGGTGCAGGGGTGATGGCTGTGGAGTTGGGCTGGGAATGAGGGGTTCAGGGTGTGGGAGGGGGCTCTGAGCTGGGGCAGGTGGTTGGGGTGTGGGAGGGGGTCAGGGCTCTGGACTAGGGTGCAGGCTCTGGGAGGGGCCAGGGATGAGGGGTTTGGGGTGCAGGAAGGAGCTCCAGGTTTGGGGGGGCTCAGCGCTGGGGCAGGGGCTTACCTCGGGTGGCTCCTGGTCAGCGGTGAAGCATGGGTGCCAAGGCAGGCTTCCTGCCTGTCTTGGCACCTCGGACCGTGCTGTGCCCCAGAAGTGGCCAGCAGTAGGTCTGGCTCCTAGGCAGATGCACGCAAGCGGCTCTTGCTCACAGGCACTGCCCCTGCCCCTGATCCCTTTGGCCAGGAATCGGCTAATGGGAGTGTGGAGCCAATGCTTGGGGTGGGGGCAGTGCGCAGAGCCCTGTGGTCCCCCTGCTTAGGAGCCAAACCTGCTGCTGGCCGCTTCTGGGGCGCAGCGCGGTGTTGGAACAGGTAGAGACTAGTCTGTCTTAGCCGGGCAGCACTGCCGACAGGACTTTTAACAGTCCCGTTGGCGGTGCTGACTAGAGCCGACACGACCCAGTGCCTGACATTCCGCGACCCAGTACTGGGTCGTGACCCACAGTTTGAAAACCACTGGCCTAGAACACTTCCTGACATTTTTGGAATTGATCAGATGCTGCTTTAAAAAAAATATCATGTTACAGACAGACAAATGGAGAAATGCTGTTAAGTGTAAAAACCTCACTTCATTCAGCCAGTTAAGGAGGGTTTATCAAACTGAGCTTCTGTCTAAGTATCAAGGAGTGTTCTGTGTCTGATAGGATCAGGTGTAGTCCTCTGGTCAGATGGAAGTAGACCTTTTTTGCTCTTCTGATTATTTGGATGTTAAAGCAACCCCAAAGCAGCAGAGCATTCTGATGATCTGAGGGCAGATGCCTATAGTGGTGAAGTGTGTAATGGAGAAGGTGAGTTATTTGAGTACGGAATAAGTGGTAAATTTTCATCATGGTGAAAGGTTAACAGGGGGGTGCCTTAAGGGTTCATGCTAGGACTGGTGCTGCTTAATACATTTATTAAGGATCTGGAAAAGAGAGTGAGCAGTGAAGTGGCAAAATTTGCTGATGACACAAAATTATTTAAGTTATTGAAGTCCAGAGGAGACTGAGGAGCTTCAGGGGGATCTAATCAAGCTAGGTGAATGCGCAGCATAATGGCAGTTGACATTCAGACTTAAATGCAAAGCAATGCACATTGGAGGGAAAAATTTGAACTACTTCTACACCAAATTAACTATCAGCTTGGAAAGGGACGTGGGTATCATTGTATCAGCTCAATGAAGGCCCCTGCTCAGTTTGCAGCTATGGTTTTTTTTTTAAAAAAAAAACTCCACCCAACACAAAACAAAACAAAGAGCTAACTAAATGTTAGGTTGCATAAGGACTGGAATGAAGAATAGTAAGGAAAATAAAATACCATTCTATAAATCAGTGGTTTAGCCTAATCTGGAAAACTGTGTGCGCTAATGTTGTTGTTCTTTGAGGAACCTATGTAGGACTTATGAATTTTGGTTGATATGAAGTTGTCATGAAAAATCTTTATCTTGAACGCCCCTTTGTCTGTGTGTATCCGCTGTGGGCTGGCAGGGCTGTGTCACATCTCTGCCTGACCAGGGACAGTGGTGGGTCCTTACAAATCAAAAACAATCTGTTCATGATGAAGCACCTTGGGAAAGTAGGTTTGCTAAGGTGATTGGCTAGAGCTGGGAGAAGATACTTTGTCCTTGTGTGTGAAGGGAGAGGGGAAGAGGAGAGGGTGGAAATTCTGCAAGCAGCTCAAAGAGACGTTGTTGACGAAGCAGGAGGATATTAAGACTCTCAGGGGGATGATGCAAAGACACATGTGATGGGATCCCTGGGATGCAGCCTGGGACTGTGGGATTGCTGTGCCCCTGGAACTCTCTCCAGCCTGGGCTGTGTCTCACAATGCCTGGCTAGTGACCAGCAGCAAACCCCTCCAGGCACTATCATAACTCAGCACATCAGCATATGGAGCCCCACACCCAGCTCTGCTGCATGAATGCTCGCAGAGCCACTCCCGAATTGCACGGAGTAAGGTACCAGAGCCAAATCCTCCAGAATATACCATCTTGCACTGCTCAAGACGAGCAATGCGGATTTATTAATTGGTTCACCACTTTATCAATGGAAAGTGGACATACACCAGTCTTTGTCAAACCCGAGCACATATGCCACACACTTTATCTTTACCAGTGAGTTTGTGTAAACAGTAAAACAAATGTATTGACTACAAAAGGTAGATTTTAAGAGATATTAAGTGACAGGCAAAAAGTCAGAGTTAGTTACCAAAAGAAATAAAATATAGGCACGCAGTCTAAACTTTCAACCCTATTAGACTGGGCAACATCTAGATTAAGCAGTTTTTTCTCACCCCCCTGGATATTGCAGTCCTTAATATACAGGTTTGTCCTTAAACCTGGGCTAATCTCCTCTGTTGGAGTCTTGTCTTCTCGGAGTCTTAGTTGCTTGCAGTGTAGGTGGGGGCAGGAGAAGGGCCAGCATATGGGCTCTGTGTCTGTTTTATATACCCTCAGTCCATATGCTTGGAAAACACAAATCCAGGCATGTCTGGGTGCATTGCTGAGTCTCCAGGCAAGGTTGAGCAATTCCCCTGGTGTGGCCTCATGCAGTTAAGTCATTGCATTGTAGCTCCTTGTTGAACAATGGTTGTTGATGGGTTGATTGATACCCCGCCCAGGTGTTGGTGTTTCTTTGCTGTTGCTTCTCGGGAGCTAATATCTGGCTGATTCCCCAACTTACAGCATGTTTTAGTGACAACCATACAACACAAATCTCATAACTTCATATGCATTAATGATATACATATATGGATAAAGAAAGGACTTTCAGCAGATCATAACCTTTCCCCTGATACGTTACAAGGCATGCTTTATATGTAAGATCACAATTATATAAAAATGAGGAATATGGGGGTTCCAGGATGCTCCCCCAAAGTATAGAATGTCACAACACACACACAAGAAGTTTGGTTCGGAGAGAGGAAACAGAAGGACCAATCTGCCAAGGTGTTCAGAGAAGGAGGAAAGGAGTGATTTAAAAGCATAAAAGAATTCTGTGAAGAGAGAGTAAAAAAATTAGGATTGTTTGCTGGTGTAGACATACCCTTAGGTGAGTTTCTTCGCCAGCTGTTACATTGCCGCTCAGAGAGCGCTGAAGGGATACAGCTTTTGTGTGTTCATACTGTTAGCTGCCTGCGCAGTAGCGTGTTCACTCTTGGGGCATTTGCATTGACATTCGGAGCGGTGCACTCTGGGCAGCATTCCCACAGAGCATCTCTTCCTCTTCTGCTGCTAAGTGTTGTGGGAAGGTGGAGGGAGTCGCGGCGCATCCTGGGTCCTGTCCCAATGCCCCGTGATGCATTGCTTTGTATCCTAGCAATTCCTGTGCTTCCTTCCATACAGGGCTTTGGAGTGGAGCCTGGAGCTGAAGCGCAGAGCAGCTTCGGAGCAGTGGAGCTGCAGGTCTTTGCTTGGAGCTGGAGCACAGCTCCAAAGCCCTGCGTCCATATTTGGCACCATCTTTCAACGGTTTGTGTGGTGCACGCCCTGCCTCTTTGGGCTGCAGGAATGGATCCTCAACTGTTGACCAATATGCTGCTTGCTCTCACTGCCACTCATGAGTGGCAGTGGAGTTATTCCTTAAACTACAAAGGTGTCCGACATTGATCTCGCCATACGTAGTAGCTACAACAGGAGATTGCTTGTGGCATTCACAGAGGTGCTGATCACAGTGGAACGCCGCTTTTGGGCTCGGGAAACAGTGAGTGGTGGGATCACATCGTCATGCACGTCTGGGTGTGATGAGCAGTGGCTGCAGAACTTTCGGATGAGGAAAGCCACATTCATGGGACTGTGTGATGAGCTCGCTTCAGCCTTGTGGCGCAAGGATATGAGAATGAGAGCTGCTCTGTTGTTGGAGAAGCATATGGCGATTGCACTGTGGAAGCTGGCTATTTCAGACTAGCGACCGATTGGTAGTAATCAGTTTGGAGTGGGAAAGTCAACTCGTGTTGACGGAAGTGTGCAGGCCATTAATTGTATCCTGCTGCGAAAACCATGACTCTGGGCAACATGCGTGATATTGTGGATGGCTTTGCACAAATGGGCTTCCCTAACTGCGGAGGGGTGATAGATGGCGCGCGTATTCCAATTCTGGCACCAGACCACCTTGCCACCAAGTACATTCATCAAAAGGGGTATTTCTCCAGGTGCTTGTGGATCACCGTGGGTGTTTCATGGACATTAACGAAGGCTGGTCCAGAAAGGTGCATGACTCACGCATCTTTTGAAACCCTGGCCTGTTCACAAAGCTGCAAGCAGGGACTTTCTTCCCGGACCAGAAGATCACCGTAGGGAAAGTCAAAATGAGCATTGTGATCCTGGGAGACCCTGCCTACCCTTTAATGCTGTGACTTATAAAACCATACATGGGGAACCTTGACAGCAGCAAGGAGGAGTTCAACAACAAGCTGAGCAAGTGCAGAATGAGTGTTGAGTGTGCTTTTGGCCATTTAAAGGCCCGGTGGCGCTGCCTATATGGGAGGGTGGACCTGATCAATGACAATATTCCTATGGTTACAGCCGCATGCTGTACGCTCCATAATATTTGTGAAGGGAAGGGTGAAAACTTCACTCCTGGCTGGATTGCTGAGGCTTAGTGCCTGGAGGCTGAATTTGAACAGCCAGAGACCAGAGCTATTAGAGGGGCACAGCGTGGAACCATAAGGATCAGGAATGTTTGAGGCAGCAATCTGAAGCTGAAAGCCACTAATATTTGTTGCTATGCTCAGAAATGCAGTGCTTGTAATGCTTGGAGGTGATTGGTGCGGATGATGCAGAGTGAAGGTTTAAGAAAATTGCCTGTTGCTTTGCAGGGCTATCTTTGCTTTCAGTTAATGGAATAAAGATTACTTTCAAACCAAAACAATTCTTTTAATAAAAAACAACTGGAGGGGAGAGAGAAACAAAAAAAGACATCTGCACTGTGGGGGATGGTGGAAAGGAGGATCCCAGGAGGAGGTGGAGTCCTGGGATGGTTAAAGATTTGTATATATCCAGGTATCATATGCAACCTTGTCCTTTGGAGTACAGTGCAGAGAGTGCTGTGCTTCAACAGGGCTAAACTGCAGAGGGATGGGTGTTGAGTGCAGTGGGTAGGCTGGGCTCCAAAGGCCATATCTGTGAAGCCAAAATGCAACATTTTACAGAAGCACTATTGTTTGCAACACACAGACCACTGTATCAGTGTTTTAAAACACAACCAATATTCACATACCTATCACTAACTGGCTGACCCCAGGCAAGCACACATGAGCCACAAGACCTCCCAAATGGTGAGTAGCCACAGGGGTGTGGGAATTCAGTGTTCCAGGACAGTACTGGGCAGGTGGCTCTTGGGGAAAGCCAGCACTGTAGGGGAGGCATTAAAATCATTACTGTCCCCACATTTTTCACAGGCTGTGTTCATTATGAGCAGGGAATCAAGGGAGGGTCTTCTCCAAAACTCTGGCTTCCGCCCTGGCTCTCGTGTGGCTCGCCTGTGTGCAGCTATGGACCCCATGCCCCTGTGACAGCAGAGTGGCATGGGAAATTTACCCTTAATGAGGCAAGAAACAAAGCAGCTCTGCCAAAGAACCTGTGGCAGTGGATTGCCCTGTATCTCCATGAGTTTTGTGGAGATCTGAGGCAGATTCCCGTGAAGTGAGGGAGTCCATCAACACTCTGTTTTGCTGTTTTGACTAGGCATGTGGTGGTACGCACATCACACAGACACAAGCCTGCTTTCTGCAAATTCTTCCCCGCAAGCTCAGGGCACAGAAACAAGCTGGCCTTCTGAAATCCTCCCCCCCCCCCCAATAACTCGCTTCAGCAATTCCCAAAATCAAAGCCACTCTCCAGGGGCCTCCTCTCCTGTTTCTGCTTCACCAAGCTCCGACCACTGTGACTGGATAGCTGCCTCCGGGGTAGAGAAAAGCTCCTGGCTGCATACATCTCTGAACACCGAATCATCCTCTGCCTCTGGGTCCCCCTCCACATCCTCGTCCAAGATTTCCTCCGCCTGGCTTGGTCCAATCTTGACTGACACACGAGCCCTTGAAGTATCCATGGGGCTCTTCGCAGTGGAGGTGGAGTCACCACCGAGTATCGCATCCAGCTTATTGTAGAACCGGAAGCTCGTGGGAGCAGCACCAGAGTGGCGGTTTGCCTCCTACGCCTTGTGGTAGGTGTTCCGCAGCTCCTTCACTTTGACCCTGCACTTCATTGTGTCCCGGTCATGGCCCTTTCCTGTCATGCATCATGATATCTGTCTGTAGGTATCATAATTCCTTCGGCTGGAGCGCAGCTGGGACTGGATAGCTTCCTTTCCGCAAATGCTGATGCTGATGTGGTCCAGCAGCTCAACATTGCTCCGAGCGGGGATCGCCTGGTATGCGGTCACCTGGAAAGATGTGCTGAGACCACTGCACGTGTTGCCGAGCAAATAGGAAGGGGACTTTCAAAATTCCCAACGAATTTTAAAGATGGTGCTGGCAGGGCAGTAGACTTCAAACTGATGACCAGAGCGGCGAGAACAGCCATTGTGGGACACCTCCCGGAGGCTAATCGCAGCACTGTAATCAACCAGGGTGTCTACACGCGCATCGCAGCACTGTAGCCCCAGCGCAGAAAGCGGTACACCTCTCGGGGTGGTTTTTTTTTTTTTTTTTTTTACAGTGCCTTAACTGCGCAGTTTCTGCGCGCAAAGTAGCTTGCCAGTGTGTATACCTCAGGAGTGTTACCACAGAAAACAGCTTTGCTGTGCATAAACCCCTTGCCCTGAGCCCCTTCCTGCACACTGCACCCCCTCCTACACACCACACTCCCTCCCCCACCCTGCCCCAGCCCTACGTTCATGGCCCTGCATGCAATTTCCTCACCCAGATGTGACCCTCAGGCCAAAAATTTTGCCCACACCTATATTAGGGGTTAGAATGAGACCTTCATGGGGGAAGATTATTCAACATATGCCTTCTGTGGCATTTCTTGCATCTTTCCCAGGAGCAGCTGGTGCTTCTGTCAGAGACGTGATACTGGACTAGATGGACTCAGGGGTTTGATACAGTCTGGCAATACCTATATTTCTAAGCTATAACATATCAGACATTGATACTAGGAGGCACTCACCTTGGTTTGAGATGTATAATTCAAGTTGTGGTCAGGCATCTAATAATACAGCCTGGAACTATGGGACCTACACTCCTGTGAATGGAGTGCTACTGTATACATGTTAGAAGTGAAGGGGAACCCTAGAATTGAAGAGAACCTGTTAGAATTGGGTTGTGAGGTAAAACAGGATGACCAAGAAAATAAAGTGGTACATCACAGCTGTAATCTATTTCCACTCATGCAGTACAGTGTCCACTAATAAAAATGCCTGAATGGTCAGGAGCCCATCCAGTTATCCCATCTCAGATAAATAGCATCTTTTCACAATCATTTAATAAGAGAGAGTTTAAGTCAGACTGGAAATAAGGCATACATTTTTAAGAGTGAGAGTAATTTAACGATTGAGACAATTTACCAACATTTGTGGTGGATTCTCCATACATTTTAAAATAAAGATTTGATTTTTTTTATAATGATGTAGGAATTATTTTGAGGAATTTCTCTGGCTTGTGCTGTGCAGGAGGTCAGACTAGATGATCACAGTAATTCCTTCTGGCCTTGGAATTTGTGAATCTATGAATTCGTGAAAGTGAGAAAAATTAGTGTTTCTCAGATTCTCTGAATGTTGTTGCCTCAGACCAAGAACCTGAGATTATTTCAGAGGGAAATCTTGATATTTATGATTAGCTGCATTGCTTGGACAGTGACTGACATTCTGAGCTGATTTGATTGGCCCCAGTTTTTTCTGTTGTGAACTGCTGGGATTAATAAGGCTCAATCAGATGCAGAGAATTTGCTGTTTAGCCTGACAGTTCTGCCAGGTCAGACTGTGTGATTATCATACACAATACAAGTGTACTGTTAATGCCAAAACACTTTCTCCCCCCTTGTAATCTAGATGGAAGCTCTGGTCTCTGAAGGTGAAAAGCTGATATATCTCTCTGTCATCCCAGCTTGGCTTTAGTTTTCAATATTCATCTTCCGTTTTTGTGTGTGCTGAACTGTTCCAGTCACAGACGCAGTGTTTTCCACTAATGCGTTGCTGGAAAGAGAGCTGTCCTCTTGGAGAGACTGAAATGAGTAATAGTCTTTTGACACTATTGGCAAGTGGCTTTCACGGTCCATGGCAGATCTAATGAACTACAGCTGCTGGGTTGGAAAATTCTGCTTTCAATTGTCTAAAAGGACCTCTTGAGTCCAGACTTGGTTTCAATGAGTTTAAATTGGGATTTTTTTTTTCCCTTTGGAGTGGAGGGAAGAATTCTCTTGCTAAGGTCCTTCCTGAACCAGGATTCACAGATCTGAAATTTAGAACAGTATTTATAAACTGGAAAAATTATGAAATTGACACACACCATGTTTTCAAAACACTGCATAACTTCTATATACAGAGAGGAAAGAACATGTGCATACAATACCCCACACTCATGACTAAGATGCAATGTGTAAGAATACTCCATATGCAGACACTTGTGGGCACAGTACAGTAGCATACACCAAAGGTACAGCAGATGCATATAGACAGATCAGTATGTATGGATATACTAGGTAATTGATACACATGAATTACTGGCAGAGGCAGGAATGCAATACACATAGGGCTATATTCAAGGGCTCAGCACACATAATTGGACCAGATTTTCAAAGGGACTCTGCAGTCAACATGCTGAGTTCTTCTGAAAACTTGGCTACTTTTTTGGGTGCCTAAATGGGACCTGAGCTTTTTTGACAATCTGGCCCATAATTTGAATGGATATTCCATTTATTTGGAAAACAGAAAATGGTATCATATGTTATCTAGTGTGGGAAAGAGGCAGAAAACAGTTGATTTTAAATATGTATCCAGAGTTTTGGGGTAAGTTTACTGCTTTGTTTCTCTGCATCTCTAACTGTCTCTCTGGATATTCAGCTTGCCAGTTGAGAAGCTTATCTTGCAAAGAGACAAGCTTTAGTAGAGGATAGATTAGAGTTGCCAGTGGCTCATGATACAGTTTGAGTGCTGCATATTCCTCTTTACCTTCTTCATGGATATTTACACTAAAAGTAAACTAATCTTCATTTTGTAGGAGAAACCTGTGACTCAGCCTTAGTGTAAAAGTGCGGGACTCACCACTGTGGCGCCTCCTGCTGGTCGTTGGGAATGAACTCTTGTCCAGCCTCCGGAGTGCCCTCTGCAGGCTGGTGTCCTGCTGCTGCTGGCCCCCGTATCCCTCCAAGGACCCGCTGCCCCCTGGCAATGCCCCCGCAGTCTTGGTCTCCCCACCCAGGGGAACCCCCAACCCTCTATCCCCACCTTGCCTCAGTCGTGGGCTAGTGCCAGAGAGAGCTTAGAGCCTGGGTTTGGTGGGTGGGTGGAGGGATGGGTTGCTGTCTCCCTTCTAATCTCTTCAGCCTCTCACCTCCGCCTGCCAATGAGCTCCAGGGATACCTGGCTGCGACTGGCTCTGCAGGGGAGCAAAGAGCACTCACTGTGCTTAGTCCCATCACCACAGTGACCCCCATTGCCAAAGAGCATGAATTGCAAGGGAATCTCTGCTGGGTGCATGAAATCCCAGTTGGGCTGTGCAGCATTTGAGTGTTACATGAGGAAGAATAGTGCTGTCTTGAAAAACTGCACCCCATCCAAGTATGTATCTTGCTTGTGATGCTCTTTGTCAGCAAGAAGCATGTGGCACAATAAAATATGTAACCTTTCACCTCATAGACTCATAGAATTTAAGGTCAGAAGGGACCATTATGATCATCTAGTCTGACCTCCTGCACAATGCAGGCCACAGAATCCCACCCATCCACTTCTATAACAAACCCCTAGCCTATGTCTGAGTTATCGAAGTCCCCAAATTGCGGTTTGAAGACCTCAAGCTGCAGAGAATCCTCCAGCAAGTGACCCATGCTGCAGAGGAAGGCGAAAAACCTCCAGGGCCTTTGCCAATCTGCCCTGGAGGAAAATTCCTTCCCGACCCCAAATATGGCGATCAGTTAAACCCTGAGCATGTGGGCAAGACTCACCAGCCAGCACCCAGGAAAGAATTCTCTGTAGTAACTCAGATCCCAACCCATCTAACATCCCATCACAGACCACTAGGCATACTTACCTGCTGATAATCAAAGATCAATTGCCAAATTAATTGCCAAAATTAGGCTATCCCATCATACCATCCCCTCCATAAATTTATCAAGCTTAGTCTTAAAGCCAGATATGTCTTTTGCCCCCACTATTCCCCTTGGAAGGCTGTTCCAGAACTTCATTCTAATGGTTAGAAACCTTTGTCTAATTTCAAGTCTAAACTTCCTAGTGTCCAGTTTATATCCATTTGTTCTTGTGTCCACATTGGTACTAAGCTTAAATAATTCCTCTCCCTCCCTAATATTAATCCCTCTGATATATTTATAAAGAGCAATCATATCCACCCTCAACCTTCTTTTGGTTAGGCTAAACAAGCCAAGCTCTTTCAGTCTCCTTTCATAAGACAGGTTTTCCATTCCTCGGATCATCCTAGTAGCCCGTCTCTGAACTTGTTCCAGTTTGAATTCATCCTTCTTAAACATGGGAGACCAGAACTGCACACAGTATTCCAGATAAGGTCTCACCAGTGCCTTGTATAGCGGTACTAACACCTCCTTATCTTTGCTGGAAATACCTCGCCTGATGCATCCTAAAACCGCATTAGCTTTTTTTACGGCCATATCACATTGGCAGCTCATAGTCATCCTGTGATCAACCAATACTACGAGGTCCGTCTCCTCCTCTGTTACTTCCAACTGATGCGTCCCCAATTTATAACTAAAATTCTTGTTATTAATCCCTAAATGCATGACCTTGCACTCTTCACTATTAAATTTCATTCTATTACTATTACTCCAGTTTACAAGGACATCCAGATCTTCCTGTATGATATCCCGGTCCTTCTCTGTGTTAGCAACACCTGGAGACTTCAGCGTAAATTTGTTATACTCACCGGTGAAATGAATGCATTAGAGGCACTGTATATAGACGTGAACAAACAGCATCTCATCAGTTGGTCTCGATCATGGCTTCTTCCTCAGAAAAGCCCCAACAGCAGTGGTGATGTGGGTGTGGCTGGCCAGCACTGAGCTATTCTGCTAGTGCCTCGCTTTCATGAGCCCTGTAAATTTACTGGAAAAGAAAAGTGTGAAATTGAAATATTTGGTCTCATTTTGTTTCACCTTTCCAAATTCTGATCTGAAAATGGACAATGTGTTCTCTCTCCTCCCTCCCTACTCAAACAGTCATCTAAGGAGGAAATTTAGCCTGATGATAGTAAGAGTGAGCAAGAGACTGCGCAATGAGTCCTTGTGACTCAGACACCACAATGCAGCTTTTACGCTCTGTCTTTAATTAAACTTGGGTTTTTCTGTTGTTGTAGCTGGAAGCAGTGTGCTGACACAACTCGCTCTTGTACAGAACAGATTAAAATGTCAGAGTTTTAATGTTCTCATCTGTGGGAAAAGAAAATAGTTGGGGTATTTTATTTATAACTTAAACAAGAGACCCTAGTATGGAAAAGGATTATTTGTGTGCGATGGAACATCATTCCAACCATTAAACAGACAGAGTCCCATTTAATACTAAAGCCTGCGAAGGGTGGAAAGGATAAAGTCTTAAAGAAATGTCTCTTTATAAAATAGGCTGCAATTTGGGACATAGCAATTTAAAACAAAATTATAATTAACTTCACTGTATTTTTTAAACTATAGTGTGCTCTGCTTTCCCTGCTTATGACCAAGTGCTCTGTGCATGTGCGTGCATCTACCGCAAGGTAGTTTACCATAGATAGATGTGTGGGTTAGGAGAAAGGAGTGAAAGGGCTTGGAAATAGTGACCGAAAATTATTACCTCCTTATATTGTTTGGCCAATTGTTGGTGCAAGGATTTCAGTCCATTTCCTAGAGAAGAAACGTTCATGTCACAACCTCCCCAGCATATTTAGTACTAATTGGTCCCCTTCTTGCCATCTCAGCAGAGAGGCCAAAGATTAAATGGACATGGAGATCTAGTCAACTGTTCACTGTAGGTCAGGTCTGAAGAACTGACGCAGTATGAGGATATTTGCACTGTCATTGCCCATGCTGAATCTGCTCTGTGGATTAATGAGGACTTCAGTCTTCAGAGCTATTAGTCTAGCATGTTTCACTAACATGGAAATCAAGGCGAGGTGGCGGGGAGAGAACTGGAAGCACACACACAAAGGAAAATCCTTCCACGTGCTGGTCACAAATACATGTAACCAACAAGTAAGGTTCAGTGATCTGTGTTTGTCATTTTTACTTATGTGTAAATGATGGATTTACTGTGGAATAATCAGGTGAGTGTAGAACATTGCTTATTAGACTGGAGTGTAGTTGGCAGCTGAAAGGCCTACTCCCAATTCTGGAAAAAATACTGCCTTTCATCAGTGTGTGTCTTTCAGACCTTATTTAGAGATCTGCTTAATTTGGGCTCTTCTCTGGGTTAACAGCTGTGGAATCTGCATTTCTCTGGCAGTGGTATCTCCCTCATATGTAAATTGCAGATGTTCACCAATGCCCTTTAGAGCTGCTTCTTGCTAAAGAGGAAGAAAAACATATATATAGTTTTTCTTCCTTAAATAAAATGTTCAGATGGAGCTTTTTATTTCCTTATTTTAAATAAATAAATATATATGTATTTATTTAAAATAAGGAAATAAAAAGCTCCATCTGAACATTTTATTTAAGAGGAGGAGCACAATACTTTCACAGTGTCTTTCTCCTTTGTTTCCTTCACTGTTTAAAATGATCTCCTGCAGCCTTACTGCTGTGGGCAAGGGCTTTAAAAACATTAGTAGAATCTTGTTGTACTCAAGTACTGAGGCCAACAATAACAGCTCCGGTGTGGGAACTGGTGCTGGGTATTCAAGTCAAACTGCTCTTGGTGGTCTGTATTTTACTACAGTGAAAAAATGAGTGGGGTTTCTTTTCCCATGGTTCTCATTGTTTACCAAAGCATGGTGTCTTATGGAGGGATGAGGTAAATACACTTTGGAGGCATTCTTTGGTTTTCTTTCCTTCCCACCCTGGCTGATTATTTTTTTGTGCTGCTGCTTGGGCTCCCCACCCCCCTTATAAATTCCTGGCATAGGAACTTCTTCCTACAGTAAAACCTGCCTATGGGGCTATTTCCTAGGAGAAGTGAGCTTGAAAAGCAAATATAAAATGTCTCTAGAACGTGGGGCATATGGAGCTTGCTGACTGTGGAATCCTGCCCATGCCAATAATACCAAGTAGGAGCTGGGATCCTATTTCCCCACCCTGTACAACAGACAGTGCAGTGCAGTCTAGGGGACTGTTGGGTGATTGAAGTTAGCTGTCCTTCAGTCTTATGCTTTGTAACACCAGTGAAATTGTGCAGTAATCACAGAAATTCTTTACTGGTTGTGCTTTTTAAGTGAAAGCCCAGAATGCAATGGTACAGTGGAAGCTGCATGGTTTGAAACTTTCTCTAACTTTTCCTGTTCCCATCAGGACTGTATCCTGAAAAATGACCTCCTTCCAGGGTCTTTGGGATGTGTTGCAGCCATTAGTCAGGCACTTCGGCATGGAGTGAAAGGTATAAGCTTAAAATTAAATAAATTCAGCATAGTGAGTCCCTGGACACCATCCCTGTAGTCAAAAGATCCAATGGATCTGTTTGGACTGGATTATAGAACTCCTGTCTCTTCTCCTGAATAGCAACCTCTCCACCCCCCAACATTGTTGAAGTTACAGTTCTGTCTCTAGAACTGCCAGGAATACATTTACTTTGCATGGATAATTAACTGGATTGTATAACAGAGAAAAACATATCTTATTTCCACTCTGTGGTAATAATAAATCTGTTACTACTTTTGGGCTTCATGATATTACCATAGTTGGATATGTATTAACGAGGGAGTGGCTTCCTCTCACTAAGTTCAAACACCAGCATGGAGTCTGCCTCTCCAATATGGGTGGGTGGGTATGAGAGAGGCAGAGTTTTCTTTTTTTAACTAAGCATTTTTTCCAGCACATAAATGATTATCTGTATTATTATTATTATTATTATTATTTTGCAGGCTATACATTTCCAGTCCCATAGTGACAAGGCAAAGTTCTGGACTTATGGTCAGGTTGGGATTGAAATGTTTCTTTGTGGTGGAAATCCTCAAAATGAAATTTCTCCATGGTTTTATAGAGATTGAAACAAAACAAAACAAAAACTGAAAAGAAACATTATTTGGCTGTTTGAGAATTCCCAGACTGACTCCTTTGTGGGGATAAATGAGAGACCCCACTTTTCCCAGATATGTGAAATAAGTGAATGATGAATGGACTAGCCAGAGATTACCACAGGAATTATGTCCCATGAGAGAGGGAAAGACCTGAGACTCAGTTCAGAAGATACTGAACTCGTGAGCAATCATAACTTTCTTCTTCTGCCACATTTTATCAGATATTCTTTTGGCCTCTTTCAGGATCCGCCTCCTCCTTTTCCCATTTATTTTCATTCTCCACCTCTGATCTCAGCTTATATTTGCCCCTTTCTCCTTTTGGCTGAAGTAGTGTGTGATGGGTTGCCCCCCATTCAGGGTGCCACCTGATGTACTGGGGTCCCACTGAGCCTACCTGTTCCACCAGCCTGGGCTCCCTTACACTGTCCTGCTGAGCCAGGCCCTCAAGCCTCCTCCAGCACACACAGGTAGGGACATGCCCAGCTGCAGAAAGACACAGACACTGAGATCAGCTCTGCATGGGAAAGTTCAGCTAAGGAACTGCCCAGCACTCCAGTGTACACCCCCTCTGGAGTGTAAACCCCAAATTGTAATGTCTTGCGCTGCACATAAGCTCGTAAAATTCGCTCCCTCCCTCAGTGTGGAGGGAAGATATGCACAGCTTTTTACCCCCCCAGTTATGAATTCCACAAACTGGGTTTAGAGAAAACAAAAACAAGTTTATTAACTACAAAAGATAGATTTTAAGTGATTATAAGGGATAGCAAACAGATCAAAGCAGATTACTGAGCAAATAAAACAAATGCACAAACTGAGCTTAATATGCGAAGGAAACTGGTTACAAGTAGTAATTTCTCACCCAAATGTTGTTTTAGGCAGATTGTCGTGGTTCTTGAAGTCAGGCTTCTCTTGCTTGTAGCTTAAAACTCCATGCATTTCTTTCACAGGCCAGACACCATCCCAGTGTATGCTCAGTCCTTCTTCCCCCCCATTTGTCTTTGTTTCTTACATGTTTCCAGCAGTCATCCTGGCTGGGTTTCAGTGAAGAACGAACCCTGATTAACTCACTTCCCTGCCTTAAGTAAGATTTACAAATTGTGGGAATCCTTTGTTTGTCTTTCAGTGTGATTCCATTCAATGGAAAAATACTGGTTTTCTATGATGGAGTCCAGTACCAGGTGACATGATCACATGACCCTGCAGTGTCAATGCAGCCATGAGTCAAAGGCTGTTTGTAGCACCCCAGGAAGCTTCTCAGGAAGATTAGCATCTTCAAAGACCTATTGTTCTCCCTAATGATCATTGACTTGTTCCCAGCTAACCAGCCGGACTGATTGCATTCTGTCTGTTGGGCGTTCCCCAGGTGCAAACACTTTTGTAGGACAGATGTAGAGTCAATATTCCTAACTTTCGATACAGAAATGATACAGGCATACAAATAGGATAATCATATTCAGTAAATCATAACCTTTCCAGTGATATCTAACAAGGCCCATCTGGTATAAACTACATTTGAGAGATGCTATAATCATATAACAATATTTCTAAGAGGAATATGGGGTGTAGTGTCACAGAATGTAACTGGGGCCTTGGCTACACTTGAGAGTTACGGTGCTGGTGGTGGCTTTACAGTGCTGTAACTCACTCCCCGTCCACACTGGCAAGGCACATACAGCGCTGTATCTCCCTGGCTACAGCGCTGCGTGTACTCCACCTCGACGAGAGGAATAAAGAGAACAGCGCTGGGGTGCCAGTGTAAACAGGGAATAATCTTACTACGCTGTAACTGACCTCCGGAAGCTTCCCATAATGCTTTTAAGTAAAGATTACTCTCTTTGTTTTGTTGTGATGCCTCTGTTTGTTTTGTTGTGAACTCCGGGCTCCCGAAGCTGCTTATCAAAAAAACAAACACAGCTCCTGTTTGCTGTGAATGAGCTCCCTTTGGAACGCCCACAGCTAGTGTTTGCTTGAAGAGAGGGGGCTTGAGGAGAGAAGCAGCACGGCGGGAGGGAGGGAGGGGGGCGGTCCGTTTCGGGGAGGCTGCTTATCTGGTGCTTTCAGTGAGCGAGAGAGGGGTGATGGAGGGGGTCGGAACTTGCAGCTGCTGACAGAGTATTGGCTCCAAAAATCCACTCTCTCTCTCCCCTACACTCTCTGTCACACTCCATCCCCCCCTTTTGAAAAGCACGTTGCAGCCACTTGAATGCTGGGATAGCTGCCCATAATGCACCGCTCCCAATGCCGCTGCAGATGCTGCAAGTGTGGCCACGACAGTGCGCTGGTAGCTGTCAGTGTGGCCAGATTGCAGCGCTTTCCCTATTCAGCTGTACGGAGACAGGTTTAACTCGCAGCTTACAGCGCTGGAAGTGTAGCCATACCCTGGAACACTTTACTCTGTAACCAATTCACTCTGTACAGGGCTCTGCTGAGAGGATTTGCTTAAGGACAATGTGAGGCACTCTCTCCTTCCATAGTCTCCATCACCATGTGGGGTTGGGGAATGAAGTACTAAACTCAGATTTCTGTGTGGCTGCTCATCTCGATCACTAGACTGATCTAGTTTATCAATTGATACTCCGCTTGCCTTATTCTTTGTGCTGAAAAATAGTCTTTTGGTTAAGGCACAAGATTATGATGTAGGAGATTTGGATTAGATTTCTGGCTTTTTTCACAATTTTTTGTGAGACCTTGGGCAGGTCCTTAATCTTTCTCTGTCCATTTTCCATGTATAAAAGCCCAGTATCATTATCCCCATATCTCACACAGGGTTATGAGGGTAAACACTTTTGTGACGTGCTCAGGTACCCAGCTGATAGTTTTCAGTACATTTGCTACTTTTATTTTTGTAATTATACAAACCAATATTAACTGCCCCTCATGCTGTACATTAAAAATGGGTTGATTCCATGTAGTCATAGTAGTAGTGGACTTTGAGAAGATGTTAGTTTTATGGATCAGTTCAAGGAGGGCATGTGTAAGGGGGATCACAGAAGGAAGCAAAGACCTTTGTGGGAGAAGTGGACAAGTTAAAATTTAAGTTGGCATCATTGGTAGGTGTGTATGTCTGTATGGTGGGAAGAGCCTTTTCTCTTATTTGCCAACAGTTTACCTTGCCCACCAGGCAACTTCACTTGCACCTATCCTCTTAATCCTCACCTCACTGCTCTCCTTTTCCTCATATGTATAACATTTGGCTCATCTCAATTGATTAGACTCTGCCTGTTGGTATGCATACTTCCACCTTTTCATGTTCTCTGTATGTATAAATATCCCCTGTCTGTGTGTTCCATTCTATGCATCCGAAGAAGTGAGTTGTAGCTCACGAAAGCTCATGCTTAAATAAATTTGTTAGTCTTTAAGGTGCCACAAGTACTCCTGTTTTATTTGGCCCTCTATCCTTCATCACATAAGAACAGCCAGACTGGGTCAGACCAATGGTCCAGTATCCTAAATCTGACAGTGGCCAGTGCCAGATGCTTCAAAGAGAATGAACAGAATAGGGAAATTTTGAGTGGTCCATCCCAGCTTCTGGCAATTGGAGGTTTAGGGACACATGGAGTGGGGAGTTGCATCCCTGATCATCCTGACTAATAGCTATTGATGGACCTATCCGCTATGAACTTATCTAATTCTTTTCTGAACCCAGTTATAATTTGGCCTTCACAACATCCCCTGACAATGAGTTCCACAAGTTGACTGTGCATTGTGTGAAGAAGTACGTCTTTTAGTTTGTTTTAAACCCGTTGCCTATTAATTTCTTTAAATGATCCCTAGTTCTTGTGTTATGTGTATGGGTACTGGTCATGATTTATAGACATCTATCATATCCCCCCCTTACTCATCTTTTGTCTAAGATGAATAGTCCCAGTCTTTTTATCTATCCTGATATGGAAACTGTTCTATACCCCTTATAATTTTTGTTGCCCTTCTCTGTACCTTTTCTGATTTTAATATATCTTTTTTTTTTTAAATGGGATGACCAGAATTGCATGCAGTCTTCAAGGTGTGGGCATACTATGGATTTTTATAGTGGCGTTATGAAATTTTCTCTTTATTATCTCTTTCCTAAAGGTTCCTAACATTGTTAGCTTTTTTGACTACTGCTTTGCACTGAGCAGATGATTTTCAGAGGACTATCCATCATGACACCAAGACCTTTTTCTTGAGTGGTAACACAAAATGATGGGGTCTAAATTAGCTATGTCTATTTGGGATTATTTTTTCCAATGTGCATTACTTGGTATTTATCAACATTGTATTTCATCTGCCATTTTGTTGCCAGTCATCCAGTTTTGTGAGATCCTGTTGTAACTCTCTGCAGTCAGTTTTGGACTTTACTATCTTGAGAAATTTTGTATAATCTGCAAATTTTGCCACCTCCTCATTGACTCCTTTTTCCAGATCATTTATGAATGTTGACCAGCACAGGTCTCAGTACAGATCCGTAGGAGACCTCACCATTTACCTCTCTCCATTGTGAAAGCTGAGTATTTATTCCTACCCTTTGTTTCCTATCTTTTAATCAGTTTAACCTTCCCTCTTATCCCATGATGGCCTAATTAAGTGTTTGGTGACGGACCTTGTCAACGGCTTTTTATTATCAGTTGTGATAAATGAAGTGGGGAGGGGGGAAAGCTCCCTTTTTATGGACACCCAGCCAGCCAGTAGCTATAAAATCCCTCTTAGTAGCTGTTCTCTACTTGCTTTACCTGTAAAGGGTTAAAAAGTCTCACTGCTATGCATAGGTAAAAGGAAGTGAGTGGACACCTGGCCAAAAGAGCCAATGGGAAGGCTAGAACTTTTTAAAATTGAAAAACGACTCCCCTGTTGTCTCTGTGGTTGTTCTCCTGGAGAGAAGGGGCAGAGCATCTATGCTGTAAAACGTTTGGACCAGGTATGAAAAACCCTTCGTATCATATCTAGAAACTACTCATATGAAACCCCAGATATGTAAGTAGATCAGGAAATGTCTAGGAAGACGCGATTAGGTTTATCTCTTTTTATTTCTTTATGGTTTGTGGAATCCTCTGTACTAAACCCAGGTGCTTTTGTTTTGCTTGTAACCTTTAAGTGGGACCTCAAGAAAACTATTCTTGGTGCTTAATCCTTGTAGTTACTCTTTTAAAATCTAGCAATAGTCTGAGTTTCCAGATGTATTTTCTTTCTTTTTTTTAAATAAAATTTACCTTTTTTCAGAACAAGATTGGATTTTTTTTATCCTAAGAGGTAGTGCACATGTTGTTTAATTAGCTGGTGGCAGCAGTTGTTTTCCTTTGTTTTTCTTTCATGCCCCTCCAGGGAAGAGCTAAGAAAGGGCTTGAGGGTACCCCACAGAAAGGAATTTCCAAGTGCGCCTTCCTGGGCTCTCAAGGGGGTTCTGCACTTGGGTGATGGCAGCATCTACCCATCTAAGGTCAAAGAAAAGCTGTAACCTTGGGAGTTTAATACAAGGCTGGAGTGACCAGTATTAATTAATCGATGTGCCAGAGTGGGGAATTAGCCTTGACATAAGTTTTTTCTAATGTTCAGAGGTACAAATAAATCAGAAGCAGATGAATAGCTTATATTTTAGTAGTAGGGTTGAAAAAGCCACCAACTAGAGGGTTTTTTGTAAGGCAAAAATACTGAGATTTGGCAGATGAAATCTGCTATCTGGGGTTACTTCTGGATCCTTCACTAAATGCATTTGGTGCAAAAAGCACAAAAAGAGTAAGGAGAAGGGTGGGTGGCTGGGAGTACCCACTTTTATGCTGGTAGGAAGCAGAGGGTAAGAAGTAGTAATATTTTAAAAAAACAAAAATTCCAACCAATAATCCTGCAGATGGACTCATAGCTGGTAAATGTTTCACATTTCTATCTCCTTAAAATAGGAAACTGTGCCTTCCAGATATTCGTTGGGATCTCCAGGGGAAATACACTTTCATTAGCACAACCAGCTAGTAGATATTCATTACTCCTCAGACCCCCAGGGCACTAAAAACATCTGGGAACTGCTGCTGGCTTTCAAATGCAATCAGATTCCTTTTGAGTGCAGGAGCTTTGTGTCCACTTGCAAGCATCAATATTTGCATAGTTAGCCTCTGAGGTTTTTCCTGCACTAGCCAAATTTGGACCTGTAATTCACCATCTCTGCAGCTGCACCAGTGATAGCTGCACTGGTGGCATAGGTTTGAATTTTGCTAGTGTAGTTACACCCTAAGTCTCTAGGTTTTCACACACCAGCCCATTAATGCTAGGTTTACGTTGTTGCTGCTGCTGCTACTACTACTCATACAGTGCCAAAGGTGTGCCTGGTGCTTTACAGACAAGTATAATGACAGCAGTGCTCTGACTTGAGCGCACCATCTAAAAAAAGGTAGATACAGTGGGACACGCAAACCAGTGCACTAATGGTTCCCATAAGTGAGGAAGGATCGTAAATATTGATAGTAGTTGATACAAAATACCTCATATCAAATCAAGTCTAGGCAGTTCTGATTTTTGGGTAGAGTAGATTTCTGGGAAGAGCTATACAATTAAATTAAATGTATATGCAGAATTCTTGCAGCTGTTACTATTTACTTAGCACCCACAGAGTAGGAGTTACTTTACAAACCTAAGAAATGCATGGTCCCTGTCCTGAAGAGTTTAAAAACAGCCTCATCCAAGAAAAAATTCATCGCATTAAAGCCAACAGTATTACTCATGTGCAAAGTTACAAACATAAATGTTTGCTGGGTTGAATTCTAAATGAAGATCTAACATAATGAAGAGACCAAAAGAACAAATAGCTTAGGGAGATTGGGGTACAGATTTTATTGACCCAAGATAATGAATTCATCCGAGTAATTTAGAAAGCATTTTCAAGTGCTTTTATGTTAATTTACAATGAATATAAATTTATATTTTAGGGAAAATTACTATTTAAATTCAATTATAAATTAAAATAATAAAAAGTACTCACTTTTGGTGCTATATAAATTGTAAATACCTGGACACACACATAATCCAGGTAGAAGGAAAGCAAAGAGAATTTAGATGACTGACACTTTCAACATCCTAATTTAGGTTAAAATATTTGTTTGCACATGCATAATTAACCTGTGAATGCTAAGATGTTAGTGGAACTTAACAATTTTTTTTATATGAATAGAAAAATTAGTAGGGGTGTAAAACCTCATTCTTTAGGCTATAAACCAAGTGCCAGTCAATGGTTGAAAGAAACTTCTGTACAGTTGTCCAGTGCTGGGTTTCTTGCACTATTGTGTACAGGATCTGTCTGGTACTGGCCTCTGTAATGGACAGCGTACTAAACTAGGTGAGCCATTGATCTGATCCAGACTGTCAATCTTATGTTATGTCTTTACTGTCCCATCACGTGCCTTGGGTTTTTGTCCTATGGAGATACGTTCCCAAACCAGCTGATGATACTCTCCAAGGAAATGACTTATGATTAAAGGTAACTAGTTTTGACATGCTGCCATGCAAATCCAAAGGTCCAAGGCCCAGATTTACGAACGTATTTAGGTGCCTGAAGACACAGATGGGCTTTTTTGTAAATTCTGCTTGGTGCCTAAATAGGGGGCACATTTGTAAATGCCTCTAGATGCTGATCTGCACCTTTTAGGTGTCGGAATAGCTTTGTAAATCCATCCTCAAGTGATTAACCCCTTCACTCATCTGCACTATGGCTCTTGGCAAGCTTATCTATACTAGGCAAGGCATGAGGACACTGTCTCCAATGTAAGGCAGGTTTAGTCCTAAAATGCCAGGGTCTGCATTTTCCAACAAGCCTCTTCTTGCTCAATGAAATGTGCTTTGACTGCTGCAGGGGAAATTGAATGTTCCTACAAAGCCCTGCACTAGAAATACTGATACTGATGCCCTGGATGAAGTTATGAGCACAAAACTAAATTTTCCATCTGGAAATATAGTCTGCTATTCCCTTTAATTCTGCCTCCCCATTCATCTTGCTGAAAATATTTAACTGTTCCTGAGATTACCGGTTTTGTAACCAAAGAAGGGGCGTGGGAGTGAGAGGGAAGAGAAGTACCTTGGAGTGATAGATTAGCCACAGAGAGACAAAAGACTCATCAGAGCACTTAGAAGCTGGTAGAAGATGAATGCAAGTGTGTGGTGGGGAGTGAGCTCCTCGTAAGAGGGATTCCTGTTGTCCACTGTTTTTAGTGTGGCCAAGTCAGGCCTGTGAATCTTCTAATATTGAATGAACTATGGTCTTGAATAGCAGTGTGTTCTTGTTAATGACATTGCTGACCACAAACCTTGGCAGTAAGTCTGGCATTGTCATTTTGTTTGAGAACTTTTTTTTAAAGGAGATTCATTTATTCAATGACTTAGTTTGTTTTGTTTTTACAAACTGTAGTTGTTGAAGATGTAAATTTACATTTGTGAATTTGGTACCATGGGAGGTAGAGACTGAATCCTCAGCTATGCTGAACTTGTGTTTCTCACACTTAGTGCAGGTGAAGAAGGTTGATATGGCTTTAGCCAACTTTCTGCTCCTCTCATTCTTAGGCCGGCTGGGGGCTGAAATAGCCCTTGAGGTAATTTAGAGCAGTGTGAGGGTTTCTCCTAAGTTACAGTGGCTGCAGTGGTCCCCTAAGGATTGCCAGTCAAGGACTGACTATAACACCATGCACTGTCATCATGCCCCCCTTCTGCTCCCAGTAAGCCCTCTTCCCACCTCTTTTTGTCTCTGACAGGATCTGTATGAAGTGTGTGTGTGTGTGTGTGTGTGTGTGATGAACAGGTGGGGTAGAGCTGGCTACACCACTTTTGCACCATCTGAAGAGTCCCTTGCATGGGGAAAGGGCTTGACAGCATTTTAGGGAAGCTTTCCAGTCCCCTATGCACTGCCAGAGCAGCACAACATGGTTGGAACAAGGATTTGAGGAAGAGGCCATGTTGTATTGCTACATTAGCAAATTTCTGATTAAATGAAAGGTTGCAGCTGATGAGTTGTGCTAACACAACCACGCTGCAGTGTGGATGCAGGCTAACTCTACTACCGCTAGTCCTCCAGAGCTGTTCCACAATCTCCCCCCATGTGCGCAGAAAGGACAGACAAGGTCTCTTATAATTCACTGGGAAGGAATTAATAGAGTGGCTCAGCTCACTGCAGTGCAAAAAACCAAGGGATGTGCTCCCAGAAGTCTTAGTGCCATGCACAAGTCAATGCAATGCCAGGGTGGACACAGCAGCTTGAATGTTAAATCGGTGTGGCTGCTCTCACTTGAGCTGCTAGACTACCTTGACAGAAGTAACTCGAGGCTAGGTAACTCAGGTAAACTCTCCAGTGAAACATCTCTTAGTCAGGAAAGGTTTGTGAGACTGAGTCTGGGAAAAGCATTTGCCTGCTTGGAAGTTAATGTCATCTGCTTTTGGAGAGGAGAGATCATTGAATGAATGTTACAAAGAGGGTCTTGAATTCATTGATTAATTACTGGAAGAAATGGGCCTGAAAAAGTCAGTTACTTTTGAATCTGAGGGTAGGCAATGCAGAACTGGTATGATGCAACTTACTTAGTGTAAGGATAGAATCTTAAATTTGTGCTAATATGATCATTTGTGCATGCCAGAAATGAGACGATCCAATTGTTGCTTGTAAATTAGTTGAATCTGTAGCTATTTAAAATGAGACAAAGGCTTGTGGCGTTGCAAAGGACTTTTTAGGAGACTCAGAAGAAGAGTTCTTTCTCTTCTTCTAAAGATGCATATTTACAGCATAGGTGAGCGGTGTATTGGGAACATAGGAATTGCCATACTGGATGAGATCTGAGGTCCATCTAGTCCAGCATCCTGTCTCTGACAGTGGCCAGCATCAGCTGCTTCTGAGGAAGATAGGCAGATCTTGTAAGATCTGCCCACCACATTAGGTTTTAACCTGATCTCTAGTAGTTAGAGATCGAGCCCTGAAGTGTGAGGTTTAATGTCCCTTCCAAATTTTTTATTGTCATTTGTTATAACTCTTGATATTTTTGTTATTGGACCTTTTATATGGATCCTTTTTTGAATCTTGCTAAATTCTTGGCCTCAATGAATTCCTGTACCAGTGAGTTCCATAGTCTAATTACTCATTGTTTGAAAAAATATTTCCTGTGACTTGTTTTGAATCCTACATCTTTTAATCTCATTGAATGTCCCCTTGTTCTTGTATTATGAAATAAGGACAACGAAAGCTCCCGCTCTGCCTAGGAAGGTGGTGGAATCTCCATCCTTAGAGGTTTTTACGGCCCGGTTTGACAGAGCCCTGGCTGGGATGATTTGGTTGGTGTTGGTCCTGCTTTGAGCAGGAGGTTGGACTAGATGACCTCCTGAGGTCTCTTCCAACCCTAATCTTCCATGATTCTATGATACCTTCTCCAGACTATAAGACCCTGTTTTTAGTTCCTTATAACTTTGCCAAGCTTTAACTATTAGTGCTGAAATTTTCCACGGTAGGTGTTTTTCTCAGGCAGAATCGTTTGGAAATTTTCACCCAGAACAGTTCAGCTGTTTCCATGAACAAGGCTAGAAGAAAAATATAGTCATGTTTTTTTAAAAAAAAAAACCAAAGTCTGGGTACCTTTTCTTGGAAGTGCACTAGCTTTGTAGCAGGGACTTGAAATTTGACAGAAAAATGGTCTTTGTGTCAGGGATGCTCTTCTTGCTCTCCCCATGAAACTCTGCCCAAATGTGGCCAAATTATATGTTGTTTTAAAATTGCAGTTCACCCATGTTTAGTAGAGACTTATAGACTTTAAGGTCAGAAGGGACCATTATGATCATCTAGTCTGACCTCCTGCACAATGCAGGCCACAGAATCTCACCCATCCACTTCAGTAACAAACCCCTAACCTATGTCTGAGTTATTGAAGTCCTCAAATTGTGGTTTGAAGACCTCAAGCTGCAGAAAATCCTCCAGCAAGTGACCCGTGCCCCATGCTGCAGAGGAAGGTGAAAAACCTCCAGGGCCTCTGTCAATCTGCCCTGGAGGAAAATTCCTTCCCAACCCCAAATATGGTGATCAGTTAAACCCTGAGCATGTGGGCAAGACTCACCAGCCAGCACCTAGGAAAGAATTCTCTGTAGTAACTCAGATCCCATCCCATCTAACGTCCCATCACAGATCACTGGGCATACTTACCTGCTGATAATCAAAAATCAATTGCCAAATTAATTGCCAGAATTAGGCTATCCCATCATACCATCCCTTCCATAAACTTATCAAGCTTAGTCTTAAAGCCAGATATGTCTTTTGCCCCCACTACTCCCCTTGGAAGGCTGTTCCAGAACTTCACTCCTCTAATGGTTAGAAACCTTCGTCTAATTTCAAGTCTAAACTTCCTAGTGTCCAGTTTATATCCATTTGTTCTTGTGTCCACATTGGTACTGAGCTTAAATAATTTCTCTCCCTCCCTAATATTTATCCCTCTGATATATTTATAAAGAGCAATCATATCCCCCCTCAACTTTCTTTTGAATAGGCTAAACAAGCCAAGCTCTTTCAGTCTCCTTTCATAAGACAGGTTTTCTATTCCTTGGATCATCCTAGTAGCCCATCTCTGAACCTGTTCCGGTTTGAATTCATCCTTCTTAAACATGGGAGACCAGAATTGCACACAGTATTCCAGATAAGGTCTCACTAGTGCCTTGTATAACGGTACTAACACCGCCTTATCTTTGTTGGAAATACCTCACCTGATGCATCCTAAAACTGCATTAGCTTTTTTAACGGCATATCACATCGGTGGCTCATAGTCATCCTGTGATCAACCGATACTCCAAGGTCCTTTTCCTCCTCCGTTACTTCCAGCTGATGTGTCCCCAGTTTATAACTAAAATTCTTGTTATTAATCCCCAAATGCATGACCTTGCACTTTTCACTATTAAATTTCATCCTATTACTATTACTCCAGTTTACAAGGTCATCCAGATCTTCCTGTAGGATATCCCAGTCCTTCTCTGTGTTAGCAATACCTCCCAGCTTTGTGTCATCCGCAAACTTTATTAGCACATTCCCACTTTTTGTGCCAAGATCAGTAATAAAAAGATTAAATAAGATTGGTCCCAAAACTGATCCCTGAGGAACTCCACTAGTAACCGCCTTCCAGCCTGACAGTTCACCTTTCAGTACGACCCGTTGTAGTCTCCCCTTTAACCAGTTCCTTATCCACCTTTCAATTTTCATATTTATCCCCATCTTTTCCAATTTAACTAATAATTCCCCATGTGGAACGGTGTCAAATGCCTTACTGAAATTGAGGTAAATTAGATCCACTGCGTTTCCTTGGTCTAAAAAAATCTGTTACTTTCTCAAAGAAGGAGATCAGGCTGGTTTGGCACAATCTACCTTTTGTAAAACCATGTTGTATTTTGTCCCAATTACCATTGACTTCAATGTCCTTAACTACTTTCTCCTTCAAAATTTTTTCCAAGACCTTACATAATACAGATGTCAAACTAACAGGCCTATAGTTACTCGGATCACTTTTTTTCCCTTTCTTAAAAATAGGAACTATGTTAGCAATTCTCCAGTCGTACGGTACAACCCTTGAGTTTACTGATTCATTAAAAATTCTTGCTAATGGGCTTGCAATTTCATGTGCCAGTTCCTTTAATATTCTTGGATGAAGATTATCTGGGCCCTCTGATTTAGTCCCATTAAGATGTTCAAGTTTGGCTCCTACCTCGGATGTGGTAATATCTACCTTCATATCCTCATTCCCAATTGTCATCCTACCATTATCCCTAAGCTCCTCATTAGCGTCATTAAAGACTGAGGCAAAGTATTTGTTTAGATATTGGGCCATGCGTAGATTATCCTTAACCTCCATTCCATCCTCGGTGTTTAGCGGTCCCACTTCTTCTTTCTTTGTTTTCTTATTTATATGGCTATAGAACCTTTTACTATTGGTTTTAATTCCCTTTGCAGGGTCCAACTCCACATGGGTTTTGGCCTTTCTCACTTCATCCCTACATGTTCTGACCTCAATAAGGTAGCTTTCCTTGCTGATCACTCCCATTTTCCATTCCTTGTAGGCTTTCTGCTTTTTCTTAATCACCTCTCTGAGATGCTTGCTCATCCAGCTTGGTCTACTACTCCTGCTATAATTTTTTCCCCCTTTCTTGGGATGCAGGCTTCTGATAGTTTCTGCAACTTTGACTTGAAGTAATTCCAGGCCTCCTCTGCCTTTAGATCCACAAGTTCTTCAGTCCAATCCACTTCCCTAACTAATTTCCTTAATTCTTTAAAGTTAGCACTTTTGAAATAAAAAACCCTAGTCCCAGATCTATTTTTGTTTATCCTTCCATCTAGTTTGAACTGAATTGCTAGCTTAACAGTTGAAATCTCTGAAGATTCTGTCTGCCCTGGACATGTTTCAGCCCAGGGTTGGGCAGGACTTCCCTGCAATTGCATGTCTGCGTTGCTGCAGGCTACATCACATGTGGGCCCAGCCACTGGTACTGAGACTGCCTTTCCTTTGTTCCCTGTGATGGCTTGTGTTCATGGGGAATGTGACCTAGTGGTTAGACCTTTTGACAGACAGAGGTGGGTTTTGGTAGGAGAGCCCAGGTCCTTCCACTCTATCAGAGTCTGCGGTTCCTGGCCAGTGGGAGCTGCGGAGCTAGCACTCGGGGCGAGGGCAGTGCACAGAGCCACCTAGCTGTGCCTCCGCCTAGGAACAGGGAGGGACAGGTCACAACTTGCAGGGAGCCGCCCGAGGTGATCGCCCCCCCGAATCCGGTACCCCAAAACCCCTCCTGTTTCCAAATCTCCTGCCCTGAACCCAAACCCACACCCGAAGTCCCTCCCAGAGCCTGCACCCACTCCCATGCCCCACCCCTCAGCCCCGCACCATCTCCAACATCCAAACTCCCTCCCTCTTAGTTAACCGGAATTTTTCACTTATCGGCACCTTCCACCCCATTCTGCCAACATGCTGGATAAAAAAAGCTTTTACTGTATCGTGTTTGCTTTTTTTCATTGCAGCTGCACACTGAACAGAGATCTAGGTCCCTTTCCTGAGTTAATACAGTTAATTTAGAACCCTGTAGGGTGTATGGGTAGTTTTCATTTTTCATGTTGCTCATTTAGATCTCTCTGAAGTTCTTGACCATTCTCTCTGGTCCTAACTAACCTAAATAACCCTGGTCATCTGCAAATGTTGCTACCTCTGTACTCACCTCCCTTTCCAGACCATTAATAAATATATTAAACGCATACTGGACCAAATACAGAACCTTGAGGTACCCTGCTGTTAACCTTTTCTGTAATGAAAATTGACTGTTCAGTCCTACTTGTTTGTTCTCTCTCTACTAGCCAGTTTTTGATCCATTAAAATAGTATGTCTCTCATCCCATGAAGACTTAGCTTCTTTACTAACCTGTTGTGAGTGACCTGGAGAGAGACCTTTAGAAAGTATAAATAAGTATGTCATCTGCTTGTCCTTTATCCATTACGTTATTGTCATGTTCAAAAAATTGTAAGAAATTAACAAGAGACTATTTTCCTTTGCAGAAACTGTGCTGGTTAGACCATATCATAATCTTCCAGATGTTTTACTATTCTATTTTTAATTGTTGTTTTGACCAATTTATCAGGTACAGATGTAAGGTTTACTAGTCTGTAATTCCCTGGAACATCCCTGGAGCCTTTTATAAATATGGATGCAACATTTGCTACACTCCAAACCTTTGGAACAGTAGCTGTTTTAAGTAAGTGATTGCATATTGGGACTGCTTAAAGATGTGGAAGGGTGAGTCCTGGAAGTGTCTGTGTGGTTCAGACCGAAGTGTTTTGGAGAACTCTCTTTTGGGAGGTATGCATATTGAATAGTTTAGTTGACTGGAATCAAGTATTAAAGGCTGTGTCCAAAGCAAGACTTTTCGGCGCTCAGGAATCGTATACATTGCAAGGTTCAAATAAAAAGCTCCTTAACGCTACATTACACAACTGCAGTGACAGCTCTTAATCCCAGATAGAAACAAATGTCTCCATTTTGTTGTGTGTGATTATTTTCTTTGCCCCAGATTTTCTTTTGAAGCATTCTTATGTCTGCTTGTATCTTTATCATTATTTAATATTTTTATTGCAGTAACACTTAGCAGTCGCTGTTGGGATTGGGGCCCCGTTGTGCTAGACATTGTATATTTCATTTGCCGTCATAGGAGTGCTCTTAAATGTACTCACTGTTTTTCTGCACCACTTTAGCTCATATGGTTTAGTTAGTACATGCAGAACACATAGCTACCTCTTGAACTTTCTGGGTCCCTGAAATATGGATCTCTCTGCTAACAATACAGTTTTTTCATCGCCATTCTGCTCCATTTCATAGGATCAGCTGGTGAAGGCTATACTTAACTGTTTTCTTTGTATTCATTTCCTATTTTGGATAACAGGTTGCATGACATCAACTAGTTTTGTTCCATAAGTAATACAGAAATTGTCTTCTAGACCAGTAAATGGGTGACTCAAATTCAGATCACCTTCCTTCTGCACATTCCACTCACTGTTTCACGGGCCCTGGCTTTTTTCATTCAGTGAGTTACATGTAATGGTTTGACCATTATAGAGAAAATTAAAGTCCGGAAACCTCTCCTACCTCCAAATAATTAAAAAAGAAAAAGATAAACATACTGGGCTTTATTTATTGTGGTTAGTGAGCTTAATGCAGAGGAGGATACTATCTGTATTAATATGAAGATGGTCTACTTCATGGGAATCCTTTATATCTTGTGATACCTTGTTTTTATGAAAATGGTACAGCAATTAAAATACAAGCATTTACCAGTAGATACCAGGGCTATTTCCTAGTCTAAGTATAAGAGGAAAAACTAGGATTATCAGTAACTCTTGGCAAATGCTGACTTTTTTTTTGTATACCAACTCCTGTATATTATTTGGAGCTAGTGAGTGGACTCTGTGCCGTTCCATACATTTCTCTTTTAGATACTCAAAAATAAATGGGTAATCTCAATTTTGAGATTGTATTGTTCCCCTGGATGTGTGCATAAAGCTCCCAGTGAATTCAAAAGGAATTTTGTGCTTGCAGCTAAGGCACTGTTTGGCAAGGCACCAATGATTCTGGCATGGAGTTGCCTTGGGGTTTGTTGGAGTTTTTGCCATTTGTGTATATTTGCCATGTCTGCTATTTCTCACCATGCTTATTAAAAGTGGTTATGATATGGAGCTTGGTCGTTTGGGCCTGAAGATTTTATTCCCCAGTCCTGTGACTATGCATGTGTGTACAGAACAAAGATATTTGCATGTTGTTTGCTTTCCTCAGTGCAACAGGATTTGTCCTAAGGAAGGAGTAAAAAAATTAATGGGGCCAAATTATGACCTCAGTTAACTCTGTGCTGTGCTACCTCATTGAGTTTAGTGGTATCTCATGGATCTAACTGAGAGCAGAATATCCTGGCCTGGGGCCTATAAATGCACGTAGACCACTTTGTGTTCTTTCATATGCTGTGAAAAGTGCCCTGTAATTTAGTCACTGGTTTGGGCCTGCACAGCTTGGCTTTTTAAAACTACAATATAAAAAGCCAAGAAACCTGGTCTCTTCTCTCCCCCCCCCCCCCCCCCCGCCAAGTTACTAGTATGACATCCAAATATTTGATTGGTAGCTGAAGACACGTTATTCCTGTCTATCTCTTCTGGGCAAAACTCATTTACTGTTTTTCCTTTTAAACTTTTAGCTCAAGTGACCTTATATACGAATCCCAGCTGTGCATTAGCATTGCTTGGGGATGTGTTTGTATCTTTTGTCTAAAAATACCCAGCCGGTAGGATTCATGATCCATGAAAGCTAATTGAAACAATTTCTCTTCAAGTTTTGGCAAGCGAAGCATGCATTATAAGCATTAATATCTATAAATTGAATTGTTAATGAATCTAGACGCTAATAATGAATGCAATTTTGCAGGCTTAACTAGAAACACTAAAATTATCAGGATCTGGAACAGAATTTTCAATCATTTTTGCTTATTAAATAGCAAAGCTATGCTTTTAATAAGCTAATCATTTTTATTTGACCCCATAGGAGTAGCTCGGCTGATTAGAAACAGGTTTCTAAGTGCAAAACAATGTTTTTCTCTCACTGTTTTAACCACTACAGTGCTGAAATTTCAGATGGGATACTTGATCTCACAGGTTGTGAGAATGTCTGTGTGAAGCATGTTTACTCTGCAGTTCTTCCAAAGGACTTTAGTGTAGCCTAGGTCAGTGGTTTTCAAACTTTTTTTCTGGTGACCCAGTTGAAGAAAATTGTTGATGCCTTAGACCCAACGGAGCTGGAGGTGAGGGGCTTGGGGTGTGAGAAGGGCTCAGGGCTGGGGCAGAGGGTTGGGGTGCAGGAGTGAGGGCTGTGAGGTGGGGCTGGGAATAAGGGGTTGAGGGTGTGAGAGGGGCTCAGGGCTGGGGCAGAGGGTTGGGGTGCAGGAGTGAGGGCTGTGGGGTGGGGCTGGGAATAAGGGGTTGAGGGTGTGAGAGGGGCTCAGGGCTGGGGCAGAGGGTTGGGGTGCAGGAGTGAGGGCTGTGGGGTGGGGCTGGGAATAAGGGGTTGAGGGTGTGAGAGGGGCTCAGGGCTGGGGCAGAGGGTTGGGGTGCAGGAGTGAGGGCTGTGGGGTGGGGCTGGGAATAAGGGGTTGAGGGTGTGGGAGGGGGCTCTGGGCTGAGGCAGGGGGCTGGAGTGCGGGAGCGGGTCAGGGCTCTGGGCTGGGGCTGGGGATGAGGGGTTTGGGATGCAGGAGGGGGCTCTGGGTTTGGGGGGGCTCAGGACTGAGGCAGGGGATTGGGGCGTGGAGTTGTGGCATGGGCTTACCTCAGGCGGCTCTCGATCAGCGGCACAGTGGAGGTGCTAAGGCAGGCTTCCTGCCTGTCCTTGCACCATGAACCGCGCTGCACCCTGGATGTGGCCAGCAACAGGTCCAGTTCCTAGGTGGAGGCATGCAAGTGGCTCTGCGCAGCTCTTGCCTGCAAGTATTGCCCCGGTTCCGGCCAATGGGAATGTGAAGCCGGTGCTCAGGGTGGTGGAAGCATGTGGAGCCCCGTGGCCCCCCTGCCTAAGAGCCGGACCTGCTGCTGGCTGCTTCTGGGGCGCAGTGCGGTGTCAACAGGTAGGGACTAGCCTGCCTTAGCTGGGCAGCACCGCCGACTAGAGCCACCACGACCCAGTGCCTGACATTCTGCAACCCAGTACTGGGTCGTGACCCACAGTTTGAAAACCACTGGCTTAGGTAGTGTGGGCAGTGACGAGTCACAGCATGGGCTATCTGTACCCAGTATGGACCCACAGAGTCCAAGTGGGTTTGTACTCAGGGTAGTTAGCCCATGCTGTCACTTGCCGCTGCCTTTGCTACTGTGGCTACACTTCTGTTCTTAGCATGCTAGCTCAAGAGCTAGTACAAGTATGTCTACATGAGCTGGGAATCATTCCTCTAGCTCCAAGTGTAGACAGACCCTTAGTGAGAAATTGGTCTGTGTGGCTAGACTTTCACAGAGCAGCCCATCTAAACAAATGGAGCCTTCTATAAAAGCTTGTTAATGCACAAAATAATAAATGGTACAGGTAAGATAGATTGGGAACTTGTATTTACTCTTTCTTATAATACAAGAACTAGGGTACATTCAATGAAATTCCAAGTTGGCAAAATCAAAATTAATAAAAGGAAATAGTTTTGCCGCACAACATGTAATTAGTCTGGAAGTTACTGCTACCTGATATCGAGACTAAGAGCTTAGCTTAGCAGGATTAAAAAAAGAGGAGACGTTTATATGGGTAGCAAGAAGATGCAGAATTATAACAGTTACTATTTTAACAAATACGAGAGATGTGGAAGGGGTACAGACCTTCTTGGTTTGGTACATAAACCAAATTCCAGCTATTATGGGTTAAGAGGAAACTTTCCCTGGGAGTAGGTTATTCTGTAAGTGCCTGCTGCAAGCTGCTGCTGCTTCTTCGAGTGACTGTCCATACCAGTTCCACTCTCTAGCTCTGCGTGCATGCACAATTTGATTCTTTTTTAATAACAATATCCATTTTGACTGTACCTACTGCCCTTATGCCCTCTCAGCCACCATAGCCAAGGGTGTAAGGGGTAGGGCTGCCTCAGCCTTCACTCAATTCCTTCTTACTGCCCATGCTGCAAGACGGAATGCTGGCAGTCTCCATGTCCCTGTGCAGCATAGCTACCTCTTCTAGTTTACATGGTTTTGAACCTTCAATTCTAGTTAATATTTAGGTCTTAATTTTAGTTTAGTGTTTATTTGCTTATAGGCTTAAAAACAACAAGGAAAAAAAAGTAAGGGGTCTAACCATATTTACACATCATCCCCTACAGAGGGAAACTCCTTCAACATGGCAGACTTCAATCACGTAGCTTCAAGAACTGTCCATCAAACGATGTCTCCAGGCCCATGAATGATGGGCACTCTCAATGTCTAGTCTGCCTGGCCAAGGGGCACACAAGAATGCTGCTCGGTATGTCACTCATTCTCCAAGAGAACCTTAAGAATAGAGAGGTGAGGCTAAAATAATTCCTGCTGAAAAGATCCTCCTAGCCCCCAGTTTCCATCCACAAGAAGCTTCATGAGTGGCCTCCTCCTATAGACTGCACTCCTCAACAGTTCTAGAGAGAAAGAGAAAAGATTATCGCTCTAGTCAAGAATCCTGGTGCTGTGCCCCCTCATTGACCCTGAATAAGAGACTCAACACTTCACCTTGGGCTCCCTCGGCTAAGATCTATAGTTCAGAGTCTCTTTCCAGTGCTGTGGCACCAATGGTTTCTTTGTCCCACAAGAGCTACACTGCTTCCAGTACCAGACTGGTGCCATGTGCTCTGGCACCAATCTCGGCACTGAGACGCTTTGTTTCACCTTTTATTCTGGTACTGTGCTCCACCTCATCAGCCCTTCGCAGTACTGGCTGACCTGTTCATAGATCTGGTACTGGAGCATCCTCTTCTGGCAGTCTAGAAGGATGTCACTTCCAAGCAGTGACTTGCTGCAGCTCTACCTGATCTGGTACCATGCAGACACAGTACAAGACTGCTCCTCCTATGGAAGAGATCTATTTTTTTTTCTCATGGTCCACACCAAAGCATGCTAGTCCCCTTCTTTGAGTGATTGTACGTGTGCATCACACTCTTGGTATTTGCTTGCCCCACACACAGGCACCAGAACTTTTCCTGCTGCTGCATGCTGTTATAAAGCACCCAGCTGACCACCATCCCCATCAGTTCCATCTTACCACTCATGACAATTGCTGGAATTACTCTTATTGCTTCTGCAAGTACTCTCAGTGGACCACCTCCTTTTTCTACCTCTGCTTCAATGCCTGCCCCATCTAGACATCCAAGGGGTTCCAAGCAGGTGTTTTGATGGGACGCTTGAGGATGCTGTACCAGTTTCCAGGATTTCAGACTCCATTTTTCCTTTGTGTGCAAGCCATCTTTCCCATTTCCTTAGTGCTTGGTCCCATGTCACCATGGACCATTGAGTGTTGAGTATTGTAGAAGTGGGATACACCCTCAAGTTTATTTCTTCTCCACCTTCTCACCCTCCCTCCCTGTCTCTCTTCAGGGACCTATCTCATGAAGAACTTTTGGTCCAGGAGGCTCAGTCTCTCCTTCAGGTGGGAGCCATACAAGACGTTCAGCAGAATTTAAGAGGGAAAGGTTTCTACTCCCCTTATTTCATAATCCCAAAAGCCAAGGGAGGTCTCCAAACCTGTTTTGGACCTGCATCAGCTCAACACTTATCTTAAAACGATAAAAGCAGCAAAGAGTCCTGACTAACAGACGTATTGGAGCATAAGCTTTCATCCGACGAAGTGGATATTCACCCACAAAAGCTCATGCTTCAATACGTCTGTTAGTCTATAAGGTGCCACAGGACTCTTTGCTGCTTTTACAGATCCAGACTAACACGGCTACACCTCTGATACTTAAAAAGATAGTTTGGCATGATCATTCTGGCATCCATTATTCTCTCTCTGGATCTTGGAGACCGATATGCTGCCTCTGTTTAAGAGATGTGTAATTTCATGTGTCGATATACCAAGGACACAGAAAGTTCCTCAGATTTGTAGTGAAGCACTTGCATTACCAGTTCATGGTACTTCCATTCGGCCTGTCTGTAGCTCCTTGGGTGCCATGTGCCCCTTCACAAAAGGAAACAACCCTTAAGTTGGATATTAGGAAACACTATTTCACTAGGAGGGTGGTGAAGCACTGGAATGGGTTACCTAGGGAGGTGGTGGAATCTCCTTCCTTAGAGGTTTTTAAGGCCCAGCTTGACAAAGCCCTGGCTGGGATGATTTAGTTGGTGTTGGTCCTGCTTTGAGCAGGGGATTGGACTAGATGACCTCCTGAGGTCTCTTCCAACCCTAATATTCTATGATTCTATGAAGATTGTTTACAATTGTGGGAGATAATGCTGCCGGCTTCTTATTTACAATGTCACCTGAAAGTGAGAGAAGGCGTTCACATGGCACTTTTGTAGCTGGCATTGCAAGGTATTTACATGCCAGATATGCTAAACATTCATATGCCCCTTCATGCTTCGGCCACTATTGCAGAGGATAGGCTTCCATGATGATAACACTCATTGAAAAATGTGTTAATTAAATTTTTGACTGAGCTCCTTCTGGGGGAGAATAGTATGTCTCCTCCTCTGTTTTACCTACATTCTGCCATATACCTCATATTCTAGCAGTCTCAGATGATGACCCAGCACATGTTGTTCATTTTAAGAACGCTTTCATTGCAGATTTGACAAAACACAAAGAGGATATAAATGTGAGATTTCTAAAGATAGCTACAGCACTTAACCCAACTTTTAAGAATCTGAAGTGCCTTCCAAAATCTGAGCGGGATGAGTTGTGGAGCATGCTTTCAGAAGTCTTAAAAGAGCAACACTCAGGTGCGGAAACTACCTGGATTTGTCTTCAACTCATCTGATCAGGAGTGGCGGAAGCTCCCTGAAAGTGGAAGGGCCACTGGTGCCCATACTGTGGCCCTGCCCTTATGCCATCCCTTTCCCCAAGGCTTCCCCCCGCTCCTTTCCACCCCCTCGCCCTGTCACTTGACTTACGGACAGTAAAAAGTGGGAGGGCATAGCCCTCCTACTTTTAAAAGTGATGGGGCCATGGCTCCCTGGTCTCCCCATTCTGGTGCCCCTGCATCTGATAGATTCCTCTCCACCACATGTTATTCTTTGACATACTGCTGATTATAGTATAGCATAAGTGTCAAATGCGACTACTGTGGTTATGGTCAGACCTCAGTAATTTTCCAAAACATCTATCTTTGGGACTAAATATTTCATGGTTAATGTCTACCTGAAAATAAATATATCAGGGAAAGTTTGATATAGCTACTAAAGAGGTCAGTGAGCTGCACCACTGCCATAGAATTTGTGCAACAGATAAACTGGGGGTCAAGTAGGAAGGAGAACATGGGAAAACTCTAATATCTCTACACTGCACAATTAATCTGGGCTCTTACCCAAGGGTTAGCCTTAAACCCCCCCCCACATCTGTTTGGAGGTGCTGTAAAATCAGGCAAGTTTTCCTAGTTGGGAGTGTAGATTAGAACCCAGGTTCTGCTTTAAGTTGATGTGTAACCTGCTCACTTTGTAGTGAGGATGCACACTACATTGTTCACCTGCTGATAGTTCTTTAATGCCCTTCCCATAATGTCCCCCCCCGCCAAAGGATGGACAAGTTCTCTTTCAGTTGTCGAGGAAGGAATCCTAGAGTGTCTCAACACAATGAACCATGAGATATGCCCCCAGAGAGACACAAGTGAGCGCTGAAACAGCGAGGGCACAGTAATGAGAGTAGGGCTTTGCCATGGAGATGCTCACACCTGGGTTAGGCAAACCCAGGTGCTCAGACCACCAGAGTTAACTGTGCAGTGTAGAAATAGCCTAAGGGCTCATCTTCAACTGTAACTGCTAACTCGAATTACTACACTTGAGTTACTCCACTCTAACTAACCTCACTTGAATCAGAGTGGCCATGCTGTGAAACAATGCTGGAGCTACAGGGAGTAATTGGATTAGGAACTGATCAATTGTGCTGATTTGAGCTTGTAGCCTATAGCTGCATCCCCTTGGATTGCTATCTTGAGCATCAAGAGTACTGACTTCAGCCCATTCCCTGCCCCCTCCACCCCCAAGGCCAGCTAGCTCATTTAAAGCACCACTTAACTCAAGCTAGATATTTTTGTGTATGAACAGGGAGGGATAGCTCAGTGGTTTGAGCATTGGCCTGCTAAATCCAGGGTTGTGAGTTCAATCCTTGAGGAGGCCACTTAGGGATCTGGGGCAAAAACTGGTCCTGCTAGTGAAGGCAGGGGGCTGGACTCGATGACCTTTCAAGGGCCCTTATTTTTTTTTCTAAGGAGCCTCGTTAGCGCAGTAGGTAGCGCGTCAGTCTCATAATCTGAAGGTCGTGAGTTCGATCCTCACACGGGGCAGCCTGAGTTTGGGGAGGAGGGATAGCTCAGTGGTTTGAGCATTGGCCTGCTAAAACCAGGGTTGTGAGTTCAATCCTTAAGGAGGCTACTTAGGGATTTGGGGCAAAAATTGGTCCTGCTAGTGAAGGCAGGGGGCTGGACTAGAATCATAGAATCTCAGGGTTGGAAGGGACCTCAGGAGGTCATCTAGTCCAACCCCCTGCTCAAAGCAGGACCAAACCCAACTAAATCATCCCAGCCAGGGCTTTGTCAAGCCTGACCTTAAAAACCTCTAAGGAAGGAGATTCCACTACCTCCCTAGGTAACCCATTCCAGTGCTTCACCACCCTTCTAGTGAAAAAGTTTTTCCTAATGTCCAACCTAAACCTCCCCCTCTGCAACTTGAGACCATTACTCCTTGTTCTGTCATCTTCTACCACTGAGAACAGGCTAGATCCATCCTCTTTGGAACCCCCTTTTGGGTAGTTGAAAGCAGCTATCAAATCCCCCCTCATTCTTCTCTTCTGCAGACTAAACAATCCCAGTTCCCTCAGCCTCTCCTCATAAGTCATGTGCTCCTTTCAAGGTCCCTTCCAGTTCTAGGAGATTGGTATATCTCCAATTATTACCTTTATATTACCTAACAGGAGTCAGGTTAGAAGCAGCACTTGAGTTATACCCGGCACTAACATCAGAGTGATGACAAGCCAAATAGTGTTCTTTCATTGTGTGAAATTGGCTTGCAATGTAAATGATTATTGGTTTTAGGATAAACCCGATAGAAAAGGCAACAAATTGGGGCACAGAAATGTGCAGGTCAGTGCAAAAAGCACAGAGATCACCTCACAACAGCATACCTGAGGGTTTAAGATTCATCAGTTTACAGATAACAAGATGGAGTCCACTGAGAACGCTGTAACATTTCTACAACTGTTTAATTTAGATGATAATAAACAAAGTGTTGTTTGGATTCCTTTAGAAGTGGAAGAAGTAAGATTAAAAGTGGGGTTTGATATCGGTTCTGCTGTGTCTGCGATTTCACAGCAGTATCAGAGGCTACTTAGAGGTGAATTTGCAGAATACCTCAGTGCTACTAAAAACATATGTAGAGAAAATCCTCATTCCTCCAGGTGATATTACGGTTGAAGGTAACATAACTGTAAACAGCTTATGCAAAACTTCTGTTCTGAAGCAGTAGGTAGTTCATTATTTGCTAGAGAACGGCTGAGAGATTCAGGTAGACTGGGAAAGCATAAAATCCCTATAAGTTTAAAAATGAAATTATTGACTTCAACACAAAATAGAAATCACCTGAACTTTAGGAGAAGGGGGGCTGATGTCTTTCAAGATAGTAATGGAACCTTAAAACATGTGAAAGCAAAAATTGTGCTTGAAGAGGAAGCAATTCTAATTTTTTTTCAAAGCTTGTCCAGTATCTTTTGCAATATTGCCAAAGTGTAGAGACAGGATTTCAGCACTTACAAGGTTCTGCAACTTGATCCAAAGTTAATGGGGGTGAATGGAACATTCCTATAATGCCAATAACGAAAAAAGAATATGGCCTTCTGTATCTGTGGTGATTTCAAGATTACCATTAACTCAGTATTGGATGCTTTACCTAGAATAGGGTATATTTGCATCAGAGCTGGTGATGTTCCTTCAAGATCTTCCTTACCCAAGCCTATCTGGAAATGGAGATTGAAGAGGACAAGAAGTACCTCACTATTAACACACACTCACACTAGCTTATTCTAGTGTAACAGGCTAGTGTTTTGGAGTAGCATCACACCTGCTTTTTGGTAGCAAGCCATAAAAACAAGTACCAGAGTATTCCTGATGTTGTTTAGATGATTGGGAGCCAATGATGAAAACCTCCAAAAGGTATTTACGCATATACTATGAAGCCATAAATGGATTAGTGGAAAGATTTATTCGGACATTCAAGCAAGTGATTTGTATTATGACTCTGGTTAAACATCGGTTACAGTACAAGACTGCAAATTTTCTGTTGGTCTATCAAAATGCATTCCATGCTACTACAAATTGGACACAGCAATGTAGTCTATGGGATGTAATTTCAGGTCTCACCTGGAGTTATTAAATCCTGCTCTACAGAGGGACATTTTTGAGACTGTGATCAAATGGCCACAAATCATCACCTCCAGCTGTACTGTTTTCATGTGGGAGAAGGAGTCTTAAGGCATATATGTTTCGAACAGCATTAGGTCAGTGCACGCAAGGGAACTTTTAGTGTGCAGCATCCGGGAGGGCTGTAGATTTACATCCCATTGTGCTGTGCACTAAATCATTGTTTAGATAAACCCTTAGTAAGAGAAGAGTGTGATAATTCATGGAAACATGGAGTGACTTGTGTTACAGAATGGTCCTCTGCTTTATCAGAGAAAAGAGACATTGAGCATGTCTTAGAGAAGATATAGATAAACCAGTTTTTAAGCATTAGTTCCACAGGATGTTTGATACCAGTGACGTCTGTTGAAAATACTGAACCTACTGTACAGCTGCAGTGACTTATGATAGTACCAGAGAGCCTCATGCCCTTTTTCTACAAGTGACCTTAACATTACATCACGCTACAGAGCAGGGAAGCTATGTTGATAGAGAAAGTACAGGTACTATTCTAGATACGGTGGTGATGCCTGTGAGACATTATCCAGAAAAATGTCATAAACCATCTCTCCAACTTAATTTGTAGCATGCTTCTTGTTTAATTATAGTGGTTTTGATATTAATTCATTAGTAACTTTTTCATTTAAAGTGAGTAGGTGGTGTATAGGAATAGGGCAATATCCCTACTCGTGCTCATTGTGTTTGGAGTTTTAGAGCTGCCCAGAAAGCAATCTATGTGTATACTCAGCAAAGAATCCTGTTAGTCTATAAGGTGCCACAGGATTCTTTGCTGCTTTTACAGATCCAGACTAACACGGCTACCCCTCTGATACTACGTGTATACTGTGTTGCAGTGTGGACTATGGGGATGTGAGTTGCAGAGCACACCAAATTGTGGTCCTCTAACTGCCCCTTGTGGACACTGCTGGCGCACACTAAAAGGTACCTAGTTTACATTAATGTTGTCCTGTTTGAAAAGGGATTATGTTAAGGCCAACTAGATACCTTTTAGTTCACTCCATCAGCAGCTAGATGGGACACACAGAGTGCAACATTTTGGGGCTCTCTGCAGTTCACATACCTGTAGTCTTCACTGCGGTGCAATGTAGACAATCCCTTACAGAATTGCTGATGTCATTAGGACATTCACCAACCCAGGAAGTACCAAGAGGATTTCACAGAATTTTGTAGTAGGTGGTGGAAAGAGTTTTTTTTTTTTTTTTTAAGCTAAATTTTTAAATTAATATCTGGCCACAGTGGCACCCACAGCCCGCAAACACTCAGACCTGTGATTAGGTGTTGTCTTCATTTTCATTTTTCATTTATAGTTCTCATTTAATATCAGATTTCTTTAACGTTTGTTTGAAGCCAAGTGGCACGTGTTATGAAAAGTTTTAAGTTAAAGACTTACCCTTAGCTGACCCATTTAATCATTGCTATTTGTGGGGATGATGCTCTGAAAAGAAATAGATTTTGGCCTCATTCTTGCCATGAGCCCAATGCAGGTGGACCTCTGTGTCTGTATGGAGCTCCCTTAAAGTCAGTGCGGCTTCATGCAGGGACAAAAGTCTGCCTAGGCAGAGCTCACTGCGGGATGTGTCCTTATGTGTGTTTTATTAAATTACATATGGAGCTTGGCTATTCTCTTACAGATGACAGAACAAGGAGCAATGGTCTCAAGTTGCAGTGGGGGAGGTCTAGGTTGGATATTAGGAAACACTATTTCACTAGGAGGGTGGAGAAGCACTGGAATGGGTTACGTAGGGAGGTGGTGGAATCTCTATCCTTAGAGGTTTTTAAGGTCCGGCTTGACAAAGCGCTGGCTGGGATGATTTAGTTGGGGTTCGTCTTGCTTTGAGCAGGGGGCTGGACTAAATGACCTCCTGAGGTCTCTTCCAACCCTAATCTATGATTCTATGTATCACAAATGTGTTTACACTTGGGGAACGCCCACTATGCGAAAGACTGTCAGTCTAGATGGCTGTCTGGGAAGGGCCCATTCAGGTTACAAGTCCATTAGGAGAAAACAATAGGTCTTAGAGGAAGCTAATCTCCCACCAGTGGCTCTCAAACCTTTTTTACTGGTGACCCCTTTCACACAGCAAGCCTCTGAGTTCAACCCCCTTATAAATTAAGAACACTTTTTTTATATATTTAACACCATTATAAATGCTGGAGGCAAAGCGGGGTTTGGGGTGGAGGCTGATAGCTTGTGACCTCCCATGTAATAACCTTGTGACCCCCTGAGGGGTCCCAACCCCCAGTTTGAGAACCCTGCTGTAAACAGCCTCTGACTCATGGCTGCCAGGACCCTACAGGGTCATGTGACCTGGTCAGCTGGTAGTGGACTCCATCTTGGAATACCAGTGGGAATGAGGCATGGAATGGAACGAAGTGGTGTGGAATGAAGCATGGAGACAGAGTTTCCACCATATGCAAAAGCTATTTAAGCAGGGGAGTGACATTATCATGGTTCTTCACTGACTCCCTGCTCAAAGAGACCCCTGGAAACACCTAAGGAACAAGGACTGAACTGGGAGGGAGTGCTGAACCCAGGATAGAGGGAATTTTAGCCTGCTAAAGGAACATGTGGGGTTTTTTAAGCTGCAAGCAAGTGCAGGTTGCCCCTTAAGAGCCTACAACTTGCTTGAAAGGGATTTGGGGGACATAGTGGACCACAAGCTAAATATGAGTCAACAGTGTAACACTGTTGCAAAAAAAGTGAACATCATTCTGGGATGTATTAGCACAGGGGTGGACAAAGTACAGCCCGCGGCCCAGATCCGGCCTGTCAGGGCTTTGGATCCGGCCCATGGGATTGCCATCCCCATGGTGCCGCAGGCCCCATGCCGCTCCCAGAAGCAGCCAGCACCACGTCCCTGTGGCCCCTGGGGGTGGGGGGCAGAGGGCTCCGTGCGCTGCCCTTGCCTACAGGTACCGCCCCCTGCAGCTCCCATTGGGCTGGAACGGGGAACCGCGGCCAATGGGAGCTTCAGGGGAGGTACCCACAGGCAAGGGCGGTGCACAGAGCCTTCTGCTCCACCCCCTCCCCCAGGGGCTGCAGGGATGTGGTGCTGGCCGCTTCTGGGAGCGGTGTGGGGCCAGGGCAGGCAGGGAGCCCGCCTTAGCCCTGCTGCGTGCCGCTGCCACCCCGGAGCTGCTCCTGGTAAGCGGCACCAGGCCAGAGTCCACACCCCGAACCCCTCCTGCACCCTGCATCCCAATGCCTTGCCACACCTCTCCCGCACTCCAACTCCTTGCTCCAGCCCTACATTCATGGCCCTGCATGCAATTTCCCCACCCAAATGTGGCCCTCTAGCCAAAAAGTTTGCCCACCGCTGGATTAGCAGCCGTGTTCTAAACAAGACATGTTCTGCTCTACTCCACACCGATTTAGGCCTCAACTGGAGTATTGTGTCCAGTTTTGGGCACCACATTTCAGGAAAGATTTGGAGAAAGTCCAGAGAAGAGCAACAAAAAATGATTAAAGGTCTAGAAAACATGACCTATGAGGGAAAATTGAAAAAAAATGGGTTTGTTTAGTCAGGAAAAGAGAAGATGGGGTGAGATAACCATATTCAAGTACATAAAAGGTTGTTTCAAGGAGGAAGGAGAAAAATTGTTCTATCCTCAGAGGTTAAGTAGGACAAGAAGGAATGGGCTTAAATTGCAGCAAGGCAGGTTTAGGTTGGACATTAGGAAAAACTTTCTAACGGTCAGAGTGGTAAAGCACTGGAATAAATTGCTTAGGGAGGTGGTGGAATCTCCATCATTGGAGATTTTTAAGAGCAGGTTAGACAAATACCTCTCAGGGATGGTCTAGATAATACTTAGTCCTGCCGTGAGTGCAAGGGACTGGACTAGATGACCTCTCAAGGTCCCTTTCCAGTCCTATGATTCTATGAATCAACAATTAGGGTGAGAATTTGCTACTCGTATCCAATCTCTTTAGTATATTAAACTCGGATTGCATTTTTGTTTATTTGGAAGGTAATCTGCTTTGATCTGTTTGCTATCCCTTATAATCACTTAAAATCTATATTTTGTAGTTAATAAGCTTATTTTTGCTTTGTCTAAAACTGGTGTGTGGGAGTCATAACTGGGGTGGAAAGCTGGTGTATATCTTTCTCCACATTGAGGGAGGGAGCGAATTTCATGGACCTATGCTGTACAGATCTCTGTGAAGCACAAGACAGTATAATTGTGGGAAGGTGGAGTAGATCACAGTGCATCATAGGTGCAGGCTCAATGTCCCATGATGCAGTTTTTTCTGTCCCCTCATTCAATAGACTTTTTTCAATGGCCCCTGTTTATTGTGCACCCACCATCTCTGTCTGAAAGGATGAATCCTGCACTGCTCTCTACTGTTGTGGTCACTGTTCTGAATACATCGCGGATGGTCATGCAGTATATCATGAACTCCCAATCTGAACAGGAATCAGAGTTGGCTGACCTGCTGTGTGCCATGGAAAGAAACAGCAGATTACTTTTGGCATTCACAGAGTAGCTGAACACGGTGGACTGTTGCTTTTGGGCTTGGAAAACAAGCACCGAGTGGTGAAGTCACATCAGTCGACCGTTGGGGCTGCGTTAACTCAAGTGTGCAGGATCATTAATCACATCCTGCTATGAAGGATTGTAACTCTTGGAAATGTGCATGAAATAGTGGATGTCTTTGGGTCGATGGGATTCCCTAAATGTAGTGGGGTGATAGATGGCATGCATATCCCAATTTTGGCCCCAGATCATCTTACAACGGAGTACATTAATAGAAAGGGCTACTTCTCTATGGTATTGCAGGCACTTGTGGATCACCATGGGTGTTTCACTGAAATCTACGTGGGGTGGTCTGGGAAGGTGCATGACACATGCATCTTCAGGAACACTTGCTTGTACAGAAAGCTTCAATCAGGGACCCAGCGTACCCCTTACTTCCATGGGTCATGAAGCCTTACACGGGAAACTGGATAGCAGTAAGGAGCTATTCAATAATAGGCTGAGCAGGTGCAGAATGACGGTAGAATGTATCTTTGGCAGATTAAAAGCATGCTGGTGCTGCCTTTATGTCAGGTTAGACCTAAATGAGGAAAAATTCACATGGTCATAGCAGCCTGCTGTGGACTTCATAATATTTGGGAGGCTAGGGGTGATGAGATTTCCTGGGATGGAGCATGAAGGTGGATTGCCTGGTGGCTGATTTTGAGCAGCCAGATACCAGGGCTATTAAAGTGGCACAACAGGGGGTTATTTGAATAAGGAAGACTTTGAGACAACATTTTGAATATGAGCACCAGTAATGTGTCATTCAATACAACACTCTGCCATGCTTTATTAATTTACTGTCTTGCATAAAAATTTTGATGATCCCTGACCAGGATTTGTAGTCAGCAAACGATCAAATTGCCAATATGTATAAAAAGTGCCTCAGAAGTACTGTACTTCAAATTCAGGAGAATAATGTTAAGCTAACTGCTTCGGTTTGAGGCTCGCAGCCTAAAGGTGGCTTTCATCTTCCATGAAGCTGAGTATTTTCTAGATACATTTAAATTCATATATAAATTTTCTGGATTATTTGTGACACACAGGGATAATCCTGGGAGGGGAGATCCCACCTGGTGAGTGATAACCAGGATAAGCCACAAATGTTTATATTCTGGAGCTAACATTTGCGAAGTGTCCACACCAGCCTTCACAAATGTGTGAAGTATCTCAGATTCATGGACAATAAATTAACTAGAGTTAAACTCTACTGTACAGAAGCCCTGATTAGATTGAATTGTGCTGCTGTAGCTCCATAGTGTAGACCGGGGTGGCCAACCAGTGGCTCCGGAGCCACATACAGCTCTTCAAAAGATAATATGTGGCTCCTGCTAGAAGCCAACTCTGGGGGAAAAAAATGGTGGGTGCTCAGCACCCCCCGGCAGCCCTTACAGTCCCCCACCCCTCCCCCATCAGCGCCTGCCCTTCCCTCCTACCGTGATCAGCTGTTTTGCAGCGTTGCAGTGGCTCTGGGAGGGGGAGGAATGAGGACGTGCCCAGCCCCCTTTCCTTCCCCCAGCGCCTCCCACCATGACCAGCTGTTTTGCAGCATTGAGGCTTGGGGGGGGGGGAGAGGGAGGCAGGCTGAGTGCCACATCCTCACTCCTCCCCCTTCCCCCCCTAGAGCTGCCGCAAAGCAGCAGACAGTGGCAGGCGGGAGGTGCTGGGGGAGGGAGGAGCAAGAACCCAGTGCGCAGCCTCTCCACTCCCTCCTCCAGCACCACCTCCTCCATCCCCTTGCTTGCTGCCCGCCGTGATCTGTTTCTCACCGGCAGGAGGCTCTGGGAGGGAGAGGGGAAGGAGCAGGAAACGTGGCTTGCTGGGAGGGGGGCAGAATGGGGTGGGAAGAGGCGGGGGGGGGGGACATGGTGAAAAGGGTGAAGTGGGAGGTGGGGCCTAGGGCAGAGCCAGGGGTCCAGCAACCCCTGGCCAGAGCCTGTCTCTCCTTGAATAAAGTACACAGTTACTACTAGCTGGTGTGGAAATTTTTTATCAAAATTTTTCTGACACCATCTAACAATGGAAGGCAAGTGCAAACGGAGAAGATACACAGAAGAAAATTGAGGCTTCCAACAGAAGTGGGAGAATAAGTACTTTTTTGTTGACCCCACTACACCCTACCATTACATTCATCACCCCACTCTGGCCCTGAAGGGGTTAAAACAGCCATGGGGAGTCAATAGGAAAAGCAGCCAGGCTAGGCTGATTGGGGAAGCAGCCACAGCTGGGGCCACACCCCAGTCAGGCCACAGCTGGCCCTGTAAAAGGCCAGTGAGTCAGGAGCTGAGTCAGTCTCTCTCTAGCTGCGGAGAGAGAAGGACCTGGCTACCTGGGAGCAAAGGGTACTGGGACCAGAGCAGGGCTGGGGAGCTCCAGCCTGGTAACTCCTCAGGCTGCAGGCTTTGGGAAAGGCCAAAGAACGTACTGGGGTTGCAGAGGTGCAGCCTGGGCTTAGGCAGAGGTAGCTGGTCCGACCCCCTTGCCAGTGATGGGTGGCCATTACAGACTGCAGTTTGCCCCAGTGAGTGGGGGCTAGATGATGACTTGCAGTAGCCACTGAGGCAAGGTGGGTGAGAAGGTTGGGGGTTCCCCTGGGAGGGGAGACCCAGAGTGTGGGGCTACTGCTGGGGCAGAACCCCGAGGTAAAGGGCACTGGGGTCTGGGAGGGACACAGGGGCCTGAGGCGGGTGAGCTACCAGCCAACAGAGGGCGCTCTGAGCTGGACAAGAGCTAAATCCTGATATGACCAAGAGGAGGCGCTGCGCCGGTGAGTCTCACTTCGCTACATAAGGCCATATGTCGTCTTTGCCAGACGTGCATCTCTCAGTTCAAATCTTCAAACTTGCAGCGTCATTTCACTTCTAGCCAAGCACATATGGATCAAGAATTCTCACAAGGTTCTGAACTTTGCACTTTAAAGCTGAAAACTTTGAAAAAACAAACAGATGTAGAAGCCCAGTTTTTCACCAGATTTGCCAACTGATCGCAGACTGTAACGTGAGCATCCTATTAGTGGCTGGCATAGAGCCTGTGCAAAAAAGCCCCACTCTGAAGGTGAGTTTTTATAAAAATGTGCCTCACTGATGTGATTTCAATCCTGTCACTAGAGAACAAGAATGTACAGAAGAAAATTTCTGGCCTGCAGCTTTAACGTCACACGATAGAATGTAGAATCTCTGACCAGAACAGTGACTTCCAATCGCAACTGCACTTGCAGCTTCAGCAGTGTGAGTATTTGAGCATCGCTTTGGATGAGTCGTGTGATGTACAGGATAAACTTCAATTATCGGTATTTGTCTGGACTGTGTCTGACGGCTGTGTTGTAAGGAAAGAACTCCTGGATATCATGCCACTAAAGGACAGAACTCGTGGACGAGATCTAAAGGAGGCATTGATGTTGTTAGTTGCAAAACACCACTTCCCTTTACAGAAGCTCACTGCCATTACAACAGACAGGGCTCTATCCATGTGGGGATCTGTGAATGGATTAGTAGGGCTTTGTAAGTCTGATGAGAGCTTTCCTGAATTTTGGACATTTCACTGTATTATTCATTGGGAGCAACTGGTATCTAAAAATCTCAAATTTGATCATGTCCTGAAACCTTTCTTGCACATTGTGAATTTCATTCGCTCAAATGCACTCAATCACAGACAATTTCAAAATCTAATCGAAGGACTGCATGAAGACAACTTTCCTGCCGATTTGCCATTTCACTGCGCAGTTCAATGGCTCTCGAAAGGTAAAGCTATTTCATGTTGGTTTTCTTTGAGCTCCTGGAACTAGTAAAATTGTTTATGGAGGAGAAGTACAGAACACGCCCTTACAGATCCTGGGTGAGTTCTAGACTTGGCATTTCTTGCAGACATGCTGCTGCATTTGGATAAACTAAACATGGACTTACAAAGAAAATTCTGGTTGCTGTCTGATCTAGTGCAAAGTGTATTTGTGTTCATGAATAAACTGCAGTTGTTTCACAGACAAATGCTTGAGGGAGAGCTGACCCCCTTTCCCTCAATGTCACAACTTCCAGCCGGATGAAAAGAAGATGCAGCAGAACCCCTAAAATGGAGCACAACTAGATATGCGAGCATGATTAAAGATCTTAAGGACAGTTTTGAGGAAAGATTCCAAGATTTGCAGCAGAAAAGATCTCAAATCAGGTTTCTGATTGACCCTTTTAGTGCTGAAGCCGATTGTCTGAAGTCCCCTTTAGTCAGTGATGAAGCAGCATCCCAGATGGAAATAATAGAACTTTTGGAAAATGACAGATTAAAATCCTTACTTTCTGGAAATCTGTGCCAGAGGATAAATACCCCAACATCAGAGGTGTGGCCCTAAAATTAATCTTGATGTTTGCCTCGACCTATCTTTGAGAGTCTGTTTTCTCTACACTCAAACATGTGAAATCCAAGCACCGATCCGTTTTGACAGACAGCCACTTGAGAGAACTGCTGCGTCTGAGCACAACTGAACACAAACCAAACTTCTGGCAATCTTTGCTTTTAACAATTCCCTTGAAGTCCCACTAAGTAAAATGTTAAGACAAGTTGTTGCTGTTGTATTTATTATGCATTTATAATGTATAGTTAATGATGATATAATTTGAGTGTGTGTGTGTGTGTATGTGTGTGTGTGTGTATTGTAGCAGAGCTCTGACCTTGCTCCTGTGCGTCCTGTGCTTCTAGGCGGTTTATGCTGCCTCAGTGGCTCACTGTGACCCTCCACGTAGCCCTTCTCTCTCTAGGGCCAGGGTTACGGTCTACTGAGCCCTTTTCATCATAGGCTGCAAGGAGGTTGGTGAGAGAACTCCCACAGTCTCTGTTCAGCCTCCTGTCCTGACAGGGACCTGACTTCCCCTCCCAGGAGATGTTCCTGTAGGGGTGGGTTGGGGGGAACCCGGGCCCGCCCTCTACTCCGGGTTCCAGCCCAGGGACCCTAATGGCAGCAGCTGTTGGCAGCCAACCTTTCACTGCCAGAGTTGCTACATTTCCCTGGGCCACTTCCCCACAGCTCTCCTGCTTCTCCCTTCTTCACCCTTACCTTAGGGCTCCTTTTAACGATGTTTTAGGGTGTCTTCAGTAACCAGCCCTTCAGCTGCACTTCCTCTCCTCTGGCTCCCTGACTCCCCTGCCTGACTGGAGTGAGCCCTTTTTATAGTAACAGCAGGGCCTTAATTAGAGTCAGGTGGTCACATTAACTGAATGGCCTCACCTGACTCTTTACAGCTTAATTAGAGTCAGGTGTTCTCATTAGCCTGGAGCAGCCCCTGCTCTGGTCAGTCAGGGAACAGAAAACTGTTAATCCACTGGCCAGTATATCTGCCTTCTGCTATTCTGCTGTACCCAACTGGCCTGGGTCTATCACAGTATGTATATATACACACGCCCCATATAATTTGATGTATATTTATTATGCATTTATAATGTATAGTTAATAACAGCAACAACTTGTCTTAACATTTATACACACACACACACACACACACACACACTGTGGATGTTTGGCAATGTACACTGGTAAATTCTGGCTCCTTTTCAGGCTCAGGTTCCCCCCAGTGTAGACACTTCCTATATTGACAGAAGGGTTTTTTCCCCATCAAAGTAGTTAATCCACCTCTGAGAGACAGTACCTTCTTCTGTCAACCTAACTGTATCCACATCAGGAGTTAGGTCAACCTAACTACATAGGCGTTAAATTTTTCATAGCCCTGAGTGACTTAACTAGGTTGATCTAATTTTGAAGTGTAGACTAGGCCTTAATATCTGAAAGCATCAGAATACATACCACCTATTCTGTACCACATTCTGCACCACCTGTTCCCACTTCATCAGGTCTACCATAGGGACTCTGAATGAGTGGAAGGAACTAAGGCAGTGGTGGGCAACCTGCGGGCTGCACATGGCCCATCAGGGTAATCCGCTGGCAGGCCACCAGACAGTTTGTTTATATTTGCACAACTGCCCGCAGCTCCCAGTGGCCACGATTTGCTGTTCCTGGCCAATGGAAGCTGCTGGAAGTGACGGCCAGCACGTCCCTGTGGCCAGAGGCCAAGTCATGAAAAGAGAGCATCCCAAGTTGTAGAGAGAGAAGTGGCAAGGTGCATGAATGAGTGACAGAAGGGGGCGCATTGGACATGAGTGGAGCTAATCCCCAGATCAGCCAGGAGGAGGTGTCTCTATTGGTGAATAGACTCCAATGACAGAGGGTTAATGGGATAATCTGGTCCAAGCACAATGCAGACTATGAATAAGGCATCCCCATTTGATCTCTGCTAATGTAACCCTCCGACCTAGCCTTGCATGATGCTGTGCTGCTGTGGAAAGTTGCAGAGTCAATACACTTGAATTGCAAGTGTATATTTGTAGAACTTTGTGTTGGGCTGTGTTTGGGTTTAGTCCCAAACAGAAATCTGAATTGGAAAGGTCAAGCTTCTAAACCTTGACTGTAACAGACTGCAACTCTCATCAGCCAAGCAAGCTTCTTTTTAAAGTTGGCTGTAGCTTACTTTGATGGCTAATGGGAGTTAGAGTCATAGACTTTAAGGTCAGAAGGGACCATCATGATCATCTAGTCTGACCACCTACACATTGCAGGCTACAGAACCTCACCAACCCACTCCTGTAATAGACCCCAACCTCTGGCTGAGTTACTGAAGTCCTCAAATCATGATTTAAAGGCTTCAAGTTACATAAAATTCATCATTTACACTAGTTTAAACCTGCAAGCTGTCAGCTTGCTCTGGGCCAGATGTTGACTCAGCAAGCTAGGGGAAAGAGAGAGATTTGGGGGAAGTCCCATGGAGGTACAGAGGTAAAACAAGACCCTTTATTTTGCATTTTTCTTCCCCAACTTATTCCTAAAGGGCTACTGATGTAAGTCTTGCTTCATGCAAATCCTCCTCAAAATGTACTTGAGCCATGAATCTTCAAAAAGTGAGGGCAAATAAATAAACTTTAAAAACAACTAAACCCTGCAATGATTACAATGCGTACTAGCCTTACTGGCCTGAGCAACAGCATGGTCTGAATTTTGCATGCAGTATTGTGGTAGCCATGCTGACTGAAAAAGAGCTCTGTGAAGCTTGAAAGCGTGTCTCTCACCAACAGAAGTTGGTCCAATAAAAGAGATTACCTCGCCCACCTCGTCTGACTTTTGTCACTTGTGTTCCTTCTCTTCATCCTCTTTGTGTGTTTATGAGCCTCATTTGTTGTCATGTTGAATTTAGTTTGTAATCTCTCCATTGCTAGGATCACGGTATACTCATTAGTGAGCGCCACATCTTTGGTAACTTGTTCGTAGAAGAAATTTTTTGCTACCAGTTAGAAGTTGGTTTATACTTGGAAGCATGAAGCTTTAGTTTCCTATCAAAGTATTGTGTAGTTTTCTTTTAAATCCCTATTAACATAACTCTGGATGTTCTCACTATCTGTATAAATGTCCAATCCACTTTTGAATCCTGCTAATGATATATTGCAGCCAAGAGCTGAGCAGGCTAATTATGTGTTGCATGACTGCACCTGTAAGACATATCAGGAAATGCCTCCCCTCCCCTGAGCTTCTACTGCATCTCTTTTTACTAAACACACCAAAAACATAGAGCCGGCAAACTAACAATGGACATAAACTTATCTTCTACATTGTAATTTTGGAGCTCTCTATTATTATTCATTCTGCTGAGCACTTAGCAATACAAGTATGCTTAGAGACTGTCATGAAAAAGAGGAAGAGATTCCTTCCCCAGAAATCTTAGGACAAATATAATGTGATTAAATTCAGTGTTGGACAATGCAGAGCAGTGCACATTAGAGGGAATAATTTGACACCTATACTTTATTGGATTCTAAATTAATTGTATCAATTCAGAAAAAGACCTGGGCATCACTGTGGACAGATCAATTGAAGATCTTTTCCCAATATGCCGTTGTTTTCAAAATAGCAAACAAAATATGAGGATGTATCCAGAATAGGCTAGAGAACAATATTGAAAATATGCCATTTTATAAATCAACAGTATACCCTCACCTAGAATGTTGAATTCAGTTATGGTCACACCCATCTCAAAAGAGGTGGGTTTTTTTGTTTGTTTGTTTTGTGGCATTAGAGGAGGTTCAGAGAGGGTGATTAAAAATAATTAGGGACATGGAAAAAGTCATATCAAGAGAGAATGAAAGGACTGGAACTCTTTGCCATAGAAAGGAGACAAATAAGGGGGAAGATGATAAAATACAAAATAATAAATGTATAGGTAAAGTAGATAAGGTGAATAATAGTTCCCATTCTCATAATACAAGAACAAGTGGGCATTCTATTAAATTCAAAGGTGGCGAACTCAGAACTAATAAAAGGAAATGTGTGTTCACACACTGCACAATTAGCCAGCAGAATTCACAGCTACAAGATGTCATTTAGGACAAGAGATTAGTGGGATTCAGAAAAAGATTAGACATTTATATAGATAATAGATCCAGAATTGTTAGAGTACACTTCCAAAAATACAATAACTTTGGAAGGGTTACAAATCCTCCTGCTTTAGGGCATAAACTATCTTATAAACTATTCTGGGATCAGAAGAAACTTACCTGAGAGCAGGATTTAAATTTTGTTATTTAAGTTTAATGTTTAAAATTAAATATACACAAGTTAAGAGGGAAGGTACTGTACATCTGGGGTCAGGCTTGAGTTGTGAGGGATTACAGGTATTGGTTACAAGGATAATGAGATACATACATATCACATAACCAACATAGACCCAGATTGGGGTGTGGGAGTTTTTAGAGTGTCAGTGAATAAGTGGGCTCGGGTACGCCACCCATGGAATGTATTGAGAGCCCAAGTCAGTATCAGTGTTGTGAATAAGTATATGGGTGGGTTGCGTCCCTTGGTTCGTCAGGGAAGGAAGTAGGTTATTTTCCCCGGTCGGCGGTCTCAATTACTCAACCTGGTATTGACGGTGTCCCATGATGTGTTCCATATAGAAGTCTCTGGACCACCTGAGCTGTCTCCATGAGCCGGGCATAGTATTGACTGACTCTGCCTGCTTTCAGAACCGGCTTGTTGTGGGAGTCCCATGAGCCCAGGGCTCCCATGATCAGGGCATGTATCTGGACTTCATAGCCCTGGGCCCTCAGGGTGTCGGCCAGCGGGGTGTACTTCAACGCCTTCTGTGCTCAGGCCTTGTGGAAGGCTGGTGACCTGTTTTCAAATGGCACTGTGATAATCTTCTTCTTTTCTGTGTCTGTCACGACGATGTCCAGTCGCAGTCAGCTGTCTGTCCCGGGGATGGCAGAGTTGACGGTGATCTTTCCCAGGGACGGTGGGACGGCTTTCGCCAGCCGGTTCTGGATGGCATTTTGATGGTGCTGCCAGGCTCTGGAGTGCTGTTTGCCTCCACATGGGACAGGGTCTCATTGGCATACCCACACTCCCTGCAGCGCTTGTCCCGGTTGCCATGGCGGATGGCTCTGCTGAGGGGAACGCAGTTGAGTCGGGCCCAATGAACGAACCGCCAGTCGGCGAACTTGGTGAAGCTGCCCCCCGGGAGGAAGTGGTTACTGGTGTCCCATTTGCTGGACACCTGGAACACCTTGCCCTTGTCTGGCTTCCGCTTGTGATTCTTGGCATAGTGTCAGTGGATGGTGTCTTTCAGGGTCCTTTCCAGCATCATTCTGGCAGTCGGGGTGATGATGGTGTGGTCTGGGGTCTTTATGCGCGGCACCAGTATTTCCAGCTCCTCACACCACTTCCAGTGGCAGCCGATCCTCTTTTCTAGGCATGCCTGCTGCAAAGTTTCTCTTCTCAGCCACTGGTGTTATTAGCCATTGATGGAAACAGGATACTGGACTAGATTGACCACTAATGTGATTGTCTGACAATTCCTATGTACCAGAAGATTCAGTGACCCTACACAAACCTGTGAAACAACAAGACAAAATCAGCTA